>NW_025765780.1:0-2400000 GCF_003918875.1 Haliotis rubra | reverse complement strand
ACATCTCAGCCTTAACGAGATACTGGCCAGAGTAACGTGACAGTCCACCATGATTCGGCACGCAAGATGGTTGTTGTCACCACTGGTAGTCTGCTTCATGTGTGTGGCAGCTTCATCACTGTTTCATTTCCTGCAATATGTAGCCGCGTAAGAACCTTTTTCAGCATTGGAAGAGGTTTCATACAAATGAGACTACGTATCAACACAAATATACACATACATTACCGCATAACCTTATACAATGTATACATTATTTTATATATGTAGGTACATGATAGCATTGAGAACAGACATGATAGCATTTGATCAGACATTATTGCTGTCGCAATTCAAAGTGAAGTCAAACATCTTTGTTTCGAAGTGTAATGTGTCGAACTTACGATTGTCTCGAAGTGAAAGTTTGGTCGATTCCTTCTATATTTGTGCTTGGTGTTGAATCTAGGATAACTCGAAGTATTTACGAAGGTTCTTTCAACTTCGACACAACGGTGTTTGACTGCACTGGATCGTGATTATGATAAATTTCTGGCATGGATCTCGTTAGGAGGAATCGTGGATGGCTATTTTCAAAATGAGAATATGTACCAGAGAGATTTGTCATCTGAGAAAGTTCTCATGATAAATTTGTCACCAGAGAAAGGAAGCTGATGCAAGCAACACAGGACGTTTACAAACTACAGGACTTGTATAAGCCTGATTTGTCTCAATCGCAAAAATAGATATACATTTACAAACAACTAGCTGCATGTGGTATTCAGGAGCAGAACTGGTCATTATAATGGGACCTACGTACAACTATGTGAGATTTACAACAGTATAGACAGGTGTAAGGTGATAAGACTGTTGTTGTATAAGACCATGCACTCTTACTTTGAAGTCCTACAGTTGCGCTTTACACCAAATAAGAGAGCGATATGTCGGTTGAAGGCAATACTAAGTTGAAGGAGATTGATTACAAAAGTCAACCCACTACCTTCAAAAAACATGCCGCCAGATAAAGTGAGACGTGGAAGACGTCAGTGGCAGGATGTCATGGGACCGGTTTGTACTGCAGCCTACGACCTATGCACTGAAGCTGCTATTCTGATCCTTAATTGTTGGGGGCTAGCACTATAAAATCAGCTTAAGTCTGGCCTAGCACAAGCAGCCCCACATACACATACACACGCATGCACGTCGTCATATGAGCGAAATATTCTCAAGCACGACGTTGAACCCAATTTCACCTCACCTCACCTTAATTGTTGGGTACGAGTCAAGATGAAAATTACACGTGGTCACAGGAATGTCAGAAGAAGGATAAGCTGCAGGCATTGTGTGAACAGAATCGTTGCTCGTTCCCTCGGGAACATGACATGTTATTATGATGTTTTTGAAGTGACAGGCATTTTAGGATTGTTTCAATCAGCAGAAAATACCCAAGCTGACATTGTTATACCTACCTTCAATGAACTCATTGATTCTGAAATGTTTCAGGTCAAATATGGTGTCATCTGATTCCAAGCGCTATTGCACACCTTTCGATGCATCTGAATTCCAGAATCAAACATCAACATTCACGGTGCGTTTTTTAACCTTTTCATAAGTCAGTTCAATAGGTATTTATCTATTCATTATATCGGAATGTTGCAAAAATGGCGTAAAATCAGACTCAGTCGTTGCACCATCATGATGATGTTAGATATCATTGTTAGAATGTTGAAGCTGGCTATATGCCATGAGCAAAATGGTTTCTGTAAGGTTGAGAAGTTGCCTCACATATCTGACACTCAATAACACAAAACTAGATATCACGGACGTCGTGCGTTCAGTCAATGAGTATTATCATACAAATGACAAGGAAATCGATCTGCCTTCACTTTTTATGTTTTTCGTTGTCGAGAACACATTTGCATTTTGACAAACACATTCACATGTTTTGACACATTTTACGACAAAATAAAAAGTAGTAACATCACAGCAACAGAAACACGTCCCTCAGAATATTGAATATATCGATTCTACCACAGGCAATATAAACACAGAAGACTTTTTTTAATGAATTTTAAACACATTCAATCACGAGTAATGTCATATGTCCAGACCTGTAGGAACCATAAACGTTAATAAGCCAGTACCAGGTACCATGTTATTTGCAGATGTGTTATATGCCTCGCCGGGACGGTGTCATGTGCCTCTCGTCTATAGTTTACTGGTTTGGTTGCTAATAAGCTATCTCGGGACGGACACAAGGTCTTCTCCAGTTCCTCAGTTAAGGTCGGTCATCGTCTCTCGAGTGTCATCTCAGACGCTTATATTCTATCATTATAGCCTAAAATATGCAGATGGAAATAAAACAGTTCCCAATGGAAGCAGCTGGTTTTAACTGGTGCTGTCAGGGAGCCTGTTCGTTGGGATGTGTTATCCTGTTAAAGAGAGGAACCTTATACATGTGCAAATTAAATTACATCCAATATAAATTACGTCTAGTTATTCACACGACAATCATTTACTTCTTAGGAATAGGAGATGCTTGTTTAACAAATGCAAGTCCATCATTATGTCTTTCTGGAGGCTGCTCCATTAAACGCAGTCTGTAGTTGACTAATTTGAGTACATTCACAATGTTGGAAAAAAGATTGAACTGTGCCCAACTTCATCGTCAATGATCAAGACCTGAACACAAAACCTCATTTCAATAAGCACTTTTTTTGTTTGGATCCTAATGGAATCCTAAAACAAAGATGGATGATAATTGCACACGTGATAACAAAATTCACAAACTCTAGATTTGTGTTGGGAGCATGGACAAGATCGTTTTGGTCAATCCCCTGATATTGGTGTTTCTTCAGCATTTGTTTTTGGATTGTGTATAACACGATAGCACAACGAAATCAGAATATTTTTATGCAAGCATACGCCATAGTAATATGTTGAGCACAGAAAGGAAGGTGACGTGGTAATGATGAACCCAGACTCTGCTTCAAGTGACAACCTGAAAAATGCATGTTCACAGTCGATATCAAGACTTTAAGCAAGAGGACATACTGTGGAAAGGATGTACCCTTGAAAAAAACCGTATTGCTTGTCTCCAATGTTCAAAATGTTAGGCACTGACATCACTGGTCAACTTGGAATATAAAATTCATAATGTACATGATGTCGGCCGAACGTTGCTCTAATAACAAAATGTATATGTCCCATAAATCAATGTCATATGCACAATAAAATATTTACCATGTATAAAAGTGATTAGGTGCCCTAATCACTTGACAAGCTATATATTGAACTGGCTAAGTCGACGAGCTACACTTTCGTTTGATATAACTGAAAACATTAATAACGTATAGCAAATATTGGTGTACAGAAATCCCTAAGGCAAATAAAACCTAACGAGGGACGTTTCTGATACAGATTGTTTACCCCAACACCCAAGAGACCTGTGTCACATTAAATATAACGTTTTTATATTTCCTCCACACACTCCAGAGTAATAACTACTGGCAACAAAACTTTATCAATATTTGATTGTTGTTGTAACACTTAAGGAGATGTTTGGTAAAGTAGATTTCTACTCTAGAGAGTCATGATCGACTCGCGATTATGTAAAACAAATGTCAAGAGGATAATATCCCTGCTGATATGGCCTGAGGTCATTGCATTTTTCTATAAGGAGCTCGTGACTTGGTGTGATATTTATTCAATACATCACTTATGATCAGTCAAGCCCAAGGATGATCTGTGTCCAAGGTTGTACATAGTGGGAGGGAGCCGAGAAATGGCATCTTAATAGGATGCCACACTTCAGTCTTCACATGCTTTATGCTGGAAGGTCTAGGAGGTAAACAAGTCCATGATTTACCATTTGTAAAGATTAGATAAATATCAAGTACTGACGTCCCCTATTTTCCTTCCATCACAGGGAAGTTGGCACAACTCGTACCTTGGATAAATGTGTGGAAAATTACTCACCTTTAGATCTTCTTGAGGCAAAAAATTTAGAAGCCTGTGAACAAGCATGTTTTATGTGTTTATACTATCGTTATCTTTATGTTACTGCACAATCTGATTCGTCAAAGAACAACACTTTCTTGTGATCAAAAATAGAATAAAAATATTCCAGAAAATCGATCATATAAAATACCTATGTTAGCATTTGAACAAATATGTTGAACCTATGTTAGCATTAGAACAAATGGACGATCCTTTGATGCTGAGCGTGTGATACTGTTAGAGTCATAAATCATCGCACAAAAATAGTATGCTGTCTTTATCTAACTGATAATCATAATACATAACTTTAAGTGTCCATTTGGATTATGATATGGGAGTACATAAAGTTCCACATGAAGCACATATCATTGCTCTGAACACAATACTGTCATTCCTTTTTTGATTTAAAACAGTTTGTTAATGAAAGATTACACAGTAGTCACAATATCCTATATTCGTAACGAAACATTGTTCGTGTTAGGGAGATTATTAACACTACCTCTAACTATTAAGTGTTGAAATGGCGAAATTGAAACATCCCTGCTTTAAAGTGTCTTTTGTTTGTTAACTAAACCAATTGATTAGCTTCTGTACACCTAATAAAGTTTCAGATATGATGAGGTAATCGGCAAAAGCAGAATTTGATATGATCATTAGTACAATAGATAAGTTGTACGACTGTAAACCGACCACAGAATCCGATAGTGATAAAAACCGGTCACCATGAATATTAAATTCATACAGCACTCCAAATAAAGGAGATATATTCCCAATAGAGATATGATCTACTTATTATTGGATGTATGTCCACAGGAACAGTCTATATTGGCTACTAACAAGCATGTTCTATATATACACTGAAGATTAAGTTTGTTAACATCTGTGGAGACTGGAGCATTCACTTGCGGCTGAAGGTGAACTGGAGTAGGTGCCTAACAGCGGGTGTGTCTCAGTTTTTAAAACGTCGTATCGTTTTCTGTGGAAATAAGTCGACGTGTCAAAGACGCTGTTAATCACTAAGGAACTGAAGAAACCATCCAAGGTCGATATTAAGACTTTTAAAAAACAAAAAAAATCCCAAACCCCTCATCCTGTAACAAGATTTGTTAACCTACATATTAGGTTAAATGCCAGTCTATTCCTGTCTGAATCTTATGGAACAGGTATGAAATGTTTGGTATCATCAACAGCAATTCCTAAGCTGTCGAAATGATGTTTTATGAAGGAACCATTTTGATATACATCAAAGAAGAGTCCGGGTGTAAACATGGGTTTTATGAATTTCCCTCAGATTGACATCAGTCTCGGACATGTGTCCAGCTGCCCGTACGAAGGACAACTCGGTATTCCCCCAGCCGTGAACTTATCATGGCAATATCATGGTCTGCAAACTCGCCCAAACTTAGATGTATGTTAGAATAGTTGTCTTCTCGATCCTGCTTGACAAACCCGCAATCAATTACTTAAGATTGATATGACATTCTGGACAGAATTCAATATTTGTACAATAAACCTTTCACGGTGGCGCAAAGTTCGATAATCATTAATTACAATATATTCCAACATATCGACGCTGTGCTAATTTGCTATCGGGGAGGACAAGAGTTTCTCGGCGCTCAGAACACCCATACATCATCCCGTTGGATGCTGTTGGCGGCTGAGCAACCACTTGCGGGGGAAAAGCCAGGGTGTAATATTGCTCATTGCACTGTCAATATGCCAGAATACATGAAATGAAACACGAGTATCAACTTAATCAATGAACTTCTAAAGCTTGTTAGAGCGAGGGACTGCTGTTAGTTTTATGTTATTATAAAACCTTTATTGAAAATGCTTTTACGATTGGATTAACAAGAGGAAATAGGAAACTGTGCAAATATTTGGGCTGGTTCTGATATTATAAAATATGATTGATTGCAGCTATCTATAATGACGCAAGGAGTAGAACGATAAATGGGGAAATCAGGCACGGTGTGTTTGGTCTCTGTGGTACAAAGTGTATGAATACTTTCTTGTACAGTTGCATTGAAATGCGTTGTTCATGCAAATGATATTTGCCACACGTCATCAGGTTATATAAACCCAAAATACAGAAACACGATGAACACTTTGAACAATGCGCAAGAAAAGGTAAAAATAGGCACTTGTGGCAACAAATGTTCATATTGTTCAAGTACAGAAAAAAGTGAATATGGTTGTACTCCGCCTTTCACAATATTACAGCGATATCACTGTGAAGGATAAAAGAATTGGGTTGTCGCAACACATAACTTATCAGTGTAGTATATGGATTCGTATAATTGCAACGTTAACAACTGCTGCCAGCAACATACATCTGCTCAAGGGAAAAACATCATGTGATACTGGAAACGTACATCGTTCATCGAGATGGGATTCCTACTCCACCAAACAATACCACATCAGGATACAACAGAAGATTCAAGTAATAGCGCCTGACTAACCACCATGCAGCCCCCCTAATCAACATGTACAACACAATACATTCCCACGCCGTAATTTAAATCTTATTTCCAAATCTTGCTGAGAATCCAGTGACGGCTCACGGAACATATTCCAACAGAGACAACAGGCTTTCGTCCCGGAAACCCAAGCTAAGCACACCTTTGTCCATGAGACATTTTGAATCTGTGCCTCGCTGTAAGAAAATTAACGGACATCCGACGCCATGGTACGTTAGCTTATTACACAGAAGCCAACAAGACGAATCCAACATTTTGAATTAAAAGGTATCGGATGTCGCCCTCTTTGATAGGGCTATCCTTAATCAAACATGAAAGGTAGACGTCCTGCCCACTCTTGAGAGAGAAGAATTAATACCGCAGGACTCAGCCTTGAAATCCTCTAAAATAGTCACTGTTTCTTCTTTTGAAACTGCTGACATAATGAATAACATTCTTTAGAGATTATTTAGGAATTGTAATACGTTTCGAGTCGAATATTTGCACATATATATGATGTCCGTACTCAAGACATATTTTGTATCTAAAGGACGCAAGGTGCCTTCATTAAAGTTGACATTCAAGCAATAATCTACTTCATCTGACTTAATCTGTCTTCAGAAAAAAAACTTCAAACAAATCAGAAATACTAAACATACACATCGAAATATATTTGAGGCACAATCGTAATAATGTTGTTAAATTGAGGTTGCCATTTCCTCTTTTGAGGATGCTTAATCTGAGAATTTTCATCTTATCTTCATTGTTCCAGAAATAGAAAATAGATTTATATTGTATTTCACAAACATTTACCTTGTTAGCTTTCCATGCATGGTCGCGATGCGCCGGAAATGGTAGATGTCATTGACAAATGAATTCCATTGAAGTGTTTGATTGGTTTCGTGCCTGTTTGGCCACACAGGACCACTATCTCAGATCTTGCTTTCCTCTCTGCAAATATTGAGTTACAACAGCGCTTCCCATATAATGCGGAAAACATCACAAATCACAAAGTTTATCGACTTGCATATGGTTTGTCTCATCCGTAAGTAAATACTATTTAGTTGTGGCACGTCGTTAACAGCAAACCAAGATATCATTTCACTGACATCTTTTCCCGAAGTCTTCTCGTTAAGATACACAAAGGCTAGTTTAGGCTTTCTATGAAAACAGAACAATATTTGACTTTCCTTGCATTTATATAAAGTATGTTATATTATGATGTAAATGACAGTTAGGTATAAATGAGCATTGGGTGTCTGTTATTTCCCTCTATATGTAAGTGCAACTTTGTGCAGCCAAATTGCGTTCACGTGCTTTAATGCCTTGGTATTTTCAAACTATTTCATAATTATGACAAAACATTCTCGTGAATATGATATGTTTTAGGAATATAATTGTGATCTGATCTGATGGAGCCATTGTTTGGGATTGGTATTATGTAGCTAAAGGCAAAAATCCATATTATCTTTGTGTACAATATGCAATACACCGTTCACATGCACCTCTATACATGTGTGGACATAGAAACGAATGAACGAACATTGTATAAACATTATTGTTAAAGTACAGTATGGAAAACATGAAACATTGCCCCTAAAGCTGTCTGTTTAGATGAGATCCTATTTCGGAAGCACATTGAACGAACATTGTATAAACATTATTGTTGAAGTACAGTGACGAAAACATGAAGCATTTCCCTTACAGATGTCTGTTTAGATGAGAACCTAGTGAACAGGTTTTCGGAAGCACATTTGAACAATTTTCAGGAATCGATGAATTACACAATCGATGTACCCCTGAGGGTCCGGGTTAGAATATTGATCTTCAGTAACCCATGCTTGTAGTAAGAGGCGATTAACGAAATCGGGTGGTCAGACTCGCTGACTTGGTTGACACATGTCATCGGTTCCCAATTGCGCAGATCGATGCTCATGCTGTTGATCACTGGATTGTCTGGTACAGACTCGATTATTTACAAACCGCCGCTATATAGCTGGAATATTGCTGAGTGTGGCGTAAAACTAAACTCACTCACTCAATACACAATCGATATCTGATTCATTTCATTAAGAGGGCGGTACACTCAGCAAAGTTGCAAACTCTATCAGGTTCATCACATTGTTCAATCTTGAAGCAGACAAATCGCTTGGGCATATTAATGATATTTAACAGGTGTTTTGTGTCATTATCAAAGTAACCAGCATAAAAGAAAGCCAACGTTTGTGGATCCATCTTTCAGGAATCAGGTTCATATCCATTTGGTATTGACTGGAACAATTTGGAAAATATATTTAGCTTTTGTGTATCATATTTCCTCCATATATACTGAGGTATTGCAATGAAGGCATTTTAGAAAAAGGCAATATTTTCATACCTACTGTTGAAGGACTCAGTCTTGTTGTCATCTAAAACATGCACATTAAGATATGATCGACTTCAATGTTCGCAAGGGAATCGAATCGACAATGACTGTTTTCTTTAGACTGGGCAAGTGTGATTATGTTCCTCTTATGAATCGATTTGGGGCACTTACAACTCCTCAACTTAATTTGAAGTGTATTGATTCTCGTCCCAACATTTTCATAATGATAAGAAATGTCTGTCAAACGTAGAGTTATTTGCCCTAGATCCATGTATATATTCCAAAAAAAGCCATCTATAGGGAAACAAGAAGGATCATTCGAACAAACGTCATCCGAAACAAATGTGTTGGAACTAGTTGTTAAGATAACCTCTGCGCAAGGGTGTAGATTACGTACATATACTACCCACCAAAAGTTTAGACTCACTTAAAGCACTCACTATATGTTAGATGAACTTTTCCACTAACTTGGGGGAAGCAACTGCAAACCTCATGCAGATGAATTGCACGACGATCATGGTAGCTAAACAGAGAAACAACCTGATCGTTGTGGGGGTGGTGGTGTGTGGTGATTGGTGGGTGCGTGGGTGTGTGTGTTGATGCCCCTATGGGGTAAGTAATGGTAAGATTCAAATGTACAACGAATAGAATAAATCAGTGCCAGAGAATAATCAGTCTCAATCGTGCACCGAAACAAATTACGATCTGAAGTATAAGAATGGATCACTGAAATTCAGTGATGTCTCCAGGTGGCAGCAGAAATTATAAATATATCATGATCTATAAGTAGGACATGCGATTTGCATGAAAACATATGAGTTCTGATTTCCTGTACATGCTCGTGCCTTGGGTCGATTTTGAATTGACAAAATGAAGTATTCTCTTAATCGGAACAATAGCATTGCTAATTCCTTCATAACGTGATCCAATATTTGGAGGATTGACAACAGCCATGATTACTTTCTCTCCTGCCAGCTGTAGGTTGCCATTAGCAAAATGTGTGATGAATTCAGCCAGCAACTTCTTCCACCGGAAACGAGCATGTCATACGTCGGTCCATCCCTGGTGACAGCTTGCAGGAAGAATCCCCGCTTCACATTCACCCTGGGTTTGGAGAACCAATATATTGGTTTTACTGATTCACCAGACTGTTGCGACACTTGTCCGACTTTTTCATCCGATAACCAGGATCTATTCCCTTGCCGTGTTTGCTGAAACGACAGGCAGTGGCCTCGTAAAATCAATTACTGTGAGAAACGAATCCAGCAAACGATTCCTGGGAAAATATACTGAATTTGAAGAAATATATGTCTGTATGGAGGAGTTCTCAGATGACGTATCTGTCTGTCTAGTATAGTTTGGGCCTGAATTGTCTGTAGCCATGATGAATATAATGACGACAATGATGACATTGTTTATTCAGAAGATGAAATATCACGACATACCGAATACCTTTTTCATTAATGAATTTTGTATACTTTACCAGAGCATGCATGATTTATTTCGTAATTATTTTATGAACTTGTGGGAGGAAGGATAATGTGTCTGTTTCTATCATATCGAGAAATTTTATATATTGTCGAGTGCGGCCATGTTGCAGTTCATTTCCAGTAGGTGTACAACCCATTAACATGAGGTATTAATGTGAATGTAGGGGTGACACGTGTCTTATATATCTCAATGTGATGATAGTTTATGACAATAATGGAAAAATAATTGGGTAACAAATATAAAAACATTGCTGTTTAAAACTGGTTTTGGTAACGCATGGTATTTTTATCATGTCACTGACTCAAAGACTTAAGGATAATTATGTGCAGACATAATTTGAATCACTGACTTTATCAAACAAATGTTTCTACTATAAACGTTTTAAAGCTAAAAATAAGTTTTGAGTGGTACCTCACTAAGATAACAGTAGAGAAGTTCCGAGTTGCATTATCATATTTTCGATGTTTTCGATCTCATGATTTATATATAGAAACTGGACGCTATACTAATAATTATCGACAAGAGAGACTGTGCCAACTACGTGATTTAAATGTTGTCGAGGATGAGTTCCATTTCCTTCTTGTTGGTCCGCTGTACTCAGATCTTAGAAGACAATATTTACCAAAATCATTTTTATAGATATCCAGACGTTATTAAATTTATATAATTACTAACAAGTACGAACGTTTTAGTACTCCAGAATTTATCAATGTTTATATTCCATGCAACATTACAACGAAAAAAAAAAAATATTTGAAAAAATGTAAAAGTTAGTACTCGGGCGAATATAAATGTATTTATGTTTTATGTACTATAGGCCTGTGGCCTCTTCAGTATGGAATAAATGTTGATTGACTGATTGATTGTCACATATCTGAAGCGTGTCTCGGTATTACATGTATTGTCAGTCTTCTTCCAACAGACGTGGACGTTCTCGGATATTTTTCGCGTCGAGATAATGGTTGATATGCATATATATTATATCTGACAACATAAAAGTGTTTGATAACACGACGTGTCAAAACCCTTATAAAACATCAGTATAGTGCAGTCGACCAATATCAGTCAGCGCTATCTGATAGACGTTGATGCTGCTATCTTTGTTGAGGACAATGTGTGGCCGAAGCTTATGGCAGAAATACACTGTGCAATGACCTAAGGACTTACTTATTGGGTATCAGATCGTGTTCAGATGTTCAAGAAAGCCAGCTTATGTCATAGATGAACTCGAATCTAGTGATTGCTAGTTTCTTTTTATACATGCGTGGTAGGGTTGATTGAAATTAAAAAAGATACGTTGCATGAAGTCAAATTACATGTATGTTTTTTATGTTGAACTGGTAATAAACCGAAACGTTCTTTCCAACAGTTGCAGTGGCAACGACTGTGCGGTATCCCACTCCTGATGGGCCTATAGCTACACAAGATTAACTTTCTGTACATTATCATTGATATAAAGTGTTCTCAATGTCCTGAAACTCCCTGTCCTCAAGCCAGTCAACACACACTATTGTCCTGCACCTTCCTGTCCTCAAGCCAGTCAACACACACTACTGTCTTGACCCTCCCTGTCCTCAAGCCAGTCAACACACACTTCTGTCCTGCACCTCCCCTGCCTCAAGCCAGTCAACACAGTACTGTCCTGTACCTCCCTGGCCTAAAGGAAAATCACACCCTAAAAAGTGATCACCTGGAGAATTACAAAGTCGGAACATTTGGATTTCATTTAAATAGGTTTTGGATTGATTTCTTTGCCAATGAAAAACAGCAAGTTGTACTTGTTGTCATATAATTTTCAAAATATAGTATTTACACAGCACGCAACAATTACGTGGATATGACACAAATCTGAAACGATAGACGAAGCGCAAGCCATGACAGGGTTGTTTAGTTACACAGTAACTGGGTAGGTCACGTGGCTTTAATCTTGATTTAATGATACCTGTATTGTCGTTTACATTGTGGACGTATATAGACGTGTGGTGGCGTGTGTGTCTTCTGAACTTTCTATTGCAACATTTATGTTGATCTAGGATATTTATTCATTAGCTGATTCGAGTTGGACTATGAACAGAGTTGCACAGATCTCATATTGTATGTGTTACAAATAAAGTTACATTAAAGTGGACATTTTCCTTTGTACCCCTCTCATACTATTGCCATAACATATTATCTGATACATCTAAGTGACAATTCTTTTATTACGAAGCTGTTTTTAAGGTCCGGACTTTAAAATTACCAATCTATTATGGCCGAGTATCTCTCTTAGTGGGGAGTGTAGCGAATCACTTTGATTTATGGTTGTAGACCTTGGTGTCGAGTTCTGGCAATGAGCTGAAGCACTTTCCTTGATTGTTTGTCAGAGCAGCACTGGGACTGTTTGTTGGCAGTTCCTAAAATATCAACGCAAAAGCAACAAAACTTTGCTCGGTTTGTTGCACATGGGAATAAAGCATAGATGAAAATATATCATGGAGGGACATAAAATGCGTAACTCTTTCTTGATGCCTCTCATGCATTTGATTAAGTATATGAATTCTATACCGCAACCATTTCATGTTAAATCGATACCTTCAACCGGGTTGATGGTATTATATATACACTGTATATCTATCTACATGGCTCAGGCATACTTCGAGCAAAGCTCTTCGTTCACTGTGCAAATACATGTATTTGTTACCGAGTTGGAAAACTGTGTTTAACCTGTATAACTTCAACATGAGATAAATTTGAGATTTGTGTGCTTCAAATAGTAGTTCAAGATGAGAATCCTTGTGTATTTACAATCAGGACCAATAACGTAGCCAGCATATCATAAATGCATAGTAAAGTTGTTTAAGTTTAAACTGTATAAGATAATGATATGACTCCTGTGCAGTGAGGAACATAAAATCGGTAAAATACGTATCGACATTCATTTAGTTTCCACTGGAGAGACAGACACACCCACACACAACAACATATTTCTATTTTTGATTTGGAAAAAAGTAAACATTTCGTATTTGCTGGTCTTGTTTGAAATGAGACAGGTTTGATGTAGTAATATAATATTGTTAACCACCTAAAATACAACCGTCCTGTTCAAGATATGATAGTTTTATATCTTATGGGATCATTTAAAATGTAGATAGGGACCAACTCCAGACTGTAATGAATATTTGTTGGAGTGACATTTGTCATAAAAGTTGGTTTAAACCACCATTGTATGTATGCACTTCATCATTTCTCATTACGTTCCAGATTTCATTTATGGACTGACTGCTGAACTTCTCCAAGACATCTAAACAGCATGCCCTTCAATCCGTACATGAAACAATGTAGTTGATGTTGCAGTATGACCAAAGGGAAATATTTTGTGAAAGAAAATGTGTTGAATAAAGACATCATTTTACAACTATCGCCTTCCTGGTTTTGTTTAATTTCAGTGAAACTAAAAACGGCTCATCTGGTTTTCCCTGGAAAAGCTGTTAAACACAAAAAACATTGCATTTGTCATATTCTCTTTCATATAACTGTAATTAAGGTATTTTTAAAGATGGGATTCTTCTAAGGAATGCTGTCCCATGTTTGCATAGGACAGCATTTCCACAGTTTTGACAAAAGACGACAAATTGGCTTTAGGCTGTTAACTGCGGAACCGTCACATTTTCAATGTGTGATTCCTTTTTTGGAGCACTCCTATCTTCTCAGGTGTATCTGAAGTTATTTGTATTGAGGGTAAAGATGAACGCCCATAAGCTTTCAGAAGATTCTATTATTTTGTGATTTTAGGAGCATAGGAAACTCAATTGTAAATCCAAGGATGTGAAATCTATATTCAGCTTTGAGCAATGTAATGAGAAAGTTGAAGTTATTCTTCCTGCAAAACAATCTTTTGTGTCATCACAAATAAAGCATTCGTTACCTTTGACCTCTTTCCAAAAGGCAGTGTGTATTCACTTCAGTTGTACCATGCGTACGTTACACTTGTGTCTATTTGTAGTTTCAAGAAGACGTCATATGGCTTTAGACATTGCAAACAGAGGCACTTATTTACAGTGCTTGAGCAGACCAGCCTCCTGGATCAAGTACACATATATTCATCCCTTGGCGTGTATCCAGACATGATGTTATCTCATACCAGTCTAAATGTGGAACTGAAACTTGTGTATATAAGTATATATCAAGAAAGCAATATACAGGCGACCCGACACTTACAACATAACATAGAAAGTTATTTAGAATCGAAAGCAGATTCCTGCCGAAATATATAAATTACATTGGAACTAGTTGTTAAGTAAGCAGCTGCTTGAGGGGTAAGATTTCGTACAAACGTCAAGATGGCTCCAGAAACGAGAAATATTAGATGATAAGCACTGGGAAACATTTTTGTTTGAAGCAAGGTCGAAGTTCGAGATTTGTCTTTTCTGGTCTTTCCGTCATATATCGTACTTGAACAGTTTAAAATAGGAGGGCAGATTAACGGACCCGTTGCTTGCAAAGCAAACATTTCAATCATGGCTGTATCTATGTAATGCGTTAACCAGACGCTGGACTAAGACATACACCTTTGGCCACAGCTACTTTCCTCTTTTCTCGTGGAATTAACGCGTACCGTCTCAGTACCAAAACAGTACTTTTATATGTTCTTTAAATATTTGTTAGGTGCCCCCATAATGATTTGTGAGCATTAGTGAGTTATCGTCCAAGATGTCCATGTTACTCTGATTACACATACTACAAATTCACTAAAGGTTGATAAGAGAGCTTATTGCTTGTTCTTTTGTGAATATCAATTTCCATTTTCGTAGGGGTGGCATACTGTGTTGAGGTTTCTCCATCACACGCACACAAACAGAAAGACTGCTACGGAGGCGGTGGTTTGAAGCGTCCATATCACCCGATGACTTAATTAAAATGCATGCCAAAGGAAAGTAAAAAGGAACATCAGCCTGAGAATCAACAAGCCGGAATCGGGATTTTATTGTCAATAAACTGACGTAACGGCAACAGTATTTACACAAACTCCGACAATACCTGGCCTGTGGGTCAATTAGGGAGGAATATTGACTAAGATCAGACACCATTTGCAACGAAATCATGAACACATGGCAAGACCAGGCTTCAAATATTGTGTCATGGCTTCCTCTGTTTGCTGAATGACTTTGGTTAACTGAGATTTTAGATTCAGTTTGCATACAATAATGTGAACCTTTGAGGAGCTATAATTCTCAGTATGTTCGTAGTGGAACCCGGTAAAAGTGTCTGTTCTTATCTTGCTGTAATGAAAGCATTGGAACTTACCTCTCTTGGAAATTAGTGTGTATGGAAAGAAAGAATAATGGCATTGTTTTACCAGATTAATCGACATTAACATTAATGTTGGTCTGTGTGATGTGTGCGTGTGCCTTGTGAATTTTCTATGCAATGCATACGATTGAGTAATATTTTGACATTAACGTGGTTTGTGGATGTGTATTAATGAAGTTGCTTTGATTTAGAACATCATTGACCACGTTTCCATAGCTCTCAGATTGCACTTTGTTTGTTATCAAAGTCACCTACAGACATGCTAGGAACAACCAGTAGGTGCTGTGATCTGTCCTGTTATGGTTTGTGCGATGGTTTCCGGACTTTGGACAAACTAAAAAGTTAACTGAAGTTGAAATTAATCCTTTGGGGGGATCTCACTGAGCTAAATATATAAAATACTGTTGAAGAAAGTAGTGCTATTCCATTTTTGGGTGAAATTATTTGGGAACCAGGTAGTATAAACATAAACATAAATCAAGAATAATGATTATATTATCTATAACGTGTTTGAATTTCGTGCAAACGCGCCAGTTTCGTGGAAGCATTTCTCATGATGTTGGTTGGTTGTTGTTGCTTAACTCGGCAATATTCCAGCAGTATGGCGGCGGTATGTAAATAATCGAGTCTGGACCAGACAATCCATTGATCAACAGCATGAACACCAATCTACACAATTGGGATACGATGACATGTGTCAACCCTGATCTTCACGGGTCATGTTTATGATGTACACGTGAACGTGGTCGGGGTACACTTTGAAATTGACTGATAAAAATCCGACTGGAAGTTGTTCTGATAATGCTTTAAACTCTAATGAATGTACATGTATTTTACATTTGTCGACTGTCAAGTCAGGAACGGCAATCATCTGACCAAATCAATGGTCGGCCATTCAACGACTATTGCAAATCTCAATCATACTATTCTCAATATAAATATTACATATCAAAGTTTCTGACACATTTTTGTTCAATATCGACTTCATTTATAAAAAAAGTACATGTGTGTATCAAGCACAACTAAAATAGGAAGTCAGAGTAAGAAGCACTGACTCGAGTGTTCAGAAATATTGCAGAAAAAGAATCAAACAAAAGCAGAATCAATCATCCCTGCTTAATAATATAACTTTTGATCCATACGTGAACTTTTGATGTAATCATATTGTTTCATTATTCCTGTATTCTTGTGTTTGAGTGCACTGGATTGTTATTATGATACGAGAACCAGGCAAGTTATTAACTGATGATATGTTTTAAAAGTAACAGATACTACCTTAACAACAACCTCACCACTGTTACCTTTCCTTTGATATGAACATTTCAGCCGCGGAAGAATGGGAAGACGTTTTCATACAAATGAGACTACGTATCAACGAAAAAAATACACACACATTGGCGCATAATTTTATACAATGTATACATTATTTTATATTTGTAGGTACATGATAGCATTTGATCAGACATGATAGCATTTGATCAGACATTATTACTGTCGCAATTCAAAGTGAAGTCAAACATCGTTGTGTCGAACTGTAATGTGTCGAACTTACAATTGTCTCGAAGTGAAAGTTTGGTCGATTCCTTCTATACTCATGCATTTTTCCTTTTGTTGAATCTCGGATAACTCAAAGTGTTTACGGAAGTTCTTTCAACTTCCACACAGCGATTTTTGACAGCACTGGATCGTGATTAAAGGATATGTTTCTGGCATGGATTTCGTTAGGAGTAATTGTGTCAGGCCATTTTGAAATTGAGAACGTGTACCAGAGAGATTTGTCATTTGAGAAAGGAAACTGATGCAAGCAACACAGGACGTTTACAAACTACAGGACTTGTGTAAGCTTGAATTGTCTCAATCGCAAAAATAGATATACCTTTACAATAACTAGCTGCATGAAATGGCAGCAATGATCTTTACAATAGCAGCTATACACTAGTGACGCATTTACTACGGTATAGGCAGGTGTAAGGTGATAAGACTGTTGTTGTAGAAGACCATGCACACTTACTTTGAAGTCCTACAGTTGCGCTTTACATCAAATAAGAGAATGATATGTCGGTTAACGGCAATACTACGTTGAAGGAGATCAACCAACTACCTTCACAAAACATGCCGTCAAATAAAGTGAGATGTGGAAGACGTCAGTGGCAGGATGTCATGGGACCGGTTTGTACTGCAGCCTACGACCTATGCATTGAAGCTGCTATTCTGATCCTTAATTGTTGGGTACGAGTCATGATGTAAATGAAATGTGGTCTCAGGACTGTCAGAAGAAGGATAAGCTGCAGGCATTGTGTGAACAGAGAATCGTTGCTCGTTTCCTCGGGAACTTGACAGGACATGTTTTTTATGATATTTTTAGCATTATAGGATTCTTTCAATCTGCAGAAAATACCCAAGTGGACATTGTTATACCTACCTTCAATGAACTCATTGATTCTGAGATGTTTTAGGTCAAATATAGTGTCATCTGATTTCAAGCAGTATTGCACACCTTTTGATGCATCTGAATTCCAGAATCAAACATCAACATTCACAGTGCGTTTTTAAACCTTTTCCTAAGTTATTTTCATAGGTATTTATCTATTCATCATATTGGGATGTTGCAAAAATGGCGTAAAATCAGACTCAGTCGTTCCAACATCATGATGATGTTAGATATCATTGTTAGAATTTTGAAGTTGGTTATATGCCATGAGCAAAATGGTTTCCGTTGGGCTGAAAAGTTATATCTCACATATCTGACACTCAATAACACAAAACTAGATATCAGGGACGTCGTGAGTTCAGTCAATGAGTATTATCATATAAATGACAAGGAAGTTGATTGCCTTCACTTTTTATGTTTTTCTGCTATCGAGAACACATTTGCATTTTGACAAACACATTCACACTTTTTGACACATTTTACGACAAAATAAAAAGCAGTAACATCACAGCAATAGATAAATCAGAAACACGTCCCTCAGAATATTGAATATATCGATTCTACCACAGGCAATATAAACACAGAAGACTTTTTTTTTTAATGAATTTTAAACACATTCAATCACGAGAAAGGTCATATGTCCAGACCTGTAGGAACCATAAAGGTTAATTAGCCAGTACCAGGTACCATGTTATTTGCAGATGTGTTATATACCTCGCCGGGACGGTGTCATGTGCCTCTCGTCTAGAGTTTACTGCTTTGGTTGCTAATAAGCTAAATCGGGACGGACACAAGTTCTTCTCCAGTTCCTCAGTTAAAGTCGGTCACCGTCTCTCTCTCGAGTGTCATCTCAGACGCTTTTATTCTATCATTATAGCCTAAAATATGCAGATGGAAATAAAACAGTTCCCAATGGAAGCAGCAGGGTTTAACTGGCGCTGTCAGGGAGTCTGTTCGTTGGGATGTTTTATCCTGTTAAAGAGAGGAGCCTTATACATGTGCAAATTATATTACATCCAATATGAATTACGTCTAGTTATTCACACGACAAGCATTTACTTCTTAGGAAAAGGAGATCCTTGGTATTCAGATTGTACACGCATGTTCATAAAAGAAGCGAACAGCTAAACAGATGCAAATTCATCATTATGTCTTTCTGGAGGCTGCTCCATTAAACACAGTCTGTAGTTGACTAAATTGAGTACATTCACAATGTTGGAAAGAAGATTGAACTGTGCCCAACTTCATCGTCAATGATCAAGACCTGAACACAAAACCTCATTTCAATAGGAACTTTATTGTTTGGATGCTAATGGTAACATAAAACAAAGATGGATGATAATTGCATAGGTGATAACAAAATTCACAAACTCTAGATTTGTGTTGGGAGCGTGGACAAGATCATTTTGGTCAATCCCCTGATATTGGAGTTTCTTCAGCGTTTGTATTGGCAATGCATGTTTTGGATTGTGTATAACACGATAACACAACGAAAAGAGAATACTTTTATGCAAGCATACGCCATAGTAATATGTTGAGCACAGAAAGGCAGGTGACGTGGTAATGATGAACCCAGATCCTGAAAAATGCATGTTCACAGTCGATATTTAGACGTTTAACAATATTGTCGCATGAGGATATTAGAGGGCATACTGTGGAAAGGAGAACATACTTACTGAGGGGCAGCTCCAGCTTAAGTGAAATACAGACGCTGTAGTGTGGGATGAGATGGAAGGGTATTAAGATTAGGCATCACGACCACACAGCAAAGGGGCTGGGGAGGGGGGGATTCGGACGTTTACATGGACATTTAAACCAGAGGTATATATCACTGAGAATGTACCTAGGAGTCACCGGACTGCACTGGGTAGATTTCGCTGCGGCACCGCCCCTCTACGTATTGAGACTGGTCGATGCACCAACACACCGGTAGAAGAGAGGACGTGTTTTAACTGCCCTGACTGCGTGGAGAATGAGTTTCACGTTTTACTTCACTGCCCTGTATACTGTGACTATGGTTTAGTTTGATTTAACCATTGTAATAATGCCAATGAAAATGTCCAGAAAATGTGTTTTATTATGTCATGCCCAGATATTGTATACTCATGCCAATAATCGTTGTCACCCCCTTCGATTTTTTTAATTTGAGAGGGTGTGGGTGTGGGTGTGGGTGTGGGTGTGGGTGTGGGTGTGGGTGTGGGTGTGGGTGTGGGTGTGGGTTGGGGTTGGGGTGGGGAGGGGGTGACAACCATTATTTGCATGAGTATATTTATAACTGCCAAAACCCTCCAACTTTTTTGGTTACAGAGAATATTCTATTACTATCTAACAAATGATTTCCATGTCTTTTTACCATATTCATGTCATGCTCTTATTGATGTGATTTTTTGTATATAAGGAAGTGTTTTTTTATGTATTGTAATCTTAGTCTCTCATAACCCATTTTTGGGTGGCTCACATTTTACGCTTTTATAGTTTGTACCATATATATTTTATGTAAAAATGTGAGGTGAGACTTAAATATATAATCTGTCTGTCTGGGACAGGATGGGGATGAAGGGGTGGAGTTAGCTGGCATGGAACAGGATAGAGATTGGATCTGGATATAGGATAGGGCGGCGATATGGGAGAGAAGATGACGGACATGGGATCCGGCGCTAATGTAAGATAAGACGATATGGGATGGAATGGTGAATAGAAATGTGATGTGATAGATGTGATATGTGAAATAATTCGATGTGATGTGATGTGATGTGATGTGATGTGATGTGATGTGATGTGATGTGATGTGATGTGATGTGATGTGATGTGATGTGATGTGATGTGATGTGATGTGATGGGATTGGATGGGATTGGATGGTTATGAGTTGTTTATACCAGGTATTGAATTTCATAATGATCTTAGTTTAGTGCTTGGAATATTCGTATTCCACCAAGCAACATTGCCACATATACTCTTGAAAAACGTATTGCGTGTCTCCAATGTTCAAAATGTTAGGCACTGATCAACTTGGAATATATAACTCATAATGTACATAACTTGTCATGAAGTCGACCGAACGTTGCATTAATAACAAGATATATATGCCCTTTAAATCAATGCAATATGCACAATAAAATATTTACCATGTAGAAAAGTGATTAGGTGCCCTGATCACTTGACAAGCTATATATTGAACTGGCTAAGTCGACGAGCTACGCTCTCGTTTGATATTACTGAAAACATTAATAACGTATAGCAAATATTGGTGTACAGAAATCCCTAAGGCAAATAAAACCTACCGAGGGACGTTTCTGAGACAGATTGTTTACCTCAACACCCAAGAGACCTGTGTGACATTAAGTATAACGTTTTTATATTTCATCCACACACGCCAGAGTAATGACAACTGGAAACAAAACTTTATCAATATTTGATTGTTGTTGTAACACTTAAGGAGATCTTTGCTAAAGTAGATTTCTACTCGAGAGAGTCATGATCGACTCGCGATTATGTAAAACAAATGTCAAGAGGATAATATCCCTGCTGATATAGCCTGAGGTCATTGCATTATTCTATAAAGATCTTCGTGACTTGGTGTGATATTTATTGAATACATCACTTATGGACAGTCAAGCCCCTGGATGATCTGTGTCCAAGGTTGTTCAAAGTGAGAGGAAGCCGAGAAATGGCATCTTAATAGGATGCCACACTACAGTCTTCACATGCTTTATGCTGGAAGGTCTAGGAGGTACACACGTCGAATATCAAGTACTGACGTCCCCTATTTTCCTTCCATCACTGGGAAGTTGGCACAGCTCGTATCATTGATAAATTTGTGGAAAATTACTCTCCTTTAGATCTTCAGGAGAAATCAAGATACAAGCCTGTGAACAAGCATGTTTTATGTGTTTATACTATCGTTATCTTTATGTTACTGCACAATCTGATTCGTCAAAGAACAGCACTTTCTCGTGATCAAAAATAGAATAAAAATATTCCTGTAAATCGATCATGTAAAATACCCATGTTAGCATTTGTACCAAGAACAAATGGACGATCCTTTGATGCTGAGCTTGTGATACTGTTAGAGTCATAAATCATCGCTCAAAATTAGTATGCTGTCTTTATCTAACTGATAATCATAATACATCTCTTAAAGTGTCCATTTGGAACACATACGAAGCACATATCTAATAATGATATCATTGCTCTGAACACAATACTGCCATTCCTTTCTTGATTTAGAAAAGTTTGTTAATAAAAGATTAGACAGTAGTCACAATATCCTATATTCGTAACGAAACATTGTTCGTGTTAGGGAGATTATTAACACTACGTCTAATTATAAAGTGTTGAAATGGCAAAATTGAAACATCCCTGCTTTAAAGCGTCTTTTGTTTGCTAACTAAAGCAATGGATTAGCTTCTGTACAGTTAATAAAGTTTCAGACATGATGAGGTAATGGGCAAAAGCAGAATTTGATGTGATCATTAGTACAATAGATAAGTTGTACGACTGAAAACCGACCACAGAATCCGATAGTGATAAAAAACCGGTCACCATGAAAATTAAATTCATACAGCACTCCAAATAAAGGAGATATATTCCCAATAGAAATATGATCTACTTATTATTGGATGTACGTCCACAGGAACAGTCTAAATTTTGGCCACTAACAAGCATGTTCTATATATACACGATTAAGTTTGTCAACATCTGTGGAGACTGGAACATTCGCTTGCGGCTGAAGGTGAACTGGAGTAGGTGACTAACAGCGAGTGTGTCTCAGTTTTTAAAACGTCGTATCGTTTTCTGTGGAAATAAGTCGACGTGACAAAGACGATGTTAATCACTAAGGAACTGAAGAAACCATCCAAGGTCGATATTAAGACTTTTAAAAAACAAACAAAAAAAATCCCAAACCCCTCATATTGTAACAAGATTTGTTAACCTACATATGAGGATAAATGCCAGTCTATGACCTCTGGTATCTGTGAATTGTACAATTGTAATGTGATGTTGCCAAGCCTTACGAATCAGACGTTATACAGTCACTTTAGACAAGGAATTTTATCCAGAATTAACATATTCTGCAATAACAAGCATCAAATCAACTAAAATAGAATAACACACTCACCATTAACTGTCTCGGAGTGGCAAACGAAAGGTATAAAGATAAAATCTGATCCACGAAATTATTGATAACCTGCATTTGAACATATCACTGTATTTTATTGAAGAGAAAACTAAGAAGACCAGCAAGTAGAGATCTGATGCACTTTATTTATATTCTGTTGACACTGCACCCCAAAGCTAACGCTCTAGGATACCGTTGTAACTTCAGATCCAATCTATTCCTATCTGAATCTTATGGAACAGGTATGAAATGTTTGGTATAATCAACAGCAATTCCTAAGCTGTCGAAATGATGTTTTATGAAAGAACCATTTTGATATACATCAAGGAAGCGTCCGGTTGCAAACATGGGTTTTATGAATTTCCCTCAGATTGACATCAGTCTCGGACATGTGTCCTGCTGCCCGTAAGAGGGAGAAATAGATACTCCCTCAGCCGTGTACTTATCATGGCAATATCATTGTCTGCAAACTCGCCTAAACTTAGATGTATGTTAGAATAGTTGCCTTCACGATCCTGCTTGACAAACCCGCAATCAATTACTTAAGATTGATATGACATTCTGGACAGAATTCAATATTTGTACAATAAACCTTTCACGGTGGTGCTAAGTTCGATAATCATTAATTACAATATATTCCAACATATGGACGATGTGCTAATTTGCTATCGGGGAGGAGAAGAGTTTCTCGGCGCTCAGAACACCCATACATCATCCCTTTGGATGCTGTTGGCGGCTGAGCAACGACTTGCGGGGATAAACTCAGGGTGTAATATTGCTCATTGCACTGTCAATATGTCAGAATACATGAAATAAAACACGAGTATCAACTTAATCCATGAACTTCTAAAGCCTGTTAGAGCGAGGGACTGCTGTTAGTTTTATGTTATGATGAAACCTTTATTTAAAATGCTTTTACGATTGGATTAACAACAGGAAACTGGAAACTATGCAAATATTTAGGCTGGTTCTGATATTATAAAATATTATTGATTGCAGCTATAGATAATGACGCAAGGAATAGCACGATAAATGAGGAAATCAGGCACGGTATGTTTGGTCTGTGTGGTACAAAGTGTATCAATACTGTCTTGTACAGTTGCATTGAAATGCGTTGTTCATGCACATGATATATGCCACACATTAGCTGGTCACATAAAACCGAAAATGCAAAAGAAATGATGAACACTTTGAACAATGCGCAAGAAAAGGTCAAAATAGGCACGTGTGGCACGAAGTGTTCATATTGTTCATAGTGATCCATATTAATATTTTGTTTAAACTGACCAAAGATTTCCATCCAGTTTTAAGATAACTATGCAATAAGCGTTCTAGTATTGAAGTTTTATATTGAAGTTCGGTTATATTTTAATAATATTACTTCATTTTTATATCATCTTCAGATTAAACTGTGAGTTTATTTCGACATGACATGGTATTACAATCGCTATAAAGATTGATTTGCTCCGATTAGAAAGTTACTTTGTTCGAAAGAGTACTCAATAGTTGCCGATAAAACTATTTCTTTTGTAGGTTCCCTCTTGAATAGAACTGCCAACTGTGTGATCAATCCTGGGTGTATTGTTGAAGAAATGTCGAGTTTTGTTTCAGTTGTGTTAACGCCGATCGTAAAAACACGTGGTTCATATTCGCGTGTCTCTCTTTACTATAATTGAGGCCCTCGCTTTATGTGAATGTCAGAGAACTGAGAAGATTCATGTTCCAGCTAGTGCACTACTTGCGGAAATGTAAAATACAGAAAAGAAACGTTTCAGCTTCAATCGTTGTTACTATCTCTCCAAAGGCGTCTTTTTTATAAATGCACACACAAAAGCATTCATAGATGCATTAGGTTGTAACACCAGAACAGAAAAAGTGAATATGGTTTTACTCCGCGTTTCACAATATTACAGCGATATCACTGTGAGGGACAAAAGAATTATGTTGTCGCATAACTTATCAGTGTAGTATATGGATTCGTATATTTGCAACGTTAACAACTGCTGCCAGCAACATACGTCTGCTCAAGGGAAAAACATCATGTGATACTAGGAACGTACATCGATCATGGAGATGGGATCCTACTGCACCAAACAATACCACATCAGGATACAACAGAAGACTCAAACAACAGCGCCTGACTAACCATCATGCAGCAGCCCCATCAACATGTACTACACAATACATTCCCACGCCGTAATTTAAATCTTATTTCCAAATCTTGCTGAGAATCCAGTGACGGCTATTCCAACAGAGACAACAGGCTTTCGTCCCGGAAACCCAAGCTAAGTACACCTTTGTCCATGAGACATTTTGAATCTGTGCCTCGCTGTAAGAAAATTAACGGACATCCGACGCCATGGTACGTTAGCTTATTACACAGAAGCCAACAAGACGAATCTAACATTTTGAATTAAAAGGTATCGGATGTCGCCCTCTTTGATAGGGCTATCCTACGAGTTTTAATCAAATAAATGCACTGTCAATTCTTCTGTTTGCGGATGATGTCGCTATATTTGGAGACAGCGTTGTGAACCTACAGAAAAAGATAGATATCTTAGAACAGTATTGTACGAAATGGGGATTGTCAATAAATACAAATAAGACAAAGGTCATAGTTTTTAAAAAAGGTGGTAGAATAGCAGAAAGAGCGAAATGGTCAATTGGAACAGAGAAACTAGAAACTGTCTCGTATTATAAGTATCTGGGATTAACGTTATCTTGTAGAAATGTATTCACAAAAGCTTGTGGTGTTTTGTGTAAGCAAGCAGAGAAAGCCTTATTTCCTATTAAGAAATTCATGTACAGATATAAAACAATTCCGTTCGATATATTTTTCAAAATCTTTGACTGTAAAATCCAACCTATATTATTATATGGAGCAGAAATTTGGGGAACTGTTATCCCATATGGAATAGAAAAAGTACATTCAAAATTTTGTAAAAACGTTCTAAACGTTGGCTATCGCACATCGAACAAGGCAGTCTTAGCAGAATGTGGGAGATACCCTTTACATGTAAATTATATGACACGAGTTGTTTCGTTTTGATACGTCTGCTTCGGCAACCAGACACACGTTACCCACGTCGCTCGTATGATATGTTGAAACGTTTAGACGAAAATGGAGATATTAACTGGGCTTCGACAGTACGATCAATATTATTTCAACATGGATTTGCTTATGTATGGATATATCAAAATGTTGGAAACTGGGAATTGTTTTTAAATCTTTTCAAACAACGTTGTAAAGACATGTGACACAAGATATGGACACAAGATATAAGAAACTCAAAATTACTGCATATGTATTCTGCCTTTAAATCTGATATTGTTCCGGAATTGTATTTGATCGCACTCTCTTCGTTACATCTGCGCAGAGTCTTCACAAAATTCAGATGCGGCTCCACCAATTTAAAAATAGTTTCGTACAGAAAATCTAAAGACAATGACATTAGTGTAGCTATGTGCGATTATTGTAAAAATGTACCAGAAGATGAGTATCATGTGTTAATGAAATGTCCTTTATATGCAGCGGTAAGAACTCACTACATACCAAGTATCTATATTATGAAGCCAAATAAACAAAAATTTGTACATCTTCTAAATACTAAGAACCATAATATGATACTCCGTCTAGAAATTATTGTAAACAAAATCATGTCCAAGCGCTCTGTAAAAATTTAATCTAAGTTGTCATTTTGTACTATTGGCCTCATGGCCACATCTATGAAATAAACCTGTCTGTCTGTCTGTTAATCAAACATGAAAGGGTAGACGCCCTGTCCACTCGTGAGAGAGAAGAATTAATACCGCAGGACTCAGCCTTGAAATCCTCTAAAATAGTCACTGTTTCTTCTTTTGAAACTGCTGACTTAATGAATAGCATTCTTTAGAGATTATTTAGGAGTTGTAACACGTTTCGAGTCGAAAATTTGCACATATATATGATGTCCGTACTCAAGACATATTTTGTCTCTAAAGGACGCAAGGTGCCTTCATTAAAGTTGACATTCAAGCAATAATCTATTTCATCTGACTTAATCTGTCTTCAGAAAAAAAACTTCAAACAAATAAGAAATACTAAACATACACATCGAAATATATTTGAGGCACAATCGTAATAATGTTGTTAAATTGAGGTTGCCATTTCCTCTTTTGAGGATGCGTAATCTGAGAATTTTCATCTTATCTTCATTGTTCCAGAAATAGAAAATAGATTTATATTGTATTTTACAAAACATTTACCTTGTTAGCTTTCCATGCATGGTCGCAATGCGCCGGAAATGGTAGATGTCATTGACAAATGAATTCCATTGAAGTGTTTGATTGGTTTCGTGTCTGTTTGGCCACACAGGACCACTATCTCAGATCTTGCTTTCCTCTCTGCAAATATTGAGTTACGACAGCGCTTCCCATATAATGCAGAAAACATCACAAATTGCAAGTTTATCGACTTGCATATGGCTTGTCTCATCCGTAAGTAAATGCTATTTAGTTGTGGCACGGAGTTAACAGCAAACCAAGAACTCACTTCACTGACACCTTTTCCCGAAGTCTTAAGACTTCTTAAGATACACAAAGGCTAGTTAAGGCTTTCTATGAAAACAGAACAATATTTGACTTTCCTTGCATTTATATAAAGTATGTAATATTATGATGTAAATGACAGTTAGGGATAAATGAGCACTGGGTGTCTGTTATTTCCATCTATATGAAAGTGCAACTTTGTGCAGCCAAATTGCGTTCACATGCTTTAATGCCTTGGTATTTGCAAACTATTTCTTAATTATGACAAAACATTCTCGTGAATATGATATGTTTTAGGAATATAATTGTGATCTGATCTGATGGAGGGGATTGGTATTATGTAGCTAAAGGCAAAAATCCATATTATCTTTGTGTACATTTTGCAATACACCGTTCACATGCACCTCTATACATGTGTGGACATAGAAACGAATGCAGGAACATTGTTTATACATTATTGTTAAAGTACAGTATGGAAAACATGAAACATTGCCCCTAAAGCTGTCTGTTTAGATGAGATCCTATTTCGGAAGCACATTTAGGAACAATAGACCATTCGGAATCAAGCCTGAATTACACAATCGATGTACCCGTGAGGGTCCGGGTTAGAATATTGATCTTCAGTAACCCATGCTTGTCGTAAGAGGCGACTAACGGAATCGGGTGGTCAGGCTCGCTGAGTTGGTTCACACATGTCATCGGTTCCCAATTGCGCAGATCGATGTTCATGCTGTTGATCACTGGATTGTCTGGTACAGACTCGATTATTTACAAACCGCCGCCTTATAGCTGGAATATTACTGAGTGAAAACTAAACTCACAATCGATGTCTGATTCATTTCATTACGAGGTAGGTACACTCAGCTCAGTTGCAAACACTACCAGGTTCTTCACATTGTTCAATCTTGAAGCAGAGAAATCGCTTGGGCATATTAATGATATTTAACAGATGTTTTGTGTCATTATCAAAGTAACCAGCATGAAAGAAAGCCAACCTTTGTGGATTCATCTTTCAACAGTCAGATTCATATCCATTTGGTATTGACTGGAACAGTTTGGAAAATATATTTCGCTTTTATGTATCAGATTTCGTCCATATATACTGATGTATTGCAATGAAGGCTTTTTTGGAAAAAGGCAATATTTTCATACTTACTGTTGAAACACTAAGTCTTGTTGTCATCTAAAACATGCTTGTTAACATATGATCGACTTTATATGTCGGTAATCGGATCCACAATGACTTTTTTCTTTAGACTGGGAAAGTGTGATTATGTTCTTCTTGTGAATCGATTTGGGGCACTTACAACTCCTCAACTTAATTTGAAGTGTATTGGTTCTTATCGCAACATTTTCATAATAATAAGAAATGATTCTCAAACGTAGGAGTTATTTGCCCTAGATCCATGTATATATTCCAAGAAAGCCATAAATAGGGAAATAAGAAGGATCATTCGAACAAACAGCAGACTTCATCCGAAACAAATGTGTTGGAACTAGTTGTTGAGAGTTCTACTACGCAAGGTGTAGATTACGTAATACTTTAAGATAGACCAGATATTTCTCCGTTGGACGTTTACATCTGGGATTGAAAAATGAATTAATTCAACAAGACTGTTATCTGTACTAGCATCACTTTCTGTGCTGTTTAGATAAGATTAGGAACAATATGATTCCTAATGTTTGTTAGCTAAACAGAGTAACAACCTGATCGTTGGGGGCTGGGGGTGGGGTGGGGTGTTGATGCCCCTATTGGGTAAGTAATGGTAAGATTCAAATGTACAACGAATAGAATACATCAGTGCCAGAGAATAATCAGTCCCAATCGTGCACCGAAACAAATTACGATCTGAAGTATAAGAATGGATCACTGAAATTCAGTGATGTCACCAAATGTTTGCGGAAATTATAAATATATCATGATCTATAAGTAGGACATGCGATTTGCATGAAAACATATGAGTTCTGATTTCCTGTACAACCTCGTGCTTTGGGTCAATTTTGAATTGATAAAATGAAGTATTCTCTTAATCGTAACAATAGCATTGCTAATTCCCCCATAACGTGATCCAATATTTGGAGGATTGGCAACAGCTATGATTACTTTCTCTCCTGCCAGCTGTAGGTTGCCATTAGCAAAATGTGTGATGAATTCAGCCAGCAACTTCCTCCACCGGAAAACGAGCATGTCATACGTCGGTCCTCCCCTGGTGACAGCTTGCAGGAAGAATCCCCGCTTCACATTCACCCTGGGTTTGGAAAACCAATATATTGGTTTTACTGATTCACCAGACTGTTGCGACACTTGTCCGACTTTTTCATCCGATAACCAGGATCTATTCCCTTGCCGTGTTTGCTGAAACGACGGGCAGTGGCCTCATAAAATCAATTACTGTGAGAAACGAATCCAGCAAACGATTCCTGGGAAAATATACTGAATTTGAAGAAATAATTGTCTGTATGGAGGAGTTTTCAGATGACGTATCTGTCTGTCTAGTAAAGTTTGGACCTAAATTGTCTGTTGCCATGATTAATATAATGACGATAACGATGACATTGTTTATTCAGAAGATGAAATATCACGACATACCGAATACCTTTTTCATTAATGAATATTGTACACTTTACCAGAGCATGCATGATTTACTTCGTAATTATTTTATTGGCTTGTGGGAGGAGAGATAATGTGTCTGTTTCTATCATATCGAGAAATGTCATATATTGTCGAGTGCGGCCATGTTGCAGTTCATTTCAAGTAGGTAAGATAACAGTAAAGAAGTTCCACGTTTTCGACGTTTTCGATCTCATGATTTATATATAGAAACTGGACGCTATACTAATATTAATCGACAAGAGAGACTATGCCAACTATGTGACTTAAATATTGTCGAGGATGAGTACCATTTCTTTCTTGTTGGTTCGCTGCACTCAGATCTTAGAAGAAAATATTTACCAAAATCATTTTTTATAGATATCCAAACGTTATTAAATTTATATAATTACTAACAAGTACAAATGTTTTAATATTCCAGAATTTATCAATGTTTATATTCCATGCAACATTACAACGAAAAAAGAAATATTTGAAAAAATGTAAAAGTTACTACTCGGGCGAATATAAATGTATGTATGTTTTATGTACTATAGGCCTGTGGCCTCTTCAGTACGGAATAAATGTTGATGGACTGATTGATTGTCACATATGTGAAGTGTGTCTCAGTATTACATGTATTGTCAGTCTTCTTCCAACAGGCGTGGACGTTCTCGGATATTTTTCACATCGAGGTGAAGGTTGATATGCATATATTATATCTGACACCATAAAAGTGTTTGATAACACGACGTGTCAAACCCTTATAGAACATCCGAGTAGTGCAGTCGACCAATATCAGTCAGCGCTATCTGATAGACGTTATGGCTTATGGCAGAAATACACCGTGCAATGACTTGAGGACTTACTTATTGGGTATTAGATCGTGTTCAGATGTTCAAGAAAGCCAGCGTATGTCATAGAGGAACTCGAATGTAGCGATTGCTAGTGTCTTTTTATTCATGCTTTGTAGGGTTGGTTGAAATTTAAAAAAAAATACGTTGCATGAAGTCAAAGTACATGTCTATTTTTGATGTTGAACTCGTAATAAACCGAAACGTCCTTTCCAACGGTTGCAGTAAATGGCAACGACTGTGTGGTATCCCTCTCATGATCATAGGTACACAAGATCAACCACATACTTGACTTTCTGTACATACTCATTGATATAAAGTGTTCTCAATGTCCTGAACCCCATATCAGTCAACACACACTACTGTCCTGTACCTCCCTGTCCTCAAGCCAGTCAACACACACTACTGTCCTGCATCTCCCTGTCCACAGGTCAGTCAACACACACTAATGTCCTGCACCTCCCCTGCCTCAAGCCAGTCAACACACACTTCTGTCCTCCATCTCCCCGTCCACAGGTCAGTCAACACAAACTACTGTCCTGTACCTCCCTCTCCTCAAGCCAGTCAACACAAACTACTGTCCTGCACCTCCCCTGCCTCAAGCGAGTCAACACACATTTCTGTCCTGCATCTCCCCGTCCACAGGTCAGTCAACACACACTAATGTCCTGTACCTGCCTGTCCTCAAGTCAGTCAACACAAACTACTGTCCTGTACCTCCCTGTCCTCAAGCCAGTCAACACACACTACTGTCCTGTACCTCCCTGTCCTCAAGCCAGTCAACACACACTAATGTCCTGTACCCCCCTGTCCTCAAGCCAGTCAACACACACTACTGTCCTGTACCTCCCTGTCCTAAAGGAAAATCACACCCTAAAAAGTGATCGCCTGGAGAAGTCGGAACCAGATTGTATTGGATTGATTTCTTTGCCAATAAACACCAAGTCACATAGTATTTACACAGCACGCACCATTTACGTGGATATGACACAAATCTGAAACTGACAAGGCAAGTCATGACAGGGTTGTTTAGTTACACAGTAACTGGGTAGGTCGTTGCTTTAATCTTGATTTAATGACACCACTTGTGGTGGCGTGTGTGTCTTCTGAACTTTCTATTGCAACATTACAAAATTTATGTTGATCAAGGATATTTATTCATTGGCTGATTCGAGTTGGAATATGAACAAAGTTGGACAGATCTCATATTGTATGTGTTACAAATAAAGTTACAATAAAGTGGAGATTTTCCTCTGTACCCCTCTCACACTATTGCCAGATGAGAGAACACAGATATCAATAACATATTATCTGATAATCTAAGTGATAAATTTGATTATGAAGCTGGTTTTTAAGGTCCGGACTTCAAAATTACCAATCTTTTATGGACGAGTATCTCTCTTAGTAGGGAGTGTATTTATATCCTGTCATGTTCTGTGGAGTTAGCGAATCACTTTGATTTATGGTTGTAGACATTGGTTCTGGCAATGAGCTGAAGCACTTTCCTTGATTGTTTGTCAGAGGAGCACTGGTACTGTTTGTTGGCAGTTCCTAAAAGTATCAAAGCAAAAGTAACAAAACTTTGCTTGGTTTGTTGCACATGGGAACAAAGCATAGATGAAAATATTTCATGGAGGGACATAAAATGCGTAGCCCTTTCTTGATGCCTCTCATGCATTTGATTAAGTATATGAATTCTATACCGCAACCATTTCATGTTAAATCGATACCTTTAACCGGGTTGATTGTATTATATATATATATATATATATATATCTACATGGCTTAGGCATACTTTGAGCAGAACTCTTCGTTCACTGTGCAAATACATGTATTTGTTACCGAGTTGAAAAACTGTGTTTAACCTGTATAACTTCAACATGAGATAAATTTGAGATTTGTGTGCTTCAAATAGTAGTTCAAGATGAGAATCCTTGTGTATTTACAATCAGGACCAATAGCCAGCATATCATAATAGGATATTCAAATGGTTTAAGTTTAAACTGTATAAGATAATGATATGACTCCTGTGCAGTGAGGAACATAAAATCGGTAAAATACGTATCGACATTCATTTAGTTTCCACTGGAGAGACAGACACACCCACACGCAACAACATATTTCTATATTTGATTTGGAAAAAAGTAAAAAATTCGTATTTGCTGGTCGTGTTGAAATGAGACAGGTCTGATGTAGTAATATAATATTGTTAACCACCTAAAATGCAACCGTCCTGTTCAAGATATGATAGTTTTATATCTTATGGGATCATTTAAAATGTAGATAGGGACCAACTCCAGACTGTAATGAATATTTGTTGGAGTGACATTTGTCATAAAAGTTGGTTTAAATCAGCATTGTATGTATGCATTTCATCATATCTCATTACGTTCCAGATTTCATTTATGGACTGACTGCTGAACTTCTCCAATGCATCTTAACAGCATGCCCTTCAATCCGTACATGAAACAATGTAGTTGATGTTGAAGTATGTTTAAAGTGAAATATTTTGTGAAAGAAAATGTGTTGAATAAAGACATCATTTTACAACTATCGCCTTCCTGGTTTTGTTTAATTTCAATGAAACTAAAAACGGCTCATTTGGTGTCTGTCTGGTTTTCTCTGGACAAGCTGTTAAACACAAAAAACATTGCATTTGTCATATTTTCTTTTATATAACTGTAATTAGGGTATTTTTAAACAAGGGATTATTCTAATGATTGCTGTCCCATGTTTGCATAGGACAGCATTTCCACAGTTTTGACAAAAGACGACAAATTGGCTTTAGGCTGTTAACTGCGCAAGGGTTACGCGTTCATTTTGTAATTCCTGTTTGGAGCACTCATATCTTCTCAGGTGTATCTGAAGTGATTTGTACTGAGGGTAAAGATGAACACCCATAAGCTTTCAGAAGATTCTATTATTTTGTGATTTTATGGAATAATTAAGAAAGCGCAGAAAACCTGAATATATGCAAGTGCAAAGGGATAATTAAAAAACTGTGATGATAGCAGGTGTTGGCAAGAAAGGTGATCCGCTCTAGAGTGGTACCTGTCACAAACACTTGCAATGGGTAAGTCAACACTTAAAAATAAGACTGACTGACTGAGTTTGGTTTTACGCCGCTTTTAGCAATATTCCAGCAACATCACGGCGGGGGACACCAGAAATGGGCTTCACACATTGTGCCCATGTGGGGATTCGAACCCAGGTCTTCGGCGTGACGAGCCAACGCTTTAACCATTAGGCTACCCAACCGCCCCCTTAAAAATAAGAAGGAGCAAAAGCAAGCTCAATTGTAACTCCAAGTTATTCTTCCTGCAATACAATCTTGTGGTAATGGTTTCATTCCTAAATGCTCATGCATAGTTCGACTTTTAAATCTTCTTTAAATATTTGTTAGGTGACCCCATAATGACTTGTGAGGTCATTAGTGAGTTATCGTCCGAGATGTCCATGTTACTCTGATTACATATACTACAAATTCACAAAGGTAGATAAGAGAGCTACACACTTCCTCTATTGTTACATCAAGATATATTTTTGCCTGGGTCACTTTGATAGCGTTATTTAAAGATGTTTTATCGAACCTTAAAACCAAGCGTCCGTACTCATTAACATTCATGAGAGGTATAAGTTACAAAATTGCTACTTCTTTTGTGAATATCAACTTCCATTTCCGTAGTGGTCGCATTCTCCATCTCACTCACTCTCTCTCACACACACACACACACGCACGCACGCACGCACGCACGCACGCACGCACGCACGCACGCACGCACGCACGCACGCACGTAGAGAGAAAGACTACTACGGAGGGGGTGTATTGAATCGTCAATATCACCCGATGACTTAATTAGAATGCATGCCAAAGGAAAGTTAAAAAAGAAATATGAGCCTGAGAATCAACAAGCCGGAATCGGATTTGATTGGATTGCTTTCATTGTCAATAAACTGACGTAACGGCAACAGTATTTACACAAACTCCGACAATACCTGGCCGGAGGGTCAATTAGGGAGGAATATTGACTAAGATCAGACACCATTTGCAACGAAAACGTGAACACATGGCAAGAACTGGCTTCAAATATTGTGTCATGGCTTCCTCTGTTTGCTGAATGACCTTGGTTAACTGAGATTTCAGGTTCAGTTTGCATACAATAATGTGAACCTTTGAGGAGCTATAATTCTCAGTATGTTCGTAGGGGAACCCGGTAAAAGTGTCTGTTCTGATCTTGCTGTAATGAAAGCATTGGAACTTACCTCTCTTGGAAATTAGTGTGTATGGAAAGAAAGGATGATGGCATTGTTTTACCAGATTAATCGACTTTCATGTTCTGGAGTTAGGTATCTTGTGTACAGACGTGGATATGCCACAGATCTGAAAATGGTCAACGCAAGTAATGTTTGAGAAAGTTGTATAATTGCTCAAGGATTGAGATGGTTGTTGACCTTCTCTTGATCTGCATATTCCTGTTGTGGCGTATGTAGTTTTATGTTGGTCTGTGTGATGTGTGCGTGTGCGAGTTTCTATGCAATGCATACGATTGAGTAATATTTTGACATGAACGTGGTTCGTGGATGTGTATTAATGAAGGTGCTTTCGTTTAGAATATTATTGTCCACGTTTCCATAGCTCTCAGGCTGCACTTTGTCTGTTATCAAAGTCACCTACAGACATGCTAGGAACAACCAGTAGGTGCTGTGATCTGTCCTGTTATGATTTGTGCGATGGTTTCCGGACTTTTGACAAACTAAAACGTTAACTGAAGTTGAAATTAATCCTTTGGAGGATCTCACTGAGCTAAGTATAAAATACTGTTGCAGAAAGTAGTGCTATTCCATTTTTGGGTGATATTATTTGGGAATCAGGTAGTATAAACATAAATATAAATAAATCACTTAAAATGATTATTTCATTTATAACGTGTTATGAATTTCATGCAAACAATGATGTTGGTTGGTTCGTTGGTTGTTGCTTAACTCGGCGTATTCCAGCAATATGGCGGCGGTCTGTACATAATCGAGTCTGGACCAGACAATCCATTGATCAACAGTATGAACATCGATCTACACAATTGGGATACGATGAGGTCAACCAAGACAGCGAGCCTGACCACCCGATCCCGTCAGTCGCCTCTTACGAAAACCATGAATTACTGAAGATTAATTCTAACCCGGATCTTCACAGGTCATTTTTTATGATGTACACGTGAACGTGCTCAGGGTGCACTTTCAAGTTGTTCTAATTCTGTTTTAAACTCTAATGAATGTACATGTATTTTACATGCGTCGACTGTCAAGTCAGGAACGGCAATCATCTGACCAAATCAATGGTCGGCCATTCAACGACTATTGCAAATCTCAGTCATAAAAGTACTATTCTCAATAAAACATTAAATATCAACAGTTCTGACACATTTTCGTTCAATATCCCCTTCATTTTTAAAAAAAAAGTACATGTGTGTATCAAGCACAACTAAAATAAGGAGTCAGTGTATGAAGCAAAGACTCGAGTGTTCAGAAATATTGCAGAAAAAGATATAAGCAGAATCAAACAAAAATTATAAACGCATCAACCCTGCTTAATAATGTAAGTTTTGATCCATTCGTAAACATTTGATGTATTCGTATTGTTTCATTATTCCTGTATCTTTGTGTTTGAAAGCAATTGATTGTGATTATGATACGAGAACCAAACAATATACACAATACCTTTAAGTTAAATACCTGAATGCATATTACTTGATGATATATTTTAACAGTAACAGATACTACCTTAATGACCACCTCATCACTGTTACCTTTCCTTTGATATGAAAGTTTTAGTATGGGAAGAAGTTTTCATACAAATGAGACTACGTATCAACGAAAAAATACACACACATTGGCAAATAATCTTATACAATGTATACATTATTTTATATATGTAGGTACATGATATCATTGAAAACAGACATGATAGCATTTGATCAGACGTTATTGCTGTCGCAATTCAAGGTAAAGTCAAACATCTTTGTGTCAAATTGTAATGTGTCGAACTTACGATTGTCTCGAAGTGAAAGTCTAGTCGATTCCTTCTATACTCATGTATTTTTCTTGTGTTGCATTTCGGATAACTCGAAGTATTTACGGAGGTTCCTTCAACTTCGACACAACGGTGTTTGACTGCACTGGATCGTGATTATGATATCTTTCTGGCATGGATCTCGTTAGGAGTAATTGTGGATGGCTATTTTCAAATTGAGAACATGTACCAGAGAGATTTGTCATTTGAGAAAGTTCTCATGATAAATATGTCACCAGAGAAAGGAAACTGATACAAGCAACACAGGACGTTTACAAATTAAAGGACTTGTATAAGTTTGAATTGACTCAATCGCAAATATAGATATACATTTAGAAATAACTAGCTGCATGAAATGGTCATTATAATATACGCAGTTATACAGTAATGACGGATTTACTACGGTATAGGCAGGTGTAAAAGTGATAAGACTGTTGTTGTAGAAGACCATGCACTCTTACTTTGAAGTCTTACAGTTGCGCTTTACATCAAATAAGAGAACGATATGTCGGTTAAAGTCAATACTAAGTTGAAGGAGATTAATTACAAAAGTCAACCCACTACCTTCAAAAAACATGCCGCCAGATAAAGTGAGATGTGGAAGACGTCAGTGGCAGGATGTCATGGGACCGGTTTGTACTGCAGCCTACGACCTATGCAATGAAGCTGCTATTCTGATCCTTAATTGTTGGGTACGAGTCATGATGTAAATGAAATGTGGTCTCAGGATTGTCAGAAGAAGGATAAGCTGCAGGCATTGTGTGAACATAATCGTTACTCGTTTCCTCGGGAACTTGACATGACATGTTTTTTATGATATTTTTGGCATTTAAGGATTGTTTCAATCAGCAGAAAATACCCAAGCGGACATTGTTATACCTACCTTCAATGAACTCATTGATTCTGAAATGTTTTAGGTCAAATATGGTGTCATCTGATTTCAAGCGGTACTGCACACCTTTCGATGCATCTAAATTCCAGAATCAAACATCAACGTTCACAGTGCGTTTTTAAACCTTTTCCTAAGTCAGTTTCATAGGTATTTATCTTTTCATCATATTGGGATGTTGCAAATATGGCGTAAAATCAGACTCAGTCGTTCCAACATCATGATGACGTTCGATATCATTGTTAGAATTTTGAAGCTGGCTATATGCAATGAGCAAAATGGTTTCTGTAAGGTTGAGAAGTTGTTTCACAAATCTGACACTCAATAACACAAAACTAGATATCAGGGACGTCGTGCGTTCAGTCAATGAGGATTATCATACAAATGACAAGGTTTCACTTTTTATGTTTTTCGTTGTCGAGAACACATTTGCATTTTAACAAACACATTCACATGTTTTGACACATTTAACGACAAAATAAAAAGCAGTAACATCACAGCAATAAATATATCAGAAACACGTCCCTCAGAATATTGAATATATCGATTCTACCACTGGCGATATAAACACAGGCGACTTTTTTTAATGAATTTTAAACACATTTAATCACGAGAAAGGTCATATGTCCAGACCTGTAGGAACCATAAGGGTTACTTAGCCAGTGCTAGGTACCATGTTATTTGCAGATGTGTTATATGCCTTGCCGGGACGGTGTCATGTGCCTCTCGTCTAGAGTTTACTGCTTTGGTTGCTAATAAGCTATCTCGGGACGGACACAAGTTCTTCTCTAGTTCCTCAGTTAAAGTCGGTCATCGTCTCTCGAGTGTCATCTCAGACGCTTTTATTCTATCATTATAGCCTAAAATATGCAGATGGAAATAAAACAGTCCCCAATGGAAGCAGCTGGGTTTACCTGGCGCTGTCAGGGAGTTTGTTCGTTGGGATGTTTTATCCTGTTAAAGAGATGAACCTTATACATGTGCAAATTATATTACATCCAATATGAATTACGTCTAGTTATTCACACGACAAGCATCTACTTCTTAGGAATAGGAGATGCTTGGTATTCAGATTGTACACGCATGTTCATAAAGGAAGCGAAGAGTTAAACAGATGCAAATCCATCATAATGTCTTTCTGGAGGCTGCTCCATTCAACACAGTCTGTAGTTGACTAACTTGAGTACATTCACAATGTTGGAAAAAAGATTTAATCCTGCCCAACTACATCGTCAATGATCAAGACCTGAACACAAAACCTCATTTCAATAGGAACTTTATTGTTTGGATGCTAATGGTAACATAAAACAAAAGATGGATGATAATTGCATAGTTGATCAAACAATTCACAAACCCTAGATTTGTGTTGGGAGCATGGACAAGATCGTTTTGGTCAATCCCCTGATATTGGTGTTTCTTCAGCATTTGTATTGGCAATGCATGTCTTTGTATTGTGTATAACACGATAGCACAACGAAAAGAGAATATTTTTATGCAAGCATACGCCATAGTAATATGTTGAGCACAGAAAGGCAGGTGACGTGGTAATGATGAACCCAGATCCTGCTTCAAGTGACAACCTTAAAAATGCATGTTTACAGTCGATTTTTAGACGTTAAGCAATATTGTCGCATGAGAATATTAGAGGGAATACTGTGGAAAGGAGAACATACTTACTGAGGGGCAGCTCAAGCATAAGTAAAATACAGACACTATAGGATGAGATGGGATGGATCGGTATTTTTATCGGACGTTTAAATGGACTTTTAAACCAGAGAAATACATCACTGAGAATGTACCTAGGAGTCACCGGACTGCACTGGGTAGATTTCGCTGCGGCATCACCACTCTACGTATTGAGACTGGTCGATACACCAACACACCAGTAGAAGAGAGGAAGTGTTTCAACAGCCCTGACTGCGTGGAAAATGAGTCACATGTTATACTTCTCTGCCCTGCATACTGTGACTATCGTTCAATTTGATTTAACCATTGTAATAATGTCAATGAAAATGTTAGCACTTTTACTGATGTCCAGAAAATGTGTTTTATTATGTCATACCCAGATATTGTATTTATAACTGCCAAAACGTGCCAACATTTTTTTACAGAAATGACCCTTTTACGATCTAACAAATGATTTCCATTTTTTTTACGATATTTATATCATGCTTTGATCGGTGTGATTTTATGTATATCGGGAAGTTTATTGATGAATTGTAATCTTAGTCTCTCATGACCCATTCTTGGTGGCTCACATTTTACGCTTTTATAGTTTGTACCAGATGTATTTTATGTAAAAATGTGAGGTGAGACTTAAATAAATTATCTGTCTGTCTGGGAGAGGATGGGGATGAGGGGGTGGAGTTGACTGGTAAGGAAAAGATGGGATAGGAAGATATGGGATAGAAGATGTAGGATAGGCGCTGGTGTAGGATAGGACGATATGGGATGGAATGGTGAATGGAAATGTGATATGACAGATGTGATATGTGATGTAATTTGATGTGATGTGATGTGATGTGATGTGATGTGATGTGATGTGATGTGATGTGATGTGATGTGATGGTTATGAGTTGTTTATACCAGGTATTGAATTTCATAATGATCTTAGTTTAGTGCTTGGAATATTCGTATTCCACCAAGCAACATTGCCACATATACTCTTGAAAAAACGTATTGCGTGTCTCCAATGTTCAGATGTTAGGCCCTGACATCACTGGCCAACTTGGAATATATAACTCGTAATGTACATAACTTGACCTGAAGTCGACCGAACGTTGCTTTAATAACAAAATATATCTGCCCTATAAATCAATGTCATATGCACAAGAAAATATTTACCATCTAGAAAAGTGATTAGGTGCCCATATCACTTGACAAGCTATATATTGAACTGGCTAAGTCGACGAGCTACACTCTCGTTTGATATTACTGAAAACATTAATAACGTATAGCAAATATTGGTGTACAGAAATCCCTAAGGCAAATAAAACCTACCGAGGGACGTTTCTGAGACAGCCTGTTTACCCCAACACCCAAGAGACCTGTGTGACATTAAGTATAACGTTTTTATATTTCCTCCACACACTCCAGAGTAATAACAACTGGCAACAAAACTTTATCAATATTTGCTTGTTGTTGTAACACTTAAGGAGATCTTTGCTTAAGTAGATTTCTACTCGAGAGAGTCATGATCGACTCGCGATTATGTAAAACAAATGTCAAGAGGATAATATCCCTGCTGATATAGCCTGAGGTCACTGCATTGTTGTATAAGGAGCTTCGTGACTTGGTGTGATATTTATTCAATACATCACTTATGAACAGTCAAGCCCCTGGATGATCTGTGTCCAAGGTTGTTCACAGTGAGAGGAAGCCGAGAAATGTCATCTTAATAGGATGCCACACTATAGTCTTCACATGCCTTACGTTGGAAGGTCTAGGAGGTACACAAGTCGATGATTTACCATTTAAAAAGATTAAATAAAAATCAAGTACTGACGTCCCCTATTTTCCTAACATCACAGGGAAGTTGGCACAACTCGTATCATGGATAAATGTGTGGAAATTTACTCTCCTTTAGATCTTCTGGAGGAAATCAAGATACAAGCCTGTGAACAAGCGTGTTTTATGTGTTTATACTATCGTTATCTTTATGTTACAGTAGAATCTGATTCGTCAAAGAACAGCACTTTCTGGTGATGAAAAATAGAATAAAAATATTCCAGAAAATCGATCATATTAAATACTTTTATCAGCATTTTTGCAAAGAACAAATGGACGATCCTTTGATGCTGAGCTTGTGATACTGTTAGAGTTGACTACGATTAACACTGTTCGTTGGCGCATGATGTCCTATCTCAATCACGTCATAAATCATCGTAGAAGATGAGTATGCTGTATTTATCTAACTGATAATCATAATACATAAGTTTAAGTGTCCATTTGGATTATGATAGGGGAGTACATAAAGCTCCACATGAAGCGTCTTTTGTTTGCTAACTAAAGCAATGGATCAGCTTCTGTACACTTAATAAAGTTTATGACATGATGAGGAAATCGGCAAAAGCAGAATTTGATATGATCATTAGTACAATAGATAAGTTGTACGACTTTAAACCGAGCACAGATACCGATAGTGATAAAAACCGTTCATCATAAACATTAAATTCATACAGCACTCCCGTAAAGGAGATATATTCCCATTAGAGATATGATCTACTTATTATTGGATGTATGTCCACAGGAACAGTCTATATTGGCTACTAACAAGCATGTTCTGTATATACACTTAAGATTAAGTTTGTCAACATCTGTGGAGACTGGAACATTCACTTGCGGCTGAAGGTGAACTGGAGTAGGTGACTAACAGCGGGTGTGTCTCAGTTTTTAAAACGCCGTATCGTTTTCTGTGGAAATAAGTCGACGTGTCAAAGACGCTGTTAATCACTAAGGAACTGAAGAAACCATCCAAGGTCGATATTAAGACTTTTAAAAAACAAAACAAAAACCAAACCCCTCATCCTTAACAAGATTTGTTAACCTACATATGAGGATAAATGCCAGTCAATGACCTCTGGTATCTGTGAATTGTACAATTATAATGTGATGTTGCCAAGCCTTACGAATCAGACGTTATACAGTCATTTTAGACAAGGAATTATATCCAGAATTAACATATTCTGCAAAAACAAGTATCAAATCAACAAAAATAGAATAACACACTCACCAATAACTGTCTCGGAGTGGCAAACGAAAGGTATAAAGATAAAATCTGATCCACGAAATTATTGATCTCCAGCATTTTAACATTTTCTGTATTTTATTGAAGAGAAAACTAAAAGGACAAGCAAGTAGAGATCTGATGCACTTTATTTATATTCTGTTGACACTGCACCTCAAAGCTAATGCTCTAGGATACCGTTGTAACTTCAGATCCAATCTATTCCTGTCTGAATCTTATAGAACAGGAATGAAATGTTTGGTATCATCAACAGCAATTTCTAAGCTGTCGAAATGATGTTTTATGAAAGAACTCTTTTGATATACATCAATGAAGCGTCCGGGTGTAAACATGGGTTTTATGAATTTCCCTCAGATTGACATCAGTCTCGGACGTGTCTCAAGCTGCCCGTAATAGGGAGAAATAGATATTCCCTCAGCCGTGAACTGATCATGGCAATATCATTGCCTGCAAACTTGCCCCAACTTAGATGTATGTTAGAATAGTTGCCTTCACGATCCTGCTTGACAAACCGCAATCAATTACTTAAGATTGATATGACATTCTGGACAGAATTCAATATTTGTACAATAAACCTTTCAAGGTGGCGCAAAGTTCGATAATCATTAATTACAATATATTCCAACATATCGACGCTGTGCTAATTTGCTAACGGGGAGAACAGGAGTTTCTCGGCGCTCAGAACACCCATACATCATCAGTTGGATGCTGTTGGCGGCTGAGCAACCACTAGCGGGGAAAAAAGCCAGGGTGTAATATTGCTCATTGCACTGTCAATATGCCAGAATACATGAAATGAAACACGAGTATCAACTTAATCAATGAACTTCTAAAGCCTGTTAGAGCTATGGACTGCTGTTAGTTGAAACCTTCATTGAAAATGCTTTTACGATTGGATTAACAAGAGGAAATAGGAAACTGTGCAAATTTTTAGGCTGGTTCTGATATTATAAAATATCGATTGCAGCTATATATAACGACGCAAGGAGTAGAAAGATAAATGAGGAAGTCAGGCACGGTATGTTTGGTCTGTGTGGTACAAAGTGTATCAATGCTTTATTGTACAGTTGTATTGAAATGCGTTGTTCATGCACATGATATATGCCACACATCAGCTGGTCACTTAAAACCGGGAATAGAAAAAAACCATGATGAACACTTTGATCGTGAACGAAATTTTCATATTGTTCACAGTGATCCATATTAACATTTTGTTTAAACTTACCAAAGATTTCCATCCAGTTTTAAGAAAACAATGCAATAAGCGTTCTAGTATTGAAGTTTTATATTGAAGTTCGGTTATATTTTAATAATATTACTTCATTTTTATATCATATTTAGATTAAACTGTGAGTTTATTTCGACATGACATGGTATTACAATCGCTATAAAGATTGATTTGCCACGATAAGGAAGTAATTGTGCTCGAAAGAGTGCCCAATAGTTGCCGATAAAACTATTTCTTTTGTAGGTTCTCTTTAAAATAGAATTGCCAATTGGGTGATCAATCCTGGGTTTATTGTCGAAAAAATGTCGAGTTTTGTTTCAGTTGTGTTAACGCCGATCGTGAAGAAACATGGTTCATATTCGCGTGTCTCTCTTTACTATAATTGAGGTCCTAGATTTATGTGAACGTCAGGGAACTGAGACGATTAATGTTCCAGCTAGTGCACTACTTGCGGAAAAGTAAAATACAGAAAAGAAACGTTTCAGCTTCAATCGTTGATACTATCTCTCCAAACGCAACTTTTATCATAAACACACACACAAAAGTATTCAAAGATGCATTAGGTTGTAACACCAGGAAAAGTACAAAAAAAGTGAAATTGGTTTTACTCACAATATTACAGCGATATCACTGTGAGGGACAAAAGAATTGGGTTGTCGCAACACATAACTTATCAGTGTTGTATATGGATTTGTATATTTGCAACGGTAACAACTGCTGTCAGCAACACACCTCTGCTCAAGGGAAAAAACATGTGATACTGGAAACGTACATCGTTTATGGAGATTGGATTCCTACTGCACCAGACAATACCACATCACGATACTTCAGAAAACTCAAACAATAGTGACTAACTAACCATCATGCAGCCATTCAAGCAATAATCTATTTCATCTGACTTAATCTGTCTTCAGAAAAATAACTTCAAACAAGTAAGAAATACTAAACATACACATCGAAATATATTTGAGGCACAATCGTAATAATGTTGTTAAATTGAGGTTGCCATTTCCTCTTTTGAGGATGCGTAATCTGAGAATTTTCATCTTATCTTCATTGTTCCAGAAATAGAAAATAGATTTATATTGTATTTTACAAAACATTTACCTTGTTAGCTTTCCATGCATGGTCGCGATGCGCCGGAAATGGTAGATGTCATTGACATATAATGCGGAAAACATCACAAATTGCAAGTTTATCGGTTGACGTATGGTTTGTCTCATCCGTAAGTAAATACTATTTAGTTGTGGCACGTCGTTAACAGCAAACCAAGAACTCATTTCACTGACACCTTTTCCCGAAGTCTTCTCGTTAAGATACACAAAGGCTAGTTTAGGCTTTCTGTGAAACCGAACAATATTTGACTTTCCTTGCATTTATATAAAGTATGTTATATTATTAGCCACACTGAGCCACATTGTGTCCACGTGCTTTAATGCCTTGGTATTTTCAAACTATTTCATAATTATGACAAACCATTCTTGTGAATATGATATGTTTTAGGAATATAATTGTGATCTGATCTGATGGAGCCATTGTTGGGGATTGGCATTATGTAGCTAAAGGCAAAAATCCTTATTATCTTTCTGTACAATATGCAATACACCGTTCACATGCACCTCTTTACATGTGTGGACATAGAAACGAATGCAGGAACATTGTTTATACATTATTGTTAAAGTACAGTATAGAAAACATGAAACATTACCACTACAGCTGTCTGTTTAGATGAGATCCTATTTCGGAAGCACATTTAGGAACAATAGACCATTCGGAATCAAGCCTGAATTACACAATCGATGTACCCGTGAGGGTCCGGGTTAGAATATTGATCTTCAGTAGCCCATACTTGTCGTAAGAGGCGATTAACAAAATCGGATGGTCAGACTCGCTGACTTGGTTCACACATGTCATCGGTACCCAATTGCGCAGATCGAAGCTCATGCTGTTGATCACTGGATTGTCTGGTACAGACTCGATTATTTACAGACTGCCGCTATATAGCTGGAATATTGCTGAGTGTGGCGTAAGATTAAACTCACTCACTACACAATCGATATCTGGTTCATTTCATTAAGAGGGCGGTACACTCAGCACAGTTGCAAACTCTATCAGGTTCTTCACATTGTTCAATCTTGAAGCAGACAAATCGCTTCGGCATATTCATGATATTTAACGGGTGTTTTGTGTTATTATCAAAGTAACCAGCATAAAAGATCCATCTTTCAGGAATCAGGTTCATATCCATTTGGTATTGAGTGGAACAGTTTGGAAAATATATTTAGCTTTTGTGTATCATATTTCCTCCATATATACTGAGGCATTGCAACGAAGGCATTTTAGAAAAAGGCAATATTTTCATACCTACTGTTGAAGGACTAAGTCTTGTTGTCATCTAAAACATGCACATTAAGATATGATCGACTTCAATGTTTGCAAGGGAATCGAATCGACAATGACTTTTTTCTTTAGACTGGGCAAGTGTGATTATGTTCTTCTTATGAATCGATTTGGGGCACTTACAACTCCTCAACTTAATTTGAAGTGTATTGATTCTCGTCCCAACATTTTCATAATGATAAGAAATGTCTGTCAAATGTAGAGTTATTTGCCCTAGATCCATGTATATATTCCCAAAAAAAGCCATATATAGGGAAACCAGAAGGATCATTCGAACAAACGTCATCCGAAACAAATGTGTTGGAACTAGTTGTTAAGATAACCTCTGCGCAAGGGTGTAGATTACGTACATGTTTTAAAATAGCCATTGGATCGACAGACCTTCAGGTATAGTAAGATAAGCACTCATCCCAAAAGTTAGTCTGGAATCTCACGTACTATTTCTTTGCATAGCATAAGTAAGATATTTCTCCTTTGGACCTTTTCTTCAGGGATTGAGAAATGAATTAATTCAACAAGACAAGGTATTTGTACTAGTATAACTTTCTCCGGTAACTACGATGTGCTGCTTAAGATTAGTTGGTTCCAGTGGAAGGTAAATGTTATAGAACTACTGGAAGCTACGCTTTCAACAAAACACCAGCCATCTTTATCAGAGCACTATGATTCCTGATGTATGGAAGGTAAACACAGTAACAACCTGATCGTTGGGGGTGTGTTGATGCCCCTATGAGGTAAGTAATGGTAAGATTCAAATGTACAACGAATAGAATACATCAGTGCCAGAGAATAATCAGTCCCAATCGTGTACCGAAACAAATTACGATCTGAAGTATAAGAATGGATCACTGAAATTCAGTGATGTCTCCAGGTGGCAGCAGAAATTATAAATATATCAAGATCTATAAGTAGGACATGCCATTTGCATGAAAACATATGAGTTCTGATTTGCTGTACATGCTCGTGCCTTGGGGCGATTTTGAATTGATACAATGAAGTATTCTCTTAATCGGAACAATATCATTGCTAACTCCCCATAACGTGATCCAATATTTGGAGGATTGACAACAGCCATGATTACTTTCTCTACTGCAAGGTTGCCATTAGCAAAATGTGTGCTGAATTCAGCCAGCAACTTCTTCCACCGAAAACGAGCATGTCATACGTGGGTCCGTCCCTGGTGACAGTTTGCAGGAAGAATCCCCGCTTCACATTCACCCTGGGTTTGGAAAACCAATATATTGGTTTAACTGATTCACCAGACTGTTGCGACACTTGTCCGACTTTTTCATCCAATAACCAGGATCTATTCCCTTGCCGTGTTTGCTGAAACGACGGGCAGTGGCCTCGTTAAATCAATTACTGTGAGAAACGAATCCAGCAAACGATTCCTGGGAAAATATACTGAATTTGAAGAAATATATGGCTGTATGGAAGAGTTCTCAGATGACGTATCTGTCTGTCTAGGATAGTTTGGGCCTGAATTGTCTGTAGCCATAATGAATATAATGACGACAATGATGACATTGTTTATTCAGAAGATGAAATATCACGACATACCGAAAACCTTTTTCATTAGTGAATATTGTATACTTTACCAGAGCATGCATGATTTATTTCGTAATTTTTTTATGAACTTGTGGGAGGAGGGATAATGTGTCTGTTTCTATCATATCGAGAAATTTCATATATTGTCGAGTGCGGCTATGTTGCAGTTCATTTCAGGTGGGTGTACAACCTATTAACATGAGGTATCAATGAGAATGTAGGGGTGACACATGTCTTCTATATCTCAATGTGATGATTGTTTATGACAATAATGGAAAAACTAATTGGGTAACAAATATAAAAACATTGCTGTTTAAAACTGGTATTGGTAACGCATGGTATTTTTATCATGTCACTGTCTCAAAGACTTAAGGATAATTATGTGCAGACATAATTTGAATCACTGACTTTATCAAACAAATGTTTCTACTACAAACGTTTTAAAGTGCAAATAGGTTTGGACTGGTACCTCACTAAGATAACAGTAGATAAGTTCCGAGTTGCATTATCATATTTTCGATGTTTTCGATCTCATGATTTATATATAGGAACTGGACGCTATACTAATAATAATCGACAAGAGAGACTATTCCAACTATGTGATTTAAATACTGTCGAGGATGACATTGATACAAAGTCCTGAAACTCCCTGTCCTCAAGCCAGTGAACACACACTACTGTCCTGAACCTCCCTGTTCTGAAGCCAGTCAACACAGACGTCTGTCTTGCACCTCCCTGTCCACAAGCCAGTCAACACACACTACTGTCCTGAACCTCCCTGCCCTCAAGCCAGTCAACACACACTAATGTCCTGTACCTCCCAGTCCTCAAGACAGTCAGCACACACTACTGTCCTGCATCTCCCTGGCCTCAAGCAAGTAAACAGACACTACCATCCTGTACCTCCCTGTCCTAAAGGAAAATCACACCCTAAAAAGTGATCACCTGGAGAATTACAAAGTCGGAACCGGATTGTATTCGACTGATTTCTTTGCCAATAAACACCAAGTCACATAGTATTTACACAGCACGCAACAATAACGTGGATATGACACAAATCTGAAACGGACAAGGCAAGCCATGACAGGGTTGTTTAGTTACACAGTAACTGGGTAGGTCGTTGCTTTAATCTTGATTTAATGATACCTGTTTTGTCGTTTACATTGTTGACGTATATAGACGTGTGGTGGCGTGTGTGTCTTCTGAACTTTCTATTGCAACATTACAATATTTATGTTGATCTAGGATATTTATTCATTAGCTGATTCGAGTTGGAATATGATCAAAGTTGCACAGATCTCATATTGCATGTGTTACAAATACAGTTACAGTAAAGTGGACATTTTCTTTTGTTCCCCTCTCACACTATTGCCAGATGAGAGAACACAGATATCAATAACATATTATTTGATACATCTAAGTGACAAATTTGATTTTGGAACTGGTGTTTTAGATCCGGTCTTCCAATTACCAATCTATTATGGACGAGTATCTCTCTTAGTGGGGAGTGTATTTATATCCTGTCATGTTCTGTGGAGTTAGCGAATCACTTTGATTTATGGTTGTAGACCTGGGTATCGAGTTCTGGCAATGAGCTGAAGCACTTTCCTTGATTGTTTGTCAGAGGAGCACTGGGACTGTTTGTTGGCAGTTCCTAAAAGTATCAACTCAAAAGCAACAAAACTTTGCTCGGTTTGTTGCACATGGGAACAAAGCATAGATGAAAATATTTCATGGAGGGACATAAAATGAGTAGCCCTTTCTTGATGCCTCTCATGCATTTGATTAAGTATATGAATTCTATACCGCAACCATTTCATGTTAAATCGATACCATCAACCGGGTTGATGGTATTAAATATATATCTATCTACATGGCTTAGGCATACTTCGAGCAGAACTCTTCGTTCACTGTGCAAATACATGTATTTGTTACCGAGTTGAAAAACTGTGTTTAACCTGTATAACTTCAACATGAGATAAATTTGAGATTTGTGTGCTTCAAATAGTAGTTCAAGATGAGAATCCTTGTGTATTTACAATCAGGACCAATAACGTAGCCAGCATATCATACATGCATAGTAAAGTTGTTTAAGTTTATACTGTATAAGATAATGATATGACTCCTGTGCAGTGAGGAACATAAGATTTGCAAAATACGTATCGACATTCATTTAGTTTCCACTGGAGAGACAGACACACCCACACACAACAACATATTTCTATTTTTGATTTGGAAAAAGTAAAAATTTCGTATTTGCTGGTCTTGTCTGAAATGAGACAGGTTTGATGTAAGAATATAATATTACTAATCACCTAAAATGAAATACAATCTTGTGGTAATGGTTTCATTTCTAAATGCCCATGCATAGTTCGACTTATGAAACAGGTGATTTTGTACTGCACAAAGAAAGTGCCATCACAAATAAAGCTTTCGTTACCTTTGACCTCTTTCCAAAAGGTAGTGTGTATTCACTTCAGTTGTACCATGCGTATGTTACACTTGTGTCTATTTGTAGTTTCAAGAAGACGTTTTTGGCTTTAGACATTGCAAACAGAGGCACTTATTTACAGTGCTTGAGCAGACCAGCCTCCTGGGGTAAGATTTTGTCCACACGTCAAGATGGCTCCGGAAACGAGAAATATTAGATGATAAGACTTCGACCCCTTGGGAAACATCTTTGCTTGAAGCAAGGTCGAAGTTCGAGATTTGCCTTTTTTGGTATGTCCGTAATATATCACGTCTTAACAGTTTAAAATGGGAGGTCAGATCAATGGACCCGTTGCTTGCAAAGCAAACAGTTCAATCAGGGTTGTATCTATGTATTAAGTTTATCAGGCGCTGGACTAAGCCATACACCTTTGGCCACAGCTACTTTCCTCTTTTCTCGTGGAATTGTGGAATTAACGCGTACCGTCTCAGTACCAAAACAGTGCTTTTAAATCTTCTTTAAATATTTGTTAAGTTGAGCCCATAATGACTTGTGAGCATTAGTGAGTTATCGTCCAAGATGTCCATGTTACTCTGATTACATATACTACAAATTCACAAAAGGTAGATAAGAGAGCTTCACACTTCCTCTGTTGTTACATAAAGATATTTTTTTGCGTGGGTCACATTGATGGCGTTATTCAAAGATGTTTTATCGAACCTAAAAAACATTTTCGTAGTGGTGGCATTCTCCATCTCACACACACACACACACACACACACACACACAGAGAGAGAGAGAGAGAGAGAGAGAGAGAGAGAGAGAGAGAGAGAGAGAGAGAGAGAGAGAGAGAGAGAGACACACACACAGACACACACACACACACACACACACAGACACACACACACACACACACAAACAGACACACACAAACAGAAAGACTACTACGGAGGCGGTGTATTGAATCGTTAATATCACCCGATGACTTAATTAAAATGCATGCCAAAGGAAAGAAAAGAGAAATATCAACCTGAGAATCAACAAGCCGGAATCGGATTTGATTGGATTGCTTTCATTGTCAATAAACTGACGTAACGGCAACAGTATTTACACAAACTCCGACGATACCTGGCCTGTGGGTCAATTAGGGAGGAATATTAACTAAGATCAGACACCATTTGCAACGAAATCATGAACACATGGCAAGACCTTGCTTCAAATACTGTGTCATGGCTTCCTCTGTTTGCTGAATGACCTTGGTTAACTGAGATTTTAGATTCAGTTTGCATACAATAATGTGAACCTTTGGGGGCTATAATTCTCAGTATGTTCGTATCGGAACCCGGTAAAAGTGTCTGTTCTTATCTTGCTGTAATGAAAGCATGGGAACTTACCTCTCTTGGAAATTAGTGTGTATGGAAAGAAAGGATGATGGCATTGTTTTACCAGATTAATCGACTTTCATGTTCTGGAGTTAGGTATCTTGTGTACAGACGTGGATATGCCACAGATCTGAAAATGGTCAATGCAAGTCATGTTTGAGAAAGTTGTATAATTGCACACTGAATGAGATGGTTGTTGACCTTCTCTTGATCTGTTGACTTCTGTTGTTGCGTATGTAGGCGTATGTTGGTCTGTGTGATGTGTGCATGTGCCTTGTGAATTTCTATGCAATGCATACGATTGAGTAATATTTTGACATGAACGTGGTTCGTGGATGTGTATTAATGAAGGTGCTTTGATTTAGAACATCATTGTCAACGTTTTCATAGCTCTCAGGCTGCACTTTGTCTGTTATCAAAGTCACCTACAGACATGCTAGGAACAACCAGTAGGTGCTGTGATCTGTCCTGTTATGATTTGTGCAATGGTTTCCGGACTTTTGACAAACTAAAACGTTAACTGAAGTTGAAATTAATCCTTTGGAGGATCTCACTGAGCTAAATACAAAATACTGTTGAAGAAAGTAGTGCTATTCCATTTTTGGGTGATATTATTTGGGAATCAGGTAGTATAAACATAAATATAAATAAATCACTTAAAATGATTATTTCATTTATAACGCGTTATGAATTTCGTGCAAACACTGATGTTGGTTGGTTCGTTGGTTGTTGCTTAACTCGGCGTATTCCAGCAGTATGGCGGCGGTCTGTACATAATCGAGTCTGGGACAGACAATCCATTGATCAACAGTATGAACATCGATCTACACAATTGGGATACGATGAGGTCAACCAAAACAGCGAGCCTGACCACCCGATCCCGTCAGTCGCCTCTTACGAAAAGCATTGGTTACTGAAGATCAATTCTAACCCGGATCTTCACAGGTCATTTTTATGATGTACACGTGAACGTGGACGGGGTGCACTTTGAAGTTGTTCTGATACTTAATGTACATGTATTTCACATGCGTCAACTGTCAAGTCAGGAACGGCAATCATCTGACCAAATCAATGGTCGGCCATTCAACGACTATTGCAAATCTCAGTCATACTATTCATCTCAATAAAAATATTAAATATCAAAGGTTCTAACACATTTTTGTTCAATATCCCCTTCATTCTTAAAAAAGTATATGTGTGCATCAAGCACAACTAAAATAAGGAGTCAGTGTATGAAGAAAAGACTCGAGTGTTCAGAAATATTGCAGAAAAAGATATAAGCAGAATCAAACAAAAATTATATACACATCAACCCTGCTTCATAATATAACTTTTGATCCATTCGTGAACTTTTGATGTATTCATATTGTTTCATTATTCCTGTATTTTTGTGTTTGACTGCACTTGATTGTGATTATTATGCGAGAACCAGGCATTATACATAATGCAAGTTATTAACTGATGATATGTTTTAACAGTAACAGATACTACCTTAACAACCACCTCATCACTGTTACCTTTCCTTTGATATGAAAGTTTTAGCCGTGAAAGAATCTTTTGCAGTATAGGAAGGCGTTTTCATACAAATGAGACTACGTATCAACGAAAAAATAATCTTATACAATGTATACATTATTTTATATATGTAGGTAAATGATAGCATTTGATCAGACATGATAGCATTTGGTCAGACAGTCAAACATCGTTGTATCGAATTGTAATATGTCGAACTCACGATTGTCTCGAAGTGAAAGTTTGGTCGATTCCTTCTATATTCATGCATTTGTGCTTGTGTTGAATCTCGGATAACTCGAAGTGTTCATGTAGGTTCTTTCAAATTCGACACAAAGGTGTTTGACTGCACTTCATCGTTCTGTCAGGATCTTGACAGGAGTAATTGTGTCAGGCTATTTTCAAAATGAGAACGTGTACCAGTGAGATTTGTCATTTGAGAAAGTTCTCATATTAAATATGTCACCAGAGAAAGGAAACTGATGCAAGCAAGACAGGACGTTTACAAACTACAGGACTTGTAAAAGCTTGAATTGTCTCAAAAATAGATATACATTTACAAACAACTAGCTGCATGTGGCATTCAGGAGCAGAACTGGTCATTATAATGGGACCTACATACAACTATGTGAGATTTACTACGGTATAGGCAGGTGTAAGGTGATAAGACTGTTGTTGTATAAGACCATGCACACTTACTTTGAAGTCCTACAGTTGCGCTTTACATCAAATAAGAGAACGATATGTCGGTTGAAGGCAATACTAAGTTGAAGGAGATTGCAAAAGTGAACCCACTACCTTAAAAAAACATGCCGCCAGATAAAGTGAGATGTGGAAGACGTCAGTGGCAGGATGTCATGGGACCGGTTTGTACTGCAGCCTACGACCTATAAGCTGCAGGCATTGTGTGAACAGAATTGTTGCTCGTGTCCTCAGGACTGTCTTGACTTGACAGGTTATTATGGTGTTTTCCTCGGGAGTGACAGGCAATTTAGGATTGTTTCAATCAGTAATAAATACCCAAGTGGACATTGTTAAACCTATCTTCAATGAACGCATAGATTCTGAAATGTTTTAGGTCAAATATGGTGTCATCTGATTTCAAACGGTTTTGCACAACTTTTGATGCATCTGAATTCCAGAATCAAACATCAACATTCACAGTGCGTTTTTTAACATTTTCCTAAGTCAGTTAAATCAATAGGTATTTATCTATTCATCATATTTGAAATGTTGCAAACATGGCGTAAAATCAGACTCAGTCATTCCACCATCATGATGACGTTAGATATCATTGTTGGAATTTTGAAGTTGGCTATATGCCATGAGCAAAATGGTTTCGGTAGGGTTGAGAAGTTGTCTCACATATCTGACACTCAGAACTAGATATCAGGGACGTCGTGCGTTCAGTCAATGAGTATTATCATATAAATGACAAGTAAGTCGATTTTCCTTCACTTTTTATGTTTTTCTGCTGTCGAGAACACATTTGCATTTTGACAAACACATTCACATGTTTTGACACATTTTACAACAAAATAAAAAAGCAGTAACATCACAGCAATAGATACATCATAAACACGTCTCTCAGAATATTGAATAAATCGATTTTACCACAGGCAATATAAACACAGAACACTTTTTTTAATGAATTTTAAACACATTCAATCACGAGTAAGGTTATATGTCCAGAGCTGTAGGAACCATAAAGGTTAATTAGCCAGTACTAGGTACCATGTTATTTGCAGATGTGTTATATGCCTCGCCGGGACGGTGTCATGTGCCTCTCGTCTACAGTTTGGCTGCTAATAAGCTATCTCGGGACGGACACAAGGTCTTCTCTAGTTCCTCAGTTAAAGTCGGTCATCGTCTCTCGAGTGTCATCTCAGACGCTTTTATTCTATCATTATAGCCTAAAATATGCAGATGGAAATAAAACAGTCCCCAATGGAAGCAGCAGGGTTTAACTGGCGCTGTCAGGAGTCTGTTCGTTGGGATGTTTTAGCCTGTTAAAGAGAGGAACCTTATACATGTGCAAATTATATTACATCCAATATGAATTACGTCTAGCTATTCACACGACAAGCATTTACTTCTTAGGAATAGGAGATGCTTGGTATTCAGATTGTACACGCATGTTCATAAAAGAAGCTAAGAGTTTAACAGATGCAAATCCATCATTATGTCTTTCTGGAGGCTGCTCCATTCAACACAGTCTGTAGTTGACTAAATTGAGTACATTCACAATGTTGGAAAAAAGATTGAACTGTGCCCAACTACATCGTCAATGATCAAGACCTGAACACAAAACCTCATTTCAATAGGAACTTTAATTTTATTGTTTGGATGCTAATGGAAACATAAAACAAAGATGGATGATAATTGCATATTTGATAAAAAAATTCACAAACTCTAGATTTGTGTTGCGAGCATGGACAAGATCGTTTTGGTCAATCCCCTGATACTGGTGTTTCTTCAGCATTTGTATTGGCAATGCATGTTTTTGGATTGTGTATAACACGATAGCACAACGAAAAGAGAATACTTTTATGCAAGCATACGCCATAGTAATATGTTGAGCACAGAGAGGAAGGTGACGTGGTAATGATGAACCCAGATCCTGAAAAATGCATGTTCACAGTCGATATTTAGACGTTTAGCAATATTGTCGCATGAGAATATTAGAGGGCATACTGTGGAAAGGAGAACATACTTACTGAGGGCAGCTCCAGCTTAAGTGAAATACAGACACTGTAGTGTGGGATGAGATGGGAGGGTATTAAGATTAGGCATCACGACAACACAGCAAAGGGGGTGGGGAGGGGCGGCGTGGGTATTCGGACGTTTAAATGGACATTCAAACCAGAGGTATACATCACCGAGAATGTACCTAGGAGTCACCGGGACTGCACTGGGTAGATTTCACTGCGGCACCACCACTCTACTTATTATAACTTGTCGATACACCAACACACCGGTAGAAGAGAAGAAGTGTTTCAACTGCCCTGACTGCGTGGAGAATGAGGCACACGTTTTACTTCACTGCTCTGTATACTGTGACTATCGTTCAGTTTGATTTAACCATTGTAATATTGTCAATGGAAATTTTAGTACTTTTACTGATGTCCAGAACATGTGTCTTTTTATGTCATGCCCAGATATTGTATTTATAACTGCCAAAACGTGCCATCTATTTTTTACAGAGAATGACTCTATTACTATCTAGGACATGATTTCCATGTCTTTTTACCATATTCATATCATGCTCTTATTGATGTGATTTTTTGTATATAAGGAAGTTTTTTGATGTATTGTAATCTTAGTCTCTCATAACCCATGTGATGTGATAGATGTGATATGGGATGTAATTTGATGTGATGTGATGTGATGAGATGGTTATGAGTTTTTTACACCAGGTATTGAATTTCATAATGATCTTAGTTTAGTGCTTGGAATATTCGTATTCCACCAAGCAGCATTGCCACATATACTCTTGAAACACGTATTGCGTGTCTCCAATGTTCAAAATGTTAGGCACTGACATCACTGGTCAACTTATAATATACAAAAGTCGACCGAACGTTGCTTTAATAACAAAATATATGTGCCCTTTAAATTAATGTCATATGCACGATAAAATATTTACCATCTAGAAAAGTGATTAGGTGCCCTGATCACTTGACAAGCTACATATTGAACTGGCTAAGTCGACGAGCTACACTCTCGTTTGATATCACTGAAAACGTTAATAACGTACAGCAAATATTGGTGTACAGAAATCCCTAAGGCAAATACAACCTACCGAGGGACGTTTCTGAGACAGCCTGTTTGCCCCAACACCCAAGAGACCTGTGTGACATTAAGTATAACGTTTTTATATTTCCTCCACACAGTCCAGAGTAATGACAACTGGCAACAAAACTTTATCAATATTTGATTGTTGTTGTAACACTTAAGGAGATGTTGCTAAAGTAGATTTCTACTCGAGAGAGTCATGATCGACTCGCGATTATGTAAAACAAATGTCAAGAGGATAATATCCCTGCTGATATAGCCTGAGGTATTTGCATTGTTGTATAAGGAGCTTCGTGACTTGGTGTGATATTTATTCAATACATCACTTATGAAAAGTCAAGCCCCTGGACGATCTGTGTCCAAGGTTGTTCATAGTGAGAGGAAGCCGAAAATATAGGATGCCACACTATAGTCTTCACATGCTTTATGCTGGAAGGTCTAGGAGGTACACACGTCGATGATTTACCATTTAAAAAGATTAGATATATATCAAGTACTGACGTCCCCTCTTTTCCTTCCATCACAGGGAAGTTGGCACAACTCGTACCTTGGATAAATGTGTGGAAAATTATTCTCCTTTAGATCTTCTGGAGGAAATCAAGATACAAGCCTGTGAACAAACATGTTTTATCTTTATCTTTATATTACTGCACAATCTGATTCGTCAAAGAACAGCACTTTCTGGTGATCAAAAATATATTAACACTTTGTCAGAAAATCGATCATATTAAATACCTATGTTAGCAAATTTGCAAAGAACAAATGGACGATCCTTTGATGCTGTTCTTGCGATACTGTTAGAGTTTACTAAGATTAACACTGTTCGTTGGTGCATGATGTTCTATCGCAATCACGTCATAAATCATCGCATAAGATTATTATGCTGTCTTTATCTAACTGATAATCATAATAAATAATGTCCAGTACAACGCTTAACTGTCGATTTTGATTACGAAATGGGGTACATAAAATTCCACAGGTAGCACTTATCTGATTATGATATCGTGAGCTCTGAAGCAATACTGACATTCCTTTGTTAATCTAAAACAGTTGTCAACGAAAGATTAGACAGTAGTCACAATATCCTATATTCGTAACGAAACACTGATCGTGTTAAGGCGATTATTAATTTCGGAAGCACTACGTCTGATGATAAAGTGTTGAAATGAAGAAATAAAAACATCCCTTCTTTAAACTGTCATAATTCATTTTGCTTACAAACTATAGCAATGGAACAACTTCGATATTCTCTTCCTTATAAAGTTTCACATATGATGAGGTATTGAATGTATGTCCACAGGAACAGTCTATATTGGTTACTAACTAGCATGTTCTATGTATGCACTCGACATTAAGTTTGTCAACATCTTTGAAGACTGAAGAATTCAGTTAGGGCTGAAGTTGAACTGGAGTAGGTGACTAACAGTAGGTGTGTCGCACAGATTTTACGAGGCCGTACCGTTTTCTGTGGAAATAAGTTGCCGATAAGTGTCAAAGACGATTTCAATCACTAAAGAACTGAAGAAGCCATCCGCGGTCGATATTAAGACTTTCTAAAAAACGCATCCGTAAACACAAATTGTTAACCTGCAATATTGTGATAAATGCCAGTCTATGACCTCTGGCATCTGTGAATTGTGCAATTTTGTCCAGCCTTACTAATCAGACTGTTTCAATATTGTCTTTAGACAAGGCTTTCGATCCAGAATGAATATATTCTGCAATAACAAGTATCAAATCAACTAAAATGGAATAACAGACACACCATTAACTGTCTCGGAGTGGCAAACGAACGGTATAAAGACAAAATCTGACCCACGATATTATCGATAACCTGCAATTGAACATATCGTCGTATCTTATTAAAGAGAAAAGCAAATGGACCAGTATGTAGAAATCGTATGTATTTTATTTATATTCTGATGTCAATGTACCTCACTGCTCCAGAATACGCCTGTAACGACAGATTCAATCTATCTGTTTCCGTCTTAATCTCATGGAACAGGGATGACATGTTTGGTATCATCAACAGCAATTTCTAATCCAAAGCAGCCGAAATGATGATTTATGAAAGAACACTTTTGATATACATCAAAGAAGCATTCGGGTGTAAACATGGGATTTATGAATTTCTCTTAGATTGACATCAGTCTCGGACGTGTCTCCAGCTGCCCGTAAGAGGGACAAATCCATATTTCCACAGCCGTGTACTTATCATAGCAATATCATTGCCTGCAAACTCGCCCAAACTTAGATGTATGTTAGAATAGTTGCCTTCACGATCCTGCGTGACAAACCCGCAATCAATTACTGAAGATTGATATGACATTCTGGACAGAATTCAATATTTGTACAATAAACCTTTCACGGTGGCGCAAAGTTTGATAATCATTAATTACAATATATTCCAACATATCGACGCTGTCCTAATTTGCTATCGGGGAGGACAAGAGTTTCTCGGCGCTCAGAACACCCATACATCATCCGTTGGATGCTGTTGGCGGCTGAGTGACCACTTGCGGGGAAAAAACTCAGGGTGTAATATTGGTTATTGCACTGTCAATATGCCAGAACTAGGTACTTATGCCACCAAATGTTCATACTGTACAAAGCTAGCAATCCATGATAACATTCTGTTTAAACTTACCAAATATTTTCATCCACTTTTAAGACAACTATGCAATAAGCGTTCTAGTATTAATGTTGATACGGTTATATTTTTCTAATGTTATTTCATTTTAATATCATCTTTAGATTGAACTGTGAGTCTATTTCGACATGAAATTGTTCTAAAATTCTCATGAAGATTGATTTGCTCCAATAAGGAAGTAATTGTGTTTGAAAGAGTACCCAATAGTTGCCGATACAAATATTTCTTTTGTAAGTTCCCTTTTGATTAGAATTGCCAAATATGTGATCAATCCTGGGTTTATTGTTGAAGAAATGTCGGGTTTTGTTTCAGCTGCGTTCCTACCGGTCGTAAAAACACGTGGTTCATATTCGCGTGTCTCTCTTTACTGTTATTGAGGACCTCGATGTATGTGAATGTCAGGGAACTGATACGAGCCATGTTCCAGTGCACTACTTGCGGAAAAGTAAAATACAGAAAAGAAACGTTTCAGCTTCAGTCGTTGTTACTATCTCTCCGGAAGTATATGTATTATGTTTTAAATAGATACACAGAAACATACAAATTCATAAATGCACAGACAAACATTAGGTTGTAACATCAGAACCAGCACAGAAAAAGTGAAATGGCAGGGATAAAAATATATTTAAACGATAACATCTGTTGTCAAAGGGGAAAAACATCATGTACAATACTGCACATATGTTTTCAGATCGGATTCCTACTGCACCAGACAATAATAATAATAGTGATGGTAATAGTCCGCTTATATGACGCTCATATCCAGGCACATTGCCTGCTCACGGCGCTACGTACATTACTGTCCCCAGTAATAGGACACTATCGTCCTTTCCCATACCTTTTCAACTCCCTGGGGAACATACAGTCATGCTGCCTGTTAGGCGCAATGAACTAAACACTCACATTGCCTGCACATCACGAGTACCGCAGCAGGATACAACAGAAGACACAAACAATAGTGCCTGACTAACCACAATGCAGCCTCCTCATCACCATGTACAACACAATACATTCAGAGACCATAATTTAAATCTTATTTCCAAATTTTGCTGAGAATCCAGTGACGGTTCACGGAACATTCTAACAGAGACAACAGGGTTTCGTCCCGGAAACCCAAGCTAAGTACACCTTTGTCCAGGAGACATTTTGAATCTGTGCCTCGCTGTGAGAAAATTAACGGACATCCGACGCCATGGTACATTAGCTTATTACACAGAAGCCAACAAGACGAATCCAACATTTTGAATTAAAAGGTATCGGATGTCGCCCTCTTTGATAGGGATATCCTCAGAGTTTTAATCAAACATGAAAGGTAGACGTCTTGCCCAGTCGTAAGAGAGAAGAATTAATACCGCACGACTCAGCATTGAAATTCACTAAAATTGTCACTATATCTTCATTTGAAATTGCTGACATAATGAATTGTATTCTTCAAAGATTCTTTTAGAATTTTCACACACGTCGAGTCGAAAATTTGCACATATATATGATGTACGAACTCAAGACATATTTTGTATCTGAAAGACGCAAGATGCCTTCATTAAAGTCGCCATTCAAGCAATAATCATTTCATCTGACTTAATCTGTCTTTAGAATCCTTGAAACAAAAAAGAAATACTACACATACGCATCGAAATCTGAAGCACGATTGTAATGCAGTTGTAACATTTAGGTAACCAATTCCTCCTTTAAAGATGCTTAATTTGGTAAGGTTCTTCTTCCTTGTTCCAGAAATAAAAAATGGATTATGGCCATTATCTCAGATCTTGCTTTCATCTCTGCAAATATTGAGTTACGACAGCGCTTCCCATATAATGCTGAAAACATCACAAATTGCAAGATTATCGACCGACATATGGTTTGTCTCATCCGTAAGTAAATACTATTTAGTTGTGGCACGTCGTTAACAACTAACCAAGAACTCATTTCGCTGACACCTTTTCCCGAAGTCTTCTCGTTAGATACACAAAGGCTAGTTTAGGCTATCTGCGAAAACAGAACAATATTTGACTTTCCTTACATTTATACAAAGTATATTATATTATGACATAAATGGCAATTATAGAAAAAGGAACGTTGAATGTCTGTTATTTCAATGTAGATATAAGTGCAACTTCATGAAGCCTAATTTTGGGGTTGACTTTGGAGCTACAATTATTTACCCTGAGTAAATATTCCTAAACGATAACCCTTGTCAGTTGCGTTCACGTGTTATAATGTTATCTTCAAAATATATACTTTAAAATTATGATACGTTTTAGGAATATGTACTATTCAAAAAAAAAGAAACGCATAAACGTTTTGTATTTTAAAAACATTATGAATTGCATATTGTGCTTAAACAATCGTTAAAATATGTAACAAAAGTGTTGATAACATGATTTTACACATTTGTACAAGTCAAAAATCGACTTTACCTGGAAATGTTTCTTACAGGGATTAAAACTTCATCACTACAACGCACTCGAAATCAACATTTCAGTTGAAATTGTGCAGCAAAGAGCATGCACTGTCTAGCTGTTGTTACGGTTAATAATTGCCGTGACAAAAGGTATAAGAGTCCCCTTTGAACCAGCAAAATAGAACACATATATGATGCGAGATGCGAGCCAAACCCCACACTCAAAACTTTAAACATTGTGACACACAATAACTATCACCAAATCAATGATAATACAAATTACAAAAAACACTCTCTCATAACACTATATAATCCAGATTAGTTTCGGAAATCGGTATTCGTTTTGAAGGAGTTTCAAGGTCAAATGACTACCCAACGTCTTGACGCTGCGACACGGAAAATCGTCATTGAAAGAATGCGCGCTGGAGATTACCAATCTTATGTTGCCAGGCGTCTGAATGTTAGTCTGAGCACGATATCACGGCTTACAGCTCGGTTAGAGGATACAGCCACTAACAATCTAAGTTGATAATCTAAACTACCAATTAAAAAACCTTATCTTTTTACAAAACATATATCAAAATTCATTTAACAAATCTATCTCTTTTAAAAAATCAATGATTAAATGATAATTAACTTTATTAAAAAGGTCCTTTACTGTTTTGATATTGAAATATTTATCCCTTATGATGGTGAATTCAACACAGTCAAGCAGGACATGCTTGACCGTGGTTCTCTCATCACAACGGATACAAAACGGAGGATCCTCACCTTTCAATAGGTACTCATGAGTATACCTTGTGTGGCCAATACGACGTCGTCGCATCATGACCTCCTCAAATCTGGATTGACAACCCAAGTAGGTGTAACCAATATAGGGTTTATTTCATGTAATTTATTGATACCTACCTGGGTGTCCCACTTCTTCTGCATCAGATCCCGGATGTAAGTTCTAATGCTAGCTTTGAAATCGGAGTATGGAATAAGAAGTGGTGTTGCAGACTTGTTGAGTGCTGCCTTAGCAGCAAGATCAGCCATTGTGTTCCAAAAAATGCCAACATGGCTGGGTAACCAAAAAAAGACGATGTCGCATTGGCCAGTAGCAAGCTCATTATACAATTCAATAACTACTAATAAAAGTGGATGTTTACAAGAAAGATTTTTAATAGCCTGAAGACACGAAGAGAATCGGAAAAGATTATGTATTGTTTATATTTACGGTATTTATTATTATATTTAAGAGCTGTTAATATGGCGTTAGCTTCTGCAGTGAAAATAGAGCTGTTATTTGGTAGTCGAGAAGATATTGTTCGGGATCCAATGACAGTGGCTCTATTGTACGGTGTTGACCACGTCATCAGCATGCCCTTATGAATAATTAGTAACAGTGATGATACCAGATGCTCGCCTAGAGGTAGTTCGGTCCCAACCGCTGTACCCGTCACAAACATAGAGTCTATTGTAGGATGTTGTCCACGTCATGAGCATGCGCTTATGAATAATTAGTAACAGTGATGATACCAGATGCTCGCCTAAAGGTAGTTCGGTCCCAACCGTTGTGTCCGTCACAAACACATGCAAAATTAATGTATTCATTTACCTGAAACAACAACACGGGAACAAATGGTGCACATAAATATTGGCGTACTTTTGGTCAGCGGTGCGGCTCATTTGGATATATTGTCCTTCCTATTTCTACCATAAAACGTTCGGTGTTCTTTCAAATCTTCGTAGAATAAGCGTGCTCGATTGTACCTTAATTGTTGTGAATTATTTACTCAACACTGATCGGCATTGAGGTCAATTTACACCTGCGAAAACTGACGTTACTCCTCTTCATCAGGGGAGGTCCTTTTTGCCCAAGGTCCATGTATATATTTCAGGAAATCAATAAACAGGCAAACAGGAAGGATGTTTCGGACAAATAGCAGACGTTTGCCGAAAATAAAGTCAAGAAAGCCCCAGAATCGACAGACATTGAGGTGAGGTATGATAAGCAATCATCCACCAAAGTTAGTCTGGAAACTAACATATTATTTCTGAAAAGTAAACGTAGATAGAAATACAACTACTGGAAGCTACGCTTTCAACGAAACAGCCATCTTTATCAGTGCATTTGTGCGATATGATTAATTAATAATTTGTTTGCACCTTGTTATTTCAATTAGATACTTTCATTGAAACATTTTTGATTGAAGCGACGTTGATGTCCTCACCTTGACAGTTCGAAATAGGAAGGCCCGTTGCTCAAAACGCAAACATGCCATTTGAGTTCCAGATCCCAGATCAACCCTTTTGTGGCTACCATAACGTTGGGAATATGTTGATGCCCTGGTGGCGTAATGAATGGTAAAATACAAATAAACATCGAAACAGAAGACGTGAGTGTCAGAGAATAACCAATTATCAATCAGCTACGGCATATTAATGTATCACTAAATTCAGTGGCGTCACCAGGTACTAGTGGAAATTATTAACATAGCATGATCTACACTCACAATTTGAATTAAAATGTATAACTCCTGATTTCCTGTAAAACCTTTGAGTGAAATATAAAATTGATAAAATGAAGTTTTCTCTTGTTCGGAACAATAGCATTGCTAATTCCTTCATAACGTGATCCAATATTTGGAGGATTGACAACAGCCATGATTACTTTCTCTCCTGCCAGCTGTAGATTGCCATTAGCAAAATGTGTGATGACTTCAGCCAGCAGCTTCTTCCACCGGAAACGAGCATGTCATACGTCGGTCCTCCCCTGGTGACAGCTTGCAGGAAGAACCCCCGCTTCACATTCACCCTGGGTTTGGAAAACCAATATATTGGTTTTACTGATTCACCAGACTGTTGCGACACTTGTCCGACTTTTTCACCCAATAACCAGGATCTATTTCCTTGCCGTGTTTGCTGAAACGACAGGCAGTGGCCTCGTAAAATCAATTACTGCGGAAAACGAATCCAACAAACGATTCCTGGGAAAATATACTGGATTTGAAGAAATATTTGTCGCTATGGCGGAGTTCGTAGATGACATATCGGTCTCTCTAGGAATGTTTTGACCTGTATTTTCTGAAATGAATACAGTGACGACAACAATCATGATATTGTTTATTCAGAAGATGAAATATCACGAGATACCTAATACCTTTTTCATTAATAAATGTTGTATACTTTACCAGAGCATGCACGATTTATTTCATAATTGATTTATTGGCCGGAGGTCTGTTGGGGGAATAATGTGTCCGTCTCTGTCAATATCGAGAAATTTCATATTTTGCCGAGTACGACCACGCTACAGTTGATTACAAGTAGGTGTTTGACTTATTAACAGAAGGTATAAATGAGAATGTAGAGGTGACCTTACTTGAATTCAAATGTGTTTCAGTAGTACATACATTATCATGAAGTCAAATTCCCAGTCTTTGATGTTGAAGTCATAAGAAACCGAAACGGTCTTCCCAACGGTTGCAGTAAATGGCAACAACTCTGAGGTGTACGTCCCAGTCATGATGGGCCGATAGTTACACAGGGTCAACAAAATACGTGACTTTCTGTGCATTTTAACGAGACACTGGTCTGACAAATATTATGTATCACGTGAACACGTAAGTCTCTCATTGATATAAATGTGATCTCAATGTCCTGAACCCCCTATTCCAGTAGTGAGTGAGTTTAGTTTTACACCGCACTCAGCAGTATTCCAGGTTTATGGCGGCGTTCTGTAAATAATCAAGTCTGTACCAGACAATCCATTGATCAACAGGATGAGCATCGATCTGCGCAGTTGGGAACCAATGACATGTGTCAACCAAGCCAGCGAGCCTGACCACCCGATCCCTTTAGTCGCCTCTTACGACAAGCATGGGTTACTGAAGGTTCATTCTAACCCGGACCTTAACGGGTCCCCTAATCCAGTAAACCCCAGTAAAACCAGTAAACGGACACTACTGCTGATCACCTCCCTGCTCTCATACCTGTCAACACACGCTGTTTTCCTAAAACTCCCTGTTCTCAAGCCATTCAACACAAACTATTGTTCTGATCATACGTGCTGTTAGCACATTAGAATATTTGTATCCTTGCCTGATGTCAGCATCAAATTAACTCAAACGGCCGGAGGGGATGCAGATGTCCATTTTGTATTATCTCGCAAATCAAAGACAACTTTCTACGGTTTCATGGAGGGAGGTATGAATTGCTCTGGATGAAACGGCTATTTTAACCATTGTGTTTTGTAAATTAGAGCAGGTCAAGCAGAATATAACATATTGATTACGGCCACAAAACACTTGAAATTTTCCATTAGTTGTGTAACACTTTGATCTCTTCTGATAAGGCTTTATTCATGTGAGAAAACAAGTCACCGCTAGGTGTGTTTTGTTGAAGAAGCAGAAAAACACACCACGTTTCTTTATGAAAATTGCCTTCCAGACATCAAAACCTTTCTCTCTCTGCAATTTGTTGACCGAACAAAAACATGCTCGCGCAGATCACTGCACAACGGATGGAATAAAATAAGATGTCATTTAAATAAGGTTTACTAGTATAGGTTTCTGTTCCATTATTTGTGGCGATTAGTGTAATGATGTAGAGAATATCCACAATTTGACTATACTTGCTGCCATGTAATCATCAAAATATACACATCAAGTATAATGTGTTTCGTTTTAAATGCATAAGCTTAACAATTCCTGTTACTTGTTAAAAACTAGTGTAGCTCAATTTCCATTTTCTCACTGATACCATATCATCGTGAGGTTAAGATCAAATATACAAAAGTGAAGACTGCTTCGAAGACGATGGATCAACGTGTCCATATCAACCATGACTTGATTAAAATGCATGGCAAAATCATAACACCCAAAGCAAAATATCACACACAAAAATGATCACCTGAAAATCACCAAGTCGGAACTGGATTTTATTAATTGATTTCTTTGCCAATAAACTGACGTAACAGCAATCAGCATAGTATTTACACAGTACGCGACAATACAAGGTCTATGTGGCAATTAGGGTGGTATATTGACAAAGATCAGGTACCATTTGCAAAGAAAGTATTAGTGCATAACAAGACATGGCTTCAGATATTGTACCATGGCTTCTACTGTTTGTAAAGGGACTGATTATCTAAGAGTTTAGATTCAATTTGCGTACGGTAATGAGAACCTTTCCTAGCGAAACTCCTGATTATATTCCAAGTGGAACCTTGTTAAAGTGTCTCTTGTAATGAATATGATGCACATTAAGCAAATTCGTTGAAGTGCACGGAGATGATGTTTTATAACGTTCGGCTATATATACATGGATATGACACAGATCTGAAAATGGTCAAGGCAAGGCATAGCAGGGAAGGTGTTGATTAATTACTCAATGTCTAGGTAAGTCGTTGCTCTCATCTTGATCTCATGACTCCTGTATTGTCATTTGAATTGTGGACGTCTGGTAGTGTGTGTGTCTTCTGAAGTTTCTATTGCAACATGGCACATTTGATTATGAAACTGAATGTTATTTAAAGTCCGGACTACAAAATTACCCATCTATTATGGACGAGTATCTCTCGTAGCAAAGAGTGTATTTGTACCCTGTCATGTTCTGTGGAGACTGAGTTAGGGAATCACTTTCATTTACAGTTGACCTGGGTGTCGAGTTCTGGCAATGAGCTGAAGCACGTTCCATGATTGTTTGTCAGAGCAGCATTGGTACTGTTTGTTGGCAGTTCCTAAAATTATCGATGTAAAAGTAACAAAACTTTGCTAGGCTTGCTGCTCATGGGAACAAAGCGTGGAAGGAAATATATCATGGACGGACATAGGATTCATAGCTGTTTTCGTAATGCCTCTCATGCATTTGATTAGGTACATGAAATCTATACCCGAACCAGCTGATGTTAAATCGATATTTTCAATCGTCTTGATGGTATTATATTAGATGTGAATATGTATCTTCATGACTTAGTTCGGGTGGAACTCATGGTCCACTATGCGAATACATGCATTTATTTCCGAGTAATAGAGTTTGCAAACTGCGTGTATAACCTGTATTTCCGGAGTAGGCGAGCTGGCTAAGGCGCCAGACTAGTGATCCAGCGGGCATGAGGTGCCGGGATCGAGCCCACCTGTGGCCGTGTGTAAAAACCTTGGAGTCAACTTTGAGTGCAGACTCTTTCAGTGTTGTCACAACCCCTAGTGTACAGTACACAACCCCGTGTACTTAAAAAATACACAAATCCGTTGGTATATTACCAGATGAATTGCTGAAAAACTATCAACGATATGTTTGAAGGTATTAGTTTACAAGAAAGCTTAACAACACAGCTTTATTAAAATCACGGAAAATAATTCTCAAATGCATACATATTTATAGTCAAATCGCTATTATTGGTTTGTATTACAAGGGGGTATGTACATTAAATGAAACGCCGAGAACAAGTAGGGTTGGTCTAAGTTAACACTCATCACGTAACGCACGTGCATTTGTTTCACTGTTCCAACTACTGCGCTTACCCTTGTAATACAAACCGATAATAGCGATTTGAATCTATGATCGTTTGTTAAACAACTTTTATCCTAGGTTGAATAATATTCTGAGATTTAAATGTTCAATTGGCAAGTTCAATTATGAGGATTCGCACACTTAATGTTACTTTATTCGAGTTACTTTTCAGTTTAAAGTGAAATTCATCGGTACGTTTTCACTGCAAACAGACTTATAATAATAGTTCATTTATAAAGTGCATATTTCCATGCACAATGAATGCTCAAAGCGCTGATGTCAGGACGAAAAGGCTTTTTGGAAAAGGTGGGTCTTTAGCGAAGTTCAAAAGGTTGAAAGTTCTGTGATTTCTCTCAGATGTTGTGGAAGATGATTCCACTCTGAGGCTGCAGCATAAGAGAAAGTTCTTTGACCAAATTTAACTGTTCTGACTTTAGGAATACACAGAAGATTATGTTTCTCGGAGCGGAGGGATCTTGTTGGTTTGTATGGAGAAAGGAGGTCGGACGGATATTGAGGTGCACTTCCAGAGAGACATCTGAAGGCGAGAATGCAGAGTTTAAAAGTGATGCGCTGTGGAATTGGCAACCAATGGAGGTCCTTCAACACAGGGGTGATGTGAGATGACTTGGGTGAGAGAGTGACTATTCTTGCTGCTGTGTTCTGGACCCGTTGCAGTCTACCAATCTGGGATTTTGTTGCACAAGCAAAGAGGCTGTTGCAATAATCTAGTCTTGTCATCACCAATGAGAGGACAAGGATTATAGCTGACTCCTTTGTGAGAAGCTTTCGAATGTTTCCAATGTTTCTGAGGAGTAGGAAGCATGTCCTGCACAAGACGGTAATGTGCTGGTCCAATGACAGCTCTGGATCAACAGTCACGCCAAGGTCCTTAACACTGTTAGATAGTGGAACAGTGGTTTCGCCAAAGTGAAACGACTTGATGTTGGTCTGTTCTCGGCGAGGTGTAGTCCCTACCAGAAGACACTCCGTCTTGTCCTCATTGAGCTTCAGCTTGTTGGTGAACATCCATGACTTGATCTGGTCACAACACTCTGCCATGTGGTCTGTTGCAGAATGCACGTCAGTTGGATTTGGTTTGAAGCTGTTATGAAGCTTGGTGTCATCTGCATACAAATGTCGCGAGACTTGAAACGGGTCAATGAGAGTCCCGAGATCCTTTGTGTATAGTGTGAAAAGGACCGGTCCCAGTACAGATCCCGTGACTATAGGTGAAAATCATCTTTTTCAGAAGAGTTAAATTGTCATATATTCGTCCATGCCGAAATAAACCATTAACAGTGATTTTGATGTCCAAAAGAAAGGTTGAAATAAAATTCTGCTTTGGGACAATGATAAACCATTTAAAGTCGCCATTTTTAAAATATTAAACAAGAAACAACTGTCGTAGAATGTGTAAAATTGTGAAATAATCATTTCTATGATTCCAGTCCTTTAAAAAAAATTCTGTTGATTTGCATTAGTGAAAACAAATAAAACGTGTCTTTGATATTGTGAAAACATGTTTATTAACATCTAGAATTATCTTTGTTAACAGTTTTGCTTGCAAAATAACATTTTTTCCATTTTCTGTTTACACGTAGCAATATCAACGCCAAAACGCAGCAATATTCAAGCAGTATTTGCATCCATTTCACATGTAAAATGATCCTATAGGGTATGGCGAGAGCCTAGAATGCATGATATGATACACAAGTACGAGAAATGTGCCATGATTAACAGCTGAAGAGAGAGAAAGAGCCATCAGGGTGTTGCAGATGGGGTCGCCATACGGTGCTGTTGCCAACGCCCTCGGATGCCACCGTATCACGCTTACAAGACTTATTCAGGGCTTCAGACAGACAGGTCACCATAGACAGACCAAGAAGTTGACGTCCACGTATCACAACGCCAGCTGAAGATAGGTACCTCCGTCACTAAGGAAGGAGGATAACGTTTCTTTTGGCGTTTAGTGTAATGATATTCAAGACAAGAATGATTAATCCGTGTGTATTTACAATCAGGACCAATAACGTAGCTCGCATGTCATAATAGCATAGTTAATTGTTTTAATTATACATTGTATAAGATTAAAGGTTGTATATTCAGTATCGTGCAACAATCCGCGAAAAATTAGAACAATTCCTCCTGCAGTTCAGTCTTGCGGAAACGTACTCGTTTCTGAGTGTTTCTGCATAGTTCGACATGTGAAACGGGTGATACCAGCTTCTGTACTTCACAAAGACAGTGTTATGACAAACAGAACATTAGTTCACTTTGATCTCTTTCCCAAAGGCAGTGTGTATTCAATTCTGTTGCAGTTACATACATCTTTCCTCTTATTGGCAGATTCACGAAGATGTCATACGGTTTCAAACATTGCAAACAGTGCTTGGACAGACCATGCCTCCTGGAACGAGTATACACATACGCATACCTTGGCGTGTGTCCAGACATGATGTAAACGTACACCAGTCTAAATATGGAATTGGAAACAGGTGACCCGACACTTACCAAATAACATAGTAAGTTATATAGAAGCGAAAGCAGACGCCAGCCGAAACAGATTACACTGGAACTAGTTGTTAAGTAAACAGCTGCTGGAGGGGTAAGATGTCGTACACACGTCAAGATGGCCCCAGGAGCGTCAAATATTGTACGATAAGCATTCGACCCCACAGGAAACATCTTTGCTTGAAGCGGGGTTGAAATTCGAGATTTGCCTTTTCTCGTCTGTCCGTCACACCATCAGTTTACAATAGGAGGGCAGTTCCACGGACCCGTTGCTGGCAAACCAAACAGGTTAATCTGGTCGTATCTGTGATTCGAATCCCAGATAAAAAAAAATGTGGTTAACTGGACGCTTAGGATCTGTTGACATCCAAGTGACTAAAACAAATCATAGACACACATGGAATGCACAAATGAACAATGAATTAGAAAACGTCACTGCCACGTTCAATCATCCACCGAAAGAGATTCCTATACTATTTTTCATGAATGCAAGAATGGTCTGTTGCGGAACTCATTTGTCTGTGCGTCTGTCAAGATGAAGTCATATTGCAACGATTGCAAGTACACCAAGGTGTACCACCTATTAACATGCATTAAAAAGAACGGTGAGGTGAATTCCCACCAAACATCTGAGTGTCTCTCAGTTTCGCATATATTGTCAGCCTTCTTCCAACAGATACTTTCCCCCCAAAGATGGAGGCTTACACTAATATCAGATGTCTCAGGTCACGGGAATGTTCCGTGTTGCGACGTGTCAAACCCTGTATAAATCAGCTGGAAAAAAGAAATGTTCTACACTAATATCAGCCAGATCCATCTGATTGGCGTCGTTGCCGATATCTTTGCTAAAACCTATATATGACCGGTATAGGTGCGCGAACCTATTTCACTGCGCATATGCTATGAGCGCAGCCCAGCGCAGCGCAGCACAGCACAGCTGTTGAAACCACTTTTCACCCCAAGCGCTGGGGTGAATTTAGTGAATCGTTTGAACTCCGATTTCGCGGGGTTTTTTTCATCGCGTTAATTTGCATTTTTGAAGATTTGTATCTGTAAGTCCATACCGAAAGGTATCAGAATCTGCAAAGTTGTATTTTACGTTGCATGTGCCCTTTAAGACAACATTGCACTATGGCTAGGTGATGCGAGCCAGGTAGTTAGCATTAGCCACTGAAGTGTGAGCCTTTGTTCTGGGGCTATGGTCTATATCTACAATGCGACACGACTGAATTCTGTATGCAAGTGTGTGTGTGTAGTTCAAACAATATTTATTCTTGTACCACTAGTAGTGTACAGTTGGATTGACAAACAGTGTTTCCCCTATATTAATGTCTCTCCCCAAACTAATACATATTACAACAGTCCTTCAAAGATTAGTTAATGCAGTGTCCAAGTTGCTGCATTCCAGTCTAATACGACAATGTAAGATTTGGTTATTTCTCAATCCATAGTTGACCAGTGAAGATCCGGGGTAGAATAGGTCTTCAGAACAGAACAGAACAGAACAGAATTTTATTCTCAAAAATCACAGAAAGTGATATAGAGAACATACAGGTACATATACATATAAATATGATATTCACATAATATCATTTGAAGAGGCATAAACAGTGTTAGCAACCCATGCTTGCCACAAAAGGCGACTATGCTTGTCGTTAGAGGCGACTACCGGGATATGTGAGTGGAATTTGTAAGTGTAACAGTCAAAATGTTCTCTTGTCGTACACGTGTTGAGTGGTATTGGCACTGTTAAAAAGTGGATGCTAACATACATAAGGTACGTAAGTCCCAAAACATCAAAGTCAATTTAGCTCTACCAAATTTTTAAACGTAGTTTATTTAATATTTTTAATAATGGCTAAAACTCAGCATAAACGCCAGCAGCTGAAGGGATGGTGTAAATCCAGCTAGGGTCCATGCAGGTAGCAAAAGTACAGTAAGTTCCCATGGATCCTAGTATGGTGATCTACCATGTGTGTGTAATATCACAGCCAAAGAAGCATAATTTGTTAACATTTTCAGCCACCATTTCTCATAATTTTGTAATACACTACATCTTTTGCACCAAGCACATTTTTATTTACATTTTCTGTAAATGTAAACAAATTCAAATAATACCATACCAATGTGTCTCACTTTAATGCAAAATTCACGAATCTCACTAATTGAGCATTTTGTTGATACAGACTATATGGCTCATCTGGACATGCTTTATCAAAACACTGACCCTGGTCAGCCAGATCTCACTCTGGCTATGTGAGAGACCTGTTTTGACAGAATCTGGCTAAGTGAGACCATATGACCAGAGCTTAGCTTACGTCGTGCAATGATTTGAGGGGCTACTTCCTGTGTATCAGGTCGTATTACGATCTTCAATAAAGCCAGCTAAGACTATGGATTAACTGTAATCTCGCGATTAACCGTGACTCATTATCCGTTCTCTGTGGGTGTGGTTGAAATGAAGAAAGATGCTGTGTGAAGTACAATTCCAAGTCTTTGATGCTGAAAATGAAATATCCCGTATGTTTCACCACAGCGGTTGCAGTAATTCGATGTATTTCGACGGTTGGCGGGTTGACATTTCTACAGAAATAACAGTAAAACGTTAGAAAATGCTTTGGCGTAAAACATACTTATAATTCGACAGTGATCTAAAATATACTTTGTATTACGGAAATACGTAAGTTAATTATTGACACAATTCTAGTCAAAACAATCATGTACTCTTGCTTGTAGACATAGACTACTGCCCTGAATCACCCTTTTGCTAACAGACACCCCAAACTGGTGTATATTTCGTTGCTAATAGACATACACGACTGGTCGGTGTTCCCATGCTAATAGCCATATACGACTGGTCCGGTTTTCAATGCTAATAGACATACACGACTGGTCCGTGTTCCCATGCTGATAGACATACACGACTGGTCCGGTTTGCAATGCTAATGGACATACACAACTTGTCCGTGTTCCCATGTTAATAGACATACACGACTGGTCCGTGTTCTCATGTTAGCAGACATGCGCCTTTAAAAAAAGCTAATTTCCTCTTTTCTCGTGGAATTAGCGCGGTACGTTCCAGTAGTACCATTACAGTACCAAAGGGGTTCTTGGGTGCAATATTTTTTTGCTTTACGGAGACTAAGTCTAAATACGGAAAAAGACCATGCTAAATATTGTTGTTGTTGACAAAAACACTAAAAGAAATTCCTGTTATAAAACATGTTGATCATTTCTGTGAAGACTTTTTTTTATATAAGAGAAGAGGTGAGGTGCGGTGAGGTGAAATTGCTCATATGACGACGTGCATGCGTGTGTATGAGTATGCGCGGCTGCTTGTACTAGCCCAGGCTTAAGCTGGTTTTATAGTGCTAGCCCACTGAGATACCATGCCGTATATAAGAAAAGAAGACAATGACCATTAGGGTGTTACATAATTAAGAAAATCTCCACACCAACTATATAGTTTTTGGTTTATGAAAAGTATAAATTACAAAATTACTTGTTTCTTTGTGCATCTCCATATTCATTTGCGTAGGGGCAGCATCTTATCTTGATGTTTCTCCATCACACGCACACAAACGTGAAAACTGCATGGTGAGGCGGTGGATCGAAGGTCCATATCACCCTATGACTTAATTAAAATGCATGCCAGTGGAAGGAAAAATCAACAACAGGCAAGAGAATCAACAAGCCGGAATCGGATTTGATTTGATTGATTTCTTTGTCAATAAACTGACGTAACGGCAACACTATTTACACAGAACACCACATTACATGACCCTTGGGTCAATTAGGGAGGAATATTGGCTAAGATCAGATACCACTGGCAAAGAAAGCATAGACACATGGAAGGACCTGGCTTCAAATAGTGTGTAATTGTTTCTACTGTTTGCTGAAGAACTTTGGGTAACTGAGATTTCAGATTCAGTTTGTATACAGTAATGAGAACCTTTGGGAGCTATAATTTTCAGTATATTCCTTGTGGAACCCGGTAAAAGTAAATCATATTTTGTTGTAACGGATGTCTTGGAATTTACCTTTCATACAATTCCGTGAGGGATAATGGTACTGTCCACGAAAAGTACACGGAAACGTTACACCTTGATGTGCTAGATCAACGTAACATGTATGGAGACGTGGATGTGACAGAGATGTGAAAAGGGTCAAGACAGGGAATGTCTGATAAAGTTTTTGTATAGCTATACAATGATTAAGCAGGTCGTGACCGTCCCTTGATTTACGATGAGGCGTGTGTGATATGTATGTTGTAACATTTCTATGCCATTCATACGATTGAACAACATTGTGATAAGTACGTGGTTCCTGGATGTGTAATGATAAAGGGTTCTTTGACCACATTTCCATAGCTCTCAGGTTGTATGGGTACAAATAGTAAAGTAGCCATTTTCCTTTGTAAATCCGACATCGAAACATACATTTCATATGAACAAAACAAAGCTATCCGTTACATAATTACCAGTAGCGAGCGCACTGATATCAATGACATCAATATTCTATTAAATCAATCTATCTGGGAAACTTGATTATGGAACAGATTGTGAAAGTCCAGACTTCAAAATTACCAATCTAATACGGATGAGTGACTCTCTTATCGAAGAGTGTATTTATATCTTGTTATGGCCTGTGGTGTCTCCCAGTTGACTGAGTTAGGGAATCACTTTGATTTACGGCCGTAGACCAGGGGGTCGTATACTGGACATGAGCTGAAGCACTCTCCTTGATTGTTTGTCAGAGCAGAATCAGGACTGTTTGTTGGCAGTTCCTAAAAGTATCGATGTAAAGGTAACAAACCTAAGTTTGTTACGAACATATATCGCGAAGGGTGATCATATAATAGCTCTTATTATATAATAACATATTTAATAGCTCTTTTATGGGTGATTCTCGTGCAAATAACATTAGATTAAGTGCGCGATTTAAATACTGTAATCGTTTCACGTTAAATCCATACATTCAATCGACTTGACGGTATTGGATTGAAATTAATCTTTATCGTCATGGTTTAAATAGATATACTTTGGGTGGAACTCTTGTTTCATTGTGAATATTTTCTCGATTTCCTTGATTATGTGATTAGATTATTAACTAACCATAAGCTTGATTTTTTGTTTCCCAGAGTGAATATTTATTTCCGAGTAACGAATGTTTAAGCTGGTGTTTAACGTGCATAACTTCAGCAACACATTTAGGTGAGCTCCGTTTGTATCGAATAGGAAACATTGATTGTCATTCAGGATAAAAAAAGTAGCCAGTAAATAGTGACATCATATTCAAGTGTTTCAGTTGTAAACTATATAAGATTAATACTTTTATGACTATCTTGCAACAGAAGAGTATAAGACCGACAGAAAAATACATATTGAGATTGTTTTCAATTGGAAAGACAGCCAAATCCAAACTGAATTTGTAACTGGAATTGTGAAAGTATAAATTGTTATTTTGGGCCTTTGTCAACAGGAATATTTTTTTTTAAAAATGCAAAAAGTGATAAAGCTGAGACGAAGCTTTCTGTGTGTCCGTTCATACGCCTTTGAAGAAGAGCGGATGAATGGAAGGCTTGAATAGAAAAGCCTGCATAGAAGTTCCCTTTGCTTGGAAGCCGAAGATTAATAATCAAGTATGTTTTTGTTGATTCCGTGTACTTCGTTTGCTTCCCGCTTCATCTTAAAATATCAGATGAGGAAACTACAATGGCGTGCAGACGCCGCTGTGTTGACGTTTTGATGGTATTAAAATGTAGCCTGGATATAGCCGGGTGATCTTAAACGACACTGGAAGGACCTTATCTGTTCCCGCATCCCGCAATCGTTTTTGATTGATTACATACATGTATATGTATTATATTTAATGCTTTTTTAAAAATTCGTAGTTCTATATTTATACTTAATTGATATGAGCAATTAACACATTTAGTCTGTATAATGGTAATGGTAGAAATCCGAGGGCTGTCGTGCTCAATGTGGAGATCGTTAAGATTGTTGCAAAGAAGATGCTGCAAAAGCGAAGTTGGTGTATTGGCTGTTGCAAGTACATACACAATGGAAAAAACTAACAGTAACGGTCGCCAAACAACAGCGTGGTGTAATTCAAGGTTATGACACTGACGGTAGACAAAAGCCATTTGTTGCTTTTTTGTTGTTTTAAAGTCACCTACAAACACGTTAGGAACAACCAGAAGATTGCCCTCTGTTGATTTGTACTAAGGTTTCCGGACGTTTGACAAACTATTAGGATCTCAGCGAGCTAAATATATAATACTGTTGAAGAGAATAGGGGATATTAAATTGTTGGCTGATATTATTTGGGAGCGAGGTTGTATGAATATCTTGAAAAATGATTATTTCATTCACAACGTGTTTTGAATTTCGCGCAAACACTCCAGTTTCGTGCCATCGTTTTTCATGATGTGCACGTGAACATGATCGGCATATAACTTGAAATTTACAGTAAAACAAATCAGACTGGAAGTTGATGTGATATGGTTTTAAATTTTTTTGAATATTTATGTTTGTACGTGCGGCGACTAAAACGGCACGAACGGCTAAGTGTAATTGGCGAGTTGGAAGTTGGAACAAGACAGAACATTGTGGCACAAGCTCTTGACGTTTCAAGTCAGTAATTAGCAAATTGCAGTCACGATATCGACAGACAAAAATAATAACGTTGATGAAAACGTCGATCTGGTCGAGGTCAAGGGTGACAACTCGCGCACAAGACCATACTGTTACAAAATCGTGGTCGAAGTGCCTCTCAAATTATAGATGAACTTCACGAGGATACAGGAGTTAGTGTGAGTGGGAAAATGATTCGTAATCAGCTAAACGGATGGACGGTTGACGTACCTCCCCTTAAAACAACACAAATATGAAGTTAGTGTATGCAGCACTGACGGAAGGGTTCAGAAATATGAGAGAAAAAGATATATGCAGAATCAAAACAAAAATTATAAACGCAGTAGCTCAGCTCAATGCATGAAACTTGCAATATCGAGAGTAATCATTCCTGATGGTCTTCATTGGGTAACTTCGTAAACAATTAAGCTCCTCCTCTGATATTTACTGCTGAATATCAAAGTTAAAGTCACATTGCGAATATTAACATGGTTTGCAACAACATCAAAGAAACTGTCAACTTTCGTTAGCCGTAGCTCCAAAGATCTGTGTGATCAACAAGTAGGGCAGCCCATGTTATAAATATCGTTGTAAAATGCAGTAAAAAGCCCTGTAATTAGTGGTTTTATAATGCATCCCTACTTCATATTCCCTACAAGAAGTTATTGATTTTCCTTCCACATTAGTAGTTTCATTCTAAGGCACTAAAGGAACCTGCTTTTCAGACCTGCAATACCTGTATGCATGTAGATAGCCAGTATGCCCTTTCACCGTCTGTAGGTCGGGACAGAAATAGTTGAAAATTTGTCATGGTGGACAAAGTTTGAAACCTGAGGTATACATGTAATCCAGAGTACATCAATAATACATACATGTCCACAAACCTAAAGGATCCTGTCGCAATGACAGGGTGTTCAAAGATAACACTATCGTTATTTTCTGCAGATGTGATCACCGGGAATATTCAGCCAAACTAAATATCAAAACCAAAGTGTCTCTTGAACACTCCATTTGATGTCTATTTAGTATGCACATGAAAACTAGTAAAATATAGATATCCTTGCGTGTGTCATTCTTCGTATGTGTCCAATTCTACTGGAGGCTATCGGTGAAGTGGGATTCCTTTCAAGATTGCCGTTGGAACATAAACTCGTCCGCTGTACATGTTTACTTTCAAGATGTTCACAAAGTAGAACAAATGAATGGTGGTTTTTAGACTGTGTAACTGGAAATGGTGGATTCTCACATTGACACTATAACGGTGGGGCGCGGTGGGCGAGCTGGCTAAGGCGCCAGGCTAATGATCAAGCGAGGTTGAGGTGCCGGGATCGAGCCCACCTGTGACCGGGTGTAATAACCTTGGAGTCAACTTTGTGTGCAGACTCTTTCAGTGTTGTCACAACCCCTAGTGTACAGTACACAACCCTGTGTACTTAAAAGAACCCAGGAAGCCGTTGGTATATGACCAGATGGTGGTCACATGGTTACGTGCAAACACCTTGTTACGGGTACAGCAACGAGCAGTGAACTTGGACAAAGTACTGTGACTATGTGTCCGAGTCCACCCAGCTGTGAATGGGTACCTCGTTAGGATGAGAAAGTCACAATAACTCGGTGCGCCTAGTTGCTGCAAGAGTTGTATACTCCCCAGGGAGTTGAGATTGATAACACGTTGTGTCGTTGAGATTGACATCCAATGATCGAGGGAAAAAATACCAGCGCCTTGAGCAAGCACTAGTTGCCTGGATATGTGTGCTATAGAAATATCGAATAATATAATAATAATAATTATAATATTGACCTCCCGGAGCGACTACTTGATTTACTCAAGTCTTTAATAAGTTGCTGGTCGACTCAACTTGTGATGGACTCGCAAGGGCAGGTGCAGACTTCGCAGTCTATTCCAATCAGAAGCGGAATTTTCCAGGGGGACTCCTTCAGTACTTTGCTTTTTTGTTTGTCTCTAAATCCTTTGAGCGTTCTGCTCAACAGAGAGGAGGGTTACCATCCCGGACCTCCTCAGCGCAGATCCCCAACACCGCTTACTCTATCATCTTCTTTACATGGATGACACCGAGCTCCTTGCCAAAGGAGATACCAATTTGAAAGAACAGGTTCTCCTTGTTGAGTCCTTTTCTAATGATATTGGCATGACGTTTGGACTCGACAAATGTAATACTCTTCATTTAAAACGTGGCAAGGTAGTTAATGGTGCATCGATCGAGTTACAGGGGGGAGGAGTTATTGAGCATCTTGTGGAAGATCAGGCCTACACCTATCTTGGAATGCAAGTTCGAGACAAGCTCCAGAATGCCCAAATTCAAGACAAACTTCGGGCCGAGTACAAATCTCGCTTAAAGAAAATTTGGAGCTCAGAGCTAAATGCTCGAAACAAGGTCAAGGCCACCAATATACTTTTGCTGTGCCAGTCCTCTCCTATTCCTTTGGAATAGTTGATTGGACAAAACAAGACATTCAGAGTCTTGACCGCCTGACCAGAAGGGTCATGTCTGATAACAGAGCCCGCCACCCTCGTTCCTCTCTCAACCGTTTATATATGCCAATCAATTCTGGAGGTCGGGGTTTGATTAATGTTGAGGCTCTTAATGATAGAATTCTTTTGTGTACTTTTGTGGAATTCAGCTATTTTAAGCGTGCCAAGGTTGTTGGACAGAATCTGAAATTTGAGGTTGATTTTGCTGATGGCGATGTACTGCTGGACGGTACAGCGATGGGAGTATGCCAGGTGAAGTCCTTGACAGCAATGTGATTGACAAGATTCAGGAAAAGCATGATAAATATGCGGACCTGGCCTTTGAAATGTCTCACTTACACTGTCGTCAGGCTCCCCATTGTTCTCGGTGCCCTTGGTTTGGTACCTCCTGATCTCTTGGCGCAGATCAGGAGAGTGCCCGGGTTTTCCACCGGGAGTACAACCCTTCTGACACTCTGGGTAATGCAGAAGGCTGCAGTGTTGGGGAGCCTTCATATTCTCCGGAAAGTTCTTGGTGGGTTCGACTAGGCAGCGTTTCCTGGGAGACGTCCCATTCGCTGTCTGGGCTGCGTGTAGCGGGGACAAGGGCCCTGAGCTGATGATGAGCCTTACCAGCCTGACTGTGCCAGGATCACCCGAACCCTCTCTGCTGCATTTTCATCTTTAATCTGTAAAACATAAGAATTCCTGCCAACAAACCTGATCTTGTCCTTTTTGATAAAGCCAATGAATTTATATATATCATTGAATTTTCTGTCCCTTTTGACAGGAATGTGATTGACAAGATCAAGGAAAAGCATGATAAATATGCGGACCTCGCCTTTGAAATGTCTCGCTTGCATCCCAAGTACACTGTCGTCAGGCTCCCCATTGTTCTCGGTGCCCTTGGTTTGGTACCTCCTGATCTTTTGGCACAGATCAGGAGAGTGCCTGGGTTCTCCACCGGGAGTACAGCTCTTCTGACACTCTGGGTAATGCAGAAGGCTGCAGTGTTGGGGAGCCTTCATATTCTCCGGAAAGTTCTTGGTGGGTTCGACTAGGCAGCGTTTCCTGGGAGAAGTCCCATTCGCTGTCTGGGCTGCGTGTAGAGGGGGCAAGGGCCCTGAGCTGATGATGAGCCTTACCAGCCTGACTGTGCCAGGATCACCCGAACCCTCTCTGCTGCATACAATTTTTAATCTGTAAAACATAATAATAATAATAATGATAATAACGCAGTCCGGAGTTTGAGTGAAACCAACAAAACAACACAAAATGTATAACTGATATAATTATCAGCTATGTTTAACGCCTATCCAAAGGTATGAATCAAAACATATCACTTCAAATGAAATAACATTGACTGTTCAAAATAAAGTGGCACCAGAAAGTCAAAGGCAACATGTTATATAAGCTGTGGTTGCATGAATTTAGATAGCGATGGTACAAATCTCCTCGCTACAATCTTCCAGTCTTCCAAAATAGCCTAGGCTGGGAATCCTGACAGTGATGTTCACACTCGTGGTCTTCTTATGATATGCCCTGCAGCAAGAATTAACTCATCTTAAAGACAAAAGGTTCCCAGAACCTTCACTCACACTCATTGAAAAAACTACACTGGAATATTCAGGAATAGGGGGAAAAAAACAACAACAACAAAAAGTAAACCCCAAAAACATTAATCTCGTCTCCCACTATAAATAAAGTAACCAACACACAACTGTACTCCACTAAATAACCTGTACCACAATGGAAAACACTGCTACATAACAACAACTGTGATAATGTTCTTTCTGTCCTGATCACTTGCAGCTACCCATAAGAATATGGGTTAGAACTGGTTTTCAGCAACCCATGCTTGTCGAAAGAAGTGACTGACAATATCGGGTGGTCATACTCGCCCATTTGGTTAATGCATGCGATCATATTCCATTTGTGTAGATCGATGTTCATGATCACTGGAATGTCTGGTCAAGACTCGATTACTTACAGACGATATACCTGGTACATTGCTGAGTGTTACTTCTTCATTTATGTTGGAGTGTTTTGATTTGTGCTGAGGGTGAAAGTGGATCCCATATACTTTATATCTTTGCAATAATGAAATAAAAGCTTGCACCCTTTTCATAATCAGAAGAAATCTCTAAAAGCCTACACTATTGTCATTAGAAACAGTGGTTGAAGCAGGTGTTTGTCTCCACAGTCGAACCCATAAATAATACAAGAGCAAGAGGAGGCCACTTGCCCACCTGAAAACAACATAAATAACCAGCCAAAAAACCTCGGGAACATATAGTACATGTATCGGTCAATATAGTGATGATGAGTCAAATGTGGACACGTTTTCACGTGCCTACCAGTAAACGTTCGGACCCGGATCAAACGGCTTTTCCTAGTCGAATGGAACTGGTTAAAGTTTCGCGGAAAAGCAGACTCGGTTGGTTTTCCAGAGTAATATCTAAACCCGACACCGAACAATATGGAAAATGATTGATTGGAAAGTTATTTCTCTTTCAATTCCGTTTTGGAGTATTTTAAATATTTCCCCCCTGAATGTTTATGCACATTATCAAGAAACTGGTGTGGCAGTTTCACTGGGCTGTTTAATTTCGAACACCTGCAAGTGTATCTACTTCGTTATGAAAATATACCGGAAATAAGACATTCGTTACAACTACCTACTTTCTGGACATTGCGTATTCAATGAAGTTGCACCGCACATATTTACATTAGTGTTTCCTTCTTATTTGCATTTTCACGAAAACGCCTTACGGTTACAGACAAACTGCAAACAGGAGCACTCATTTACAGAGCTTGGGCAGACCCTGCCCTGAGGCAAATGCATACGTGTATTCACACGTTGCCTTGGAACCAGACATATGATGTACACTCATATCTGTGTAAATATGCAATTGCAAATGCTAAATCCATGTATATATTCCAAGAAAGCAATACACTTACGTCCCGATACCGAGAAAATAGCATAGACGAGTGTTTGAAACAAACAACAGACGCCAACCGAAAAAACATTGTATTGGAACTAGTTGATAAGTAAACAGCCGCTCATCGGGGAAGATTTCCTACATACTTCAAGATGGCGCCCGGATAGAGAAACAGTTAGATGAAGCATGAGTAACACTCATCCCTGTAATTTGTCTGGATACACTAGGTACCGTTTCTTTGCTCAGCATAAGCGACGTAACTATCTGATAGTTTCCCCCCTAAGACTGAGAAATGAAGTATTTGAACTAGTTTGCTGCATGTACGGGTCAGATGTGTTTGGAAACTTCAAAGTGTTGCTTAACAGTAACTGCAAGACGCAAATTTAGACAGAACATAGTGGTTGCAAATACATATCAATCATGCTTTCAAAGAACCATCTGCCATCCCTGTGTAATTGTGTTTCATGTTTCATAATGTTTGGTAACTTGCCAGTTACCTTCGACTGTATTCATTCATGGAAGCATCTTTGTTTGAAACGGTCTCATGGTTTGGGTTTTAGCTTTGCGTTTTCTGAAAAGGCGTTGCTGAAACGACAGACGGGGTTCTGGTGAAACCATTTACTGTGGAAACGAATCGAAGGAAAATATATTGAATTAGCAGAAATATGTGTCTATTTGGCGGAGTTCACAGATAGCGATCTGTCTGTATAGGATTTGTTTGGTATGTATCATCTGTAGCTACTGTGTATAATATGGCGATGCACAGGAAATACTTCACTGAGGAAGAAGCTATCACGAAATACCTGATATGTAGAAATACGAGTCTATGGCGGAGTTCACAGATAAGGTACATAGGCGGATCCAGATGGGGTTGTGCAGGGGTGCGCACCCCCTTTTGTCCTGAAAGTTTATTAAATGACCATTGAAACTCTGGTGAAAATGAAGTGTGCACCCTCCCTTATTCTCAATAGTGTGCACCCCCCTTTCTCAAAAAGCTGTATCCGCCCCTGAGGTATCTGTCTGGAAATGACTCTTGTGGCCTGTATGTCCTGTGGCTATTGTGTGTAATATGAAGGCATTCAGGAAATACTTTATTCAGGAAGAACCTATCTTGAACTAATTAATATTTATTTCATGAATGTAATATGCTACTCTACAGTTCATGATCATAAATATATTCTATATTAATATCAATGGGTCAATGGCAGTCTGTCTGTCACCAGCCAACTCCACCTGACAGGCGTTGATGCTGCCGTCTTTACTTCGATCTACTATGTCCAGAGCTTGGGAGATACACAGTGCAAAGTTTTCTTCCTATGTATGAGGTCATGTTCAGATCCTCAATAAGGCTAGCTAAGACTATGGATTAACTCTAATCTAGCGATTACCTCTGGCTCTTTATACATTCTTTATGGGGGTTGTTTGAAATGAAAAACAAAACAAAAACATGTTGCTTGAAGTACAATTCCAAGTCTTTCAAGTTGAACATGAAATAACACGTATATTTCATCCCAACTGTAGAAGTACATAACAAAGACTGCCCTACATTTTACAGAAGAACGTTAAAAATTGCTTTGCTTTGCAGTATATTGTTAATCAGACACTGGTCTGAAACATATGATGGATGTACGTCAGTTTGGCATAAAGCCAGCATACGACTGTTCAGAAGCTCCGTGTCCCATTCTGTATGACGTACACTTCTAACCAGTACAACCAAATACTAAATGCCAGTGGACATACAGAACTCTCTAGAATCACCAGGTTTCCATGCTGATAGACATATACAACTGGTCCGTATTCCTATAATGACAGACACACACGACTGGTTCGTGTTCCCATGCTAGTAGACATACTCGACTGGGTCTCATACTAGCAGACACACTCGATTGGTCCTTGTTCACATGCTGACAGACATAGTCGACTGGGTCTCATACCAGTAGACATACTCGGCTGGTCCTTGTTCACATGCTGACAGACTTACACCACTGGTTCGCGTTCTAATATCAGTAGACATGCACCTTTGACCATAGCTTCTTTCCTTGGTAATTTACGCTGTACATCCGGCACGACATGGTCGCCGGAACACCAGCACAGTACTTGGGTACATTAAGGGAATGATACTGTAAGGGGATAGTAATTTGTGAGCATTAGTGGGTTTTCCGACAAGATGTCCGTTTTACTCTGATTACCTGTACACAGACTATACAAACATAAAAGAAACACATACGTCCTTTTCTCTTTTGAACCATTATTTTTGTGAGGGTCACTCTATCTATGGTACATAGATGTTTTACAATTACCAGGCGCTCGTGATTTCATCACATCTAAGGTTATGTCAACAAACCAATCTGAGACACAATCGACCACAAGTACGAATTTGGTAACACAAAACGAATTACGTTGGTTTTCTGATAATATATACGCCTGACTAATCTGCCAAATTAGTCTCAATATAATAGTATTCATTAAACATATTGATTACGGTAACAAAACACTTGATAAATTTCCAACAGCTATGTAACATGTAACATTTGTTACATATATTTGGGTGAGTCGTCCGCCACATCGGCTTCCACATTTGTGTGCTGGTGATTAGGTGCCTGACACTGAGGTTGTGGGTTCGAATCCCGGGTGGGACTCCAAATATAACATACGTTACATTTGACAACTTTCTAAATGGCATTGTGTATTCATTTATATGTAACATTTTGATCTCGTCTACTGAGACTTTCCTCATATAAGAAAAGAATGCAACGATGGCAAGGTTTGATAGTTTTGGTGCTAAAGGGTTACTGTGCTTGTAAAAAAGATCATTAGGGCATAGGTTCATGCATACATACATGAAATTAACCACGAACATTTTTATCACTTAAATGACACGATCTACTAATCAACTACATGATGTTTGAATTTGAAAGTATAATTTTCAAAACAAAGTTTAGACATACACGAGTGTATCTCCATTTCCATTTTCGTACGAGTCGTTATCATAGTGTCTTGAGCTTTCACGATATCACACACACAAACAAACGTGTAGACTGCAACGGAGGCAATTGATCTATGCGTCCGATGACTTAATTAAAATGCACGGAAAGGAAAATCATCAGCAGTAACATCACCAAGTCGGAATCGGATTTTATTGGATTGATTTCTTTGTCAACAAACTGACGTAACGGCAACCCCGTTCAGTATTTACACAAACCTGACAATACATGGTCTATGGGGGCAATTAGGGAGGGATATTGACTAAGATCAGATACCATTTGCAAAGAAAGCATGGACACATGGCAAGACCTGGCTTCAAATAGTGTGGCATAGCTTCTACTGTTTGCTAAAGGACTTTGGCTAATTTGGATTTTAGATTCAGTTTGCATACAGTAATGAGAACCTTTGGCAACTATTCTCTCTATGATCTTAGTGGAAGCCGGTGAATGTATTGCTTTTATCTTCCTGTAATTTAGCTTGATTGGAAATGAGGGTGTATGGAAAGGGTAATGATATTGTTTTACCAGCCTGTTCATGTAAAGTGCACGGACACTTTGATGGGCTCGAGATTCACGTGTAATGTATGGATACGTGGATGTGGCACACATCTTAACATGTTCAAGGCATGTGCGAGAAAGCTGTTGCTAAGTTACACACTGATGAAGCAGGTTGTTGACCTTCTCGTGATCTACGTTGTGGCTTGTTGCGGGATGAGTTACTGTTCCAGTGTAGTGTGTATTTTATATTTTGCTATGTTGTGTAGAGTCACCGTGTGAACTGAGTTACAGAATCACTTTCTGACTGTAGACCAGGAAGTGGAATAAGGCAATGAGTTGAAGCACTTTCTGACTGTAGACCAGAGAGTGAAATACAGGCAATGAGTTGAAGCACTTTCTGACTGTAGACCAGGGAGTGGAATACAAGCAATGAGTTGAAGCACTTTCCTACATTGTTTGTCAGAGTTTATAAACATATGTTGATGCTAAAGTAACAAAACTGCACTTGGCGTGTTACGCATGGGAACAAAGCGAACATGAAATTATGTCAGTTAAAGAGGATACCCCATTGCTGCTTTGTTGGTGCAGCAATTGTTTGTGAATCTAAATTTCTTACAATTAAGTACATGATTTAAATACTGCATCTTTTTTATGTAAAATCGATATATTCAATCAGATAGATGTTATTATTTTAGATAGACTTCAGGTGGAATTGTCGTTTAGCCATGTGGATCTTTATTTATGAGTTATCAAGTTTGACGAGAATGTGTTTAAGATGGAATAACGTTAAAAAGAGTGTAAATGTAAGCTGTGATTGCTTTACGATGAAGTTCAAAAGACAAATATTAATTCGTGTGTATTAATAATAAGGACAAGTAACATAACTGTTACTATAGATGTTGAAGTCTTTAAACTGTAAATTGTATAATATAAATAATATTTATAACTCAATCCAATAGAGAAATATAAGATCAGCAAAAAACAAACTCGGAGACATTCATTTCTTGTTGGGGCGCTGGGGTAGCCTAGTAGTTAAAGCGTTGGCTCGTCAAGCCGAAGACCCGGGTTCGATTCCCCACATGGGCACAATGTGTTAAGCCCATTTCTGGTGTCCCCCGCCGTGATATTGCTGGAATATTGCTAAAAGCGGCGTAAAACTAAACTCAGTCAGTCAGTCAGTCATTTCTTATTCATTCGAAATCATTTGTAACTAACAAAAAATAAAGACACAAACATGAGAAATTATATAATTAATTTTCCTGTTTTTGCAAGCAGTGCCTATTGTTTAAAAGCGAATCAGCATGACGAATGTTTTTGAGAATGGGAACTAATGGTACCACAACATATAATTTCATTTGTGATATCAGAGAAATAAAAACGCAAAGTTATTTAATTTTGATTTCATTCAATTTGTATCAGGCTACGACAGAGATACCGTTCATATGCCTTTTCAAGAAGAACTGATCAACAGAGTGAGTTGAATCGTAACGACTGCTTCAAAGCCCCGCTTCACTGGGAGCCGAAGATTAATAGTCAAGCTTTGTATCGGTTCCTTGTACTTCCTTTGTTTCCTGATTCATCTTAGACTATCTGGCGTAGAAACGACGAGGGCATAAAGACGTCACTGTCTTGACGAGTTGGTCGTATTAGCATGCTGCCTGGACATTACCGAGTGATTTTGGCTTCTCTGTATCGACCATGTATCTGTGAGAGAGAGACACACACAGACACACAGACAGACAGACACAGGCACACACAAACAGACTTAAAGGCCCGGGTTCGATTCCCAAAATGGGTTTAATGTGTGAAGCCCATTTCTGGTGTCCCTCGCCGTGATATTGCTTGAAGATTGCTAAAAGGGGCGAAAAACTCAACTCACAATTACTGAAGGTGAGATTATCGAAGCCATTATGAATTTTTTATGAACGAGTCAGCCGGTAATGATGAATTAATAACTATATTTGTCATATACGATTGGCCATGAAAAGCAACACAAGTATGAACACGGATTATGGGTTATTTCAGACGTTCTGGACTCTTTCTAAGGTTTAACTGCTGAATGTATCCCAGACGTCTTAATATCATGCCATGCCATACTTGCCGTGAATTTCAGTCAAACTAGATAGAAACATCGTTTGTTCAAAAATGCCCATTTTACAGTCCAGTTTATGCCTGTTTAGTATTCAAGGATTAGCTGGTGAAAATATATACGCCTTGAATAGGTAATATCTATTTGTTTCCGATTCTAATGAAGGCCTTTTGAAAAGTGGGACTCGTTTCATGAGTCTGTGGTAGCATTAAACTCCTTTGATGCCATCTACAAACACGTACATGTTTTCATAAGAAAGGATAACCACATATTCATAAATGAAAACATATCAACTATGGTGTCTTTTAGATTGTGCAACTGTGATAATTTCTTTCGGAACACATACTTACAACACTACAGTTTATTTTGAAGTGTAATGAGTATTATTGAGGTTGAGGACCTCAAATACCTTCCAAAGAATAAACCACCGTTTTTAACTATCCATAATTTTCATGTGTTATATAAACCTTTTTATCATTTCTTGTACAATATAACTATTTCTACATGTGTTATCATTGTACTTATCAGAAATAACTTGTAAGCAGTAATCATTCCACACAGAAATTTGTATTTCAACACAGTTTGTAATCTGGGCCACGAGGCCTCCAATACTGAATAAAGACTCAAACTTACACTTAAACGCATGCGTATGGTGAAGTAAGAATCGCCCTGTAGACTAGAGATTTCTTCTGATTATGGGTCTGGTTCTGGTGACACTTTCTGTTTCATTGTACTTGGACTTGTTGAACCCATCACTAGACAAGAGTAAGGGTCAGTCGCTTGCTCCCCTGAAAAACACAGCCAAATAACCGCCCCAAAACATTGGAACATACAGTACAAGACGACTTTGAGTTACAGATCAAATTGGGGTACGTCTACACATGCCTACCATGAACTCCCGATCAAATGACTTTTGAGCTGGCGTCGTATGTGCTCGTTACAATATTTCTCCCGTTTCCAATCCTGATGGATTTTTTTTAAATGTGGGATTCGTGTTTGGATTGCTGTCATTAAATTCAACTTTTGCTGTCTTCAAACATGTACATGTTTGCATAGGATAGGCAATCAACAGCGATAACTTTTAGACAATACAACTATGATCATGTTCATTCAGATGTTGGCACATCCAACACCTCATTTTGATGTAAAATGTATATATTTCTTACCTAGGGTGCAGACAGACACCATATATTTTCTGAAAATGTTAATGTTTTTGTAAATGCAAGTTATTTGAAAAACAAAACACCTCAAAGAGGTATCTCCGCCCCCTCTACATTTTAAAAAGCCACTGGAATTTGTCCTTCACAAAGAAAGTGTATATCATTTGTTACATGTGACTACTGTGTACTCAATGCAGTTGTAACATCATCTTCGCAATCTTTCGCAGAAGTCATAATTTTCAGACAAGCTGTAAACTGTGAAAGTCATTTACAAAACTTTGGAAGATCTCAGGCAGATCATGCCTGTGCTGACAAGATGCCGAGAACGAAGATACAAAAAGTACACCCATATCAGTGTAAATATACAATTTGAAATGCTAAATCCGTGTTCATATTCCATGAAAGCTATAAACAGGCGACTCAACACGGACAAAATAGCATAGAAGGCTGTTTTGGACAAACAGCAGACGCCGACCGAATATATTGTATTGGAACTGGTTGTTAAGTACACAGGCTGTAATGAGGTTAGATTCGTACACACGTCGGGATGGCGCCAGGATCGAGAAACATTAAAACTTAGCTATATATACCATTTGTCTGCTTTGGTGTATTTGTCTGTTGCTAGTTGTCCTTCTAGGAAATGAAGGACTGTAAATAGTTTGTCATATGTATTAGTCACGTGAGTTCTGGAAGCGGTTATGTTCCAGTAAACACTAACTGGAGACAATCAAGGCAGATATAGATAGAGAGATTTGCTGAGATCCGCTACTACTCAGGCTTTCAAACACACACATTTTCTATTATCTCGTTTCGGTATTTCCTACCTTTTACGTTTCCCTGAAGGTAACTCGGATTCTGGGTTTGAACATCTCCTTTACTGGTTTGTTCCGTATAGTAAAACACAAATACAGTATGAACAACAAATAATAGAACGTCAACGTTAGACAATTAGCAGTCTCGGTCATCCTTAGAAACAGATCCCATTGATCCCAGAGGGCAAAATCAAGCGTAAATTTGAATAGGATCGCGAAATTCAGTGATGTCACCCGACGAAAATTTGTGAGTACATCCTGCTCTACCTGTAGGACCTGCTGCACACAATTTTCAACATATATAACACAAGATTTCCCGTCCACCCTCGTGTGTTAATGGCTGTTGAATAATTGATAAAATGAGGATTTGTTCTCACAAAAAGTACCAGTATCTGTATATAGTATATTAACGTTACATTTGACCACATTCTAAATGGTATTGTGTCTTGATAGCTTTCGGCGATTAGGCGCCTTACTTTTAGAGCGTGGCTTCGAATCGAGGATAGGACAAAACATCCCAAACACTTACCAGGATATGTACTTTATTGAAAACGTGTAATCCTAAATATAACATATTAACGTTACAATAATATATACTATAAAGTAATATTTCATTTCTTGAGCGTAATATGTTACTCAATACTGACATGCTGCAGTTGGTTACCTGAAGGACAATTAGGAGATAAACCTATTGTGTTTGAAAATCAGAGACATGCTTTACTGAATTGATGGCGACTAAATATTTCAATTGAAACCTCACGCTACTACTGTTTATTCAATGCAATTATGTAGTACCCGAGATCTCCACACGACTAAAACCAGCCTATTGTTTTGTGTGCCGTGGAACTGTACCCCCCTGGCCACACTATAATGGAATCGTCTGACCTACTTATTTTCTTCGAAGTAGACAGTTACGCAACAGTTTGAAATGGCGGACGAGCCCGTGTTTACATTTTGCGAAAGGTTGAAATTTGAAGTGACAGTGGACAATACTTGACTGACTGTTGAATCTGAACCCTGCAGAATCGAAGAATAGATCCTTTCCTGATCAACCTACGACCTGTAACTCATCAAAGACTGTTGGCTTTTATGACCGGCCGATCATGATTTCACGTACTGCCTCCGCCCCGGCATGCGGCAAAAGAGTGACAGTGCTGCTGCTTAGTGTACATGCGACTAACTTGTGATTCCTTGGAACTTTGTTTTCATCGTTTGGGACTGGACTGTGTCCAAGTGTTTTTCAAAGTAGATGAACATAACAGTGACAACCTTGCAGGGAAGCTGGCAGAGAGCAGAATTATTTTGTGAACGATGCAACGGGATATGCTGGAGTATGACTATGAGTGGCATAAATGTGGTGTTTCGCCAGATCGTTAGATCTATCTTGGAAATTTCCCTTTCTAAAGGGAATTAAATATACCATTTACCAGGTAGGTAAATGTTTACTAATGTTTTGCTGCATATTTTGTATAGATAGGGATGTATTTTACAAGGCTTTCTGATTTATATGTTAGATATTGTTTTGTTTATGTTTGGGGCTGTGTATTGTAATTGAGTTTGAATATTTTTATAATAAATATGATAGTGAGGTTCCCTCATAATTGTGTGGGGAAAATCATATAATTGTATTTTTCGAGTTTAAATAAATGTTTTATCAGCATTTCCATCACGTCTGTTGTGTTGATATTAGTCGTGTTGGTGGTCAAGCTGAAGTAGTGCGGCAGTGTTCTATACGTGCGCAGTGATGCGCAATGAGATCAAACGCATTTTTAATCCAAAAATTTCCAATTGCCTATGTGGAAAATTCGAAAGTCAGCGTCAAAATCCATGGAGTTGTTGTTATGATCCGCCATCATTGTGGTCAAACGGAAGTAGTTCTCACAATAAGATTTGTTAATGCGCGGTGAAGCAGCCTTACAATAAGATGAGCGTCAATCCACAATGGATGCCGTCTGATTTTTCTGAACAACCAATCAGAATCTAGTATTTTCTTGATTCATGGTAAAATGTCAATTAACATGAGTTGATAATGAAAACAGGGAGGTGAATTCCATATTAGAAATCAATTGTCTCTCAGTATTTCATGTATTGTCAATCTGCTTATAACAGAAGAGGAACGTTTTTGGATTGGTAGTTTTTTACTTGAAGCTGCCGGCTAATCTACAAGAGACTCCAATGACATTAATATCAGGCATCTTACGCCATAAACATGTTCGATAACACAGCGTGTCAACTCTGTATAAAAGACCTGTAAGAAGAAATCCATTTCACTGATATTATCCGTCTCCACATCATAGGCGTTCATACTGCCATCTTTGCTTTGATCTATATATGACCAGAGCTTAGGACGGAGATACACCGTGCAACGATTTGAGGGCTTACTTCCTGTGTATCAGGTCGTGTTCAAGGAAGCCAAGTAAGGCCATGGGTTAAATCCACGTTAGCCATTACGAGTAGCTCTATATACAATGGGGACTGGTTGAATTGAAAAAGAAAGATGTTGAATGAAGTACAATTGCACGTGTTTGATGTTGAACGTGAAACATCCTGCATGTTTCATTCCAACGGTTGCTTCAAATTGCATTAATAGCCTTACTGGAGATGGGTCGACATCTGTAAGGCGTTGAATTGAATTTGTTTTCGTTTGCTATGTATTGTGATTCAGAGATGAATCTAATACCTATTATATCACGGGTACATATAAATCCATCATTGGTATGAAGTGTTTCTATTCCACCCTGTTCCCACACTAGTAGACATACATGTACTCTACTGTCCACAGACTAGTAACAACATGTACTCTACTGTCCACATACTAGTAGACATACATGTACTCTACTGTCCACAGACTAGTAAACATACATGTACTCTACTGTCCACACACTAGTAGACATACATGTACTCTACTGTCCACAGACTAGTAGACATACATGTACTCTACTGTCCACAGACTAGTAAACATACATGTACTCTACTGTCCACAGACTAGTAAACATACATGTACTCTACTGTCCACACACTAGTAGACATACATGTACTCTACTGTCCACACACTAGTAAACATACATGTACTCTACTGTCCACATACTAGTAGACATTCATGTACTCTACTGTCCACAGACTAGTAGACATACATGTACTCTACTGTCCACAGACTAGTAAACATACATGTACTCTACTGTCCACAGACTAGTAAACATACATGTACTCTACTGTCCACAGACTAGTAGACATACATGTACTCTACTGTCCACAGACTAGTAAACATACATGTACTCTACTGTCCACATACTAGTAGACATACATGTACTCTACTGTCCACACACTAGTAGACATTCATGTTCTCTACTGTCCAGAACGTCCGTCTTCCCATACTAGTAGGCATATTATTATTTACATACCCACGCACCAGTGCATGCTCAAGGCCCTGGTATTTGCCCCTCGATCGTTGGATGTCAATCTCAACGGCACATCGTATTATCAATCAATCCCCGGGGATCATAAAATTCTCGCAGCCACAAGGCGCACCGAGTTATTGCGTCTTTCCCATCTTTACGAGGTACCCATTCACAGCAGTCACAGTACTTTGTCCAAGTTTCCTTCACGTTGCTGTACCCGCAACTAGGTGTTTGCACGTATTCATGTGGCCACCATTTGGTCATATACCAACGGCTTCATGGGTTCTTTTAAGTACATAGGGTTATGTACTGTACACTAGGGGTTGTGACAACACTGAAAGAGTCTGCACACAAAGTTGACTCCAAGGTTTTTACACCCGTTCACAGGTGGGCTCGATCCCGGCACCTCAACCTCGCTGGATCATTAGCCTGGCGCCTTAGCCAGCTCGCCCACCACGGTCCACGACATAGACTAGAGCCTGCAGCTACATTGCGCTATCCTCATGTAATTGAATCGGTACGTGCTAGGACATCATTGTAGCAGGAAAACCACCACAGTTTTACTGCGCTGAAGCGGAGGATATGACTGATTTGTGGGCAAGATGTTTATGTTATTTGACGAATTACAGACTAGTTTAATCCTGAAAGCTGGTGAGAAGTAGATGCAGAAAAGGACACTTCCCCTGGAGTTTACAAACATATATTTTGTGCGGTATACTTTTATTTCATGTATTATACATAAACGATTTTATTTTATCGAACCCAATAACCAAGCGGACGTGTTTATATGACTATGTAGGAGTATGTAATTATGTATATATAAGCAAGTGTATTTTAATTTGTATTTTAATCACTAAGTGTAGCCCTAGCTGAACCACTCAATCTAAGCTGCTTCGCTTTTCACAATAGCACGGTCACCCTTGCGCTTACGTTTTCTATTGTCTCTAATGTCTCAGGCCCCTTATATTGTTTTGTGTGTCAGCTTCCATTTTCACTTCAGTCTGTCACTGGTCATAGCTCACAACAGCTTATAACACGTCAGTTTATACTTGGGTTGTTTATGTTATGTCTTCATGTTTAGTGTGTATGTATTATTGGTTTAAACAATATTTATTTTTCCTCTGATGACATATCTGTATAATTTTACATAGGACAGGCTTTTGGGGGATTTGGCAAACAGGCAAAATTGCCTATGTTAATGCCTCTCCCCACATAATATGGAACATACACACTCAGACGTCACACGTTAATTAAGGAAAACAAAACAAATCCACATTGTTGATGATGGGTACCACGTGAAGTTTCTTATTTTAAACTGGTGATAATGTTACTGTCTTAATAGAGTTGTTAAGTATCGTTGTTAGATTATATATTTTAGTGAATCGATTTGTTTCTTGAATATAATTGTGGACTGATGTTGCTAGATTATTATCTTCATTATCATTAAATCGGCTATCACTGTACAGGATAGTTTCAAATCCTTTGGCGTAGAAAGTACTTGTTTTGTAATGGATCCTCTGTGGAATGGCCACAAGGACAGGAGGGGTTTTCAGCTAAATGCCTATCAACAAGGTGAGAATTCAAATCGCTTCAACCAAGACGCAGTTTGCATAGTATTATCTGACAATGGCTTGATCCGAAGTAAGCATACTTTTTGAAATTTGGACTTAGAGGTCTATCCTGTTTAATAATACGTATGTATTATTTCTTAGCTTCCTTTAAAGCATGTATATACATCTCTACTCTGTCACCTGTTAATCAATAATGATTGTATTGATTTTATATGATTGTAGTACCTATTGCTAAGCCTCACATGTATTGGCCCATGAAGTATTGTAGCGTATTTTTATGCAATGTCTCTATTTTCACAGGGCCTTCTTCAATAATTGGCCATTAAACTGACATCTACAAGATATATGTGCCCTTGTGGTATATACCAAACCACTACGGTTACAAATATATCAGTACAAAGGTATAATAACGAAGAATCGCCCTACACAAAGGCCACTACGTTTGCAGTGAATATCGGAATACTGAACAGATTTACGTTGGTGTTCGGATTATTGTATACGTAGTAACGCTACGTAATCCACCATTTGTGTTTCAGAAAAACAGCACGTTTTCATCCTCCATGATGCCAACATAAAGCAAACGCGGACAGTCATATTGTCCAATTGTGTTATGTCACAAATCAAAGACTATTTTCTATGGTTTCATGGAGGGAGATATAAATTGCTGTGGAAGAGACTGTCATTTCAATTATTATGTTTTGAGTGAATACTTTGATATCAGAAAATGCCTTATAGAATGTAACATATTAATTACGGCCACAAAACACCTGAATAATTTCCAATAGTTATGTAACACTTTGATCTCTTCTATTAAGACTTTCTTCATATTAGAAAGAAAAACACTGTTGGGTGGTTTTCTTTTAAGAAACAGAATAGGACTGCTTTTCGTGGTATTGTCAGTAATGAGCCTTGACTTTCAAACGTCAAAACCTTTCTCTTTTTGCAGTATCTTGATTCAACAATAAAATGTTAGATGACTTACAACTGTTGGAATAGAATATGATTCCATTTTGATGTTCACTATTGTGTTTTTGTTTTCTAAGAGAACAAAAATAACCATTAGGGTATTTGTTCAGGGAATGGGGCTGTACTGATCGGATTATTTACAAAATCTACACTTCATGTATAAACACATTTGGTTTAAGACGTATGTGTCTAACAATTATTTCTCATCACAAGCGTATCTCTATTCCTATTATCTTACTGATGGCACGTCATCTTAAAGGCCCGGGTTAGAATGAACCTTCAGTAACCCATGCTTGTCGTAAGAGGCGACAAACGGGATCGGGTGGTCAGGCTCGCTGGCTTGGTTGACACATGTCATCGGTTCCCAATTGTACAGGTCGATGCTCATGCTGTTGATCACTGGATTGTCTGGTCTAGACTCGATTATTTACAGACCGCCGCCATATAGCTGGAATATTGCTGAGTGTGGCGTAAAACTAAACTCACTCACTCACCCCAACTCATCTTAAGGTTTTAAGATCAAACATATAAAAGTGAAGAAAATCTTAACGACCATATCACCCAATTACAGTTGTACTATATGCCTAAATAATTACGTCCAAAGGAAATTAACAAAAAACTGTAAAAGAATCACAAAGTCACCTGTTTTTGATTGATTTCTCTGAGAATAAACTGACGTCACAGGAAGCCCGTACGGTAGTTACTCAAGAACACGACAATACATGGCTTGTAAGGCAATTAGGGAGGTTATATTGACTAAGATCAGATACTATTTTCTAAGAAAGCGTGGAAGCACCGCAAGACCTGGCTTCAAATATTGTGTCATATTCAGGGAATGGACTTTGGTTAACTAAAGCTTTAGATTCAGTATGCACATGAAATGTGAGAGTTACAATTAAAATTATGCTCGAAGTGGAACCTGATTGAAATGCCTCTTCGTATCCTGCTGTAATGAATGTCTTGGAAACCACATGTGCATTTCATTGAAGCTAGTATGCATGAAAAGAATAAAGTTACTGTGATGTAAATGTATGTCAATTATGTAAAGCGTACGAAAATGATGTTTTTACTTTGATATGCTATGTTTCAATACAATGTATGGAGACGTGGATATGACGCAGATCACGACAAGGCATGACGTGAAAGTTCCAAAGAGAGTCTTGAACTTCTATTGATCTTTCCCTTCCGGTAATGTCAAATAAATTGTAGGTTTATGTATGTGCCGTGTGTCTTCTGAATTTTGTATCACATGCATACCGTTTTAATAACATTATGATATGTAGGTTAGTCATTGATATGCAATCCTGATGATACTACGATTCAAAATGTAACTATATTTGCACGGAATGCATATAGTAGACTTTTTTCTTAGTACCCCTGAAATCAAAAGATATGTTTTAAGATGAGTATATTTATCAGTAGAGAGCTACTGATATCAATAACAACTGGATACCATTTGATGCGTATAACTGTGAAATTTGATTAGGGAGCTGACTTCAAAATTGCCAATCTAATAGGGATGAGTTATTCTCTGAGCGAAAAGTGTATATTGTGTCTTGTTATGTCATTAGACCTCCTGTAGACCAGGGGTCGCATATTGGCAATGAGTTGAAGCACTTTCCTAGATTGTTGCACTTTCCTAGAGTTCCATCGGGACTGTGTCAGTTTCTAAAAATATATCGATGCAAGAGTAACAACTGACTGACTGAGTTTGGTTTTACGCCGCTTTTAGCAATATTCCAACAACATCACGGCGGGGAAAACCAGAAATGGGCTTCACACATTGTACCCATGTAGGGATTCGAACCCGGGTCTTCGGCGTGACGAGCCAACACTTTAACCACTAGGCTACCCCACCGCCCCGCAAAAGTAACAAAACCTCACTGGGTCGTTACGTATGGGAACAAAGCAAAGATCAAAATATACCATTGAAGGAGATGTAAATTTCTAAAAATTTAGTATATGATTTAAATACCGCAACTGTTTCATGTTGGCTCGATATTTTCAATCGTCTTGATGGTATAACATTTATATTCATCTTTATCGTCATGGATCAATTAGGTATACTTTATAGCTTTGTTGTTTCGCTACGTGGATTTGTTTAATGCAGTTTGAAAAGTGTGTGTTTGAAAACAGATTAATGTCAGCTGTGATTGCTTTATGATGAACTGGAATTTCATAAGAAGATTGCTTAATTCGTGTGTATTAATGATGAAGGCCAGTGACATAGCTGTTATAATAGCATATCAGTGTTTATCAGTGTTTAAGTTGTGCAAAATGAATACTTTTATAACTCAATGGACTAGGAGAATACATGATAAACATAAACAGACTCGTAGACTTTCAACTCGTCTTTTTTCAGTGTTTTTCGTGTTTTCAGTGTTAAGTACATGGGACGTGCAGCTTCGTGAGTAATGACTCCTGATGGCCTGGCTTGGGTGAGTTCGTAAATTCAAACAGTTATGCACCTCCTCTGATATTTTCTGCTAAATGTCAACGCCAATCATGCAGTGTGATTATTAACATGGTTTGCAACAACATCAAAGAGAGTGTCAATGTTCGTTAGCCGTAGCTACAAAGAGTTCTGAGCTCAACATGTAGGGCAAGCCCATAACTTTAAATATCGTAATTTTGCCGTAATCAGTGGCTTTATAAATTGCTTTATAAACATCGCCACTTCATATTGCTCCAACACTAGTCATAAAGAAATGCCAAGTTATTGATTTTCCACCCAGTATGGTATAATTAGTAAGACCTTAAAGGAACCTAAGTGAGAGTGAGTGAGTGAGTTAAGATTTATCGTCACATCTGCACTATTTCAGCCATATCGTGACGAGAACAATTAATTTTACACATACTAATTAATGGTAAATTGTAAAAACCTGTCAACAAGGGACAGTAAAATAACTAGATTATCACAGATTCGAATTTAAAACTAGTAATTAACTCTAAAACAGTTTAACTATAGATGACAATACAAAGTACAAACAGGCTATATATCCTAATTTTGAGAACTACAACAGGTGTATATAGAGTCAAGTCAAGTCAAAAGGTTTATTGTACAAAAGGCCTCCTGCCCATATACAAGAGAGTATGTACATAGCATACTGTTACACACAGGAAGTAACACGTTCTTGAAACAGTTCATTTCTGTTAACTAGTGCATGTTTAATATATAGTGAAAGGTTTCATATGTGGGATTCGTTCTTAGTCGTTAAAATATATACGAAAGCTTCCAATGTCAAATAATCTTTAATACATTTCTTTCGAAGGTCATTGTAAATTGGACAGACGAACACAAAGTGAATTTCATGTTCTATTTATATATCGCGTAATTGACAGATTCGTTTCGATTTTGCAAAGGAAAGTTTTCTTCCTTCATTTACAAAAAGATCTTATAAACCTAGCCGATATTTAATAAAATGTGTCCTTACATTTTCCGTCGTGGGTATTGATAAATAAATTTCTGGTTGAAGTAAGGTCTGGGAAGTTCTGTTATCTGCATATCGTGAACTATCTTCTAAAGTGGAATGCCATTCCTGGTAAAACATATTGACGGACCGAGTACTAAACTCTTTAAGAAACATGTCTATACTTCCAAATGACTGACATAATCATATGAAACCATAACCATGGGAAAACAGAAGATTCCTTATATACGATACCCATGTAATTTTCCCCATTACATTACCTAAATGTAAAAGCATGTTATAAACTATTTTGGTGAGACTTTGTTCGTGCGTATGAAGATGTTTGAACCAGTATTTTAAACATCTAATTTGGGAATTAATATATAATCGATATCTACCATGTTCACCATATATCATACAATTTGGTGTAGAGGATTCAACACAAAGACATTTTTACATGCTATTAAGTGGACCTTCTCCAAACATTCATACCGCTGAAATGCCCATACTTCCGAGCCATATAATAAAATTGGTTGTATCTGGGTATCAAAGAGCTTAAAGAACATATTAGGTGACATGGTTCCAACTTTGTGGACAATAGACATTACACGTATTAATGCTTTCTTTTCACACAATGATAAATCTTTGGTACATTTTTTCAAGTTCATTGTGTGTGAAAACCAGATTCCTAAATATGAATAATGCTCCACTACAATGACGAACTGACCATCAAATAACCATATTTCTTTAGCGCTATTGGACCACCTTTTCTAAAGATCACAATGTTAGTTTTATCTATTTTCACTGATAATTTCCATTCTTTTGTGTATGCATTTAGAATATTTAGTTGTCCTTGGAGACCAACCACAGTATCTGACAATAAAATGACATCGTCTGCAAAAAGTAATATCAAAACTTCTAATAGATCTGGAAACATTTGGATGCCATGTTTACCATTTGAAGCTATTTCAATATATAATTCATGAATGAAAAGTGAAAATAAGACAGGTGTATGTAGACAGCCACCACCCCCTTACATCGGCTGTAGTTGTGTACTGAGAAAAGTAAGAATCGGTTACAGGGTGAATACAGCTCTGACAACTGAGGCAAAAATGTACTCCACAGTGCCTGAATTAATGCACGAGCATCGTGTTTGACAGCATTCCCATTGTAGCATTCTATGTGAAACTGTCGTTATTTCAACAGACATGACCACCAGTAACACTGGACTTTATCATTTCGAACACCTTGCATATTCAATGAAGGTGCCCCATACATATTTGCATTGGTGTTTCCTTCATATTTGCAGTTTCACTAAAACGCCGTACGGTTCCAGACAAACTGCAAACAGGAGCATTCATTTTCAGAGCTTGGGAAGACCCTGCCCACAGGCAGATGCATACATGTATTCACACGTTGCCTTGGAACCAGACATATGATGTAAACTCATATCAGTGTAAGCATGCAATTGCAAATGCTAAATCCATGTATATATTCCAAGAAAGTAATCAACATCCGACCCGACACTGAGAAAATAACATAGAAGGTAGTTTGAAACAAACAACAGACGCCAACCGAAAAACATTGTATTGGAACTAGTTGTTAAGTAAACAGTCGCTCATCGGGTAAGATTTCCTACATACTTCAAGATGGCGGGCAGATGGAGAAACGGTTAGGTGAGATATGATAAGCACTCATCCCTGTGATTTGTCTGGATACACTGGGTACCGTTTACCCGATTAGTATAAATGGCGTATCTGTTTGTTGATACTAACTCTCCTGGGACTGAGAAATGAAGTATTTTAACTAGTTTGCTGTGTGTTCTGGTCACGTGTGTTAAGTAGCTTCAATGTTTTGCTTAACAATAGATGATATATACAGGAAGACCATGGTGCCAACTACGAATCAGCCATGCTTTTAAAGTACAACCGGTCATCCTCATCAATGTCATTGTGTTTTGTGTTCCATTATGTTTGGTGACTTGACAGTTACCTTCGACTGTATTCATTTCTGAAAGCATCATGGTTTGGGTTTTAGCTTTGCTTTTTCTGATACGCCTGACAAAAGTCGTTGCTGAAACGACAGACGGGGTTGTTGTAAAATCGAAGGTAAGATTCCTTGCCAAATATACTGGATTTGCAGAAATACGAGTCTATGGCGGAGTTCACAGATAAGGTATTTGTCTGGAAATGAGTCTCGTGGCCTGTATGTCCTGTGGCTATTGTGTATAATATGATGATATTCAGGAAATACTTTATTGGGGAAGAACCTATCTTAAACTAACTAATATTTATTTCATGAATGTAATATGCTACTTTACAGTTCATGGCCATAAATATATTCTATACAATATTTATGGGTCACTGTCTGTCTGTCTGTCCGTCACATTACTTCGATCTATATATGTCCAGAGCTTGGGAGATACACAGTGTAAATTTTTTCTTCCTATGTATGAGGTCATATTCAGATCCTCAATAAGGCCAGCTAAGACTATGGATTAACTCTAATCTAGCGATTACCACTGGCTCTTTATACATTCTTTATGGGGGTTGTTTGAAATGAAAAACATGTTGCTTGAAGTACAAGTCCAAGTCTTTCAAGTTGAACATGAAATAACCCGTATATTTCATCCCAACTGTCGCAGTACATAACAAAGACTGCCCTACATTTTACAGAAGAACGTTACATTTCATGATCATAAATATATTCTATATAATATTATTGAGTCAATGGCTGTCTGTCTGTCTGTCATCAGCCAGCTCCACCCGACAGGCGTTGATGCTGCCGCCTTTACTTCGATCTAAATGTGACAATAGCTTGGGGCAGAGATACACAGTGTAAAGTCCTCTTCATATGTATGAGGTCATGTTCAGATCCTCAATAAGGCCAGCTTGGACCATGGATTAACTCTAATCTAGCGATTACCACCGGCTCTTTAAACATTCTTTATGGGGTTGTTTGAAATAACAAATACAAAAACCCAAAAAACCCAAAAAACAAAACATGTTGCATGAAGTACAATTCCAAGTCTTTCATGTTAAACTTTTCATTCCAAAGGTCGCAGTGCAGTACACAGTCTGTTGATGAGACACTGGTCCAAAAAATATTTTGTATGATGGATTTTCTAGCCAGAACAACCAAGTATTAATGATTGGACATGATTGGTCCATGTTCTCATGCCAGTATCTTTCACAGCTACATTCTCGTGGAATTGACATGGTACGTTCCGACGCAAGACTGAAACAGTGAAAAAACAGCATTACTTGGGTGCATTCACTATTGGTTTTATAGAGTCTTAATACGGTAAAGGAATAATAATGTGTTAGCATTAGAGGGTTTGCTGTAAATATGTCCATGTTGCTCTGATTACTTGTACACAGGCTACCCCCAAAAAAACCCCAACAAAAAACAACAAAAAACAACAAAAATAAAACAAACAAACAACAAACAAAACAAAACAAATAAACAAAAAAAAAACAACAACAAAAAACAAAACAACAACAACAACCAAAAAAACCCCCAAAACCAAAAGCCCCAAAACAACAACAACAAAAAACACACACTTCCTTAACTGTTTTGAACGATTATCTTTGTATGGGTTACTTTGGTAGTATTTCACATAGATATTTTACTATAAAATTTATTAAACCAATAACCAGTCATTCGTGTTTCATCACACATGAGGTTATGTCCACAAACAAAAATCACACACAATCGTCCATAAAGGCGAGTCTGGTGACACATAACGAATTTGCGCTGGATTTCTGATAATAAGATATGATTATTCGTAAATATTGATTAAACATATTGATTTCAGCCACATACACTTCCTGAATTTCTTATAGCTATTTAACACCTTCATCTCCTCAACTGAGACTTTCCTCATATAAGAAAAGAATACAACGCTGGGAAGGTATTGTTAATTGTAGATTACTGTGCTCATGCACACGTACAAAACCCCAGCCACGAACAGTTGTCATCACATAAGCAACAAAATCTACAAAACAAGTACATAATGTTTGGTTTAAAACGTATAACTTACAAAACACAAATTTAGACACAAGTACATCTCAGTTTCCAATTACGTACGGGTATCATAATATGCTGAGCTTTCACGATCTCTCTCACACACACACACACGCACGCACGCACGCACGCACGCACGCACGCACGCACGCACGCACGCACACACACACACACACGCACGCACACACGCACACGCGCGCAAGTTTACACAGAACGCGACAGTACATGGTCTGTAGGGCAATACTGAATAAGGTCAGTTACAATTTGCAAAGAAAGAACGGACATATGGCAAGATCTGGCTCAAATAGTGTGTCATGGCTTCTACTATTTTCCAAAATACTTCGGATCATTGGGATTTTCGATTCAGTTTGCATGCATTTATGGGAGCTATAATTCTCAGTATGTTCGTTGTGGAACCCGGTAAAACTAATCTCTTCTTATCTTAGTGTGTATGGAAAGGTTAATGGTATTGTTTTACCAGACTGTTCATGCAAAGTGCACTGCGACTTTGATGGGCTAGAGATTTACGTGTAAAATAGAGATGTGGATGTGACACATATCTAAACATGTTAAACGCATGTGCGAGAAAGCTGTTGCTTGGGTACAGAATGATTAAACAGGTTGTTGACCTTTTCTTGATCAACTGCCTCCTGTTGTGGCGCATGTAGGAAAATGAGGGCGTGTGTTACCTGTGTGCGTGCGTGCATGCGTGCGCGAGCGTGCGCGTGACATACCTACTGTTTCAGTTACATTTCGTTATTTATACTGTTCATGGGTGTGTATTCGTAAGTTTTCTTTGGCCACAAATGCATATGCCTCAGAGTGCACGGGGTACAAATATCTAAATAGACATTCTCCTATATACCTCGGAGAAAATAACATAACCATCCACCAAGATACAATTAGATAAATCTAAGTGGTACATTTGATTATGAACAGACTTCCAAAGTCGAGATGTCAAAACTACCAATCTAATATGGATGAATGACTGTTTTAGCGAACAGTGTATTTATTATATTTTATTATGTTCTGCAGAGTACCCAAGTGGACTGAAATAGCAATGACTTCGATTTACGGCCTTGGACCAAAGGATCGAATATTGGCAATAAGCTGATGCACTCCCCTTGATTGTTTGTCGGAGTAGGATTGGGACAGTTTGCTGGCAGTTCTTAAAACTATCGACGCAAAAGTAACAAAACTACGACAGGTTTGTTACACATTGGAAAATATGATGAAAATATAGTTATACGATATTTCATAGCTGCTCTCTTGATATCTCTCATGCAGACTTTATTACATGATTTAAGTACATGATTTAAATACCGCAACTGTTTCATGTTTAGTGGATATTTTCAATCCGCTTGGTGGTAGTAGATATATATTTATATTTGTCGAAATGGTTAGATTGTTTCGGTCGAACTATGACTTTAATGTGAATATTCTGATGCCTATTTCGAATGATATTTATCACCAATTAGAATAATTTTTATTTTTCAAAACTGTTTGCGTAGCAACCTCAACAACAGTTCAAATTTAGTTTTGATTGCTTCAAAGAGGACTTCAAAATAAAGAGAGAAGAAAGAAATGATATCTCTGTACGTGTTAGCAGTTGGGACCAATAACAGAGCCAAGGTGTGACAAACACATATTGAAGTATTTAGTTGTTAGTGTCATGGATTGGTTCTATGAACTTTGTTTGCTTGTCAAATCAGTTCCTGCTAATCATTGTTGAAAATATATAAGGCAGGCTTTTGGTATAAGTATCATATTGTTACCAGTTGAAATGCGGTAGTATTTGTTTCCTTTTAAGTCGGGGCGGTGGGGTAGCCTAGTGGTTAAAGCGTTGGCTCGTCACGCCGAAGACCCGGGTTCGAATCCCCACAAGGGTACAATGTGTGAAGCCCATTTCTGGTGTTGCCCGCCGTGATGTTGCTGGAATATTGCTAAAGGCGGCGTAAAACCAAACTCAGTCAGTCAGTCAGTGATGTGTAGTAATTTAAGATTAAGCAAATGTGATATCCTTTTTATATATGGTAATTTAAAATGAAGCTGGGGATCAACGCCAGGCTATAATGCATATTTGTTGGCGTGCCAGAGCGTCAGATGACAGTCAAAACAAGAGTCACAACACAAAAGGTCATGATCAGTCAGAATAACACATTTATAATATAAATCCAGGGTTCATTATAACCAACATTAGTCATGAAAAGCAACACGAATATGGATACAGGTCACCGTATCTCAATACGTTCCTTTCATGGTTTGACACCTGAACGTCTGCTACATGCCTCACTCACCCGTGAAGGTACGGGTTAGAATATTGATCTTCAGTAACCTATGCTTGTCGTAGGAGGCGACAAACGGGATCGGGTGGTCAGGCTCGCTGACTTGGTTGACACATGTCAGCGGTTCCCAACTGCGCAGATCGATGCTCATGCTGTTGATCACTGGATTGGTTGGTTCAGAATCGATTATTTACAGACCGCCGCCATATAGCTGAAATATTGCTGAGTGCGGCATAAAACTAAACTCACTCACTCCATGCCTCACTGTCATGTCCTACAATACAGTCCAGTAATATGGACAGTGTAACTGGTGGTGCATTATGCACAAAGTGAAGTATCATGTGATAGATATTGTAAATAGAGTCCATCAATGTGCGACCCATATACCAAATATATAACATCCTTCCTGCTTTTCTTTAATTTCATCCAAACTAAGCAACGTTTGCGGATGAAGTGACTTTTTTAACAGCCATTTTTTATGTCTATTTAGTATTAAAAAAACAGATTCCAAATAAAGTCACTTTGCATGTGATATATATATATATATATATATATATATATATATATATCCTTTTAAAGTGGAGGCTTTTCGGCAAGTGGGATTTGTTTCATGTTTGTGATGAAGTATAAACCTCATATGTCTTCATCTGCAATCATGAATATGTTTCAACATAGTTTGAATAGTAAAATGAGTTTAATACAAATTGTATATATTGTTTACTTTGGGTGAACACAGACACCATAAACATAAAATGAACCATCCCCATGCCGTCTATCCTCTGGGATTTGTACGTCATGAAGACAGTTGTTATATGTGATCTTTTTTAGAAGGAGTGTGTATTGAAAGAGGTTGTAACGTGCATACAAATTCACATTTGTGTTTCCTTCATATTCGCAATTTTATGAAGAAGTTATATTCTCAGAAAAAATTGTAAATTGACAAACATATTTACAAATCTTTGCCCGACCTCAGGAAGATGTATGCATGTATTCACACAATATTCAGACCGAGACACATGAATTACACCCACATCAGTGTAAATATACAATTCGAAATGCTAAATCTGTATTCATGTTCCAGCAAAGCTATAAACAGCCGACCAGACACTGATAAAATAACATACAAGGTTGTTTCCGTCAAACAGCAGACGCCGGCCGAAAATATAGTATTGGAACAGCTTGTTAAGTAAACATCCTCTAATAGGGTTAGATTTCGTAAACACGTCAAGACGGCGCCATGATCGAGAAACATTGAAGTGGAGAATACATCCTTATATACTATTTCTGTGCATTGATATATTTGTCTGCTGGAAGTTTTCTTTCTGAAAAATGTTGCACTAAACTCGTTTGTCATGTGTACCAGTTGCGTATGTTCTGGAAGCGTCAATGTTGTGGTAAGCAGTAGCTGGTGACAAACAAGGCAGATGTAGGGAGCTTGGTGATCGCACTACTAATTAGGCTTTCAAAGAAACATCGAGTTTATTCTGTTCTTTTTTTTCATTATTTTTTTCATAAGCATCCTCTTCACGTTTCTGGAACCATCTTTCCCCCTGAAGATAGCTCGAGATCCGGGCTTTACCATCGCCCCAACTGGCTGATAACTTGAAAAGGCAGGTCAGCCAAAGGGACACAGCAAACGTTACAGTCGGATGGAAGCCAAGATCAACAAATTGTTGCATCATGGGCGTTGAGGACTGCTTTTTTTAGGTGTCTTACGATAGGTGCTCCAATCTGTATTTTAGTATAATTCTTAGTATAGTATATTAACGTTATATTTGACCACTTTCTAAATGTCATGGTGTCTTCATAGCTTTCGACGATTAGTTTTTACTCTGAGAGTAGGATAGGACTCAACACCTTAACCGTACCAGAATATGTACTTTATTGAAAACGCGTAATCCGTAATGTAACATATTAACGTTACGGTAATGAAAGACCCAATAAACACCTTTCATGAATAGAATATGTTACTCAAGCATGCGTGCTATGTGATGTTTGTTTGGGTAGAGACACCAGCTAAGGACGCCAGCTAAGACCATGGATTAACTCTAATCTAGCGATTACGAGTAGCTCTATATACAACGTTCTTGGGACTGGTTGAAATGAAAAAAGATGCTGTATGAAGTACAATTGCACGTCTTTGATGTTTCATTCCAACAGTTGCAGTAATTTGCAAAGATAGTCTAATGTAAGCCCTACTCATGATGGGGCGACATCTGCACAGAAATTACAGTAGGACGTTGAATTGGTTTTTCTTGCCATACATTGTTAATCTAGACCTGCCTAATATATTTTATATATCATGTAAGTTTACCATTGGTATAATGTGTTTCTGTGGGAGTTGACCTATACTAAGCCAGGACCTCATTATTACACAGACTTACGCTGCTATCTATGACCTTCATGTCCCTACACTGGTAGGCATACTCTACTGTCAAGAACATCCGTGTTTCCACACCAGTAGACGTACTATACTGTCCAAAACATCTGTGTTTCTACACTAGTCGACATACTCTACTATCCAGAACATCCTTGTTACCACACTAGTAGACGAATTCTGCTGTCCAGAACATGCGTGTTTCGACACCAGTAGACGTACTCTACCGTACAGAACATCCGTGTTCCCACACCAGCAGACATACTCTACTGTCCAGAACATCCGTGTTTCGACACAAGTAGACGTACTATACTGTCCAGAACATCCGTGTTTCGACACAAGTAGACGTACTATACTGTCCAGAACATCCGTGTTTCGACACCAGTAGACGTACTACTATCCGCGTTTCCACACTAGTCGTGATACTCTACTTTCCATAACGACCGTGTTCCCACACTAGTACACTACTATGTTATCTAGGACCTCTGTTCTAACCGTGTTCTAATCCTAGTAGACATACACTAGTGCCTACAGGTACGTTCCTCTTTCCTCAATCGGTATGTGCCAGGGCATAATTGTTCGCAGGAAAACTGTCACAATATCAAAGCAGTATCTAAATTTTGGAGGCTTACTGCGCTGAAGCGGTGGATGTGACGATGATAAACCGTAGATATAGAAAGGAAACTTCCCCTGTAGTTTGAAAACATGTTGGCCGCTGACTTGTATTTCATTGTATAGAAAATAGAATGATTCACAGTAATTTGATCGAACCCAATAGCCAAGCGATCGTGTTTATCAAATATGAGTATATCAGTGCAAAAGTACGGTCATGACTCAAATGTCATTAGTTTTGCATAGGAAATACATTAACGTTGCTGTTCTGATTTCTATATACGTAAAACTCTACGTAAACACCTTTGTGTTTCAGCAAAATAGCACGGCTGCATCCTTCCATGGGGTTAACAGTCAGTAAACGCGGACAGTCTTCGGTGCTTACGGATAACAATCATATAGGCCAATTTGTGTTGTCTCACAAATCAAATACAAATTTCTATGGTTTCATGGAGGAAGGTATGAATTGCTCTGGATGAGACTGTCATTTCAATTATTACGTTCTGTGTGAATACTTTGATATCAGAAAATGCCTAATAGAATATAACATATTAATTACGATAACTAAACACTTGAGGGTTTCCAATAGTTTTGCAACACTTTGATCTCTTCTGACTTGCTCCATATGAGAGAGATGGCACTGATGTGAAGTTGTTCTTTTAAGAAACACAAAAAAGCCTCTGCGTTTCGTTGAATGTTCAGTTATGAGCATTGATTTTCAGACGTGATAACATTTCTCTTTTTGCAAAATCTGACTCAACAGCAAAATCTGAGATCACTCTACAACTGTTGGAATAAATATGATTTCAGTTTGTTTTTACTGTTGTTTTGTTTCCAAACAATTCACCATTAGGGTATTTGTTAAGAGAATGTGACAATGCTGTTGAGATTATTTACAGAATCTCTACTTCATGTTTAAACTATTTTGCACAAATATAAGAAGTATATGTTTCAATGATTATTTGTTCCTTTGCTTTCACAAGCGTATCTCAATTTCCATGTTCTTACTGCCGGCTCATTATCGTAAGGTTTTCCAGTAATATATGCCTAAAGAATTACGCCCAAAGGAAATGCAGAAAAAAACCTGTAGGAAAATGACCAAGTCGAAATCTGCTTTAATGGATTGATTTCTCTGAGAAAAAAACTGACGTTATGGCAAGCCTGTACAGTATTTACTCAAGAACACGACAATGCATGGTCTCTGAGGCAATTAGGGAAGTATATTGACTAAGATCAGATACTATTTTCTATGAAAGCGTGGAAGCACCGCAAGATCTGGCTTCAAATATTGTGTCATGGTTTCTACTGTTTGGAAAAGGACTTTGCTTAACTGAAGCTTTAGATTCAGTTTGCACATAGTAATGAGAACCTTTGTGCGTTACAATTCACATTATGCTGGATGTGGAACCTGGCTGAAGTGTCTCTTCGTTTCCTGCTGTAATGAATGTCTTGGAAACTACATTTTATTGAAGCAAGTATGCATGAAAAGGATAAAGTTATTGTGATGTAAAGTTATGTAAATTTGTGTAAAGTGCACGAAACTGATGATTTTTACTTTGATATGCTATATTAAAGTATAATGTAAGGAGACGTGGACATGACGCAGATCTGGTATGCTCACGGCAAGGCATGACGTGAATGATGTTCTTTAGTTCCACAGAGATTAAAGAGCAGTTGAACTTCTATTGATTTTTTACTTCCCGTTAAGTCAAATAAATTGTAGATGTATGTAGGCGTGTATGCTGTGTAAGTGTCTTCTGAACTTTGTATTGCATGCATAAATGACCGTTTTATGACATTATGATATGTACGTTAGTCGTTGATGTGTACTTAGACTGAAAATGTGATCATATTTGTACAGAATGCTTATAGGAGACACTGAAAATGAAAGATATGTTTTGAGATGAATATAATAATGAGTAGCGAGCTAATAGGGATGCGTGATTCTCTGAGCGAAAAGTGTATATTATATCTTGTATGCTCTGTAGAGACACCAAGCGAACTGAGTTAGGGAATCACTTTTCGAATGTAGGCCAGGGACTCGAATACTGGCGATGAGTTGAAGCACTTTCCTTAATTGCTTGTCAGAGTTGAACTGGGACTGTGTGCTGTCACTTTCTAAAAATATATCAATGCAAAAGTTACAAAACTACACTAGGTTTGATGTGCATGGGAACAAAGCGAAAGTCAAATATACCTTTGAGAGAGATAACTACTCCGTTGATGCTTTGTTTATGCGTCTGAATGCATATTTCTAATAATTAAGTACATGATTTAAATACCGCAACTGTTTCATGTTGAATCCATATTTTTCAATCGGCTTGATGGTATTAGATTTATATTCATCTTTATCGTCATGGATCAATTGTACTCACTTCCGGTAGAATTGTTGTTTCGCCACGTGGATGTTTTTTATGAAGTTTGAAAAGTGTGTGTTTAAAAACAGATTAATGTCAGCTATGATTGCTGTACAATGAACTGGAATTTCAAAAGGAGAATGATTAATTCGTGCGTTTTAATGATGATGACTATTAACATAGCTGTTATAATAGCACATTTAAGTGTTTAAACTGTAAGTTGTACAAGTCAAATATTATCATCACCCAATGGACTAGGGGATTATATGATCAACAAAACTCGTTGACTTTCAATTATAATTTTAATGCAGAAACAGGCAAACCCGAATTCGTTTGTGACGTGGAAATGATAACAATACACCATACCATTTCATTTCTGATATCAGATAAATAAAAAAGCAAACACTACTTAAGTTATATTTAATTCAATTTAGATCAGACCACGAGAGAGATACCGTTCATATGCCTTTTCAAGAAGAACTGATCAACGGACTGATTTGAAGCAAAAGTCTGCCTCAAAGCCTTGTTTTGCTGGGAGCCGAAGATAAATAGTCAAGCTTTGTATTGGTTCCTTGTACTTCGTTTGTTTCACGATTGATGTTAAACAATTTGACATAGAAACGACGAGGGCATAAAGACGCCAATTTGTTGACTAGTTGGTCATGTTACCATGCTGCCTGGATATTGTCTCTTGATATGGGCTACTCCTATTGACAATGTCTGTGTGAGGATCCTGTATCTGCAAGTCATTTATGCAAGTTCCCGTAACATCAAAGAAAGATGTACGTGTAGGATCAAAATAATTTTATGAACCACCCACGAGGTTGACCCTGCTTGGTACATGAATGCAAGTTCATGAGCATTGACTCCTGATGACCTTGCTTGAGTGAGTTCGTAAATTCCTTGCACAGTTATCCACCTCTCTGATACTTTCTGCTAAATGTCAAAGTTGAGCATGCAGTGTGAATATTAACATGGTTTCCAACGACATCAAAGAGAGTGTCAACTTTCGTTAGCCGTAGCTCCAAAGGTTTTTGAGCTCAATATGATGGGCAAGTCCATATGTTAAATATCGTCATTTTGCCGTAATAGGTGGCTTTATTAATTGCTTTATAAAAGTTGCCTCATAATATTCTCTAACACTGCATATAAATAAATGCGAATTCTTGATTGTCCAAACCAGTATGGTGGAAATTTGAATTAGTATGATGGTAAAGGAACCTACTTTTCAGAAGTACGACAGGTGTATGCAAATAGCCACTGCAAATAGCCACCGCTTTCAGCTGACAAACATATTAACAAATCTTTGCCCGACCTAAGGAAGATGTATGCATGTATTCACACAATGCTCAAGACCGAGACACATGAATTACACCCATATCAGTGTAAATATACAATTCGAAATGCTAAATCTGTATTCATATTCCAGCAAAGCTATAAACAGCCGACCAGACACTGATAAAATAACATACAAGGTTGTTTCCGTCAAACAGCAGACGCCGGCCGAAAATATTGGAACAGCTTGTTAAGTAAACAGCCTCTAATAGGGTTAAATTTCGTAAACACGTTAAGATGGCGCCAAGATTGAGAAACATTGAAGTAGAGAGCACATCCATATATACTATTTCTGTGCATTGATATATTTGTCTGCTCGAAGTTCCTTCTGGAAAAATGTTTCACTCGTTTGTCATGTGTACCAGTTGCGTGTGTTCTGGAAGCGTCAATGTTGTGGTAAGCAGTAGCTGGTGACAAACAAGGCAGATGTAGGGATCTTGGTGATCGCACTACTAATTAGGCTTTCAAAGAAACATCAATTTTATTCTGTTCTTTTTTTTCATTATTTTTATCATAAAAGTTCTCTTCACGTTTCTGGAACCATCTTTCCCCCTGAAGATAGCTCGTGATCTTGGCTTTACCATCGCCCCAATTGGCTGATAACCTGAGAAGGCAGGTCAGCCAAAAGGCAGATCAACAAATTGTTGCATCCTGGGCGCTGAGGACTGCTTTTTTTTGTGGTATGCGTTTTTCAGGTGTCTTACGATAGGTGCTCCAATCTGTATTTTAGTATAATTCTAAATATAGTATATTAACGTTATATTTGACCACTTTCTAAATGTCATGGTGTCTTCATAGCTTTCGACGATTAGTTTTTACTCTGAGAGTAGGATAGGACTCAATACCTTAACCGTACCAGAATATGTACTTTATTGCAAATGCGTAATCCTTAATGTAACATATTAACGTTGCGGTAATGAAAGACCCAATAAACACCTTTCATGAATAGAATATGTTACTCAAGCATGCGTGACCCATGCTATGTGATGTTTGTTTGGGTAGAGACACTGTTACTGAAATGCAGATATTCTACATATTACCAAATACTGCCATGCCGCAGATGATTACCTGCAGGTCGATGTGCATTAACATAAGTTGATAATGAGAAAAGGGAGGGGAATTCCTTATTAGAAACCAATTGTCTGTTCGTATTGTATATATTGTCAACCTACCTCTAACCGAAGAGGACAGTTTTTGGACTGATTGTTTTTCTCTTGACGTTGATGGCTAATCTACGAGAGACTCGAATGACAGCAATATCGCGATAAACATGTTCGATAACACAGCGTGTCAACCTCTGTATGAAACACCTGTAAGAAGAAATCCACCACAATAATATTAGCCATCTTCATCTGACAGACGTTCATACTGCTATCTTTGCTTTGATCTATATATGACCAAAGCTTAGGACGGAGATACATCGTGCAACGATTTGAGGGCTTACTTCCTGTGTATCAGGTCGTGTTCAGATCTTCAAGGACGCCAGCTAAGACCATGGATTAACTCTAATCTAGCGATTACGAGTAGCTCTATATACAACGTTCTTGGGACTGGTTGAAATGAAAAAAGATGCTGTATGAAGTACAATTGCACGTCTTTGATGTTTCATTCCAACAGTTGCAGTAATTTGCAAAGATAGTCTAATGTAAGCCCTACTCATGATGGGGCGACATCTGCACAGAAATTACAGTAGGACGTTGAATTGGTTTTTCTTGCCATACATTGTTAATCTAGACCTGCCTAATATATTTTATATATCATGTAAGTTTACCATTGGTATAATGTGTTTCTGTGGGAGTTGACCTATACTAAGCCAGGACCTCATTATTACACAGACTTACGCTGCTATCTATGACCTTCATGTCCCTACACTGGTAGGCATACTCTACTGTCAAGAACATCCGTGTTTCCACACCAGTAGACGTACTATACTGTCCAAAACATCTGTGTTTCTACACTAGTCGACATACTCTACTATCCAGAACATCCTTGTTACCACACTAGTAGACGAATTCTGCTGTCCAGAACATGCGTGTTTCGACACCAGTAGACGTACTCTACCGTACAGAACATCCGTGTTCCCACACCAGCAGACATACTCTACTGTCCAGAACATCCGTGTTTCGACACAAGTAGACGTACTATACTGTCCAGAACATCCGTGTTTCGACACAAGTAGACGTACTATACTGTCCAGAACATCCGTGTTTCGACACCAGTAGACGTACTACTATCCGCGTTTCCACACTAGTCGTGATACTCTACTTTCCATAACGACCGTGTTCCCACACTAGTACACTACTATGTTATCTAGGACCTCTGTTCTAACCGTGTTCTAATCCTAGTAGACATACACTAGTGCCTACAGGTACGTTCCTCTTTCCTCAATCGGTATGTGCCAGGGCATAATTGTTCGCAGGAAAACTGTCACAATATCAAAGCAGTATCTAAATTTTGGATGCTTACTGCGCTGAAGCGGTGGATGTGACGATGATAAACCGTAGATATAGAAAGGAAACTTCCCCTGTAGTTTGAAAACATGTTGGCCGCTGACTTGTATTTCATTGTATAGAAAATAGAATGATTCACAGTAATTTGATCGAACCCAATAGCCAAGCGATCGTGTTTATCAAATATGAGTATATCAGTGCAAAAGTACGGTCATGAAGGTTTGACGTACACAAATGCCATTAGTTTTGCATAGGAAATACATTAACGTTGCTGTTCTGATTTCTATATACGTAATAACTCTACGTAAACACCTTTGTGTTTCAGCAAAATAGCACGTTTGCATCCTTCCATGAGGCTAACAGTCAGTAAACGCGGACAGTCTTCGGTGCTTACGGATAACAATCATATAGGCCAATTTGTGTTGTCTCACAAATCAAATACAAATTTCTATGGTTTCATGGAGGAAGGTATGAATTGCTCTGGATGAGACTGTCATTTCAATTATTACGTTCTGTGTGAATACTTTGATATCAGAAAATGCCTAATAGAATATAACATATTAATTACGATCACTAAACACTTGAGGGTTTCCAATAGTTTTGCAACACTTTGATCTCTTCTGACTTGCTCCATATTAGAGAGATGGCACTGATTGGAAGTTCTTTTAAGAAACACAAAAAAGCCTCTGCGTTTCGTTGAATGTTCAGTTATGAGCATTGATTTTCAGACGTGATAACATTTCTCTTTTTGCAATATCTGACTCAACAGCAAAATCTGAGATCATTCTACAACTGTTGGAATAAATATGATTTCAGTTTGTTTTTACAGTTGTTTTGTTTCCAAACAATTCACCATTAGGGTATTTGTTAAGAGAATGTGAAAATACTGTTGAGATTATTTACAGAATCTGTACTTCATGTTTAAACTATTTTGCACAAATATAAGAAGTATATGTTTCAATGATTTATTTGTTCCTTTGCTATCACAAGCGTATCTCAATTTCCATTTTCTTACTGCCGGCTCATTATCGTAAGGTTTTCCAGTAATATATGCCTAAAGAATTACGCCCAAAGGAAATGCAGAAAAAAACCTGTAGAAGAATGACCAAGTCGGAATGTGGTTTAATGGATTAATTTCTCTGAGAAAAACTGACGTTATGGCAATCCTGTACAGTATTTACTCAGGACACGACAATGCATGGTCTCTGAGGCAATTAGGGAGGTATATTGACTAAGATCAGATACTATTTTCTATGAAAGCGTGGAAGCACCGCAAGATCTGGCTTCAAATATTGTGTCATGGTTTCTACTGTTTGGAAAAGGACTTTGCTTAACTGAAGCTTTAGATTCAGTTTGCACATAGTAATGAGAACGTTTGTGCGTTACAATTCATGTTAGATGTTGGATGTGGAACCTGGCTGAAGTGTCTCTTCGTTTCCTGCTGTAATGAATGTCTTGGAAACTACATTTTATTGAAGCAAGTATGCATGAAAAGGATAAAGTTATTGTGATGTAAAGTTATGTAAATTTGTGTAAAGTGCACGAAAAATGTGGTTTTTACTTTGATATGCTATATTAAAGTATAATGTATGGAGGGGTGGATATGACGCAGATCTGGTATGTTCACGGCAAGGCATGACGTGAATGCTGTTCTTTAGTTCCACAGAGATTAAAGAGCAGTTGAACTTCTATTGATTTTTACTTCCCGTTAAGTCAAATAAATTGTAGATGTATGTAGGCGTGTATGCTGTGTAAGTGTCTTCTGAACTTTGTATTGCATGCATAAATGACCGTTTTATGACATTATGATATGTAGGTCAGTCATTGATGTGTACCTAGACTGAAAATGCGATCATATTTGCACAGAATGCTTATAGTAGACATTTTTCTTTGTACCTTTGAACTCGAAAGATATGTTTTGAGATGAATATAATAATGAGTAGCGAGCTAATAGGGATGAGTGATTCATATCTTGTTATGGTCTGTAAAGACACCAAGTGAAATGAGTTAGGGAATCACTTTTCGACTGTAGGCCAGGGGCTCGAATTTTGTCAGTGAGTTGAAGCACTTTCCTTAATTGTTTGTCAGAGTTGAATTGGGACTGCGTGCTGTCACTTTCTAAAAATATATCAATGCAAAAGTAACAAAACTACACTAGGTTTGATGTGCATGAAAAGTAAGCGACTATCAAAATATACCATTGAGAGAGACCATTCTCCGGTGATGCTTTCTTTATGCGTCTGAATGCAAATTTCTAACAATTAAGTACATGATTTACATACCGCAACTGTTTCATGTTCAATCGATATTTTCAATCGGCTTGATGGTATTAGATTTATATTCATCTTTATCGTCATGGATCAGTTAGATATACTTTATAGATTTGTTGTTTCGCTATGTTGAATTTTTCAATGAAGTTTGAAAAGTGTGTGTTTAAAAACAGATTAATGTTTAATGTGATTGCTTTACGATGAACTTGAATTTCATAAGAAAGATTGATTAATCCGTGCGTATTAATGATGATCAGTAACATAGCTGTTATGATAGCATATTTAAGTGTTTAAACTGTAAATTGTACAAGATAAATACTATTATAACTCAATGGACATTGGGAATATATGCTCAGCAAAAATAAACTCTAAGACTTTCAGTTCGTATTTTCAGTGCAGAAACAGGCACACCCGATATCCTTTGTAATGATAAATATACAAAAATGTCAAATTGTATAATTATTTTCCCTGGTTTCTTTTCACAAACAGCGACTACTGTTTGGAAACGAATCAGCCTGCTGAATGTTTAATGAATGTTTTTGAGAATGGAAAAGAATGATAATTATCACTTCAATTGTTATAAAGTTTAAAGAATGTGTGTTATGGTGGAATTATTTTAAAAACCAGATACATGTAAGATGTGATTGGTTTACAATGAAGTGCAAATGAAGAATGATTAACTTGTGGGTATTAATAATGAGGACAAGGAACATAGCTTCTATAATAATATATTGAAAATGTTTAAACTGTAAATTGTAAAAGATAAATAATATAATAACTCAATGCAGTAGAGAAATCAACAAAAACAAACTCGGAGACTTTCACTTCATTTGTAATTTGGAAATGCGAAATTACATAATTAATTTTCCTGTTTTTGCAAACAGTGATTATTGTTCAGAAAAGAATGAATGTTTAACAAATGGAAACTAATGTTAGCACAACATAACATTTCATTTGTGATATCAGAGAAATAAAAAACGCAGAAGTTGATTTGATTCAATTAGGATCAGACTACGACAGAGAGTCCATTCAAGTAGAACTGATCAACGGAGTGACTTGAGTAGAAACGTCTGCTTCAAAGCCCCGTTTCATTTGGAGCCGAAGATTAATAGTCAAGCTTGGTATTGGTTCCTAGTACTTCGTTTGTTTCCCGATTCATCTTAGAATATCTGACGTAGAAACGACGAGGGCATAAAAACGACGCTGTGTTGACTGTTTGGTCGTATTAGCATGCAGCCTGGACATCCCCGCTTGATCTAGGCTATTCCGTATTGACCATATCTGTGTGAGGGATCATATGTCTGCACATTATTTATGCAGTGTTCAGTAATACCACAGAAAAACATATGTGTAGGATCAAACAAAATTTATAAACCACCCACGAGGTTGACCCTGCTCGGTACATGAACCGAGTAACGTCGTGAGTATAATGACTCCTGATGGTCTGGCTTGAGTGAGTTGGTAAATTACTCGCAAACAGTTATGCACCTCCTCTGATATTTTCTGCTAAATGTCAAAGTTGATCGTACAGTGTGAATATTAACATGATCTGCAACAACATCAAAGAGACTGTCAACTTTCGTTAGCCATAGGTCCAAAGATTTGCGCTCCACATATTAGTCTGCTCACATTTTAGATATCGTCGTTTTGCGGTAATTATTGGCTCTATAAATGCTGTGACAATGGCTGTTTGCATCGCTGGTTCATATGACTCCAAAATAGCGAATGAAGAAATAAAGTCATTGATGTTCTCTCAGTATGTTAGTTTGAATCTACGAAATTAGCATTAACATGGCGGTAATAGAAGGAGCCCACAGGTGCATACAAATAGCCACCGCTTTTTCACATCGGCTGTAGTTCTGGACAGAGAAAAGTAAGAATCGGCTAGAGGGCTACATGGTGAATACAGCTCTGACAACTGAGTCATAAATGTACTCAACAGTGCCTGAAAGAATACATGGCGTGTCCGCTAACCGCATTCCTTTAAAGGTGAAACTATCGTTATTTTCTACAGATATGACCACCAGTAACTCTCACGAGACAATGAATGTATATCAGAGGCTTAAAATTGTTCATACGATATTATCTATATATTGTACATCATATCTGTCACATACCTGTGTTGCACGACAAATGAGTAGTATGACAGGAATTCAATCACAGCAACGTTCCACATTTGTTTTGCGACAGGCCTTATATATTACTTTGCTATTCTTTAACACCTACAACGTAACGGTCCTTTTTTCTATTTTGTGCCATGAACGTGTTGTGGTTTAAGATGAAGCAAAGTTTTATCTGTGTACAGAATGTGTTGGAATAGAATCACTGAAGAAATGTTTATTTACTTGAAAAACAGATACCCGTATGTTACAGGTGAAAAGAAAACACTTTAATTATGATTAGGTTATTCAGCAATATAAAGCTAGGAATTCTGGTTACTTTTAAAGGAACATTTATTAATCCGAAAATATGCATGGCACAGTGGTTTGGGGAGTATTTTCAGTCCCATTGAAGATATTATTGATGTTCCATTTAATGACACTGCAGGATTTTCAGATAATGATGTTGATAGATGACATATTAAGAAAAAAAAGGATGGGACGGTTTCACTGGGTTTGTTTTCTAATTTCGATCCCATTAACAACTACAAGTATTTATACTTGGATAAGAAAATATACTGAAAGGAAAAAGAAACGTCGTACTGTTGGAAATGACATATAAGCATCAATGGAGTATTTGAACCTATTTTTTAAATATACACAGAAAGTCAAGTCTGAGGAAAACATGAATCATGGTGTTATAGCCTGTTTTGCCCAATAAAGTGTTGTTTGACATTGAGGTTTGAAATGTTTTTGTTTGTGTAAAGGGAATAGTTAGCACAAACACAACATTGAAATCGAGATGCACGTGCATCATGCATGCTTTTGGGCATAAATTGCCTGCTTCTGAACACAGCAGCTATAGCTAGGTTAACGAAGGATCAACGACAACAAGCCATTGGATGTCTATACGCTGGTCAACGTGCTTGAGGCATTGTTTATGACTTCAATTGCAGCGTACGAACGAGAGAACGTCTTAGACAGCGATACAACGCCATCAACAGCACTGATTACCGTCTACGTAGTGGTCGACCCCGTGTAACAACACGTGGAGAGGACCGTCATATCGTCCACCAACACCTCTCGTACGACCACGATCCATGTTTTCCTCAAACTTGACTTCCGGTTCACAATTAAAAAAAATTGGTTACTCGATTGATACTTAAATGTCATTTCCAATATTAAGACGTTTCTTTTGCCTTTCAGTATATAATCCTAAATAAAGCATTTGTTACATCTGACTACTATTCAATGCGTATTTAATGAAGTTCTGTGTTTCCTTCTTTTTTGCAGTTTCACGAAAACGGCGTATGGCTGCAGACAAACTGCAAACAGGGGCACTCAGTTTTGTGAAGAGTTTGCATTCCTGAATGTTTATGCACATCCCTAAGAAACAGATGAGGCAGTTTCAGAAGTCTTTCAAGTTTTGATTTCCAAATGGGTGTCATTCCTTTATAAAATACTAGACTTTTTAAACCCATATGACATTTGTTACATTTGAACACTTTCTATAAGGCACTCTGCATTCAATGTAGTTGCACCATACATATATATTTACATTCATGTTTCCTTCCTATTCGCAAGTGACGCGAAGACGTCATATGGCACCAGATAAGCCGTAAATTGAGGCACTGATTTACAGAGCTTGGACAGACCATACCCTCAGGCAGATGCATACATGTTACCGTGGAACCCCACACATGATCTAACCCATATTAGTGTAAATAAATAAGTAGAAATGCTAAAGCTGAGTACATATTCGAAGAAAACTATAAACAGCCGACCCGACAATGATACAAAAGGCGTAGGAGCTTGTTTCAACCAACGTCAGACGCCAGTCGAAAAATTGCATTGGAAGTAGTTGTTAAGGAAGCAGACGCTCGTGGGGTAGTATTTCGTACACACGTCAAGATGGCACCAGCATTGAGAAACATTGAGGTGAAGCATGATAAGCACTCATCCCCATAGTTTGTCTGGAAACTCCACGTAATATTTCTTATCTTAGCATAAATGATGTATTTGAGACTGAGCAAGAATTTGCTGTATGTTCTGGTTACGTGTGTTCTGGAAGCGGCAGTGTGGGTTTATCGGTAGATGGTGCCGGTCAAGGCAAATGTAGATACACGAAGGACAGAGTTGGTGGCAGCTACCACTAATTACCATTGCAACGAAACATGAACCATCATTGTAAGTGTAACTGTCTGGTAGGTGAACAGAGTTACTTCCCACAACATACATTACTGTAAGCATCTTTGTTTGAAGCGAGGTCAAAGTTCGAGGTTCGCCTTTCCTGGGATGTCTGTCATGCTGCTCAACAAAGACATGAGGACATTTCAACTGCCCCAGTGCTCACAAAGAAAACACAACAATTGGATTGTATCTCTTAATTGATCCCCGTATCAACACATTGTACCAATCTAATCATTGATGCGCCTTGGACTAAACATATCTTAGATACGGAGAAAGGAAACTAGATACATATTTATGACCAAAGAAACATCTGCCGTAAACACCAGAGAATGACCAGTCTCGATCATCCTCTCAAAACAGATTCCATTGGACGTAGAAGAGGGAAAGTGGGTCTAAATTATATGAACAGATAAATGAAAAGGAGTTATGACACCAGGTTCACCATATCCTTCTTTACCAGGAGGACTTGGGACACCCATTTTACAGGAGAAAAGATATGAGTTGTGATTTCTCGTACACCTTCCTGCCTTAATGTGAAATGTTGAATTGGGAAACTGAAGTTTTCTCCTATATGGGAACACATCATAGCTAATTTCTTCATAACATGATTTAACATATTTAGGGTTGAGGGGAATCATATAATTCCTTCCTGTAAGGTTACGATTGGCAAGACGTGAGATGAATTCTGCCGTATGCATCTTCAACCAGAAATTAGCTTGTCATTTGTCAGTCCCTTCCTGATGACAGCTTGCAGGAAGAATCCTCGCTCCACGTTCACCCTGTAGTTTAAAAACCAATACGTTTATTTTACTGGTTCATCTGACTGTTGCGACGCTTGTCCGCCTTTGCCATCTACTAATTTGGATCTATTCCTTTGCCGTGTTTGCTGAAGCGACAGGCGGTGGCCTTGTAAAACCAATTAATGTTGGAAAAGAATGGAACAAAACATTCTTTGGAAACAAATACTGGATTGGTAGAAATATGTGTATTTTTGGCTAAATTTTCCTACAATCGCCAGGGGCTGAAGGGATGGTGTAAATCCAACTAGGGTACATGCAGGTAGCAAAGGTACTGTATGACCCCATGGTTCCTAGTATGGTGATCTACCTTCAGTTGTTGGCATTATATATTCTGTTTTTATGTTGTATCGTCCTTTAAAGTTAAACTGTTTTAGATTTAATTACCAGTTTTAAATAAATATCTGTGATAATCTAGTTGTTTTACTGTCCTTCGTTGACAGGAGTTTAGAATCTATTTTTTAAGCATTATAAATCTATAACTTGGTTTAGTCACGATATATATGAATGTAAGTGAGTCCAATTCGAAACGAAAATACATGTTTTTTGTTTATTAAGCACTACTTCTGTATTTCAATGCCCTTGGCATAAATGTGTATGGTAATTTTTATCAGATTTACATCAGAGAGTATGACTACAAAGTATAGTCATGCAAAATGGAAGTTCACAAAGACCATTAGTGTTTGTAGTGAATATCACAAGTTACGTTGGTGTTCTAAAATGATATATGATAACAGTTAAATGACTAGCCATATTGTTCAGCACATTAGCATGCTTGCATCTTTCCATGATGCCAACATCAAGTAACCATGGCAGCCTGAGGGTCAACGGGTGACACTAATAGCGTCCGTCTTGTGTTATTCACAAATCAAAGACAAACTTCTATGGTTTCGTAGAGGGAGATATGAATTATTCTGGAATGGACAGCCATTTCAATTACTGTGTTTTGTCTGAATACTTTGAAATCAGAAAAGGGCTGACAGAATATGACGTATTAATTACGACAACAAAACACTTGAAGAATTTCCAACAGTTATGTAACACTTTGATCTGTTCTATGAAGAGTTTCTTCATATAGAAAAAACACTCTGAAGGTTTGTTTAAAAAAACAGAAAAAAACCACTGCGTTTCGTGGGATTTTCAGTGATGAACAGTACCTTATTGACATCAAAACCTTTCTAGTTTTGCAATATCTTGACGGAAATAGAATTCTTGGTGCAGATGATGGGCAAGTTTTGGAAAAGAGAGTTATTTTATTGTAAAGTTTACTGTTGCGGGTTACTGTTTGTGTAAGTATGACCATTAGAATGTTGGTTCAGCATATTGGCATAGGGAAATGGACAAAATGTGACCATGACTGTAATCGGAGGATCAACCATAACCGCATGTACTATCAAAATCGAGTGGAGGGCGCAATAAAAAGTTGTGATAACTAATTTTAATGATATTGTTTAACATTGTAACATAGATACTGACTGAGATTTGTCCATCACGTCGTTTCCCACGAAATGTCATTAATATCACGCCTGTATTCTCAAGACAATCCCGGATACGATGAGAAAAACACTAATTTCCAATTTCATCTTGGTTCATTCCATTCCATTCTTCCTGCAGGACAGAGCCATGCTGAGAGTGGTCGGTGGTTATGGACAGTGACGTCCCAGGATATCCCACACCTGATTGAAGGATGACAATTGTTGACTGGTGCTGGTCATGGTAAGGTGGTTATGTTCTGCTGCTGCAGGTACTAAGTAACAACACGAGACCTGTGTGCTCTCGTATTATAATCCTGAAACACTAATGTTGAATAACATGTAAAGGTGATCTGTAAATCACAGTGATCAAACCCCACACTATTGCAAAGTCAAACCCCCAAATGGGCGATCTGTCTAAATCTAACTGCATGAAAACGCTCATTCTGTCCACGCCACACTGTTTGTCGAGGAAGTCCAGGGTAAACCGTGATCCATTCGTTTTCTCAACGACGATTGGCCCAGCGCGACAGCTCTTCACACCAACGACCTCTTGCAGTAATGTGATGGTCCACCGTTCGTGGGATAGCACTTGATCGTCAGGCATGCGGGTTCTCTCTGTGTAGCGGATTACGAATCGTCTGTCCACTCACCTATAGCCATGTGTAGCTCATCTTCAATCTGAGAGGCACTTTGACCACGGTTTCGTAACACAGTCGTTCGAATTAAACTATCTTGTATGCCAGTTGTCCATCTGCTCGACGTCTGCTATGATAGTTCTTTGTCTGTCGACATCGTTATTGTAATCTGCTTATTACTGGGTGTGTGCCAAAATGCGATGTCTTGTCCAACATGACAGATGTCACGCTCACAAAACGTTCAAAACAAATTTCACTCTGGTTTGGATCACTTAAATACAGCCACACGCTGTAAAATACGAATTTTACACCGAGCACGTTCACGAGGACATCACGAAAAACGTTTACACGTTTGTTTGCATGCTGTGAAATGGAATAATCATTTTATACATCCATATACGTTCATACAACTTTCGCAAATACGGTCTTCAGAAATGTCTTCAGAATTTGCACGTTATTGGCTTGTTTACACGCTGTGACCGGAATAATCATTTTATACATCCATATACATTCATACAACTTTCCGAAATATAGTCTTCTAGTCCATGCCTACTGAGTAAAATATTTACAGGTATCGTGAATGTGTATGTATAATGATGCTTACATTTTAATTACGACAACATTTGCACATCTTTCACATTTCATTTGTTACAAATAGTAAACTTGGCATTTCCCGCTGTACCTTTTGACAGCAAACATTAGAGATGAACATAACAAAAATAATATCATAATATACGACTAGAGTGAGGGCGGAAATCAATGTAACCTAGATGATATTAGATCAATATGACATGGGATTATTGAACTGATTGTTAAGCTCCAGACTTTCAAATTTTCAGTCTCATATGCATGAGTGACTTTCTTATCGAAGAGTGTACTTATATCTTGTTATGTCCTGTGATGTCTGAGTTAGGGAATCACTTTGATTTACGGTTGTAGAGTTAGGACATGGGCTATCACCCATCTTGATTGTTTGTCACGGTTGTAGCACCTAAAAGTATCGATGTAAAAGTTACTACGCTAGGTTTGTTGCACATGGGAAGAAAATATGGAGACTGTCATGCGAATTTCATTACAATATGTACATAATTTATATACCATTTCATGTTAAATTGATGTTCACAAACGGCTTTATATTAATTCATATTTGTGTGTCGTTAAGGCTTCGATATACCCCGGGTGGAGATCTTGTTTTATTGAGATCATTTGTCGATTAAACGAATCTGTAAAACTTCAGCATCAGACTATATATATATATATATATATATATATATATATATATATATATATATATATATATATATATATTGCATAGATAAATAAAAACAGAATGCCTTTTCTCTCAACATGTTTCGTTCTTTACTCTTCAGGAGATTGTAGCGGTTACAGTATGACGTCATTACATATATATTGTGACGTCATAATAGGGACAACATTCTAGAGCGACAAGGTCACAGCTTGCAATGGTTTAACATTGGTTTGTACTTGTCTATGAAGTAGTGTTCTTTTAAAATTCGTTTTACTTTGTCCGAATTTTGAACTTGATAAAAGGAAATATTGTAAATTTAACATCGTTTCCTTTCGCACAGACATCTAGATGTTCACTCAGTGGGATACATCGGGTTTCAGGACACTTTATTTGTTGTTTGTGGACACGAACCCGGGCTCTTAAATTTTCTGATTGACCAATATACTGTTCATTACAGCCTGTGCATGTTATGACATATATTATGTTTTTGCAAGAGCAGTCAAAATTCTGTTTTACATAGAATTCTCCGTGTCTCGTGAAAGTTACAGAGTGTCCTTCAACAATATGTCGACACGTTCCACAGTTACCTCTGTTGCATCTAGACACAGTAGGATTTGATAAATTCTGTTTCTTTAAAATAAATTTGGCTTTTGTTAGTATCTTTTTAAGATTCTGATTTTGTCTTTTGCTATTTATTATTTTCTAGATTTCAGCATTGATTTCAGTTTTCATCTTGTTCTAAGATGTACATATTTGTTTTATGTTCTGGAACACATTTCAACGTTCAACGGATACAATAGCAAATTATAATCGTAAAAGATACAAAAGCAATATATTCCGTCTTCAACTTTTATTCCTCATTGGTTTGTTCATTCAGTCTTTGTTGCTGTCTTGGTTTGAAACTATTGATATTCTTCGTGCCAGGTTATATGGAAGACTTCTTTTGTAAAGATTTGAAGTTTATTATTGTTTCGTATCTTCAACAAGAGATATCTGTGTCCAATCTCCAGATATCCTAAGACAAGCGTCGCATAAGTCGGCGCCATTTTGGTTCCCATGGCTGTTCCTTTAATCTGTTTATAGTACTTATCGTCAAAAAAGAAAATATTGTTTTTTAAGATGAATTCAACGCTTTCCAAAATGAATGATTTTGAAATTCGCTCATGTATGTGCAAAGCCGGTATATTATGACTGAGTCAGATAATTAATGTTCTTACTATCGTGCATAGAGGAATAAAAGATCGACAATAAGATAAAATGTGAATTACTAGTTTCTGAATGCTAGCCTGCTGAATGGGTTATTCTTTTTGAGACTGGAAACCTGTTACAACTACATGTGAATTCAATTGTTACATCAAATAAATAAGAAAGCGAAACTTATTAAAGCTTGATTTGATTCAATTTGGATGCGACGACGACAGAGAGTCTATTCCTATGTGTTTTTATGGAAAACTGATCAGCAGAAGACTTGAATCGAAAATCTGCTTAAAAGCTCCCTTTCATGGTAATGTAAGATTAATAGTGAAGCTTTGTATTGGTTTCATGTACTTCGTTTCTTTCTCGAATCATCTAAGGATATCAGACGTAGGACCGACGAGGGCATGAAGACACCGCTGTGTAGACCTTATTAGCATGCGCTTTTGGATTCACCATATCTGTACTGCGCTTCATTATTAAAGATAAGAACGTAAAGTGTCCTTGATTTATTACATACATGGATTTGTATCTGTATTGTATTCCTATCCTGCGAATTAGAAAAAATAAAAAGACACTCAAGAATACTGATATAGCCATTTTAACGATGTGAGCAAATTGTAGTATTTAATGTCATGGTGAGCTCTGTATGTTTGCGAAAGACAAAGTCAGTCGTACACAATGTGGAGGGCGTTAACAATGTTACAATACAGATGTTTCAAAGGGGAAGTTGGTGTATGGGCTGTTGCAGGTACATACACAATTGAAAAGCAAGCAACGACCGCGTGACAGCAGTGTGGTGTAATATATCCTTAAGAAACGGAAGGGGAATTTGACAAACTACAACATACAATGGGTGAGTGAGTGAATATGGTTTTACGCCGCTTTTAGCAATATTCCAGCAATATCACGGCGGGGGACACCAGAAATGGGCTTCACATATTGTACACATCGAACCCGGGTCTTCGGCGTGAGGAGCCAACGCTTTAACCACTAAGCTACGCCACCGCCCAACAACATACAATGGACAACATAATGATGACATATTCATCGGATACTCCAAGCACTACTCTCAAACTCGGATATATGGTGTGAATTTATGAAACAATGACTGCAGTTTTGAGTAATATCACTAAATAAAACATTTACAGAATCAAACACAACGCTGCTTGTACATGGAACGTGCAACTTTGAAAGTAGTGCCTCCTGATGGAGTCGCTTGGCTGTCTTTGTAAAATCCATGGAACAGTTATGCTCCTCCTGATATTTTCTCCTGAATGACAAAGCTGATCGTGCAGTACGAATAAACGTGTTTTGCCAACAACATCAAAGAGATTGTCAACTTTCGTTCGCCGTCGTTCCAAAGCTCTTCATTCCCAACATGTCGGGCAGTCCATATTTTTAATGTCGTTATTTAGTCGTATAAAGCTGTAATTTCTATAATTTCTGAGAAACTGGCTGTTTTCAATCTACTTCTTATGATATGCTTAAAGAACTTCCGCCTTCGGCACGTTCTGCGGTTCCATGACACTTGCCCAAGCGGAACTACACCTTATACTAAAATCAACTCATTAATCATAATAACTCATTATCAAGTGCTTTGCCAGCCTCTCATCTTACATCCTCAGCGAGAATGGATTTGCAATGACAGGAAAAAGTAGAACTTGTTTCTGTTAAAGTTATAGATCGTTTGTGGAATATGGTCGTTTCATGATATGAGTTTAATGCTGCAAAGGGAAGGGTTTTTAGAATCCTAAGATATTTAAATATCCATTATTTCCGTAGAACGTCTGAAGTTCTGTCAAGTGAAGAGCAGTGAACACAACACAGAACACTGAGAGATGCGTGCATATGTATTCCGCAGAGCCTAAAATAATGTGTAATCATCACAATAATGACATAAGCAACACGTGTGTCACTAAACCAAGAAGACTCCATTGAAAGATTCGTGGCCTTTATCGATGAAAGTACATGGTAATGACCACCCGTAGAATAACTGCCCAACGACAATGTGTTGGAGTCGCGAGAATGGTTCATAAACTGAATGTTATACTTTATGTGTAATTCAGAAGTATATGTATGGCATGAAGCCAAAAAGAGCATCTCCAGTATGTCAGACATTCCTATAAAACAAATTTCCGTATATTTGCTAATCCTGTTTGCGAGAAAATTAGACGTGATTTTTCGGAGCGTATTAATTTAATAGCAAAGTCATTATAACAGCATCCTACTGCTTCTGGCGACTCACAGAATGAAGACAAACAACCTCGACGTACTTGCTATCGTTCTTTTGCGGAAATTCCCATCGGGCATTGTTTCAAAAGCGCAATACAGAAATACATATTCGCCACGTTCCACGATATTGTATGCAGAGTTATTTTTGTCCCGTCTGAAAAACCATAGAACTCAGTAACTGGCTTAAGAAATGTCGGCACAATTGTTTTATCGGTCTTCCATCGACAAAAAGGTCTCATCAGCAACAAACTTAACTCGTCCGGTTTATCTATATTAGTCTTATCATTATTAGGATGGGGCATGGATATTTCTCAACGCAAGTCAGCCGGTGACTAGGTACATATGAATGAGCAGTTGCAAATTGCCCACGGCGAATTACATGATAAGTTCCATCAATTTCACCAGACGTGAGCGCTTCCTGTCAATATTACTGTTTGCTGAGTCCCAATATTACAAGCCATGCTTCCGAATTACCTCTGGTTATAGGAACTAATATATTTATTTTTCTGATTCGTCAGACTGCCAGGAACCTTTCTTTTATGCGTGCTTAAGCAAACAGGATCTCCAAAGGAACTGCTGTCTGGAATGTTCCTCGGTATAAACCTGAGAACATGGATACGGAAACATAAAACCTAAACACATATACCCCAAAGTTTGTCCTGAGAAGGAGGTGCACCATCTTGCTCACATCAAATGATTCCTTCCATTATGGAATCATGCTGTAAGGTTGACTCATATAAGTCGTAGGATATCTTCAGTGTTATAATCTGCAATAACTGTTGTAAAAAGAGGCATTACAGTTATCTTATTAAATGCCAACAGGAATTCCAAACATATTCATGAATTCCGGGATACCACATATAGACAATTTAATCAGGCTTTTCTTATATCATATAGCTTGGAATGAAATTGGAAACGAATATAACGTTGTAAATGAAAATAATGTCTGGCGTTGTTGAATGACATTTTCCCGTCCGTGCTTCAGATGAAATATGAAGTTTGGTTCTAGTTTCTGCCCCAATACGCATTAAATGTATCCTGGTCTGTATTGACACCTGGCTTGTTCAATACTTAGTTGTAGTTAAACCAATCTGTGTGTCAGGATGTGCATACAATAACAAGTATGTGTAATTTCAGAACTTCATCGTTAACACATATGACCATACATACATACTGTTATAAATAATGTTGATATTACATTAAATTCTTTTTATACCGAACTTATTACAAACTACTGACATTACGAACTGTATACTAGTATTTTTTTACATTTTTTAATAATGTTTTTATTGTTCCAAAGGGTACATCATTAAAACACCAATTCATGTTTTTTAGAGTTTGTTGGGTAGAGTTAAAAAATACACAAACATTCACATTTTCGCATCGAAATAACGTACCGAATATAGAGTCTATTTTCATTGTGTAGTTGGGAATATAGATCTCCATTTTGTGTCATGACTTTGGAGGCTTTTAATTTAAGTGCAATGAACTTTTCCACATTGAAAATTTCTCTCAAAACAAACAGGAACTTTTGAAGTTTCGGAGTGTCTTGGTTAATCCCACATAAATGGATATATTTTTTTGGCAGTTAGGATAATATGGTTTAATAATCTATCTGTGTATAATGTTCCAAACCAAACAAGATATTTTGTTATTTTAGTTGTGTTCTCAATATGATTATTCATCCAAACTTCAAGTTCATTCCAGAATGTTTGTGTTTCTCTACATTCCCAATAAACATGGCAAATATTCTCATTCAGCTCATTACAAAAACAGCAAACAGTTTTGTCAACAAGTTTCATTTTAAATAGTTCATTTTTAGTATAGATAATACCACGTAAAAACGTGTATTGGAAATCAAGTAGTTTGACATCTTTCAAACCATTTCTATAAGTCGTAAAATTCTGATTCCAATCAAAAGTAACATTAGCGAAAGATTCTTGCCATTTAAGACACTTCATCGGAAATTTAAGTAAATGATTTTGCAATAATAACGTCAAATGACACTCAGTTATGAGTAAATAAAAAACTGGGATGTTTCTAGAGAGTCTAATAATATATTTCCAAGAATCAGGTAGTATATTCAAAACATGCAAATAGTCCAGGTATGTGCCTTTAATGCCATGCATTTCCTTCAATTTGTCAAAGGATATAAAAACAGTTTTGTCACACAGGTCCTTAATTGTAAGAATGCCTTTACTTGCCCAGTTTTTATTGTAATGTGTAGGGTTTTTGTAATTATGGTTAAACCATAGTGTTTGGGCTAGGATTTCATAAATATTACCAGAATTCACATGGCTTTTTTTGCAATATTTTTTCCAAGCTTTCAAAACATCCTTCCAATCAGGGTTATCGATGTGAGTTACTTGATCAACATTTGCACCAGATTTTAAAATGACATCAAGAGGAATATTACAGTGATTTTCAACTGTTGTTTTTCTACAATATGATCTCAGGGTAGCTTGTTTCAAAGCTTCACAAAATGTTACTGTGTCAACAATCCTTAAACCATCATTTTTGTATAATCTTTTCAAATTGTTCCTTTCGATTTTATCAGGTGTGTCATTCCATATGAATTTGGAAAAGCTATTCTCCAATGGGGTAATGAAGTCTTTAGGGGGATTAGGCAGAGTATTGAATATATGAACAGGTTTTGACAAAGCGAAAGTTTTTATGACAGTTTTTTAACCAATCAGTGTCAAGTGTCTTTTCCGCCATTGTGAAAGCAATCTGTTTATCTCATCTAGTTTTTTTTTTGGTATTGATTACCCATAAGCTCTTCCAAACACTTCAAACACACCCTTTTGCCATTCCATCTTAATGTCTTTACATAGTATATCCATAATATTTATCTTTGAGCCAATCCATATTGCTTTTGTCTTATCAATGTTTATTTTAAGTCCTGACATTTTATAAAATGTATTAATTTCATCAATAGCAGCCTTTAAGTTTTGTTCATTTCCATCAAGAAATAGTTCCGTATCATCTGCATATTGGTTAAATTTATACTCATTATTGTCAATAACAATACCTTTTATGTTCTCATTACCTCTAATCATACAACCAAGTTTTTCAGTGACAAAAATAAAGAGGTACTGTGACAGAGGGTCCCCTTGCCTGCATCCGCGTTCATTTACGAAAACATCAGAGAGTTTACCCTGTTGGATGGCACATGATGTTGTTTCATATGTGAGTATATTTATCCAACGAGTGATTTCAGGCCCAAAACCAAATTTAGCTAAAACAATATTCAAGAACTCTTTGGACACTGTATCGAAAGCCTTCTCAAAACCTATTAGGAGAATTAGTCCTGGCATATTTCAAACATTATATCATACAGTAATCTTGTGTTTTCTCTAAGAGTTCTACCTGGAATAAAGCCTGTAAAGTAATAGGTCTCCAATTTTTCTCCAGTTATTACTCCTCTTTTCAAAGTTGTAAACATTTGATTATTTTCTGATATATTTTTGACAAATCTTATAAATCCAAATTTTGAGTTCCTTCCAAAGAATTTTAAAAAATCAATTGGGAATCCATCAATTCCCGGGCTTTTGTTATTTTTCATACTCTTAACTGCATAGGAAATTTCATTCATATCAATCTCTTTTTCCAAATTGTTTCTTAATTCATCATTGAGTGTTGGGGTTACAATGTGATCTAGAGCGGAAAAGTATTTTTCGTCTTGTTGTATACTAGTATTATCCCGTCCACTTGCTGTACATTTTAGTCGAAATACGTATAACCAACTGCGGTTATAACGAACTGAACTGAAAGTAATGGTCCCTTTAAGTTCTTTCTAACATTAGTTGTAATTTATCGTTTAGGATTGTTTTGTTTTTAACTGAGCCAAATTTAAAATTCATTCATGAAATGTTTTCAATATTTATCGCTTTAAGTTTTAAAAACTCTGAAGTCGACATTTGAATGATTACGTCATTACATCATGTCAGAGAGGAAACCCAAGATACACTGTAGAATGAAATAGACCAATTCTGTAAACATTAAGAGTGATCACGTGGCAACATGCTTCAAAAGACAGCAGGAGATCCGAGCCAAAGTTCAACAGTTTCATATCTCAACTTCAATAAGCATTATCATGAAACTCTTTATGTAAGCATTAAAATATTCAGAACGTTGAAGTATACTGGAGAAACATATCAAATTCTAATGTGCGTTGGCAATATCATTACCACCAAACAAGCCACATGCGTTCAATCGTTGTTTTGTCCTTACCGACACGTCAATACCATGCTTGACCGCAAGTCATTATCGGGTTAAAGCTCCGACCGACCCCATAAATACTTCCTTGGTGACAGGTTTCTGTCAAGTAATTAATGTATCATTTGTTCCTGGCGACCTCAGTGACATTTGCGACGGCACAACAATACAACAGCTTTAGTGGAAATACACAATGTGTAAAACATATTTCGATTGTCACATCGCAAAGACCTTCAGACAGAATCTGAAACCATGGCTATCCCAAATGACATTTTAATTGATATACTGGAATATAATTTGCCACTGTCTACAGTCAAAGGGATAACCTTTTGTCAGATGACTAAGATTGAGATAGGCAATCGTCTGATTTGACCACGTCGTTCTAGCTGTAATGATGTCCTCAAGATACAAGGATTACCCACGAGACAACCCGAGAAGCCCTCCTCTGGTGTTCTAATTCCACGCAATCCCTGAGTGTCAGCGTTTGATGCCCGCGTCTCTACTCAGCTTTGTGTGCTAGTCATAGGGATAAAAGCTTCAAGCTGTGATAAATCATGCAATACTTTGAGTGCCGGCTCCCAGGGGTGGCCATCCTAATAGAGCCGTTGTTTAGATATCCATCGATGTTTTCACACAATTCGCGATTGATGACACGATATGTCGCTGGGACATTCATATCAACTGCCGATGAAGTAATAAAAGGTTTATTACCAAAAAGCAGAACCTTTGATGCAAGACTTAATGCGCCGTCAGATATAAAAGAATCAAATAAATATAGAATATATTATCCAAAATTTTTCAAATGGATTGAAATGGTGAGTGTTCATGTGTTCACACAAAATAAACATCTTCTTGATATGAAAAAACAACGTCATTGATTCAAGTCAAGTTTGATTTCCTCTGTGGTCCGCACAGTATTTTAGATTTTCTTCATCTCTTTTCTTCTTGTCCATTTCCTGACCCATCCGCTCAGGGATCGTCTCCACGAAAGCACTGAGAAATTTTCTTTAATTACAAAATCAAAGATAGCACCGCACTGTTAAAGGTTATAGAAATACCCATTTCTTATTATTTCCCAAATCAAAGACAGAGTCGTAGAACTTTTAAAGAAAGGTTGTATTATCACCCTAAGAACGTTCCTGCATCAAGGATTGAGACTATGCTTTCACTCGGATTGGAGTCTTTTTGCGGATGGCCATGATATCTTTTCATGTTAAAAATCAAAGAAGCAATATGGAATATGGATCCACGTGGTTATTAAAGCTCGGTAGTAAATGCACCGATATGTTTTGCCGTGATTATTAGAAATGCGTGTAATATTTTTAAACATCTTTCTCCCAACTTCAGAATAAAGTCACAAAACAAGCCGTACAGATTTCAAGATTAATGTGATGGCAATTGTCATTTACTTACTTTTATCGATTGCTGGTTATACGTCTCATATAGAAGGAGTTCAGTGGTGGAGTCATTGAGTTACATCCACAAACAAACTGGAGTCAACTGTTAACAAACTCACTCAACTGTCGAAGAATGTGTATCTACTTTCAAAGGTAGCATATCTCTGCTGATTTAACGAAAACAACTTGGCCACAAACTGACACAAGCTTTTGTCGAAACCTTCACATCATGCATTGTCCACAACAAAAAGACTTCACTGTGATGCACGTCCACCGTTAATTTGCAATATATAAATGATTGGGACATTCTCAACGTCATGTGAAACGTACTACGAAAACCACATACCAAGTCTGAAATACATTGGCCTAGTATTTATTTGGGGTTAATTTCGTCTTTGCTTCCCTGCATCTAAACATAAGCAACAGAGAGAGTGAGTGAGTGAGTTTAGTTTTACGCCGCTTTTAGCAATATTCCAGCAATATCACGGCGGGGGACACCAGAAATGGGCTTCACATGTAAGCAACAGAAGTATCATGAGGTACAAATGTGTTGACACAGTAGAGACGCTAGCTACAGCTTTTTCCCCTTCGATTAAATTGTGCGGTATGTTTCACCGCGCACCTCTGTACGAAAGAGGCATCAGATGTTGATTAAAGATGGCACGTGAGCATGTATCTATCTACTACCACCATAGCCAAATTACAGATATCCTTATACACAGTGGATGTCTCACTGGGATGATTATGTACGTAAATCGATCTGAGCATGTAACTTGGCGCAACTTTCAGTGCATTGTGAAGTCGGGATATTCTGTTTTTTCTTCCTATTTTTTCTTATCTGTCTTGTGGTACAGAACGTCATAATTGAAACATTTTTTATGCCCGTTTCACTTACGTGATGTTGCAGATATGTTTCCAACGCCCAACAGTGTATAGTTTAGCAGCTTATTTCTGATGACAAATATTATATGACTCAAAACTTCAAGCCAATACTTGTCAATTTTCCAGATCCGAAATACTTATTCTTTTTATACACGCTGATACACAACATAAGGTTATCTTATTGGACTTGAAAATCAACTGAGTTTTCAAGATTATATTAATTGCCGAAGTGTAAGTGAGGTCTCTCTGCAGACGAAGCTATCGAAAGATGAAGGTGTTATTACGTCAATACTTTTAGTCACCATATCATTCTGACCTCAATATCCCACACATCTACCTACAGGTACTGCAATGTTAACTCTGTATAAACAGCATCGACAACATGTTCCCCATTTTTTTACATAACATCTATGGCACAATGGTGCTCATATAAAACACATGACAATACTCTTCCCCTACCCATGTGTACATAAACCGACCAAATACCCAGCAAGGTTTAGTCGTGTGTCTGCAGTTAATGCAGCACCTGTGTCAGCTATGTTTTCACAGGAATAGATCAAGGATTGTCCATAAATTGGAGTGATTTAATCACAGCATTATCCTGCATGTTCCCAAATGGATTTGTAAGTGCAATCGGTAGCTTTGCTTACAGTTTTAAACATACACATATTAACCTTAGAAAAAATATCACCTCAAACAGAGTTAGAATCTAAACTGTACAGCAATTTTGTCAAGAAATGCCAATGTTGTAATTGATTCTGGAACTATATTCAAGGGCCACTGGAATGAACAAGTGACTGCAACATTGCCAGTGGATACAGTGTCATTCAACATATTAGTCTGCGCGTTGATAGGAAATGGTTCTGGGCTTTTGGCGAAGAGTAGTTCGAGAAAAGTCAAGCAACATGTATAGACCTGCTATAACTAGTTTTCCGAGAATTATTCAACTGTAGACTTGAACATAAAATAATGGCGTGTCTCAGAGGCAAGCAGTAAACCCCCTAGTGTGATAACATATGTTACATGTCTAAAGGTTCCGCTTTACACTGCATTTCACACATTAATTGATATATTTCAAGATCGATGGCATCGTGCATGGACACCACGGGTGTCGGTTTTGTGTTGGAACAGATAGGAGACAAGAGTACGGTTACTCCAGGCAACAGATTTGCGACCCGCTGGTGCAAATCGATCAAATCCATCAAACTGTGGGTGAACCCTTCTCGTCGGAACTCCCATGTGAGTTTTCTTCCTTCTACCAGCCATGCTCATCGCTGCTTAATGAAGGCAAAAGTTTTACCATATGGGACCCTGGATTCTATTCTCGGCTTAATGGGAAGAACAATAGAAAGGACTAAGTAACATATATACATTTAAGGGGTTTAAGATGTAGATGCTGATGTAGGTGTAGAGAAAGATGTAGATGAAGGCTTGCGGGTGATAGAAACTGTGATTCTAGTTGGCGCCGAAGTATGCTATAACAAATCTCGAACTGACAAACAACTAATTAGTGTCCAACCTTTAACATTATGTTGACCCAAGCATGTTATAAAATTTGCCTCCTTCGCTTATCCAATCTTTATGCGATTCCTGTCAAATATCTGTATTGTTGTATATGAAACAGCAGAGTTGATGTGGAGGTTTAGGTAGTCATTTATTGGACCTTTGGTGTTGCAACACGTCCCAGCACTACTTGTCCGCTACTTCCGACCGTCATTGCTTCAGTCGAGCTAGGTAATATATTCATTGGAATCTCAGACTGGCCACTATAATGTTCATCAACGGTCTCAATCTTAATTGAATTGTTGATGAAACCAGAAGCGGGTCGCTCTGGTGTAGTCAATAAACGAACCTTGGTAGATGGACACATAATTGGTCCCTTGACGGATACGTGGTATCAAGAGTGGGTCAAAATCTACCGAAATGCGAAATATTGCGTAGCTGATTCTGTCTAAAATAAGTTCGTTCCTGCTTCACAAGGAAATATTGTAGTTCCTACACATCGCATGCATACCTACACACACATATGTATATTCACATGTTTACAAAATGAGGACCTGATGTGAATGTTAAAAAACTGTGAGCGATAATGAGTGATTGTGCAAACCTAACCTGGTACATGATTTGAGCTTTCGATATTTAATACCATAATAATATGATAATGTTTATCAAAATGTTCTCGAAAATGACGTTAGGATGGATGCTTTTTGAAATGTACATCGTACTGCACATGTGTGTGACGTACTCTCCAGGATAACTTCATTCGTTCAGGGCAGCAGACACGTCTGGATACAAACATAATCATCTGCAGGTCACAGCATCTGCCTTCAAGTCATGGCGGCCCGAGTCAGGATGCCCAGAATATGTATTTCCCTTACCTAACTGGAACGAAATGGCAGTGGAACGTTAACTTGTCGAGGTCGCACGACAATTTGTTATAGATACACGTTGACAAGTACGAAGAAAGATGATTACAGGTTTCATAATCAGATGCAAATATGACATAGGTTTTGGCCAAATCACTGTTCTATAACATGACCCAACTGGTTTTGTTTGAATCCGTCAGGAGCTGTGTTAGTTGCGCCAGGCAGCACCCCAGCACACAAGATCAAATGATCCCACGGTAACTACAGGATTTTTATTAGCATCGAAACTAACAATCAATGAACAGTTAAAAAGAAATATCAATATTTCTTATGGAGATGCCCTCTATCAATCTGTCATTATACTTGCACACACAGCATGAAGCTGGGAATAGTTTCATCTTTCACCAATTAAACCTGGCTGAGATTTCCTTCTCCGACATCAGGGTTCTTTTGTGGCGAGGATGAAAGCATCGGGTTTTTGTATGATCATTAAACCTTGCTAAAATGATTCTGATATCAATTTAACTCAGTAAACTGTATCATTGTAATCACATTAGTGTTTCACAAACATTTCGATATTTAATCATTCGAGAGCGCTACCGGACAAAGACAGGCATTAAGCACAAATACAAAGTTTGGTTTACAAAGATACAGAAAGGGTGTGTTTATCAAGCCTTGATCTATATTTTTGAATCGATTATTAATCATGTCAGCATTCGGAGTGCAATTACATGTGATGAAAGCAGATAAAAGACCTTATGACGTTGACACATGTATACAGTAATTCGATGGATCAATACCAGTTCGGTATGAGTGTTTTGTTGGGCAGGCAAACCTTACTGCCAGTTCACGTCACAGCCAGATAAACAACATCTTGTCACGGAATTCCGCAATATGCAAAGAAATAAAATCAGGGTCTGGATACTTGAAGCGTAAACATGCCATCTTGTCCGACCGACTTGCGTGTCATTACTGTTCTACAATTGCTGAACACAATATAGACGTTGCTTATAGAGACAGCGTTAAAGTACAACACGGCGTCATATTGGGGTGTTTACCTGTACCGATAACATTTTCCTATGTTGACCGATTGCTTGTTTAAGATCGTACTTAGCAATAATACAACTGTATGACAGTGGGTTGCGAATAATCTGGACCAGACACGGAAGTGGTTGGTATAATGAGCATTGATCGACGCAACTGGGGTCCGACGGCATGCATGCACCATGCGAGCTTTACGGCCCGATCTCTTTTGTCACCCGTTACGACAAGCTGGAGATCAATTCCAACCCGGATCGTCACGGTCGGTTTCTGTTTAACCTTCTCGGGGAGGTACCAAGGGTTGCGCAAAATTATAGCGGATTCGTTGTGTAAAATGTCATAATATGAAAACATGCTGTACATGTTTGGTGGTACATGTTAGTGACACCATTTCGTAAGTAAACAGAAAAATATCAAGTTGACGTCAATGTGCGTGGGTGCTGTTGATTCAAAGCCGCCTCGAACAGTGTGCGAGTTATATCACGGCGCGTCATCCTGATGTCAAGATAAACCCCTGACAATTCGGGATTTCGGCTTAGAAGAGTTATCAATATGAATATAAGATTCGAACCAACAGTCACACCCTCGGACGACATGTATTCGCTTCAGGAAGTTGATGCTCTAGGGGAAGTGGCTTCTGTTCAGAACACAGGTCCGTCTGTGGGTCCACTACAATGTCTTCTAGTGCTGGTTACATGAGGTAGCTCTGAGTTAGCTTTAAGTTTCAGACCGAACTGCCCATCACATCATATACACACCTAATTAGCATAACTGACATTCCTGGCCCGTTCCTAAAAATGTTGTAGCTTTTTTACCATAACAACCTCGTTTGCAATCCCCGTGGTTCATAAAGGTGTTCACCGGGCTATGTCCTTTTTCAGTCATCTGATTCTCAGAATATCGTTTGCTTTCTGAGTATATACCTGGTTTTCCTCATTCCATTTTTGCGAAAGCTGCCTCTATCCAGTTTGTAACTTTAGCCAGGACAGAGTTATGATGCCTGTGCGATGGGTGAAGAGTGAGTAATGTCACCATTTTCATGTTTCCTACTATGGGGGCCCTTCTGTGACTCTTGCCTCTGATACACGTTTATCCCTTCAATATACAACCGGTAAATGAGCCTTATTTGTGTGTGGTTTCGCATTACTAAGACACTTAGCGGTATTGAATTAAGAAACTAATGATATTGTTAACATTCATATTTGGTTTCTTCATTATTGCCTTCGTGAAGAATTCAAACCCAAGTGAGAAGTCGCTAAGAACGACCCAGGGAGTAATACAGATGATTCTGGAGCCAAATAAATGTTTGCTCAGACTACACTGCGGTGTTAATTGGTATTAATTGTATGTTGGTGCTCTTAAACCAGTGACTAGTGTGCCCAGAGTAACCCCCACCATCCCCACCCCCGTAGCATTTGCCACCTCAGCATGAAATACGCGAACGTACATGTGACACTAATGCATGGAGGCGAAGATAGCATAGCTTTCAGATGATGAGCAAGAAGTAAATTATAGTATCAATACACTCTATTATGCCGTGACAGCTGCATTTATGATATCAAATATCTAACACTACACAGACTGTAAACGTTGCAAAATGTTGCTGAAGGTGATCTTGTTCTCATGTGAAGAGGTACATGCCATGTTTTTCTATTTAATAGGATGAACCTATGTCGCCTGAAGAGACGCTACCTAATTAAAGCCAAGCCCACATAAAGAGTTTCAAGAAAAAAATCCCGAAGAGCGTGTGCACTTGAATCCACATGTATTGGGTTGACCTTTTTGCCATATTGCCATATGGGAGTGGAAATGTCTAGCAGCATTCTGTCTGTGTCTGGGTGAGATGAACTGCTGTAGTTATGTCTGAGGTGTGCATGTGAGTTACGTCCCTTGTCCCTGCCAGAAACCTATGATTCTTCATTTCGCCTCGATTACGTTTCAATGACAGTGAGTTTGTTATCACGTTTCAAATGTTCTTATTACCAACTGATTGGTTTATTTTTCCATGTGATCTTTTAGATACAGGAGTAGCTATTTCAGTGTTTGCGTGCAAATAATAATGTTTATCTAATAATATCAGTCAGGAAAGGTATAGCAAGACCATGCTAGTAAGTTGAGAAGTATATCCCCGTTTGGAGGTGGGTCGAAGACCGGTGGCTGTTGTTTGTAACCCCGGAACCAAAGCCAATTAAATTCACAGTTTGGGGGCTGAAATAGAGGAATATGTTTCACGGGAACTTCGAATTGAAGGAGATAATTCATTGCATGTTTCCTGATACACATTATGGTCCCATTGATTAACGATACTTGCTACCAAATATCACTCTGTAACGTAAGTTTTCTCGGAACTCCTGCATCTGATAATAGTACACGGACTGGCTAATGACACATCCTTAGCCTGTCCAGTGATAGGTCAGAATTGGCGAAACGATTGATCAGCTAGGTGCACTTCGATCGATTTTATCGGACACCTAGTCTGAGAAATGGTTCAAGATGCTTCCTTCGCTTTTAAATACTATGATCCAAGATGAGGTAGACGGTAAGTACAGCGAAAGACCTGGCCATTAATCTCAGATTTAGAATGGATGGTAGGAGGCTATTGTCCGATCTGCAGCCGCGTCTACTCCTGGTTTGATCTACAATCTGACAACAACAGCCTGTACCTCTTCGCTGTTAATCAGACAGAGATCGAGTCCAACCAAAGAAACTCATATGTGCTTCATACGTGTGTTAAGTACCTGTTTCATCATCTTGTTCTAATGAAGGTCTTTGTTAGCTGAGCATCTTTATAGCTCTGCATCACAGACGCCTGAAGGCCAGAATAGGTTATCTTACATCAGTATGAAGACTGAAGTGTAAGTTTTACTACCGTTTAACCTGTACATGTACATATGAAAAAAGTGGGCACACATGAAATTTTGATAATTTGACAGCACATAGTTTTGTAAAAGAATTCTCCAATTTGTAACACAATGATTCGGAAGGATTACTGTAACAGCGAAAAACACGAAAATAACACTGACAGAAATTATGTTCATGATGCACAATGAATACTTCCATAAGGAGAACTTATTGGTAGTCGCTATCAACGTTATTTACTTATAGCATCACATAACATAAAACCGTCGCTAAAGACCGTATTTGATCTTAATCTGCAGTAATTAACAGCATGATGATTAATCCTTCAAGTCGATTTTAATCATGTAAATTATCGGATTCCACCTACAACATTCCCATTGAAGAGGGTGCCCGACCCAATGGTGGAGAAAACGACATTTTCCAATAAGTTGACAAGGTCTTCGTCTTAAAATAGTTTCATTAAATCCCTTTTCATCTTCTTAATCATTTCTTTTTAGTCTTATTGAAACGCATTTCTCAGCCATTCAAGTATGCTTTTTTGCCAAATTAGTCTTAAATCTGATAAAAGTTTTATTGAATTCAGCCGAACCCGATACCTCTCCTTTCGCTACCTGCTACTGCAGATCAAGACATTTTTCTGTAATGCCACTTCTCATAGTTTTCAAGGAGAACTCTCAGCTGAGGACGAAGAGTAGTTAAAGTTGGGAGTGAGTTTCAATATCAAGACGCATGCAGCTCACTGAAGTGTCTTGTTGTTCGAATAAAGTTATCTTATTTGTCCGCAAAAGGGAAAGAAGAAGTAAATGACATTATCAGTTGCCGGAGTGTGAGCAGGCTGTATAACTCTCGAACATAAACACCACTGGTAACTGAGGATTCCACTTCATCATCAGTTCCTGGGTATATTGATTTTAAAAGTTCGTAGTCCCTTTCTGGTTTAGACAATTATTCCCATTATGACGGCTTTTCAAATGTGTTTTCAATGTTCTCACAGAATTTTGTAAATCAATGGTATCTCCATATCCTGTCATAGGAGAGAACGATTAAAAAAAACCCGCCCATTTGCTACAGTATTTGTCGTTCTATGATTACTTCAAATGATAGATTACGTTTTAATATCCTTAAAAAACATTGAATTGTAAATGGATTTATTTGAATATTTAGTTTCCTAAATTTCCAAGATTTGTCAAAACGCGATTAAGGTTTTCTGTTTACTGAGCCAAATCGTTATATCATTCTGGATTCCATTTTAATGAATTCTAAATCTAAATGAGTTATGCGGGGACTGATGGTGGCTGGCTGTGGGGGATAATCGATGACATTTCCGATAGGGGATCATATCTGACACATTCCTTAACACTTCAAGTTGGACCTCTTAAAGTGTATCGAGAATCGTGTGATGAAGCGATCATATTTCTTTGATGCATCAACGACTTCCTGACTTTTATTTCATACAGCGGTTTTGCATAGGCACTCGTGCATTGCAAGTTCCTTCAAACATAACAGTATTTAAATTATTGAAATGATTCAAGCTCACTTCCTAAATACTCAAGGAGGAAGCATATAACTGGAATGTATAGTGCGATTTTTTTCTGTTCGGCTTTACGCAACATGGCCGCTTATTCCTTGAACATACCATCAGTTTACACATACAGACGATGAGCGTGAAAGAGCGTTCAGAGTAACCATTTGCTCTCTGATTGATATTTTGACACAAACATATAAGTCCCACAAGTGTTTCTGTTCCAGACAAAACATATCTACGAGTATTTTTAAAAATCTCTGCTATGTCTAAATTGTGATAATTATCTATAGGCTTATTTATCATACAGAAATCGTTTCACAGCTGCTTAAATACATAGAGGCGATATTTTAATCCCCCAAAATAACGATGTAACAGTAAGCCGTTTTGGTTTGTTATCATGAGCTTTTCGAGTGCACCAATTGCAGAAAAACCTAACATCATATGGTATAGTCTTTTCAAGGTTACATAAAAAATGGAGATTTTTATGCAGACGCCTTACAACATCAAATATTTTAGCAAGCTTTATATATCATTTTAGTAAGCTTTATATATAGCACCTTTGGAAGGATGTTTATATATATGTTTCAGTATTGAAGACTGGTCTTCACCAGGTTATGCTATATTGGACAATGTATTTGTAATGATGTCTGATATTAATCGAATTTTGGGAAGAAAAACATTACTGGGTTTTTTCCCGAAAATTCGAGTGATGCGTCTGCTTACTGTTTTTATTTTACATTGGTTGTAATATCTTAACCAAAATGTTTATGCTGCAGACTTTGTGACACCTTCACACTAATGTTTTCCCACAGGTTGTGTGGTGTCCATGTCGCCGCAGACATTTGTTTGCGCATGTGTGCTATTCTGATACGCTAATGTAACCTGCTGCAGTAAAGATTCGCTTGTAAACATGCAGTGCCACTTGCAGTTTTGCGTCACTTGTATACATGCAGTGTTACTTTCTGTAGTATAGTGCGATTTGAATGCATGCAGTACGACCTCCTATACTACGGTATGACTGCAGCGACGGATCAGTTGTATAGTTATGTTGCATTTACTGTAACTACAGATTCGCGACACCTTCAGAGCCTGTAAGGTCTATATTTAATACGAATTATTGATTTATATATTACATATATGCATGCAGTAGCTAATGTAATTTATAACTACTTTGCGTCTTTGATCATTTTGAAAATATATTACACGGTATGTTTTATGTTTGATGTTTTCCAGGGCGCCAAATGATGTCTTGCTGCAACTGCTGTGTGCATCGACATCCTCTAGCAAGACATAAACTGTGGCCTCTGTTGCTTGAACGGCAACACAGAATAATACAATTGCCTTGTATACATGCGTGATATTAGATCATAGCATACAACCAGATCCCAGGATTCCTCTGTTGTTGTGGGCTGCAGACGGAATGTGTAATCGAACTAGACTTGGATATATGTAACTAATCACATCAACATTCATTTCCAGCACGGCTTTGTCTGAGGCGATCAGAACCAATATTTCCAGCTATACACGATATTGCCCTGTACGAGACGCATCGCATTGGGCCTCTGATCTTTCACATCCCCTCTTTCCGGAACTTCTGAGAATATTGCAATAAAATGGAAGTCAGAATTAGTACCCTTCATCAAATCACAGCACTGACTGATTTATATTATAGAGCTGTCGAGAGGACGAAACGCTGATTGAAAAGTTGGCCATGCACTGTCTCCTGGATTGAGTTCATCAGTGGCCAAGATATGATGTCTGATCTTTGGCCTTACACGACTGCGATTTATCAGCGCAGGAAGTATGGGGTACAATCGTGCCTTTACGAAGGACACGAAAACCTAGTTATATGGCAATTTAGCCAGGAATCTGAGACATGTTACTGAGTTTGAGGATGCTTTGCGTGTCCATTACCTATAAAACCTACAGGTCATAAAGTATTATGGCAATATTTGTAACATAAACTGATTGCTTACACACCAGCATACTGAATGACCTGTCCAACAGAACTGCCAGTTCCTTCATTTCATTGTAAGTTCATACGACCTATTCCTGTACGTAACAGATGAGGCACAGCTTTGTTGTCATCTGACCAAGGCATCCGCATACAAGCATCATGTGTATAGAGGGTGACTTGTCATGACTAATATCATGTTCAATCGAGTAGTCGACAAAGCAGTTAGTAGTTAGACAGAGCAGTTAGTCTTCTATTTATCTCAACTCTGTTGTATGGTGGTATAGTACTGAGCAGTCACTTACCATTGCAAAGTGGCTGCTGCATTAAAATATTCAATTTCATCGTAATATGGCCATGTAAATATTGTTAAACAAGAGGGCTCCGTATTCACTATCAGTCGCCACGGTGCACGTTTGGATTACATTTGTTCATATAGTAATGAGTGGGTGAGTGAGTTTGGTTTTACGCCGCTTTTAGCAATATTCCAGCAATATCACGGCGGGGAACACCAGAAATGGGCTTCACACATTGTACCCATGTGGGGAATCGAACCCGGGTCTTCGGCGTGACGAGCCAACGCCTTAACCACTAGGCTACCCCACCGCCCCTCATATAGTAATGAACAGTAAGCAGTGGTGTCAAATGTAATCGGGAATATCAAGAACAGATTTGACAAATCCAGCATCGTATTGAACTTTCTGTTAGGTATTCGGGCAATACAAGTCTGGGAGTGCGTGTCTGTCTCTTCCCACATTACAACAAAATCAGTTTGTTCACCTTTGATATCAATCCTATTCCTATGTAAGTACTGACTGACTGACTGACCGCTTTTAGCAATATTCCAGCAACATCACGGCGGGGGGACACCAGAAATGGGCTTCACATATTGTACCCATGTGGGGATTCGAACCCGGGTCTTCGGCGTGACGAGCCAACGCTTTAACCTCTAGGCTACCCCACCGCCCCCCTATGTTAGTAGCTTCACGACTGTTGCTGTGGACGAATATATTCCATGACTTCATTACTATGTTGTTATTGACTTGACGGTGTGTTGCTTGTCGACTTCAGAATTGAAGCAATAGGTAAATGAATCTAAACACAGTAGTATGCATTTTATACTGATACTTGAATGTGTAATGCCAGTCTATTGTGTGTTGCTATACTTTGCGGTTATGTGTGTTGATTTGTACTCGAGGTTAAATTTAAATTATAATGGCATTTCTTTGTTGTTTGTTGGTTCAAACTTAATTCTTAATTTAGATTTATTTATTTAGATTAATGTTATTTGTTAAATTATTGCTTCATGTCGGAAGTGGACAGGCAACACGCCACCAAGTCAACAACATCATACTGAATATCTGCTTCGCTTTTTACAAACGAACACATAAGAACATTATGCAGTGTATTTTTATAATCCTAGATATATTTTACCAACCCTCAAGACTGTTCAGTTCATTATCCATCTTATTCCATAAATCACTCCACATGGCTGGAGAAATACGATTGCCCAACATCTATATATTCGGTTTATTCATTTGTAGCTTGAGTCATCTTTCCAAAAATAGACCAATGCTGAAATCCCAATGAAAATATGATGTTTCGTTCGATTTTTACACAAGCGAATTATTGGGTGTCAGAAGTGAAAATGTTATAGTAAAGGCTGACACTTTTGCGAGGAAGAGTGCGAACGTAATTCATGTGATTCATTTGGCTTCTAGACCTACAGTCTACATACCATCAAGTGTTGGGGGCTGACATCGATGGCAATCCGTACTATTGAGTATGTTGTTTGTGTACAGAGTGTGGGGTGATACGAAAGGCCTTCCAAGGGCATTAGTTCATTTATCAAACCACGAGACTTACAGCGAATAGTAAACAGAATCCCTGGTCGCTTGCATAAACACCAGTGGGATGAAAGAATAAGAAATTTCAACCATTATCAACAGGGTATACCAGTAGCAGATTGCACAAACCGGTGCACGAAATTTTGCCTTGTTTATCTGTTGTTTAAACGCCTCCCTCAGCGGCATTCTAACTGAATGACGGCGGTCTGTATCTATTCGAATCTGGACGAGATTAATCCAGTGATTGATATCATGAGCATCGATCTAAGCATTTGGAAAACGGGGATATATGATTACAAATACTGGTGGATGTACCAGTAGCCGAAGCAGTGTTAAGACCAAGATACATGCAGTGTGAATTATTCAACTATTAATGTTCGTTGAAAAATAGAATAGACAAATAACAATGAAGTTTTCTAACACTTTTTTTATATTCTATTAGTGAGGGAGCTAGGTTTAACGTGGCTTGGTAATGCATTTCATTTATATTACTACGTGTCAGTTGATTCAGAGTGAAAGCCTTACATGATGCAGGTCTTGGACGTTTAAGACTCATGAGTGTACCGACACCACTGGAATCATGACCAGGTCGAAACAGGGACTAGAATCATAGGTTCCTGGCACATTCTAAGGGAAGCAACCGTGCACAAATTAGACAAGTTGCGCGAACATGCCCTCATATTCATAATGTATGACAAGACTGCGAATGACAGGAAACATAATATTTAAAATATGACTATCAAACTTTTTCAAAAGAGTGTATTGAATGCAGGTGAAATTTTCAGGAACGTGTATTTCGTGTGTTTTCTGCTAGGATTCAATATTGTCATCGGTTGTGTACAGTTACATTGAGACATCCCTAGCGGCTAGGGTTCCCTCGGCCCACTGACCCTCCAGAAGCCGACCAACACATCCAAAACTCTTGAAGATTGAACAAAATATCTGTGAGCGCTGCTGATCCAATCTTGCCCCCAGATAAAGGCTATTCAGGCCAAGCGGACGAATACGCTGTGAAAAGTGGAATTGTCACAGCTGATCAGCTTCCGGCAAATAACAGCACAGGATATAAATACTCTTGTCATGCGCGCTAGTGCTCTTTGCAGTTCGTTGCCGTGGGGGACTTTGATAGTGACGAATGATTAGGTGGGGTGTGAAAAGGGATTGCATTGATGCTCAAATGAATCAGTATTTGAGTATAAAGAACATGGGTTCTAGTTATTGATAATGATCAGATTAATTAGGCAATCGGATGTCCTCATCAATAATACCGGTCTTGAAAGGAGGTGGTTCTGGCATTTTATATTTTTGTAACTAGAATGAAAAGGATAGCACACTGTCTGTTAAAATCAGCGCTGAATTGAAAGGAGAAGTGCTTTAATATTTTAATTGACTAATTTTTATAATTGTATCACATCCAGCTGCCGTCTTTGGTAAGAGGTTACACATCCAATATTCATCTTATCTCACAATCAACGAACAATGTCATTGTGATGTTTTATGCATTTTTTCTTGAAACATAACGCATAGCTAGTACTTGTCGAGTGCAACGACTAGCGGTCTCTGTGAAACATTAACACGTATGATTTCTCAACATATGGTACGAGAAAGTCCCTGTTATTTTTTAAAGCGAAAAAATCCTTTACTTCAAACTTGCATTTGAATTGCATGGTAGTTCACCCGGTTATGAAGAAATTATTTTACTTTTCCTTTCTCTGCCTGCAAATGTAGGTGATTACACAACCGCGAATATTGTTTTGAATGTCGATGATTGCCTTGTGTAGTGGCAGTGGTTCACGTACAGTGAGTGGGTAATTGTAATTTCTGAAAATTGTCATGTACCACAGAGGTATCTTATTATCTTTAATTACGTTGTCATCCATTGCTTGGTCTGTGCTAGTGTGCAGTTGATGATTTGTTACAGCTAATTCATCTCTCAAAACCTCTAAAAGCAAACAACGAACCTGGATCACCATTACTGGTTTTTACGAATCGTCATCTGGACGCATTCATTTCTTCCAAACCAGCATGAGCATTCTGGCTAGTTTTGCACTCTCCAAGAGTAGCTACATGAGTAGTGGATATTAATTAATGCAATCGAGGATCTTTGTGTCAGATCTGAAGGTTCCCCTCGAGATGTGTCATTTACAACTGCTGAATTCTCAGTGAGGATATTTTATGGCGGCTTCAATTACTGTGGGTTTAGAGTGCTTCAGGGCAGAATTCTATGTCCTGTATGTTATCTTCATCAGTTAACATGCATATACCACACACACAACTGAAGCAAGTGTAGGTCATAACCACTGAACGACGAACCCAATCCACTGAACGACGTGTATGTCACCCGTACCAAGTGAAGGATGTATACGCCATCCCATCCACTGAATAACGTTTACGTCACACACAACCACTGAATAACGTTTACGTCAAACACAACCACTGAATAACGTTTACGTCAAACACAAACACTTAATAACGTTTACGTCACCCACAACCACTTAATAACGTTTACGTCACACACAAACACTGAATAACGTTTACGTCACACACAACCACTGAATAAAGTTTACGTCACACACAACCACTGAATAACGTTCACGTCACACACAACCACTGAATAACGTTCACGTCACACACAACCACTGAATAACGTTCACGTCACACATAACCACTGATTTACGTTTACGTCACACACAACCACTGAATAATGTTTACGTCACACACAAACACTGAATAACGTTTACGTCACACACAAACACTGAATAACTGTTTCCAGTTTACGTAACACAAAAACTGAATAACGTTCACGTCACATACAACCACTGAATAACGTTTACTTCAAACACAACCACTGAATAACGTTTACGTCACCCACAACCACTTAATAACGTTTACGTCACCCACAACGACTTAATAACGTTTACGTCACCCACAACCACTGACAAACGTTTACGTCACACACAACCACTGAATAACGTTTACGTCACACACAAACACTGAATAACGTTTACGTCACCCACAAACACTGAATAACGTTTACGTCACCCACAACCACTGAATAACGTTCACGTCACCCACAACCACTGAATAACGTTCACGTCACACACAACCACTGAATAACGTTTACGTCACACACAAACACTGAATAAGGTTTACGTCACCCACAAACACTGAATAACTGTTTCCTGTTTACGTAACACACAAAAACTGAATAACGTTTACGTCATTCACAACCACTGACTAACGTTCACATAACCCACAACCACTGAATAACGTTTACGTCACCCACAACCACTGAATAACGTTCACGTCACCCATACCCACCGAAAAACGTTCACGTCACCCACAACCACTGAATGACGTCCATATCCTTCACAGCAACTGAAGCACACCCAAGCCTCTCACACAACTGGTGCAAGTTTCCTGTTATTCCCATATCAGTTAACTTTACGCATACATAGTATTTACACAAAATAGCAATAACTGCTTCCTCGTTTTGATTTATGTATATGTCTCCCTCGGCGTTGTATTATAATCCAATACAAACAAAATGCTTCCCTGCGGAATACAATGTTCTGTCTTCCAAAATTGTTTTGTTGAGCAGCAAGCCCCGCCGTGATGAAGAGATCCCAATCGGTAATCAAATAGCTCTGTAGAGGAATGGCAAAATAATGCAAAAGTGATAAGGATGATTTGATTACAATCGCATGCTTAGGGGCAGCCGGGCCAGATGGATTTCTCAAGAGGACCGATCCGCTAATAATTGGCTTCAAGGTAACTGGAAAGTGAAACTCATCGACAAAAGCTGATGCCCAATACTTGTGTGGTCTTCTAATGTGTAGTTGTTGAATCTGTCAGAATTAAACGTCCATTTGGTAGGAATGTAATGTCAGCATCTACACGACTAGAGCTAACTGTTTAGAAATCACGGTTTCCAGACTCTCCGATTGAAGATGATTTCTTCTTTGATAACGTCAAATGGAGATGGACGCCATATGTGATAAGCATTTCATCTGAAACGCATCACTCTCCATTATATGAAGTATACGCTGAATATATTCCCAACAGTGAAGCTGTTATCGGAACTGCAAGTTGGAAGAAATTGATTCCGTGCATTACTTTTCGGCTTAAAGGTTACCGTATATGTACTTGATTTCGAAATACTATCAAACTTGGGGGCTTTCATCTGTACATATTTATTTAACAAGCAAGAGTGAAATTGATGCAGCCAACACTATTTTCTGTATTGCATATGCTGTGTGTGTGTGTGTGTGTGTGTGTGTGTGTGTGTGTGTGTGTGTGTGTGTGTGTGTGTGTCTCTATATATATATATCCTAGTCGGTGCAGGTCGGAAACAAATGTCGATACGATTGAAAGGTAATCGATCAACTCTGACTGTTCACGCTACCATCAAAGAAGATATAAGGACAATTACAATTTGATTGTAAGCAGTCATGCATCTGTTTCTGACGTCTTTGCGAACAAATTGTTGAAACAAACATGTATTTCAGCTGGAAGTTTCATAGGACATGGTACTGGCAATGGGCCCTAATCAATGCTCATATTCGACTTTTGTCACTTTTCTAGTTCAGGTAGTGACATTATAGGATGGGAATAAACTATTGTACAATATTCAAACATCGATATATCGGACAATTTAACTTAGATTTCTTGGCAACATTCCCTTTTAAAGTTTATGCCATCCCGAGCAGAATATCGATCATATTTCTCACATCTTCTCAGCTGATTTCTCTTATTCTCTTACATTAATGCTCAAGTCAATACAATTTAAACTTAAGACACGAAAATAACGGTCTTATACACTACGGAAGAGTTAAAAGTCGATAAACCCATCGTCCTGATACGTCAAATGGCGTTACTAGGCGCAGTCATTACCTCAGTAAAACAGCTTTATACAATTTCACATTTCCAATAATATCTGATCTTGCTTAGAATAAGCTGTGGGAAAAGTTTTTTTCGATGTGAAGCTAAATTAACGCCAAGTAAGTGATTCGTGATGTAAACACTTTGCCGAAGCACGTGACCTCCGACCTCAAGATTAAGTCATTGAACCACGCGTACAACTCAGTCAGAGCTGAAGATATAACTAAGCATGTACATGGAACTGGTTTTAATACGTGTTCCTGGGTGTTATGTCCTTTTTGAAAGGAATTCGTACACACATACTCATGACATGGACAGAATCGTAAATCGACAACACATGACAGTATTTTCAACCATTACCACTGTACCACACCAGTAAGCAAATGATACTTTAGTTTTCCACTGACTCTATTTTACAACCGCGTCAATGCTGTGAGCCATTATTGACCTATGCAGTAAGTATCAGGACTGTAGTGACACATAAGGTGTCAGTGCTGTGAGCCATTATTGACCTATGCAGTAAATTTCGGGACTGCATTAACACATAAGGTGTCAATGCTGTGAGCCATTATTGACCTATGCAGTAAGTATCGGGACTGCATTTACACATATACCACGTGGGTTGATTATCGGGTCAATATCTGGGGTTATTCACTTTTGAGAACGACCTCTCAAGGGGTTGGTTATCGGATAACCAACCTTCTCCAGAGGTTGGTTAGCATATAACCCCTAGGGCGGTTATCTGACCAAATTTCGGGGCGATACCGGGAACAAGGCTCGTCCTCGCCTCACCTTCCCGGTATCGCACCTCGAGAAGAACTTTTCCCTTAGCATATCGGGTTTTTTTACCTTGTGGTATATGCGAAATAAAAACCTTAAGCTCGTGATTCGCTTCGCTAACCACCTCTCGGTACCCTCGAGGTTGTAATCACAGCGAACCACTCGCTTGGCGGTTATTATTTCACCTATAAGGTGTCAATGGTGTGAGCCATTATTGACCTATGCAGTAAGTATCGGCACTGTATTAACACATAAGGTGTCAATGCTGTGAGCCATTATTGACCTATGCAGTAAGTATCGGCACTGTATTAACACATAAGGTGTCAATGCTGTGAGCCATTATTGACCTATTGAGTAAGTATCAGGACAATATTAACACATAATGTGTCAATGCTGTAAACATTAACATTGTATGGTTACAGTTAGGGCTGAACCAACATCCTAGTTATGTTATGATCCTTTTCCTGTCATTATAATACTGTGGATACGGGCTGGAGGTCTTATGTACAGTAAACTATCTTGATCTTGATACCGGGTGACACCATAAAATTGCAAGATTAATTTTGAAAGAGTGAGTGAGTGAGTTAAAATTTAAAGTCACAGCGGCAATATTTCAGCCATATCGTGACTAAAACTAGTTCTAAATTTATAATACATACAGATAATATATAAAACCCTGTCAACGAAGGACAGTAAAACCACTAGATTATCACAAAATGAGTTAAAACTAGCTAGCATATAACTTTAAAAGTAGAAAACTATTTTTGGACAATACAATGTAAAAATGGGCCAGTAATTGCCAACAACTGAAGGTAGATCACCATACTAGGGACAATGGGGACTTATAGTGCCTTTGCTACCTGCATGGACCCTAGCTGGATTTACACCATCCCTTCAGCCATTGGCGTTTATACTGATATTTAGCCATACATTAAAAACACAAAAATACTACGATTAAATATCTGGTACACTTAAATTGACTAAATGTTTTGGGACTTACGTACCCTCTCAGGAGGACAATAATATTATGCTACTTCAACCCCCTTTGAGGGTACAGCCACTAACAATCTCAGTTACTAATTTAAATTACCAATAATAAAATATTTATCTATTTACAAATCAGTTAACAAATCTAATTCTTTTAAAAATGCAATATTTAAATGAGAACTTATATCACTTAAAAGATCCTTCATAGTATTTCCATCCTTAAAGAACACTCGAAAGCAATAATAACATTTAATTCGACCTTCAGAACAAACGTTTATTCACCTTATGGTTGTGTTATGCTTCGCATATACCTTCAAGAGCAGAAGCGGATTGAAATAATATGTGAATCTGTAGTTAAATGATGCTGTACTGTGTTGTACGCTCTTCATGTATATGGGACTATGACCTTTCATGTAATAAACATTTGGTTGGTTGGTTTGTTGTTTAACGCCGCTCTAAGCAATATTCCAGCAATATAGAAACAATCCAGACAATCCAGTGATCAACAGCATGAGCATCAATCTACGCAACAGGGATACGATGAAGTTGTCGGCGAGCTATAGCCTGTCTTTATATTGTTCTAAGATAACACACTAGTTTTAATTCTACCTGTGATAATCTAGTTGTTTTACTGTCGTTTGACGACATATTTTATAATGGACACATATTCTTTATCAACGTCAAAATTGTTCTCGTCACGATATGGCTGAAACATTGCCGATGTGACGTTAAATATTAACTCACTCACACACTGGAATACGATGACATGTGTCAACCAAGTCAGCGAGTCTGACCACCCGATCCCGTTAGTCGCCTCTTACGACAAGCATGGGTTGCTGAACATCAATTCTAACCATCTCGTCATTACGGGTTGCTGAAGGCCAATACTAAATTGGATCTCAATAAGCATTTGGATTTGAATGATACATATTGAATCATCAACATCATGTCCTTAATAGTTCTGTATAAGAACAACCACTGAAGCTGAAGAAAGTCTTTGAGGAATATATCAAGTATATCTACATACATGTAACTCAGCATTAAACATGCCCGCTGTCTGAGTAGCACGTTTCAGTCCATCCATTTTTCCGGAGTAGGATTTTATTGCATTTTTGTCGGAGTAGACCTAAATAAGACAATGTTTCGAGTGGCTTGTAACCCATTGAACCTTGCCAGGCGCTGTAGTGTTAATGGCATCTGGTTTACTCCGGATAAGGAAGGAAACGACTCTCGGGGCTAGTAGGACGCGTCTCACTGTAGCATCCGCCTTGAATGTGACCAATTTCATTAATGATTTAAATTACAGTCAACCAGTATCGCATTTTGAAATCTTCAGAATCCCGCAGAAGTAGAGTTTCTGCTACCACTTGTGTAAGTGTGATGTGTTGTGTTGTGTCGTGTTGTGTTGTGTCACGACCAGTACCGAACGTCAATCTGATCTCAGATTAAAAAACTGAAAAGGCATTTCATTTCAGAAAGGCTGGCACTGAAAACTATGACGGGCTTCAAAAGAGACCTTTTATCTATATATTGATAAACATACTTGGTTTTTGCATTCTCAGTGTCAACGAAGTCCCAAGCACATACTAGTAAGTGCTGTACTTTAAAATCACTGATTGCATGATGTCTACAAACATACATAGTGTTATAAGGTATAGAGGACATGCTTGTAGGCCAAACAAAAGAGTGACCTTGTGTGACGTAATAATCGAGAGCAAACTTTATCTGTAATAGAGCCTTAAATGGAATTTGCAATTTGAAAGTCGAGAGCTAAACGTTCACCGATAGCGTTGAGTGGAACCAAACCTAGATATTGAAAACTGCACAGTATCCAAGAAGGACGTGCCCAAAAGAAACGTAAGTGATCCACGAACACGAACACGAACACGTGTCTGTTCGGCTGCACATATGTGTATGGGGAGAGATGGTTGCAAGAATTGGAAGGGTACTGAAAGTTCTACCTTAGCTGATAACCTCTCTATCTGAACAGAGATTGCCTCACATATTCATGTCCCTGTTTCCAATTGGTTCATTGCTTACAATTGCAGACAGAAACATGATCTTCACACGAGCGTTCAAACATATACATGTGTGTAAATCATACATTCATATGACAACAGAACTGACGGCATGACAATATCATTCTGTATAATGTGCCAGTTTTTTCATGATTGTAAACATCCTTTGTAACAAAACAAACGCAACAGTAGATCACACTGTTTAAAATGCTTCACTGCGCTATTTCCACTTTCACTCTTGACAGTGTGTTTCCTCAGCATGTCCCGTTGCTTTCCGCTGCAGGTGTTGGACCTGATGAATCTCTGCCTGGAGATCGATTCTTCGATGTGCATGCTGATACTCCCAACACGATCTTCTGATTCTTTTTATGTGACGAATGAAGAGCCCTCCAGAAAGTTCTTTTACTTTAACATTCAAATTCAAAATATGAAGTGCCTTACGTGTTTTCCCCATCTCAGATTTTCTACGGAATATTTTCAAAGCAGCTGACATAATCGTCTTTACGTCTACTCAAGAATGGGATTACATTTGACATTTCAGAGAAAATTCGCTAAGTTAAATTGTGTCCCGAGGCAGTAATATCTGAATTAATTCTTGCTTGCGGTTGTTTTGCTTTGGTAATTGGAGATGACATCCTAAGGTGGGATAGAAGTGAATTCTTTGATTGAGAGGATATAAAAATACCCCCGTGACGTAACTAAGCCACGTTTTTGCAGGCATTCTGCTTGGTGCAACAAACTGTAAGGTGATCATTGCCACTAATGTTAAACAGTATTGAAAATATCAAGATGTCTTGATTAGGTAGACACATAAGATATACGTGAATTCAGTTAAATTTTACTCTTCCACTTTCAATGGCTTCATCCTAAGTCTCAAGCCCATGTCTGGTGTCCCCCGCCGTGATGATGCTGGAATATTGCTAAAGGCGGTCTAAAACGAAACTCACTAACTGACTCATCTTATGTCGAGACATGTCCATACATGGATAAGTATTCTAAACCCAGGTATTGGTATGACGCTGGGTTTCCTTGCTGCAAAGTGCTATTCTGTACAGAACACTATCAGTAATCAGTATCGGTACTATACAATGGCAATGCAATACACAATCACTAATCGTAGCAATACGACAGTGATTGGACTTCCAAAATAGGCTGGAAATCCATTCAGTAGTCAGTTGTCTGTTTTATGGATGCGTTTAGTTTCACAAAACGTCACATGAGGTCAACGGTTGAACACCAGAGCCGGTAAAACGATCATCATAATAAATGCAAATGTACCAAATCTTTATACTTGTGTTTTTATTTGGAACATGTTACCACTATGGTCACCGTTTAAAAGCTTACATCTCTTCATTTTGATGGATAAACAACTGGAAAAATTGTAAACATGTTTTTATCCTTTTTCTATCAGAACCACTATCGAACGGCAAAAGAATGCAACATATCAATGTCATTCTTTATATTGGAGGTTTAAGCGTGTTCAAATATTTGCTTTGGTTGAATGTCATCTTTGAATATTACGAAGCGTGTTTCCGTTATTACTACTTGTTCCTGATATATCATACTGGCCTTCAGTTATGACTACTGAAATGTTTGAGGTTAACTTGCTGGAAACTAATCCTTGATCAATTCTAGATGTGACCTTGTATAAAAAGACACCTTCTTCTTTCTGACTTCCACATCTTTAACTTTGGGGATCTTTTTCCCTTATACATTTTTTAAATAAGATTTCCTAAACAATCATCAATATTTGTTCAAGTTATTAAACTGCTTATTACTAAGATCATTTGAGTTAATGATTCAAGTACAAAGTGAATGCAATGACAAAGCAACGAATCTGCGAAATCAATATGTCTTTACAGATATGCCTCAAGAAACGTTTAACAGTGTCGCTTTTTAAAGATTCAAGTAATTCGCCAATTTAGCACTCAGTGCATATTGCGAATTATGCTTGCCTCGGGTTAAGAATTTGCCTAGTCTCCAAAAGAAGTCACATGAGTCATTTAATTTGTTTAATCATCGACGAAAGTTTATGTTAATATGTTATTTTTAACTTTTATCCATTAGAGGAAAGTGCGATTAGTTATTAACATGATATTTTTTCTCTGCTGTCAATGGGGAGTAATTCATTTAATTGGTTCCGGTCCACGTCATCTATCACTTCTTCTGCTTGAAGACTCTGTTCCTTCACTCTCATACTGAGGCAAATATTGTATGTCGTTATAAAATATATTAATAACACCATTTATATTGTAGTTCTATAAATCTGCGAAGACGACTGGATCAGCATAACCAACTCTGTACAAATGCTAATGACAGCAGCATACCAGTTTTGTACCACTGAAACACTGTGGAAAGTGACGAGTTGTGGAACGTTTGAACTGGCTGTGTGGAAAACAATCCACTGAAGCAAGTTAGGATGTATTACATTATTATATCTTATATGTCACTGCGTTAAAAGAATGAAATATCACCTGTACCCCTCTCTCTATGAGTCATTAGTCGTATAGTGTAAGCTATTGGGCTCGATGATAAGGTAGTATCTGCAAGCATATTTTCTTTAAAACAGCATGTGAAACATATCAAGCACATCTTTCCTCATATTCGGAATGAACAGAGTATAAACCTTCAGTCCTTGTTCCTCCAGGACTTGTTGTGAAAGAGATCCCTTCCCACATCTTAACAGCGTAAAAGAGGGAACATTACCCTCTGAAGTTGACACCGTGTTGGCTGTTGGAGTTAACCTTTTCAGCCTGAGATACTTAATGACATCATGGTAGCCATTTCCACTATCAGAAAACACCTCGTCACTTTCGTGCTTGCATAAATGTGTCACCTGGCTGTGTATTTGGTTCAAATGCAGCTTGAATGTTCTGCAATTAATACATTCAAATTGTGAATTATGTATCTTTCTTTGGCTCAGAACTTTTCTGCCATATCTTCCTAAGACCACAACATTAAGATTACAATTACAAATGGCGATACTGAATGCAAATATTTAAACTTGTTTAAAAAGTGTATCGCAATGGCATATTTCGTAAAATTAAGCACTTAACGTTAAATCTAGCCTCTTCTTGCAACACATTCACACATTTACTTCGCCGAGGGTTTAATTTACACGGGCAATATAGGGTCTTACATTGTTACCGATCATAAAAGCCCTGGCTTATTTTGATGCCGTTATATTAAAAGAGTATTTGAAAAGCAATTATACAAAAGAGATGAAAATGAAATCAGAGTCAGATGATACTGATCCCTGTGGGTTATGTATATTCAGGTTTATTTGAACGTTTGTGCAAATTGTTAAAGGTCACATGCAACGTAAAACACAACTTTGCAGATTCTGATACCTTTCGGCATCGACTTACAGATACAAATCATCAATTGTTAAGGTAATACGTATATCGATAATCGGATTTCGTGAATTTCACAAATGGGCAACATTTACAGTATTAACAGCAGTGTGTTCATAAAGAAGAAACCTGATACAGGAAATAGTTGTAAATAGTTTGTATTGAAACGTTTTGGATGGTTGCGTTTGGTTGTTTTCTGGAGCAACAACTTTCGTCAGTGGGAGACCGTAGGTTTCCATTGTATTTACTCATGGGGAATCAGTAGAACGACTTTGAACATGAGAACTGGGTTCAGGGGTTGAATGCATATTCAACCATTCAAATTATAAAATTGTCATGATTTAAGGGTTATAGTAAGAACCTTCTGTTCGCGATGTGTCAATCACATTTGTTTTGTCATTCACTCTGCTGAATCAAATGTTAGAAAAAGCAATTCTCACAAAAGTCACTACAACTATGCCAATCTTACGCATTTGTGGCTACACCACTTCAGAGATTTGGCAGCTCAGTGGATATCATATACAGGATGAATGAACCACACAGTCACAGTGTAATATTCCAGTTGTCAACAGAACATTTTACTAGTATTATGCTTTGGGTACAAGTATGTCATAAAGAGGGTACCTCGCTCTTAGATTGACCTACTGATTACTACGATAACACTACAGAAACCAGCGTATCATTTCAGCCCAAAGTAACTAACAATGCAATAGATGCGCCGAAAATATAGTGATTGGCAGAAAAAAGGAGAAATGTCGCTACTATTATATTAGACATTCAAAATTGGAATGTTAAAAACATACATAATCATTTCACAATGGTTCGAAACATAATGGCATTTCAAAAACTAAACAAATCATAAGGAAACGGCATTTATAACGACTTTGAGTTCATAAAGAAGTTTTACTATTCCAGAAACATTCAGACAGATTCCATTCATCAATTCAATTTCCTCAACGGTATATAGTCCTTACAAGAGCGGCAGGTTGTTAAGTTCAAACTTGAACTTGGTGTATTATTAAGTAATGATGACGCCGACAAATAAACATATTTTAGTCAATGTAATGACGCGATGGTTAAAATTGATGTTCAGCAACCAATGCTTGTCGTAAGAGGCAACTTACGGGATCAAGTGGTCAAGCTCGTTGACTTGGTTGACACATGTCATCGTATCCCAGTGGCGCAGATCTATACTCATGCTTTTGATCACTGGATTGTCTGGTCCAGACTCGATTATTTGCAGACCGCCGCCATATAGCTGGAATATTGCTGAGTGCGGCGCGTTAAACAAGCACACCAAACCCAAGCAAAGTTACATTCAACAACAGACATAATTCCGTGAATCTTTTAGTTTAGTTTAGTGAAATTTCAAGATATTAAGTTGGAATATGAGAGTTGAAATGTCAAATCATGTACACTATATAAATTGTTTAGGGGCAAGCTTAATATCTCAGAATCTGGAAATTTCAAGATACTTACCTGAAATTTCAAAACGATTACTTCGACATTTCAAGATCATTATCTTGAAATTTGAACTGTTGTCTCTGGAAATGCCATGCTCATATCTTGGAATTTAAACACCTACCTTCAAATTTAAACACTTTGCTGAACTTTTAGAAGAAAATATTGGATGGCATCAATTTACCAAATGTTGACACCGATACTTTGCTATATTTGAAATGTCAGACTTAGACAAGCTTGCATGCTGATGATGACAACATTAGTTTTATTGTTTTATTAAGTAGCGTGGATAAACAGCATTACAGAAAGAAATGCCTCCCAAAAGAAGCTGCACTGGTTTGGATATTGCAGTTACACCCAACATAAACTGTTTTGCATCATTTACTGAATCACCCACGCGCCAGAGAAATACTGTTTCATAAACAAGGTCTTGGTCAACAGTCTCTGGCAAAGACAGTAGTCATTAGTGGTTAGACTGAATTCTGTAAAACTATTGCTTGATTTACAGCTAACCTGGCAAAACCCATTACTTGGATATCCGTGATCTGCATTTCAATATCACTTAGTAGAATACTTTAAGCAATGAAAGGTAAAAAGCAATGAGAAGAACTCATTTACTGATAGGATATTGTAATCATCACTCAATAAAGTTCCATGAATCTTACTAAGTGCAATTTACAAGTATGTGTCAATATGTATCTACAGTCACGTGATACCAGTGTAATATGCATACTTCGTAAATGTTCACAAGTATAATTATGTCACATTCATATTTTCGTTGTAACGAATGATCTTACTTGTTTTTAAGCGAAATCGTTTTCTCACAAATTGAAGTCGAGATATGTGAATACGAAAAGTATTTTGTCGCTACATAAGGTGTAATGGTTGTGCCTACCTTAATAATATTGCTGCAAAAAGAAATGTCGATGAGCGTACGCGTGCTCCTTCTGAGGAAGGCTATTTTTTAATATCAAGCCGCATTTAAATGTAGTTATGCCAAGGCGTTTCAAGGTCCTAGTTGCCACAGATAGCTATAGTAGACCTCAACCACATTGAGGGGGCGGTGGGGTAGCCTAATGGTTAAAGCGTTGGCTCGTCACGCCGAAGACCCGGGTTCGATTCCCCACATGGGTACAATGTGTGAAGCCCATTTCTGGTGTCCCCCGCCGTGATGTTGCTGGACTATTGCTAAAAGCGGCGTAAAACCAAACTCAGTCAGTCAGTCAGTCAACCACATTGATGAAAAGCATGATCACACCTTTCTAGGTAAGCAAAGACGTTCAAGAGCTTGGATGTTTATGTGATGAGTTCTGGCAGTTATCACTTCAAATTCACTATCAACAGCAGGCGTAGCTTTATTAATGAGGCCTTCTTAAATGAAGTGAATAAGGTGTATGTAAATAAAATGAATTTTCACACATAACAAGTGGCACTTAGTAAGCTCATAGTGCCAGGGCATTACTGAAATTATTATCAACACAGTTTGTGCAACTACCATTACCTTAAACACTAACATATTTTAACTTAAAGCCAAACGTTGAAAAGTAAGTGTAATCCACAAATAGCTTCAAGCAACTTGATGTGAATGTATCAATCTCGCTGACACTTGCTGATTGTTCTTAAGCTATTACAGATTCAACAGACTAAGGATATTGTGAGACGTTAGCATCAATCTAAATGTCACCTATGTTAAATCGAAGGGCTTCTCCCAATCCGAGAACATATATATGCTGAGATGCGTCTGTACATTAACTCCTTCTTTTCTCACCCTTACAACACTCAGCGTCAGTGTAGTGGTGCAGACTGGTTTCATGGATCTAGGTTGTCTGGTCAGCTTCGACGCATTTGCGAATCACAGGGGAGAGTGACTCTTGGTGGCGTTGCTGTGTTGATAACTATCGAGGCCTCTTTAACTAATCAACTTTCTCGTTTCCATTTCATATGTGTAACTTTCCAATCTATATTCAAAATTGACTTTGTCTCTAAGGACCAACCGTAGCTGGTGTTACAGTACTAAAGTCTCATAATTCACCAGTGTACGATACATCTCTCAACCATGTTTCATGTTTCAGGAAAGGTAGGTATAACACCATTTGCCGGCTGATCACCTGAAATAGGAAATTATTGTATTTTTTAGATATTCAATACATTTTAACAACTTTTGAGGTGCATTTGAAATGCCTTTTTACCAATTTCATCAATTTCAATTCTTGCTCAAAACTTCTTTGATCGGAATTACAGCATTCAAGGCTTCAGTAAAACTTTCTAAAACACGTGTTTGGGTAGAAATGTGGATGGCAATTTTAAATGTGACACTCCATTTTCCCAGTCGTAGAACTGACTACCTTTTGCATGTGTTTGTAATTGTTGACACGTGTGTAGCAGGATATACCATCCTTTCAGGGGCATGGTATCGTACCAGTAACCTTATTTACACATGGTCAGGATATCGAGCAGAAGAATGTGCCTTTAGCAGCAACTTCTCGAACTGTTTGATGTCAGCATGACTGATGTGTTGCATCAAGAAGCCTTGATACAGTGTGATGATATACATTCTAAACGCTGAAGGAGTGTAATTAAATAGAACATTGTTTTACTTTTCCATAGTCATGTTTATGCAGGTGACTTTTCTATTTTTTTGTTGCTGAGGCTTATGAAAATGCATTGAATGTCATAATCGTGAATGCTTTTGCAACGTTCTGAGCTATTAATGAACATTTGATTGAAATCAAACACTTGTACACCGACAGTAAACTGACGTTCTTATACATGAAGTGAATAAGGTATATGTAAATAAAATGAATAATCAGATCTTCACACAAAGCAAGTGGCAGCAGTAAGGGTTTCCATTAACAATTCATGTTGTGTTTGTTGGATTATTCATCAATCAATTGCATTGTTTCTTATTGAAAAAGTAACCAACTTTCTGTGCTAGATAATATAGTATGAGTAGTACGTGGAACGATTTTAACAGTTTAGATGTATTCAATGTATAAGACATTATTTTTGTGTCTTCCTGGTGTAAAAATGTTTTACGTTTACAAATACTCTAAGAAGCCATATTTAACGACACTATGATAAAGCTTAACCTAAATTTAGAAACAGTTGTTAAACAACTCTGCCCAGATTACCAAATAGTGCCTTTCACGACTACCATAGTTATAATGCCCTGAAAAACATGAGACGAGTGTCGTACAACTTTGTTGTCAGCTATGACATTTTTGTTAATGGAACACACTCAGATATTTAAGAACGCCGCCTCATTTTATTTCTTGGTTAGTAGACATACTTAATCTCCACACATTACACGCACTATGCATTCTGCTGGACACTTTCATCAACAATATCACGATAACAGCTGCCGTTCCATTTCCACTCATCTAGCATTGATTCTCGTCTGTGATTCTTAAGACTTAGCTTTGCAGTTGCCTCATATCAAAGAGTGTTCGTTGAATCAGCATAACAATTTGACTTCCTTGTACTCAGATCAAAGAGATGTGATTCCAATATCATTTTCCTAATTATATTGAAGTACATCATTTTGAAAAGCCTCAATAGACATGCCTCTGAGATAGACAGGCGTATTAAAACAAAGCCATATTACGGTGCAGGGCCATTGAAAGGGTCGTTTGTGAACAGACGCTCTCAGAAACATTTCCAGATAGAAATACAAATGCGCAATTCGAACACAGTTTGGAAAGGGACACCGAGGTTGGTATTAGTTCAAGCCGACAGAAATAGTTTCAGTTTATATTTATTCATTATGGAAATTTGACATGTGTAATCAAACGAATAATCGTAATCTGATTCATGTGCAATTTAATTATGCAGTAGAGGAATGTGTGTAAAAAAGCACACTTTGTTCATTGCTGGATTGATCATCGACCGTTACGTTGCTCTTTCAATGCTAATCGCCCGAAGTCCTGCTCCGTTTGAACGAAATGCCCTTTACATTTCTGCTGGACAAAGTTTATCCTGTGAAATAATAACACATCGAGAAATTACCTTTTGCCAGTTCAGCGTGAGGGAAAGTTTTTGCTGAGACGGTAATTTATTATAAATTTAAACTCTACAACTTCAGGTCAGTTTGTTCTCAGAAGGTCATCCAGTAGTTTCAACACTGGAGTTGAATTTGCTCTGCTTTTACTACTACTACTACTACTACTACTACTACTACTACTACTACTACTGCAGTACTAATCCAAATAATAACTTTCCGTTACAGCAGCATGTAATATGCACAGGCATATTTTCTAACCTTGTCCGTATGGGCATACCAATCTTCTTCCAAACACAATGGCATGCCTGAACTTCCATTTGTGTAATTTTTCATCGCACATGCTTCTGACTCTTTCCAGTAGTGAAAGGAGTCATCATATAAGTTTTGGTTTCGACTGAAATTTCCCGTTTGGATGTGTGGTATTCAAACATTACTTGGTACATATATGATATTATATATTTCTCTTCCATCTTTTCTGGTCTTACTGTGTAGTAACAGTAGACAAGTAAAGGGCATTTTCTCAGATGTTTCTGATGATATCACACATTTATGAACCAACAAATTGTTCCATCAGTCGCCATATTTGTTATAGACACACAGCATGGACAACTTGTCATCATGGAAACTAGTTCTCTTCGAGGCGAATCACAGTGGTGGAAATGATCGATGTGTTTGGAATGCAAAGCTCATAGAGAACCGTAAAGATAGCCCTCCGGGGCTGTGTGATACTTTTGGTTTATAAAACTCAGACACTTTGTTCGTCTGAAGCCATAACTTAAAGTTCTGATGCCCAAATACTTCCACTTTAGATTGTAGGCCATAATCGTGGGAAATGACCTGTGAATATTACCGTCTCTCGAGCTGCAAGCAGTAAGTCATGGGTTACGATGTTTAGCCAATATTTACAACCTTAATAATGTGTATTTACCACATCACGTCTTTAAAAGATATAGCCTGTACAGGAATAAATTCTCTCCACTAAGTAGATCGACCGCGTTTAAGGTTGTTTCAGTTGTTTGACGCCATAACTGGGATATTAAGAATATGCATGAATTTCGACTGAGGTAAAATATATCATAAGCAGAACAGCCCAAATGATACGTTTAGAAAAAACAACGAATTAAGTGATTGCTCTTTATGACATCAGAGCGACGGCTGCTGCTCTATCACCGGTGTATACATTTCAACTTTACCACCATAGTGTGTAGACAACTTTTTATAGACATTTAGAAGCTTTTCCATGTTAAAGAATGATATAAACATTTTACATGCGCATCTATCTACTTCCGTGGAAAGTGTACTTTTGCAATGTGTCTGTGGCAATCCTTTGTGTAATGAGTATTTTTTGCAGTTTTATCGTGTTATTGTTGAGATTCTTGAGAGGCATTTAGAAGTTGGTGAATATATAAGACGAGTATATGGATGGCAACTTCTTGTTTATTGTATAACAAATCGTTTCTGGGCTACTTCTTGCCCCTTCTTCAGGTGATTAAAGACAGATGTAGAAAGCAAACTGTATATGCCAGAATTACAGGAAGCCAGATATGAACATGTATAAACATGTGTGATTGGTATTTTTTGTGTATAGCGAAGGCAGTAGACATTTACTCAGAAAACATGTTACGCATACCAGTTTAAACCTGACGTCAATCTTCGATCACATTATCTAACTAGCTATCCTATTGTCAGTTTTATTCAATCTCATAATAACTGTTAGGTGTGGCTTTTCACGCGCTGTAGCTTCCCTGGTTTTGCGTTTGTGAATGATATCCTGTATACACGCGATTAGAAAGGGACAAGTAGTACATTTCCCTCTAACGTATCCACCTTGAATTTGACGATTAAAATTACAGTGCCCACAGTATATCCTTTCATAATCTCCAGTATCTTATTGACGAGGAGTCTTAAACCACGGCTGTTCCTCAAAGTGATCATAGTGCTAAGGTTTCAGTAGCTCCAATAACTGGCGACTGTCATAACGCTACGATGGTTTTATGGAACACGGGACATGATCCAAAAGGTTACCATGTAATGTGGTAAACTATGCACATATGCATTTTCTATAAGAAGGCAATAAGAAGATGTTCTGTGAAATGATAAGTTGAAGAACACACTTTATAAGTGGAATAGCATTGGGGTAATGAAGTTGGATCCTTCGATGTGAATGCTGATACTCTGACATTATCATGTGATTCTTTTGCACGACGAGTTCTCCAGAAAGCAAGGTTTTTACGTGTTTTCCACATCTGGGATTTTCTGTGGAGTATTTTCAAAGCAGCTGACATAATCGTCTTTACGTCTTCTCAAGAACGGGATTAGTTTTGACATTTCACTGAGAAAGTTAAGTTGTGTCCCAGAGCAGTAATATCTGAAGGAATTCTTACTAGCGGTTGTTTTGCCTTGATTATTGGAGATGACATCCTGAGGTGGCAAACAATCGAATTTCTTCGTTTGACAGGATATGTAAAGATCCCCTTTGATTTGCTCAAGCCATGTTTTTGTAAGTATTCTGACTTGGTGAAACTATCTGGAATGTAATCATTCCGATATATGTAAATTTGAAATTTCATCAAATTCTACTCTTCCAATTGAAATGGCTTCATCTTTTGTGGAGGAATATATATATGGTAAAATATTCATAACCTTGGTATTGGTATCAGCAGTGAAATATTTACTTAGCTGCAACGCTATTTCTGTAGATATTAAGTTTCAAATGATATCACTTGAAACATGTAGCTCCTTCTAAAGGAAACGTACATCAGGTAATAGTGTCTTAGAAGGTGTCCTTAGGCCGTTAGATATAGGACATTCAGAACCCTTCAACGATAAACAAAATATACATAAATCCATGCTACAATCCATTTGTGCCTCAGAATTGAAATATTACGATAGGTAATTCTTAAATATACGTATTCTCCGCCAAACGGACACGCTTTGTATTGCAGGTTGGTAGGATAGCAAAGAACAATATCATTTTGACATAGAGTCCTCCTGCAATTGTTGACACACATAGTCAAAAATTCATTTATATATGATATACGTTGGGCATATACCAGTCAAATAGACAAGTAAGTTAGATAAAAATACATTGCAATAGAATAATACAATGCTAGCTAAACACCTATGTATAACAACAATGCTTAGAACACATAGCAAACAAACCTAAGTTTCCAGATGAAGTAATAATCAAACGAACTTACACACTTGTGTTCTTGTGCAGAAATATGCTTACTGCCCAGCGAAGGTTTGGACCAGTGTGTCCACATGAGTGAAACGATCATGTGCACCCAGAGAACAATAAGACCCCAACCACAGGCCAAGACTGTGACTGACCCAGTGACAATAGCCATGTACCTACAATGAAAAGGCTGAACTATTCAAGCTTACCAATGAATTAGTAGATATGTGCAAGTGCTGAAGTTAACACAAGTATGTAAGGAAAGTAAATGTTAAATATTTAGGTTTAGGTTATTAATTTCATTTCATGTAAATTTACTATGATTTTACTTTAAAATCTAACAATATACTATTTACAAACACACCGGTATCTTGGGTCATGAAATCAGTCTGAATAGTCGACACGGTCTGTATTTGAACAGTCAGCCAGGAACAGTAATTGTTCTTTTCAGTATTCGAGCCCAGTCTTGAAAACTGTCAATAAGAGTGCACTGACGTATTTTTTGTGTTTAATGGATCAAATCGTATCCAACAGAGAAATGTGTTTATTTCTCACATAGATGTACCTCTGCATGTAAAGACGAACAAAGCTGATGAAAGACACCCCGTGATGAAGTCATAGCATATTCATATAACCGTATTAAGCTCGTCACAGCTAAACCAGTGCCAGATATTTACTCATTACCATCAACCGTTACCTGAAAATGAAGATCTGAGCAAGGGTGGTGGGGTGGGGGTGGGGGTGGTGGTCTCCACTCCCTTCTGAAGTTGCCAGTTTACAGTGTGGATGTGTTTTGATTCTCAATAGTATCACCTCACAACACATTTTTTCAAGGGAAACTGTCTTCATTTATCTTTTATGAAGGTCAACATCAAGTACTGCGGCGAGAGAATTGTTGCTCGTGAAACGATAAATCAAAGAAATAGGAATAGAAAGCGTACTTACATCGTATGTACTATATCAATAAAACATTACATCGTAAAACGATGTCTTACCTTGATGGGAGTCCAACCCTGTTCATTGGTCATGTCTTGAGTCGAGCTATCACTTGGGGAGCACCAGTGAGGCCTGTTGTACTCATTTCTTGTTGTCGTAGAGCGATACATGGACATTCGTAAAACTACTCTGACCTACATAGTTCACGTATTTTGCATGACAAACAAGGCGAAGTATTCTATTCTTATGACATCAATACAAGTACACCTCACAAAGTATAGAGCCCCTGATCAACAAATCTATGACTTCAGACAGCAAACTGTTATCTGGTGAAAAGGCTTGAAATAACAACTTCCACTTTAATGTGTCCCTGTTTTCCGCGCTGAAGTTGGTGATATAAGGATCATAATAAAAAAAATGCTTAATTTCTGATACTAGTAAACACTGCAGTCATCATTATTGCCTTAATTTTGGCGCATTTTGCATGCATAAAAGTCATGTCTACAATTATAATTTGTCCTAAACATATCACTACACATTGATCTTCTCGTATATATTGAAATCTTTCACTTGTTCAAATAATGCTTTTGTTCAACATAATCAAAGTAAACACGAGGCCTGTTTCAGTGGCCTTTTGCCAAGAATTACATTGTAAACTAATAAGGAAACTTGGATTATGATTCACGAATATGAATTATTGTTTTCTCAGCTAATCGGAAAATAATGGTTTGATTTCGTAAATAATTATCAATATTGGATATTATTCTTTTTTATTATTGCGTTTATTAGAGTTAACGATTTTATCGCTTAATAGATGCAATGGCAAATCAGCAAAATCGATGTCTTTAAAGATGTGCCTCAAGAAACGTTTAACAGTGTCGCTTTTTAACCAGAAGTCAAAATTAGCATTCAGAGCATTTTATGAATTATTATTGCCTGAGGTTAAGATTTCGCCATGTTTCCAAAAAGAAGTCACACGAGTCATTTCATTTCTTGAATTATCCACGAATGTTTATGGTAATGTTTTATTTGAAATATTATCCATTAGGGAAATTACATTTTTAAGGCACCTTAAAGTACGATTAGGTATTAACATAGAGGTTTTTCTTTTCTGACATAGGAGAGTTATTCATTAAGTTATTTCGGGTCCATGTCATCCATTATTTTTTTTTCCTTCAAGACTTTTTCCGACACCTTCACACTGAGGTCGAGGTAGAAAACATGTTATTGTATAGCCATAAAAACAGATAATGGGTGTCGTTAACAATAGATAGTTATAACCAATGTAAGAGGTAGTTAATGTGTATAATTGTCCGAGAAGACTACTTAGTGAAAATATCACACTTTGCATTGCAAATGCACATTGTAAGCAACGTACACAATTCTGTACAGGTTTGCTACACCATAGAAACAGTGAAGGCGATGAGTTGTGGAATGTTTGTACAGGATGTGTACACAACAGTTAGTTGGTGTCATTCACGGGTATCCTCCCATTTGTTACTGAGCAGTGTGGGCTAGTCCATTATTGTTGTAGGTATAGCAGTAATTACCCCCCAACCTGACTGTGTAACAACTGGCATTCGTACCAAATGGGAGACAACCCATTCACGAAGCAACTAAGGGCTTATTACTTTATTGCAATAATATCTGTTACACGTAATGGCATTAAAAGAATGCAATGTAACCAAAATCCCCCCACGGGCTGTCGGGGCTCGATGGTTAAGGTAGTGATTTTCAAGTATATTCTCACTGTAACAGTATATCACAGATATCAAGCAAAGCCTGGATCAGCTGACACAAAGCACGCGAAACAGAAACTCAGAAACTGAGGCTCAAGGAGTTGTTACTAAATAACATGAATAACATGTACAAAATGAAACAAACCAGTGATTGTTCTAACGCCATGGAGGTGATTCGTAATCGTATACATGATCGACATCTACAGAGAACAAAGAGAGTTGTAAGATATAAACTGGTGAAAATACCAGGCGCCAGTATCCATGCATAAACAGCTGGAACAGCAAAGCAAGGAACTAACATGAATTAGAAGGCAACACTCCACAAGTCAATAACAAACATGGAACCCCATAAACATCACTAAAAGTGTTAAAGTGTCACTTTGCATCTTATAAAAGAAGTCAGCGGGCGCATTAACAGCTGCGGAAAACAGCACAGTACTTAGAAAACATAGTTGTGGTATGGGAAACCAATGTCAGTTGTTGAATGGAAGAGTTGTACATGGTTGCGTTTGTAGTTTTCTGGAACAACAACTAACAGCAGTGGGAGCTTGTTGGCTTCCATTGCATTTACTCATGGGAAATCAGTGGAACTACTTTGTACATTAGAACTGGGTTTCGGGGATGAATGCACGCCGAAAAAAAACAATTATTCCATTGTGATGATTTAAGGGATTTAACAAGTTACCTTTTCTCGTTATTTGTCACTTACATGTGGTATGTCATTCACGGTACAGAATGAAATGTTAGAAAAAACATTCTCACGGGATATCGAAGGCTCTTGTAACTGTTCTCTTCGTACGCATTGATGGCTACAGAACTTAAAATGTTTGTTCGTTGTTTAACGGCGCACTCAGTACTATTCCAGCTATATTGCGTCGGTTAATAATCAAGTCTGGACCAGATAATCCAGTGATCAACAGCATGAATATCCATCTACACAACCAGGATACGAGGACATGTGTCAACTTGTGTCGGCGAGCCTGATCACCCGATACCGTTAGTCACCTCTTACGACAAGCATGGGTTGCTGAAGACCAATTCTAACCCGGATCTTCACGGTTCCTGAACAGATACTTTGAAAAGAGATTGGTTGAAAAAGTGGGAATTTCGCGAATATTACATGAAGTGTTCAAAACTGGTATGTTAGGAACATACACCATGATTCTATACACAGGTTAAACATCGATTAGATGGTCACAATAGTACGAGACATAATCGCATTAAAGATAAAAAGAGGGAAACGGAAAATCGAGTTTGACTTCATAAAGCACACCATAGAGAGTAAATATTTTGTGGAAATATTGCGAATATTCTCTGAAGGATGATTCCACTCTTCCTTCCAATTCACTTTACAGTATTTCTTTCTTAAAAGAGCAGCAGGTTGTTAAGTTAAAGAAATTAAGTTTAGTGTGTTTTTTACTAATGATGTAGACCGTCCAAATCAAGCGCCTATCTGTTTCTACGTTTTAATAACAGGTTGATTTTTACGCACTGTCATCAGTTAAATGGTTAAATCAGTTTTCTGGTTCCTAAATTAAATTAGGCCCATTGCTTTGAAGAGTGTGTTCAGCTCATGCCCAGCTACATTCAACAATAGAGAAAATTCCTTGAAAATCCAAGATGTTTTCCAAGACGGAAAAAAGCATTGCAATGTGTATGCTATTTGTCTATTTCGCACGCAAAGATATTGGCCATAAGAAGTATGAGTAAATGTTTTGCACACAATAACTATGTACTGGGTTAAGAGGGGACAGGCAATGTAGTCAGAAAACGACCAGATGCAGCCACACTGCTGCTGTCAAATGTCGACTTTACGGATGGTAAATTTTACAGTAGTCTTTTAGGTTCATTGCTTTTTGTATCTTTTGTAGTTTCATGAGTCACTAACACTTGTTCACATCTTCACATGAATTAACAGAACATGTCCATTATCATCTCTATTACTCATCTTGAAATTTCGTCATAGTAGGTTCACGGTTTGATTTCGAATGTATCCTCAACTAGGAACATTTGTCCAAAGTGTCTCCTGGTATAGTTGTATCCAGTAGGGTGATGTATTCTTTCCATGTGTCTCACTGCGGTCTCACGATTATCATCATCATCATCATACTAACATTTGTATAGCGCCGATATCCAGCTCAGCTGCTCAAGGGCGCTTTGTTTTTCCCTCGATCAACAGCACGTCGTATTACCAATCTCAACTCCCTGGGGATCATACAAAGCCAGGTCTGCTTAAGATAAGTTGCGCAACCATTCTATTCTCGTGACGGTATGAAACAGAATCTTTGTATAATCATGATTAAATGTGTATGACCACTTTGCCATGCTTAATTCAGGAGACGAAAACTCTACAAATGTCGTTGAAAACAATGATCGGAAACTGTACCAAAGGCAGTTAAATAAATTTTCGTATTCAATATCAATAGTTTCCATATGCATTTTGTGTCCTAATGGAGTTGGGTGAACGGAAATTAACTCTGTGCACAAATGTCCAACATGTCTGAATGTTATATGTGCATCTTCGTAGTTTGAAGACTGCAGTCTTAATGAGATGCAGCCTTAAGTTCATTTTAAGCTGCTCTCCTATCCACATGATCAATTTCCTTTCCAGCAACAAGCAGGAAGTTCGTGTAAAGTATATGAGACTGTGTCGTTATTTGCCGGAAGCTATTAGATGTAATAACATCAGTTTGTACATTGGTTCCATAAACTGCATCTGCACGTTAATCTATCCTGAGTCTTGGAACAGACATGACTGAAGGGAAGCATTTTAGAATGTTTATATATTTGTCATGACTATTGGCTATGTGGGTTTTGTGTTGAAATACACAGTGTCATTAATCCTGGTTTGTGGAAGGCCTTGTTTAGATATACAAAGGTTACAAATCACAATACCTTACGGAGCTTTTGATAATACGCAGATGTTGACACAGGTTTTACGTAAGTTACCATCGGACTGTTTCTGTCCTATGAATTGAGGCATTGTTGCACAAAAGGCAACTAAACGAGACATATTTCTTGACAGTTTTGAGTTGAGATCCAATATATGCAGTCACTGGGAGATTTAAGCAAATAAGTGTCACGTTTTGCGTAGCTTCGTAACAGACGTATCTTGACAGTTTCGTGTTCAGAATCAATATTTGTTGTTAGTGGGACGTGTAAGCAGATAAATGTCACGTTGGGAGTAGTTTTTCACTAACTCATGTCGACCGTTATCCGTCGTGTTATTTACAGATGACATTGTCAGTAGTTTCAAAACAGTTTTGACTTGGGAACAAACATAATGAAAAGGTCTTAGTTTACAACTGATATTTTCAAATTTGATGCGTCAGTGACAAAAACTGACCTTCGGTGGAGCTGACTATGTTATTTTGTACCTTATTTTTCAGTGTGTTTTTTTTCTTCTTTTTTTCAGGCTGACAATTTACCTGCATTCCCATGCGTTTGACAGGATATCCCTTCTTTTTAGCAGGCGCCTGGTATAGTACCAGTCATATTTAACGATTCTATGCAAAGACCTAACCTAAATTAAGAAATGGATTTTTGTTCCCAGATCACCAAATAATGCCTTTCTCGACAACTACATTTACGATGATCTGCAATACATCAGACGTTTGTCATAAAACTTTGTTGCTAGGCATGATTTTTGTTAATGGAACACACTCAGGCATTTAAGAACGCCGCCTCATCATATTTCTTGGTTATAAGACATACTAAATCTCCATACCTTATATGTACTATGCATTCTGCTGGACACTTTCATCAACAATATCACGATAACAGCTGCTGTTCCATTTCCACTCATCTAACATTGATTCTCGTCTGTGATTCTTAAGACTTAGCTTTGCAGTTGCCTCATATCAAAGAGTGTTCGTTGAATCAGCATAACAATTTGACTTCCTTGTACTCAGATCAAAGAGATGTGATTCCAATATCATTTTCCTAATTATATTGAAGTACACCATTTTGAAAAGTCTCAATAGACATGCCTCTGAGATAGCTAGACGTATTAAAATAAAGCCATATTACGGTGCAGGGCCATTGAAAGGGTCGTTTGTGAACAGACGCTCTCAGAAACATTTCCAGATAGAAATACAAATGCGCAATTCAAACAAAGTTTGGAAAGGACACTGCGGTGGGTATTAGTTCAAGCCGACAGAAATAGTTTCAGTTTATATTTATTCATTATGGAAATTTGACATGTGTAATCGAACAAAAATATAATCTGATTCATGTGCAATTTAATTATGCAGTGGAGGAAGGTGTTAAAAAGCACACTTTATTCATTGCTGGACTGATCATCGACCGTTACGTTGGTCTTTCAATGCTAATCGCCCGAAGTCCTGCTCCGTTTGAACGTAATGTCCTTTATATTTCTGCTGGACAAAGTTTATCCTGTGAAACAAAAACGCATCGAGAAATTAACTTTTGCAACTTCAGTGTGAGGTAACTGTTTTGTTGAGGGAGTACTTATTAATTCATAATCAGCTAGAGCTCCATTTGACTACTACTACTACTACTACTACTACTACTACTACTACTACTACTACTACTACTACTACTCTCAGTAAGTACCTTCACTTACGGTGTTATATAAAATCATACATCACCAGATATATTTCCACTAAACGTATTAAACACACCTCTGTTCGGACATACCTGTCTTCTTCCCAACACAATTGCACTCCTCAGCTTCCACATGCACATCCACATGGACAGCAAGCCATCATGGATACTAGTTCTTAGCGAGGCGAATCAGAGTCGTGGATATGATCGATGTGTTTGGAATGCAAAGCTCATAAAGAACCGCAAATATATCCCCACTAGGATACTTTTGGTTTATAAGACTCATACACTTTGTTCGCCTGACGCCATAACTTAAAGTCCTGATGCTAAAGACTGCCACTATCGATTGCAGGGTATAATCTTGGGAAATGACCTGTGAATATTACCGTCTCTTGACCTGCACGCAGTAAGTCATGTGTTACGATGTTTAGCCAATCCGGTTTCATGTTTAGTACCTTAATAATGTGTATTTACCACATCACGTCTTTAAAAGATATGGCCTATACATGATAAATCTTCTCCACTAAGTAGATCGATTGCGTTTAAGTTGTTTGACGCCATGACTGCTGGATATTAAGAATATTCATGTACGTAGACTGAGGTGTAATATATCAGAGGTAGAATAGCCCAGTAGTCATGATATCAGAGGCACGGTTGCAGCTATATCACCGGTATAAACATTTCATCTTTAACACCGGAGTCTTTAGAGAGTTGTTATTGACATTTTCCTAGTTAAAGAATGATGTACACATTTTACATCCGCATCTTTCTACTTATGAAAAAAGTGTATTTTTTTCAGTATGTCTCTGTGCTTCCGTAGTAACCCTCGGTGCAGTCTTCAATGCACGTATGCATGCCAGTTTAAACCTGACGTCAATACTAGATCATGCCCCGATTTCTCAAAACAACTTAAGTCTGAGTTTTGACTTAAGTAAGAGTTTTTACTCAAATTTGAGAAAAAGCAGGAAAATGCATTTCCCAGAATGAACTGAAATCGATATTATACTCAAACATAGTTGACAATTTGAGTTGGGTAGATAGGCTTCTTAAGTTGTTTGGGCTGTTTTATTTTAAAAAATGCAGTTGCGTTTCAAATCAGCTGTTTCAAATTGTCAAACTCAGTTTGAGATTTGAGTAAAACCTTTTTTCGAGAAATCGGAGCCATATTATGTAACCAGCCAACCTACTGGCAATACATTATTCAATCTCATAATAACTGACAAGTAAGTAATTATCTTCGAAAGGTACAGCAAACGCATTAAGAATCAATGTAAATGAACCTCAGCAATGCGCGGTATAAAAATACATTTTGTAATATCTATATAGCAGCTAGTTCTCTGAAACTGTTCTTTAAAGTGAATACTGTGATGTTACAACCAAAATCGAATGTGGAATATTCCTAAAATAGATCATACTTCGTCAATATCACCCAACTTGTGGCACTTGTTCATATTGACTTAGATGCTATAACTTCCTACTGTATTAACTGAAACTTTGTTCAACGTTCCCGTTCACCTCATAATCGGTAATATTCTTTCGTTGCGGACACAAGATTATATATCAGGTCGTGACATATTTTTCCACTCCAAACAATCTCCAGCATTCGCACAGCAAAAGAACAATTTAAATTATAATTTTTAAAAATCTGTTTACAAATGGAAATGTCCAATTCTATTTCAGACTGACATGTCCACAGGGATATTAAAATTTACCAGGGTAAACTTAGAATTGCTAGAGACAATACCTATGTTATAAACAATAACTAATTTTGCTTGTGACTAGGCTATCTGAATTTACACTGGTATCTTTGCTTGTTTTGTTTAATTGGTAAATCACATACCTGCATGGAATCTTTAAATTTAGTTGTTTGTTTGTTCAGTGGCTTCTCCTTCCTTGAAATATATCAGAAGCGTATGTTATCTCCTCATCTGCACACTGCTCATCAACCAATATTGCCTCAATTGTTTGGCAAAATTTGCAAGCAATGTGTCTCAAACGAGTTTCCATTTTAGATATTGCGTTATGTTAGGCAAATACCTATAAAGAAAAGATAACTAACTTGTGACTGTGTGTTTAGGCATCGTAAATCAAATCTTCTCGTAATATCAATGGAATTGACAAGAACTACCTATGACTCTCTGATGTAAACACTCAGAGGAGGGTCTGTAAAATTTGGATGGCTTCCATATCATTCCTGGACATTATTGCAATGTTAGCAATGGAACATTGGTCGCCTACAAGAAAATAATTTTAGGAATATTTCCATTGTTGATAAGGTCAGTTCGGCCACAACCAAACCAGGAACAAAACATAGATAATGTTACAAAGAAAAGGTAGTCGGTAAGTACCAAAGAAAGCTTGGACAGTGATATAGGTTAGAAGATGTTGTAAAGACCGCATGCTTTGTAGACCAATTCATCTGGAGCTTTGATGAATTAATCGTCCATACCACATGATGAAACATAATCATCACACATCTGGTTTGTGTTGATCCGGACGTACATTTGACTTTGTTGATAAGTTATGTTTCATTGTTCATTTATGTTTCAAACAGAAATCTAGGATAATCCATAGGAACATATTACGAGTGGCTTTTCATGCGCTGACGCTTTCAAGGTTTTGTGTCTGTGAATGATACGCCGGGTAAAAGAAGGACAAGTAGGACACTTCCCTCTGTATTATCCATCTTGAATTTGAGCTATTCTTACCAACGATTAAACTTACAGAGCACAGTATACCCATGTCAAAACTCTGTAGGTTTCAGCCGCCATATATGTAAATGTGGTCTTAAACCACGGCCGTTCTTTAATCAGATTATAATTGCTCCAACACTTTAACGAGGACCTGTTCTGAAAGGTTGATCTTATCGGTCAATTCATAAAACGAAAGACAAAACAATTTCAGCATTGAAGACAAAAATGGCGAATTCCGAGTATGATATGGTATAGTATCCATATTGTATAACAAAGAGAGTGATATATATATGGTGGGACTTGTAATGTTGAAGAACACACTATACATATGTATATGTAAAATAGCATTGCGATAAGTACTTTTGATTCTTCAATGTGGATGCTGATGAATTAACTCTGACGAATTAACAGTTCTCTAGAAAAGTAAGGTGTTTTACGTCAAAATTCAAATCCAAGTATGAAGTGCTTTACTGATTTCCCACATCTCGGAAAGTTAAGTCGTGGCCAAAAGCAGTAACATCTAAAGGAAGTTATACTAGCGGTTGTTTTGCCTGGATTATTGGAGATGACATCCTAGGATGACATACAATTGAATTTCGCAGTTTGAGATGATATGAAAATATCCCATGTGGCGTGATCATGCCATGTTTTTGCAGGCATTCTGACTTGGTGAAGCTATCTGAATTGTGGTCATTGTTGTTTCACGTCCTAGTCACTAAGATTAAATTATATTGAAAGTGAGAAGATGTCTTTGTCCGATAGGATCTATCAGATATATGTAAATTTGATAAATTTAATCAAATACTACTTTCCAATAAAACAGCGTCTTCTTTTGAGGAGGAATACATGGTTAAGTCATCATAACCTTGGCATTGATATGAGCAGTGCAATATTTACCAAAGCTGCAACGTCCGATTCTGTAGATATGAAGTAATCGATATCAGCTAATATATGCAGCTTCTTCTAACGGAAACTTGCTTTCTCTTAATTGCCTTTAGGACATTAAATATAGAACATTCACAACCCTTCTACTGTCGGTAAGAAACTAACTGACTAACGTTGAGTGACCTATGTGTACTTATATGTGTACATAAGTATGTTAACTTTGTTATTGGCAGAAGTAACTTATGGAATGAAACAGAATATTGACATCTTTTTCTAAATCCCACATGTGCAGTTTTATAAAAAGCAGTTCCTTTTCATCGTATGAACATTCCAGTACATATATTGAAAATGCGATTGCTCAGATAATGGCGAATGTGATTTTAAAAATTATGCATCATCCAAAGTCGCTGATGTTATTTTGGATAATCAAGTTATTAAGATATGTCATGATATCAAGATATGTACATCGCCTTATTGTATACGATAGCAAAAACACATTCAACAGGATTGCCATCACTACACAGAGGGCATGCAAGACTGGATAGGGTACCAGAATCGCACAGAAGTTAAAATACGAATAATGTGATTTTGACAAAGAGTCTCACTGCCATGGTCGACACATCGTCAACGATGACTATTTCAATGCCCATTATTGTGGTTGCAGATAATAAATGCATTTTGATTTGCATTAGTGTCTCTCAAACTCATATTTAATCGGTAGGTAATGACACATTATTCTGCGTCAATCAGTATATCATCGATGTTCACGTGTCTTTATGTACAGCTTTGGTGAAATGGAACATCAGATATGTCTGAACAGGGAAAGAATATTGTCCTGGCAGAGCACCTAAACGTTTCCTTCCAATTAAAGTAATTTTTAGGCACTATAATACCATGGGTAATACCATTGGTGTTAGACATTTACTCAATCGTTAGAATGCATCCTTTACCATACAAGATCAGTTTCGTCATGTCCAAATGAAGATTCAAGGAGGGTAGACGTCTCGACTCCCTTCTTGAGTCTGTAGCCTCTTGATGTGTTTTGTTTCTCGAAAAGGTATCTTTGTTGAAATAATGGCGTTAATAGTATCACTTCAAGCAATCTTTTCCATTGCGATGTTTTTTCATCCATCATTGATTATAGGAAGGTCAACGTCAAGAATAGTGTATTGCAGTATATGTGAAATGATGTATTGGAGTAAAAAGGAAGAGCAGCTTTTACATAAAAAAGAAGTGTACTTACATCGTATGTACTGAATCAATGAAACACTACATCGTATATCGACGGATGCCTTACCTTGTTCTTTGGTCCTGCATTGAGTGAGATTGAGTGAGTGAGATTAGTTTTACGCCACACTCTCCTGCATTGAGTAGACCTATCAATTCGGGAATAATGTGTTTGGCTTGTACTACACATTTCTTCTTGTAGTACGATACATTGACATTCTCAAAATGACCAACATTACTGAAAGCATTGTGCATGACACATACGGCGAAATATTTTATTTCTATGAATTTCATCAATGAAAACATACATCACCACCCCAAGTGACACCTCATCAACAAATCTGTGATTTCAGACAGCAACCTGTTATGTGGCTGATCTAGACGCTGAAATAAAAACTTTCACATTAATGTATCACTGCTTCCCGTGCCGAAGTCGGTGAGATAAGCGTCATAACTGAATGCAATTGTACTAACTACTTTGGATTTTGGTTGATTTGTAATACGAGTAAATACGACAGTCATCATTATTGCTTTTAGAGGTCATGTATACAATAGGAATTTGGCCTTAACTGGTCACTTGGCATTGATTATCCCGTACCAAAAACATTCCTTATATTGACGTCGCTAACTTGTTTATGTAATTGTTTAATTAAAGTCATGTTTCGGTATTCCTTTGATTACGTTTATATTGCAAACTAATAATGAAACGTGGATTGTGATATATCAACATGGCTTATTGTTGACTGAGAAAATCGGAAAACACATGTTTTGATTTCGTAAATAATCGTTAATATTTCATATTAATCTCTTTTATTACTGCGTTTATCGCAGAATGAACGCAATGGCACAGCAAGGAAACTTTCATAATAAGATTCAAGAAACGTTTAACAATCTCATTTTCTTAACCAGAAGTTAAAATTTGAATTCAGAGCATGTTGTGAATTAATCTTGCCTTGGATTAGGATTTTGACATGTTTCCAAAGGAAGTCAGGCGAATCATTTAATTTCTTGAATTATCGACGAATATTTATGTTAATATGTTATTTTCAAATGTTACTCTCAAGAAATACAGTTCGCTCTACCACCATGTATAGTGTAATAAAACACACTTTCGCCCTGAACTATTATAGTTAAAGTACGAGGACGCTTGCGAACTGTATTTCTTTTCTAAGATGCCAAATTTAATACTTTCTAAGGATAATTACGATTAATTTAAGGCAGAAAACAAAAGACGGTGTCGGTGACCTAAATTAAGAATCCTCGCACAGGGCTAACTGGCGCGCTGTTCTATTGATGTGTCTGCCCCCCTACGTTAGACGAACGTTACCAGAAATAAAATGATAACAGTTTGATGACGGTTTACTTTCGGATTAAATATCTTCTCTGAATTATTTTAATTACATCTGCCATTAACGTAAACCATATGGGGCAATATGAACGTCGCATTTCTACTACCAACGTAAGTTTAGATCAGTACATCCAGATGAAGCTGAGTATTCAAGCGACATTCCACGATTGCATTGTGGGAATGTGAGGTGAGGTGAGGTGAAATTGGGTTTAACGTCGTGCTTGAGAATATTTCGCTCATATGACGACGTGCATGCGTGTGTATGTGTATGTGCTGCTGCTTGTACTAGCCCAGAGTTAAGCTGGTTTTATAGTGCTAGCTCACTGAGATACCATGCCGCAGTGAAGCATGAATATCCCACTCAGACACATTATACTGACTCCGAGCCGACCAGTCCTTGTTGTACCCATTAATGTCGAGCGCCAGGCAGGGACCAACAAGTACCATATTTTAACGTCTTTTGGTATGACGCGGCCGGGGATCGAACCCGCGACCTTCCGCTCTAACCACTACACCACGGGGGCGGTCTCATTGTGGGAATGTAAACATTGCGAACGTTACTGTGTCGCTGAAAACTTGTGAGTCGAACTGACACCTTTTAACCGTCGTAAAACATAAACGTAATGTTTCCACCAGTGATGTTAGCTGCGTGAAGCAACTGCAAACCAAGAAACGGGATGCAACGGAGTAGTTTACTGTAGGAGGCCGTACGAGGCGATGACAACTGACATGCATCGTGACGTCGCTTACATTGTGACGTAATGTAAAATGGTTCGATTACGAGGGGGCACACTAGAATGGCGCAGAGACGGGATAACGTCATTCAATTGTTACGTCATCAAAAAACTATACCTTTATTGTCTGATAATGTATTTTTTTTCGATTGTTCTAACCGCTAGGCATCTTAGAAATAAGGGGAATACCACTTTGTAACACTCAGAAATTTACGTTTAGTTATTAGCATGCTGCACGACTTTATCTTCTGTCACCATCTGGCTGGACGATCAAGGTTTTAACATTCAAGGAACGTTTCTTTGTAACAGTATATCAAAGATGGCATGCAAAATATGGGTCATCCGGCACAGAGCACGGTTCTGTGTCACATTCAGAAAGGCCAACCCAGGAACCATCATGATTTGTTACTAAATAAGATGTACAAAATAAAATAAACCGCTGATTGCTCCAAAGCACCTCAGGGAGGTTCATAATCGTATATATCAAATGCATAGAAAAAGCTGTTTTAAGAAATAATCTCATATTCTTATAACACCAGGTGTCAGTAGTCATACATGACCAGCGAAAACAGTAAAGTAAGAGATTGACACGAATGAACACTCGACATAAGTCAACAAACGTTTATAACGCATAAACATCATTATAAGTGCTCAAGTGTCTCTGCACCTAATATATGAATCATCAGAAACTTTAACAGCTGCTAGAAGCGGCACAGTGTTTAGAAAACATAGTTGTGGTATAGGAAATCATTGTCAGTTGTTGAATCAAAGACTTGTAAATGGTTGCGTTCGGTTGTTTTCCTGAGCAACAAACTTACGCTGGAGGGAGATTGCTTTAAACTAGGTTCCGAGAATGAACGTACATAAAAAAATATTCCACTGTCATGATTTAATTGTGCCAACAAGTAACTTTTATTGTAACCTGTCACTTACATTTGTTGTGTCATTCAAGATGCTGTCTGCATCAAATGTCAGAAAAAACAGTTCTTATGGGATCTCGAAAGCAACTTGTAACTATTCTCTTCATTCTTGCGCGGATTGACTGGAATTACAACAAATCCTTTGAAAGTAAAAGGGGTTGGTTAAAAAGTGAGAGTTTCTGCGATTATTACATTATCAGTTAAAACCTGGCACGCTCAGAACATAAACCATAATTCTATACAGAGGTTTTAAACACTGACCATATGGTCACAATGACACGAAACCTAATCGCATTAACAAAAAGAAAAAATGGAACCGGCAAAGCGAGTTTGAGTTCATAAAGCACACCACAGAGAGTCAAGTTTTTGTGGAAATATTGAGAATATTCTCTGAAGGACAATTCCACTCATCCTTTCAATTCCCATAACAGTATTTTTTTCTTAAAAGAGCGGCAGGTGGTTAAGTTAAGATTTTTAAAGTTTGGTGTGTAATTAACTAATGATTTTGGACGTTCACAACAAGAGCCTATCTGTTTCTAAGTTACAACAACAACCTGTTTTTTATTACTTTCATTAGTTAAATTGCCTTTTATTTTTCTGAAATTACTTTAGACCCACCGCTTCTCTACTTTAGAATAGTGTGTTCATTTCATCCCCCGGCTACATTCAACAATAGCTAAACTTCCTTGACATTCCAAGTGGTTTTCAAAGTATTGCAATGTGTTTGCAATTTGTCTTTTTTTGCACTAAAAGTATTGACCACATATAATATGAATAATGTTTTGCACACAAGAACTATTTGGTAGCAGTCGACACTATATTCAGAAAACGAACAGATGCAATCAAGATGCAGCTGTCAAACATTGACCTTACAGATGATATATGGTAAATTTTGAAGAAATCGTTAAGGTCAATTTGCTTTTTGCATTCTTTTCTTGAAGTTTCATGCTTGATTTTAAGAGTCACTACCACTTGTTTAATATATATTGCCGTCACAAGTGAAATGAACTAACTCAACATGTACACTTTATGCTCTATTAATCATCTTGAAATTTCAACATAGTACCTAGACGTTTCAAGAAAAAGAGATATTGTATTTCCATGTGTCTCACTGGGGTTTCGCTCATGATTCCTCAGATCTGCTCATAATAAGATACACAACCATCCCATTATTGTCCCGGTGTAGGAAAGAATCCTTGTATATTCATGATATAATCAATATGACAACTTTGGCATGGTTAAGCACAAGACGGAAAAAGTACCAATGCAGCTGAATAAATGATCGTATTCAGTATCAATAATTTCCATTTGCATTCTGTGTCATAAGCGAGTTGAGTGAACAGAAAGGGAGTCTGGGCACTACTGTCCAACATATCTGAATGGTTATGTGAGCATCTCCATGGCTTGACGAATGCAGTTATAATGTGGTGTGCGGCCTTCTTTTCTGAGCGAAATAGCAAGTTCATTTTAAACTGCGCTCCTATCCACATGATCAAGTTCCTTTCGAGCAACAAACAGCAAAGAGTACTAGTTCGTGAAAAGTATTTGAGACTGTGTCGAAATTTACCGGATGCTATTAGATGTTATAACATCATTTTGTCCATTGATTCCATTGAGCCCTGGAACAGAGATAACTGAAAGGAAACAGTTTTAGAATGTTTATATGTGTGTGGTGTTTGAAGTGAGTGTGCGTCGATATGTATAGTATCATTAATCTTGGTTTGATGGATGGTATCATTCATGGACAATTAGCAACAGCAACAGCTGCAGCTGCCTTGCACCCATGAAACAGCTCATATATCATCACAGTTTGTGCAACAGTTCCATACTATTAATCATAACAGTCATGGGTTTTGTGTTTCCACACCGAGATTCAAACTCACGAACATTTTGGCAGAGATGTTGAAGAGCTTGGTTGTTCACGTTATTCGTTTTAGTAGGTCTCACTTCTCAGCTATTAGCAGCAGCAGTACGTAACTGCTTGGAACCCAGTGTATTACAGAAGGTATCATAACAGCTGGTGCAACAATCAATGCAATTACGTTAAACACATGTTATAATTTAAAGCCTAACGTTTCGGAAGCTAGTGTAAACTAGAAACAGCTCCATGTCAGGGAATCAATCTCGCTGACACTGACAATTTATTAGTAATTTATGCCATAGCAGACTGATTTTATTTAGAGACAGTACATCCATCTAAATATCACCTATGTTGAGTCGAGGGGCTACTTCCACTCCAAGAACACATATATGCTGAGGTTGTGTCTGCACATTAACTCTTTCTTTTATAAGTGTGACAGTACGTGTGACAGGGACAGTAACTAAGAGTGGACATCGTGAATGACCTCCTTGGCTGATGATGAGCTCCTGGATGCATTCTTGAGTAAGGCCATTTAGCGCCTTGAAGACAAACAATAGGAGTTTGAATTCAATCCTTTCCCTGATTAGTAGCCAGTGTAGTTCCTTGAGTACAGGTGTTATATGCTCGTACTTGTTTGTATGGGTAATCACTCTGGCTGCTGAGTTTTGTGTTCGCTGAAGCTTGTCCAAAATGCTGTTTCTGCATCCAAACAACAGGCCTGGATGTTGCAAAAGCATGAAGAAGGGAGTTGACATCTTTCTGGTTCATGCATCGGAATATTTTATTATCACCTTAACTTCACTCAGCGTAAGTTAAGTGGTATTGACTGGCTTCATGAACTATGTTGTCTGCTCGGCGTCGAAGCATTTGCGAATCACAAGGGAGAGTGACTATTTGTGGCGATGGTGAGTTGATAACTATCGATGCCTATTTCAATAACTGACTGACTTCCTCGTTCCCATGTCATATAAACTTTTGGGTACAATCGCCCTTGCTCTTTCTTCTCATCTGGCAAAGCGCTTTGTTCGACTCGTACTCGAATGTTCCTTGAAAAGTTAACCTTCGACAGGTTTTATGGTAGAATTGTGGCAATATTGTAGACATTTTAACGCACCATCAGAGGTGACCACCTGACTTGTTTTTGAATGTGTGTTTGTTATTGTTGCTATATGTTGTTATCATGGATTGATAACAGGTTATAACATCCATAATTTATGTTGTGTTAGTTAACATATTCTTGTATTTGTTACATTGCTGTGGGTTCTTATTAAAAAGTTAACCATCCGCATGTGCCGAAACGATTCACCTCCTTGTTAATGCTCAGGGGCGCCTTTCACAAAACAACCTTTACTAAGGTTAACCTTAACTGCCATTCTTTAACATTGAACTAAGGTTACCTTAGTGACTTACGATCTCCTTAGTGCTTTGTGAAAGGAGGCCCAGGTTAGATACACTGTACTACATATAGTAGTTATACTACAGATGAATGCTCCTGAGAATTATTCTTTAATGATGTCATCACTATGTACTATATTTTCTTACTGTTATATATACTATACATATATATAAACGTTTTTACGTCTCCTGCTATTGTCACTAACTGCTTAACGTCATACGCATGATGACGACGTAGCTATTACCGTTATGTGTCGCCTATGACGACACTCAGCTTTCATTGTACACCTCAAGAGCCGTTGAACGGCGAAAGATCTTGTGCAGATATAAAGGAGATTTGGCAAGAAGAAATATCTGGACTCTCTCTCTCTCTCTATATATATATATATGAGAGAGAGAGAGAGCGTGTGTGTGTGTGTGTGCGTGTGTGTGTGCGTGCGTGTTGACACACACAAACAACGGTGAAATGAAAGATTAAAATGATGTACTGATATTGCCAATACCTAACCTTACTTCAAAACTGTTTTAAAACAATTTTGCCATCATGGAAATTCCACTTCCATTGAACAGACATTGATTCTCATATTCGATTCGAAGTAATAGCTTCACAGTTTCCTCATAGTTAAGACCGTTAATAAAATCATCATAACACTCTGACTTCCTTGTCTTCAGATCAAAGAGGTATGATTCAAATATTGTTTTTCTAATTATATTGAAGTTTAGAGAACACCAATAGACATGCCTCTGGGGTAGCCGGGCGTGTTAAAACAAAGCCATATTACTGTGCAGAGGCATTGAAGGGATCGTTTGAACAGACGCTCTCAGAAGCATTTCCCGATAGAAAAACAAATGCGCAATACCAACTTAGGAAAAGGCACCGAGGTTGGTATTACTTCAAGCCGGCAGAAATAGTTTCAGTTTATATTTATTCATTATGGAAATTTGACATGTGTAATCAAACAAATAATTGTAATCTGTTTCATGTACAATTTAATTATGCAGTGGAAAAATGTGTGTTAAAAAACACACTTTATTCATTGCTGGATTGATCATCGACCGTTACGTTGCTCTTTCAATGCTAATCGCCCGAAGTCCTGCTCCGTTTGAACGTAATGCCCTTTACATTTCTGCTGGACATTTTTACTGCTGTGAAAAAAAATACGCATCGAGAAATTACCATGCACCACTTTAACGTGAGGTAAATGTTTTGCAGAGTTATTCTCTTAAAAACACTGCAACTGGAGGTGAGTCTGATGTCGAGATGCCAATTATTGGCTATATAAACGAATTATGATCCATGTTCACTACACATTGCATATGCATCTGGCTCTTTCTAGCGTGTAGTATTCTTCACAGTCGGCAGAATTGCGCAGTCGTATACATTTGAGTTCCTCTTTAGATTTTTCCGTTTCGATGTGTGATTCAAGATTACCTCATGCATAAATTTTGTGTTACCCTCATTGCTGGATCTAATAACAGTGCACTGTTTGGAATGCTTTTGAGGATATCGCAGATTTACGAACCAATAAAGTGTTCCATATCAACCGTACACTGAACGCCAAAAGAAACACGTTACTCTCCTTCCTTAATGGCGGAGGTACCTATCTTCAGCTGGCGTTGTGATGCGTGGACGTCCACTTCTTGGTCTGTCTACGGTGACCCCAGTCTGTCTGTAGCGCTGAATAAGTCTCATAACCGTGATACGGTGGCATCCGAGGGCGTTGGCAACTCCATCTGCACCATCCCAATGGCTCTTTCTCTCTCTTCAGCAGTTAATCGTAGCATATTTCCAGTACTTGTGTATCATATCATGCATTCTAGGGTCTCTTTACACCCTATAGATTCATTCTACACGTAAAATTGATGCAAATACTTCTTGAATATTGCAACGATTTTGCGATTGATATTGGAAAAATGTTACATTGCAAGCAAAAATGTTAACAAAGATAATTTTAGATGATCCTAAACACTTTTTCACAATATGAAAGACATGTTTTACTTGTTTTCACTAATGCAAATCAGCAGAAAATGTGTTTAAAAGACTGAAATCATAGGAATGATTCTTTTAGAATTTTACACACTCTACAACAGTTGTTTCTTATTTTACTATGGTGACTTTAAATGGTTTATCTTTGTCTCAATGCAGAATTGTATTTCAACCTTTCTTTTGGACATCTAAATCACTGTTATTTGTTTATTTCGGCATGGTTGAAAATAGGACTCTTTAACTATTCTGAAAAAGATGCATTTCACCTAAATATGAATGCATTTGAGAATTTGTTTTCGTGATTTGAATAAAGCCGTGTTGTTAAGCTTTCTTGTAAACTAATACCTTCTCACATATCTTTGATTGTTTTTAAGTTATTCATAAAGGAAGGAGCGTAACGTTTCTTTTGGCGTTTGGTGTATTTTATAAATACACACAGCATGGAGAGGGAGCCATCATGGCGACTAGTTCACATTAAGGTGTAATTATAGTTGTGGAAATAGTCGATGTATTTGGATAGCAAATCTCATAAAGAACCGTAAATATATTGCAAGGGGGTTGCATGATACTTATAGTTTATACGACTCAGACACTTTGTTCGACTGACGCCAGAGCTGAAAGTTCTGATGGTAAATACTTTAGCTAGAGATTGTAGGCGATAAATAATCTATGAAAGTGACACATGATTATTATATATCACGACCCGCAGGCAGTAAGTCACGTGTCACGATGTTTAGCCAGTCGGTTGTATATTTAGTACCTCCATATCGTGTATTTACTACACCACGCCCTTAAAAGATACAGCATATAAATGATAACGCTTCTCCACTAAGCAGGTCGATTGCATTTAAGTTGTTTGAGCCATGACTGCGGGATATTAGCCTACTAATATTCACGTACATCGGCTGGGGTTTAATTTACCATTATTAATACGGCACAAGTAGACATATAACTACATTACTAGAAAGACGAATGACATGATTACCCTTCATTACGTCACGGCGACTGGGGCAACAATATAGCCTTTATTGCATAATGACGCATGAATTAAGGAAGGTCTACGAAACTGTATAAACACTCAGCTTTAAAAGCTTGAGAAGTGGAGATATTTCTCCTGCATATCTGTGTTATGAAAAGGTGGAATCATTTTAAATGCGCATCTTTCTACTCCAATGAAATGTGTGAGTGTTTTTCAATATTTGTGCCCGCAGCAAACCGTTGGTGTAATGTGCATTATCTGAGCAAACTCTCTTATATTATGTGTAGTACGAATGCAAGTTGAAACCACGGAATGAGACGAATATATGTGCAACATATATGCATGCCAGTTTCAAATTGATGTAAATCGATCATATTACAACAACCCTAGTAGAAATTTTAAGTCGTCTCACAGTTAACTGATAAGACTGTAATTACCATCGAAAGGTACAGTGGACGCATTAAAGGATCAATGTAATTAAACCTCAACGGTGCGCGGTATAAAGATCGACCTTGTAATCGTTTTACGGGAGCGTTTCTCATGAAACTACATTTTAATTAATATTTTCCATTTTGATATTCCAACAAAAGCGAATGAGGAATATTCCATAATAAACCATACTTTATCAATATCAGCGAACGAGTGTCACTTCATAATATTGATTAAGACGCTGTAACTTCCCAGTGTTAATTGAAACTTTGTTCCACGTTCCTGTTCACATCATTATCTGTTATGCTTCCATTGCGGTGGTGTTTATCAGGGTGTGCTATTTCCACTCGAACTACAACTAATTTGAATTCTGGTGAAAAAAGAAAGTTTACAAATGGAAATGTGCAATTCTGTGTTAGAATGGAAAATGCCCTGCAGAAGCCTACGTTTGAAATTCGGAGATGTAATGGTCATGAATAAGCATGATATTTTCTTTTATTGTCCAATAACTGTGTTATACAAAATCAGAGGCATTTTATATGAAGCTGAGGTATCATATTTAACATCAGTATCTAGGAATACTTTACTAAAATTCCTATTTAAATAACTGTATGTAATGTGCCGGACATAAAATAGATAGTAGTGTGTTCACAGGGTTAAAATGTCTTTAGATATTCTTGTAATGTAAGGAATATTTTATCTTCTTATCTCTAATCAATTGAAACACACTTGCTAAAACATTGAAATTGTGAGCATGTACACTCCTGTTCAAACAAACATTCTTCCTACTGTATTGTTACGTGTGGATGGTATGGTGTCGACCAAGCGGGAGCTTTGGACATCGCGCTATGTTGTGCAAGGTCAAGGCTGGTGTTACCAAGAATGTTCTCTACACTTTGGCTCTTCAATGTAAAAACTCTTCAGAAGGTCTACGAAGTTGTCATAACATAACTGATTGAAGACATGTCTGGGGTTGAACCCTGGCCTTCATTAACACGATCAATACTTTAAGCAATTGCTGGAAAATATTATTTCGGACTAACTCAAGCTAGAGACGAAACATAGATCACATTACAAGGCGCCAGTAACTCTCTGATCGATTGTGATGAAGATGATGATGATAATGATTAGAAGAAAGTCCACTTTGTGTGAAAGTGTCGATGAGGAATCAAAATTGAAAAGTCCTATATTCCAGGGACGGTGGGGTAGCCTAGTGGTTAAAGCGATTGCTCTTCACGCCGAAAACCCAGGTTCGATTCCCCACATAGGTACAATGTGTTAAGGCGATTTCTGGTGTCCCCCTCCTTGATATTGATGGGATATTGCTAAAAGCGGCGTAAAACTAAAGTCATTCACTCGCCTATAATCCAGTTATCTTTTCTAAGAGTTCATTTTGGACAAAAACTTTATAATATGGGATTCTGTAACTGTAATAATGTAGGCTATAACACGAATCTTTAAGTCATAACTAAACAAGCATGGAAAGATTTCGTTTGTTAAGTTCATTACTCCGTTCCATAAGCGCTCCCTCAACATCGCGGTAAGCAAATTTCGCACATTTCGTTCATCACATTACTTGTCAATGTCACGGTAACTTCCATTAACATCCATTGTGAAGAACATAGAGATTTTTCTGGGTTACATCTTCTTTTTATTCTCGAGTACAACGTTTCAGGGCTTGTTCTGGCCCCATGATGGGGCCAGAACAAGCCCTGAAACGTTGTACTCGAGAATAAAAAGAAGATGTAACCCAGAAAAATCTGATGATGGGGCCAGAACAAGCCCTGAAACGGTGTACTCGAGAATAAAAAGAAGATGTAACCCAGAAAAATCTCTTCATCAAATATCATCTTCTAAAATGCCAATCAAGCATCTAATCCATTGTGAAGGTCATACACGTATGTTGATACTCCTTACAAATTATTTCTAAAGGCATGAATGACAAATGATGATATATAAGGTTAGGTTAATCAAGGCCTAATTACACATTCAACTCTAATCAAAATTAACAATTACTTACTGTTCCAAAATTAATAATGAAATACAATAACAAGTTGTCTTCGTCTTCGAAATAATTGAAGTTGAAACAATACTTTACGATGCCCAAATAACAGAGCTGCATTATTTATTCAGCACTTCGAAGGATCAGCTGTAGGTAGCTGCTTGCTCATCTGGAGATGAATGAGACCTGGAAAAAAAAGGCACACCGTCTGTGTGTAAAAGTTCAATTCTTATAAAGTATACTGATGAATAACCATTGGTCCCCTTTGACGGAACTGTTAACATTTTCTTATCACGACCTTTTGTTTTGTTTCTAGCAAGTACAGTTTTGACTGGTACTTAATTTAGCAAGCATTCCGAAACTTGCTATGAAAGTTCAAATGCTGATGTTCAAAATTTAAATCTGTATAACTACATTTGTCCTCCTATGGCGGTGGAAAACAGTTGAAAATGCGCATCTCATAGTTCAAATAAGCGGCTCATATGGAATATTCTGAAAAATGATTCTGTCATCTCAGTATAACGGAACCTTGATGACAAGGAATATATTTGTCATTATACTTGGTAATTAAACACATTATAGCAATGTTTAATAGGAATCGTGTGACATGCGGTTCGTCTCTCGAATCTGGGATGGTGTATGGGAACATGGTATTGTTATGAATCCATACCCGCTAAGGCTGTCTGGAAGCCGGAGTTGTAGTCACATGCAACCTCGTTCTTGACGTAGTCCTTCCTGTCGTCAACGTACACGTCGGTGTTGTCAGGGCCGCCTACTAGGGCACCCTTCAGGAGGTGGGGGTTGGGACCAGGGTTGTCAAAGGCTTCCCACCCACAGGGTTTGGGGATATCAGGGCAGGAACTGCGAGATATGCGGTATTGTTACATCAGAAAAATGAATGTATCGGAAGGCATTCTGGGACCATGTCTCTTTGACTCGTAATAATCCAGAACGATTGTAAGAATGGGAGTCTTCACATATCTGGTATATAGTTAATGTATATTGAACACAACTTCGTAGCTTCAAGGCTAACACGGGCCACGCAGTCATACCAAGTGCAAGTGAATATCAGCAATATTCAAGCAACAATGGACATTGCAATTTATTCTTTCTTCGGAACGGAACCACGTCTTCGATATGACAGAGGAACGCTCAAAGCAATAGTTTACCAAAATGCCCTATACATACTGACAATTAAAACACACAAACGTAAACTACGTTGATATATGAACATAGAGATTTTTTCTGGGTTACATCTTCTTTTTATTCTCGAGTACAACGTTTCAGGGCTTGTTCTGGCCCCATCATCAGGTAAACTGAACAGTTCAGTTTACCTGATGATGGGGCAGAACAAGCCCTGAAACGTTGTACTCGAGAATAAAAAGAAGATGTAACCCAGAAAAAATCTCTATGTTCATCAAATATCATCTTCTAAAATGCCAATCAAGCATCTACGTTGATATATGTTATACACAGAACGCACAAACCACATGGTTATCATAATACTCTCTATTAAACCATAAAGTGAGTGAATGAGTGAGTGAGTTTAGTTTTACACCGCACTCCGCAATATTCCAGTTATGGCAGCGGTCTGTAAATAATCGAGTCTGGACCAGACAATCCAGTGATCAACAGCATGAGCATCGATCTGCACAACTGGGAACCGATGACATGTGTCAACCAAGCCAGCGAGTCTGACCACCCGATCCCGTTAGTCGCCTCTTACGTAAACCAAAAAGACAGCCAATGCTACGTACGCGCATAGCGCTTAAACTATGTTGTTATTCGAATGTGACAGTACATACTTTTACTTAAACTAATATTACGTACTTTATATGGAAATTCGAGGAAACGTACAATAAAACTCTCATAAGAAGGTTACAGTAATGTATACTTCTCAAAAGTGGTAAAGAGATTAAACTGTATTCAAATATGATAGAATCGTGTTTTCTATAACTTCTGTCGTGGAATATTTGCATTTCAAGAGAAACCTAGACTATCGAACATCCCAGTGCCACTGGTATTAGGTTTATCAAAGCAACACTTAGTCAGATTTATACCTGGTTCTATGGTGAGGCCTGACGGGATACTTGTTTCCGTAGCCGATGACGTAGCTCATGTGATACTTGTTGTCGCCAAGGATATAGTTGATCTGGTCTATAGCCCACTTCCTATACTTCTCCGTCTGGAGGCCATCCTCAGCCGCCATGAGGGCAATCATGGCCGTGTTGGCTGTAACAAGCATATTTCTAAATCCAAATAAATCTAAATCTACCATTCCCATACACATATAGATATCATGGCTATCAACTCCGAAACAACAAATCGAAATCACTGACAAGTCTACAATCATGCTAAAACAGTATAAGGTGGTAACATTATGTCAAAGCTCAAACTGTCAGTACTGTACCCTCTTGACCGAAGACGACTCTCTTACCAATATCGTCACAATATCTGCTGAGACTTACACCAGTGATCCCAAAGAATTCTACTTTCCCTAAATCAAGGATAGGCATCGTGGGCATATACTAATTTATTAAAGTAAAGGTGATTTTCTCCTCTGTCAGAAACATTCAAGCTGAATATTTGACCAGCGACTGACCCTTAGCGAAGGATCAATGATGATCCACGTTGATCTTTGCCATCTTTCATGGTGCTAGTGTCCAAATGTATACCGTAATTTTGTGTCACAAATCGTTGCAAGAACCTTTCTGGGTCAGCTTCAAAAAGAGCAAAGTGTTCAAGGACATGTAGCTAGAGGGCATGTTGTTTCTGGGGCTTTTAAGTTCACACTTTATTCAAGGTTACTTTGACAATGGAATGTACTGTCTTCGGAGTTGAATGCTGTACGTGCAGTATGACGGTAATCGAAATATTGCGGTTTTCTCTTTATACTTTTTGCTACTGACGTCTGGCTCTCTCACAGCGGGCTTGTCCCTAAGGCTCACCTTGTCACGTTAAAACTCACATCGTTACGTTGATGTACTGAGGCGATTCTAATTTTGCACTCTTTAGCCTTTTTTCTGCAGGTTCCTCACTCAAGGTGGGCGAGCTGTCTAAGGGGCCGCGCTAGTAAGCGAAAGGTGCCAGATTCTATCCTCACTTGTGACCGGGTGTAGAAACCTTGGAGCTAACATTACTTGCAGGCTCTTTCAGTGTTGTCAAAACTCCTGGTGTACAGTACACAACCCTGTGCACCTAAAAGAACCCACTCATCCGATGGTAGGTGACCAGATGGTGTACACACGAACACGTGCAGACACCTAGTTGTGGGTAAAGTAACGTGCAGTATCACTTGACATAAAACTGTGACTATGTTTCCCAGTTCACCCAGCTGCAAATAGATACCTTGAGATGATGAGGCTTTGTCATAACTCGCTGCGCTTAACAGTCTGCGTGAGTTGAATACTCCACATGGAGCTGAGTTGTTTTTTAAAAGAATGCCAGGGAAATACATCCGTTGATGAAGGGAACACTCCAGCGCCTTGAGCATGTACTATTTACGTGGATATGTGGGCGATATAAAAATCCTATAATAAACTTTCGAGAGCTTACAGAAAACAAAAACAATTTGCTCAGTTGACTCAGGTTGTACTGGATAGACATCTGTTACATGTAATGATTTCTGTGTGAGGTTCACACTTATCAGTCATTCCCTCAGCGAATCGTATCTTATCTGCTTATTCCCTCCACTTATTTGACCCCTCCTATTGACTTTCAGCTTATAAACCTAAAACCGTGAGTTTGAAATTAATGTGCCGATTATTGATTCTGTGTGGTTATTCACAGATTTCACAGTTTAGTTCCGCGTGAAGCGATTTCGGGTTAACTTCAATTTCAAAATCATTTCGTAATTGAGATTGGGACCCCGTCCGAGATTTGAAATAGATTTGCTAAAATTCTACACTTGGGACCAGAATCTGTTGGTGCAGCTGTGTCAGTGTTAATTCAACCTTAGATGCATTACGCCCTGTCAGCAATATTGTGGAATCGGTGTCTGTCATATGGAGGTTAGGCCTTCAGTATGCAAAAAGTGAAATTGAAATTGTGGAATATTTGTTTGAGGGGGACACTTTGAATTATTTAGGTTTGATTTTGCTGACAACTTTTAACTAAAAAAAGCCGAAAATGGAATTTCAAACAAAAATTACATTGAAACAATTTGAAATTCAAAAGAGAAAGAGAACAAGAAAGCGAGAAGAGAGAATTTCAAAGAAGGATAAGAAAGGAAACTTTTGCAAAGCAAAAATAATTCCTCTCTAAGTTTTCAAATTTTGTTCGTACATAAAAATGTCATATCTTCAAAAAAACGTTGTTGACGTTTTCTTCCAATATTTGGAAAAGGTTACAACAAATTTGAAATAGCATTTAATAATCTGACAGCAAAGTGCAGGTCATGTACACCATAATTGGCTGACTAACAAAGTTAGTAATATCACTAATGCCAGCTGTTCTTAGGAATATTGACGGTGTTTTCAGATCAGGTCAGTTGGATTACTGAGGTCACGAAAGGTCAGTTACCTCTGATCAGACAGGTTCGAATCCTGGAAAGTCGAAAGTTTCTGATTTACCGTTGGTCCGAAACAGATTTCATATTTATCGTTGAGTACTAAATGTTGATATTATCCCACAAGTCGGGTCGCGAAAGACATCGGATCACTTGTCTGGATTCACCCTTATCTATACACAGATAACCTGGGGCGGTTGGGTAGCCTAATGGTTAAAGCGTTGGCTCGTCACGCCGAAGACCCGGGTTCGAATCCGTACATGGGCACAATGTGTGAAGCCCATTTCTGGTGTCCCCAGCCGTGATGTTGCTGGAATATTGCTATTGCGTAAATCCAAAACTCAGTCAGTCAGACAGATAACCTTCTAGAAACTGCCCTATGCCTAAACGTCTCCAGTGACCAAGTCTGCTATGGTCGTCTATACAAGGGAGATTACTCTAAGTTACATGAGCTGTCACCCACAACGCTCTACATTTTACACGCACTTCAATTATTTGTTGCTCGTAACAATTACGACAAATAGATGAAAGACGTGCATCATCTGCCACACAGCAGAATGTACCAATCTTGACCACCCGCTGAACTTCAGTCGTTAAGTATGACATTGTTGTACACACGGAGGCTCCTTGGTGACCGTTCTCTCCTACATACCAGCGTATCTGAGGGCTCCCCACTTGTCTCTGTAGGCCAGGCCACACGTGGAATACTGCATACCCCGGGATGGAGTCCACCCAATCATATACCCGTCTACCATTGTTGAATACTTGGAATCTCCAGTAATTTCGAACAACAACAGCTGCAAGGTAAAGGTGTTAGACGTATTTCCTGTGTTACCAAACAGATTTCAAAGCATTCGGTCGATGATTTGTGTAAACGTTTGTGTAAATAAATGGTAGTGTACATGACTGTTATTAGATAGGTTATTGCTACTAAAGATAAAGATAATTTTGAAATGGCCCAGAATATGTGTCCAAACATAAATAATTCATTAAATATTTTTACATATGACTATTCCCATTGACATTATGGTGTCTTTGAACCACACGCCATACTGTTCCTAGGCAGGGAACGTAGCATGTCATAGTGTTAAAGACAGGATTTGCTTCCTTATACATGCCAACTGATAATGCCTACTTACTTCTGTGAGTTTTAACCTCAACTACGGTGTGACATTTACCTGACAAGCCACAAGTTTACTGTCCCACGAGAGAGCCCAGGCCCAGGCTGATGTGACGTAATTCTTGGCGTCGTCCAGGTACTGACTGTCATTGGTCGCCTTGTAGAGCCAGCATGCAGCCACACACATCTCGTCCTCGAAGTGACCAGAGCTATATCATAATAAAAAAACAGAAACTTATTGCCCTTATTTGTCGCTTTGAACAGCCGGCATTCAGTCACACAGAACACAGTGACCAGGCCCAAACAATATACAGGCAACAGAAACGCATCGCTGTCATTTGACAGGCTAGATTGCAGAACTGCAGTGAATTTGCTGATTATGAAAATGTATTGATAGCAGCCTTTGCAAAGTCAAAACAAAGGAAAACGCAGAAACGTAATGTGTGGACGGCGACATTCACAAATCAATTGACATTTGATTGGTTCGTTCAAGAATGCTGTTGAAGATACTCTTGTCACAAGTTAGGTAGACAAGTTTCATTTTCTAAGAGGGACTAATAAGACATTCAACATCGTTAGTCGTCCCAGCAAGACTAAATATCTATCGAATCTAAGGACGTAAATCACATAGCTGGAATGAACAGCTTAAAGGGAAAATGGGTATTGTTAATTAATCTAGAATCCATAATATTCACTCTCGAATTAATTTTCAATATCAGAACGAGTTCATATAATACGTGGTTCCCCAGGCTCTGTTTCAAACACAGATATTATTTCATCTCTGATAATCGATGACATTTCTCATTTGTCGTAGGAAATATTAGACCCGTGCATGAAACTAATTTCCGACCTTATTCCTGCTACGTTGTTGTTATATATAACATGATTCAATAAGAATACAGGCGAAGGGGACAGATTCACAAATAAAGCACTACTGAATTATATTGAATCTAAATCGTTCTATAACTTCTATAAGCCACATAAAATTAATAGGATTGAGTAGTGTATCTCAGTTAATCTCCCAAGGAGGAACTATAAAACAGGTCTAATCACAGGAAGAGGAACAACGTCTTGTTTATAGGACACACCAAACCAGCTAAGGTGTCTCACTATCGTTGTATCCGGAACATTCATCACACTTTTAAGTCTTAACATCAGCGGTGCTGTCAAAAAACTTTTATTACTTATATTTTTGAGTACATGAACTGTTGTATATAAGTTAATCCAAACCAATACCCTGACACAAGTGCATGTTTCTGGAGATTATTAAGGTGATACTTTCAGCAACGGTGTGACACCTACATCCTGCAGTATCCTCTCGCGAGTGAAAATACACAATAGAACAAAAATGGTGAAAATAAGAAAACACTCACGCGTAGTAGTATGTGACTTCCGGCAAACTCTGGGAGTAGATCGAAGGATATTTTTTGCCAAAAGCAAACAGGCTCTTGGCTGCCTTGAGAAGTGTAGCCGAGTAGGCCGGATCTGTAAAGAACAATAAGCTCGCTGTGCACAAAAAACGCAATGCATCTTGGAGCATAGGTGACCCAATTGGTCCTCCAATTACCATGTGACTCGCTCCATATTCGATGTGACTCGCTTCCTGGGGCAAGCTGGCGGAAATCGTAGGTTTGGGGTATTTTTCCACTGAACAAAATATTCATTTCTTTACAACCTCAAACAAACTGTTCAAGCATTTCAGAGGAACTGAATGTAAACATATATGATAACAAACATGCAGTGCCTGCCCCAACCGCGATTAAGCAGAACATTACGAAATAAATGTGTTAACGTAGAGTGCACATACAAAACACTGAAATATTCAGACATACGAACACTGAAAGTAATGAATGCCATAGTGTCAAAAGACAGACTCTTTGCGAAGGAGGATATACAGAGTAGTCTCCCCTATTCTGACTGCGATTCCAGCGAGCATCCGTTGATCACACACGTGAAGACAAACATTCGTTTTGGTACTAATTAGTAAGATTTCTTGTAGCAAAAGATGAATTTTTCAAAACATTTTTTTGTTTGCTCTGGTACATGAAGTGTTTTGATGAGGATTACAAGATTCAAGGAATGTGCAAAGCATAAATCATGTTGAGGCATTTCTAAATTAGATGCAATTATTTACAAATGTGATATCTGATACAAGTTCCTTTTTTTTATGAATATCATGTGATCCAAGTTTTGTTGTATTTGAGCACTGACTCGTCTTTGCATGTGTCATGGGTTGACAAAATAGGTTCGCCTTTTTGCAAACATCCGGTATCATCACGATTTGTCAGTGATTCACACACTTGATTATTATAATGTGAGTGAGTGAGTGAGTTTAGTTTTACGCCGCACTCAGCAATATATCAGCTATATGGCGGTGATTATTATAAAGTTGGAATCGTAAAATAGCAGTATCTCTAATAATTGTAAAATATTATTATATTTCTGCACTTTACACTTTACAAAGGAGTAAAACTTTGACGAATTGCAAGGTGAATTTGTTTCAAGGAATGAGGGCCACGTCAGATATTTTTAATATGTGTTGCAAGTACAATCATGGAATGTTATTTTATCCACTTTTTCAGTTTATTTATGCTCCAGCACTCAACCCAATGCTGTCTATAACCTTAATCTTTCCACAGAGGTTACTCAAGTGATATATTCCCACGTAACCTCTGTTCTAAAACGGCCCTTTCATTGTGCGAGTGTTCGGGATTCGTGATTGGTTGCAATCAGATTTAACTGTGCAATCAGCGACGTTGTTTCAAAAGTAATCATTCGCAAAGCCTCGGTAATTTCCGTATGCTTCGGGAAAAATAGAACCTCTTCCCCAAACGTTTCTTCTAGATAGAATTCAGTCATGTAATGGCCGATCAATGGCGTCTTCATCGCCCTCGTTGACAACGCACAAGCTAGCCATTAAATGTCTTGTGTGTCACATCAACATCATTAATCGGCAGAGGGGGATAGTTGTGGCCCCACTTTCTATTGCTAATTTCTGATTTTCAGTTAAACATGAAATACCGAATCCATCCTTTGCATATTGATCAACTAACTCCATGGCGGCCGCCATATTGGATCTATGTCGATGCAATAGGTGTTCTGATTTGATAAAAAGAAGGGAGATAATTCGTGTTGCGATTTTTTGCCGCCAGGGGATTTTACGAGAACCAGGAAATATGGCCGTATTAGAACAGAGGTTATAATTAAGTGGGAAGATATGACTTGAGTAACCTCGGTGGGAAGAGAATGGTCTATAACAGGCGATGTAAAGTTTTATCACACAATTACCAGTGTCCTGTGTATATAAGTCTATATAATACCTTTGGTTTCGAAGGCAATGGATCCGGCCGCCAGCGATGCGGCTGTTTCCCCGGCTACGTCACTTCCGCCATCAGCAGCCGTGACCTTGAGAGCTGGACGTGCCATTTTCATGTCTTCACAACGGCCCCAATACGAGTGGTCAGCCTTCCCGTCACCAACCTTAGCAGGGTAGATTTGGGAACGTAATAATTCAGTTGTTACTATTCAGTGAAACCAAACAATTCTCGAGAAAGTTTGCACGTGAAAATAAATACCACAACATATCATTGGTCAGTAATATTCAGTTTGGCACCAGGAATTTCAATACGTCGAATACGTCATTACCTGAACATAATACCATTCTTTGTCAGGTCGCCAGCACTTCAGGAAGTAGTCCAATGGCCACTTGATCATGTCGTACATGGCATCCAGCTGGCCGGCGTGCTCGTAGGCGTCCTTCCACCTGTTGAGACCCCACAGCAACAACGTCGACGAAGACGCCATGGGGAAGTTGAACTTGACGTGATCACCAGCTGCCGTGAAGAAATGTACAATCATACAAAAGTTGAAATAAAAGTTCAATACACCATTATACGAACATTATACAAGTATACATCACGTTGCGTGAGGGAATCTGAAATTCCCCGAATTAACAATATAGGAATTATCAGTGAAATGCCTATATGACTTGATGCAAGCAGTTGACTTGTTGCTTGTACATGGTGCGTGAATTAAAATGAGATAAACAGCGCCTTTTCTGTATACCAGGTGTGACTTCGAATTTCTTACGAATTCAAAACAAACCCATACATTGCCCACAAATTACCTAAAATAAACCATTTGGTCTTGAAAGTTAAACGTTGTAACGCTTTCCCTTGGCCAACAATAAAGGTACCGGTGTACACAATAATTAATTCGTATAATACAGTAGAAACACAATAGAATGTAGTGGTAAATAAATCACGTCAGTGATTATAAACTGCAACATCATTTGATTTGTCGCTTAGAATGAAATATAACTAGTTTTATTGGCCTTTCATGGGTTATATGGCCTCATATCTACCTTGAAATTGGGGTACTTAATACATTAATCGCATTTCAGTTAAACTATAAAAATATTTACAATGACAATTTTCTGAGTATGACATTCGTGACACTACAACACTAACGGAAATATGTTGTCATAATAGTGGGATCGGAAATTCTCAGCGCATAGATAGGACGACGAGCGTCCGTGTGTTCTCCCATCTAACTGGCCCTTGCTGACCACTCACCGTCATACCACCCGCCGGTGAGATCTTCTCCGTCGTCGCCCGTGTCGTTCAGGGCGGAGTCACCTCGCCATGGTATCGGGTTGTTGCTGGGGAGGGGACCTGATCTCTGGGCGTCGTAGAACAGGATGGACATATCAAGCACCTCGGTGTAGTTGTAGCGGGCAGGACCAGACACTGGTACAGTCAAGTGAGTTACAGATCATTGCCTTATGTGAATTTTGTTTAGTTTTAGTTTAAATAAATGTTTTGTGATTATCAGCAACAGTAAAATATTGAAATAGTAATAGAATATATCAAATGACCTGGCCGGATTTGAACCTCTGTTGACAAAAACGAGGGGAGCTTTCCATAGGGCCTTTTTGCTCTAATTAGAGTTATGTGCCCCTTGTTGTTCACGCGTACAGGTTACACACCACCAAATGTTTTCCCATAGACTACTATAGTAACCTTATAAAAAAAATTAAAATATCCAGGCTATCAACAACCATTCCATGTACACATGGGTACACTCTGGCCTTTAAACTACCATAAAACAAAATATCAGGCCAGCTTGTCCGGCTCGTTTTGCGAGCACAGGAAGCAGAACACATCAACCCCAGTTCCGCACCGAATATCACCTACTGGAAAATATCTGTACACATAATAAGCATAAGTGATGGTGATAAAAATGACAACACTAAATACTTAAAATTGTGGTCAGTTTTAATTACTGGTTGGATGTGCTTTTAAAAAACAAACATCTTACACTATTTCATCCAATCACAGCTGTCACATGTCTCTGTCTCTCTTCACTTGTTTACATACTGCTCTCGTGCAGGGAGCATGTGATACTGATTTAGTGTAGTGGAACCTACATGCCGGAATAGATCATTCTTGAAGTTGTGGTATCGGACAGTTTCTAGAGGGATAAAGTTGTGTACCTGCTGATGAGTCACATGACCTGATCCATGATAATCTGATGTTTTAGCTATAGAATAGCCTGTTACACAGACCCCGAAACAAATATATCCAATAAACTCCATGCAAGTCTAGAATGTGTGACAAGTCTATATTACCACAGTTCCTGAAAACGAAGAAAGTGTTTGGGTTCGTTTACATTATAATTTATGATTATGATTTTAGAACTGTTTTTTTCTGTAAATCATGAACATTTCAGAGACTACATGTTAGTCTAGCTATAGTCTAACCTTAGCTACAGTCTGACCTATATACAAGCATGGGTTTCCGGAAACCTTGAATCCACTCGTGGATATTGGGTATTAAGTATGTTTGTAGGATATCTAAGGTAATGTATATATGATGATCACACGGACGATCAGGGCATTAACTGATCTGTCTCGCAGTCCCTGAAAGATGAATGTCTCTTCCCTCCATCCTTTTCTGTCATGCGAAAGCTCTAAATGAAGTTTAGATTTTCTTTTAGTTCAGGTGCTCCTTTTCAACATAAAAGGGGTTGTTTTTCGTTTCTATCAAACTTTCTATTTTCAGGTATTGTCTTATTGCCCAGGTGTTCACTTACAAACATATGACGGCAGTGTGCCTGTGGGTGAAGCTCCCGTAGTCCCGGGGTCTGTGTGGGGAGGTATTGTTGCATTGCCCTTATCAGTCATGCCTTCGATGAACACTGTTGCACGGGGTATGACGTCACCTTCAGTGGTGCCTTGGAAGGTCATGCAGAGGTTGTCTCCTGGATGTTCTTCGCCGTTCCAGGGCTTGTTCTGGATGATGAACTCCTTGCCTCCTGGTTTAGCCGACACATCGCCTCTCCATGCCTGGACAATATCAGTTAGTTATGTCCAAGACAAGACAAGAATATTCTACAAGTCCCAAACAGTGTACGTTTAACTATCGGCGAACTATTATATCCATGCCAAAAAGACCTATATTGTAATTTTGTATAGATTATTGTTTTCGACGGTAATATGTTCACATTTCGACCGCCTTTTGTTTTAGGTGGAACGAATCCTGTTCGGTGTATCGTGATACGTGAAAGGACGTGTGTCGCTATAAGAGTATAGTACCGCAAGATAACGTGTCGACACATAAAATAATACCATGTCAAATATGTCTTAGATTTATACGTTTGGACACCCAGAAACTACGAGAATATCAATAACCCATACCAGTGTCAAAACGCCACAAAACCTATCCAGTTTTGTCAGAATCCAAAGTATGCGGGTGACATGTGAAATGGTGCAAATATAAATTGTAAAATACTATTGATAATATGAAAACGGAAATAAGCAAAGTTTTACTATTTGATTCGAATGCACGAATTAAACAAGTTTTATCTGGGCCACTTTTCATTTCCTATGAATGAAAAATTGTTTACCTAGCATCACATGTATCGATTGTGTATCGAAGTATCGATACAATCGAGGTATGCGTCTTATCTCATTGAACAATATCGTCACATTTCTATACGGGGTACCGCACACGAAATACTCATGATAGTCAGCTCGCACCTGCAGATCATTTACTTTTCGGTCAAAGACCATGTGCGCCTTCCATGTCGTGAGTTCCGCTGTGATGCCCACACAAAACTTGCCCTGGAAGCCTCCTGCCCAGTGGGTCGTGATCTCCACGTTGTAGGCCGCCAGGGCCAGGGGAAGGAACAACACGCTGACAAGCCTGGAGAAAGAACAATGACATTTAGGTCCAGATTATACTTTTCTCATGTATGTATGTATAGGTTTTCCCCAGCAAAAACGAAAGTAAATATATGCCAAAAGCCGAAAATGTCTTTGTGGTGGCAGCGATTAGATGGCTCACTCTGTGAGTATATGTTCGAATCCAGATGGCACTCAACTCAACAAAATACCAGAATCTTACTTAACTGAGTGTAAACTCAAATACATCATAAGATGCATTTGACTACTTTCTAAAATGCGTAGTGTATCGCCGAGAATAGGCAAATCAGGCAAACTAAATTGTGTGTTGGACTGCTTTTTTATTTAGTCTCTAATGTCCGTGAAACAGACTAAAGACACAGGGCTTATGTTCAAATCATGTGTGAGTGAGTGAGTGAGTGAGTGAGTGAGTGAGTGAGTGATTGAGTGGGAGTGTTGGTCAATATGTTGTGTTTGCAATCTCATCAAGTGCAAGTGTTTTAATTATACTGAAACCCTCATGATGATGATGATGATAATTCTGCACAATCAAATTGCATACATACATAAATATCCCTCTGCTCTGACACCATTTAAGGACATTCCCAACAGTCTGCAAGACCGAGACATGTGACATGTACAATCACGCCTGGCCTTGTGAACATCTAGTTTTTCTTATCTCAATGTCTCAGTTCAAGATCACAAAACAGGTGAAAGTAGGTATTTATAATATTGTGGCTATTTTCGTAAAATATGTCAACACCGGTTTTGTTCCTGGAATCTATGGATCGTATTAGGGGAGAGTTTATGAATGTCTTCACATATCAGGTTGACTTCCTTTAAAAGAATGCTTATGTTTACATTAGAATGTATATATAACATCAACTGTCATGAGTCCTAAACATTCTTGATCTTTCTTTATTATATAAATTATGTCGTTACGTATTGTTTTATTCATTAATGTCACGATTATTGGGCCTTAAACATAGTTTACGTGGTGAAATCTAACTTTGATTGTGGTTCTCTCGTTACATCCCTTTTGCTTTTATATAGTACTAGGGTTGGGTCTATATACCTATATGTCTTTCTAACGCTGTTTCTCAGCGTGACACGCCCCTGTGTTCTGAAACTACTATTGTTAATTGAATATAAAACACCGGACGTCACATTTGTTTTTGTGACGTCATTTTGCCCACTGCGACGCATCAGACGACACAGAGCAAGGTCGATGTTACCCACACCCTCCCAAAATGAAGTATTTGCTCTCCGCAGATTCAAGCATGCCTTCTTCCAGAAAAGCATTGGGACTACAGCAAATCTGCATTTGCTTTCCTACAATTGTAATATATGTAATACAAATGGCTAACGATCATGATACAAGACTTCTATTCTATAAATATTGCTGAGGTGATGTGGTGCTCATTTCGTCTGTTTATATCAGAGGGGATATATTGTGATTTGAAAACCCCTGACTGACCAATCAGAATGGACTAATTTCCTACTTCATGGTTGACTGTATATTGTGTCGGGTATGCGACAGAACCAGGGTTGGTTACACCAGTGTTTCAGCACCAAACCCGTGACGAACTTCTACATTGGGCATTCTCCACCACCTCCAACACTGAACTGACACATCGTGTTATCATTGAGATGTATCTATGACATCCTTAATCCACACTTGTCAGATATGTTTAAAGTATACTTAAACGTCTCTCAGACTGAAACAATAACTTCAGGAGCGATGATGTAAAACTTTTTAAAGGAGATAGATCAGTTTACTAAATCAAAATAAAAGGCAAAGTTATTAATGCTTAACAACAGAAGGTAAAATAATCTAATGATGAATCAGATTACTAGAGCAAGAAAAACAACCTTACCGCATTGTCAGCTGCTATAAATGACCCGGTACGGACCTATCGTCTCGCATATGTTCACAGTCCCACCTTATCATTAATGTAAAGTTAAGTGCAGACTTACATGCTTGTAGGCGTAAGGGAACCCAGTTGTCTGGGTCGACCGAATGTCCAGGTTCGAAACCTAACAGGGATACAATATACAATGTGTGACGTCCATTTCGTGTGCTCCCCACCTACAACTGCTGGAATATTGCCGAAAGCGGCGTAAAACTATACTCGCTATACTATACCGGCAAGAAGGTATTATACTCGTTATACTATACCGGCAAGAAGGTATTATCTGTGAAATTATCTAGGAATTGGGGCGTTGGTTCAGATCTGCGGCTTTTAGCCGTGTTAGAGACAGACTGGGGTCTGAATATCTGTTTGCCCTTATACAGTACAACCAGAAATTATTGAGAATTTAAGATTGTCATTTTTGTTTTTCACTCATTACTCACGTATTAAATGTGAATATTAGCAGAACATAACTCCAAATTCAAAGACAGGTGAACAGTAAGTATTTTGTCAAGTCACAATGGGCAGCAATGCAGGCTTCAATGCGGCGGCGTATACTACTGATCTAAGAAGTTAGAAAGTCGTGGTCCATGCTGTCCCAATATCGGACCACCTCTTCTTTCATTTCAGCAATATTTGTCAGGTTTTTCTTATTGACACTTTCCTTCATAAGTCCCCAAACATTTTCTATTGGATTTAGGTCAGGGTTATAGCTTGGCCAATCTAATAATGTCATATTTGGGGTCCGAAACCAGGCCTGTGAATGCTTTGAACGATGTTTTGGGTCGTTGCCCTGCTGGAAAATCAAAAAACTTTCCATAGAACACGTGAACAGATGGAAGTAAATGTCCCTCGAGAATATCTGTGTACCACTCACTGTTCATATTCCCTTCAAATACACAGAGGGGCGTTGCCCCTAACACAGATATGCCACCCCACACGTTAAATTTCGGACTGTACTTTGGGCGCTGATACAAAGGTTTTTCAGTTTGTTTGGTCCAGAATTTCAGCGTATTAGGAAACAGCCACACAGAACTTTCATCTGAGAAAATCACACTGTCCCAGTTACAATTTCTATGCTGTAAGCACAAGTTCAACCTTCGCTCCTTTTGTTCAGGTTTCATGATCGGAGATGGAATTCCTCGACTTTCCTGCAAACCCATTGCATGCAGCTCAGCTCTAATTGTCTCCTTACAGACAGTCACAGTTCCTCTATCAATCATATCCAGCCTTAAGTTTTCTAAACTCCTTCGTTTGTTTTTAGAAACAAGAATACCTAGCCGCCTCCTGTCACCGACAGTCAATTTTCTGGGCCTACTTGCGCCTCCCTGGTGCTCAATGCCATATCCATTTGCAACATTTTTCAAAACACGATAAACAGTGGACAAAGGGATGCCTGTTCTACTTGAAATCACTTTAGCTGATCTGATGTCCTTGTTATAATACTCTAAAATCAACTTTCTCTTCTCTAAATTATCCATACTGAGGATCACTGAACATGTCGTCTGCTAGCAAGTAAACAAAGGGGGATAACTCTTCACAAACAAATGAAAAAGGATTAACGGAGGTGTCTCTCTTGAATGAAACCAAGCACTTGATGGCTGGTCAAGATTGTTTATACTAGAAATCCAATTAAACATATTCCTAAAATTCTCAATAATTTCAGGTCATACTATAATGTTTCTAGATTTGTCAATAATGTTATGTGTTTCATGGCTGCTTAGCGTGAAACGAAAATAAAATGCTTATTCGACCGCATTTAATTTGTGTTTGGTATCATATTTGTGTTTTGGACAACGGTTTGCAGTGTTACGCCATTTGTCTCAGAATACTAACTTTTCGATAACGCTGGAAATATTTTAATCAAATCCAAGTTATTACTCCCAACAGTTTATACGAGCTCTCTGAACAAATCATCCCCGATCATCGGTGTAAGTGTAAGAGGAGAGGATGGAGAACGTGTGGTCGATATGAAGGCTAAGATAGTGGATCGTTTTTGATGTTTCAGTATATTCAATCGCCACTTACAGTGGCCAAAATATTTTCATGAAAAATTGAAAGTCCTTGTGAGGCTTACTGCGGTAGTCGCACCAAGTTCTACAAAAACACCAAATAATTTGAAGAAATGCATTGCCCCTGACAAGTCTTCGGCATCCTGTTGAATGTAACATCCTAATTTGATCTGTTGGTTCCGAGACATATCCTACAACTGAACCAACGGGGAAATATTTTCACATCACACCCTCCCGCTTCATTAAATATTGATTATATATTGAACATGCCTTAGTGTTTATCAAAGAAATATTTGTCATTTTTTCTTTAACATTTCTGTAATCAGGCTATATGCTGAATGTTCATTCACGTCAAGGAACTAAATGACGCTTTTGAGAAATATTTACAAAACTTTTAATTAAATCGATGTGTTGTCGTATAATCTACGAAAATCATTCAGATTTCAGAAGAAATGTCATGGAGCACAGTCATCTGTAAACTATGTGTGGTATGTTTGACTTGGTACAGTGTTACTTGATTGGTTGTTATACTGACATGACCTGGTCACACAGCGCACATAGGGCCAGACAGCAGTGTTCCTCAGATTGGTGCTGCTTCGTGAGCCTGATCAGTTGTACGAAGCTGTAAGCAAGTACAGTAAACTCCGTGTATGACGAACTCGCTTATAACGAACTGACGGATATAACGAACTGACGGATGTAACGAACTGATGGATATAACGAACTGACGGATGTAACGAACTGAACGATATAACGAACTGATGGATATAACGAACTGACGGATGTAACGAACTGACGGATATAACGAACTGATGGATATAACGAACTGACGAATATAACGAACTGACGGATGTAACGAACTGACGGATGTAACGAACTGACGGATATAACGGACTGATGGATATAACGAACCGAACGATATAACGAACTGACGGATATAACGACCTGACGGATGTAACGAACTGACGGATATAACGAACTGACGGATGTAACGAACTCACGGATATAACGAACTGACGGATATAACGAACTGAACGATGTAACGAACTGACGGATATAACGAAGAGTCTGTTGTTTTTTTTCCAGACCACTTGCTGTATCTTTCCTGATAATATTATTATGTTTTTCCTGACAATACATATATGGAACTTCGGCTATTACGAACTATAATTAGTGGTCGCTTTGACTTTAAGTAGCTTACTGTACATGCTGCCAAAGCTGCGAGCTAATGTTTGCCTGTGAATGATTTTGCACAGTGTTGATGAAATTACTAAACTGGACCACAAATCCATTTGTTTATTTTCTTTTAAGCTTTGATATTGTATAATATAATGGTTGCAGCAGCTTCCGTTAACCAACATCCTCGTGTTTCAACGTTATCATAACACGTCTAAGTAGCTCAGCGTGTCAAAAAGGTTTGCGATGTGGAGGTGTCTCTAACAGTTTACTCATCTCCCATATGTACGATGTAACGACTTCCATTTTAGAGAACCGTTAATGTAATATTGTTCGAATATTGCTAAAAGCGACGTAAATCTATATTCATTCATTCATATTGTCATTTTGCTAAGCTGGATATATATTATTGTTTGCATTTGTCACAAATATCGTTCTGCATACGTGTACATGTTAAACAACAGAAGCATAATGATCACAACATAAAACAACACAAGGGTAATTGACGAAACGGACAACAGGGCCATTCAGCAGGACTGCTCATCAGCATCCTTGGTAAGCTACCAAACAATGGAGATTGTGACGGAGAGAAGGCTTGCAGAAGACGTACAGCTGGAATATGTTGGAATGGCTGGAAGGGAAGATGGTTCAGGCTCACCCTTCAAGGACCAAACATTACTGGACAAGTGTTAGATAAGGAGGGTAGCGTCTGTGGAAGCCGTACACATAGTTGCCTGAATCTGGAGCCCTGAAACTGTTCTCTGTAACAATACCAGGGGCATGTCGATGTACAGATCAATGACAAAATTGAAAAGAAATTTCTGATCCTCGGCGGGGTGAACGCTGACGCCTTCGGGCACGTTACAGTTGATTGGACTGCTTCTTTCAATGGAAAATAGCATGTATCCAGTTCTGCAATGTCCCATTCCTGAAGAAATATCTTCTGGATGATGGTAATTTCTATACGAATGCTTTAAATTACTGGATGAAACTGCGTGTGTTGGCTTCCTTCAATTGACGAGGTCGAAATCAGCCAATGACAAACAAGAAAACCATTACAAATCATGAACATTGGGGTCTAAAAACTGCATTACCATTACTGAAAGGTTCATTGTTTAATATACAGGACTGATCATCTTTGGCGTACACGGTGACACAGATGGCTACAGACACGACCCCAGATTTAGTGTCACATCGACATACACAGAGGCGGTAACAGACGGGATTACAAACACGACCCAAAACACTGTTGCAGACATGTTTACAGACACGACTGCAGATACCGTGGCATAGACGACAGAAGACACGACTGCAGATACGGTGGCATAGACGGCTACAGACACGACTGCAGATACGGTGGCATAGACGGCTACAGACACGACTGCAGATACGGTGGCATAGACGGCTACAGACACGACTGCAGATACGGTGGCATAGACGGCTACAGACACGACTGCAGATACGGTGGCACTCACGGCTACAGACACGACCGCAGATACGGTGGCATAGACGGCTACAGACACGACTGCAGATACGGTGTAATAGACGACTACAGACACGACTGCAGATACGGTGACACTCACGGCTACAGAAACGACCGCAGATACGGTGGCATAGACGGCTACAGACCCGACTGTAGACACCGTGACACAGACGGCTACAGACACGACAGCAGATACGGTGGCATAGACGGCTACAGACACGACCGCAGATACGGTGGCATAGACGGCTACAGACACGACCGCGGCTACAGACCCGGTAACAAACACGGCGACATACATGACTACAGACACGGTAACAGACACGACCCCAGATATACGGTAACACACGGAGACAGACACGATGTTCACACATATGGCGTGAAAAGGGGTTTAAATTTAATTGAATTTATGAATCAGATCTGATTCGATCCGGCATTCTTGAAACATAGAATGTGTTATCCGGCGTTTGATGTTTCGGTCAACATATTTTATACATTCACATTTTCGAAAACGAGGTATAGATAATAAGCGTCAATTGTAAGGAATCAGTGTACACATCTTGAATGTTTGCCTGAACAGATTTGAGTGAGCGTCACAATAATGAATTTACCGAAGCCCACTTAAAATCCTCCAATGCTTACCGTTATTAACCGACGAATAGCCACTACAAGAACTTTGCTGCAACTTTTCGACAAGTATTTGTTGTGTATTTTTTCCTCATCTTCCTCATCCTCAGTTTCGACAAGTATTTGTTGTGTATAGTTTCATAGTGTTGTGCACTGAGCTTGAACTGTAATAGTTCTCCATTAAAAATACATAACACAGTGGCTCATGCTTGTTATTATAGAAAAAATAACAACAGTCCAGCTACTAGCATTGGTCTCCAGAAAATCGGACCTGGGCCAGACAATCCTATGATTATCATCATGAACACGATCCGCATATCTGGGATACAATGACAAAGACAACGACAATGACAAAGACAATGACAATGAACCTAGTCTGCGACCCTGACCACCGGATGATGCTAGTCGTATCTTTCGACAACTATGGGTTGCTGAAGGCAAATTCTAACCCGGACATCATTTTTTAATTGTTTAGTGGGAGTATACTGCGTTGACAAAATATACATGAGCACGCTATAAATTTTGTTATACTGATCGTATATCCCGTGAGTAACACGCCATGTTTCTGACATTAAAAGAAGTATATCGTCAGAAAGACGACTAACACGGACAATATGTCACGATGGTCACTGCTCACAACAGTAGATATTTTTTTAATTACGACAGCGTAACTATTTTCCGAGTATTGTATTCAATCAATCGCGTTCAGTGTGGTGACATACACGTCAACATACACGACTTCGGACCCGACCACGTATATATACGGCAAAAGGAGCGACTATATTTACGGTGACAGACGCTTTCCCTGTCGCATCCCACAGACAGTAAAAGCAACACAAAGAACTTAGATAAGCATCCCCTGACATATCTCACGATTGAATGAGCTCCGATCTTAACCCTTTGGAGCATATCGGGGACACGACTGGTCATCGTGTGCAACAAGGGATCCTCCTGTACAGAACCTGGCCCAATTGGAAGCTGCTTTACACTAGGAATGGCGTAGACTGTGTCCCTTCAGAGGATCAGGAGGTTGACAGGGGGTATGAGGAGGAGAGTGCTGGCTGTCATACAGTCACATGGCGGTTACACTCGGTATTGACCTTGAATCGTGTAAGAAACGCAAAATGACAGTTTGAATGTTCCCATTCACCAATAAATTCAACATTAAACATTCCAGGGCCATATTTCTACAGATATGGTTTTGTATGAAAATCAGTGTGTTTTCAGAATGAGCAATTATCATCATAAAATTAACATGGATTCCAATCATTTTGTCGTTTTATACGAGTCAAAGGATCATACTGGTCAGAAAAACGAAAAGTTTTATGTACGTGTTGAAAACCTATCATTACAAAAATACAGTGGGTGCTTAATTAACTTCTTTATGTATATAATCATATTGCATAGCGCATATCTGCAGCATGAAACGTTCACTGATCTGCGGAATATTTGAAGCGGACTGTGAATCACTGTAGCAGTGACAATTTCATGCCTGACACACAACAACAAACCGACCGACAGGGAAGAGTGTTTGATTTACCATTGATCATGACTCTTTGCAATGAACTGACAGCGAACTCTGTGCCCTGAAAGGGAAACGAACCGGGCCTACGAGGTGAGAAATCGAACCCTTCATTGCAAAGCTTCATCAAAACTTTGGTTGTTTTTTTTTTTTCTGTGGCTTAAGTTTGCATCAGTAATACAGCTTTGTGACAACGGGCTGTAAATAGACGACTCTCTGTCAAGCAATCTAATGATTGACATAATGAGCATCAGTCTACACAACTGGGATATGATGACGTACAGCAACCATGTCAGCGAGCCTGACCACCCGATCCTGTTAGTCACTTCTTTCGACAGGCATGACCATCTACACCTTCAAGAGGTCAATATTTAGATGTTTGATAAACCGAACCTACAGTTCATATAGTATATATTTTCGTGGGTTTTTTTGTGCTCAATTCTAGTAAAACTATTCCTAAATGGACTCATGTAGGTTGTGAGCAGAACAAAGTAGCAGTAAATACATTGCTCTCTTCACATAATCAATGAACACAACCCTAAGGGAATCCAATAATTTCGACACAGCTGGGATTTGCAACGTTCCGGAAGCTATCCCGTTCACAACTGACTGACTATTTCTGACCCTTAACGTCACGTGTATTTGCCAAAACTCCTCATTTCCTGGTGACTGGTGACGTTTTGTGGGTATTAGAGTCAGAAGTGACAACAACTACCGGCTTCTTGGAGGAGCTGCAAAATTCTGGAGAGAGCGGGTGACCTCCAATTACGTCATCACAATATATCCGCACAACGACTCAGTAATCCTTTTATTGGGAACTGACTGTAATTTCCCTCTTTATTCTGCAATGACATGTCTCAGCTGTGTACATTTTACCACTGTATCCTCCAGTACTTCACAGTATTCCCTCAGCACTTCTCACTATCTTTATAATTACAGAAAATATTGACCGGAATAGTGCAAAAGCACTTTAGTGAAAGCATTGAATCATATGGTTATGACTGAATAATATTTTATGTTGGTTGGTTTGTTGTTTAACGAAGCACTCAGCAGTATTCCAGCTATATGGCGGCGTTCTGTAAATAATCAAGTATGGACCAAACAATCCAGTGATCAACAGCATAAACATCAATCTACGCAACTGGGATACGATGACATGTGTCAACCAAGTCAGCGAACCTGACCACCCGATCCCGTTAGTTGCCTTTTACGACAAGCATGGGTCACTAAAGACCAATTCCAACCCGGATCTTCACGGGTCCTTTGTTTGTATAGTTCCTCCATTCCCACGTTTAGAGATAGATACAGTCGCGTGGTGCAGTCGGCTGTTTTTAATTAGAAGCAGGATTTGTGAAACCACATCTTATCCAATTAGATTCATGGTAGCACGTGAGTATACACGGGCCGCTAGTCAGGTATGCAGGGGGACCGCCCCACTGCTGGGATTTTATCGTGAGAATTATATAGTAAATTGTTGAAAATTCTCATAAAGATAAGTACGCTTCAAATATTGAATAAAATGTCTATCAGAAAAACATACGAAACATTGAAAGACGTTTAATTTTAAAATTAGACTCAGAGTTCCTATTACTCTATGTAGTTCAGCAGCTGTGGATAAAATATAAATACAGTCTCAAAACAAACTCCCAAACAAGTGCCAATGTGTTCACGGAAGTCAAGATTTCTCACATTTAAAACTGACTTAAATCTACTAATAGAATATGGGACGGTGCAATAGTGAGTGAGTGATTTCAGTTTTACGCTGCACTCAGCAATATTCCAGCTATATGGCGGCGGTCTGTAAATAATCGAGTCTAGACCAGACAATCCAGTGATCAACAGCATGAGCTTCGATCTGCGCAATTGGGAACCGATGACATGTGTCAACCAAGTCAGCGAGCCTGACCACCCGATCCCGTTATTCGCCTCTTACGACAAGCATAGGTTACTGAAGGTTCATTCTAACCCGGACCTTCACGGGTAGGACAGTGCAGTAAGACAGGGGTGAATTTGTTCTGGTATAGCTTTCCGATAAGCTGATGACAATGGCTGAAGCCCATTCATTGGCCGACTCAATGAATCTTCGGGCCAATGCGCGTCATCGTCAATATGCAATACTCTTCCTCGTGACTAAGTTCCCGTCGTACAATAATATTATGATTGTTAATCTGACCTAATGTCCTCGTTGTGTAAGGAAGCAATGATGAGTAATATTATCGAGAAATATGTCAGTTAGTCGACACAGACAATTTCACATTCAAGCGGGCATTGTCCACTTCCGCTTGCCCATTGACATAGAACTATGACTGGTTGTAACTGTACACGGAAACTACACGGAAATGGTGCCATGTCTGGTTGTGAAGGTAGCAGCGACTGCAACCGGCTTTTTTATCTACGTGTTTGGCTAAATACTGCCTACTACCTATGGCCCACTGCCTACCACATATGGCCTAGTGCCTATGACCTACTGTCTACTACCTACGGCCTACTGTCTACTACCTATGGCCCACTGCCTACTACTTATGGCCCACTGCCTACTACCTATGGCTCATTGCCGACTTTCATTTCTCGAGAATCTCAGTTTAGACAATCGGGATGAGTAACTTACACTTCATTTCCCTATGAATGTTGTGACAACGTTTAATATTAGAAATATGGGAAAGCTTGCAGCTCTGATTTTATGGAGTGGGTTACCAATTCTGTTTGACCATTAGTTTTTGGCACATACGTTATATAGTGCCTGTCTCCCAAAGTGTGGATGGAATTTGAAGGGAGATGGCCTGGTTAAGAGCTGGAAGTGTATTTTTGCAAATGTAGCTGTAGCGGAGGTACCATGTTTATTTTGGACTAAATGTATTCTACTTCTACTGTAAGCCTTCGTTGTGGTAGTAATTTAAGGAGATCAAGTCACACCTAGTGCTATTTGAGAGCGTGGTATCAGTTGGTTGTTTGGCCTCAGACGACGATGTATCGGTGGGTTGTTTGGCCCATACGGCGATGTACTGGTGGGTTGTTTGGCCACAGACGGCGATGTATCGGTTGGTTGTTTGGTCACAGACGGCAATGTATCGGTTGGTTGTTCGGTTGGTTGCCCACAGACGGCGATGTATCGGTTGGTTGATTTGGTTGGCCACAGACGGCGATGTATCGGTTGGTTGTTTGGCCACAGACGGCAATGTATCGGTTGGTTGTTTGGCCACAGACGGCGATGTATCGGTTGGTTGTTTGGCCACAGACGGCGATGTATCGGTTGGTTGTTTGGCCACAGACGGCGATGTATCGGTTGGTTGTTTGGCCACAGACGGCGATGTATCGGTTGGTTGTTTGGCCACAGACGGCGATGTATCGGTTGGTTGTTTGGCCACAGACGGTTGGTTGTTTGGCCACAGACGGCGATGTATCGGTTGGTTGTTTGGCCACAGACGGCGATGTATCAGTTGGTTGTTTGGCCACAGACGGCGATAGTACAGCTACACGATGGCAGTCTATAATTATGGAGTCCGGAGTAGACACAGGAGTGACTGACATCAGGAGCATCGATCTACACAAATTACATCTACGCAAAACCTCTTGCACAAAACAATTTTTGCGCTAATTATTGTGAATCCTTACGACTGTGATTTCAGGATTTGGATACAATCGCCATTCATTTACACAAAGCGATTGTAGACTGAGATCATTGTCAGCTAAAATTGATACTTTGGTCCAGATCAATCTTAAGTAGCCAAGATCGTTGTAGTCCGTGAATATACTTGGAAAAATGCCGTTCAGGTCAGGGTGAAAATACGTGTCACAGAAATAATCGTGATATTTTGTCAGTACTCATAGGTTTCACAAAACTGGTAAACATCTGAGACGTGCATAACATCGGGCTTTCGTACCACATTCAACTCACTGCCGTAAAATACTGCTGAAAAGGCCTAAACCAAAACTCTCTCACGCAATTCCGCAGTCTTATCTACTGTATCTAGTTATAGGCATTACGTCCGCAACTGCTGGGGTGGCTCTCAGTTGAACTGAATTTAATTCTTTTCGAGTTTTGAATAGTATGTGGAAAACTTGACCGACCACAACACAATAACATGGCTCCCTCGGGATGGTCGACTCTAAAACGGTCAGTAAATGTATGGTTCATTCACGTTATGCCGACAGTCAGCAAAAATGAGTGAGTGAGTAAATATGGTTTTACGCCGCTCATAGCAATATTCCAGCAATATCACGGCGGCAAACACCAGAAAAGGGCTTCACACATTGTACCCATGTGGGAAATCGAACCCGGGCCTTCGGCGTGACGAGCGAACGCCTTAACCACTAGGCTACCCCACCGCCCCAATCGACCAAAAGAAGGGAGACACTGTAGATTTTCATGTCGATCTGGCGTGAATGTGAGGTCAATTTAATCAGTGCTGGATACAAACACGTGTGTTTTTCTTCTGCAAAGCTGCATATTTAATACAAGTATAATGATTACCACTAAATACGAAACGATAACATATTCGCTGTCAGTAAATCTGTATCAGATCTGTCATTTATGAATTAGTGAAATCTCGACGATTTCTTTCTTTCTACACTGTACAAATTTGACCAACTGCTAAGACACATCCTATTGTAAACAAGGCGAACCCATCCCACCCCATACCTCCCCGTCCACCCATCATCCTCACCCCTTGGTCCTGCCCAGGAAACCAATCAATGAAAGTGAACAGAGCCTTTTCCTATTTCGTACAAACTGCGACCAATTCAATAAAGGTGCATTCACATCTTCGTTCAATCCCCTTAACGGTCATACTTAGTTATACTTGACCGTGATATACAAACCCAGATTGGTCCATCTGACAAGCGTTAGTGCTGTACTATAGCGGGGCTGAGCGTACCACCCCCTGCGTCAAGGAGGTTTCCGTCCACTGACCCACGGGCTCATTGTGTAACGCATCCACCATGAGGTCGGCGCATGATGCGCAATTCAACAACAAAATTTCCTGTGGATAAAATATTAATTAGTGAGGTATTATGATTAGCTGTTTGTACGGCATGCTCGACGCCATACTGCATGTATGTTACAATGAATCTCTCCCAAGACCATGCAGACTTGTAAGCCTTCAGATTATATTCATTGCAGACAGACGATATTACAATTGTATTAGAGCCTCGCCACCACACCTATGAAGTGTACGCATTTGCAGTAAAATGATAGCTATTCCATGTGGTGCCGAAGTCTTTTAGGGCCATTTGCTTTTATTCTTGAAAACTGCAAGATACTATGTTGAAATTTCATCACATATACAAAATTGACTAACATACTTTAACTGGAAATTTCAACTTAGTATGTTAAAATGTCGACATATCATCTTGAAATTTCAAGATGCTAAGTCGGGTGATCACTTGGTTGACACATAACATCGAATCTATACTGCGTAGATGGGTGCTCATGCTATTAATCACTGGATCGTCTGGTCTTGACTCGATTATTTACAGATCGCCTCTGTATAGCTGAGTGCGGTGTTAAACAACAGACCAACAATCTAACATGAAATTACATGAATTGAAAATTCAACTCAAAGCAAGTGACTCACCCGCTTTTGTAAGATGGAGTTACGAGAGATTACAGTACCGTAAAATTTACATTAGTTTTAAAAAGGCTGTAAGGCAGATAATAATCAAAACATACGAGGGTCGATCAAAAAGTATGTAGCCTAACTATATTCTCGATGTCCTATGTTTGAAAAGCTTCCATTTTATTTTGCAGGAATCGTTAGTAAAGACATATCCAAAATTTCACATATGTGGGTAATGTGGTTAACCAGATATTTGTCATCACAACACATTGGGGTATAATATTTCTAACAAAATTGCAGAAAAATAAAAACGATTTGTCTTTTTGTACCTCTTGGATAATGGTATGCCCTCCATTTTAATCTTTCAAAAACATTGTGTCCAGATATTCAAGCTGGCACTGTTTACAATATATTGTGAGCTGACACTTGTATGACCATTCAGTATTAAGTTTGAACCCTTGACATCATGTATGCATAAGTGAAAACATTAGAACAAGCTATGCTCTTATGATTACGTCATCTGAAAGTGGGATGAGTAGTGTTTCCAAAACAAGCTCTTTCAGTCAACATAAAGGGGTGTGTGTGTGTGTGTGTGTGTGTGTGTGTCACTTTAACAAGCGAATGTAAGTTCAAATTGCTTTTTTATGAACTGTAACATCTAAGTGTGATTCTAAGGAACTTCTATCAATCTTAAAAACACAAAATATTTCTTGCATATTTTGTTTCCTGAAGTTTTTGATGCATTTATTGTAGATTTTGCGTTTTTTGAGGGTACCAAGATAAAAGGTCAAACAAAATGGGGATCGTGAGACTGGAACATTGCAAAACCAATTTGCTTGAGCTTGAAATGTAGAAAAATAAAACATAAAAATAACTGCATTTGTATCGTTTTGTTGGTGTTTCTACATACTTTTTGATCTCCCCTCGTACATGCTAAGAATCTATCACTATTGTACATATTTACACCTTCTTGGAGTTCATGAAGGTATATAGATCAACTGCACATTTCAGGTCTTGGTGAACTAAATCCCACCAGTCTATGAACAACAGGACAAATAAAAACAAAAGCAAATGACATGGTATCCAATTGATCAAAGCGCGACAATTTTAGCCATTGTGACGCTGTGGTTAGTGTGGACACGATCTGCTTGTCTTTTGGCATGTCCCTGGGATTCCAGATGATACTGCAACAGACACGTGATACGTGTCTTTTACCAATACTGACATATTCGAGGCTGTGACCGGAGAGCGAGCGCGAAGTCTGTAATAGGAGTTTGTTACTTTGCTAAAGCTAATTATTCGTATTCTTGGAGCAGCTGGTCTGTTTGTATTTCGTATATTTTGAAATATGCATACTTACGTATACTCCACCTAATAATTTCTCAGAACTATGAGGGTCGGTGGGGTAGCCTAATGGTTAAGGCGTTCGCTCGTCACGCCGATGACCCGGGTCAGATTCCTCACATGGGTACAATGTGTGAAGCCCATTTCTGGTGTCTCCCGACGTGATATTGCTTGAATATTGCTAAAAGCGGCGTAAAACTGAACTCACTCATTCAGAATTATGAGTCACATGTCCCCATCTATAAATAATGAAGCGATTCTTTCATGTACTGAGGACCGCCTCCGTGGTGTAGTGGTTAGAGCGTCCGTCCGGAGAGCGAAAGGTCGCGGGTTCGATCCCCGACCGCGTCATACCAAAAGACGTTAAAATATGGTACTTGTTGGTCCCTGCCTGGCGCTCGGCATTAATGGGTACAACAAGGACTGGTCGGCTCGGAATCAGTATAATGTGTCTGAGTGGGGTATTCATGCTTCACTGTGGCATGGTATCTCAGTGGGCTAGCACTATAAAACCAGCTTCAGTCTGGGGCTAGTACAAGCAGCCGCACATACACATACACGCGCATGCACGTCGTCATGTGAGCGAAATATTCTCAAGCACGACGTTAAACCCAATTTCACCTCACCTCACCTCATGTACTGAGCGATTTTTTTCGCCATTATACAACAAGGTAGCTCGGCGTGACTGAATAATACAATAGACTCTTGACTATGACTCATTAATCGTCCGTATACAGTCAACGAAAATTGAAACGTGAGTAAGCCAAAGCCAAATTATTATAACCCGTGAACATCCGGGTAAGAATCTGTCTTCAGCAACCCAAGCTTGTCTCGCTCGCTGACTAGGTTAATGTATCTCATCATATTCGAATTGAGTAGATCGATGTTCACTATGTCAATCACTAGATTGTCTGGTCCAGTCCCGAGTATTTACAGGCCGCCGTCCATTTGTTAGAATATACCTTTGTGCAGCGTTAAACGTGAAAACCGGCCGTTATAAGTTCCCAGTTAGATGTTAGCATCGCAGTACGGAGCTTTAACAGGCTTGTAACGCAAGCACTGATGCAGGAGCTCTCGTGTTCAGGATTTAGGTCTACAAACGTACTGTTAACGAAACTCTGCTTCACATAAAGTGCTGAAAATATCATGTCTTTAAAAATTTGGTCATTTGTCTGATCAAATGTTTTATCACAACAGATTCGTTGACAAGACCCATACGTCTTAACAAGACACACAGACACACCCAACAAGAGTTAAATCAGCTCAATTAACAATTTCAGTGTTGGGTGTGACCACCATTTGCGTTGAAGCAGTGGTGCTTTGAAGACGGATTGCCGAAAAAAGTCTGTGGGAAGTTGTTGTAAATGGCCTCTACACATTGGCTCAACTGAGCTGGTGTTATCGGCTGGTTCATCTCCTCTCATTGGACCTCAACCCAGTTCCATAAAAGTGAGGTTTGGAGGAACAGCACGCCACGATAGACGACAACATTGTCTGCCTCAAAATATACGTGGCAAGTGCAACGTGGACGAACATTACTCTGTTGTGACGTAACGTCACGCCACCTCACATCAATCGTACAAAAGGGTGGAGAAGTATACCGGACGATGTCGTATGTACTTGACATGCCATTCAGACTGCCATCAACGATGGTGAGTTGTGATGCCGCCACACACTATCAGGCATCCACTTCCTTTACTGAGTAACACAAGTGTTGCTGCAACGTTCCCTGTGACGCCTGTAGACACTTCCCCAGTCATCAGACCTGGACATCGGTTCGATCAATGCAGAAACTTTCAGAACAGTTCATGTTGCAGTTGGGTTTCGATTCAGAACATGCACTAACCGAATATGGTTATCCAATTGACGTAACGTCACTCATTAACGACCGGCTTTTGGCAAGTCATCACTGCTGCGATGAGATGTTATTGCTTGTAATGAGGAACATGAAGATGTCTGGCAACTTCTTATAGCGCCATTCCTTCATGCAGAATACTCATGAAAAAGACGTTGACTTCCAGCCCACTATGACATTACGTAAGCGTTTTGACGGTAAAACATAAGTGTTTTATCATAGCATCTGAAAGCTAAATGATCATAGACAAACACTATGTGCTGATCACATTACAAAAACACCTGTATTAATATCCAAACAAACACGCAAGACTGGGCTCCGCTCATTAACGCGCACACGAAAAACGCGACAGCCTTTAAATCGAGGAAATGACTTCATTGATATGTTTTGAAAGATGCATATTGTATTTTCGATTTTTTGACTGAAACTTAAATAATGTACAGTCACGATTTTCGACAGTATGTATCGTATGTATATCTGACATATGTATTTGGATGGAATTTACAGATGGCATAATCACGCATAACAGCTGTTATGACAGTTGTCAGGTAAATAGCAGTATCGTACTTAATACGTAGTTAGGCGTTCTGCTGTACTGTCAAGTTAATGGCCATCACATTATATCCTGTGTAGCGTCGCTTGTATAATTGAGATAAGTACCTACTGACTGATAACCTTGTAATTGGTTTGTCTGTTCAGTTGTTATTTAAGAGAATACATCTTGTTTCCATGAAATGGAGTTAATGATGTGAGGCCATTGTGTCATGTGTGACTTTACAGGATCATTCTATATCGGGCTCACACCGTGAGAGTGTGAGATCCTCTGTTTGCATCACAATCACATACAAACCAGCATCCACACAACCACAGCACACGGCTTCTTTAAACATAGAGCTAACCACACCAACTTCGAGACTGAACCAGGGCGGTGGGGTAGCCTAGTGGTTAAAGCGTTGGCTTGTCACGCCGAAGATCCGGGTTCGATTCTCCACATGGGTCAAATGTGTGAAGCCCATTCCTGGTGTGATATTGCTTGAATATTGCTAAAAGCGGCGTAAAACCATACTCACTCAATCACTCGAGGCTGAACCATTTCAACCAGCCTGGTTCCCTGATAATGTAATCACTTGCGCAGCACACAAGGGGAACCAGTTCTATGTAATACTATGCATGGTTGGTTCGTTGTTTAACTCCGCGCTCAGCAATATTAGCACTTTATGATGGTGGTCTGTTAGTCTGTCTCACAGTCCCTGAACCACATTATTTTCCCTACTGCCAAGCCCCCTCTGCAGTGCTAAAGCCCTAAATAAAGCAAGTCTATATTTCCCCAGGTTAGTGGTCTGTGAATAGAACTAGATGTTCACAAGGCCAGGCGTGATTGTACATGTCACATGTCGAGGTCTTGCAGTCTATGGGGAATGTCCGTAATCGGTGTCAGGGCCAACATGTACTGGCGTAGTGAGTGAGTGAGTTTAGTTGTACGCCGCACTCAGCAATATTCCAGCTATATGGCGACGGTATGTAAATAATCGGGTCTGGACCAGACAATCCAGTGATCAACAGCACGAGCATCGATCTGCGTAATTGGGAACCGATGACATGTGTCACCAAGCAAGCGAGCCTGACCACCCGATCCCGTCAGTCACTTCTTACGACACGCTACCCGTGAAGGTCCGGGTTAGAATATTGATCTTCAGTAACTCACTCTTACGACATGCATGGGTTACTGAAGATCAATTCTAATCCGGATCGTCACGGGTATCTGTGTATGCATTAATTACTGAACAATATGGTTTCGGCTTCCTGATTTATACGGTATTTGCTTCATTTTGTTCAAGGGTTTTCGTGTAGCCTCGATTGTCACGTCGAAAGACCGGATTTTATTCCTGGTATATAATACAGGGAAGGATTCTGTCACTCAGTTACTGATCTTGGCACTATATACCACAACCAAACAACTGTTTAAATACCACTGAGACTAAAGATTATTTCATTCTACTTTCAATATCAAAGTTCACCAAACGTATTCAAATAGACATTCGCACAAAAGAAAGTATGTATAAAATAATTATCAAATTTCACCAGAAGATTAGAAACGTTATCAAAACGTTACCATGCTGAAAACTTTCTTCAAATCAATGTAAACTACAGGTCTACAATGCAACTGTGATGTCAGTATCAAAAACATCATTATTGAACAAGCATTATAAATTGTTTCATTTTAAACACCAAAGGGGATTAAATATATATTTCCTTTTGCATGGAAGTGTAAATACTGATAAGGATTGCCGTCATTGTTACAATGTCGGTATGTTTGTATATTAAAGTTGCTTCCTTTATCTGTGTTCCTTCTCATTGTGTTGTATAAAACTGGAACTTCCAGAGACCCGATTTTGCAACTTTATCTAAAGTAAGTGCGATCCAACTTGTAACCTGGTTGCCCTGGGTTGGCGTGTGTCTTGCAATTGGGCCATGTTCGAGCCAGTGGTGCCACGGGTCAAGAGTGTCGGGCTTGGTAGATGAGACTGTGACCGCACTCAGGAAGTCATTGAAGAGTTATCCGTGACAACAGGAACAGACAATTCTCACTGTCAAAATACGAGCGGATATGTTGAAGTGATTTCTAGGTAACATTCGCTTAACTGAAAACTTCCTAAATAGGCTAGTCATTTACATAACATTTATAAAAATCTGTTTTTGAGTGACAAAAATAAATACTTACAAAGTAATCTTAACTGTTATAGCTTGCACAAGAGTTTGCCTAGATATTTAAATGTATTTAGCTTGACTCCATCGCCAAGGTATAAGCAGGGAAATATCATTGTGCAAGGATTCTCGCCATAAAAGTACAATATCCGCTAAATATGGATTCGACGTAATTTTGATTAGAATGCTTGGTCTGTCTGCACCAAACTTTTGCAGGTTGTAATGAAGTCCATATCTAGCAACCCTGTGATAAGCATTATCTGCATCACTGTGAACAGCATCACCAACATAACTGTGCCTAGCATCACTTCTAACACTGTGGCCAACATCACCTGTACCATGGAAACTAGCACCACCTGCAACAGTGCAGACAGCATCACTTGCCTCCATGTGGAAAACATCAACAACATCACCTGTATCAAGGTGGACAACATCACCTGTATCATAGTGGACAGCATCAGCTATATCATTGTGGACAGCAGCAGCTGTATCATTGTGGACAGCATCAGCATCAGCATCAGCATCAGATGTATCATTGTGGACAACACCACCTGTATCATTGTGGACAACATCAGCTGTATTATTGTGGACAGCTGTATCATTGTGGACAGCATCAGCTGTATCATTGTGGACAACATCAGCTGTATCATTGTGGACAACATCAGCTGTATCATTGTGGACAACATCAGCTGTATCATTGTGGCTAGCATCAGCTGTATCATTGTGGACAACATCACCTGTATCATTGAGGACAGCATCAGCTGTATCATTGTGAACAACATCAGCTGTGTCATTGTGGACAGCATCAGCTGTATCATTGTGGACAACATCAGCTGTATCATTGTGGACAACATCAGCTGTATCAATGTGGACAGCATCAGCTGTATCATTGTGGACAACATCACCAGTATCATTGTGGACAGCATCACCTGTATCATTGAGGACAGCATCAGCTGTATCATTGTGGACAACATCACCTGTATCATTGTGGACAGCATCAGCTGTATCATTGTGGACAGCAGCAGCTGTATCATTGTGGACAGCATCAGCTGTATCATTGAGGACAGCATCAGCTGTATCATTGTGGACAGCATCAGGTGTAGCATTGTGGACAGCATTAGTTGTATCATTGTGGACAACATCAGCTGTATCATTGTGGACAACATCAGCTGGACAACATCAGCTGTATCATTGTGGACAACATCAGCTGTGACATTTGTTATATTTGGGATTAGACTTTCATAGAAAAGTACAAATTCTAGTACTTTGGGGGTTGTCCCATCCGGGATTCGAACCCACACCCTGAGAGTCAGGCACCAAATCGCCAGCACATAAAGTCAGCCGCCTAACCCGCTCAGCCACCGCGACTTCCACAAATATGGAAGTTGGATAACTGGTAGTCTAGACTGCGGACTTTGTGTACCCCTCTGATAAGTGTAGATTGGCACGGTTTCCACGACCGAAAGCTATGATTACACAATGCCATTATTTTACTACAGTCGGTTTGGCTCAAAATCGGACCGATGAATTGCTAAACGAAATCGAAAACTACTAAACATATAATACTCAATGAAACACTAATCATAATCATAACATCAGACCAACTCTGTGATCTTTTAGCAGAATTTACGTCCTAAAAATAAAAAAAAGTTCTTTAACAAACTATCATTATAATTTTGACAAAGTTTGCTATTTGTTACTATAAGAAAGTGTAATCCCAAATATAACATATGTTACATTTGACCACTTTCTAAAATGGCGTTGTGTAATCATAACATCAACTGTATCACTGTGGACCGCATCAACTGCATCATTGTGGACGGCATCGACTGCATCATTGTGGACGGCGTCAACTGTATCATATGGGCAGCAGCATCTGCATCACAGTGAACAGCATCATGTGCATCATCGTGGCCAGCATCACTTGCATCATTGACGCGGCATCACTGTAGACAGCATCACTTACCTCCATGTGGACATCATCCACTACATCACTGTGTGCAACATCACCTGCATCATTGAGACCAGCATCACCTGCAACACTGGGGCGGTGGGGTAGCCTAGTGGTTAAAGCGTTCGCTCGTCACGCCGAAGACCCGGGTTCGATTCCCCACATGGGTACAATGTGTAAAGCCCATTACTGGTGTCCCCCGCCTTGATATTGGAATATTGCTAAAAGCGGTGTCAACCCCTACTCACTCACTCACTCACTCAAATGCAACACTGAAGCCGGCATCATATGCATCACAGAGGACAGCATCAACAGCACAACTTTCAGATGTCCCATTTGTATAACCTGCGCCATCTCTATGTTCTTCTATAGATGTTGGCTGGTGACCTTGGCGTTCCGTTTCGCACTGTTGTCAAGGAAACGTGTAAAAATTGGCATTAACTGTCTGACTCAGTCGTTGTTTCCATAGAACAGTACAACTAGGATTTCAAATGTTGTGCACCATTCATCATTTTATAAAATATCAGCCAAGATTCAAAACCTAAATTTACTGCTTGTGCAACGCGGCTGTGAATCCAAATAGCTCCAATAACGATTCTAACAAATACTTGCATTAGGTTTTTGTCATGGGGCCGAAACCTGATATCTTGCACCGACTGTACAAACATTCTTTTAAGTATGACGCCACACAAATCAATGTAGTTCGTTTTAATGACACGTTATTCGCTTGATACAAACTGTTTGTGTTTTTGGAGCCCTAGTATTATTACAGTACATCAGCTCAGGTTCCATGTAACAACCACATATAGTGATAGATCTATAATCCAAATAGTACAAAATACATGATTTGCACTGAATTTATTATTGATATATAATGCATCATATGACTAATATACGAAAATATAAAATGCAATCATGATGGCCTCCCCTCTTTCGGTTCAGAACCAGACCTCTCCGAGATCTCGTGCAGTACTTCGAGACCTTGAATTTGTGTACACGTTAATTCGAGGCTTTGTGTGCTGGCTATCTGGTGCCTTACTCTGAGAGTGGGGTTTCGAATCCCGGGTCTTAACCTCAAGCCTACTAGAGGTTGTATTTTACTGAGTGAGAGTAATCCTAAATATTACATTTGCTACATTTAATCATACTGTTTAGACGGACAGACCTATGTATGTATCACAGAACATGGTTCTGACATCAGTTCGAGCCTTCTGTCGCAGTACAGAAGTGCTTCACAGCCTTGTACCGCCTTGTACCACCGTAAAGGCGGGTTGTATTGGTTATACTTCACCGCCTTGTACCACCGTGCAATCGGGTCTGTAATAGTTATGCTTCAGAGACTTTACCAACGTACAAACAGGTCAATATTGGTTATACTTCACAACCTTGTACCACCGTAAAGGCGGGTTGTATTGGTTATACTTCACAGCCTTGTACCACCGTAAAGGCGGGCTGTATCGGTTATACTTCACAGCCTTGTACCACCGTAAAGGCGGGTTGTATCGGTTATACTTCACAGCCTTGTACCACCGTAAAGGCGGGTTGTATCGGTTATACTTCACAGCCTTGTACCACCGTAAAGGCGGGTTGTATCGGTTATACTTCACAGCCTTGTACCACCGTAAAGGCGGATTGTATCGGTTATACTTCACAGCCTTGTATCACCGTAAAGGCGGGTTGTATCGGTTATACTTCACAGCCTTGTACCACTGTAGAGACGGGATGTATCGGTTATACTTCACAGCCTTGTACCACCGTAAAGGCGGGTTGTATCGGTTATACTTCACAGCCTTGTACCACCGTAAAGGCGGGTTGTATTGGTTATACTTCATAGCCGTGTACCACCGTAAAGGCGGGTTGTATCGGTTATACTTCACAGCCTTGTACCACCGTAAAGGCGGATTGTATCGGTTATACTTCACAGCCTTGTATCACCGTAAAGGCGGGTTGTATCGGTTATACTTCACAGCCTTGTACCACTGTAGAGACGGGATGTATCGGTTATACTTCACAGCCTTGTACCACCGTAAAGGCGGGTTGTATCGGTTATACTTCACAGCCTTGTACCACCGTAAAGGCGGGTTGTATTGGTTATACTTCATAGCCGTGTACCACCGTAAAGGCGGGTTGTATCGGTTATACTTCACAGCCTTGTACCACCGTAAAGGCGGGTTGTATTGGTTATACTTCACAGCCTTGTACCACCGTGAAGGCTAGTTGTATCGGTTATACTTCACAGCCTTGTACCACCGTAAAGGCGGGTTGTATTGGTTATATTTCAGAGCCTTGTACCACTGTGCAGGCGGGCCTACATGCTATACTTTCACAACAACTGTCCGGAAACGTGCACATTGGACATCCACGGAAGGATAAAGGTATTCGATATCAAAGTGTTGGTGTGTTTAAAAATAAACACCACGGGAAGTTGTTGCCATTTGTTTGATTGGGTTTGCTCTTGATCCCATGTGTTCGTAATTACAGTACGACGTGTGCATGTTGATCGCACACACGACCCTGTCCCTCCATAAAACGTTTCCTTATCCACCCTTTGAATTATTGAGTCTGTGTTTAATGCCTCTGTGCAAGGCAGTATTCTTAATTCTTACGTCACTGGGAATCCAAAGTGACTCAGGCTTTAAACATTTTCAATGTTGGTGAAACCCTTACTGCACGGGTATTGTACTAACAAACCAATAACCACAGTCAGTTTGAATCTGATCTCAATATTGGATCGTAACTCTTCAAACGGAATTGTGGAGCCCTTAGTCCTCACCTTCATTCATGTCATAATACAATTGTATTATATTTATCAGTAGGTGTATCGTTTTCGAAGAGCTGGATATTCGAATGCGCCGACTGGATTCATGTTTACAAAAGGTCCACAGAGTGTAATGCTTGTCGAACGAAGCATTATCAATCGGTTGATTGTATGTGATTGTGCTCTGACGTGAGATGTTGACAGCCTATCAATGACAGGTTTGTCTGGTTCAAGGATTACTGGCGAACGTTAGATATCTGAAACATGGTTAGTGCGGTGTTAAACGAAATAAACTCACGGAACACGCACACGCACATACGCACGCACGAACTCGTGAAAATCCTGGCTAAAATTGGCCTTCGGCAATTCGTGCTTGTCGTAAAAGGCAACTAACGGGATCGGGCGGTCAGGCTCGCTGACTTGGTTGACGCATGTCATCGTATCCCAATTAGGTAGATCGATGCTCGTGCTGTTGATCGCATGATGATTGTCTGGTCCAGACTCGATTATTTACAGACCGCCGCCATATAACTGGAATGTTGCTGATTGCGGCGATAAACAACTAACAAACAAAAAAACACTCACGCACGCGCAACGCACAGGCACACGCACGCACGCGCTCACACACGCACTCATATCCCATCTGTATGTTCTGTGACATCTCTCAACATTGACCACGTAACGTACATTATGCGCTCATAATATAAGAAAGTATTGTCATGTCGTATGACCTGGCGGCTTGAGGAGCTGACCCAGATGGCGGCGAGGGTTTCAGTCAGGAGAACTTGTGAATTGAGTAAGTGACTCATATCCTCAGCGTCCTGTTCATCTCAAAATAACATCTACTCCGCCATTGTTAGACCAAGCGCGCGAACCGCGTGTCTCATTAATTGTTTTAAGGAAATTGTTGAACGTGTCTGTGACCATGGTTAGTAGCATGAAGAGGTGAGGTGAGGTGAGGTGAGGTGAGGTGAGGTGAGGTGAGGTGAAATTGGGTTTAACGTCGTGCTTGAGAATATTTCGCTCATATGACGACGTGCATGCGCGTGTATGTGTATGTGCGGATGCTTGCAGTACTAGCCCTGACTGAAGCTGGTTTTATAGTGCTAGCCCACTGAGATACCATGCCGCAGTGAAGCATGAATACCCCACTCAGACACATTATACTGACTCCGAGCCGACCAGTCCTTGTTGTACCCATTAATGCCGAGCGCCAGGCAGGGACCAACAAGTACCGGAAGGTCGCGGGTTCGATCCCCGACAGCGTCATGCCAAAAATGACGCGGTCGGGGATCGAACCCGCGAACTTCCGTTCTCCGGGCGGACGCTCTAACCACTACACCACGGAGGCGGTCAGTAACATGAAGTGGACGGGACAAGAACTGACCTTGATCTCAAAGTTCGAATCCTGCTTGACCTGGTTATATTTGGGGTGGAGGGGTGGGGGTGTGTGTGTGAGCACAATACCAGAGTTGTAAAGGTTTACGATCTGCATTACTTCGGGCATTACTCCCACACAAGCAGAGACCCGTGAAAATCTTAGTTGTCTTGCTTGTCGTAAGAGGCGACTAACGGGATCGGGTGGTCAGTCTCACTGACTTGGTTGACACATGCCATTGTATCCCATTTGCGTAGATCGATGCTCATGCTGTTGATCACTGGATTATCTCTAACCCCTGACTGAAAACTGGTTTTATAGTGCTAGCCCACTGAGATACCATGCCGCAGTGAAGCATGAATACCCACTCTCAGACACATTATACTGACTCAGAGCCGACCAGTCCTTGTTGTACCCAGTAATGCCGAGCGCCAGGCAGGGACCAACAAGTACCGGAAGATCGCGGGTTCGATCCCCGACAGCGTCATGCCAAAATGACGCGGTCGGGGATCGAACCCGCGAACTTCCGTTCTCCGGGCGGACGCTCTAACCACTACACCACGGAGGCGGTCAGTAACATGAAGTGGACGGGACAAGAACGACCTTGATCTCAAAGTTCGAATCCTGCTTGACCTGGTTATATTTGGGGTGGAGGGGTGGGGGTGTGTGTGTGAGCACAATACCAGAGTTGTAAAGGTTTACGATCTGCATTACTTCGGGCATTACTCCCACACAAGCAGAGCCCGTGAAATCTTAGTTGTCTTGCTTGTCGTAAGAGGCGACTGAATCCCATTTGCGTAGATCGATGCTCATGCTGTTGATCACTGGATTATCTGGTCCAGACTCGATTACTTACAGACCGCCGCCATATAGCTGGAATACTACTGAGTGCGGCGTACAACTAAACTCACTCACTTACCCACATAAGCAGACACTGACGTGACAGAATTGACATTCTGTTTGGGCTCTGCTTGGTAACTCAACTCAACTCAACTCACTTGCTCCAGTAACTTTGACATGAAAACAAAACAAGAAAACAAAACACATAATGATGCCTCAAACACTCTGTGCCTGTAAATGAGATGATGCGATGGGTACACGTGTCTTTCAAAACAACGCTGCCGACTGATATTGATGGACTAACGTCACGGCAGGTGTCACGCTGATTGACGTCTCATTGACGCCTCAATGACGCGCATTATACTGACGCTGCATCTTGTCTGGACTAAGTAGATTTCACCACATCAAAACCAATAACTATCGCGCCAGTAAGCTGCAAGGCCAGGGTCAATTAACACCATCAGACAAACTCGCTCACAGGCTATCAAAAGATGAAACTGTGTCGGAATGTTTTAAATAAAACACCCCGGGAAATTGTACAAGTATAAATACTCTCACAGACGAGGTGCTATTATTGAAACATCAAAATATATTTTAAAAAGAAATGCTGTTATTTGAAGTAATATTGAATACTCTTTAAAATATATGGGGTGTATTGAACATGTAGGTTTGTACACACACACACACACACACACACACACACACACACACACACACACACACACACACACACACGTAATTCAAATAGAATGTGAAATACACACACACACACACATGTAATTCAAATAGAATGTGAAATACACACTCACATGTAATTCAAATAGAATGTGAAATACACACTCACATGTAATTCAAATAGAATGTGAAATACACACACAGACACATGTAATTCAAATAGAATATGAAATACACACACGTGTAATTCAAATAGAATGTGAAATACACACACATGTAATTCAAATAGAATGTGAAATACACACACACATGTAATTCAAATAGAATGTGAAATACACACATGACCTCAAATGTAATGTGAAATACACTCACATGTAATTCAAATAGAATGTGAAATACACACACACACGTGTAATTCAAATAGAATGTGAAATACACACACATGTGTAAATTCAAATAGAATGTGAAATACACACACATGTAATTCAAATAGAATGTGAAATACACACACACATGTAATTCAAATAGAATGTGAAATACACACACACACGTGTAATTCAAATAGAATGTGAAATACACACACACATGTAATTCAAATAGAATGTGAAATATACACACACATGTAATTCAAATAGAATGTGAAATACACACACACATGTAATTCAAATAGAATGTGAAATACACACACACACGTAATTCAAATGAGATGTGAAATACACACACACAGAGTGTTTACTGAGCTTAACGTTATGAAGTGACAGCCATATTTGTATTTTTAGTTTTCATTGTTAACATGATACATCACTACAAACATATTTAAAGTAGAATAAGCATCCCATATTAGACAATGCATAAAAATATAAAATATTTCCTTGAAATCAGGATTACCTACTGGAAGTCACGGAGAAAACTGTCACATTTCTATATATATGGGGTGTATTGAACATGTAGGTTTGTACACACACACACACACACACACACACACACACACACACACACACACACACACACACACACACACACACACACACACACACACACACACACACACACACACACACACACACACACACACACACACACACACACACGTAATTCAAATAGAATGTGAAATACACACACACACACATGTAATTCAAATAGAATGTGAAATACACACACACATGTAATTCAAATAGAATGTGAAATACACACACAGACACATGTAATTCAAATAGAATATGAAATACACACACGTGTAATTCAAATAGAATGTGAAATACACACACATGTAATTCAAATAGAATGTGAAATACACACACACATGTAATTCAAATAGAATGTGAAATACACACACACACACATGAAATTCAAATAGAATGTGAAATACACACTCACATGTAATTCAAATAGAATGTGAAATACACACACACACGTGTAATTCAAATAGAATGTGAAATACACACACACATGTGTAATTCAAATAGAATGTGAAATACACACACATGTAATTCAAATAGAATGTGAAATACACACACACATGTAATTCAAATAGAATGTGAAATACACACACACACACGTGTAATTCAAATAGAATGTGAAATACACACACATGTAATTCAAATAGAATGTGAAATACACACACACATGTAATTCAAATAGAATGTGAAATACACACACACACATGTAATTCAAATAGAATGTGAAATACACACACACACGTGTAATTCAAATAGAATGTGAAATACACACACACAGAGTGTTTACTGAGCTTAACGTTATGAAGTGACAGCCATATTTGTATTTTTAGTTTTCATTGTTAACATGATACATCACTACAAACATATTTAAAGTAGAATAAGCATCCCATATTAGACAATGCATAAAAATATAAAATATTTCCTTGAAATCAGGATTACCTACTGGAAGTCACGGAGAAAACTGTCACATTTCTATAAATTACTAAACCAAAGCACAGGTTCGGATTCCTTCACTGAAATCCCGACTTTTAGTTTCCGGCTTCTGAAACGTATGTGTCAGACATTTGTCGGCTCTCTCGCCTAGTCATTTCTATTGCCCCTTGTCTCGCTTTTGTAAGTTGAGCGAGTGAGTGAGTTGGCTTATACGCCGCTTTTTGCAATATTCCAACACTATCACGGCGGGGGGACACCAAAAAATGCGTTTCTGGTGTCCCACGATGTACCAACAAGGGGAATCGAACCCGGGCCTTCGGCGTGACGAGCGAACGCTTTAACCACTGAGCTATGCCCCCGACCACATGGGTACAATGTGTGAAGCCCATTTCTGGTGTCCCCTGCCGTAATATTGCTTGATTAGTGATAAAAACGGCGTAAAACTACACTCACTCAATCACAAACATGATTGTGTTCGTACACATTACGTCACTATGATGACCGTGTGTTATCATTTCCCGGTCGCATGGATCTTTGTTCATGGTATCAACCACTTGTTTGTCATACCGGACTCGAACAGACTCAATACTGATAACTGCTGCTAAAAACATTATACACCGACTCACCTCAGCATAACGCGCAGTCATTCGTGCACAGCAGAGCGTGTCATTCAGGGCGTACGCTGTCACACCACTCACGGAAACAGCCGACATCGTACGATACTCGAGTGGCCTGATCAATACTCGCCAGTACAGTTAGCTCGGCGCTCCCTGTGTGACGAAACACTTACTGTCGTTCAGTCGAATGGCGCATTGTTGTCTGCATCTCACAACCGACAGAAACAAGTCACATATTTTCCAATATCTACGTTTCCCGAGGCCACGATGGTACAGTGGGGAGTGCAAGGATTTACACTTAATGGGAAAACTTCTAAAACTTTATCATTAAACTTTCATTGGAGTAACGCTGCAGACAATTTTAATCAAGCAGTTGGTGAAATCTCCACACCTTTGGGAATAGCATACTAAGAAAGATAATTATTTTTCCGAAATAAGAAATACCTGAAAAGAAGAATAATTAGATTACATGATCGTAAAAATTGAAAGAAATAGTGATTTAAAACTCTCCTCCTTTTACACTTTTTCATTTCTGTGAGAATTGTGTCTCGTCAGCGAGCGTCAAATATTTGCAATCTAATTTGCATTGTAACATGACACGTGAATTCTACGGAACATTTAATAAAGCCGTGCATTATCATGCTAAGCGTCAGTTATCCCTTGGGATGCTGGAGAATTTGACGGACATCCATGAATTAATATGTCAGTAATTTTTATTAACCTCATATCGACCTCTGAACTAAAGATTGTCAGTGTGAGGCCAGCTTTCATCCCTCCGCCATTCAGGGGTTCTTGACATCTAAAAATAGACACGATAGCCAACGCCGACCAATGAAAAGGGGCGGATTTGCCCGCGGCTCGAATAACACAACTAGCCATAAGAATACCTTCACAACGGTAATACCTAAGGGAAGTAACTGCGGTCGGGTCGAGCGTACTGCAACTGCGTGTCGTGTACAGACCAGACCCAAACAAACGGGAAGTTTACAGTTCACAAATTTTTATGAGCAGACGAGAGGCTACGCATTTGTAGATTTCCAGCGGGATGGGTGTGAATATTTACATCGTGTTAGCTGGGATTCTTATTCTTGGAGCTCAAGGTAATCTTTTGATATTCTTTCAAGGTTGCACGGAATTTTGGCGATAGTTTGGGGTCACAGCTTTCAGCTGTGTAAAGCGGTATGGCAGTCACCCTACAAGTGAATGCTGCCGAATTGTGTATATCCCCCGCTACAACGCGCTCGGGATTATAACCACGGTGTTTCGACGCTTCCATGCTATGTTCATGAATTATTACCGATTCTATCACTTTGAAACTTTCGCTTACACATCGCACGATATCAATTTCTTAAAAGGATTCCACCAGCTCTTTGAAATTGGTCAAGTTGGTGTTTCATAAGCGTTCGTAGAGTTGCTGTTGGTTTATACACTGACATATTTTCTTACAGCCCCCTCGACATAGCAATGTTTATGTTTCGGGGGAGTTTATTTTGTGTGGTGCATATCTCAACGTCGCAACAAGCCGCTCCCAAACCATATCGCGGTTTGTGTTGAGAGTGTAGGACTGCGAGAGGACAGTGGTTGCATTCAATGCTATGTATTGTATACAAAGCCTGGCGGCGCGATGTCGTTTGACAGATGATGTGAAACACTCCATTTTCCGCGTAAACTATCGGATTGTCAGTGTAGATTTGGGTGTGGGTGTGGATTACTCTATTGGCAAGACAGAGAGACAAGTTAATTTTTTGGCCGTTTCCTGTGGACTGATAACAAGAACTTAAAATTAAGATATATAACCGCATTGTGCGTGTGTTATGAAATCCCCCATACTGACTCTAGCGCCCTTGCTGACATTATTTTATCACAGAATACACAGAGATGAGATACCCTGTCGTTTGTTATCAAATACAGAAGAGATATTATCATTTCAGAGTGATATTAAGTGTGGACATCCGATTTGGTGGTTTTTCCGACTTACACATTGTTACACCTTTTGACATAAACATTTAGGTTGATATGATATACATGATTTAAAAAAAATGTAAAAGACCTAATTCAAAATTATATTATCACCCACATGGTTTTGATCCGCATTTGTTGAAATCAACCAGCTTCTCATAAGTCTGTCGTTTAAGAAGCATTCGTGTCGAAAATATGCGACAGTTTAATTATTTTATACAATTAGCACCCCCACACAACATCTGTGAGTAAGGATCATTTTACCTCAGCTGGTGATTTCTTTGTTTACGACAGCGCTCGTGTAAATAAACCATCGGAGCACTGTTTCGAGTACATTCAATCCGACTTGATTCACATATGTAGTCAATAACAGGTCGAGACACCCTTTGGTTTCCCGTCCAACAATGCTAGCATTCCGCTGCCGTATGTTTACTGCAGCAATGGCTAGGAAACTATCGACACTTTCAGCAGTTTAAAATATGTTAGGTGAGACACGATCTGGTAGATAGAACATGGGAAGTATCTCCTGTCTACCCACCCACAGGCCATGAACACTGCTCATACACATCGCACTCTGCCAGCATCGGTCATCATTTTCCATTTACCAGAAGGACGTGGTATATTTTATTGTCAAAAACATGCATGGTAGACACAAGTTAAGGCGGAATATCACTTAAGGAATCTAATAATAATTTCTCTTTCATGTTTGAAAATAAGACGATGCATATTTTTGTTGTTGTGCATATGTAGATCGCTTTACCAGAAACCATATGTTTAAACCCACGTAGGTACACCATCATGTCAGAAAGCAGCATCACTCGATTAAGGGGAACCTTTGATTTGGAAAACATTACTCAGCTGACGACTCTGTTTTGAAGAAATATAGTTTCTGTACTTGATCTAAGTTAAGATATATGTCACACTGAACCTCGTTGACCCAGTTTCTTCAAAATCGAATCTTTCAGACTGACTGGTTGTCGGTAAAGTCATTGAGTGGCATTTAGAGAATGATTGACATCAGGTAGAGTAAAATGTACTCCGAAACGTCGTGGCACCAATAAAACGTTCCCTTTATTTCTCGCTATAAGCAAAAAGCCCATCACTGATTTAGAAGCTCTGTGTACGTGCCACGTGGCTGTCCAGAGTTAGTCTGTCTCAGAGTCCCTGAACCAAAATATTTCCCTACAGTGCTGCCCTCCCTGCAATGCTAAAGCCCTAAATGAAGCAAGTCTAGGTTTTCAAAGGTTTTTGTCTCCCTGGGGCTCATTTTCAATTTATATGAGTTTATTTGTTACAATTAAAAAAGAAGCATATCAACTGGCCATCAACATGACCGTAGCCAACAATGACATGTGCAGTGCAGCTACATGTGGCAGAGCGTTGGCCGGTTGTAGTGTATTGTGAGGTTGAGTCCCCAGTAGCAGGGCCAGTTTCTGTACATATATCCAGTTGCCGTAGCTGACACTGCCCTGTGTTTATTTGTCTCATTGCAAACCCTTTAAGATTACAATATCTCCAGATGAATGTTTTGAAAATGAACATGCACTCCCTTGGTTAGGTCACACCCATGTTAACAGTGTTAAATTGTCGAGTGCAGTTCCATTTGCGTCAATGTCTACAAGCTTTCGCAATATTTTTGTTCTGTGATTACTACCATATGTCAGATTACTCTGCTCGCACCTTCATAGAACATGGGACTTATGAAAGTGGACTAGAACATGGAACCAATGGCATAGGACTAGAATATAGAACCTATGACAGGGGACTAGAACCTAGACCTTATGCCAGGGGGTTAGTACATAGAACCTATGACAGGGGACTAGAACATGGAACCTTTGACAGGGGACTAGAATATAGAACCTGTGACATGGGACTAGAATATAGAACTTTTGACAGGGGGCTAGAACATTAATCTTTTATGACAGGGGGCTAGTACATATAATCGATGACAGGGGACTAGAACATACAACCGATGACAGGGGACTAGAACATAGAACTTTTGACAGGGGGCTAGAACATAAATCTTATGATAGTGCAGTAGAACATTGAATTCGTGACAAGGGACTAGAATATAGAACTTATTACGGGGGATATTAAATCCAGTGTGGCCAAGCACATCCACCAAACACATACTTCCCTGCATGTCGCCCCGTAACCTGTAGCTGGGGTGAAAACGTCTGGCATCCTGTCTAGTAATTGCAATAATTACCAGCTTGTCTCGGAGCAATAAAACCGTCATAGCAGTTACAGCGTCCATTTGTTATCTGTGGGTTAAGACCCGCAATCGGTCATCCCGATGGCCACGTTTGGTATCCTGTTACTATGAAACGTACCAACCCTATTGTCGTTTTCAACACCATGTTATTGCTCTAGCGTTGGATAAACAATAGACCTTTAAGAACTAAATAACTTGGTAGGTACGTTTGCCATCATGGCAAAGTCGAGAGTATGTTCCACATTTCAGTGGTTCCGAAAATTATGAGCTGCAAACGATTTCATGGAGATTTTTGTCTTTTTCGTTGGCGATGTCTGACTTGCAAAGTGCATTCATTTCATGGGAATATGTGCAACCAGGATGTAAAATTCAAGCTCAGGTCGGCATCCATCCATTTCAAACGTTACGTTTGCGTTTAGGTGAGGTTTAATTGCAAAGTCTGTCAGACTCGAGACTTTGCTTTAAGGTAAAAACGTGTGTGATCATAAGCCATGATATGAAATCGTTGTGAAATGTTCAACGCATGAGTTTGTTCTTAGCTGCAGCGACAGTCATATTGTGTTATTGCCTCCAAATTATTCCCATGTGACTTCCGGTTGTCATGCATGGTGGGAAAGCCTATCCATCGTGTCACGTGATGACCCTCTGATTGCAGAGTCAGGAAGAGGCGACACGGGGGCAACCCTATCTGATCATGCACGCCATATTTGCACATAATTGTTTTGTTTTTCTCAGCTGAACAAATCCCGGGTCTCTGACACAGCTTTAAATGTACACAGATGTAATTGAAATCAAGCTGACAACCTTTTGACGAGTAATCATCGCCAAGTATTTGAGTCGTTTTCTGAGCTATCGATGTCAAGAGCTTTGACATTTAGCATCCTAATATCCCATTTATGATTTGAACACTGTATTCATATCATCACGTGTTTCGAGAATGAACTGCGGCTACATGACGGAATAATGTACTCCAAATTGTGAATAGGTTGATTTGAAACAAGACTGAACGTAATGCTCTACATAGAGACAGTAGGGATACAAGGCGTCGAAGATATAGATATCCGCGAATCAGCATTATCAATTAGAGTTGCAAAGTTGGCCTGATGGACACACACCATCGTTTCTGAAGTGACCACGGCCAACGTTCATTTGCCAGGCATTGTTAATACGCAACTCTGAACTGGTGGCATAAAGTATCAAGGACTGGTCCTGCCTACTTGCAAGTCAATATTTGAGATACAGAGCCTTGTGTTAGTGCATATGGGTATTATCAAACGATCTTTGATTACTGATATTAATGATAAACTCGAGTATATTGCCCCGCCTTGAGGAGCAGCACCACACTGGACAACATAACGCAAAAGTAATTGTTGACTTAAGGGACAGCGTTCAGCTAATGTGTGTAATCTTCGGCCACGTGTAAACATCGCGCGGCCAGATTAATTTGTGATATAGGTGATTGCAGCCCTTCAGCCAATCTTCATTTGCAAGATGATATGTCACCGAGACTGACTACAGGGTCAGGTTTATTATATACCCATGGGTTGTTTTATTGGGGATGAGGCCGAGTCATGTAAGATGTTCCTTCCCGTCCTCTGATCTTTGGCTGCTGCTTGTGGCGGCCTCTTGTGTTTTCAAATGCAATTTACACAAGTTATCGTAGAAAATGAAGAAGAGTATTTCCGGTACAAAAGCACTGGATACCAATCGGAATTGCACAGTCTGCCGTTATCCCCGTTGATTTCGTATTTCCCTGCCCTCTGCACTGACGTTTATCTTCCTGTAATTGAAATATTGAAATATATAGTTACTCCTTGGTGAACAAAACGCTCTTGACAAACCGCATCCTACCATGAGCACATTTGTGGGACTCCAGACTACATTCCATAACATTCCTCAACATTTATCGCCCGGGCAACATGTGCTGGTAATGGAGCTAGCCTCCTTCACTCAGAGAAAGACTTGCAACCTGTTTCAGAATTCAGTATTTCCCATTTCAACCTGTTTACTGGAGGAGCATGTATGTTTTCCTTCGTACATATGACGAGTTACATAGCAGACGCAGATGGTCGACCCGTTTCTGTTTCCACATCATTAGGTTTACGCCGCTTCCGAACACAGCTCAGAAATTAACCAATTTACCATCTATCTCTTGAATTATTCATGCAATTTCAGATGCCAGTTATTTCAGTCGATTTTGACCCCTTCTGAACACATGTATTCAGTTCCGGCCCTACGCTCTTTTCATGATTCATCCGGGACTTTTTATGATTACCCGTATGCAACAATGGCGCTCGTGGTCAGTGGAATCTTACGTAATAGCGGTAACCATCGACTGGATCGGAAGTTGAAGGGGGTTAATAGAGGTTTCATAAACTGACGCGTTCTATCACATGAGACGTGGAAATACCCATAGAAGCGACTCATTATCGGCTTTGTTGCATCAGTGTGAAATAATAATCTGAACACACTTAATCTTCATGAATAATTGAACATTGTTCATTAAACTGCAAATAATTTCATTCTTTTGTGGCTTGTTGATTATTAAAATCAGATGAAAGCCGAGTATAAAATGTTTAATAAGCGGGCTTAATGCAACTGTCATTAATGATATAATGGATATGACCGAATTCATTTTATGTGCCACTTAAACGAAATGGCATTTATTTGCACTGGAAGGTTATTGTCATGTATATGATGTTTATTATTTACTTGACAATAAATTGTCCACACTGCCGACTTAGTACAGATTTGCAATTAGCGGAAAGCTGTTTTAATACATATCCATGGCTGCCATATGTACAACAGAACAATACCACAGCTGGGAATTATTAAAAGACAAATCCGAGTATGTTGCAAATAAATCAATCGATTAACCTCCGAAGCTGACCCAGATTAATGTGCCTGTAATTATCGCCTATTATCCACTGAATTGGTAGATGGCGTAGACCGCTGTGTCGGTATAATTAGCACTGCAAACAATCACCAAGTCGAGCACATGTTGTAGTCATGTGATATGGATCATTTTCTGTTTAAATACAAGCAGCATTCTATAGTCTAGGTTGTTTTTCGGGCAGCTGTTTTAAAATGTACCATCCGGTCTTGTTTGATATTTGAGACAACTGTGATGTATTGTAATCAGGTATATATTGAAATGAAAGAAGGGTGTAAACAGTGAGTGAGGTTGAGCTGGGTTTTACGCCACTTTAAGAAACGTTTCAGCAATATCACAGCGGGAACACCAGAAATGGGCTTCACACTTTGTGCCCTAGTCTGTCACACAGACCCTGAAACAAATTTATCCAAGAAAGCCCGTTTACGTCTAGAACAAGATTGTTTGGTTGGTTACAGTAAATTCTTTCGGTAGAATTTACTAATACAACATATATTTCTTCAATGGCACCCCAAATTTCATGATGTGTGAAAACCTGACAGAATGCCATTAGGGGTATATATGAGAATAATATTCTGTTTGCATAAAACAGCAACTCGTAATAAGATGCTCTCACACCGTTTGACGGAAATATTCGAGCTATTGGACAATGGTGTGCCTGGACCACATAGGGGTGAAATGGTACGCTCTTACCTCGGTACGGTAGGTATTGCGGTACAAGGCCTTCGGTTCGGTCCGCTTCGGTTCGGTCCGTTTCGGTTCGGTATATGTGATATGATCATAATGCAGAAAAGAAAAGAAACGCATAGATTTTGACAAAATGATTCTATTTCTAGACATTTAAGAGAAAGGTTTAGAAAGGTTAATAAAATGGCGGTACGAAAACAGAAAATAACGATTTTTTAAGAATTGCATTACGGTATACCGGACCCAAGGCAAAATACCCCAGTTCTGCTAATACCGCGGTACACCGTTTACCCCTATAGTCCAGTGATTGACAGCATGAGCATCGATCTATAGAACTGGAGAACGATGACATTTAACAACCCCACAGCGAGCCAGGCCACCCGATCCCGTCATTTGCCTCTTACAAGCATTGGTTGCTGAAGACCCGGATCACTGGTCTCTCGCACTTATAAGTATAGTTTATGATTATGTTTATCATCATTAAAGAAGTAAAGGAAATAGGTGGCTTTGCACCCCTGTATGTTATACGTTCATGAATTGGATGGACAGCACGGGCCCAACACTGTTGAACCTTTCCACTGCATTGATACATGAGTTGCATAACCCTTCATCCTGATGATCATATTCTATGTATAGACCCATGGAGATCCGGGTTAGAATATTGATCTTCAGTAACCCATGCTTGTCGTAAGAGACGACTAACGGGATCGGGTGGTCAGGCTCGCTGACTTGGTTGACACATATCATCGGTTCCCAATTGCGTAGATCGATGCTCATGCAGTTGATCACTGGAGAACAGGGAGTTTACACTGCATTGTACTCAATGTCGTTTCACAGATGATGACAATGATATAGATCGATATTTAGTCCCAACTATAAAGAAGTATTTTTTCCAAACGTAACCCAGCACAATTCCAAATTTCAAGCTGGACTACCCAATCATTCGAGACTTGAGCCAGACTCATTTTTCATTATGTTTTAGGGTCTGCGATATAGACTAATGCTTACATTTGTTGTGCCTTTACATAATGAATGGGGAACTTGGAAAACACGAGAGTAAATATTCTAGAATGTACAATGTTTGTGATGCATTTTGGGTGTTATTACAATGGGCGAATTTTAGTGGGATTATTTTCAAGAAATACGCACAAAACAATAAACCCTTTGAAAAAAAAGAAGTATTTAATTGGCACTTCTGTTGGCCGTAGGCAACACTGACGACTGTTCATTTCGTGACGATGTGTTTTGCCTTCGGGAGAAAACAACGGCAAAACTCCCGAGAAACAATGAACCAGAGGCGTGTATCCATTGTAATGGTATACTGGAATCAAAGCGTCAATGATAGGGACCACAACTGTAGGCTATGTAACATCACCAAGACTCTGCTCAAGAGATCCATTGGAGGAGTATCCTGCATTTCGAGATGAACACTAATTAGCTTGGACACCCCTATTACGCCGCCATCTTACTTGCAGGTGCTTTTGTCAGTTTTCTTTAACCCAGGGATGCCTTGATTAGCTGTATCGGATTAGGTGGCGAATGGGCTTCAATTGTCTCCGGATTACTCGTCCGCTTTAATCAATGGCTATGTTTACATTTTTGGTGGCAACTGTGGGATCAATATCATTGTCCAAATGAAAGAGGCGGCACATGGGTCTTATTTTTACATTGGCCAACTGCACCCTGGTGCTGCTTATGCAGTGAGCATTTAGTGATACTAATTATGACCGTGGCACAGCCATGTCCGGGATATCTCATATGGACAAGACGGGCAATTAACCATGAGATTTGCCCGTATCCCGGTATCAATTTCATCCCGGTATCAATTTCATCCCGATTAGACATGCGTTTAGTTAATGTCTGCTGTCTTAAATCCGGTTGTCACAGTAACGACATGCCCTTGGTTGGGATACATGTATATGTTTTGGATATGCTCCGTTTTCAAGCAGTTTGATGAACTAGAATTGTTTCATTGACTTAACGCAATGATGTAGGCAATTGTAGTGCATCAGTAAGTTTGTTGTTTAACTCCCCACTCGACAATATTTCAGCCATAAGACGGCAGTCTGTAAACAATGGAGTCTGGATCAGACAATCCAGTGATCAACAACATGTGTATCAGTAAATGAACCACATCAAGTGTTGCGTCAATGCCATGTTTCTGCAATGAACTCCTACTGCAGTGTTCTTCATGAAGCAATGAAACCGCATCATGATGTGCGTTCCTTTGTTTCTGGACAGTTTGGGTGTTCTTTGTCACCGTTTCGAAACACTTTCATTGGGGACAAGTGTTGGGCAGCTGACGTAATTTGCACATGAATTGTAATTTGAAAATCAGGCATAATTAAACTAAAAAAAATACATCCGCTTGGTTATCGTTGCATAAACAATTGTCCATCTCATCTGTATTGAGAGCAGCGAACACTGCCTGGTTAGCGGAACAAGAGCTGGGAATTCAACGCCTAGAAATCTTGTGTTTTTCACAGGCAAGTGTTTCCAGCTTTGAATTTTCATGAGAAACCACTTAAGCTTAGCACATCGTGGGTGTTGTGACGTAAACCAACACGCAGCCAGCGGAGCGACCTTGCTAGGGTGGAGAGAAGTTTGATTAAGAAATGCAAGGAAGTGTCGCTGTGTGTTATTTGACGGGGGAATTAAGCTCTAACGACATAAAATCGAAGGATTTTGTCGTCCGAGTTAATTTAAACTGTCGTTTCTTGATGCAACATGACTGACTATTAATTCGCTTTGAATATCGTGGCATGCGCAATAACTCAAGAGGTCATAGAAGAACACGTTGATGGCTGGCAGATGTCGCCTTGATTTTAAAAAAAAACCCACAAGAGATGATATTATTTCTCTTTCGTCATCAGTTCTCAGCGGCGTAAAACCAAACTCAGTCAGTCAGTCAGTCAGACACGCTAAACATGTGTGTCCAAAAGGAGTTTTGCAGTACCTTAAACCAAATACTATATTACTGTATACGAACAGTAAGACGTCATTATCAATAACACCAAAAACGTTGACCCAACATAAATCATCCATAACATCGACGTAATTTTTAAGCTGAATTACCTTTATCGGATATAACTTTTCGTTGTTCAGGTCTAATTGAAATGATTTTGTGTCGAACACACTTCTGATTCAACCTAGTAATTGTAAGACCAAATTTAATGTCAGCCCAAGAAACACAGTTGTTTGTAATTTCACATGTAAGAATATTTTCGTTAACAAAATGACGAATCCACAATAGATGAATTGAGAAGTGGCCTCGCCATCCACATACCAAACCTTCAAAATCACCGACATACGCTCAAGGTATCAAACAGTTTGAACGCCATGAAGAAAGACGTGCTGCCCTGCCTCTTCTATCAGAACAGCGATATCCCCATCGCACCTGCTCAGGAGAAGTATTTTCTTAGCTTGAGTGTGTCCGCCTCTGGCAAGAAGAAGACACCTCTAATTATCTGTTCGAGCTACGAACACACCCCACGAAGCTGTTGAGAAACGTGTGGAATCATATGACACCTTCTGTTCTCGTACGTAACTAACGTCTATGGTTAACCACCTTTATCGTGTTAGCGTGTAGGGGACCTGTATGTTGATGCACATGCATCTCGTCAGTACTGCTTAGTGGTGTAATGATGGTAGCTCTTGCAGGCTTGCAGGCTTCCAAGTACGAGGGACCTTCACTTTAAAGAACCACTAAACTTTGTTTTTTGTTACTCTTTTAACCATTACATATGAAGGAGGCTTCCGATAGTCGTAGTGATGATATGAATTTACCAACGGGACCCTGGTCTGTGAGTTGCGAAGGAGAGTGCAAGCTTTTAAGCTATAAGATATTTCAGATATGAAGATAATGGTAGTGACGGAACCTTGGTCGATGCATCATGCATGTGTGTGTGTGTGCCATTGATAATCTATGAAAGAAGACGACCTGAAGAGGGCAGTGCGTTTGTGTCAGTACTAGTATGAATGAGCATCACCGAAAATCCCCCATTCAGTTTTCAGGCTTATATTTGTCACACCCTCTCACCGCGTGAAAGCAGACGACACCCAGAGAATAGAGACTGTTCGTGTTCCTACCCACGTTCTTAGGAACAATAGGGACAGGTCGTCTCAGTGTGGGCTGCAACTATTCACCTAGACCTCGATTCGGTTCGATTTTCGATATTGGACCCTCGATTCGATGATTTTCGTTTCGATTCTTCATACAGGTAAAACAGCAGATTATATTAAACTCTCAGAGTCGGCTTTTTTTAGCGTGAAATCCATCGTCAGCCTTATTTCAGCGCTCGAAACTGCTCGAGGTGGAGTCAAATTTACGTTCTGGCTGTGCTGTGTGGAAATGATTTAAATAGGTATTCAAATATCGAATCGAAATAGTGATAATAATTATCGAAAATCGAAACTAAGGTGTCAGATTCGATTAACTGTGAATCGAACCGAATCGTTGCAGCCCTATGTGTCAGTATTCTGAGGGGCGGTGGAGTAGCCTAGTGGTTAAAGCGTTGGCTCGTCACGCCGAAGTCCCGGGTTCGAATCCCCACATGGGTACAATGTGTGAAGCCCACTTCTGGTGTGCCCCGCCGTGAAGTTGCTGGAATTTTGCTAAAAGCGTCGTAAACCCAAACTCAGTCAGTCAGTATTCTGAGTGACATAGCCATGTTCGACTGCGGCATGAGCAGCTCATTGGTCGCCAGCACAGTAAACAACATTAGTCAGGATCAGTATAAGCACACAGACGCAAACATGCACGTCGTCATGTATGTCCAAAAAACGCGGCGTTAAACCGGTTTTCACCCCACCTATTCACGTGTGACTATTTCCATCAGCCAGTGTTGAGTATAAGCCTTAAAGCTTTTCATCCCCAACAAAATACTGATGTAAGTTCTCCAGAAATTACCATAACATCTGTCTTCCAAACGTAAGAGGAAAGCACGCAATCTAAATGTAGGTTTTGTCGACATTGATAGATGTGCAAGTTGTGATGGAGGTTGTTTAGACTGCTACAGCTCGTGAGGATAAAGCGTGTGCTCCACGCTACTGACAGGCGACTGTTGCCTGAACTACCAGTTCCGAGCAGTGTGTGGACATGATGGAGAAGCCGCTTGGAGGGCTCCGATGGCGTTTTGCATCACTCAATATTGTGATTAACTGGGCTAACCTTTCAGTGACGTCCACCCAATTGAAGAGGGACATTCCATCTTCACTGACGGCCAGCCATGCGAAACGGCTTGTCAAGAATACTGATGTGTATGTTTTCAGTGGGAAATATTAAAGAAATACTTTAAAATATACTGCAGAAGTCAAGAGCTGTGATGGACTACATTGATAGCTGCTCATTATTTTTCGTCATAATTCCCTCCCGCTCACGATGTCTGAGTGGTGGATAATACAAGTGTGGGATTTCTTCAGGTGGTGTAGAAAGAGTTCCACAGCGAAACTGACGTCATACTCATTTCCATGATGCAATTGAAAATATTCCTGATCTTGGATCATCTTCGAGGCCCATTATTCTCCTCTTCAACTCTGCTGTCCCCTCCCAAGGAATGAGCAATACATAGCTAGAGTGTTGTTGACTGCCTTGTGAAGCATCAGGCTCTCGTTCAACCTCAATTTCATATTTGTTGCCGATGGATATGAAATCAGTTGTCACCTGCCACAATTTCAATGGCTCCCTGTAAAAATGATTATAACCAATGTGCGAAATGTACGTGGTTCTGTTAATTAGTATTAGCAGCTTAGAATATTTACAGCATTATAGAAACCTTGCAGAAGGTCAAACACAAGCCAGATCCTTTGTTCTTACAGTCGTCTCCAAATGGTAATTACTCTTAAAGCTGCTGCCATGCTACATAGTAATCACACATGTTGTTCTCCATCATGGGATTTGTCATGAGGATTAATAATGGTTTAGCCAGCCTCAGCGTCGTCAAGAGTTTAAATTTCAGCGAGAGGAACAATTTGGAAGTTTCTAATTGTCTGAAAGATCAGTTTTCGTTAAGAATATTGTCTTTGTAGGTTTCGCCTTTGTAAAGGACGTGATAGAAGTTTGTACGGTAATAGCAATGAGTCGGTGCCTGTGTGGAGCAGCTATCGTGTCAGCCAGTCCGTTATTGTGGAAGCGTCAGTGTTAGGAGTCCGTTAATGTCGAATCGTCGGTTTGAAGGGTTTGGATCCAGATTCCCGACATTAATCTCACTGGACGCATCATCTTCAATTGCAGTAATACGACTCGACATCTCCGGGGAAATTACATACTGTAAAGGTCACGCTTCCTTTGCAGTTGGCCGCCGACTAGTGAAATGTGAAAGTGTATGGCGAAGTAGGCCAAAAAAACGGTGTTCATGCGCGCATGTTCCACCAGGACAATCGTAGGCTTGTACGCGTAGGGCGATGGCTAAAAAACACATTCGGTTCATCACTTACAGGGCAGACCCATGAAGATTTGGGTTAGAACTGGTCTTCAGCAATCCATGCTTATCGTAAGAGGCGACTAAAGGGATCGGGTTGTCAGGCTAACTGACTTGGTTGACACATGTCATCGTATCCCAGTTGCGTAGTGCTCATGCTGTTGATCACTGGATTGTCTGGTCCAGACTCGATTATTTACCTACCGCCGCCATATAGCTGTAATATTGTTGAGTGCGGCGTTAAACAATAACCAAACCAAACTTACAGGACATCTCAACATTCCTCCATGTTGGGGATCTTCTCACCCCTCAACTCAATCAATAATGATCTATTTGTTTGTGACTTTCTAATGAACAGTAATTCAAAGACTGAAAGCATTGTCTCGCCCGACCGATGACCAAGCCCTTTTGTTTTACGCTTGGTGTGATTTGTGTACCAGGTAGCGCATCTGAAGTGATGTGGCTGTTCTAATATATGTCAAATATGTCAAAATATGATAGGTGTAATATACAAAGAATATAGGAGAACTAAATTCAGGTAGAATGTCATGATGATCTATTCCACATGTCAGCTTGTAAGCAGGCATTGTGTGGATGAAGGTCGCGACATTGCGAAACGTTCGCACTTGAGCAAGAATTAGATATTGCATTTGAAATGAAGGCATGTGTTTTAACATGACATGCAGATCATGTTCTCATGAGTAGTTTTGTCTTGCCTCCCGTTCCATTAGCAGAATGTCATGTTAGATTATTCAAACCTTTGACGTTTTGTTTTAACTTGTCATTGTGCTGGCATGTCGTCTTGCAACATTAGGAGCACACCTGACAGGGGCAAATGGAGCGAGTGTGGCTTTTAACCTTGTGAAAGGAAATCTTTTAGATAAAAAGAGCAAAGTTGAATCTGGCTAACCAAACTGGATGTTTAAATAATCGCGAACATCCCCGATAATATCTAATCGTTTAACATGAAATTTGGCATGGTTAAGGTATGAAATAGGGTTTTCGGTGACATTGTTTGTTATATAACAAACACAGCAATGTTCCAGCAATACGACGATGGTCGGTCAGTGTGCGAAATAGTTTCCAAATTTTGCTATACCAGGTTAGTTACTGGCCCACAAAATAATTCACTAGCCCGAACTTTGAATGTTTAAACTAAGCAAAAGATTATACAAAATAGATGAGAATATATGAGATATATTGTCGGCATGGTACGTGTTTCATCATTAAATTGTTAATATGCTGAACATTTTTATCAGGCCATAATCTTGCATGAGTTAAAAGTGTATTATCAGTCGGAGAGAGTGATTTATTTACAAAACAGACCCATGAAAATTCACTAGCAAGTCGGGCCAGTGACTGTGGAGATTTAATGGCCCGACTGGAATTTTACAAGCCATGGGCTAGCGGGCCAGTGGCTATTTCGCACACTGTGGTCAGTAGATAATCTAGGCCAGTTAATCCAGTGATTGACATCATATGCATCAATCTACACAATTGACATTGCAATTAACCCCGATCCCACAATATTCATGGGGTTGGCAAACACGGTTTGTTGAAGACCAGATACCCGGATCTTCATGGGGTTGGCAAACATGGTATGTTGAAGACCAGATACCCGGATCTTCATGGGGTTGGCAGACATGGTATGTTGAAGACCAATTCTAACCCGGATCTTCATGGGGTTGGTAAACATGGCATGTTGAAGGTCAATCCTATAACCGGAATCGTCATCGGATTTGGCAAACATGGGTTGTTGAAGACCAGATCTAACCCGGATCTTCATGGGGGTTGGCGAACATGGGTTGTTGACGGCCAATTCTATCCCGGGTCGTCTTGGAGTTTGACAAACATGGGTTGCTTAACACCAAGTTTAACTGGATACTCTCGGGTCTGATGCATTGTGACAGAAAGAGGACGTCATTACTCTTTCATCTTTTGCCACAAAGGGTCTGCTCTCTGTCACTGGATGCATGATATGTTTGTGAAAAACATCATAGTTGCTTGTGTTTTGATCATATTGATTACTTTGCTTGCCATGATGTGACCAGGTTTTTAAAAAGCTGATGTCAAATTGAAATATGCACCTTAATCTAATGGATTAGAATGAAAGAGTTTGCAAAAATGGAATGGGAATTTCACGCTCACGAACTGTAATTATTCATGAAGCAAATCCAGCCAATCTGGTCGCCATGCATTTCCTGCGGCTACCAAAATAAGATTTGAAGTTTTGCAAAATGACTCTCAGATTTTAAAATTGAAATAAGCTTGCAGCAATTTTAAATAAAAGGGCAACAACAATGTATTATGGCATCATTTAAAGTGAACGTGAAATTCATTTAGAGAAAAAGAAGGGACAATTTTCCGGTCGCAGTGAACCAATATCTTGAGGGTAGCCCTTCCTGGCTCCGTCCTGGAAGCCCGCCTTAAAAAACCTTGCCAATTGGATATGGAAAGAAAAGATCGAAGATCACCCTTTGGGAGAATTAGATTTCAACGGTTCCCAGAAATGAGAGCAGAAAAGTCATTAATACTAATTTGCACAAGTACAGGATGACTTGACCTTCTGTAAGCATCGTCCACAATTAAAGGACGCCATCGCCCCTAACGTGGTAACCTGCCCAAACAGGCATCGTTGCTACATCCTATGTTGGGGTCTCATGGGACAAGGAGCCAATGGCCAATTTATCTTGTACGTTAGATCATGAATGGGTAATTTAGCAGACCTGTTACATTGTTTTACCTTCTGTCATTCCGCGTAGAGTGAGTGAGTATGGTTTTACGCCGCTTTTAGCAATAGTTAAGCAATATCACGGCGGGGAACACCAGAAATGAGCTTCACAAATTGTACCCATGTGGGGAATCGAACCCGGGTCTTCAGCGTGACGAGCGGAGGATGCTTTAACCATTGTGCTACCCCACCGCGCCCCTCCCCCCAGCGCACCTGCACCAACAGTGTTGGGGAACCTATGTCTGTGTAGAATAACGTGCATATTATATTCCCTTGAAAATACTAAATACCTTCTGTGTTCAAGACAGTAATGTGAGGGGTAGCCTCGTGGTTAAAATGTTCGCACGTCACACTGAAGACCCGTGTTCGATATCTCACATGGGTTCAATGTAACAACCCACCTTCCTAGTGTCTCCTGTCGTGATATTGCTGAAATCTTGCTGAAAGTAGAGCAAAACTATTTTTAATCACTTGCTCTCAGTTAAATGACAGTGATTTGTACTGGACTGTGCAGACAATAGGGGGTTGCGCGGGGACTTCAAGAGGTTGCTGAAAATCATTTCGTTCATCATTTAACCGATACCGGAATGCAACATTGTGCAAGGGCTGTCAAACAGCACGTGCTGCACGTGCTAGTAGTTAATCGCAACATCGACCCGCGTATAAATTACAGGGCTGATTTGAAGCAATCGATCGACTGCGAACTTTTTTTCAGCCCGTGTGACAAGGTCACGAAATTAGGATAACGTCATTATATGGTAGTCGTATGTGATACGTCACCTCAATTCAACTGTTAAACACACAGAACTGAGAGATGGGATGTGTAATCTTCCCCATCCGACTTCCGCGATAGACCCCGGCTTCCCTTTAACGGTGTCAGTCAGGAGAGATTAAGATTGCCCTTCCTACGTTTTGTTCGTTTGGGAACCGCCGGTAGTTACTTGATCAAACAAGTAATTAATTTCTCAGAAATCTCCTCTCGCTGAATCTGAATTTTTATTGAACATGCCATGACGGATTTGGGAGTAATTTGTCTGAAAACAGGGTTCCTGGCTCTTTCAGTTGTTCGACTGCTTGTGTTTTAGACGTCAAAGGGATGCCCAACTATAGAACCGTAGATTAAGGTATCTATTTCAGTGGTCGGATAATAACCCTTTCTATTAAATTCTTATAATCAAAGTTGTAGTCGTGAAATAAGATCCTGATGAGACTTTTACATAACGTGCCGGGGTAAGCAATGTGGGTCTAACACTCTTTAGACGCTAATTAATTGACACTCCATGGCATATTTCGGCTAATTAGGTTGGACAGATGGGTCACCTTTTGGTCGCGACTAGTGACTGATGTTTTCCGTATTGAACTAATCGTCTCAGATCAAACAGTATACATCGAAATCTCTTTACTAGGTCCCCAGTTACAACCAGGAACATGTCGAGTGGGAACATGTTTATTTGGACTTGTTAATTCATATCTTGCGCATTTCTTTTTCTCAACATATCCATTATAGCCAATAGGTCTTGCTTTCTTATATCCTTCAAATCTTTAATTGATCAGAAACATTCTTATGAAAGCCGATAAAAACATACGAGTACACGAAAAAATATTAGTGTCGACATTTTCTTACGTTTGACAGATAATTTCAGTGTTTGCACCTGCCATACAAGTCCATGTTAATTTTGAAACAAAGTTGGAAACAACTGTTAGTAAAAACTGTAAAAGCATAGAGAAATATCGATCAGCAATTCCCCCGTGACAGAACCGATGCCATGAGATGTTGGAAGCGGGGAAAGTGCAGCGTTATCACACGGAGAATCGGTGGAAGGCTTATGTAGTTTTTACGTAACAATGTAATTATCTCTTGCGTGGCCGGATGCCTCTGTGCCTTACGAGGGCAAAGTAATACTGAGGTATTCTCAAGTCGAAAAAGAATGCAGACAAATCACAGGAAACAGTTTGTAGGCTTGTTGATTTATGGTATGGGACTCATGAGATCTATCAAATATCCTCGCCAGACGTAAGAGCTATTTGAAGACGTCAAAGAAATGTATAGATTATTGCCTGGGTCATTGTTTAAGACATCACTTGCACAGATGAAACTGTTATTAAGGGGAAGTGGTTTTGGGCTCCATACATAACTTGGATGTGTTTTTTTGGACAGTGTTAGTGTTACAGTGGGTTGTTACCGGATTGAGTATTCCTTCCGTATCGAATGGGTCAATTCTGAAGTGCCATTTGTTGGATTTCGCATGGACGTTTGTAGTGGAACAGAACCTTGATTATTCTGGTGATTCTCAATGATATTAAACATGTGACCTTATTTTCTAACATCCCTGGGGCGGTGGGGTTGCCTAGTGGTTAAAGCGTTGGCTCGCCACGCCGAAGACCCGGGTTCGAAGTCCCACATGGGTACAATGTGTGAAACCCATTTCTGGTGTCCCCCGCCGTGATGTTGCTGAAATATTGCTAAAAGCGGCGTAAAAACCAAACTCAGTCAGTCAGTCTAACATCCCTAGACTCTCTTGCATGGCCAAGGCTGGTTGTTTATTGTGCATCTTCCTACATCCCATCCCATGGGGATGCAGAGACAGAACAGACCCACATATCCCATGTCCAGTTCTCTAATCCGATAATTGGCAGCTGTTACATACTGGCATATTTAATGTCACTTGTGTCATACCATAAGCTGGGGGAGATTTGACTATTGATTCATACATCTTTGAGAACATCGAGATGAGGTCAACGTGACCTGAAAGTTAATATAAAACAGAGTTGTGTGGGAGGTAGGCTGAAGCTCCAATATAGTTTCGTTGCCGTGGTTACAAGGATTTTCCCTTACTTTTTCCTAATTTGAAAAGATTTCAAACTCAGAGCGAAATAACAAGCGAAAGCATTTCCATACAGATCCGACAATTTCAAAGGGTCTTGTAGGTATGTTTAGATATAATTTAAGCGCGCAGGACATGATTTTCCTTTGGCTTACTGAACCTGTTTGAATGCATTCATTAGCCAAAGAAATATAAAATAGAAACGGCCTTGGTATATTATTATTCCTTCACATTCGGTACGAAGTGACATTTGAGGGTTACTGAACTCAGAAAATCAGTCATTGCCGAGGATCAATATAGGACGCATTGACTTGACCTTCGTTCTGTTTGTGAACACTGAGATTACGTGTGTAGGGTAGGCGTTATCTAGTGTCCACCCTCTCCTTGCCATCATCACCTCTTACAATAAGCTGACCTTATCACGGTTGCCAGTTTCTAATCTCAGACTAGTCATTTATTCCGTCCATGTTCATTTCATTATCTACTAACGACAGCAGCTGTCTGTGGTACATGGAGATTCCTGGTATATCTGGAACCGTCCGTGTGTGTTATAATAAAACTCACGGGCAGACCTGGCGAATAATAACACTGTGATATGTTTGTTGAAAATGAAGTTATTCCCTGTCAGACAGATTTGACATTCACAGATTAGAAGGAAAAATACTTTGCCGGAGAAACAGACAACAGCATCCATAAGCGTATTAAAGAAAATGAATTACGGCATAATAAGGAGTGATTGTCAGGCGGTAATACGCATTGAGACAATAGAGCAATGTCTTTATGAAGGACATTTGTAGTGGGGCAACGGGATAGTGGCTTTGTGAAGGAAATTTGTATTTGGGCAACATGACAGTGGCTGTATCGAGGTGATATATTCAGAGGCCCAGATAAGCTGCGTATCCGGGTAAAATACGCATAGAAAATTTCAAATTACGCATTGAAAAATAATTGTTGCGTACCAATTACGCATTTAAAATGTTAGATACGCAAAGAGTTTAAAACAAATGCGTACGGAATATACTTATAAAAATCGCTTGCGTAATGAAAAAGACATCGATTGCTATCAAGTTGTACTGTTAGTATAGGACAAGTGTTGTACTGTCAGTATAGGACGACTGATTTTTTATGAAATCATTTCCCTTATATTTAAGTTGGTTTTGATTAGGTATGACATAAGGCAGAACATACCTGCTTAGTAAACTTACTCAATGACACAATACTTAGGTGTGTAAAATGACTGAAATACGCACATATCTGAAAGCAGTGGGTAATGGAAAATGAAATACCCACTCAACATTCATAATACCCACTCCAATAAAATACAGTGGGTACAGTACCCACATGAGCTAAATCCTATCTGGAGCTCTGATATATTGCAGCAACAGGAAGGTAATATTTAGTGAGGCATGATCAACAGGATAATGTTTTTAATGAAAGTATCATGCATTGAGTGTCCTCATGAAGGTATCATAATGTTTTATGAAGGTAATATGTTTTGAGCCATCACGGTTGTGTCCTTGCCAAGGTAACTTCTCGTTGCCTTATATTTCGGTTTGGCTTGTCATTACGAAATACACACAAACGATTATGTTTCTTGTATAACAACCACAGTCCACAGATAGAGGACAATACATCTGTCATGCCAGTGCCTGGAGGAAACCTAAGCTAAATAAGGCTCCAGACATTGTGGACTTGCATTTTGTGCCACGATGTGTTTCACTTGTCTGATGGGCATTTTAGAAGTTGAGCTGATGAAGAATGATGACAATTTATATAGATAATTATACAACTTCTTTTATTCTGTGAAAGGCGACGTTAGATTAGAATCTATGTCGAAACGTCGCAATCTATGCCGAAACGTCGCCTTTCACAGAATAAAAGAAGTTGTATATCCATACAAATTGTCATTATTCTTCACGACGTGTATCGTCTGTGGCCCGTTAGCAATACATCGATTGTCATGCGAAATAGCAATAGTTGGCATAATGCACATTAATAATGCACGGACAGTGTCCTAATATTTTGCCAATGTTGTGTGTAACCCCGCATAGTATCCCAATCTGCTCACAGCATGAACTTGTCATTGATATAAACAACGCATCAGCCAAATACTGCAAATATGTTTTTGATCGCTTTCAAATGTGTCAATTGTAATATATTGGAAGAAATTCAAGTTGATGATTATAATCCTTGAAGGTCGTATTTGGTGAGACGGTTCCAGCAGAACTACACCGGGATTGCCATAGTCATTGAGAGATGCCTGTGTCTTTGCTCAAGGGTCTCAAGCGGCTATTGTGGGTCTTGGTAGAATAAGCCAGTTTAGTCCTCTCTTTTTCGAAGGATATATAAACACCAGAAAAAAAACCCCACTCGAACCTTCCGGGTTCTCGTCCTCGCAAGTGGGGAGATTTTCCATGCATATCTGTACGATGAACTTGACATGGAATGATGTCTGGGGTTAAGATTGAATATCCCCATAATTCGTGTAGAATATGTGTTCCCAATGATTGATCGGTGTCCATGACAAATGGATCTAATTGAAGATAGCAAGCGATTAAAATCGGTCAACATTGCACCAGCCTGGTCATTGATTTCTCGGTCTTTACGCTCGGTGGCAAATTGGCTACTGGACTGGGTTTGCATGATTGAAAGTTTAGTAAAAATCTTTGAAGAATTTGAGATTTTCTCCAGAGAGCAACCCAATTCCGTGTTTATGACCATTTTGTGCAAACGTGTTCTGAAAACACGAGGCTGGGTCGCCATGAAATTGGTTTTTTTCGTTAAGCTAAGTGCATCCATTCTTTCCAGCTGTCATTTGAGTAAAATTGGTGTTGCCCCATGTGAAATTGTACTTAATTTTAGCTATATTGTCTTACCATGATCTGGTTCAGCGAATTTTGCAGTTGTGCAGGCTATGTTTCAATCTTTTACATGTGCCATATATTTCATTGCTACATATGTAGATGAAGCTGAGATTATGCAAATTTCAAAACAAAGGTTTGGAATATTATCTAAATTGCCGTGGGGGTTAACTCAGTGAATGATTCATAGCCTGCCCGCGTAGACCACAATCTGGGTAACTGCTAGTGTGTGTGGACTTTGAACTTCCAGACATGTAATTGTTTTGTCGAATGTGTGTCAAAAGCGAAACCTAGGTATTTGTTTTGAGACTTCCACGAACGTGTGGGTGTTTTCGCGGAATTGTACATATACGTACACTGTGTTGATCAAAGAAGTGCGCAGTTAATGTTTCTCTATTTTTTGTGTGGCAATCAGTACTTTTGGTGATGTTTTTGTTTCAAAAGTGATACATGCCAATGACTCTTGGTAAATTTGGATCTTCAGTACACCCATATACCGATGTGTTATTGAAAGCGAGTGAGTTTATTTTTAACCCGCTTTTAGCAATATTCCAGCAATATCACGGCGGGGGACACCAGAAATGGGCTTCACACATTGTACCCATGTTGGGAATCGAACCCGGGCCTTCGGCGTGACGAGCGGACGCTTTGACCACTAGGCTAGCCCACCGCCCTGTTGAGCTGTTCGAGTACGTACACACATATGGTGGGTGTGATAAGTACAGGCGCCTTAACGGTGTCATACTTCACATGTTCCGTTCAACATGCATACCTACAAATGCAAATGGCACAATCAACTTCAGTGTCCTTCAAGCACTCGCCCAACATCGAACCTCTCCAGCACCAGAGCAACAAATTCAGACCCGCTGTCTATTAAAGGCCACGACCTATGTCATGGCCAATCATGTTTCGAAACTTTCCATAAGCAGGTCATAATATATGACTGGGAAACACCTACTGTTGGTTTCACCTTCCCGTTGTCTAACATTTTCACTGCAATATGATTGAAACTCGTACTGTAATTCCACGTTGAGTCCTTATAAGAATGACTCGTGTTTCGAAACAACCGAGCTTACGTAATGACAATAGACGTAATAAAATTAACTCCAAATATGGACGTATTTATGAATGTTTGTGGATATCGCTCGCCCAAACAACCAACTACACCCATGTCGAAATGAATCAGCCCGTTGCGGAGGTAGTTCGAGAAGAACGCCTTTGAAGAAATCACGATGACTTTGGTTTATGTTGTTAGGGAGTTATATACACGGTCATCACAATGGAGCCCAGTCGAAAGAATTATGTACAGTTGCGTTACGACTGCCGAAAACAAATTGTTGTCAGTCTGACCACCATTCAGGCCGTCAGTGACGTCACACTGCATCATTGTCTTTTTCACAAGTATCACTACTAGTTAATTACTTCTATGTTGTAGTCCACACCGCAAATAGTCTGAGTGAGTTGACTTTTACGCCGCTTTTAGCAATATTCCAGCAATATCACGGCGGGGGGACCCCGGAAATGGGCTTCACACATTGTACCCATGTGGGAAATCGAACCCGGGTCTTCGTAATGACGAGCGAACGCTTTAACCACTAGGCTAGCCCACCGCCTCTCATACCGCAAAGACAGCTAAGAGCCGAGGCTCATTAGGGTTTCAAGAACACACAACGATGAACTGTATGCAGAATCACAAACAAACTCCTGCGTGTAATTTTGGGGTGCCCGTGTATCGCAGTTGTCTGATCGCCGCAGTTCGCTCTGACGACCAACAATACCACAGATTATGAGTTCGAATCCCGGTACGCCCCGGATATATGTCTAGGTTCGTCATCCCGTGCTCGTGGACTTTATTAAACTTTCTTATTAAACTTGTTAAAACGTCTGAGACCTGCGCTACGTCGGGTTTTCCTCCCACGTTACGCTGCCTCGCAATGACGTAACTGGAGTACCGTCAGAGGTGGCGTCAAACCGAACGCACTCACTCACTCATTTAACAGTGAACCAGGGCGGTGGGGTAGCTTAGTGGTTAAAGTGTTAGCTCGTCACACCGAAGACCCGCGTTAGACTACCCACATGGGTACAATTAGTGAAGCTCATTTCTGGAGTCCCCCGTCGAGATATTGATGGAATATTGCTAAAAGCGGCGTAAAACCCTACTCTTTCATTTAAAGTTCTTCACTACCTTTTCACGATAACCTTTGCTATTTTTACGATCACTGTCTGTTTACGATCTCTTGAGTTGTGATCGTGTTGTCATGTAGATCATGGTCAGCTCGCTCGTTTAGTTTTACAAAAAAGGGAGATCATTTGTCAGGACGTAACATTTCCCTGCAACTATTTGTGTCCCATTTGAAGCGTTTCAGCGGCTGTAAACGTTCATAAATTGTATGAAAGCTTAATACGTGCCAAACTTAGAACAACCCATGCTGCTTCTGGCATTAAACAAGAGCCCCATTATATTCAAGCGTGGGAGACCCAACGCCAACTGAAGTTTAGACGAAATGATACAGCTAAATTTCACCGGTATGGCACTTCTGAAGAATGCCAAAACATATTCTTCTTGTTTTGACAAACTCTTCTTTTATGATCAAAGGGCTGATTCAGTGATTCTTGTCTGTCCTGGTTATTTCACTGAAAGAGGCTTTTTGCATTTGATCAAATTTGGTGAATCTTTCGAAGTGAGCCGGCGCCGGCGTTATTTTTTAATAGGTTATAGCTCATTTTGAACATACAACATATATGGGGTTTTCAAATTGAAAATGATGTGCAGTTAGCATATTAGTTAAGTATGGTGTCTAGGTGTAACTGATTACCTTGAAAAGTTTTATTAGGAAAACATACAATTAGCAAGGCACTATTGCCATTCTATTCAGATATGCACTTGACATATACTGGACAAAAATAGTTAGGGATATATGTAAATTTTGAAATTATGAATAATGATCTATTTATTCATTGACACGCTGATAAAATATCAACCATAAAAATGCCAATATCCCTAACTTGTCCAGTATATTATCAGTCCGTTCTGTGTGTCTTGAAAAGATAATAACTATCCTTATTAAGGGCGGAATAGTTGAACTGAATTCCAGACTTTTCCCAAACTGACCGTGAATACAACAGAAACTGTGTGAATTCCAGTAGGGGCGCCGCAGTACGTCATGATGTCTTGTGGCGTCGTTGTGCAGTGTCCATAATTTACATTTACCTTATAGGGATTTTGAAACACTGATAAAGAGAAATGTCCTGTGTTATAAAACCTCAACTTTGATTCGCTGAACAGCTGCTAAAACACAGGAAAACGTGACCAGTAATTGATGACGATGCAGTGTATTTTCCTGGAAGGACGGAAATAGCGTGAAGCTTATGAAACATTCCTCATCACAATCCTTGCAACTGATGGCGGAAGTCACAGCTGTGTGATGCTGCACTCAAGTGTCCACTCACAGAGTGAGTGAGTGAGTTTAGTTTTACACCATACTCAGCAATATTCCAGCTATATAGCGGCGGTCTGGACCAGACAATCCAGTGATTGAGCATCGATCTACGCAATTGGGATACGATGACATGTTTCAGCCAACTCAGCGAGCCTGACCACCCGATCCCGTTAGTCGAGTCTTACGACAAGCACGGGTTACTGAAGATCATTTCTAAACCGGATCTTCACGGGTAAGATGTTGTACAGAGTGAAAGTCCATGTATAACATTAATAAGACAAAGAGTATGTATGCACCTCAATGCTTCATGACATCTCAAGAGCTTGGGACAGGGGTTTTTTTTAGTATGATTGTGTGACATTATACGGTCTGCGTGAGAGACTGGAAGCCTCTATCACGACTAACACACATTAGGAGAAAACTGAGAAACAGTTCTATTTTAGACTAAATAACTCATCAAAGCAAGAAATGTTTCGTGGGTAAAATGATCCTGTTTTCTTGGTTATCAAGTCGTTACAAGAGCAGGGTGTGACGCCCATCGTCCCCAAGTAGCAGATTGAGTTGTCGCGCTTCTGAAACTTGAGCCAAACGTAGAGGAAAGACGAACCTTATTTACCCTGACATTTACCACAGACACACTGGTGAAAGTCCTCTGTTTTTACACGTGTGGAACAATAGTCTGCCAGTGAAGAATTTCAAGGCAGAATTATGCAACATGTAAACAACAGGCACAGGCTACCCTAACGGAATCTAAAACAGATGGTCCCCGGTTCCAGGCCATGAGGAATCTATTCCAGCCGCGCCTCTTCCAACTCATGTGACCTATTCTGTTTATTTCGTTCTGGTGCTGTTTATCTTTGGTCAGAAGCAACGATGCTTTTGACCAAAGATTATTCTTCTCAAGAACAGAACCAAATATCAGCTTGACATTTCAAATTTATGGCACCAAAATGAATGAATAAATATATCAAAATTCGTTTGATGATTTTTTCTAAGGGACACTACCACTGCAGGGATAACGTGTGTATATGCTCGCGTCCTTCCCCGGGGAGGATCCATAGAGTGAGAGAGGTGCATTTCCGTTTTAATCAGAGACTTGCAGTTGTAAATGCGACGGCAATAAAGGCCGGAACGCTGAGGTTTATTTCAGCCAAGCCGTCGCTTGATGTCATACCAACCGTGTCCTCTGGAACAGATGACACCTCTCACGTACGTCCTGCAGTCTAGGCACCTGCTCGGCCATCACTCTAGAGACAAGGGTGCTGTACAATCCTGCAGTCTAGGCACCTCGGCCACGACTCTAGAGACAAGGCTTCTGTACAGTCCTGAAGTCTAGGCACCTCGGCCACCACACTAGAGACAAGGCTGCTGTACAGTCCTGAAGTCTAGGCACCTCGGCCACCACTCTAGAGACAAGGCTGCTGTAAGTCCCTGTGGCATCAACGTCAGATTCTACCATTTGCTCGTCTTTTCATGAATATTTCACATCATTTTCGGTTGTTTCTAATCACATGGCCAGCATTCCTGCAATCACAGATCAAAGTAACGCAAAAGGGCATAAAGTGACACTGATATATTTTGTATACCTGTGGTGGGTTACTTCCATTGAAATTGCAATATAAAGTCTCCGGCAATAATATGATATGATGTATGTTTGTTTTGTTTGTTTGTTTAACACCTCACAATAATCGAGCTATGTAGCGGCGGTCTGTAAATAATCGAGTCTGGACCAAATAATCCAGTGATCAACATCATGAGCATCGATCTACGCAAATGAGATACGACGACATGTGTCAACCAAGTCAGCGAGCCTGATCACTCGATCCCTTTAGTCGCCTTTTACGACAAGCATGGGTTGCTGAAGATCAATTAACCCGGATTTCCACGGGTAAATATGATGTCGCCCAAAAACAGTTTGGTCACGATGAAACGCACTATGAATAGTATCATCATGGTGAGCAAAGTTGTATCTTTATGTTAAGTACGATACCCAAAAACTTACGTGGTTCCTGATACTTCATCGCATTTTCTCTATCTCAGTCGCATGGCTGACTACCGGCAGAATGGCTTGCTATACGTTTCTGTCGCGTTTGATTAATTCACTGAAACGTGTTTTTGCAAGAGGCGCTCTCAAGATTTTATCACTGAATGTCAGTGAATTGTGTCAAGACTTTAAAAGCTGTACAATGTATGTGCCAAATTGATTGAGTTTGTCCTTGTGGTATTTTGGGTCTCCGGAAGAAAAACATGTCTTAATAATGAAATGTATGAAATGTCAACTCGTATGGTTAAATCAATAAAGAGATCCACTTCCTCCATCACGATGGGTTTGTCGTATTAGGACTTGGCACACTTGCGGTGCAGTCGGTAACTACATTAGACATCGCCGTGGGCGTGGGCTGGGTCACAGCAGGGACATGCGTATACTTGTCAACACACGGCTAATCACCTACACAAGCACCCAGGCATAAATAGCACTGCAGATGCACCTGCTCCACGCCAGTGTATCAACATGTTACCATGTATAAGAGATACTGAAACGTGACCCGTCCTTGTGGTGAGTTGGGGGCAAACGCTGTTGTGAAAAGTGGTTATTTGATTAAAATCACGCCATGTCACAGCTTGACGTGGGAGGAAAGCCCGTTGTGATTTATGTCTTAAACTGCTTGGATGTATACCGCGTTGGTCAACCTAGACTAACGTTTAGTCCCTGAATACATATATGTTGATAGTAGCAAATAAACCCATTTAAATTGAAAAGGAGCCCAAGTGAGACCAGAGATGAACCTGAGGAAATCTAGGCTTGCTTCATTTAGGGCTTTAGCATTACAGGGAGGGCTAACCATTGGGGAAAATAATATGGTTCAGGGACTGTGAGACAGACTATGGTGAACCCCACGTACGTGGGTATGGTACTGGTAAACCAAGAATCATAGTCTGACGAACCGGGATTCGAACCCGCGATCATGGGATTCTGGCGTGTCAAAGGTATGCAACTCTTGACGCAAAATTAGTACTTTTAATAATTAGGGCCAAACAGGCCTACGTGTGAAATATTTAGGTTTACATAATGTCACTTGACGAAATATATTGTCATGCTGACTGAAGTTTTTTTCCAACTACCGTCATTCAGAACGGTAACAGCTGCGTTGCCAATAGTCCGTCTCACAGTCCCTGGACCATATCATTTTCCACTCCTTGGGCTCCTTTTCAATTTAAATGGGTTTATTTGTTACAATCAAACTTATATATTCAGAGACTAAGTGTTAGTCTCTGTTGCCAATAGTATACGAGTTGAGTAGCTCAAATGGCTAATTAGGTTTCCGGGGTTTCTACTGAGGAAGTGAAAATATGTCACCACGCATGTAGCCCCTGTGTCATTTCCAAATGATTACATTAACATTTGTAATACCGAGATATCGTTTTTCTTAACACACTGGTCCTGAACTCGGAAAGAGAAACCCGTTTAAGATATTTCATCAATGACTCACTGTATCCAGCTGATTCGCGGACCATTCATGAGAAGCTAAACACGCTGTCAATATTTGAAAAGAAACTAAAATAAGGTCGATTTTACGAGCGTCTGAGCACATAGAAACCCACGTCACGCATCTCGCTGCATAACTGTTACAATAAGACACGTCCGTCTTTTGTTATGCGCTGCACGGGCGGGTTAAATTTAATGCAGCATTTTGACGTTGCTCTTGGGCTCCTATGCCCTTCCTACAAGTCACGCAGTGCATGGTGACCCTGTATAAACGTTGGCAGGTGTGTACGTGACGATACATGATCAAAGGCGGATTAAGATACCGCGCATTCTTAACTGGTAAAGGCAGTACTGCTGTGCAAGTTTTGAGCTCTTACGATGAATCGTTGATTACTAATCTAAGATTACTATATATTTGCTTGTATCATATTCTGTCATTCACCTGATGAAGGGGCAAGAAAAAGCCCAGAAACGTCGTGTTGTAAATATATTAAAGAAGTTGTAAATCTATACCATACGTTGTCGTGTAAGCTAAGATGGTTAAATTGACAGTACAAATATAATTAGTCGGTCTCCCAGTCCCTGAACCCCATTATTTGCCCTACTGCATAACCCTCCCTGCAATGCTAAAGCCCTAAATGAAGCAAGTCTAGATTTCCTCCAACTCACTGGGGCTTTTTTTCAATTTAAATGCGTTTATTTGTTACTATCAAAATTATGTATTCAGGGCCGAAGCGTTAGTTTAAAATATATTGTAATATTTAAGCTTATCTGACTCACTCGTTTTTGTAGGACTTTATATACGAAAGAACCGACGCTCCCTAAAACAAAATCGAAGAGGTTGAAGTCGTTCAGTGACCACTTTGTTTTTGTCCATCATACATTTTACTACGTGTATGAATCACACAGTTAAAAATTTGCCTAAACACATTGTGAATATTTTCCTAACTTTTACAAATGTTACTTATTAGAACGTCTAGACCTAGACAGGAATTTGGCACCAGAGCATGGAGTTTGTTTTCTATTTGTTTCTCAGGGAGAAGTGATAACATTCATTTTCAAGTCCATGCAGAAATATGCTTCTGTCTTCGCCGCAATATTAGCTTAGTGCTGCTTCGTCTGCTGTTGGCGTTGTGGGTCGCCGCATTGTCTCAGGACATGACAGGGAGGGATTCGCTTAAGCAGTTGATAAATCCCCTAACATCATTCTGCAGAATACACGATGTCGACAAATCCGATGAGTGCTGTCAGCGTCAAGCAGTTGTCAAACTTACAAAAACATCACTCAGTTTTAGAGGAGGGTATCAAGAAGGATATCACATTTAGTGGTACGGAAAGAAAGAGAGAATGTTCGAACCCACTGTGTCTAGCATGAGATATCAGACTGAAGTTTCATGTAAAATTCTTACCCAAATCTGACATTATCACAGTTAAATTTCCACCACATTTGGCTGAATTTAGATTGGCTGTAATCTAACTCTCAGGCTCCTTATGTATTGACACGTAATGCATCAAGATGCTTGATAAATTGCCTGAATTTAAATGTGGGTTAAAGCTTAGGGAGCATTTGTTGTATTTTGCACATGTTTCCTTCATAGGAATAGAAAGTCTTATCGGTAGGGTGGTGTTTCATCATTATCAGGGCTCCAGATAATGTTTCATGATCAGGAGTACGTACTTATTTTTCAATTAAAATAGGAGTACTGGAAAACAACAAGAGTACATTTAGAGTATTGAATGGAATTTAATGGAGTATCAGTAATCTTGTGTTTCGTTTCATATATGCACCACCACATTGCTGCTCTTGTGTAAACAGGTCAATAAACAATAAAACAATATTTTTCAGATAAATACGTTTGTAAATGACCGTACGTACACTATTGCTGTGCTGCGTATCTGCTACGTTTTCTAAATGATTTCCAACCGTATCGTACTAATTTTATATCCGTACATACGCCGATACGGTGTTTATCTGGAGCACTGGATTTAATCATTCATGTTGCTCATTTGTTGGGATGAACACAAATTTTAATTCTTGCTGAAAACTGAGAAATTGGGAACGAATATTCGTCGCGATTGAATAATGGGAATGCATGCGTGTCTGTGGGTAGCTTAATGACATACACAAGGCTGGTGGTTTTCTGCACGCTCGCTCGGGCATAGAACATTGCATGGTATAGCTGGACGTGGAACAGAAAAGTCCAAATGTCGTATGCTAGTTGTCATATGCGTATATAACAGTGGAACAGTGTGGTGCTCTCAGCCCCTCCTCCTTCAAAAGGCCAGCATGGCTCGGAGGGAAAGGTCAGCTATCAATTGAGGAAGCTGGTTATTAACTTAGCTTATACAACTGCTAAGTGCACTAAATGTATTTTTCTAGAACAAATATCACACTGCATAAACAAGTCACATCGTAGTTGTTACCTTCCAGCGCTGGAGACATGCATTGTGTGATAGTCACGTTCAGTCAACGTATTTTGGATATTAGCATGCGTTAACTGCCATCAGTACAGTCGGAACTGTTATATGATACAATGATTAACTTTAGTAATTTCTTCCGTCATTGTCATCTCGAAGCGTGTCTGTGATTGTATAATCTGGCATGATGTTCATTTCTGGTTACCACTGAAGTCACACGCGAGAACACGGAAACTATGTAGTGATTTTTATCGTCACGTGATTGGTAACCGTGTTAGTAGCTACACCGAAACGTCACTAAAATTAATGATAAAGAAGTTGTATATCCATAGAACTCTCCCCGATGTTTATTTAGTGATCTGTAAACGGTTGGTAACAACATAGCGTCAAATATCAAAGAATCATGACCGTGTTTGGTCATGACGTTATCAATATTCTGAAGAAAGGATGGACATTGTTTTGGATATTTTCTGAAGTAACACACTTACATAAAATTACTTACTTCCCTATCAACTCTAACACGAGCATGACGCATTTTACCTCAATGTCACGCACTCACGCTTTACCTCTCTTAACTCACGTATTATTAATTATTTAAAAAAATTATCATTATAACAATGTTACATGCTGTTATGCTAAGAGAACATTGTTATAGAACGGAATTGTCCGGTTTATAAGAAAATTCTGAAATATGTTGTGATCTTTTTATGTTTTTAAGTTTTTTGTCTTATAAACTAGCACCAAATGACATAAAAAACATCTTTAAATAACCTAGAAAACACTTCTCACTCATTGCAACTCTCAAGAGTTGACAGTTATGTAAAAATATCCCAGAATTGTTCATGATCGCAATCTTGAGTAGCCTACACATACACGGACGTAATTGAAGGATCAAAGAGGGGGGGGGGCAGTAGTTGATGGCAAGTTAAACATATCCCTGGCCTAATGACAATCCTGGTAGTGTAAAATACGTGTGAAGATTTGTAGAGAATGTTGCAAGTTTACGAAAATACAATAATGCAATTAGTACCATAAAACGATGATACATACATATACATAATGTACAGACATTCCAGCAAGATTACGGCAGGGGATACTGGTAACGATCTTCAGACATCGCACCCGTCATGCAAATTCAAATCTTGTTCTTCGGCTTAACTAGCTAACCACAAGACTATGCTGCTGCTCCTGTCATATGAGGCAACATTCGAGTTGAAGCGAGTTTTCAATTCGCCGTCTGTCCAGTGCTGGAATCACGAACTTGACCTGTTTTTCGTTTCGGCACTGTAGACCATCTATTGGGTGAAGCTTGCAATCACAGAAAGATTTTTTGGGTAAAACGTGTTGTTTTTGTCTCCTTACAGCCGATCTGTCCAGATGTCCTACAAACCTGTCCAGGAACCCCTACCTCAAAAGCTTTGGCGAGAAGTGCTACCAGTTTGTGAGGTATGAGAAGTACTGGGGAGCCGCCAACAGAGACTGTAGGCAGCGGGGAGGACACCTCGTGGTCGTCAAGGACATGGACACCCAGCAGTTCATTATGAGGTCACTGAGAGACCTCCACTGGAGGACAAATGGCGTCTGGATTGGCGCCAATGACCTGTCAAGAGAGATGCGATGGGAATGGATCACAGGTAAATGATCAGTAATAGCTTGAAGCGCTCGTAAAGTTGCGGTCAATTTCTGCTTGCGAGATATTTAACCGCGCACGCTCCTCTGCACACCGCAGATATGCATCTTCCAAATCAGCGCTGCTGCGAATTGCTGATGCCGCTTTTAACAATATTCACTCTCTGCATCAGCCTACCGATACATGGTAACCGCATCTCTAGTAGAGCTGTGACGATAAATCGTAGTATCGATAATCGTGATACTTATCTAACGATAAATATATCGATACATTTTTTCGTATCGTGATTTGTATCGTTGACCTTAACATTGTTAATTTTCACTAGATATTGATGGTTATGTCAAAATTTCTTGCTATTAAAATAGGATTTTTTAAGGAAAATAAGCATATCGTGATATGCATCGAATCGAATCATATCGTTCCAAGATATCGCGATACGTATCGTATCGTGAAATTTCTGTATCGTCAAACCTCTAATCTCTAGGCTGCTCTCTATAGTAGACTTTGATGTTGACATGTCGCCGCACAGAGCTACAACCCCGATCAATGGCGTTTTCGTAACAGATTCCTGTATCGGAACATCCCGTACTAACAACCCCTTCCAGAATCTTCATGAATCGTTAACCCACGAAAACTTCAAACACAATTCACTTTCTAAAACTCTTGCCTTCAAATATGTGTACTTTCATGCAACTTTCCTCGTCCTTATCGGTTTGGATCATCGCGAAGGTACGGATTTGGGGCCGCCATTGCTAAGCGCATTGACCGATAAAAATCGTTGCAGGTCTGGTTTCCAACTGCACAAGAAACGTGTTGTTGCGTCATCTGAAATATACATACTGGTGTTTGATCGTAAGTGCTATAGGAAGTGAATCATGTTGCCCTTGTCGTTTTATCACGACGCAAGCACTTTCTGAAGCACATAAAGTGTTATGCTGATTTGGATCTGGGGTATAGGATAACACTGGAACAGTCTGTAACTCTGTGGAGACAAGTCAGAATAGTGTATAGGGAGTAGCACAGTCCCCCCACCTGCCTGATGAGTAGTGGGCATTTGCTGCAAGCTTGCAGAAGTACATCACTTGATACACATAGTAATATTTCTACCCGTGTAGAATTGGTCTTCAGCAACCTTCTGCTTGTCGTGCGAGGTAACTAACGAGATCGTGTGGTCGGGCTCGCTGATTTGGTTGACGCATGTCATCATATTATCCCAATTACGTAGATGGTTGCTCATGCCGTTGATCACTGGATTGTCTGGTCCAGACTCAATTATTTACAGACCGCCACCATAGAACTGGAATATCGCTGTGTGCGGCGTTAACAACTAACCAACCAACAAACAAACACACCAGTGTTATTTCATACTAATATGACATATGGTTTAATATTGATATTAACCTCGTGGTGTGTAATTTCTGAGTTTGTTTTCTAATAACTGTATACAGTCATGCATCAGTCCTACATCCCCAGTGAGAAGCAACATAAAGCAAACGCTACGACAAACGATAGGTTAATCTGTCTCATAGTCCCAGAACCATTTTCGTTCCCTTCCACCCGCCCCTTTCTGCAGTAAAAAATCCCTAAATGAAACAAGTGTAGATTTACTGGGGCTCCATTTCAATATATATGGAGCTTTTGGATCTGTTGAAACTGTTTGTTTTCAGAGATTATGTGAATAAGTGAGTGAGTTTAGTTTTTTGTCGCACTCAATATTCCAGCTAATGGCGGCGGTCTATAAGTAATCGAATCTGGACCAGACAGTCCAGTGATTGAGTATCGATCTACGCAGTTGGGATACGATGACATGTGTCAACCAAGTCAGCGAGCCTGACCAAGCGATCCTGTTTAACTGCCTCTCACGACAAGCATGGGTAACTGAAGATCAATTCTAACCCGGATCTTCAGGGGTCCAATTTATATGGAGTTGTTTGGTTCTGTTGAAGCTGGGATTAAGACTGAGTGTAATTGTAGGTGAGGGAGTGGGCTTCAGCTTCTGGGCGCCAGGTCAACCCAGCTGCCATATCTTGTGTATGGAGGACTGTGCACAGATCCGACTTGATGACGGCGGTAGATGGCACGACTACAAGTGTGACGGTCTCGCCTTCCACTACAGCTACGTCTGCGAGTACAGTGAGTATACACCTGCAGTTTGACACTTTATACTCAAGATGATTATGATGAAGACATTCATATCTATATAGGTTGGTATCGATCATCTTGCTAGCTGTCGGTTCAGGTATAGACGTCATTCCTACATATCAATGTTACATCACTTGTGAATCGTAAAGACTAACGTATTTACTGATTTAACAATGGAAAGGTGAACTGCAGATTATTTCAGTACATGTTCCTGCTCTCTATGCAGCAGTAATAGCACACGTCTACATGTTGTCCATAAAAAGATGAGGACGAAGGTTTACGTAGTTAAGTGGTCTGAGTGAGTGAGTTCAGTTTTACGCCGCACTCAGCAATATCCCAGCTATATGGCGTCAGTCTGTAAATAATCGAGTCTTAATCCAGTGATCAACAGCATAAGCATGGATCTACGCAATTGGGAACCGATGACATGTGTCAACCAAGTCAGCGAGCCTGACCAACCGATCCCGTCAGTCACTTCTTACGACACGCTACCCCTGAAGGTCCGGGTTAGAATATTGATCTTCAGTAGCTCACTCTTACGACACGCATGGGTTACTGACGATCAATTCTAACCCGGATCTTCACGGGTTCTAAGTGGTCTGTCTTTGGGTACCGTAATATACGTTTATTACGTCACGGTTACAACAAGCTGGCGGATGTAACAATTTTTGTGTGTGTTCAGGCCACTTGCTATATGTGCATGACGAAGGGCGGTTATAACGAACTAAAATTATAGGTCCCTGTGAGTTCGTTATGACCACAGTTTTCGATAAATTGAACTACTGTATGTAGGAAATTCAACAATTGTATTTGGTCGTCGACCATAAACTGTCTTACAGCAGCCTGAAGATTTACAGAAGTCCTCACTCAGACTGTGGCTGTTGGGGCTGAATAACTAGATTAAGAAATTTGAATATAAAATGAGCTGTGAACGAGTACCCAATTCTGGGTTAAATATTACGCACAGAATAATAACTTGATTATTAATTGTTCCAGATATGGTACCCACCACAACCAGTACGACAACGACCACCACCACAACGACTACAACTACAACAACCACTACAACAACGACAACAACACCCACAACGACACCGAAACCAACAACCGAAAGCCCTCCAAATTCAACCATCACCTACGTGGTCATCAAACCCCTGGAGAAGAAGACGAACCTTCAGTCAGCTAACAAGATGAGAAGCACCACAGCTGAGAGCACCGAGTCGACACTGGCCTCCACCACAGAGAGGCCACAGGTCAATGTCATCGGTCAGTGTATTTCCCTGATTCTACCTCAGTGGTCAATTTTTGACAATCATCCTGACAAACATTAACACCACACTGACCGTGACTTTCGTTTCCATGGAAACAGTTTGGCATGATTTTTCATGTCTGCCTTTTGATCATGCGACAACTATAATGTCAAATCTATAGATCCATACCGAAACAATTGTTGATATAGTCTTCACATGTGAAGGGTTATTGAGAAATATTGTAAAGTCTGCATACAGCTCCTTAGACCTCCAATGATACAATGTAAATATTCAATGAAATAACATTAAACTGTATTTCGGAATACAGGACAACTGAGCGAAGTAAAGAAGATAGAACCAACCGAGCCAGCTAGCTGGACTACAGGTAAGAACACTAAACATTAACTGTCATCTGGTGCCACAACAGTTGTAGCATGCATATCCATGTCTCGATATATGACTGAGTTAGAGACATGTATAGGCCATCAGTGGTCAACTCAGACTCAGGAAATTATTTGCTGACAGTAATACATGGATATAGTCAACTTCAAAGTGTGTCCTGCTTCAGTGTATTGGACCCGTGAAGATCCGGGTTAGAGCTGATCTTCAGTAACCCATACTTGTAAGAGGCGACTAACAGGATCGGGTGGTCAGGCTCGCTGACTTGGTTGAGTCATGTCATCTGTTCTCAATTGCGCAGATCGATTCTTATGCTGTTGATCACTGGATTGTCTGGTCCAGACTCGATTATTTACAAACCGCCGCCATATAGCTGGAATGTTGCTGAGTGCGGCGTAAATATAAACTCACTCACCCACTTCAGTGTATTATAAGCACATTGCCTCCGTGGTGTAGTGGTTAGAGCGTCCGCCTGGAGAGCGGAAGGTTGCGGGTTCGATCCCCGACCGCGCCATACCACAAGATGTTAAAGTATGGTACTTCATGGTCCCTGCCTGGCGCTCGACATTAATGGGTACAGCAAGGACTGGTCGGCTCGGAGTCAGTATAATGTGTCTGAGTGGGGTATTCATGCTTCACTGCGGCATGGTATCTCAGTGAGCTAGCACTATAAAACCAGCTTCAGTCTGGGCTAGTACAAGCAGCCGCACATACACATACACACACATGCACGTCGTCATATGAGCGAAATATTCTCAAGCACGACGTTAAACCCAATTTCACCTCACCTGTTATAAGCATTACCTGTGAGCTAGTGTGACGAAGCTAGTCTGAAAGTGTATATTTTCTATCACAGGTACGATGATCGGACTCATCCTGGCTGTCCTGCTTGGACTGCTGATTGGCGTGTGTCTGGGGGCGTTCTTCTTCGTCAGACGGTGAGTTTAGTGTATGAAAAAGAAAGCAAAAACATTTGAACCGCCAAATCAGAAATAACTGATAAATGATAATGTCATTTGCGACAGTAACTGATTTCGGGGCATGGGTGAAAGCGTTTGTGGGTTCGATTCCTGGTTTGTTTCTAGGATTGTCAGCATCATACCCACTGGTTTCACCAAAGTATAAAATTTCGAAGTCCTGTATCAGGCCTTTCTCCCACATTATACTGACACGTGATGATGTTCAATGCGTTCAATTAAACCCCTCACTCATTGTGTTAATTGTCTAATATTAACCAATATTCCTGAGGTACTGTTCAATGCGTTCAATTAAACCCCCCACTCATGTGACATAGTGTTTATTGTCTAATATTAACCAATATTCCCGAGGTACTCTTCAATGCGTTCAATTAAACCCCCCACTCATGTGACATAGTGTTTATTGTCTAATATTAACCAATATTCCTGAGGTACTGTTCAGTGCATTCAATTAAACCCCTCACTCATGTGATATTGTGTTTATTGTCTAACATTAACCAATATTCCTGAGGTACTGTTCAATGCGTTCAATTAAACCCCTCACTCATGTGATATTGTGTTTATTGTCTAATATTAACCAATATTCCTGAGGTACTGTTAAATGCGTTCAATTAAACCCCTCACTCATGTGATTTTGTGTATATTGTCTAATATTAACCAATATTCCTGAGGTACTGTTCAATGCGTTCAATTAAACCCCTCACTCATGTGATTTTGTGTATATTGTCTAATATTAACCAATATTCCTGAGGTACTGTTCAGTGCGTTCAATTAAACCCCTCACTCATGTGATATTGTGTTTATTGTCTTATATTAACCAATGTTCCTGAGGTACAGTTCAATGCGTTCAATTAAACCCCTCACTCATGTGACATAGTGTTTATTGTCTAATATTAACCAATATTCCTGAGGTACTGTTCAGTGCGTTCAATTAAACCCCTCACTCATGTGATATTGTGTTTATTGTCTAACATTAACCAATATTCCTGAGGTACTGTTCAATGCGTTCAATTAAACCCCTCACTCATGTGATATTGTGTTTATTGTCTAATATTAACCAATATTCCTGAGGTACTGTTCAGTGCGTTCAATTAAACCCCTCACTCATGTGATATTGTGTTTATTGTCTAATATTAACCAATATTCCTGAGGTACTGTTCAATGCGTTCAATTAAACCCCTCACTCATGTGATATTGTGTTTATTGTCTAAAATTAACCAATATTCCTGAGGTACTGTTCAATGCGTTCAATTAAACCCCTCACTCATGTGACATTGTGTTTATTGTCTTATATTAACCAATATTCCTGAGACTCTGCTTGAAGTGGGATAATTTCACTGAAATATTCAAAGAAACCTTTTATGTTTCATACATATTATTTCTGTCTGTAGACGCAAGAAGTCGGACCAAGAGGACCTGCCGCGAGTTGTGTACGAGAACCCTTACTACGGCGAAGTAACACGACCACTCACGGAAGGCCACGAAGATTCAGACGACGGGGAGAGAGCAACGGAAGTGAAATTCCTGGATGATGATGTTCCAAAGAACCAGTACGACATCCCCCCCTCCCTCAGTCTCAGCAACCCCACGTACGGGGCCAACGTCATGCTGTCGGGGATGGAGGGGGCGTACGATGTGGTACGCACGAGGAAGGTCAGTGACTATGATTGTCCTCCAAAGCCGTTTCCCTGCTGCAGTGCAATGGGCTCTGATGGGGAACAAGTGGAAAACCTGTACGAGAGTCTAGAAAACCTCCAGAACTTAAAAGCAGCTCTTGCTGAGAAGGATGGCTGTTGTTCCGAGAAACCACCTGAGGAGGAGGAGCGATATGTGGTGATGGGCTCCATTCCGAGGCAGAACAAGGAGCCATGAGGCAACACTGTCTCAGACACGCTGACCTAGGCATTTGTGCTAAGACTTACTAGAAAAACCTGGGCAGTTATTTTAACATCCACAATCGTGTGTTCAAAACATCGTAACCAAAACATCGAATTATTTCATAATTCCCAGAAACGTATGTCTGGTGTTGGAGGATGCGAGATTGACTGTTTATGTATAAGATGAATCACATGTGCCAATGTCTTCCTGTCTAGCAACCTGCCAACTTACAAAACATTGAACAAATGTACGGGGACACAGTGGTGTAAGGCGGAGTTGTACCTCTCAGCCCTGCACGGATCCGCTGAACGTTGAATCGTGTTCCAGAAACGAGCACTGGTCTATGCCATACCTGTGCTTGGTAAACGTATGTGACCGATAATTCACATCGGGTTTGACTCCCTCGTCAAGCGAACACGCCACCGAATTCTGCTGAGATGCGTGCAGCCACAACACACGCACGTAAAATCATAAATATATTTTAAAACTATACGATATAGTTTGAGAAACCACAGAATGACCGCAAACTGTATCTGGTTACAATAACGGTGTTTGTGTAAGTACGATATCAATAAGATGTGCTCAGTTTCCATACCCCTAAATCTACCGTACCTATTCCTGTTGTCATTTCATCAAGACAAGAACTTTTAAGTGGTATGGTATGGTATCTTCGTCGTGTAGAACTTCAAGTTCGAGAACTAGTCGGAGGATGGTCTTCGGCTCGTCAATTGATTGTCCAGAGTCGTGCTGCCAGATTCCAGTTTCTGGGCTGGAACCTCGGAATCCCCTGTACAGCCTTCACGATAATGACATACTCCTGCTCTGCTGTATTTGTCTGTGGACTTCCACTAAGTGGACATGCAAGGACGTTAAACGAAGCACTAAAGCGGCGCCACAACCCTAAACCATTCACTCATTGAACGCGGATGTGTGTTGTGTGAGAGTGTTCACGTGTATGTTCATTCTATTGTTGCCATCAGCTGAACCACAGAGACATTTACGATTTATGTCCAGTAACCAGATCGAAACTAACAGACATTATTTACTGACGCTTACTTTTCATATAAAATATCCAGAACACAGTTCAATCACAGAAATGTAGGCGTGTGTATATCATGTCAGTTTAGAAACAGAGATGGGCCGTAATGTCTAATCCGTTTAGATGTAATGCTGAAGTCACGAAACTCTCCTCAAGTACGCTACCTTCAAAGAACATCAATCCCCAGTAATTGAGTAATAGAGAGAAATAGTGAGACAAGAAGACAGCAGTGCCTGGGAGATATGTACATCACTTACAGGTGTCTTGCCACATAACACAGAACAGTGTCTGACGTATACACTTGTTGTACAAGTCAAGGGAGTATGAGATTGTATTTGAACATTATGTATGCATGTTGATAATTTAGCCACGAGAAAATATATATGGCACTGGGAGTAATTGTACAAATGAACAAATGAGTTGTTCGGAAAAGATATTACTGTTGCTGACTCTGTGCGTCTTGCTTGTATGACATATAGTGGAAGTGAAGTCTTTATTTATACATGTATTGCGTCTGTCGATGGCATGTGATATCACAGGTGAAATCCTGACCGTCGCGTGATATTTGTTCAACTGGCATAATTTACAAGGGCAATGTAACCTGGCACTGAGAACTGTACAACCTCAGCAGCTGTTGATGTTGTCCTCGTGGACAAGACGCTCACACTGCCCTATGTTGTCACTGCTTCTTGACAACCACGTTTTCAGGATCTCTTTCGGACAGCGAATACTTTGTATGTGTTCCGTTTCTGTGTCTATGTTGTGGGTACCAAGTGTCTTAGTATGACACGAAAAAGTACAACACTGCCTTCTTTGGAAATTATCTCAATGTGTCATTGCTTGAAGCTGTTCTATCGAAATCGGATCTCAGTGAAGGAGGATATACTAGTATTTGAATGTTATTTTTTTAACTTCCGGTGCCCGTTCAAGGAGCACCATGTTCTATACATTATGCGTTTTAATCAATTGTTTATTTTAATTAATCTCGGGAGAAAAACCAGAATTGAATAGCTTCTTATGATTACATTTCCAAACTTTCCTGCCTGTGAAAATGAGATCTGGTCTTTTTAATCAATTTGGTTCTAGTCAGTTAATACTGTTCATGTCATCATTGTATCACTGTAAAGTAGGAGAGATATGTTGCGTGGAGCCTACGATATTCAGATATTTACAAACGCATGTTAATATTGTAACCTGTGAATGAATGTTGATTAATGGTAGTGTGATATAGTCGACGCGACCAAAGTTATGTACCTGGACTGCAAATCAACGTTTCTGCAGGTATCGATAGTAAAACGGATTGATATTTAATTGAAAGCAAACCCAAATACTGTCAAGTGTTTAAGACAATTTTACATAAATGAAACAATATTAACTTTCTTACACGACAATATTTATGACTACACGAAAACAGAAAAATAGTTATTGTGAAATAGTACTTGACTGACGTCACACAAGAATGTAGAATGTATTGAGACTAGTGCTTCGTAGGCATGCTATAGAATAACTATGTATGATTGCAATAGATTTTATAAGCATGAGCCGTACTAAATGTGCAATTTCCATATAGAAATTTAAGCTAGCCTTTTTACGTTATCATATTGTAATATGTGTAAAAAGACATCGTATTGTACAGGGCATGTATGAATATATTATATTTTTATCAAAGTGCATGTGATTATGTCAAGTTGTGTCCAAGGTACATTCTGAACAAGAGGTTTAGAAACAAAGCTCTTACTGAAAAGCGCAAAGGTCATGGACATACTGACTATATGAATATTTGTAACGGATGCAGACAGGCCCATCCGAAAACAATCAAAAACGTCTCACGGTGTGGATGCCTCAGATAATACGTTTTCCAGCTGAGGTGTTCGGAGAATCGTTACTTTATGTCAAGTGTTTTGACACTTTTGTATAAAGGCCGTTTGTTACATGTAGGAGGGCTTCTGTATAATGTACCCAACAGATACATATTCGTGCGTATTTGCCCCTAGTTTAAAACACCACAAATCATGAAATACCATCTAATACATTTGAATACACACTTTGGTTCATATTCATAAATCTCACCCATTATTTTGACAATCAATTCGAAATTATTATACATTGACAGGGTTCGACATGTGTAATGGATATGCATTCGTTTTGAGTTTCAGTTGTGTATTTCTCCTTATACTACTGGCCAGTGAAATTTGTATTGATAGTTCAGTAAATCTCCGAATGTTATTTTGGTCCAGTGAAGTACAGACAGGACCACTAATTATTGTCCACTCACTGGTCCTGTGGTCTTATGGGAAATTTTGAAAAGTTTCTTCCCTGTTTCTGTTGTGAAAATCTCTGCGTCTGACCAGCCCTTGATGTACGGCCAGCCTTGACCTACATTTCAGTGTAAACGCTTTTTCATTATATATACCATTGTTTATATCTTCAGTTATATCTTCAATTCCATGGATATCACACAGTGCTTTGTGTATGTAGATGTAACTATTGTCTTAAGTAATGGGCAAAATCTGTCCATGTCATTGTACATAGCATTTTTCTGTTGTTCCAAGGTATACAAATTTATCATTGATAGTAAGATTTTGTATTAAACTTTCAACGCTTTGAAACGACTTTGTCTTGTCTTTTTGTGTCTGTAGAGGTGACACCAGGATTTGCCAGGTTACACAAAGACTGTGAACGTATATACTTTATATATGACATAGCTACCTATATTGAGATCACGAATATAGGCTTTGATCATGACATATTCGTGTGCTGGTGAGACGCACATTATCGAAGGAACATTGCAATACTAGGTACCAGTAAATAAGAAATCCCAAGGAAAGAACTGGAATAACGAGGATGCCTTAGTGAAAGGAGCACTGCATCATTGATAGGGGTCGATAGTGTGAGCATCGACCCTGGACATAGGTGTGCGGTCGCTGAAATGCCATACGCCCGAGTTTGATGGACTGAGCTGATGGAGATGGTTGATATATGTTTTAACACAATCACTTTTGCCAACGATGCTGTGGTACCTTGATCCCACTGAACCCACAACAGAAACAACGTTATCGTCACTTGTATATTTCATGACAATAGTTCACGTTGGGGAAGAGGTCTCAAATCTGGTGAATAGGGGAGGATGTTCAATGGGGTCAAAGTCGAATGACGTAAACAGATTTGTGCATTGTTCTAATAGAGTGAGTGAGTTTAGTTTTACGTCGCACTCAGCAATATTCCAGCTATATGGCGGCGGTCTGTAAACAATCGAGTCTGGACCAGACAGTCCTGTAATCAACAGCATGAGCATCGATCTGCGCAATAGGGAACCGATGACATGAGTCAACCAAGTCAGCGAGCCTGACCACCCGATCCCGTTAGTCGCCTCTTACGAGAAGCATGGGTTACTGAAGATCAATATTCTAACCCGGATCTTCACGGGTTTGTTCTAATAGAACAACACAACTGTTGTGTCTGCTTCAGCGTCAAAACGCGATGGTGAGGGCTTGGAGCCCATCGTGCTTTAACCTATGTCACCAGTTTATTCCTCTGAATCCCTTTCTTGGTCATGCTCGCTGACTTGGTTGATTGTGTTATCGTATTCAAACTGCGAAGATTGATGCTAATGCTGTAAATCACTGCACTGTCTGGTCCACAGTTTATGTACAGACCGCAGATCTATTATAACCCGAATCTTCCCTGGTACACACAACTTAGTTAAAGCCACACGAGTTTTCCGTGTATAAACCTAGTTTGATGCTTGATTGGCATTTTAGAAGATGATATTTGATGAACATAGAGATTTTTCTGGGTTACATCTTCTTTTTATTCTCGAGTACAACGTTTCAGGGCTTGTTCTGGCCCCATCATCAGGTAAACGGATGCTAATTTGATTGTTTTTACTGACCTTTTTTCAGAGTTGGACAAGAAAACACAAAGAATACTGCGTCACTGCTGAGAAACTTTCAGGCCGTCTTACTTTGACCTTTTCTCTTGGGGCTAATATCCCCGAGATGTGGTCCTTATGGCTGTGAAACTTGCTGCCATTAACCTTTCAAAATAATTTACTCAAGAAAAATGCGTCTTCTAATGGTTTTAATCCATCAGTCGAAATGATGGCTGTACAACGATTGCGTTCAAAGAGAGTGTGGTTACTGTTTTTACCGGCAGTTATAAGTAGAAAATAGACAAGGTTCCTCGGCCACGACATCATGGTTTAACCAAGGAACATCATGGTTTAACCAGTGTTGCATTATCTGTTGAAATACACCACTTCGCAAATCGATGTAGTGGTAGGAAAAGAGAGAATTGCCTTGGTTCATCACAGAAGGACATTAATGCACGTCGGGCGTATGGTTCGTTTCATGATTTTGCAATGCACCTACTTGAGCATGAACGTATGTTTCTTAAATAGGGTTATACAGTGGAGGGAAGAAGAGACACTTTGGGGCGTAAGGCAAGTTCACATTATACATAGCATACACTTTGTTGTACAATCTACTGATAAGTATTTCTCCTTGACGAGGTTGGCGGCATGTCATCGTACACCTTCGGCGTGGTACGTTGATCACACCATAGAAGTATCATCGCAAAGTATCAGATAATATCGATGTACAGGCTTCTCGGCAGCATAACGCCAGTGCTTACAAACTTTGTATTGCAATTGTCCGGTGCACTGATGACTTAGCATAGAACTCTGGGTAGGGAAGTATGTCATTTGGCGACTGAGTCCAAGCTACTCGTTGGGAATATTGAGAAACTCATGGGAAAACGGTAATCATTATGAATACACAGATCTAATATACTACACTTACAATCATGGTGGGACAAAACTGATGCACCTAATGTCGGAGGAAACTTGGACATAAATTGATGAACGATTTACGTAGGAGTCGAGATAAACTGGATCAGCTGCCTTGGTAGAACGATTCGATATCCGACATTTTCGCCCCAGTTTTGAACAGTTGGATTTACCCGAAATATGTCGGAATTCTAACCTTGTTTAACTTTTTCGTTGTGTGTAAATCTCACGCTGCACTTGGTAACGGTGTGATAGGGCAGACTGACTTCAAACAAACGCTTCCATCACCAGGGTTAGAGTAGACTCTCTTTGACGAAGGAACTCGACTCTCGCGAGTGGACCGAATTGGTTGCCGCGAAGGGCAAATACAGGATCAATGTGCTCAGGCAGTTGCGATTTAGCTGATGTTCCGCCTATACCTATGTAACAGGCTTCGGTTGGAGCGAGTTCGGTTTTACACGCTTTTAGAATTATTCCAGCAATTACACGGCAGGTGACACCAGAATGGGCCCGAACCCGGCCTTGGCGTGAGGAGGGAACGCTTTAACCACTGGGCTACCCCATCGCTCGGATTCCGTGGGAACTATTTGACTGTTGTCACTCCCCGTCTAATTGCCATGGCTCGATAAAAAATGTGTATTTCTAATACAGGATATACCTCATCCTAGAACAAACTCGCGTAATAAACATCTACATACATGAGCATAATATGAAAAGAAAGAAAATCCTGCAAGTTGTTGTGTATGCTTTGAAAACTAAATTCTGCCAACTACGCCACAATCTGATTGGCACACAGTTCTTAAATAATGATTGTTGTGACTGTATGAACCACCACTGGCGGCCACATCAGTCCCTGGTGTAGGCACACCTCGCAAGTCTAATCCTGTCATTCCACAATGCCTGCGGAATTTGATCAGGCTATCTTGCTGGGAAGGGTTCAAATTGGAGCTCCTTACCGGCCATGGTAATGTTTCAATGGCGGTGTTCTGCAAATGGGTCGAGAACGTTAAGGTCCAGCCTTGTCATCCATGAATATCGGACGACTGGCAAGAAGATGGCTATCAATATGTACCACGACGGCGGTATCCGGTACTTGATACCGTTGAACACGGAGTGTCCCAGGTACTGTAATGAGACCAAACTTGCAGTCATACGCAATGCAACCCCACAAGACGAATGAGCCACCAGCAAAGGGTTCAGCTGCAGGGATCATATATATGCCTCGTTATGACGTCACTCGGCAATATTCCAGCTATATGGCGGCGGTCTGTCATTAATTGAGTCTGGACCAGACAATCCAGTGATCAACAGCATGAACATCAATCTACGCAATTGCGACACGATGACATGTGTCAACCAAGTCAGCGAGCCTGACCACCCAATCCCGTTAGTCGCCTGTTACGACAAGCATAGGTTACTGAAGATCAATTCTAACCCGGATCTTCACGGGTCCTATGCGGAAGGAGCCGACGGTAACGTGTACTAGATAGCGACTTTTATCTGACCAATACTACGCCATGACCTAAAGTTGCGGTCTTCTCGGAGCCTGCACCACGCCAGACATCCCTGCCTGTGGTGAAAGGACGTCTGATGGGACGACATTCCCTCAGACCAACTGTCCGCCGCCTCCTTCTGGTGTCACTGTCGGACTCAAGTCTATATTGCCGCCGCATTGCTTCCACATGGGGCATTGGACGAATTAGGACTGGTACATCACATTCATTGGTGTTCCAGGTCATGGTCGATAAATACCTCTTCAATTCCACTCATGCTCCTTCACAACATTGATGTAGAGGTGTCAGACACACATATACACGTCATTAGCGTTGTGTGGCTTATCCTAGTCTCACTGCTTTGCATTCCATAACAACTACTTCATGCTAATACACAAAAAGTACTTGGAAAATCTCCAAAACAAAGAAATCCTTTTCGTCTGGTTCTTAACTGAAGCATTCCAAAGAGTATCTTAACAGCTGAAAACTGTCTTGGCCATAGCAATTGTTTAACAATCTGTGTCGACAAGCAAATCACAGAAATGCATAACAATAGGCGAATCTCACATTCTCCATCACAGGTTTGCATATTGATCATCCGTAACCAAGAGAAAGAGACCGCGAAGAGTTATCTCCCCTGCATCCGCGAATAATGGCCTTATGACTTTCGTAACCAGTCCTCAAATGAAAATCTACAGTGGTTCTAATAACCTACATAAAACTTCTCGTGTTGACCACGATGGAAAACATGAGTTTTTCTGACCCGTTTGATCCTCGGACTCATAAAAAAGACACAATGACTGCAATCCATGTTGATTTTATGACGATAATTGCTCATTTAACACACTGATTGTCATACAAAACCATGTCTGTACAAGTATGGCCCTGGAATGTTCAATGTTGAATTTATTGGTGAATGTGAACATTCAAAATGCCATTTTGCGCCTTACACGATTCATGGTCAATACCGAGTGTAACCTCCATGTGACTGTATGACAGCCAGCACTCTCCTCATACCCACTGACTGTCAGCCTCCTGGTCCTCTGAGGGGGCAGTCTCCGCCATTCCTTGTGTAAAGCAGCTTCCATTTGGGCCATGTTCTGTACAGGAGGATCTCATTTGTTGCACAGGGGCGTGTCACGCTTAGAAACATTAGAAAGACATATAGGTATATAGACCCTACCCTAGTACTATATATAGTACTATTATAGGGTAGGGTCTATATACCTATATGTCTTTCTAAAGCTGTTTCTAAGCGTGACACGCCACTGTGATTTGTTGCACACGACGACCAGTCATGTCCCAGATATGCGCCCAAGGGTTAAGATCTGGGCTCATTCAATCGTGAGAGATGTCAGGGGTGGCTTAACGAAATTATCGTGTATATATATTCTTCACAATTTAGTAGTTCACATACATTTGTCCTTTCAATTGTCAAATATATTTCTTTCGATTGCATTTTCCTCCTGCAGAACTTGCACAGACATAATTAATTACTGGAGTAAAGAATGCTGAATTCTTTTTGTTGATAGTACAAAATAACCTCCAGTGGGATACACAACACCAGTGTTTCACTGGAAAACTACATTCGTAGAACCCGCTGACCTTTGTCACAACTGCCTAAATTTGCATTCTAACAGTTTCCAGATAGTGACTCTAGTTTTATGCTGCTGTAAGCAATATTCCAGCATTATCACAGCGAGGGACATCAAATATGCCTTAACACATTGTACCCAGTTAGTAACAAATCACATCAGCTGAGATACAAGATGCTTGTGGATTGGAAATAAACTCCTCACAAAAAGTTAAGCAACACAAATCTTTAGTCTCATTACATTTATATTTATTGAAATTGCAAATCATGGAATGATGCAATGGAAAGGTGAAACATATGTACACACGATTAACAAATCATCAAAAGTATGTACCCGTGAAACAGTCGTGCAAAATGTGCTGCACTGATGGAGCAACATGCTAACATTAAGCTTCAAGTCAGTTTTGGACAGTGAAGCAGTGTTCAGTAACGCGTATGACCACCATGAGCACAAATGCAAGCTTCTACACGTCTTTACATTGACCAAATGAGCCTTTAAGGTTGTTGTTGTGGAATGTTCTGCCATTCTCTCTGTAACGCCTGCTCAAGGTCATCCAGAGTCCGGTGGTGAACATGGAAACCGTAAACAGGACTTCCAAAGATGTCCCAAGCATGGTCAATGAGATTAAGATCAAGTGACCTTGCAGGCCAGTCCATATGTGTGATGTTGATCTAAACAACATCGTTAAAACCTCTTTCTCAGGCATTATCATCCATAACAAGAAAGAATTGTGTCCAGGGACACGGATGCCCCCGCTGCTGTAGGAGTTCACACATTCAGGGTCCCACTGAAGCACTTGAAAACACTAATAAACAATGTGTTGAGGGGTTAGATAACACAACCTATCATCATATAAAGATCAATAATTGAACAAAATTCACGAACAAGTTCAATAAACATCTATGCAACCATGAGATGCACACCTTTCGAGTCCCAATGAAACACAAGCTTAATCAATTCTGTTGAGCAGTTTTTGTGGAGAAGTGGACAGACCTAATCCCCTATTTCACTATCATCAGAGAGAAATTCAACAAAATTTATCTAAGTTCAAATGTCTCTGAACATAAAAATAATATATAAAATACAAAAACAAAATATTAGATGCACACCTTTAGAGTCTCAAAAACGACATATGTAAGCTAAATGAGTTTTGTGCAGTGGTTTTTGAGGAGAAGTGGATAAAGTACACCCCCTGTTGTATGGGACAAACATGATGAATAGAACCAAATTCAACAAAGTTCAAACATCTGTAGAAGTGACAAAATTAAGAAATTGGATGAACAAGGTATGAGATGCACACCTGATGAATAGAACCAAATTCAACAAAGTTCAAACATCTGTAAAAGTGACAAAATTAAGAAATTGGATGAACAAGGTATGAGATGCACACCTGATGAATAGAACCAAATTCAACAAAGTTCAAACATCTGTAAAAGTGACAAAATTAAGAAATTGGATGAACAAGGTATGAGATGCACACCTTTAGAGTTCCAATGAAACTCACGTAGAAGCTCAATCAATTCTGTTGAGCAGCTTTTGTGGAGAAGTAGATAGACTTCATCCCCTATAACACTATATTCAGAGAGAAATTCAACAAAATTTATGAAAACGGTATTAAAATTGAAAAATAAATAAAATACAAAATCAAAATATGAGATGCACGCCTTTAGAGTCCCTATAAAGCACATGTGTAATCTAAATGAATTCCATAAAGTAGATTTTGAGGAGAAGTGGATAACATACACCCCCTGTTGGATGGAACGAACAGGCTGAATAGAACAAAATTCAACAAAGTTCAAACATCTGTAAAAGTGACAAAATTAAGAAATTGCATAAAAAATTATGAAATGCACACCTTTAGAGTCCCTACGAAAGACATGTAGAAGTTCATTCAATTCTGTTGAGCAGTTTTTGTGGAGAAGTGGATAGACTTCATCCCCTATTAAACTATCATCGAGAAATTCAGCAAAATCTACCTAAGTTCAAATGTCTCTAAACTTGCAAAAAAACCCAATAAAATACAAGAAGATGACAAAGTCATCAATATCCCCCGCAATGGCAAAATACTCTTCATGATTATGTCTATGAGTTATGATTATGTCAAATATTTAGGTGTGTATATAGAAAAGTGGAAGGAGAGTATTGAAAGGTTTTGAAAGTTCTGCTCCAGAAAGGAGCACTATCACCAATTTCAGTCTAAGTCAAACTTGTTGCCATGGAAATGACAAAAATATTTTATTCAGAATTCCAAAACTACCAAAAGGCACCAGTACACCACCAGATCTATCTATGTGCCAAGTTTGGTGAAGTAATAGTGAAAGGTTTTAGAGTTCTGCTCCGGAAAAGAGCACAACCACCAATTTCAGTCTAAGTCAAACTTGTTGCCATGGAAACGCCAAAAATATTTTATTCAGAATTCCAAAACTACCAAAAGGCACCAGTACACCACCAGATCTATCTATGTGCCAAGTTTGGTGAAGTAATAGTGAAAGGTTTTAGAGTTCTGCTCCGGAAAAGAGCACAACCACCAATTTCAGTCTAAGTCAAACTTGTTGCCATGGAAACGCCAAAAATATTTTATTCAGAATTCCAAAACAACCAAAAGGCACCAGTAGACCACCAGATCTATCTATGTGCCAAGTTTGGTGAAGAAATAGTGAACGGTTTTAGAGTTCTGCTCCGGAAAAGAGCACTACCACAATTTCAGTCAAAGTCGAACTTGTTGCCATGGAAATGACAAAAATGTTTTATTCAGAATTCCAAAACTACCAAAAGGCACCAGTACACCACCAGATCCATGTATGTGCCAAGTTTGGTGAAGAAATATCGAACGGTTTTAGAGTTCTGCTCCGGAAAAGACAAATGTGCACGGACGGACTGACGGACGCACGGACAGAGTCCAGAGTCCATTTTAATACCCCCTGCAAAACGCGTTGCGGGGGATAAAAACAAAATATGAGATGCACACAATTAGAGTCCCAAGAAAGCCCATGTATAAGTTCATTGAATTACACAGAGCATTTTTTGTGGAGAAGTGGATAGAGTATATTCCCTGTTTCGTACAGATGGACTGACACGGAGGGTAACTGCATATGGTATACAGGACTTCTGCCAGTCTTGCAGTCCGTGGACCGTATATTCTCCCCTACTGTAAAGCTGTAGTTCTAACTGAAGTAAAACAAGCTTCATCTCACTATGGGTGCAGTGGGGTAGCCTCCTGGTTAAGGCGTCCGCTCATCACACCAAACACCCAGGTTCGATTCCCTACATGTGCACAATGTGTGAAGTCCATTACTGGTGTTCCCCGCAATGTTGTTGCTGGGTTATTGCTAAAAGCAGCATATAAATAAACTCACTCACTCACTTAGAAGCTGCTTTCAAGGGGTGCCAAGTTACACCAAGTCACTATTCATGTGAGCCTGGTGGGAATTGGTCTTCAGCGACCCTCCTTTTCGATGAAAAGTATTATGGAACCGGGTTGTCCTGCTTGATGCATGTCATTGTCCCAGTAACTTGGGTCAATTCTTGTTACAGTCACTGGATAGTCTGCTCGAAATGTGACTATTTAGAGAACAGTCATAGTTGATAGCTGCATTACACACCAAACAAGCAGGGCAACCATAGGTCAACAATATGCCAAGTTTGGTTTGCTTGATGTTTAATGCCACACCCACCAATTTACCAGCTCTGCAAATGTAAGTCTGGATTAAACAATCCAATGAGAAGTATGCATCCACTGTACGAGGTCTAGACATTAGAAGTCTTACTGTGTTTGGAATTCGATTTTCCATGCAAGTCATTAACAGTACAGATGCATCATGACATTTAAGTTCAATAAAAAGTAGAAACAAATTGATTCGATCCTGCCCTATCAGACCAGTCAATCATCAGCTTGGACTAGCTTATGGCATCATGACCCGGAATCAACCATCCAGAGGAATCTGTTAACTGGTGAATAAGTAACTTGCCTTGAAAACATGAAATATATTTCTTCAAAATATCCTGAGCAATCAAATGCCTGAGTTCACGTCCAGACCCCCACCAAACAAGCAAAGTTTAAAGAAATATAGTTTTCAAACTGATAACTTGCATGGACAACCGATACCACTATATATTGTAACAAAATCAAAGCTGCAATAAATGTCTTTATTGCCTTCACAAGATACAAAGTAACATTGTTAATGAGACGCAAGTTACTCGTCACCCTCCTCTTCTTCTTCATCCTGGTTGATCTGGAAGTATCTCAGTTCAAAGGCCTCTTTTGTACTGGCCACCACTCGGAGCCAGTCTCGGAGGTTGTTTTTCTTTAGGTACTTCTTTGTCAAATACTTCAGATACCTAGACACAAAAAGAATCAAAGGCAAAGGTATAAATTGTAGGAAGTATTACACTGAGACAAAAAGCATTTATGGTAACATGGATTTAATCCTACATGGAATTGTTCCAGATGTCACAGCATGACATCTGATGTAGGAGGAAAACCTCGAGTAATGTTTAAGTCTTCAGTAAATCATACAAGCACAGGTACGTTGCTGACAAAATTATGGGCGAACAAGGATTCATTCCAAAATTGTATCTCGGTAACTTGTTATTAACCCTCTAAAGCATGTCCACTACTTTAATAACATGTACTTGAGTTTAATTTTATGCTGCTTTTCGCAATATTCCATTAATATCCCGGCAGGGGACACCAGAAATGGGCTTCACATGTTCATGTACTTGACATAACACAAATCCAGTATATGGATTGAGAACGCAGGTTGGAATAATTGTGTTGCTACGAACACATACCTCTTTGAGAAGGGGATTTCAGAGGTAAGTTCAATCTTGTTCTTCTTCCTTTCCAGTGTGACATTGTTGCCAAAGTTGTTGGTTTTGCCATCAACCTTGATCCTTTCATGGAGGTATTTTTCCTGTCAAAACACAAGCCATGACATGGCGGTACAGATTAGGGAAGATAGCCCTAATCAGATTAGGGAAGGTGACCCTAATCCCACAGCATGTGTTAGTACACCCAAATACTTAAAATAGCCTTGTTCATAAAACTCAATTTAGTGACATACTACAAAACAAAAATCTGGTATTGACTTGAACTAAACAGAAGAAAAGTTAAACTTCAAAGAGCTTTGTGATAAGCTAATTTAATGCCATTCATTCCAATTTTGACATAAAAGGATTTCACTGATCTGAAATGGTTGGATTTAAGAACTGGAATTAGTTTTCAATGCACTAGAAAAGACGGTGGATGGCCTCTTTTGTACTTACAAAGCTTGCTACATCCATGATGCCATCTTCAACAGGGTGTGTGCAGTCCACCATATAGTGGAGGGTGACTCGCTTCTTGCGGCCTTTGCCCTTCCCCTTCTTTACGGGACCTTTGCTGCGTTTTGTAACTTTCTGAAACAAAAGCTTCATCATGACGAGATGCTTGCAAAATGTTCAATTCAGCATTCATCAATAATTTATTCAGATCAGTGTCGTGAAAATTAAGTTTTTGCACAGCTATGATCTATATCTTTGCACTAGCTGCAATACACCATGAATAATCCAGGTAGCAAAGCAATAATACACCAATCAAGTGGCATAGATACCTAATATCACCCACAATGATGAATAGTAAAAATATGTTCCACACCTATTTCTTCAATTTTGAGACAAATGCTTTCTTGAAAACTAATGGGCAAGACTTCCGCCCGTATCCCCCCTATTTTTAACCATGAGGAAAAGTTACTTTGAGAGGCATTTTTAAAAGTTGGATATGTCTTTCAGTATGTTAAGATACAATTAAAGAAAATGCTAAAACTCATCCTTACCAGATGAGGAATATATATATTCAGGTGATATGATTCGACTAGAAATTTAAGGGGGGATACGGGCGGAAGTCATTCCGCATCCTGAACTAGAGTTCCGAAATAAAAAAATCTCAGATGTACATCCATTGAAATATGTGGATATTTTCACACACACACACACTTAGGTGTGACACTTTAAAAATTTATCACCCCACCCCCATTCCATTTGGGATTTGAACCCACAATGGGGGAGGGATCTAATCAGCACAACAGAACCAGCAAGGCTTGTTTTCATGCTGAACTTTCCGTTATTACATCGACTGCAATATTAAAATACCTCACAACTTCAGTAAATAAGAACATAGATCTCTAAATGCGACATTTCATAACTTTATATTTGGGAATTTTTAATATATGTTGCTGCTGAAATGGCAAACTTGGTATCTGTGCAGGTGTTGCAAACACTCATTTCTTTCTCTTCATTGGTTGCTGGTCTGATTGCAAAGCAGCTAAACTAATATAATACCTATCTCATCCCGCAGTACCATATCGCTGCTCACGTGTTATTTATGCATTCTGACTTTATTATAATGAAATGAATCATTTTACGCCAACATAATAAGACAATTAGATAAGATATTAAGTAAAATGTGTTTTTAAAAAGCAGGAACCAAGATATTTTCAGAAATGCGAGAAAATTCCCGAGCATATGAAACTCACTCCTGGCATGATGGCGGCCTAGAGTCAAAGAGGCAGGCACGTGGGTCTCTTCACCGGAAATTTAGAGTGGTTGTGTTATTTTTATGATATTTATTTGTAACATCAGATTATAAGAAATTACCTCATTAACACTAGCTAAAAGGTTAAAACTAAACATATGTGTGCTTTTTGCGAAAAGTCCGTAAGACTGGTTGGCAAATGCCTTCGCGCTTGCGAATTTCTTAACGGCTAACACAAAATCAAACAGCCGGAGCCCAGCCTCAAACTCAAGCCACGGGGGACTATTACCCTTACGATAAACTTTATATCAATGGAAGTAATGTGTCTCTCTTACTCCATATTAAAGCATATCTTATCAAGTAACCATATGTCAACAAGACATAAATCAGAATATGTCTGTAATATACTCTATGTATTCATTTGAAATGATATTACGCTTTTATTTCAAATTCGAAACAAATACATAACACTTGTCGACACACAACTATATGGTGAGGGAATTGTGGGATATATTCCGCCTTGAACGAGCGGAACCTCCCCTTGACGCAGCAAATGAGGTAGGGTATTTTAGTTACATTAATAAAACTGAGCCCTGACGAGAAAAATACGATTTTTCAATGAATGCTGTGCGCAGTTATCTTACCTGATCTCAAGAAAGAATCAGTAAAATATGTGATCGCGGGCATCATACACCGAGCAACGCATAAATTACCGGTTCGCTATTACATCGCTACCTGCTCTTCTGTTCGGTGTTCATGAATAAACCTGTCATATGTGTTGCATTAAGAACGAATTAATATTATGATAGGATGGACACATATGCTCTATGCAAAGGCGATGTGTGTGTTAACTGAGTATTGCCAAACGATGCAACCACATTCAGGAAGGGGCGTAACCTGTCAATGTTGTTAGTCCGACTGAGTGTTCAATGGTGTGTCACACACTTAACGTGACTAATTAGCATGATCAATATAATACAAGACAAATCTTATGGATAACAACTTCTTGGTTTATTTTTCACAACGTTTCTGGGCTAGTTCTTGCCCCTTCTTCACCTGAAGAAGGGGCAAGAATCTTATCCATAAGATTTGTCTTGTATTACTACACCAACTTCTAAATGCCTTTGAAGAATTTCATGATCAAAATAGTTGAACTGATTTATCGAATATTGCCACTGTCAATTTGATATCTATTTCCAGTTGATGGCGAACTAGCAATATGATTGGGGGGATTGTTTATATACAACCACAAGGGCGAAGTCCTTATCTCCCGAGTGTTCAGAGATGACATTGGGTAAGAAGATGTTTTCATCATGTTCATTTTTTAAAGCAGTAATTAATGCAAGTAGATAAGTAGTACAGAAATACATCTGTATACATACAGATATACGAACATTAGTCTAGCAACAATTTGGGTTGTAACTGGATCAAGTGAACAAGCTTGATGATTTGATATGATGCATGTTAACGAATCTTGACAATAGAAACTTGCTCGTATTCAAGTCAGCCACTGCCCTTGAAGAGTCGGGTTAGAATTGGTCTTCAACAACCCATGCTTGTCATAAGAGGCGACTAACGGGGATCGGAGTGGTCAGGCTTGCTGACCTGGTTCAGTGGTTGACACATTTCCTTGTATCCCTATTTGCATAGATCAATGCTCATGAATACACAGTGCCATTTAGAAAGTGGTCAAATGTAGCATATGTTGTATTTTGGATTACACTTTGTCAGTAAAGTACAAATTCAAAAGTGGCGGTGGCTGAGCGGGTTAGGCCTGTTGTGATTAATGTATCTTAATACATATTGTAACTCCAGCTATCTTATTGTCTTCCCTTCTGGTAAGGCCAAATAAAAAAGATGTTGTGGTTCTGATGGGTGCCAGTCAAATCGCCCCAGCTACAAAACGCCCCAGCCAATTTGGTCAAAATGCCCCAGATTTTTGGTCAAATCGCCCCAGGTTTGGTCAAATTGCCCCAGGGGGGTAGTCAAAATGCCCCAATGTATTTAAATTGGTTAAATATATGCCACAAATGCATCGTTTTTGTCAACTTCCATGTTATATTCTATATATAATATTATATAGTGATATTTCTGATAAATTTTCTATTAGTAAACTCATAAGACCAAAAGTAATATTCATGTATAGACAACACTGTAATACTAATTATTTGGTAAAGAATTACAAGAGTAAAATGAAAGGTTTGTATAATATGTTTATTGGCTGTAAATAGTTTTTGGTCAACAAATGGCATTATGTAATCATAACTAGTATGGTATAATATTTATTATTTAAACATATTTATTTCCAAAGAAAGGAACCGGATTGGTAAACAAGCATAAGCTTATATGAATACGGCTCTGGGATACAATGGAAGGAAGAATAAACTCGTCATGATGAATGTACAATGTGAATGATATATAAATGCTGCAAAAACGAGAAATAACGCCAATCATTGTTAAACGGTATATGTCATATAAACAAAATATTTTGGGATCAAATCTGCCTGTTAAATTTATAAAAGAGTGCACTGAAATTAAAAGTTCTTTCTTTACTATTGAGGAACAGCGTTGGTTTCCAAACAAAATTGATTTTAGGTCAAATCCTTTAGTATAAAAAAACATAATTTGACGTATATCGTTGTAAAGAGTACATGAAAAGAAATAATGAGCAGAGTCTTCATAGTTATGGCCACAAGAGCAAGATGATGTCAGAGATATAAATCTTTCATATTTGTGCGCATTAAGGTCACTACATTCAAGTTCGAGACGAGAATGTATGATTAGACAAAATCTGCTACCGAAATTTAAGTCAAAATGACTGTAGATATTAAAATCGTTCAAAATTACATTTTTTGAATCTCGATAGGTGATGGTCAATTAGTGAATATGTTTTTATAGCCTGAAATGCTCATACATTCGAGCCTCAACATTTCCTTTAACTAAACACAGCATTGAATGTCAATTAGTGAACATGTTTTAATAGCCTGTTTTTATCCACACTGTTTGACAAGATTAATTAACAAAAGCTCTAGATTGTTTTGATTAGCATTATACCATACTTGTTGAGAAACCTATGCATTTACGGCCAATAAACATTTTATACAAACATTTCATTTTATTCTTGTAATTCTTTACAAAAGCATTAATAACATGCAAATAATTGGTATGATAGTGTTGTTTATACATGAATATTACTTTTGCTCTTATCAGTTTACTAATAGAAAATCTATCAGAAATATTACTATATATTATTATACAAAGTATATAATATGGAAGTTAACAAAAACTATGCATTTATGGCATATATTTAAATATTTTAAATACACTGGGGCATTTTGACTACCCCCCTGGGGCAATTTGACCAAACCTGGGGCGATTTGACCAAAAATCTGGGGCATTTTGACCAAATTGGCTGGGGCGTTTTGTAGCTGGGGCGATTTGACCAAACCTGGGGCGATTTGACCAAAAATCTGGGGCATTTTGACCAAATTGGCTGGGGCGTTTTGTAGCTGGGGCGATTTGACTGGCACCCGTTCTGATTACACATCTTTAAAATTTAGGGTAAGTAAATTGTTAATTCGATCAAGCTTGAGGCCCATGAAAAAACAATGGTATCTGAAAGCTTATTTTATTCATACCGCTTGAAAAAAAATTGGATTGGCACCAGAATTCAAGGGTCGGTCGGGTAATCGGAACCACAACATATTTTTTTCAGGCCTAAGAGAGTTTTCTTCAGAAAGTTATGTTTATTTCAATCAAAAGAAGATCTAAAGAGAAAGTTAGGTGTAACCTTGGACCTAACAGGGCCAGCCCTACATTGGTGAGTTTAGTTTTACGCCGCACTCAACACTATTCTAGCCATATGGTGGCGGTCTGTAAATAATAGGGTCTGGATCAGACAGTGCAGTGATCAAGAGCATGAGCATCCATCTACGCAACTGGAATACGATGACGTGTCAACCAAGTCAGCCTCACCACTCGATCCCGTCTTTTCTTACGACAAGCATGGGTTACTGAAGATCAATTCTAACCGGATCTTCACGGGTCGCCAGCCTCAAGGATGGATTAGTTTGACAGTAAAACAGTATTGGTAGCGGAGGTCAGTCATCATGGTAATTGCTATGTAGGTGTGCATGGTTAGTTGTGATTGTGACCGGTCAATGGACTTACAACCTATGATCCCTTTCACTGATGATTGTTTGTTATTTAACCCGTGAAGGTCCGGATTAGAATAAACCCTCAGTAACCCATGCTTGTCGTAAGAGGCGACTAAAGGGATCGGGTGGTCAGGCTCGCTAGCTTGGTTGACACATGTCATCGGTTCCCAATTGCGCAGATCGATGCTCATGCTGTTGATCACTGGTTTGTCTGGTCCAGAATTGATTATTTACAGACCGCCACCATATAGCTGGAATATTGCTGAGTGTGGTGTAAAACTGAACTCACTCACTCAATCACTCCTCTGTTATTTTCAGTCGGAATGCAGTTGATGCTTTCCGTGTGAATGTTATTCATGCCCGCCAGCAGGTTCGGTCGCCAGTGACGAACATTGCCCGTACTAGCTTCTTCCACATCAAGAAGTCCAACATCTGGCTGGCTGCAGTTACAAAACAGAATGTCAATGCTGCCATGGTGTTCGAGTTCCTCCATAAGATGGTGGAAGTTATGCAGTCCTACTTCGGCAAGATCTCCGAGGACAATGTCAAGAACAACTTTGTCTTGATCTATGAAATTCTTGATGGTAAGCATGTTTCCGTGTTTAGTAGGTTAGTGATTGAGTATTGTTTTAAACATTCTCGTCCCATGAAGGTTACTTGTCATATCTTCCTACGAACCTCTGTTCTAATACGGCCATATTTCCCGGTTCTCGTAAAATCCCCTAGCGGCAAAAAATCGCAGCACAAATTATCTCCCTTCTTTCTATCCAATCAGAACATGTGTTACATCGACTTAGATCCAGCTTGACTAATACAAGCAAATGTGGGGGCCACAAATATCCTTCCTCTGCCCGGGACTTGTGTTGATGTGACAAACAAGGCATTTAATGGCTAGATTGTCCGTTGTTAAAGAGGGCGATGGAGACGCCATTGATCCGCTAAAATACATGACTGAGTTCTGTCTAGAAGAAACGTGTGCGCATAGCGCAGGGGAAGAGGTTCTAGTTTTCCCGAAGCATACGGAAATTACCGAGACCTTGTGAATGATCACTTTTGAAACAACGTCGCTGATTGCACAAGTAAATCTGATTGCAACCAATCACGAATCCTGAACACTTGCACCATGAAAGGGCCATATTAGAACAGAGGTTTGTAGGAAGATATGACAAGTAACCTCTGTGGGAAGAGAATGGGTTTTAAGCCACTTTCAACAGGTGAGGACACCAGATGTGGACTTCACACATTGTACCCCTGTGGGGAGTCAAACTCAGGTCTTCAGTGTCATGAGTGAACACTTTAACTACTGTTCTTCTCACCGCCCTGTTTCCGTCTTTAAACCCCTAATACTACGCACATGGATGATGTCCAGTATGCAATGTATTGCAGGAGTCCTGATTTACTACCCTGGGCCTGATCGATAATCGAAATAATGTTGATAGGAAAAATTATTAATGATTATCAGTTTCAGTGAGTGAGTGACTTTAGTTTTATGCCGCTTTCAGCAATATTCATGGCAGTTATCAATATGAAGATTGTATTATTGATAATATTGAACATTAAATTTTGTGATGGAAAAAAGTTTTAATTTTCTCACACAATATATAAATTGCAGGACTATATTCCTGGTCTGCTTCAAAATTATGTTCAGGGCGGTGCGGCAGCCTAGTGGATAAAGTGTTCGCTTGTCATGCCGAAGACCTGGGTTCGATTCCTCACATGGGCACAATGTGTGAAACCCATTTCTGGTGTTCCCCGCCGTGATATTGCTGGAATATTGCTAAAAGTGGCGTAAAACTAAACTCGCTTTCTCACTCTAAATTATGTTCAGGAATTTTGTATGGTTAAAAAATCCACATGTAAGATCATGTGACCACTCACAAGCGATATTCATTTCTTTCAGACATTTTTGGCATTTTAGCTCAAAGTTACATCTCTCATATTTATCAATAATCGATCGATATTTAGTAAATGGTTATCAATTTCTATGATCTGTGTTGATAGCCAGCCCTAATAGTTATACTAATGTAAATATGATTTATGTTTTTATCAGGATCAGGGTGTTAAATTGTATTGCACCATGTGGTATTGATATGCGCCATAAGGGCCTGATAGTGTTCCATGTTTCAATGCATACATGGCGCAAGTCCAACAAGATCCTTGCTCCCTTGTAAACTGTAAACAGCTGACATAACCATCACAGGACATGTAGCAAAAATGCTTGTATGCTTGTCCCTGAAGAGTGTCTTTTGTAAGATAATCTTTTTTTCCTCTCAGCTCATATTCCAATGGAATAAACATTATTTATGTTGTCAATTTTTTGTCCAGATGCAAAGTGCAAATAAAGTATTACTCAATTCTATTTGGTTCCAGCCTACTGGTACTCCCTGCTGCTCAGCACCTAAAGCTTACGATTATGTATGAAGTCTTTTCAACTTTCACGATATGGCTGAAACATTGCCAATGTGATGCTAAATATTAACTCAATTAACTCCCTTTTCAACTTTGCAGAAATTCTGGATTTTGGATACCCCCAGAACACTGACACTGGTATCCTGAAGACGTTCATCCCACACAACAAGGAGCAGTTAACATCTCAGGTGAGAGTGGTGGTCCCATCAATTCATCCTAAGATCAGAGTTAAACTGGGAAACAATATATTGGTCGTTACGTTTCATAAGCAGTCTTGATGTATCTTAAGACATCAAGGGCTTTTATGTACCCTCCATGATGTGGTTTTGCCAAATAAGTAACGCCCCTTTGGACTTAACTAATTTCATAAATGGCTAACTAATTAACAGATTGCGGGGTAATACATCATTTATGACAATTCCCAACACTCAGATTGTCACCATAAGGGTCCGGCATTCAATGTCAGGACAAATACATTGGCCGTATACATGTATCTTACCTCATTCCAAATTATGTCACAGGTGTGGCTTATACAAGCATGCTTTATCCAAAGTAACAGAACTAAAATAAGGCATTATACAGATGACAACATTTCACAAACTTATGTGTTTTTCGCCCTAGATCTAATGCGTTCCAAAATATTGTAAAAATTCTTGATAATGGTTTCTTACAGCGTTAATGTGAGATACACAAATTTTGTTGGTATGCTGAAAAGGTAATGCCAACATTTTGTTAGTTTACACATGAACTTGAAATATTTCCCTTGTGTATTAGTAGGTATATTAGAAAAATATAGACAGTGGATCTCATCCAATCAGAATACAATGTTCATAAGTAGAGTTAAATGCTAAATTTTGTCCTGAAACTTTTTGTGTTTTGATAATGGCACACATCTTCATGCTTTGTAAAAACAATTACCATCCATATCCACAGACGAAAGAGGAGACAGCTCAGATCACGTCACAAGTTACAGGCCAGATTGGATGGCGCCGAGAAGGAATCAAGTACCGGAGGAATGAACTGTTCTTGGATGTTTTGGAGTCTGTGAACCTTCTCATGTCACCACAAGGTGGGTTGGTGCAGCATTGAATCCATGTCCTGAACTTGGATAAGGCCTAAAAACAAATGTTGTGGTTCCGATTAGCTGACTGACCCTTGAATTCTGATGCAGACAGTATTTTTTTAAAGTGGTATGAATAATATAAGCTTTCAGATACCAACATCTTTTTCCGGCACCTACTGACATCAGTCATTCTGATAAAGAAAGTAGACATTATGGCCTCAAGCTTGATTGAATAAACAATTACACATTGATAAACGTGTTATTAGTTTGTACTTTACTTTTGTACTTTCAAAACAAAATGTAACAAAAAATCCTAACTACCCTAATTTTTAAAGAGGTGTAATCAGAACCACAACATTTTCTTTATTTGGACTAATTCTTCTAGACTCAACTTTCACAGAATCAACAACTCTTATCATGAATTTTCAGCCTGTCAAAACAGTCTTGTGCCTGCCCATTCGTCACTGCAACACAGCTTTGTCTGCTGATGGAGTGGGATGTTTATTGGTCTAGTAATGACAGTATTGTTATTATGCAGAGACATTGTACGTTTCACAAAGAGGACTAATTAGAATGTCCAGAACATGGCTGGAAATGGACATCAGATGCTTTCTGTTACAGGTCAGGTGCTGAGTGCCCACGTAGCAGGAAGGATTGTGATGAAGAGTTACCTGAGTGGAATGCCCGAGTGCAAGTTTGGTATCAACGACAAGCTGCTGATGGAGAGCAAAGGCAAGAGCAGTTTGGATGATACAGCAAGCAGGGGGAGGTAAGTCATGGAAAGGGTGAACGAGCTGTCAACTGTGTGAGGTCATTTTAGCATCATGATTAGTGAAACCATCCTACAACTTGTCAACTAGTTTTCTTGATATGATTGAATATTTTGTATTCGATGGTATGTGTCATGGATAGACTTAAGTTTGTTATCCATGTCACTTCAAATAGAACCAAAACATGGTGATTATTAATCACTGAAGAAAACTGCATGTGTGCTAATACAGGAAAACCAGCTATCCTGGCGATAATTATAGTTACTTACCATAACAAATAAACCCTGCAAAGAACACTTTTACAAAAGTATCAGTCTTGCCGGAGATATACATCATCATTGCATTTAGATCATGTGGAACTACCACACATCCACAATCTTCTTTCATTAATAATGCAACCGCCTCCGTGGTGTAGTGGTTAGAGCATCCGCCTGTGGAGAGCGGAAGGTCGCGGGTTCGATCCCCGACCACGTCATACCAAAAGACGTTAAGATATGGTACTTGTTGGTCCCTGCCTGGCGCTCGGCATTAATGGGTACATCAAGGACTGGTCGGCTCGGAGTCAGTATAATGTGTCTGAGTGGGGTATTCATGCTTCACTGCGGCATGGTATCTCAGTGAGCTAGCACTATAAAACCAGCTTCAGTCTGGGCTAGTACAAGCAGCTGCACATACACATACACGCGCATGCACATCGTCATATGAGCGAAATATTCTCAAGCACGACGATAAACCCAATTTCACCTCACCTCATTAATAATGCAGGTATTTGGTAAAGACTACTGGTTTTCAATGGTGTTAGTGGCTATGATCTAGAAGTATGATATAGCTGTGTCTGGTATCAGAATATGAAGTGTATGAGGGGAATTACCTGGAAATATGTCTTTGATAGCTTAATGAAGTGAAAATTATTTGAAGATGGAAACAGAAAGAAAAATATGCCCCATTTTTTCAGCAGGGAAGTTTTGAGTTGCACATGTTTAATGTTAAGTTTGATCATATAGTGGAACCAGTGTTTCAGTATTCTGTAATACATTGTTGCTTTCAACAGTCACTTTGGTGGAGGAGGGAAGACGTCCATTGCAATAGACGACTGTCAGTTCCACCAGTGTGTCAAGCTCAGCAAGTTTGAGACCGAACACAGCATCAGCTTCATTCCACCTGATGGAGAATTTGAACTCATGAGGTACCCAGCTTTATTTAGTCTGTCCTGAAATGTTCTTACTTCAGATTTTGTTTCTGTTTTGTCCCTTTATTCATATGACCCGTGAAGGTCCGTGTTAGAGTTGATCTTCAGTAACCCATGCTTGTTGTAGGAGGCGACTAACAGGAGCGGGTGGTCAGGTTCGCTGACTTGGTTGACACATATCATCGTATCCCAATTGCATAGATCGATGCACATGCTGTTGATCACTGGATTGTCTGATCCAGACTTGATTACTGTAAACATACTTTTTTTCGCTTGGTGCAAATTTCATGGAATGGACAGTTTAGACTACATCGCGCAGTCAATTATTCGCGCAATCAGTAATTGCCGGAACTGCCAGCTGAAATCAACCAGAGTGGCTTACCCTGTCAGGCGGCGTGTATTGCTTACTCACAGGAAATCCCTACCTGCGGGATATATACAGTTATACGTTTACTCACGGAAGTATTAAGTACTTAGGAAGTGAGATATCGTGATGGTACTAGTATACTATATAAAAGAGATGAAAAACACATCAGTCTTATGTTCCGAATTCTGACGATCTAACGATGGCATTGCGAATGTGGTTAAAGAAAGCACCTACCCCCAGACATATCATTTCGTGATATGCATTTATAAATATAAATAAAATCTTAATGAATAAATAAAATACTGCTGTATTATTTCTTTCCGAGTCGCTTCATGGTAATCCGTTTTGTATCAAACCATCTGTCACTACGATTAATCAAAATAGAACATGTCGAGACATGATTTGGGAAATCCATTACAGCGACAGTTAAGTGTGATTCTTTATGCTACAATCAGTCGTCATTTTAAGATTCCCGTAGATTTCTGTCTTCAAACTTGATGTGTCATGGTAACAACTCAGAGGCGAGTGTGGGTTGAGTGAATGAATGAAAGGTTTATTCGCTGTGTATAAATTTTAGCGGTAAAATATTTAGCACGAAAATAGACCTGCGCGATATATAATACGTTTACAGTATTTACAGACTGCCACCATATAGCTGGAATATTGCTGAGTGCGGCGAAAACTAAACTCATTCACTCACTCTATTTTTCATATTACTTCATGAGAAATATGAGATGACAAGACTGACAGTGCTATGTTGAGACAAAGGCACAGGAAGCAATAGTGTAGTCATGATACTGATGTAAGGCCATCTAGTTGAAACTGGTTGTCACAGTTATAACTGTGGTCATATGAACATGATGCCAAAATAAACAGAATATACGTTGCAACAGTCGGAGTTTTTGTAATGGGATCTGTTGTATTTTGTAAATTTAGTCTGAATCTTAACATAAATGACCCAAGCTTTAGTGTGTCTGTAAATAGTGCTGATATCATTTTAGTCCAACTTTAAACATGGCTGCCACAAGGTGCAGACAGGTTAAACTTATATGGATGATAAGAGCTGTAATAATTCAAATTTGTTGATGATAATGTCCACTGAAGAACTTTTGACAAAATCAGTTTCTTCCCTGTGTATTAAGTGCACCAATTTCACTGTTGATCTTTGTCGTGTGTCATGACCTTTCTCCTTCATAATTCAAGAGAGATACAGTCACTTACGTGGAGCATAATTTAACTCAGCTCGTAAGACATGCATTGCTGTTTACTTTCAGATACCGTACAACCAAGGACATCAGCCTGCCATTCCGTGTTATCCCACTTGTCAGAGAGGTTGGGAGGCAGAAGATGGAGGTGAAAGTTGTTGTCAAATCAAACTTCAAACCCTCGCTGTTGGCCCAGAAGGTGGAGGTATGGAACCGATTGCTCCAGATAGATGCCAAGTATCAGTGTATTGGATAGATGAACTATAGCCACATAGTACATATTGCAAAAAACAACTTTATCAGATACGTTGGCAAACAATACTCAATGATCTGATTACCAATTGCAATTTTTCTGTTTATTCTCAAGAAAGTTCTTCAAAATATTGATAAGTTCTGTTTACCATATCAAGTTTTATTCTTAAACGGGAATGTGTCACTTCATATTATCGGGGCAGTGGGGTAGCCTAGTGGTTAAAGCGTTGGCTCGTCACGCCGAGGACCCGGGTTCGAATCCCCACATGGGCACATTGTGTGAAGCCCATTTCTGGTGTCCTCTGCCGTGATGTTGCTGGAATATTGCTAAAAGCGGCGTAAAACCATACTCACTCACTCACTTTATGTTATCAGCTAACAGATTTCCTCCCAAACCTGTGTTGTCATTGGCTAATAATATTAGCAACTCCATCATGTGTGGAATACACAAGACTAAAGATACTTTTCAGTTAAAACTTTACAGAATATTGTAAAGTTTAGTGTATGGGTGGTAGAGTTGCCAGTGTCTATTTTAAACAGATCCAGTTAACCTTCAAAGTCAATTTGTTGTTTTCTAAATGTGAATAAGGTAAGTTTTATATTCATTGCTGCTTAATGTGTTTCATGCAAGCCTGTTGTGAAAGCTTTGACTGTAACTTGATTTCTATCTAAATGTGTGTAGAGTGTGTCATGGAGATTTGCCTGGTATGTTTCAGGTGAGGATCCCAACACCTCTCAACACCAGCGGAGTACAGGTGATCTGTATGAAGGGCAAGGCCAAATACAAGGCCAGTGAAAACGCTATCGTGTGGAAGTGAGTATCACCAAGCTTGTCTTTGCATCTAAGACTTTCTTTTTTTCCAAAGCCTATCCCTAAAATCAATCTTTCTGTCATCAATTTCAATGTATATTTATTTTGCTATTTTATCCTCTGTATGCATTGTATGTATGCTTTTATGTAGCGCCTTGAGCATGTATCAGTGGGTGGAAAATGGCGCTAAAAATATCCATTATTATTATTATTAATCATTCATATTTCACATTTAATTATCTTGTCGCTTTGATGGACCAACTGATATGATGTGAATAACTGATTACTGATGTTACCAACTGATCTTTGTGACTGATATGATGTGACTAACTGATAACTGATGTTACCAACTAGGGGTGGTAGGGTAGCCTAGTGATTAAAGCATTGGCTCGCCCATTTCTGAAGACCCGGGTTCGATTCCCTGGAATGGACACAATGTGTGAAGCCCATTTCTGGTGTCCCCTGCAGTGATATTGCTGGAATATTGCTAAAAGCGGGTAAAACTAAACTCAGTCTAACAGTCAACTGTTACCAACTGATATGATGTAACTAACTGATAACCAATGTGACTAATATGTATTGGATAACTGATCTGATGAGACAGATAACCGATGTGACTAACCAATCTGATGTTTCCTGTATTCTAGGATCAAGCGTATGGGCGGGATGAAGGAATGCCAGCTGAGTGCTGAGATTGAGCTCCTCAACACAAATGATAAGAAGAAATGGACTAGACCCCCTATCTCAATGAACTTTGAAGTGAGTATCACTGTTAGGAGCAGATCACATTACAAACCTTCACATAAGGATTCATTGAAGTATGGGGCGATGGGGTAGTCTAGTGGTTAAAGCGTTGGCTCGTCACGCCGAAGACCGGGTTCGAATCCCCACATGGGTACAACGTGTGAGCCCATTTCTGGTGTCCCCCGCCATGATGTTGCTAGAATATTGCTAAAAGCGGCGTAGAGCCAAACTCACTCAGTCAGTCATTGAAGTATCTGCAATAAAAATCTGCAGAAAAAACCTTTCCGTAATATGTAAGAATAGAAAGTGCACCATAACACCGTAACATTGCATTCTGATGTCTCATTCTGTTGACATGAAACTGACTGAACACCAGAGATCCTGGGTGACCTCAATCTAGCAATTATCAGAATGCAGGAGATGTTTTGTATTCCAGCTGAATGGTTTCGAGGAATGCCAGAGAACCAGAGTAACCTCAGGTTCTAACTCTGCATACTGTACCATCACAGTTTGATATTATTGTATTGTACTTTTGTATCATAATTATTTCTAATTCGCCCTGTATAATTTTTCACTGTGATGCTGAAACCATTAATATCTGTCTTTATCTACTTCTTTTTTCTTAAGCATAAAATAACAACCTCTCATATTTTCTTGCAGGTTCCGTTTGCCCCATCAGGTTTTAAGGTTAGGTATCTGAAAGTATTTGAGTCGAAGATGAACTATAGCGATCATGATGTCATCAAGTGGGTACGATACATCGGTCGAAGTGGCCTGTATGAGACACGATGCTGAACACAACTCAACTAGGATAAAACCAATCAACTTCCCTGTCTACCTGGATCCAAGACATGTTGTTAGAATCATTAGGTGATAGACTTAAGTGTTGTTTAGACACAGAATTACCAAACCATTATTTGAATTCATTTAGGTGTGTAATTTGTAACATGGAAAAAGTTTTCAGTTTTTATCAAGAGACACATCTATGTTTTCAAAGCATTCAAGCCATTACTTACTGATCATATCACTTGAGCAACATTTTAAACATTTGACAAGTTCAGCTGTCCAAATACTACCAAGAGGGAGCAGTGGGTTAGCCTGGTGGTTAAACCGTTTGCTCGACAAGCTGAAAACCAGGATTCACTTCCCCACATAGGTACAATGTGTGAAGACCATTTTTCGTGTCCCCTGCCATGATATTGCTGGAATATTGCTGAAAACGGCGTAAAACAAAACCCATCTACTCACTTACTACCATAAGACTACCAAAGCCCAAGACACTAACAGCTTACATCCAATGCTTTAAAAAAAAAATCAGTTGAATCTTGAAAGTTTTTGCTTGTATAGCAGACTGTCCACAGGTCAAGTTACTGTCTCTTATTGCTGCCATCAGTCGAAATCACCACAGAGTTGAACTTTTAGATGACTGACTGAACTTTACTGGTTCGGAGCCTGCCCTCAGATACGACAAGGGAGATAACTCTTGCATATTTGACTACTCAAGTTGATGTTAACACAAGTGTGAATAGATCTTGAATGCAACATTAGTGTTGATCACCAAATGATTTGATTATTGCTTAGGTGTACAAACTGTGAATTTATTAGAGACATGTGATATTAATGTTGTTTCAGAAGAGTTCAGATTAGATGTGTGTTGCCATTTGTAAAGATCGAATATGTGACTATCATGATCTGAATTCATGTCAATTTATACAATTTAAATGTTCCAATGCCATTTGATGTTATTATTAATCAATACTTCAGCTTTGTTTTGATCAGAACTCATGAACAAACTTTCCCAGAAACCAAATTACACCTGTTGCATTTGCAAAACCAGAGTGCAATACGAATAGCCATGAGTAATATTATTCCTTGTGTTGTGCTTCTGATTGTTGAGACAGTGGTGTCGGATGATGGCATTCTGTTTATTTTCATACTCTTTTTTCCATTAAGTTGTCACTGTTTCGAAAGGAAACCCTTACTTGTATGTGTTTGAAATGAGCACTGATACTTATCCTTGTTTGTTTGAATCTTGTACAAATTGTGTTGAACTGTATGATTGGTTATATTACTGCCTTAGCCTTTATCATAGCATTATCTAATATCACGTATATCTATCTTTTAATTTCACATCTCTTGCATGGATTTGGTGGGATCAATTGTAAATATTGATAGTTGATCAAATTATTGGCTGGAAATGAAATAATTAAGAGCAGATTACTGCCAAACTTGCATTCCATCTAGATATGCATGATGTGCTACAGTTAATGCATGATGTTGTGCTACAGATGTCAAGCTTCAACTGCTATTGGTCAGAATAATGCTTTGAGTGTTAAGGCAGCTTTCACATGTATTGGTATATGTGACACCCTGCAATGCCTGACGCTGCAACGACACATGCATCAGACTGTACCAAAAACGTGACATCATTCAAACTGGTGTGGGAAAGGTTGACTCAAAGAGTAATCGCCCTTTATGACCAGTTTATTGGCAAAAGCCTGGGTACATCTTGCTGAATGTGGTTGTATTGAAGCTGTAGTAAAATATGTATTTAGAGATCGATTCTCATCCTTGAGCAACTCATCAAGTTAGTCAGTATGACCTAGAATGGTATAGAAGTAACCCTCATTGTTTACAGAAATGGAGTAATTTGTTTATCTGAAAGTTGATGTGAATTTAAGTTATGCTGTGTGAAAATCACTGAAGTAGCCTGTGGTATGTTTAGAAATATGTAAGCACATCTCACCTCAGATTCCCCTCATCAATGTGCTTAATGTGTATAATATTGTCTGGTATACTGTAGGCAATAAATTATATCCCTGTGAGGTGTGTTGTCTTTTACTGAAGGATTTCTGAATCCTTGTTGGCATTCAGGATTAGTTCCCAGCTTGTTTGTCCTGGTGGTGGTGTGGTCAGTCTTTGTTGATTGAATGAATGTAGAACAGAATGCAGAATATATATAGCAAGCCCTTCCAGGCTTCATATTGTGCTCAAAGCGCACAATATGATCTGGCAAGCTATTCTCGAAACGTTCGTAGCCCTACGAACTTCTTAAGCCCATTCTTAACACATTTGCTACGATCAAAGTTAAGAATTCTTAGGGCTACGAACGTTTCGAGAATTAGGGCCCTGTTTATTAATACCCCGGATGACCCAAGCTGCTTGTGAGGCGCTAGAAGGTTAATAGTCACATGACTTATCCCACCAGGTACCCATTTTCTGCTCGGTGAACAGAGGCTATTTTGGTGAGGCCACTGGTATCACATGTGCTTTGTTGTGGGGAAGGACTGGGCGCTGTTTCACAAAGCTCACGTAAGCCTAAGATCTCGTAACTTTCCTCGTAGCATTCGAAGTTCCTGTGTTATAGTATGGGAAGTACGAATGCAACGAGAAAAATTACGAGATCTTAGGCTTACGAGAGCTTTGTGAAACGGGGCCCTGAAGTCCAAGAAACTCAGGAGTCAAGCTGCCAAACACGGTCACCCATCCAAAGACTCTCCGTGCTCAACGTTCCTTACGTCCAACTGATCTGTAACCTGGGTCTCCTTTCACGAAGCAACCTTTACTAAGGCTAACCTTAACTCCCATTCTTCAACATTGCCCAAAGGTCACCTTAGTGACAGAACCTTAGTGAGCTTAGCGCTTTGTGGAAGGAGGCCCTGAACTCTATGAACAGGACAACACACCACCACTGCATGTTATAGTATCCTCAGATCCTGATCGCAATCAAAACTTTGACTGGTTCTGAGTTGTTTCGTTAAACGTTGCCTAAATATAGCTGGACTATTGCAGTGTATGGTAATACCTAACATACGATAAAAAGGAAGAACTACTCAGAAACAAGTCTGGATGTCTGTTACAGGTTGGTATAGGGGTTCAGTGGTTGGAGAGTGAAAAGTGCGTGGCTCCACTGTGATTGTCATACCAAAATTAGGTAAACGATGACACTTCTTACTCTGCCCAACAGTCAGCATAGAGCATTAAACCTAACGGTTTGGAGTACATTTACAGAGTGCGAATGAGACCTACAAGTCAAAAGTTCAAGCTGCGACTGTGCAGGCAAGCACAACCCCGAAAAAGCACAGCTGTGTGAGTGAAATAATCTTGAAAGTGACCTTTAAACCAAATTCACCTAACCTTGCCCACAGCTGCATGCGGTCCTAGCCATGCTTCCAAAGAATATGATCAGGTAATATCGTCTCAGAACTTTCAGAAGTTACAATATGCTGTGAACAGTCATTACGCGAATTGACCGTCCTCTCAGAAGCAAGTCTGCGTGTCTTGTGCCACTTCTTGGCAGAAACCCAAAAGATTCAAATGAGCAGTTATTGTTACGTTCGCCGAGTCCGATCCGAGACGAAGAGCTATCCTGACTGTCCACTCATCCATACACTCGCAAGTATGGTTCACGATGAACGATGAATACACGGGTTAGAAATGATTCAAAATCACACTCTTGTAAGAGGGGAATAAAGGGTTCTGTGGTTAACAAAGCAAATTGACTAACTGATGAACTGACCACACGATCCCGTTTGTCGCCGGATGTTATTGATGGGTACGGATAGGGTTGTATCTATATGACACTATGTCTTACTAAAGATATGCCACAGCACAGTGACTCTATTCTCTGCATGGAGTCGTAGATTATACACCAGTTTCATGATACGCCCTGCCATGTGTTCCAATGTTTTACCTCCAGCAGCTGTAACTGTAACAGATGTGAAACTGTCGTGATGTGCAGACTAGGTACCAGTCTACTCGCTTCTTAAGAATCATGTCTTTTCACCTTTACCATTTCATATGTAGCTAACTGACTCATGTGCACCAGCCTCAGTAACGCATCCAGACATCAGAGTCTATGAATGTCGTAGCAGCGAGAATGGATTGCATATATTCTTGATGTAAGGTTGATGCAAGACGTGTTGTCCGCTGAACTCTGCCACTGACGACCAGGTTACAGATGAAGCCTTTCCTCAATATCTTGGGTACTAAACGTTAACATTTCAACACTATTTGCTACAACAACGATTATTCAGTAAAGATGTTGCCTTCCAAAACCATTTCCACACAACGACAAAAAGTTGTTAAAAGCCGAATTGAAAGTACAATTCCGACAAGATTATGAGCACGTGTGTGTTTGTTTAACGCCGCACTCATCAATATTACAGCTTATGACGGTGGTCTGTAAATATTCGAGTCTGGATCAGACATCTTGTGATTGACACCATGAAATATAATGGCTGAAAATGAATTACTAATAAATAGTGATGATACTAGGTGTACGTGTAATGTTGAACGCATCCAGCCCCATCGGTGGCACCTAGCGTGAACATACACAAAGGCTAGTCAACTGTTCACCTGATAATAGTAGGGCAACGTATGGTACAATTCCAAATAGGGAATTGTATTGGACATTTTCGTCACTGACGTATTTTGAAATGTTCTCCGCATGAAAACGTGTCGAAGGTCAAACTGAGATCTTGAATGTTGTAACCTTCCTTGAACAACCTCTGACCAAGAGTTGTTTGGCGCTGCTTTAAAATCTTGGTAACAAAAGCTGTGAAATGTAAACAACAAAGGCCGGAGCTGTTGGAATATTGCTCGACATGAAGAGAAGGTCAACTACTAGAGAGTTGAGTGAGTGAGTGAGAGAGTTAAGTTTTACGCCGCACTCAGCAATATTCCAGCCATATGGCGGCGGTCTGTACATAATCGAGTCTGGACATGACAATCCAGTGATCAACAGCATGAGCACCGATCTGCGCAGTTGGGAACCGATGACATGTGTCAACCAAGTCAGCGAGCCTGATCACCCGATCCCTTTAGTCGCCTCTTACGACAAGAATGGGTTACTGAAGATCAATATTCTAACCCGGATCTTCACGGGTCACTAGAAATCACCCCTTTTGTTATACATCCTTGCGTAGCGGTTTTGTCACCTGAATCTTTATGCATAGATCTAAATATGAGCCACATGAGGCGGTCTCTCTTGTTTTCTATATTTCAAGTTCCACTGGGTGAATCAGTGGAAGGGAATTAGTTGATGTTCGTGAAGCTTTAGTGAAACTTCTTAGCCAAATTGTTTTGATCATGCCAACTGACATTTAAGTATGATTGTCAGCTACGTTGGTGTCCGTTGCATCATATCGCCCAGCAATTGTCCAGGAACAATGACTGTCTGTCCTAGTTATTAAGAGCACGTTATGGAAGCTTTGCCATGAAATGTTTAATATTTTCTCATCCATTTTCCAATTTTTTTCCTGATTTTCAAACGATAACACAAGGGAATAATCAGTTTGTAGTATCTGCGGAAATGTAATCCATTAGGCGCAAAAGGCAAAAAAATGATAATAATAACATATATGGATCACTGGAATCTGAAGGATTTCTGCCGTTCGCTGAAAGGGTAAGCGTATCATGTTCCATTGCTAGTATCCGTTACTCACACAAGTTTGCTAAACAAGTTTTTGTTTCTTGTCCAGTGCAATACTGTAACACTCCCGTCCAACGACGGTGGCCTGTTGGGAATTGAGTAGACAGTGATCAGCATCACTGGAAAATATCCAGGTTTGGGCAGTATAAGGCAACGCTGTTGACTAATCGAGGACAATTTTATACAATAAAAAGTTTTGATACAAATATCTTCAAACGTATGTAACACCTGTCCCAAAATACAGACACCGCCTGTCTATCACAGAGCAGGACAGGGCCTAGATTTTCGAAGATCTCTTAGTGCTAAGATAGTCGTAAATTAATGTTAATGTATGGCACTTACGACTATCTTAGCGCTAAGAGAGCTTGGAAAATCTAGACCCAGGACAGGAACCATGAGTAGGTGACTTACTGGTGTATTGATTGGTGGACATGTTGCCTTTTTGCGGTTTCTAAAGACGATTTGGTTTGGTTTGTGTGTTACTGCAGAAGCTGGGGAAGATGGATGCGAGCCATAAAGCAATGTCAGATACGAGACAAAGAATTACAAATCGAAAGCTTTTAGATTTGTCTTCTTAGGACGTTAATATCGGGTCGACGTATGTTATGTCGTGTCGTACTATCGCTTTGTCGCGATGTCGCCTACATTTTTCAGGGCGATAAAGCGATGGCCCGAATGAGCCACCATAATATGACGTTGTCAATGTATCTGACGTTCAATAACTAGTGAGGAACAATGTTCAGTGTTGATAGAATATAGTACATGTACTGTTTGTTATTCATGCAGAATGTGTAAGCTTTTTGACAATGGAGTACAATGTATGTGCTTGGAGACCTCTGCGCAAGCCATTAGATGTATTGATTTGTTTACTGCTTAAACATGAGGGATGGGGACTTTCTGTAGTTTGTTTTGAAAAAAACCCCACGCAAGCCTGTTGACACTATTAGACGTTTTATGAAGCGGCTGTACGTGTTACTGAACGACGGCGAGTTGCCGTTTGTTTGCCGCTGTTTGAGACGGTCTCACGTTAGTGAGATGTCGAAATGCTTCTTCATTTTGTACTTTGACTAATAAAGTGCAGTTACCATATGTTACCTACTGTCTGAGCTGGTCCAGGAACTGTGAGCTGTACTTTCGACTATGTGAACTGGTCTAATATCATGAGCTGCCGTAGGGTCCAACTTTCTAAGGTGATCTAACAATGGTGAGGCGACGTGCGTATCTTACTGTCATCAGTTGAACGATGACGAGTTGCGATATGCTCCCTATTGTCTGGACTGGTCAAATGTATGCAGTGTGTTTCTTTTGCCTGAAGCTGTCTAACGACAGTGAGTTGTTTCAGACATACCACTATCTGAGCTCATCTAACGACTGTGAGTTGCCATATGTTTCCCCTCTGTCTGAGCTGGTCGACCAACTGTTGACTGTAATTAATGAAGAGGACTAATTACAACTGAACAGGAATCCTGTGGCACAACACAGTAAGGCCAGAAGAGCATCCTGTTTCCGGTACATAATGTGGCATGTTTGATATCACACAATTGTGGGAAAGGAAACAGAAAAATACTTCGCCATTACACACGGCAGGTCACTAACAGTGGAAGGTAGATCAATGCTTGACAACACTGTACGACATCATTACCGCGAGACATGTGACTGTGACATTTGTTAAACCTCTTCTTCGTCGGTGGCTCTACAAGAAAAATCACAACACATTCATATCCGTAAAATATATAGACAATAATTTACATGTGACGAGTAAGAACGGATTATCTATCTCGAGTGAATTCAGATTTGTCTGTCATTCATTTCACACTTATTTGAGAGAATAAAACGAATTTTGTCATTTTCCAACTTCGTGTAGAACGGCACCAAATTGAGGGAATTTCACCGAAGCACAATCCGAATAAATAATTCGACGATGGTAAAAGGTTCGGTTGAATTGCATCTCTTTTTTTGTAGGAAAGCAGAAAATACAAACAAATTATATTCGAAAATCATTTCAGATTCATTTTGGTTTTAATTATTGATAATATTACGTATTTCAAAATAAACGATACTTTGTATTTGATAAACAGTCAAATACGTGCAAACTGTTCACCAGCCAGTTTGGCCGTGGACATTGTGCCAGGGGAAGGTTTACGCCATTACAAGGAGGGAATATTGAAAACCTGGCGAAAACATATTTACTTAAGAAATCTATATTAAAGATGATTGTGATTAATTTTGGAGAGGTCCACAGCAAACTAGAAAAGTTAAGTTATGAGATCAAATTGCGATATGTATCAAAGTTCTGGTGTAGAGCCAAAAGGAATCTCCGAGTGATCTCAGGACTCGTGGTACAGTCCGTTGATGCATCTACTGTATGGTCCACAAGCAGAGCCACAGTTATTTACCCACGGAGTGATTTGGTTAGTGAATGTAGTTTGCCTGCTTTGAGTTGTATGTTGGAAGGTAACACGGACATTCATCGTTTAGGATATGCACAGTTGCATCAACGACTGATGCCTAGACTAACGTACCAAGATTGCATCTGGTGATATGTTAGTATTTATAAAAGCTGAGGGACACCACCGATTGATAGTAATCAGTTCTACATTTCAGTGGTTGTTTTGTCTGCAAGGTATATTTGAAGGCCATGGTGGAAGCCGGACGTCTAAACCTTATTGTAATCAGCCTGTTTACCAATATATATCTCCGTCTTGATTATGTTATTTTATTGTCAGAAATGGCACCATAGGGTCAGTCTGGGGTCATCTGGGTGAATTACGATTCACTGATGAGTTGTCTGTCTGCCAAAAAGTTCTAAAAGGTCGGAAGCAGTACCGTGTCACCTGTATTAACAAATGGAAACTACTCAAATGTAAACACAAAATCTTAGGAGTATTTCCGGACTCCTCTCGTCCCTTTGATTAATATCACGTGTACACTTTGACATTTCCAGTTCTTGACACCACAACAAAGCTTATTTATAAGCTTTCTGATAAACAAACCGAATCTATCGGGCAAATTCGAAAGCTTTATTGTTTACGTTTGTAGAAGGTAGCAAACAGCTGCAACAGCTTATGCATTTAAGAAACATATTGAGGATAGCACAAAGCCTACGCTAAATGTCTATAACTAAATATCATGTATTCAATACCAACCATCAATTTTCACTGTGAAACATTCTTATATTAAAACAGTTGATGCCGATGATATCCATACAGTATGTATTTGCATTTTATGAAGATCTATATACCAACTATGCTTTAATGAACAATGTCTTTTCGTTTGCATACCGCCCATTGTCAGCTCACGTTGGAATACAGAACAACGCGACATTGCCTCAGATACAGATTGAACAAACATGATTATTGATGATGTAGTTCCATGTAGATGTGCGCGTGATGCTCACATGCAGTACACATGTCACCATATCCGTACAAGGGATAGTGATTGATTATTTGTTATTTCATAGAGATTTCCCAGTGTGCCATGGGAGGTGTTATATATAAGTTACTGAAAAGCTTTCCAAGGATGAATCGTGTCCATCCCTTCAAATTATGCTTAAGGAGTGATATCTAACCGTGTCAGACCCCACGCTTCCAAACCAACCACTACTGTGTCGCCAGTATATAAAGGACAGACTTCAGATCCATATTGGACGTTTCTATGGTGATCAAATGGAGTTTACAGGACGCTGAGTCAGATTGGTACTGGGAAGAAGATGATGCTCCTGGGTATCTGCAAGTCTGCCTGGCAGTGGTGAGATCATTTTCAACAGTAATTGTAGTGCTAGTGTTCTGTGGTAGTTTAAATTGTGCCTTTTTAAAATCGATGCTCTTTTGCAGGTGTTTCTGTGGCTTCGCTGAAATCGTAGGAATAATTTGTTATGTTAATATACGTTAAATAAGTTACAGAACACGTTTTGAAATGGACACTTTCGTGGTATGTCTCAAACTCGCAGAGTGAACCCACGAATACGTTTCCATCACTGTACATGCAGATAGCCCTTAACACCAACTTGTCATTTCTACATTGTTGGGATGTGAGGAATAGACACGCAATGCCAGTGATGATCTTCTCCTTTGGAAGAAATTTACTTGCTGCAACCTATACGTTCAGACACTGAAGAGTGGCATAAACCACGTGCAACAAGTAGCGTTTAGATGTTAGGCTTCTTTTATTCCGTGTCATAACAGTTGCCTGAACCGCTTGCACATTGGAGTCATACATTTCTGTTGAGAAAGAAATAGCTTAATACTTCGAATGTATTTGTGACGTTATATAAGTCAGAGGCAACATTTCTTTCCGACTATAGTTGAACATTACACCCTTGGCAAACTGCAGACAGAAGATTCCGGTAATTGTCATACTCTATACCCAGACACGCGACTCGGTACAGTACATACAACAGTATATAATGCTGTCACCTATAACTCACACAGACACTAATATGTAGCGTCCGATGACGCTATCTTAGATGGCTGAAAATGACCATTTGCTCCGGAAATTGTGGATACAAGGTCTAAGGGAAGCTCATCCATGGTTCAGACAATTTTGGCTAGAAATACGTCAAGCGGTTCGCCATATAAAATCTCAGAACACAATGTGCAATTGTGAACACAAATAATTGGCTGGCATATACACAGACACATCAGTGAAGGCGGTGATGCGACCCCAGTCTCATCCATCAACATACAGACATATTGATTGCTGTAAAGAGCCCTCACTAGGACAAGTAGGATACACCTGATGGATGGGACGGCACCGACTATTGTCCACTGTCACACGGTATGTCTACTGTTATGATATTTATGCCACATTTTCACAAGAAGAGAAATGTGTTTGTAAAGGTCCCTCGCACTTTTTTTCTCCCTCAGTGATCTTTAAAGGTCGGTACTGATAAGGACCATTAGTAGTCATAACTCGCTGTATTGATGAGCCATGGAGGCTCGAAAAGAGCCATGCTGAAGAGTAGCTCGTCATGATACAACATGTAATGCTCTGAATCAAAAACCGATTCTTTCTCACGTTTCCTGTGGCTTAATATTTATAAGTATATATATCATCTGAAACAACATGGAGCCTGCAATAGCTGGTATAGTTCCTCGTCACATGAATAGAATTACCGGGCAATATTAATGTCATGCGCATCTACAGAAAGCATTAACCAAAGAAAAAGAAACATGAAACGTCATGAGTTAGTTAACAATTACACATCAATAAAGAAACGTTTGGCGGTAACATTTGCACGACTTGGAAGTTTTTCGTTTTTGTCTTCATTGTAGTGGTTGGTGATCTACGCCGTACTATATTTGTTTTGGTGGATTTGGAAACCTAAAGATATATAAGTGCACTTACAAACCTTCATGTCCCTCATGTTCAATCAACACCTCCTTTTCAAAGCGGAATCTTCTCGAAATGTATTTTGTGACACATTGTCGATGAGGAAGAACCTATACTTCAATAACTATGTGAAGGAACCCTGAGTGAGAAATCTAATAGTATAACGAGAGACAAAGATAACAATTATGTCATAGAGATAGACAGTGAGGCGGACAAAGAGACACCATGTGAGACAACTCGAGAACTGGCATTTTGTATTTTATAACTCGAGATTGACAAAACAAACAGTGAGGTTTTTGAGATACACAGAACGTCAGCCACACGTATACAGGGAGACAGTGAGGCGGACAAAGAGACAACATGTGAGACAACTCGAGAGAGACAAAACAAACAGTGAGGTTTTGAGATATAAAGAGTAAAAATGTTAATAACTTCTCATGAACACATGACATGTGTTAGATGTGAATTTGCTAACACCTTCAGAACGATATACCATGGTTCATCAGTAAAACACTCATATTCTTCTATTCGTTATTCAAAGTTGTGTTATTTCTAAGTGCTAAACATCACAAGACGATACATCATCATTCAGCATTGTCCTGTCTGTAACCACCCTGTGACCGACCGAAGCACCTCTAATATCACCAGTGTGCACTTATAGATATTCACGTCACCCACCTGTCATTGCCCATGCTCCATCAAAGCCACGGCGAGCTAGTTCACGATAAACACCACAAATCAATGATCAGTGAAGCAAGCATAATTGTGACAGAGTTTTGAGATAAACCCTGGTATGTGTACACCTCCTGTAGCGCAGCCTTCATTGATGTTCGAGGGTATAGTATGTCTTGTGTTAAATAGCGTGAAGATATTTCAGGACGAACCAGATATCTTGATTAGAGTCACACAGCCTTGGGCCTCGGGGTAACAGCCCGAGAATGCATGCTACTACCACTTGTTCCACAGTTAAAGTGTTAGAACGAAGGCGTACATACCTCATCTCCAGTTATATACAGAAAGGATTTAATATAGCGTGAATGGTCTCTAGCAATAGGATTGGTGCTAAGTATAAGAATAACGGAATTCATATAATATGACATTGTGTACTATACTACAGAAATGGCTAGGCATCAGGTACTTCTACTGACGACAGAATCCCATGAACCATTATTAGTTTGTCAAGGATGCAGTCCTTCCATTTTCTTAAATATCACCTAGCCAAGATTCCAGGATCACAACCTCCCGGACTGTTACATAAAGCTTATGATAGTCCCATTTGCAAACGTTTCTGTTGTTTAATAAGCCACCCTGTTGACTGTATGTGTTCTGAGGAAACATAGCTGACCATCACTATTTTAGAGTTTTGTAAACATCGTTTAAAGGTTATGCTGACGATGGCAAAATCAATACAGAAGACCTATTCAATTTGGTCAATTACAGGTGAACCCAGTTAGTGGTCCTCCTTTCACAGACCTGTTTTCCTCTAATCACAGCCCACTTCACCAAATACACAAACCCATCATCTTCCGTGATCGCATCCTATCGTATTGCGTTCCTACGGCTGTCTACTCCACGATGAAGCCCCTATTAGAACGTTTAGACCACGTTAATCACCTGAGACGGAACAAAGCGTTTGGGCTGGAGCAGTATTAAGGACCTTTCCCACTCAATCCCTATCGATTGGTGTTGTCCAGTGTTTAAGATAGTTTGACCGTGATTGTAGCTTGTGGGCAGTGGTCGTGACTTCCTCATGTGACACCAGGACACGTCATTGACCATGTTGTTAACCCGTCCTTTCAGATAAGCCCCTATTCAAACAACTTCTATCAGTTTATGTCGTGGATACGAGTTGGGTCATTATCGTTGTTTTAGACTGGTCATTTACTGGTGGTTAATCCATGCATTTTCTGAACACGCACTATTACGAATGACACTGTTTTTGGTACAAGTAATCTGGAAATTGTGAGAATGGTGGCGCTATATTTGGAGAACAGAACCACGGCGCAACTGCTACAAGACCCAGTACCAATACTTCATCTAGCGATGTAATCAAGTCAGCAAGTCGTCCCAGGGTCTGACCTAAAAACGGAAAAGTAGCTCTCACTAATACATACCCTGTTCAATGCTTCAGTTGCCGAAAGATGGGATCTTATGTTGTGCTGTTAAAGGTACAGAGTAGATTATCAGTCAAGGCAAATTTACCCTGACGCTTAACGGAAATTGATTGTCGTCATATTACGAGGCAATCCCAGTTTTACCTTAATATTGATAACGTTTATCTCAGCAACAGTGGTGCTCAGCATCGTGGCGTGATTTGGTTTGCGTGAAGTCATAATGATGGGTAAGAGATGGCATAACTAACTATTGAACATTTATTTACTCTACCTCTACACACATGGACATGCCGAGATAGAAAAGACAAACTACTCATTTAAAAAAAGGAAGATGTAAATGTATTAACGTCGTACTTTTAGTATGAAACGTTGAAAACTACATTTATTGATGTTTGTCATCAGTTAAATAATGATTTATTTCAGTCGCATTCAAGTGCATGGCTACGTAACTTTATCATTGAGTGATAGGTACTTGTTCATGTTCTAAGCGTAGCGCAACACAATGTGTCTAATTGTCTTGTGGACAGGTTTTGTCACCCGAATCTTTATGCATGGATCTTAATATGAAACAGCTACGGTGGTCTCACTTGTTTTATTTGAACTTTCATGGGTGAATCAGTGGCGGGGAATTAGCTGTTTGAAGTTCATTGACATATATTACATTTTCGATATTCTTGAATCTTAAGTTAAACTTCTTGGCCCAATTACCTTGTTTTGGTTATGCGAACATACATTTAAATGTTATTGTTAGCTATGTTGGTGTCCCGTGCGTCATATCGGCCCACCAATTGTCCAGGAATTATTACTGACTGTCCCAGGTATCAAGAGCACGTTATGAAAGCTTAGCCATAAAGAAATTATTATTTCCTCATCCATTATGTAAAATTTCTCCTGATTTTCAAACGCCAGGGAATAATCAGTCTCCACTATCTCCTGAAACGGAATGCATTAGTCGTACAAAGTAATCATGATGACAATGAGATGTGTGGATCACTGAAATCTGAAGGATGTTGAAAGCGCCTGCCCTTGTCTGAAAGGGTAAGCGTATCCTTTTCAATTGGTAGCACCCGCCACTCACCCACTTTTCAAAAACAGTTTTTTTATTTCTTGCCTAGCATTGTACTGTAATACGACGGTGGACTGTTATTAGCAATTGAGCAGATCAGATAATCCAGTGATCAGCATCACTGGGAAATACCCACGTTTTTGCTGTGCAAGAGCAGACTCTTGACTAACCAAGAACAAATTTCAACAATGAATCGTTAACATTTGCTATACAAATATCCCTAAACGTATGTAAGACCTATCATAGAGCAAAGCAGGAACCATGAATGTAGGTGACTTATTGGTGTATTGATTGGTGGACATGTAGAGAGTTTCATGGTTTCTAAAGACGCTTCGGTTTGTATGTGACTTAAGAAGCTGGAAGAAGATGGATGAGAGCCATAAAGCAATGTCAGATACGAGACAAAGAATTACAAATCGAAAGCTTTTAGTTCCATTTATTTGGAGCTTGTCCATGAATCTTACGTTTCGCTGTCCAGGTTGTTAATAAAAAAACGAGGGAAAATGATCAGGGTTAGTACAATGCAGTACCTGTACGTTTTCTTACTCAAAAGGCTGTGTATGCTTCTTAACTATACTCTCACTCCTTTTAAACCTAATATTAGAACGTCCTCCACATGATCGTATTTCAAGACCCATTATCTCCTAAAGTAATTGTTTAGCAATATTCGAGTTTTTGACAATGGAGCATGTGCTTGGAGACCTCTGCACAAGCTTTTAGATGTATTGATTTGTTTACTGCTTAAACATGAGGGATGGGGACTTTCTGTAGTTTGTTTTGAGAAAAACACACACACGCAAGCCTGTTGACGCTATTACACGTTTTATGAAGGTGTTTGATGTGTCACAGAACGACGGCGAGTTGCCGTTTATTTCCTGCTTTTTGAGACGGTCTCACGTTAGTGAGATGTCGAAATTTATCATCAGTTGACTTATAAAAGTGCACTTACCATATGTTACCTACTTCAGTAACCCATGCTTGTCGTATATAAAGAGGCGACTAACGGGTGGTCAGGCTCGCTGACTTGGTTGACATATGTCATCGGTTTCCAACTGCGCAGATCGATGCTCATGCTGTTGATCACTGGATTGTCTGGTCCAGACTCGATTATTTACAGACCGCCACCATATAGCTGGAATTGCTGAGTGCGGCGTAAAACTAAACTCACTCACTCTCTCATGAGTTGCCGTAGGGTTCCTAACTTCCTACTTTCTAAGGTGGTGTGATTATAGTTAGGTGCCTGAACTGAACGATGATAAGTCTCGATATTTTTGCGTTTGTTTGGGCTGTTCAAATGTATGCTGTGTGTTTCCTTTGCCTGAAGTTGTCTTATGACAGAGAGCTGTTACTAATCTGAGCTAATCTGCCAGACTGTGAGTTGCCAAAGTGTTCCTCTGTCTGAGCTGTTCTACCAACTGGTGACTGTAATTAACAGAACAGGAATCTGTGGCACAACACAACATCATGTTTTCGATATATCATTTTGTATGTTTGATTTCACTCAATTGTGGGAAAGGAAACAGAAAAAAACTTCGCCATTACACACGACAGGTAACTAATAGTGGAAGGTAGATCAATGCTTGCCAACACTGTACGACATTATTACCTTCATTCCCACGAGACATATGACTGTGGCATTTGATAAAAACCTCTTCTGAGCCGGTGGCTTTACAAAATAAATCACAACACAACACAACACAACACATTCATATCCATAAAATATATAGTCAATAATTTACAAGTGACGAGAAAGAACGGATTATCTATCCCGACTGAATTCAATTTGTATGTCATGAGCCTTGGCATACGACTCTTTCATTCACCCTTATTTATTACACGAAAACGAATTTTGTCATTTACCTACGCGTGTAGAACGACAACAAGTTCAGTGAATTTCACCGGAGCACAATCCAACTAAATGATTCCACGATAGTGAAAATGTTCGATTGAAACGCATCTCTTTTTAAAGGAAAGTAAAACAAACAACAATTATGTTCCAAAATGATTCCAGGCTCATTTTTGTTCTACATATTTCAAAATAAATGATACTTGGTATTTGATAAACAAACAAATACGTGCAATCTATTTTATACGTGAAAACGGTTCACCAGCCAGTTTGGCCGTCAACATTATGCTAGGGTAGGTTTACATCATTACAGAATGGAAATGCTGAAACTCTGGCGATTTCTACAGCGTCAACTCTAGGTAATGGCATAAAACGATTGTACAAGTGAGGATTCAACCAGCAATTTAATGTGAACAGTGACAAATATAACAAAAGTGAACAAACTGCCAGTTACTGTTCGTATGTGCATGAAAACCAAAAGAAAACGACACGTGCAAGGAAAAGTAAGGTGCAGTAGTGCACTCTTACTCTGAATCGGGTGATCATGAACACTTTCCACATGAACGTCTTATGTTGTTCTGCTTCAGGTGTACAGTGCAGCAGCTTGAAACAGGATGGTTGCGTCTAATACCGTTACTCACGATTTACATGATCATTTGTGTTGACAGTGTTGATCGGTAAAAACATTTTCTAAAGAGATCTATATGAAAGATGATTGTAATTCATTTTGGAGAGGTCCACAACAAAGTAGAAAAGTGAAGTTCTGAGATCAAATTGCAATATGCATTAAAGTTCTGGTGCCAAAAGGAATCTGCAAGTGATATCAGGACACGTGGTACTGTCCGTTGATGCATTAACTGGTAATTTGATGAGTGCATGAAGTGTGCCTGCTTTGTGTTGTATGTTGGGAGGTAACACGGACATTCGTTGTTTGGGGTATGCACAGTTGTATCTCCGTCTCCACCTGAAAAGTCTGACTAAACCAGACGCCCAAACTAACGTCCCGCGATCTTATCTGGTGATGTTTTAGTATCTACAGACACAGAGACACACCACCGATTGATAGTAATCAGTTCTACATTTCAGAGGTTGTTTTGTCTACAAACTATATTTGAATTCCATGGTTGAAGTCGGACGTCTAAACCTTATAGTACTAGTAATCAGTCTGTTTACCAATATATCTCCGTCTTGATTATGTTATTTTATTGTCAGAAATGGCACTATAGGTTTGTCAGATGTTAGTCAGACAGGGGTCATCGGGGTGAATGTCGATTAACGATTGGACAAATCAGTTGCTTGTCGGGCACGAAGTTCTAAAAGGTTGTGATGAAGTTTAAGAATACAGCACCAAGTAACCTGTATTGACAAATGGAAGTACTTGAAATAAGATTTCTGGGCTCTTGTTTGCGCAGAACAGATGCTGTTTCCATCTCACAGCGTCAACTCATGTGGCGCTTGTATTATGGATATCATGTGGACACATGGACATTTCCACACCTTGAGCCAAGGCCCATGAAGTAAACGTTTCTCATAACAAAAATAATCTCAATAAATGAATTTCCGAAAAGCACCATTGTTTACGTCGGCATCCTTAGAGCCACGTACAGTAGGTGGCGAGAGTGTATATAGCTTATGCTTTTAAGAAAATCAACACTTACTCGCTGGAGATAACACAAAGCCTACGCTAATATTTAAACCTATATATCATGTATTCAATACCAAGAATCGCTAAATCAGTTTTCTCTGAGAAACATTCTCACACATGAAACAGTTGATGCCGATGATATCCATACAGTATGTATTTGCTTTTTATGAAGATCTATATACCAACTGTGTCGTAATGAACAATGTCTTTTTTTATCATACTACCCATTGTCAGCTCACATTGGAATACAGGACAACGCGACATTGCCTCAGATACAGATTGAACTAACAGGATTATTGATGATGTAGTTCCATGTAGATGTGCGTGTGATGCTCACATGCAGTACACATGCCACCATATCCGTACAAGGGATAGTGATTGATTATGTGTTATTTCATAGAGATTTCCCAGTGTGCCATGGGAGGTGTTATATATAAGTTACTGAAAAGCTTTTCAAGGATGAATCGTGTCCATCCCTTCACATTATGCTTAAGGAGTGATATGTAACCGTGTCAGACCCCACGCTTCCAAACCAACCTCTACTGTGTCGCCAGTATATAAAGGACAGACTTCGGATCCATATTGGACGTTTCTATGGTGATCACATGGAGTTTACAGGACGCTGATTCAGATTGGTACTGGGAAGAAGATGATGCTCCTGGGTATCTGCAAGTCTGCCTGGCAGTGGTGAGATCATTTCCAACAGTAACTGTAGTGCTAGTGTTCTGTGGTAGTTTAAATTGTGCCTTTTCAAAATCGATGCTCTTTTGCAGGTGTTTCTGTGGCTTCGCTGAAATCATGGGAATAATTTGTTAGGTTAATGTACGTTAAATAAGTTACAGAACACGTTTGAAATGGACACTTTCGTGGTATGTCTCAAACTCAAAGAGTGAACACACGAATACGTTTCCATCACTGTACATGCAGATAGCCCTTAATAACTTAATGCTTCGAATTTGTTTGTGACGTTATGTAAGTCAGAGACAACATTTCTTTCCGACTTTGGTTGGACATTACACCCTTGGCAAACTGCAGACAGAAGATTCCGGTAATTGTCATACAATATATCCAGACACGTGACTCGGTACAGTACATACAAACAGTATATAATGCCGTCACCTATAACTCACACAGACACTAATATGCAGCGTCCGATTAAGCTGACTTACATAGCGAAAATGACCATTTGCTCCGGAAATTGTGGATACAAGGTCTAAGGGAAGCTCATCAATGGTTCAGACCAGTTTGGCCAGAAATCCTTCCAGAGGTTCGGCAAACAAAATCTCAGACCAAACTGTACAATTGTGGACACACATAATTGGCCGGCAAATAAATAGACACATCAGTGAAGGCGGTGATGCGACCCCAGTCTCATCCATCAACATACAGACATATTGATTGCTGTAAAGAGCCCTCACTGGGACAAGTAGGATACACCTGATGGATGGGACGGCACCGACTATTGTCCACTGTGACACAGAATGTCTACTGTTATGATATTTATGCCGTGTTTTTTCAAGAGAAGAGAGCTGTGCTTGGAAAGATCACTCGCACCTTTTCTCTCCCTCAGTGATCTTTAAGGGCCGGTACTAATCAGGACCAACAGTGGCTGTATTGAAGATCCATGTAGGACAATCAATAGATAGCAGTGGTTACTCGGGCTTTATCTTATTATATCTGGTAGATAAGAAATGTAACAAATTATGTCAGTTGAACTGCTATTATGTGGTTACTTCTCATGCTCGAAAAGAGTCATGCTGAATAGTAGCTCGTCATGATACAACATGTAATGTTCTGAATCTAAAACCGATTCTTTCTCACGTTTCATGTGGCTTAACATTTATAACTATATAAATAATCTGAAACAACATGGAGCCTGTAAGAGCTGGTATAGCTTCAGTTACTCATCACATGAACAGAATTACAGGGCAATGCTAAGGTCATTTGCACGTAAGGTCATGTGCATCTACAGTGAGGATTTACCAAATAAAAAGAAACATGAAACATCATTAGTTACACATCAATAAAGAAACTTATGGCAGTAATATTTGCAAGAGTTGGAAGTTTGATTGTAGCTGAAGTTGAAACTGTTTTTTTCCGTTATTGTCTTCATTGCAGAGGTCGGTGATCTACGCTGTACTATATTTGTTTTGGTGGATTTGAAAACGTAAGATACATAAGTGCACTTACAAATCTTGATGTCTCTCAAGCTCCATCAACACATCCTTTTCATAGCAGAATCTGAATGTATTTTGTGACACAATGTCGATGAGAAAGAACGTATACTACGATCAAGATTGGAAGGAACCCTGAGTAAGAAATCTAATAGTATACTGGACGACAGAGACATGGACAACGAGACAAGGGTGTCATAGAGATAGACAGCGAGGCGGACAAAGAGACAACATGTGAGACAATCCGAGAGAGACGAAAATACAGTGAAGTTTTGAGATAAACAGAGCATGAGCCAGACGTATACAGAGAGACAGCCAATGAGGCAGAGAGACAGATAGAGAGACAGACAGTGAAGGTATGAAACACACAGACACTGTGAGACAGAGATCAGTGTGAGGGCAGTTCACTCTGTGAGAGTAATAATGTTGATAACTTCTTATGAACACATGACATGTGTTAGATGTGAATTTGCTAACACCTTCAGAACAATATACCATGGTTCATCAGTAAAACACTCATATTCTACATCAACTTGTTGACGATACATCATCATTCAGCATTGTCCTATCTGTAACCACCCTGTGACTGACCGAAGCACCTCTAATATCACCGGTGTGCACTTATAGATATTCACGTCACCCACCTGTCATTGCCCATGCTTCATCAAAGCCACGGCGAGCTAGTTCACGATAAACACCACAAATCAATGATCAGTGAAGCCAACATAATTGTGAGTTTTGAGATAAACCCTGGTATCTGTACATCTCCTTTCACACAGCCTTCATTGATGTTTGAGGGTATAATATGTCTTGTGTTAAATAGCGTGAAGATATTTCAGGACGAACCAGATATCGTGATTAGAGTCACACAGCCATGGGCCTCGTGGTAACAGCCCGAGAATGAATGCTACTACCACTTGTTCCACAGTTAAAGTTAGAGAACGAAGGCATTCTTTCACCTCATCTCCAATTATAAACAAAAAGGGATTTAATATGAACGTAAATTGGTCTCTTGGCATACGTTTGGTGCAAAATATGACGTAATGTATTAGGGCAGGACACAAACCTGATATTCCTTCAAAAAACATTTGTTTTTGATATCTGAGAGAGGTATACACAATCTATACATAAAATGAAAGCTTGTGATCTGAGCATTAAGAATAAAAATGATGTGGTGAAATTATGTGGACAATTTCTTATAAAAACGTTTTTATGTCAAACCAATAAAGTCTGTAGAGAAACTCTGCCGTAAAATGAGTCATCAAGAAAACAGTACTACCAGTACTTCCTGCAGTCTGCTGAGACCACTTCCTGTCCTAGCAGTGTTGACATTTGGAACTTGACAGCTTGTTAGATCTTTTTCCAAAGATTTTCATTCGAAGCTTTGACAAGTCTTCAGATTACTTCAACATCATTATTGAGGTAAGTTGTTTTCTAATTGTGTACATTTCCACAGAACCTTATGTTTCAATGATAGAAATGACAGAAGATTACCAGTGGGTTAGTTATGCACTAATCTTGTTTGATGATAAAAATTTGAAATGCATTTCAAATAGGTAATTTGTTATTGTACCTGATATTCTAAGGTATTTTCATGGCATTTTACATGTTTAAAATCAACTGTTTCATTGACAGATTTCAAGATAACTAACTCTTAAAGTTTTAACTGATGAAACTCCTTGAGAGGCCATTTTCAGGATGAAAATATTCATCAAATCCTATTCAGAGAATCTTATGCTTTATCTTTCTATTATTGATCCAATTATATTTCAGATATTATAAAATTATGATTCTTTTTCAAAGAAGTTTTGAAAACATGTACAGATAACATCCTGAAACCCTGAGAGGGCCACCCTGTATAAAATGCCTTGTCAGTGTAAGCATGTGACCTAAACATGTTAGCAATATTTCCCTACAACTTAATATTATCCGATTGTGATCCTCAACTAAAAAAACACACCAATTTTAGCAATAAATATGTTTTGAAGTGATTTTTAAAGAAGATATGTTGATAATAAAAATGCAGAAATGATATAATTTCTTTCTCAACGTATATAATTTCCCCAAACATACTTTTTTTATATATGTACTTTTTTTTCACCAAAATCTAAACACTACCTTATAATTTGATAGGACAATTTATTCAAAAATATTTATTATATTTCATTATATTTATAAACATAGATATAATTCAATATGTGCATGCTGTCAAAAATTATTTTCACTAAAATACCTTTTAATTTTTTTTAAAATATAACAAAATAATTGATTGCAAAGGTTTTTTCAAAACTGCGCATTAGATTTCTTTATTTGTTAAACTTTTACCTTTAATAGTTTCACATACATTCTTTTATTTATTAAACATATCTTGATTTTTTAAAATACAATGTACATATTTAAAAAAAAAAAATTGCTATCATTTTCATGTAGCATCATAATGAAAGCTTGTATTTTTTAAAAAGACATTTCCCTTTTTGAAATAGTTTTTCTCTTGTTTTTATTGATACATTACGAATGTAAACAAATTAATGATTAAACTTAAACTTATACAGATACATAAGTGCCCAATTCTGTCAAGATAGGTTAAGTCCAAAATTGAAGACTTTATGTACCTTTAAGGTATGTATGTATTTCACAGTAGTTTCGCATACAGTCACATATTCAGTGATGAGATCCTAACTTTTTTTTATAATGAATTTTAAACATAAAAAAAATCTCTTATCTTGATTTGTGAAATTTTGTGTTTAAGAAGGGCATTTCTTTTCATGAAATGTTTTCCTCCCTGAATCAATGATATATTTTAAATCTTTGAAGATTTCATGTTTAAATTTTTTTCATTCAGGTATATTTCTGAAAAACAATGGAGCCAAAGCCAGTGAAGCTAGAACAAGTCCAAAAACGATCACTCTCTCATGAGCCTTTTAGATATATATATATCTATATATAGTATCACTGAAGTTACACAAACATTGACTTATTTATTGATAAAATCCTACCTTTATTTGTAAGACGTATTTACTTTAAATGTTGCTCTTAACCCAAATCATAATGACCTTTCATGTTTAAGAAAGGAATTCTCTTTATGAGTGAGTTTAGTTTAACACCGCTTTTAGCAATATTTCAGCAATATCACGGCGGGGGACACCTGAAATGGACTTCACACATTGTACCCATGTGGGGAATCGAACCTGGGTCTACAGCGTGATGAGCGAACGCCTTAACTACTGTACTACCCCAACACCCACTCTCTTTATGAAATATGTTCTACTGTTAATATATGTAAGAAGATTTAATGATGAAACTTTCCTTATTTCAGGTTAACTTCAAAGAGAAATGGACTTAAAGGGACCAAGTCCAAAAGAGTAAACATTCATCTGCCGAGTACTGCATCATAATTAGTGCTCGAACAAATTTATCACCTGGAGAATTACAATCACTGCCCAATTGAGCCAAGACGATGTTTTACCAGACTTGTGCAGTTATTTGGAAATGATCTTTGTGGTCAGGATTTGCTTTATGATAGATGTTTCTTAGTGAAGATGGGACTGTTCGACTTGTGCATTTGCGAGCAGTAATGGTTTTTTGAAGACCATTATGTCTGACAGATTGTCGTGATGATGTCACAATGGCCAAGGTTCTCGCACATCCCATAGGATCAGTTCCTACATTACTTTTCAATGAAGATGGATCAAGGAGGAAGACATCCAATGCCGATTTGACAGACAAATTAGAAGAAATTGTACAGAATGTTGACACTTTACCAGACTTTGACAAAGAGACACTGTCCACATTCGCGATACAATGGCAATATTGATAAGTATGAAACCTGCCATTCCCTCCGCGTTTGACAGTGTTGCTGACAGTTATATGCAAAATATGAAGCAGTGTTTCACAAGGGCTGATACTGTCAGGGCTCCACTAAGTCTGCAGAACGTTCCTGAAGAGTTGACCTCAACACCGGCAAGAAGTATCAAGTGTCATCAGGCAGACAGATTCCGCAGTGGAACAAGTTTCTTGGTGTATCTGAGAACATGTCACAGTTAACAACGTTTTGTGTACCAAAGTCCAAGTTGCTACAATGTCAACAGAACCAAAAGGAGGATTGTATCTCTCAGGAAGATATGAAGATGGAATGGTGACCAAGTTGATCCCTCACACTGGTGATGCTTGCATTGATGAACTTGAATGTTCTCAAGAAGAAGTTGATACATGCATGCTCTTCAATGCCATGTACTGCAATGGTGAGTTTGAAGAGAGGCATACCCAAGAAGTATCATCATGAAGTCCCCTGATACAGATGTTCTCATACTATATATCTGCTATTGTCCACAAATGGAGCATGTCCGTGAAAACTGGAGTGTCTTCTGAAGTCACGGACAAGCACCGGTTCAATCCTGTCCATAACATCTGCCATCTTCTTGGATCATCAATGTCATTTGCTTTGCCAGGATTCCATGCCTTTACTGGCTGAGAAACGTCATCAGCATTATTTTCATGTTGGCAAGAAGACAGTCTACAAGGCTATGATGAAAGACAAAGATCTGTTTTCAAGTCATCAAGTCTTATCTTCCGGAAACCTTGATGCAGCAGTGGAGGTCTGCAGGCAATCTAATGTCAGCCTTTTATGACCCCAGGAAGAAGGTTAAACCACGTCACTCTTTGAATCATACCTGGTGAAAAATGGAGGACCGAAAATTATTTTTTGTACACAAATTTTCAATCATGCAATGACAATTTTATGTCTAAATATTGCAATCACTATTATTTTTCTATTGTACAGAGAACAACCTTTCATTTGATGGTGAATTTGTTTGAATGGGGTCAATAGTTTGAAAATTAATAAAGATATTTGGGAAATTATTATTTTTAGTGTTTTTGACCCAAAATCCGGTTTTACCAGAAAGTGTCCTCGCGAATATTTCCACATCATGTCTAATATTATTCTATAGGTCTTCAGCTTTAATTTGATATATAGATCATGTATACCTCTCAATTTGATCAAATCACCCCCCAAAAATGGGTTTGTTTCCTGCCCTATATGTAGCATTCGTTATGTACAACAGAAATGATTGGACGGTACATCTACTGATGATAGAATCCCAGAAACCATTAATAGTGTGACAAGGATGCAGTCCTTCCATTCAAAATATAACCCAGCATAAATTCCAGGATCACAACCTCCCGGACTGTTACATAAAGCTTATGATAGTCCAATTTTGCAAACGTGTGTGTTGTTTAATAAGCCACCCTGTTGATTGTATGTGTTATAAGGAAAACATAGCTGACCATCACTGTTTTACAGTTTTGTAAACAATTTTTAAACTGTTATGCTGACGATAGCAAAATCAATACAGAAGACCTATTCAATTTGGTCAAGTACAAGTGAAGCCAGTTAGTGGTCCTCCTTTCACAGACCTGTTTACCTCTAATCACAGTCCACTTTCACCAAATACACAAGCCCATCATCTTCCGTGATCGCATCCTATCGTATTGCGTTCCTAAGGCTGTCTACTCCACGTTGAAGCCCCTAATTAGAACGTTTAGACCACGTTAATCACCTGAGACGGAACAAAGCGTTTGGGCTGGAGCAGTATTAAGGACCTTTCCCACTCAATCCCTATCGATTGGTGTTGTCCAGTGTTTAAGATAGCTTGACCGTGATTGTAGCTTGTGGGCAGTGGTCGTGACTTCCTCATGTGACACCAGGGCACGTCATTAACCATATCTTTAACCTGTCCTTTACGTTAAAAACAACTCAAACAAGTTGTGGCAGTGAATGTCGTGGATATGAGCTTGTGGTTAGATGAAGTTTGACCTACTTCACTCACACTCAAGTGTATGATAACGTAGAGAGGAACTGCAGCGCGTCAAGCTAGACGAGTCCACGAAATGTGTGTAATTGTTTGTTGTCATGGTTTTCATATCGATAATAGACCCGTGAAGATCCAGAAATGTTCTTCAGCTACCCATGCTTATCGTATAAGACGATTAACTGGATCGGGTGGTCAAATCTCTTAGACTTAGTGGACCCTAGTATGGTGATCTACCTTCAGTTGTTGGCGATCAATAGCCTGTGTTTATATTGTATCGTCCTCTATAGTTAAAGTAGTTTAGATTTAATTACTAGTTTTAAGTATATATTTGTGATAATCTAGTTGGTTTTACTATCCTTGGTCGACAGCTATTTACATTGATTACCTTGTTTTCATCGCTATATGGCTGTCATATTGCCGATGCGATGTAAAATTTTAACTCACTCACTCTTAGACTTAGTCGATGCGTGTCATCGTATCAAACGTCCGCAGATCGATAGCTGTGATATTGCTGAGTTAAATTACAAAACAATGATATACAACATCAATAAAAATCCATTCTAATAAATACACGTGTGAAATACCTCCGTTACCGCTGTGTCGGCCATTGACGTCTACGTGTCTTTGATGATACGATATACTGTCCACAGATACTTCACACACTCAAACTGTATGGAAGTCTTCAGCGTAACAATATTAATGTTTTTGGCTGGTGAGGGATGCAGATATTCTAGAGAGATCCCGTATGCTCTTAACAGCTCTGTTACCGTTGACGGGTTATGGTACAAATCGTAGGCCAATGTTTCCTAAAGCTGCTATCTCTGCGATGATGGTTATGGAAGTTTTCGAAAAGATAATTCCTCACTTGGATATAACATACATAACACCACCGTCACCGTTACGACAACAAATAACAACAGCAACAACTAGAAGTACAACAACACAACCTCAACCACCACCACAACAACAACTACAACTACTATCACAACAACTACAACTACAACACCACCACCAACACAACAACTACTACAACTACAACTACTACAACTACAACTACTGCAACTGCAACAACACAACTACAACTACCACTACAACTACAACAACTACAACTACAACTACTACTACTACTACTACTACAACTACAACTACAACTACTGCAACTACAACTACAACTACTACTACTATTACTACTACTACTACTACCAATGAAGAAGGCAGTGGGGTAGCCCAGTGGTTAAAGCGTTGGCTCGTCACGCTCAAGACCCGGGTTCGAATCCCCACATGGGTACAATGTGTGAAGCCCATTTCTGGTGTCCCCCACCGTGATATTGCTGGAATATTGCTAAAAGCGGAGTAAAACCAAACTCACTCACTCACTCACTCACCAATGAACAACTATGTGACTTTGATGTTGATTGTGTACAAATTATGTAAACAAATCTGTTACACTTCCGGCAACGAACAGGCATACTGGCAGATAGCAGTGAAAATGTAATGGTAGGTATGGGAGATGGACGTCCACATTATTTTGCTTCCGTCACCAAACCTGTCCACTTTCTGTAGCCAGTTTCGGCCATGGCAGTCGTCACGTGATCTGAAAACAATGTCTTGACAGATATTTATATTGCCTGTTTGTTTTTTTTATATACAACACTGATAGTCACGATATGGCTGAAATACTGCCGATGTGACTTTAAATGTTAACTCACGTGATATTGATTTGTTTATCCCTCACATGCCCTCGTGGTTGCATTTTTGCGATTTCCCAGGTTTCCTGTATTTTCGGCAGTACTTCATTGTGACCACACAAATCACTCCCAATGCATGCAATCCATATATTGTATTCAACGTGTCAGATATTTACAATTTTTCTACGCTTGCTATTTTTCTTTTTGTCGAGGACATGATCCAATCCACAGTTATGTATGGTTTGTTGCAAGAAATCCTTTCAGTAATCACAGTTTCGTCCTTGAAGTGACACCTATGGCGTTAGATTATCGATCACGTCTTTTACAAAACATGTTTTTGCGATTTGGAAGACATTTTGAAGCAGGCTTACAACCCCTTAATGATCTTGCTAATTAGAAATAATTTTCGTTAGTGAACATTCTTCGTGTCTCACTTTCATCTTGTAAAAAGACTTATGTAATATCTCTTTCCGGCGGTGTTGGTCCGAATGATTCCATGACAGATGAGTCGCCTTACCGTGCCAGTCAAACACATCCAGTGATGCTTCCAATATATGGTTAGGTTAAATGGTAGAATTATCCAATACATGATGTGTCATCTCCCTTCCATACTTAGGGTCGCTTGCCTCCCATCTTATATTACATCTCGAGTTACAAGACGACATGCTATTATTTGGAGATCATTCTTACCATGGATACTATTTCCTGGTTTGGAAACTTGACCGAGAGAATTGATTCCCGGTTAACTACTGAATTAGTTTCCACTTGGGAATCTACACTTAACACTGAAGTATCACAGAAAATCCCACGAGTTCGGTGTGATTACGAAACATAATTGCACGAGTGATGTATTTTTGGTATCACTCGTATGGAGTCTATTTATTACCCATAATCATATTTACAAGAAAACAAAACACTTTTTTATCAATCCGGCTGTGAAAAAATACTGCCCACACACTCCAACCGTTCAATCACCTAGTTATGATTTTGTTGTCGTTTTGATTTCAAAACTTCCCTATGTTTAGCAAAGTGTATAGATCATGTCACAGATCATGTCACAGATCACGTCACAGATCACGTCACAGATCACGTCACAGATCATGTCACAGATCATGTCATAGATCATGTCATAGATCATGTCACAGATAATGTCATAGATCACGTCATAGATCCTGTCACAGATCATGTCATAGATCATGTCACAGATCACGTCACAGATCATGTCACAGATCATGTGATAGATCAAGATCATGTCATAAATCATGTCATAGATCATGTCATAGATCATGTCACAGATCACGTCATACATCATGTCACAGATCATGTGATAGATCATGTCACAGATCATGTGATAGATCATGTCACAGATCATGTGATAGATCATGTCACAGATCATGTCATAGATCATGTCACAGATCACGTCACAGATCATGTCACAGATCATGTCACAGATCACGTCATAGATCATGTCACAGATCATGTCACAGATCATGTCACAGATCATGTCATAGATCATGTCACAGATCACGTCACAGATCATGTCACAGATCATGTCACAGATAATGTCATAGATCATGTCATAGATCATGTCATAGATCAAGTCACAGATCACGTCATAGATCACGTCACAGATCACGTCATAGATCATGTCACAGATCACGTCACAGATCACGTCATAGATCACGTCACAGATCACGTCACAGATCACGTCACAGATCATGTCACAGATCACGTCATAGATCATGTCATAGATCATGTCACAGATCACGTCATAGATCACGTCACAGATCATGTCACAGATCACGTCACAGACAGACCTTGCACAGATCATGTCACAGATCACGTCATAGATCATGTCACAGATCATGTCACAGATCATGTCATAGATCATGTCACAGTCACTCTCTGTGCTACCGTAGATGCCCTTCAAAGCAGACGGTTTGTATTCCGAACCATCTGGATAGCGTGCTGAAATAATACAGAATGCAGAGGAAAATGTTTAAATTCCTGGTGCTAATTTCATCCAGCCTCCTTGTGTCTATTAAATTATACTGTATAAATTTGTGAACTAGATATATGGCAGGTTCGCGTTTTTAATTGTGTTTTCATTTTAATTGGCATCTGAGAACAATATCATCGTCGTTTACAAACCTGTCTGCACGTTCGGTGTTTGCATTCATGAAGTCGTAAAAGACGCTGGCAATCTCGAGTAAAACAGAAAATCATAACAGATCACACGATAGCCTTTTCAAGGGATCTGTCCCTGTTCCAGTATTACATGGCAGTCTTTTCAAACGCCATAACACTGTCGACCATCTCTGTGAAATATCACGTGTGCCTCAAAGACGAGGCAGCAAGGGCAACACAGTCGTCTGAGTTACAACAATAATGTTGACTAGAGTTGCGTCCCTTGGGTACGCCAGGAATCCGTGATTGTGTTCCTGTATTTGTCAGTACCGTACCCTTGGGTTTCCCCAAACTGGTAAACGTGTGAGGCATGCAACACGTCTCACAAGTGACACACCTGTTCATAACGGCGTTAATCCTATTTCCCCAATCACACTACAATAATGTGTGTCTGTGAATTATTACATATAAAATGAGCAAGTATCAGTACCTTTGTTTCAGTGACTGTTTTGTTTTTGGTATTGTTTGAAGTTGTAACCTAAGTAAATCAAGCCATATCAAATCAGTTTTACGTTATTGAGCATTGCAGTTTACACCTGTGGTGTCTGCTGACTTTTACTTAAAACAATGGAATACCAGGTACCGAGTACACTCGTTATCTTTGCGGCAAGAAGGAAAACGCCCGAGTGACCACAGCCAACTATTGACTGCTTTCCATATGTCCTCGGTACAGCCAGTTATAAGCACCGATAGGCTTTTTACCACCGGGCTTTAAAGATCCCAAATGGAGATCTGGACACAAACTTGTCCGAAAACAGGGTGGGTTACCTCTCCAAAGACAGATCTCTCTAATCCTGATAAAGGTGATGTAAAAATATAAGTAGACATTCCGTGTCACAGTGGACAATAGTCGTTGCCGTCCCATCCATCAGCTGTATCCTACTTGTCCTAGTGAGGGCTCTTTACAGCAATCAATATGTCTGTATGTTGATGGATGGGACTGGCGCCGCATCACCGCCTTCACTGATGTGTCTGTGTATATGCCAGCCAATTATTTGTGTTCACAATTGCACATTTCGGTCTGAGATTTTGTTCAGCGAACCCTTTGAAGGACTTCTGGCCAAACTTGTCTGAACCACGGATGAGCTTCCCTTAGACTTTGTATCCACAATTTCCGGACCAAATAGTCATTTTGGCCATTTAAGTCAGTTTAATTGGACGTTGCATATTAGTGTCTGTGCGAGTTATAGGTGACGGCATTATATACTGTTTGTATGTACTGTACCGAGTCACGTGTCTGGGTATATTGCATGACAATTACCGGAATCTTCTCTCTGCAGTTTGCCAATGGTGTAATGTCCAACCAAAGTCGGAAAGAAATGTTGTCTCTGACCGATATAAAATCACAAATAAATTCGAAGCATTCAGTTATTTCTTTCTCCACAGACTCCAATGTGCAAGCGGTTCAGCCGACTGTAATGACACGTAATAAAAGAAGCCTAACATCAAAACGCTACTTGTTGCACGTGGTTTATGCCACTCTTCAATGTCTGAACGTATAGGTTGCGGCAAGTTTCTTCCGAAGGAGAAGATCATCACTGGCATTGCGTGTTTATTCCTAACATCCCAACAATGTAGAAATGACAACTGTTGGTGTTAAGGGCTATCTGCATGTACAGTGATGGAAACGTATTCGTGGGTTCACTCTGCAAGTTTGATACATGCCACGAAAGTGGTCTCCGGGAGAACGCTCTAGCCACTACACCACGGAGGCGGTCTCCTGTGTACGTGTGCAGAAGACCACCATTGATCACTTGTGGATGTTCATGTTATTGCCCATGTTTCATCAAAGCCACGGCGAGCTAGTTCACGAAAAACACGACTTTAAGCTGTGAGAACAGAGGCGTGCATTCACCTGATCTCTAATCCAAGACAAGAAGGTTTAACTATAAAGGTGAATGGTCACCACGGCTGAAGGCTGATGAACCTTCCCTATAACAACGTCGCATTAAACTAACGTTGCCATTCAATCTTCATTGAAATAAATCCAGTCCTGCGTATCACCGTGTATGTAATCCTCCATAAATTTGACCTATCCGTTTTATCAAGACAAGTCAGATGTTTTTGCAATTGATATAGCCACAGGTCGATCTGACATTTAACAAAACTAGATCAGGTGACAGCCAGCTGATGCATCATCAAGAACATTCACGTCATCAGTCAAGGAAATAAGACAGATTATAAAAGATCACACTATAGCTTTTCCTATTGCTGATTTGCGGCGAAAAACTAAACTCACTCTCTCACACCGAGGACAGAGCACGGGCGGCACAGTCGTCTACGGGTTGTGTCCCTTATACGCGTGAGGAAACTGTGATTGTGTACCGGTTCGAACTGGTGGGCTTTAACAACTTGAAACAAGAAAAACTAATCACATGTGACATGCGCTGATATAACTGAAAGTGGTGTTTTGTGGTGGTTTGTCATTCTATTTCTTTTGTTTCATTATAAGTAATGTATGTCATATCATTTAAATCAGTTCGTTTTCTATTATTAAGCTTTAAAGCTTTAACGTGTGTTGTTTGCTGCCTGTGGGCAATGGAATACTTGCTACCGAATACATTTGTTATCTCTCACTGACCAAAATGAGACCAGCAAGCGACCACTGCCATCTATTGACTGTCTTCCATGTGTCCTCAATGCCGCTGGTTATACCCACTGCTGGTCCTGATTAGTGCCGGGCCCTGAAGATCACTGAGGGAGGAACAATACAAGTGACCTTTCCAAGCAGAGTGTTCTGATCGTGAAAAAAGCGACGTAAATATCATAACAGTAGACATACCGTGTGACAGTGGACAATAGTCGTTGCCGTCCCATCCATCAGGTGTATCCTACTTGTCCCAGTGAGGGCTCTTTACAGCAATCAATATGTCTGTATGTTGATGGATGGGACTGGGGTCGCATCACCGCCTTCACTGAGGTGTCTGTGTATTTGCCAGCCAATTATTTGTGTTCACAATTGCACATTTCGGTCTGAGATTTTGTTTGCTAAAGGGCCTCATGTCAGGTTTCAGTATGAAGATGGTCTGAACCATGGGTGAGCTTCCGTCGAACGTTGTAGCTGCAATTTCCGGGGCAAATGGCCAGTGTGGACATTTCAGGCAGCTTGGTTGTTGCACGCACGTATCTGAGCGAGTTATAGGTGACAGCATTGTACGGAGATACTTTGTGTTCCATGTCATGTGTCGTTTGTTACAGACCCCATGTCTGGGTTAAACTTCAAGTTCATATGACCTTATTGTTTGCTGGATGACAAAGGTGGACATTTTCAGGGTGACAAAGTCTGGGAGAGGTGAAGACTTCTTAAAGGATAAGCATGACTTCAATGTGTAAACGATCCAGCCTACTGTCATGATATCGGGTTAGAACGTATCGTACATCACGAGCTTCACGTGTAAAACGCAACTTGTGAGCACGTGGTTTAGGTCTTCCGTGACACAGAAAACAGATCATTACGGTGAATAGATAAGTAAAACTTAAAGTTTAGATGCAGCCAACAAAATGAACATAATTAAAACACAATTATCATTTATTCATGACATATAATATTCATTGCCGATTATGAACAACAAATAAACAAAATCATAAGCGTACAATCGCAAATCAAAAGTGCAATATTTTGTACTTGGGTTTACTACCCTCGAAACGAAGCACCCGGGATACCGAACCCAGTCAGACCGGGTGGGCGTGCACTTAAGGGCAAGGCTGGTTCATTTGCCCATACGCACAGTGCTCTTTGTGTGTGTATAGAGATGTTGGGTTTTGTAAATACATGCTCATTTTTTTGTGTATAACATTTTGCAGTCAGCAGACATCATAACATGTCATGTGTACAAGTATCACACCTGCATGTCTGTGTATTTACATAATGTGACAGAGACAGAACTGAGATGCACGAGCCATACATCAATGTGTTTTGTTTATGGTGTATAGCCTTTAGTTCAAGTGTTAAGTTCAAATTGCATGTGGTCAAAGATTGAATGTGTGTATTGCATATTGTCATTAGCAGACAGGCAGGCAGGCAGACACATAGGTGTAAATGAAACAGACACTGAGTTTTGTCTATGACAGAGGCATATCTATATCACAGTTAGAAATTCTGACAATGTTAAATAATGACGTTCGAACTCAGTATCGAACTGAGAAAGTTACTCGGTAAGAAGAACGTGTGGTGAAATAGTGAAATGAAATTATATAAACAGTTAAATCGGTAATCTACTGTCACAACATATTAAAAGCTCGCGCCTGTGAAATATCAACAAAACATTAGAAAAATAGCTCGCATCAAAGCCTACTCCGAGTACTCACCGCCAGCGAAGGTTTGGCGTCTTGAAATGTCGAACGCCTCACTGGTTGACACATAGCTGAGCAGATCTAGATCCTTAACAAGATTCTTTTATTTAACGAGTAGATTATTTACTATTTGTTGTTTGTGTACACAACCAAGATTAGACTACTCTTGTTCACGACCTTATAATCCGGGCATCCCGGTTCAAGCCGTGCGAACCTATTAATGCGCATGCACTATGTGCAAACCGCAGCACAGCTGTTGAAACCACTTTTCGCCCCAGCTGGGTTTTTTGAGTGAATTGTTTGAACTCCGATTTCGCGGGAATTTTTCATCGCGTTATTTTTCAGCTTTATAAGTTGAATTTGCATTTTACTGAAAGTCCATACCGAACGGTATCAGATTCTGCAAAGTTGTGTTTTGCATTGCACGAAAGCTTTAATCAGTGACGTTTCTGGGTAACGTTTGAGTATTCAAAGCTCATCCAATAAGCCCTTAATTATCTTATCCAGTTGCAAGAGACCATGAAGTTGATGTATTCATAAACACACGCTCTGTCATCGTATCACATGGTGACAATCACTGGATTGTCTGGTTCAGACCCGATTTGTTTACATTCAACATCATACAGCGTTAATACTGCTGAACCAAATATCTGCTCATGATATAGTCACAATTGTATAATCGACTCTGCTTTTGGCAGAGATTTCTTATGAATGTGGAAAGGTGTTTGTCGCTTCTATTTGCACAGATATTGCCTCTGAATACATGTCGGATAATACGAATATCATTATAAACATTTTATATTGCTCCTAAACTACATTTACCCGTGAAGGTCCGGGTTAGAATATTGATCTTCAGTAACCCATGCTTGTCGTAAGAGGCGACTACCGGGATCGGGTGGTCAGGCTCGCTGACTTGGTTGACACATGTCATCGATTCCCCATTGTGCAGATCGATGCTCATGCTGTTGATCACTGAATTGTCTGGTCCAGACACGATTATTTACAGACCGCCGCCATATAGCTGCAATATTACTGAGTGCGGCGTAAAACTAAACTCACTCAGTCACTCACCTAAACTAAATTAAACTGAAAATATAGGGTGCGGTGTCACCGTCTCATATGTTAGACGTCTGTGAACCTGTTTCATGTACAGAACCATGCAAAAAGATTCACAATGACAACAAAACTCGCCACATGAGAGGATGACTTTAACATTCCAATAACCAACTGTTTTATTTAATATAGATATGTCGAGCAATACTCCTGCGGGTCCATCCTTTTGTTTAAACAATTTACATCTATCGGTTCCCAATTGCGCATATCGATGCTCATGCTGTTGATCACTGGATTGTCTGGTCCGGACTCGATTATTTACAGACCGCCGCCATATAGCTGTGATATAGCTGAGTGCAGAGTAAAACTTAACTCACTCACTCACTCCCATTGCAATTCATTATTTTGCCTTGACCTTTGCATGTGCTTAGGAAGGGGAGATTATGACTTTGCAAACATCTGGCAGCATCACAATTTGATTGTGATTCACGAACACCTTCACACAATAGTCTACATTTTGCAATCACTTTTGCCCAATATTTGTCATGAATGTGGAAAGGGCTTGATCGCCTATATTACTCGACCTCTATCAGCGTTCCCTATTAAGCTACCGAACATTCCTGATCTTCAAAATGACAAATCACAAGCAGACTGTAGTGCCTGAGGGTGACTCTATCTTGGCGGATATTCTGTATGGTCCGCTGTGACATTTAGTTTCAACAGATTGATTCAGATTACAACTTGTCAGCCACGTGTCTTATTCACGTTCTGTAATCATTTCTCCAGTTGCGAGGTGTCCTTGACGTTTTAGGTAAACACACGCCTAGCAAGTAGGTGAATGTAGTTGAGTTTTCAGTATAGGGTAAACTAAGGTACTCCCATGATCGCGATGTGATTTGAAAGCTGTACTGGGCCATAATATCCGATGCCATGCCGATGCTTCACCAATTTGGCTTATATTTCAGCGGTTAAGACAGAATGAGCAGAAGTGGTCATTGGGTGATCATCACTTTCACCACGTGTTGCCTCCAACCGTCTGAACAATGTAGTAGGGACATTTGCAAGTTCAGTGCTGGAATAGTTACCCAAGGTAGTCCCGGATACCCGTTAGAGATGGAAGTATCTTGAACCGTAACCTTGAACTGCACTCACGGCCTAAGCTGCCGATAGTAATGAGTTAGTGAGTGACATTGTTTGGTCCATTATGGTCACGAACATACGAATATGGTAACATTAACGTTTTGAATGATTTAACTGTTACAGAAATTGTCGTTGAACCAAGCCCAAAAATAGAAACAAGCTATATCAGCAGTGTTATTTATACACTCCCTTCGTGAAGAAGGATTAGTCAAGTGAATGCAAATGTTCTGTCTCGATTCGTAATGAAACTACAGACCACGTAGTCGGTATTACATCGACTACCAAGTTAGAAGTCAGCTACAAACTGGCAATGTCATTTGTACCTTAGTAAACAAATATATGTTACTGACAGAGCTGGCTGATATGTGTGTATGTCACTAAGGACTCCAAATAAGTCAAAATATGACTTCAACAATTTTTATGAATGTCAAACTCAGAGTTCTGTTATTGACTGTATCATCAGGAAGTATGAGCAACAATCCTTATGACACTGCCCACAGACGGAACGACATGATCTGCTGCATCACTAACGAAAGGAAGAGTCCAAGAGTCAAATGTTGTTAGGTGTTCGAGTCGGTTTGTTTGGACATTCCCCGAAGAGCAAAAGTTCCAAGTAAATGACCATTGTTTGTCTGGTGCCACTTGTCTCTGCATATTCTGTAGATCAGTACTGCAGAATGTCTCGCATGGGAAAAGGCGACCGGAGTGCAGATGAAATCGATCAGACGAAATCGTCTGATTTTCTATTATATCTTCCGATAGCCTTCAGATTGATATAGGGCGGTGGGGTAGCCTAGTGGTTAAAGCGTTGGCTCGTCACGCCGAAGACCCGGGTTCGAATCCCCACATGGGCACAATGCGTTAAGCCCATTTCTGGTGTCCCCCGCCGTGATGTTGCTGGAATATTGCTAAAAGCGGCGTAAAACCAAACTCAGTCAGTGAGTCAGTCAGATTGTTAATGAGGTAAACTGTTGTTTGAAACTATACGCCGTTTGGCGAACACAGCGAGAATTATATGAACTTTCTTGGGATAAAGGCAATAACACTAACGCTCATCCCTAAGAGTCATGGTTTCGTTAATAGTTATTCATCCTATTAAAATTCCAACACGACGACTTAAACCAATACAGTAACAACGCTAAACTTTGTAAACAATGTAAACTGTTCAGCTTTACCCAAGGCGTCAAAACAAAGTTAACAAATTATGAGTGTAATCAAGATCAATTGAAATCATTTGTTACAATAGCATCACAATGTTTACATTCGATGTCAAACAATCATCCACACATCGACGTCGCTGTGACGGGCTGTAAAAAGTGAATTCATGTCAAACAGGATAGCATTGAAAACAAATGGTTCTAAAATTGAACGTTTCCGAGCAGATATTTTAGGAACTGACATTATGGAAGTATAACAATCCACAAACTCGTTTTGAATTTATGTCAAAACAGAATTGCATTGACAATTAGTGTTTCTAAAATTGAAGGATCCGAGTAGGTGTTTTAGGAAGTGGCATTAGTTTTGGAATTTATGGCTTAACAATACACAAACACTGTTTGCTACAAAGTATATTCAGAAAAGGTGTTTTACACAGATGAAATGACTCCCCATTCAACAAAGGATCAATACCATTAACCAGATGGTACAGACTATAGGAATATCATTAACCGGATGGTACAGACTATAGGATATCATTAACCAGATGGTACAGACTATAGGAATATCATTAACCAGATGGTACAGACTATAGGAATATCATTAACCAGATGGTACAGACTATAGGAATATCATTAACCAGATGGTACAGACTATAGGAATTAACCAGATGGTACAGACTATAGGAATATCATTAACCAGATGGTACAGACTATAGGAATATCATTAACCAGATGGTACAGACTAAACGAATATCATTAACCAGATGATACAGACTATAGGAATATCATTAACCAGATGGTACAGACTATAGGAATTAACCAGATGGTACAGACTATAGGAATATCATTAACCAGATGGTGCAGACTATAGGAATATCATTAACCAGATGGTACAGACTATAGGAATATCATTAACCAGATGGTACAGACTATAGGAATATCATTAACCAGATGGTACAGACTATAGGAATATCATTAACCAGATGGTACAGACTATAGGAATATCATTAACCAGATGGTACAGATTATAGGAATATTATTAACCAGATGGTACAGGCTATAGGAATATCATTAACCAGATGGTACAGACTATAGGAATATCATTAGCCAGATGGTACAGACTATAGGAATATCATTAACTAGATGGTACAGACTATAGGAATTTCATTAACCAGATGGTACAGAATATAGGAATATTGTGACTTGTGGCAACATTTTTACATATGGATGATACCATATTTCTTTGAGCGAGATCAGAAAAAAACATGACTGGCCTTGAGGTCTGAGTGGCTCTTGTACCTATATTGCAGTCAATTACTCCAGTTCTGTGAGGTATGCACAGTAAATGGCACCTTGTGATGGCAATGATCCGCTCTTTGGAGGAGCTAATATAAGTCGCAGCGACTAATATCCAGATGGCCTGTGGTAAAGATGAAGACAATAGTGTAATTCTCTCATCGTCTGCAGTAAGGATTACCGTGACACCGGGAAATCCATGGCGTTCAGTTTCCAGTAGCTAGAGGGAACGAATAGCTGAGAATAACAGAACCACAATACTTGCACCCTTCACTAGGAAATGGGGGATGGAAGGAAAAAATGTAATAAATAATAGAAGCATATTGCCATAATCCTGGTCCATACAAGTTTTCGTTGAACTGTATATTTTACCCATTAAGTCATCTAAAGCATATCATTGATTAATATGATCTCTGAGTACACGTGTGTTTAACATATAGTACTTACAGTGCACTGCATTGTAAAATTTCCACTGTTTGAAAGATGATTCACTATATATTATCTGTAAAATACGTTGTACGCTGCGAGTACGCTGGATAATATTTGGTAGAGGGATGCTACTGTGTACATCGATGATACCTTGTAAACTGGTGTTGTTTTGCAAACAAATGGTATTCCGTAAACAGATGCAACTTCGGAAATATTGAATACTCTCCAGATACTTTGTACACAGTAGAAACGCTGCAAAAAGATGCTACTCTGTGAGCAGATGGCTATCTGGTTATACAGGATACTCTGGAAGATTGGGTATCCATCTTTATCACAGTCAAGAGAATTCGCTCCTATAGACACACACATACATATATATGTCACAGCTACTTCTTGTCTCTTCGTGGGACAAGAAGAAACTCAGAAACTTGGTCAATGTGCCAATAAGCTCCATAACAATGCACATTGTCATGTTCTTGATTTGTCCAACTTCTACATGCCTCCAAGAACTCTCGTTTTCAGTAATGTTTTTGCTAAACCGTTTCCATCTGACATGACAGAGAGGCAAACAGGCAGAAGAATTCAGGGTGACAAGGACATGGAGAACGAGACAACCAATTTAACAGAGACAACCAGTGAGACAGGCAGACAAAAAGACAGTGACGCTGTGAGAGAAGCAGACATAATGAGACAGAGAGACGGACACCTAGACAGAGAGACAACAGTAAGATAAACCGACACACGGGGAGACAGTAAAGGACGCTCGAAGTATTTTCTGTTTTTGAAATAGATAGAAATATACTATCCGAGCTGATTTGGTTAAGGACATCAGCGTGACGGCAGTTCATCTTGAGCATACATTTTTATGAAAACGCGACATACATATAAATTTGGACAGGTACAGGATACTGCATGGTTCATAGGTAACGCACTCATATTCTTCTATCGTTTCAACACGCAACCAAAACGTGCCGCCATGTTGTAAATCATGGGTTGTCCCCACACAAGCAGAGCGAATGGTACAACACTATCCGTTCGTTTAACCTCTGTTATTTCTAAGTGCTTACAATTCAAAACCACAAGACTCTTCATTTCATTCATGGCCCTGCTCACTGCTGTTCGAGAAAATATATGTCCTGTGTTCAGGAATATCGAGATGCCTTGATTATTGAGTCATACTGCTATAGGCCTCGAGGTAACAGTTCGAGAATGTATGCCACTGCCACATGCTCCACAGTTAAACTGTGAGAACGGGGCGTACATTGGCCCGATCTCTAATTCCAAGACAAAAACGTTTTAATATAAACGTGAAGGGTCTCTAGGTATGTATACGTTTTGGTGCCAAGTATGATGGTATTTAGGTCGTAGGCCTATGGAAATGATACATGTCATTTAAGTAATCACAGTGATCATTAATAATTTTGATAAATCTATGATCCATTTGCACACAGTGGTGTTATCACAAGTCCTGTATTTGTACATAAGCTTACGGTAGTCACATGGAAAGTCGCTTTGTACACATATACCTGTTGTTTAGAAACTGACTTAATTGACCACACCTAGACAAAACGAAGTTTCTTGTCTGTGCACAGAGCATTGGGTGATATGTTTGTTTTCCAGGGTCTCGATGCACAAAACAATTTCAGCACAAAGGTGGTGTAACTCCCAAACTTTCACATAGACTTACGATAATCGAAGCTCTGTGATCGTTTTGTGGAAGTATCCCCATTGCAGACTCAATTACTTGCAGAGTGCCCTGCTATTTTAGAAGTGTTTTTACTGACTGAATCGAAGAACCATCTGCAGTTCAAATATATGATTATTACAACTAAAAAAACAGAGCTGACCATCCCTGTTTTACAATCATGTAAATATTTTATAATCATTTCTGCTGACGACAGCAACTTAAAAACAGAAACCTTTCATAATTTGTTCCATTACGAGTGAAGCCATTTAGCGATCCTCCATTCACAGACCAGTTTCACTTTAATCACAGCCCACTTTCATCAACTACACTAGTACATCATCGCCAGCGATCGCATCCTATCATGTTGCATTCCTCGCGATGAAGCTCCTACTAGGACGATTAGACCATGTTAATCATCTGGGACAGAACAAAGTATTTATACTGGAGCCATATTAAAGATCACTCCCTATCGATTGGGGCAGTCCAGTGTGTAAAACATCTTGACCGTGATGGAAACCTGTGAGTGGACATTGGTCTTGACATCAGGGCACGTCCTTTTCCATGTCTCTAACCTGACCTTTAAGGAAAATTATCGAAACAACTTCTAACAGTAAATGTCGTGAATACGAGTGAGGTCATTATCGTCGTATAAATTAACAATTTACTGTACCTTAATGCATGTATCTTCTGGATACACATTTTTCAGTGAATTACTGGTTACGTACAGCTAGTCTGGAAATTGTGTTAATGGTACAGCTATATTTAAACCTTGGAGAACAGAAACCATTTTAAATACCAGTAACATGGCTTAATCTAGCTATGTAATCAAGTCAGCAAGTCGTTTTGGGGTTTGACCAAAAACGGAAAATCAGCTCTCACTAATACATTTCCTTGTTGAATGCCACAGTTGTTGAACGCTGTGATTTCACGTTGTGCTGATAAGAGATTGGATGTCACCATTACACAGCTTTAGAGTAGCTTATCAGACATGGCAAATTTACAATAACGCTTAACGGAAATTAATTGTTGTCATATTACCTGGCAATCCCATTGTACGTTAAGATTAATAATGTTGATCCTATCTCAGCACCTTTAGTGCTCAGCATCGTGGCGTGATTTGCTTTGCTTGAAGTCATAATTATATGGGAGAGATTGCATAGCAAAATATTGAACATTTAATTACTCTGCGTCTTGTTGGCACTTTACACACATGCACATGACAAGTTCGGAAAGGTAAACAATCTATTTCAAATATTGGAAGAGGTAAATGGATTCACATTGTACTTTTAGTATAAAACGTTGACAAGTACATTAATATATATGCTTGTGATCAGATGACGACTGACCTATTTCACTCACATTCACGTGCACCGATAGCATTTATCAGAGTAATTGGTACTTGTTCATGTTCAGACTGCAGTGCATCAAGCAAGGAGACCAATAAATGTGTCTAATTGTTTGTTTTCATGGTTTTCATATCTTTGATAATTACATAGATGATCTGGAATAACATGGATGGTCATTTGGACGTTTTGGAAGTGCGTTGCTCTCTTAACGCTGCTACCACTGTTTTTCATAATATATTATTATCTTGTAAAGAAATTTTGATAATATCAGAGGTAAGGATCTACTTTGCCCCTTTAAGTTTGTGAAAAATGTCTTCTCTCAGCGTCTAGGCAACCACAACTACAATGCTGAAAAGAATTTAGAGTAATCAATAATGCCAACCTGTGTGGGTTCCTGAGATAACACAATAAGACAAGCGGTGAGTGATGCTCAAGACAGTACAGATTAATTCAGATTCAGTCAAATGATAAAGAAAGGCATCATCAATAATAATCAATGTAAATTAGATATAAAATGTCTTATAAAATAGATACACATTTCAACACAAATGCTGCAGTGTCCACCACAGGATGACCACAAATGACTACTACTACTACTACTACTACTACTACTGCTACTACTACTACTACTACTACTACTACTACTACTACTACTACCAATAAGAGACCAATAAGACAAGCGGTGAGTGATGCTCAAGACAGTACAGATTAATTCAGATTCAGTCAAATGATAAAGAAAGGCATCATCAATAATAATCAATGTAAATTAGATATAAAATGTCTTATAAAATAGATACACATTTCAACACAAATGCTGCAGTGTCCACCACAGGATGACCACAAATGACTACTACTACTACTACTACTACTACTGCTACTACTACTACTACTGCTGCTACTACTGCTACTGCTGCTGCTACTGCTACTACTGCTGCTGCTACTGCTACTGCTGCTGCTGCTACTGCTACTACTGCTGCTGCTGCTGCTACTGCTACTACTGCTGCTGCTGCTGCTGATACTGCTACTACTGCTGCTGCTGCTCCTGCTACTGCTACTACTGAAGAAATATTTGTGATTTCGATGTTGAGTGTGTACAAGGTGTACAAGATAAATGTGTCCTTTCCAATCAGAAATATTTGTTGTACTCTATTGTACTATTGTCGTTTAGCAACGAACACATACGATCTACGATAGATGGCAATAAATATACCCTTGTAACTGGTAGGGAGGTAACAATAACGCGTTTCATAAAATGTCCGCCACACAAAAATTTTAATGGAAAGATTATCCTCGGCTAAGTTGATGTGTACCTTAAAACGTGCTGTGACATAATTCACTTGTTCACAAACATGATCCAACCAACATTTCTGTATGGTTTGTAGGAAGACGATCTTTCAATGTTCAAAGTGTAGTTCTTGAAGTGACACCTTGGGACTTAGATTATCGATTAGGTCTTTAAGAAAACATGTTTTTGAGACTGGGACCAGATTTTGAAGCAGGCTCTTAATTCCTCAAGGACCTTGCTAATAAGACACACATTTTGTAAGTGAACAATTTTCGTGTCTGTTGAAACTTTAAGACTGTAGAAAAACATGTTACGTTTCTTTCATCATAGTATTTCCACGGCATATGTGTCACCTGACAGTGCCAGTCAAATACGGTGATACTTCCAATGTACGCTTAGTTTAATCGTCTTATTATCTACATATGAAGTGTCTACATCTTCCATGCTAGGCGTTTCTTCTGTCAGTTTTCTATTGTAACTAAATATACAATTATATGTCTCTTCATGTTTCATAAAAAGAGCAATATGTATCCCCATGTTATGAGTTTTCTCTCTTTTACAATTGTAAAGCATGTTACTAACATATTTAAGTCAAATGTATCTTACACACAAGCCATCATCCGGGCATCTAACAAATTTCATCTGTCACTCCAGTATGTATAACGTGTCATTTGTTTCCCATAAGAGGTACCGCCCCCGTGGTGTAGTGGTTGGAGCGTCCGGCCGGAGAGCGGAAGGTCGCGGGTTGGATCCACGACCACGTCATAATATGGACGTTAAAATATGGTACTTGTTGGTCCCTGCCTGGCGCTAGGCATTACTGGGTACGACAAGGACTGGTCGGCTCGGAGTCAGTATAATGTGTCTGAGTGGGGTATTCATGGTATCTCAGTGAGCTAGCACTATAAAACCAGCTTCAGTCTGGGCTAGTACAAGCAGCCGCACATACACATACACACGCATGCACGTCGTCATATGAACGGAATATTCTCAAGCACGACGTAAAAACCCAATGTCACCTCACCTCCCATAAGAGGTCGTTGCTGATTGTTTTATTTATGCACACACGGGAAAGCGATCGGGAAATGACTCCTCGTCTGTGTCTGGTGTCAACGCGTGGCTGATCGCCTGAAGGTATCCTTTTCTTTGAACATTCTAATGGTGTGCTTCGAATGGTAACAAATTATCAGATCAGATGAAACCGTAGAGAAAAAACAATACTGAACCTGAGAATATGTTCAGACATGTAGAAGTTGGACACATTTAGAACATTCTTTCGCCTCTCACCGACAGAAAAAGAAAAAGAACATTGTTGATGTATAAGAGCTAAATTGGTACCCAAAAGCAAATTACTGAAATCTCATTGTTTGTAAAAATGGTTATACATCATCTCCTACAAAGTATGCGCTATATATCCAAATTCGCATCTGTTTACACAATCACATCTGTTTACAGAGTATCGTCTATTTTACCGAGACCTACAGAACCACAACTGTTGACAAGGAATCATCTGTTGTGTATCCATTCAGTAATGGGCATCAGGCAACCTACTCAGTGTCGTTACTAGATAAACATTAAACACACGTGTACTCGGAGACTCTATTGGTCAATAGAGAAGGATATGCTGTACGTTTTGTATTAAGTTCAAACGGGTGTGTATTTTGTAAAATATCCAGTTCAAAGACATTGTAGGTTTTTTATCAATTTCATATCTGTATACCGCCTTCCCAATCCCGATCCTCATCTTCAAGAGACAATGCATGCAGTGTCGCATCTGTTATTCTCAGCCTCCTTTCCTCCAGCTGTTGGAGACTGAATGCCACAGATTTCCCGGTGTCACTGTAATCTTTGCTGCAGACGATGAAAGAATTATACCACTGTATCCATCTCAACCACAGGCCATCTTGATATTAGTTGCTCCTCTAAAGAGCAGATCACTGCCATCAGAAGGTGCCATTTAATGTGCATGCCTCTCAGAGCCGGAGTAATTGACTGCAATAAAGGCACAAGAGAGACTCGGTCCTCAAGGCCAGTCATGATTTTCTGATGTCGTTCAAAGAAATATGGTTTCATTCTTATGTAAAGATGTTGCCACAGGACCCAGTATTCTTTACCATCCTGTCAATGTATCCTCTGATGAATGGGGAGTCATTTGATGTGTAAAACATTTTTTTACATTCACTTTGTAGCCAAAATTGTTATTCTCTCATATAATTACTCAGGACTGTGGAACGTGTCTACGGGGTATCAAGGTATGTGTATGGGTATGCTTCTATAATGACATTTCGTAAAGAATAGTTTTGGAATTTCTATTTAAGGTCGATGTTGGCCAGCATTTTCCGACCTGTGAAGATCAGGGTTAGAACTGATTTTCAGCAACCCATGCTTGTCGTGAAAGCAACTAACGGGATCGGGTGGCAAGACTTGCTGACTTTGTTGACACTTGTCATCGATTCCCAATTGCGTAGATCGATGCTCATGATGTTGCTCTCTGGATTGTCTGGTCCAGACTCGATTATTTACAGACCATATAGCAACTGGTCTTTTTCAAATTACGAAATAATGCCTTATTGACACTGGGAATGAGGCAGTTCTTATTCCCTTCTCAATAAACAACAAGCCAAAATAATGACGTCGAACTTTAATTAAGGTGAAAACAGAAACAAAAACACTGTTACTCCAAAGGATACAATGGATTACGTACACCCCTCAAAGTATATTTAGTACACAGCAAAAGTGTGGCTGTTGACCAATTTCTATCATAAATGTCTTCCCGATGATGGAAGTAATTTCTAATTACGAATTCCTTACACCTTACTGGATTACTATGAACATCTTTGTTCGTCGACGATATTTCAGTGACAATGTTAAGCTGTCCAACGTTGTCACTAGATACAGACGAAGAAAAACACAAGATTCACAAAACCACTTCCACACTGTTTAGTGTCGGATGTATTCGGGCGAGCGGACCCAACAACAGCTAATCCCTTCTCTTCAGACTATTTAAATACCATCACTGTTCGAGTTTCAAAACATTCATTTTCAATTCTATCCTAACATAAAACTCACCCTTTGCACCTTGTCACAGTTGAGCCTCTGATCGAAGGTAAACATTATCTAACTGATGCTTATAACTGTAGCGTTTAAATCTGTGAACTTTGGGAAAAGCTGCACGTTTACATCTATTTCGTCAACCCTTTCAACGCAGTGATTGTGCTTTATTCGTCATCTTAGAAATATGATAGGTTGAACACCATCTAAAACATCGTCGTGAGTAGTGCCAATATACATGTTTTGCCCCACCACATAAACGTGCGTAAAGTCCTCAATGTGGGCATGAATTGTTATACTTTTCAAACCAGTTTATCAAAGTTAGCGGCATGAAGGCTGTCGGTAGGCATAATAGAAATATCAGACGATTTTCTCTGAATTGCTACTGCATTATCCCATGTGAAATCTACTACAGTCATGACCTAAAGAAAATACACAGAAAGGTGGCACGTAAACGTTGAAGCCTTGTTCTTCGGGGAATGTCCAGACATACTGACTCGACCACAAAACAGCATTACATTCACTGGCTAATTGACTGGCAAGACTGGCAAGACTTCTCTGTTGGTCAGTGATGTTGGAACAACACATAATGTCACTACGTCTGAGGGCAGCGGTAGGAGGAATGTTGCTCACGTTTCCTGATGATACAGTCAATAAAAGAATCTGATGTCTGTCTTTGACATTTTATAATTGGTAAAGACTTTCTAGTTGTTCATATTCCCCGGTGACCTATGAAACAACACCGGTTCTGTAAGTTTCAAATGTAGGATATATTATCACTGCAAATGTTGACAAAACATCTACCGTCACTTGACAATTCCCTTTTACACAAAGGGAGTTTATGAATAACACTGTTTTATCACTGCTGTAAAGTACATTAGAGCTGATATAGCTTTCGACGACAACTGTTTTACCGTTATACACCCCAAAACGTTAATGTTACAATATCCCTTTGTCCGTTACAAACAGAGAGTTCCATACCGTCACCGACAATTTCAAAGCTATAGTAAGCTTGTAACGCCGTGAGTGGAGGTGGAGAACATATGACTACGATGTCGTACGAGGAATCTGAGTCTGGGCTACCTTGAAATACCTTTCCAGCACTGTGCATACAAGTAATCCTCGACACAAACAGGAGTTGTCAGTAATACACTGTTTCAACGTTTGAAGCCACACCCAGCGAAAGCGATAATTACTCAATGGCTAATTATCATGTTCATTTATCTAAACTGCTGAGATACCTACAAAGTCAAACTGCTGAGGCATCGTCCTGAAAGTACCTGGCATGTATACTACACTGATACAAAGAGTCTGTTTGCATAAAACGTCATGGTAAAACCACGTAACTGAGAAATGATTACCGAACATAAACACAACAGGGGTTGACAAGTTGTATTCTGAATCAATTCCTGGACACTAAATGTCACAAAGGACCATACAGAACATCCCCCTGGGTAGGTTCATCCTTTGACACAACGGTCTGCTTATGATTCGTCCTTTTAAAGTTCAGAAATTTTCGGTACCTCAACCATTAACGTTGACAGAAATTATGTAAAAAACATTCATACCAAATCTATGACAAAAGTGTGAAGTTCGTGATCTTTGCTTTCCTTTAACAAAGTATCATGACAGTCGGCTGCACGGTTTACACACTGCAGTCGCACATAGACTGCAGGAAAGGAATAATTTATTCGTGACGGTCTATAGGCCACAGAGGACGCTTTAACCCGGCTTTGGTGGATACAGTCAATCCTCTCTATTCAGCAAAAGCAAGATATGCGGAGACGCATTACGTGGAAACACAAATCGTGTCTATTTAATGCTGTCACCTATAACTCGCACAGACACTGATATGCAACGGCCGTAAATGGTCAGAGTGACCATGAGCACCGGGAATTAAGGATAAAACGTGTAAAGAAGGCTCATCCATGGTATAGCCTTTCTGCAGACAGAAACCCGACAAGAGGCTCTTTGGCAAACAAAATCTCCGACCAAAATATTTGCAATTGTGAACACAAATAATTGGCTGGCAAATACACAGACACCTCAGTGAAGGCGGTGATGCGACCCCAGTCGCATCCATCAACATACAGACATATTGATTGCTGTAAAGAGCCCTCACTGGGACAAGTAGGATACAGCTGATGGATGGGACGGCAACGACTATTGTCCACTGTGACACGGAATGTCCACTGTTATGATATTTACGTCACTTTTTTCACGATCAGAACACTCTGCTTGGAAAGGTCACTTGTATTGTTCCTCCCTCAGTGATCTTCAGGGCCCGGCACTAATCAGGACCAGCAGTGGGTATAACCAGCGGCATTGAGGACACATGGAAGACAGTCAATAGATGGCAGTGGTCGCTTGGTGGTCTCATTTTGGTCAGTGAGAGATAACAAATGTATTCGGTAGCATTATTCCATTGCCCACAGACAACAAACAACACACGTTAAAGCTTTAAGCTTAATAATAGAAAACGAACTGATTTGAAATGATATGACATACATTACTTATAATGAAAAAAAATAGTATCACAACCCACCACCAAAAACCACTTTCAGTTATATCAGCGCATGTCACATGTGATTAGTTTTTCTTGTCTCAGGTTGTGGAAGCCCATCAGTGCGAACCGGTAGACGCAGTTTCCTCACGTGCCCAAGGGATACAACCCGTAGACAACTGTGCCTCCCGTGCTCGGTCCTTTGAGAATGAAACACATGTGACTTCTCAGTGATGGACGACAATATTAGGAACGTTTGTAAATTGGAACTTCAGAACCCGAGGCAGTTCTTATTTCCTTGACTGATGACGTGAATGTTCTTGATGATGCATCAGCTGGCTGTCACCTGATTTCTTTACTTTTGTTAAATGTCAGATTGACCTGTGGCTTTATAAATTGCAAAAAAACATCTGACTTGTCTTGAAAAAACGGATAGGTCAAATATAAGGAGGATTATATACACGGTGATACGCGGGACTGGATTTATTTGAATGAAGTTTGAATGGCAACGTTAGTTTAATGCGACGTTGTTATAGGGAAGGTTCATCAGCCTCCAGCCGTGGTGACCATTCACCTTTATAGTTAAACGTTTTTTGTCCTGGACTAGAGATCAGGTGAATGTACGCCTCCGTTCTCACAGTTTAAACTCGTGTTTTTCGTTAAGTAGCTCGCCGTGGCTTTGAAGAAACATGGGCATTGACATGAACATCCACAAGAGCTCAATGGTGATCTTCTGCACTCGTACACTCGTAGAAACAGCCACACATACACACGCATGCATGTCGTCATATGAGCGAAATATTCTCAAACCCCATTTCACCCCACCTCACCCCATCAGCCTCTACATACAGCTGTTAATGGAAAAGCTTCGAAAGGTACCAAAGCAAAGCCTTGGCGAGGACGATGGATTGTTTCCAATATTTTAACATTACTTTTCCAGGATCCATAATGTAGAACAGTGTGGGGTTCATGATCCACTCCCGACTTTGAACTTGAAACATCTTTAATCAAGTGGAAGGGTTTCAGGCATTTTCATTTTTTAAATATTTGATATGTGATAAGAAAATTCAATAGCTCTCGAAAATGACACCCATGAATTATCCTCCTTTACAACTTCAATAGGAATGTCATCTAAAATTCGGTCTGTGTCACGGGAAGGTTTGTATTTTGTACAAAAAATGATAAATTTGATTTTTTAAGAGTCAAAAAAAGACCATTTTTTTGATTTTATGAAGTCATAATTCTAGCTGCCTTACGATAGTATACATATGAAAACCACCCACGACATCATGTGAACCTTTCAAAACTTTGGCGAGGCTAATTATTTCACTACTAAACAATCCTATCTTGTGGGACACCCTGATCCTGATTACAATGATCAGACAGGGTAGAATTCACGCGGACTTGAAACTGTCTGTCAGTTAAACAATTGGATATGAACAGTGGCAGATGTTAAAGTCCGTGTTTCAATGTAGCGGCGTATGCATTGTCGACATCGAAAATGATAGTTGGTTATTAATAACTGCATTTCTATCATGTGATTCTATCTGGACTAAATGGTCAACAGTCCACACTGAATAGTAGTTATTAGATTATTACATTTCATGTGCCATGTCAATCTATTGTTGACAATGTATTCCGTGGTTTTGCAAATGCAGCTGGTTAATGCTATAATTGGAAGGATCAGTATACTCACCTCCAGCTTTTGGCATAGGAACTACTACTGCTTCACGTCATGATGGTGGAAAGTTTCTGGGTGTCCAGATTTCATCAAATATGAATACTAGGCGATTCTAAAAATGATTCCAGTAAGTGCTTCTGGAGCTGATAGTGGAAGTAATCAGCTCCTGAAGCAGTATCAAGGGCTTGTCCAAGGGCAGCATGGTTGCCATGGACAGATGATAATTCAGTATAATCTTCTTCATTTTCTGAATTGATGTTTTTGTTCTTACGGTTTAATCTATTTTTGGAATTTAGGTACATATTTTGAAGAGCGAGGGTGTTCAGCCAAAGGTTTGTCACGTTTGTAAGAACGTGCCCTGCCTTACAATGAGGAAAGTTGTTTTATTATATGCTTAAGTGTGCAAGACTGAGTTCGAGAGAAGTGACATTTCACTGCAGCGACAGACATTTGATATGTAGTAGTCTGAACATAAGCCACTGATTTTGATTTGCAAATTCCGGATTTTGTATATTTGGCATCAGAATCGTGATCATCTTCCCCACATTCATGACATATAATTCGATTGTTGAATGATTTGCCCAAACCGTTGGCATTTGTGACATCAAAGTGGGTTTGAAATGTACGTCACATTTTCAGTATTTAAATATCCTGATATGTTTTGGTAGAGTTTTAAGTTTTGAAAATGTCAAAAGATAGGTATTTTACTTAATGGCTGCATCATCTCGTTTGTACAGGAAACGCTTGGCTTGAGTCTCAACCTGATCTGTCAATTCATTCGCTGTTTAAGTTTCAGGGAGATCAAACAGAAGACGGTTTCCTAGTCCTGACAATCCATTTTCTGGAATTTACAGTTTTGTGACGTGAAACCACTAGAGGCGTATAAGCCAGCTATTTCGCAGCTTGCAAAATTGTGACTTACGCCACGTGTGATCGCTTTGTGGAACTCTCTCTGTGCCAGAGTCGATTACTTGTTGAATATCCCATTGGTATCTAAGTGTTTACTGACCGAATCGCAATTACACATTCCATCTGCACTTCAAACATATGATTACATCTGAGGGACATCAGAGCACGTCATTAGCCATATCTTTCAGCCTTCATTTGATAAAAAACTAAACAAGTTCTAACATTCATATCGTGGAGACTAGCAGGGTCACCGTATTAAATAGGCCATACACTGTGCGCTAATGCAAGCATTTTCAACATACACACTCGCACATATCTTGTATTCATTATACACCAAGGTACAAAGCTATTCAGAATGGGCAGAAAATCCCTACCACATACACGAACAGATTAATGCATTTATGGTATTGGTATTGAACAATGAAATCAGCATTCATTCATTCTTGTCATTTCAAGACCAATCGACCTACTTTCATTTTACACTCGAGTACATGTCTACTAAACTTGATCTTCTATCGTATCGATGAAGTTTCCTGTTCACGAACTGCATTCAAAACGACACCAATAAGTGTGGTCTGTGGTATTGTGTCACTATGGGCTTTTGATATCTGTAAAATATGATAATATAAGACAAAAGAATCTACTTGTCCCTTTAGGTGTGCGGAATATCGTGAAAGGATGACTGAGATCACAATGTGGGATCCAGACTCTTCAATAAAACCAATGTGCACTGCTTCATGGGATACTCGTAACACTTGGAGATAATCAGCAGCTTGATGCTAAGAAAGTAAAGGTTAATTTCAAGTTCAAAGAAAGGATACGATGATTAATAAGGCGGAATGGGAGATTGAGGATACAATATCAATAATCTCTTGGGTAAAAACACCGGACCACTAAACGTTGTTTTCCAGTCTAATAAATGAACTTTTCGACTAGCAGACTCCAATACCGTCACCACAGTGTCCGCTATTGAAGCATACACATTTTGCTGATTTTTTAGACAGTCCCTGGATACCTCAAACACCGCGTGAAGGAGCATCTGACGTTACAACATTAACGCCTACGATTAAACTGCATTATTGGTTGGGGATACATATGTACAATGGCGAACATGTATACTCCTAACGCTAACGTAACTGCCATGCGGCTGCCATACAGGTGGTTGGATATCATGGAGGGCCAATATACTCTAAGTACTGCTGTCACACCAATGGTATTGCTGGGGGGCATCGATTTGTCATCGGAGATCAAGTATACGAGCTGATTAATTTAGAACGAATCTCCTGCAACCTATACTGGCCGTGGATCAGATGGCTTGGCTCGATCAATTGGCTGACAGCGTGTCATCGTACCCCTACCGCGTGGATCCTTGCTCGCAATATGGCCCCCACTCGATTATTCACAAAACGCAATGTTTCTGGGTGAGTTGTTAAACGTTAAGAATTTATTCTTAACCAGAGATACATACATACATACATACATACATACATACATACATACATACATACATACACACACACACACACACACACACACACACACACACACACACACACACACACACACACACACACACACACACACACACACACACATACATACATACATACATACATACATACATACATACATACATACATACACGCGATATTAATTATGTCTCCACGACAACGTAAGCAAAGCTTTATTATGTACCAGACAACGCCGCTGTATTCTAATAGAAAAGTAGTTTTTGTCTAAGCCTGCTGAGTCCTCAAGGAGTGTTTCATCGTAATTACCTGTTTCATAAATATGATCGAACCCACATTTTCATATGGTATGAAGGAAGAAGATCTGTCGGTATTCAAAGTTCCGTCCTTGAAGTGACACCCTCAGCGTTAGAGTATCGATTAGATCTTTTACAAAACATGTTTTTGAGACTGGAAAGGGATTCTGAAGCAGGCTCATAATCCCTCAAGGATCTTGCTAATTGGACATTCTTTTGTAAGCGAACTCTTTTCTTGTCTCACTTTAATCCTGTAGAAGAGCATATTACGTAACATCTCTTTTAGGCGATGTTCATCATAGTGATTACGTGGCATATGTGTCGCCTTACAGTTCCAGTCGAACACGTCCAGTGACACTTCCAATGTAAGGTGTCCATGCAGGTAGCAAAGGTACTGTAAGTCCCCATGGTCCCTAGTATGGTGATCTACCTTCTGTTGTTGGCGATCTCTAGCCTGTTTTTATATTGTATTGTCCCAATAGTGCTATTAGTTTTAAACTTTCCACGCTAGTTTTAATTCTAATTGTGATATTTTAGTTGTTTTACTGTCCTTCGTCGACAGGTTTTTATAACGTACATATATTCCATTTTAATGTCAAATGTTCTCATTTCACTTTTTATTGTATAAATTGTTTTCGTCACGATATGACTGAGATATTGCCGATGTGACGTTAAATATTAACTCACTCACTTACTCCAATGTAAGGTTCGTTAAATGGTAAAACTATCAATAAACGAAGTGTCTACCTCTTCCACGCTTGGTGTTTTTGTATCATATATCATAACAATATGTAGTGTGATATAGCTACTATTTTCACGGTAAACAGCAGTAGGAAAATCATGCATCATAGTTAAGCTTTGAAAAAAACTTCTTTGAGTGGCATTTTAGAAGTTTGGACGTACAAAACTGAATTCCTGCTTGACAACGGTACAAGTATCTGTATCGCACCTTTACGAAATAAAGCTGTTATTCATAAAGTTCGTTTAATATTTGAAAAAAATAATTAAAAAGATGAAACCAGTAAGATCTAAGAGTAAAACCATGAATCCATAATGAGTGTCCTTAATGCATTTAGATGTTGGACAAGTTTGGGAAAATATTACAAGGAACGTTATTATGGATACGAACGTCTCGTGTTACTTCTTGCGCTTTTCACCCCATGAAAGGGCAAGAAGTAGCTGTGAAATTAATAAACATAGCTTTTTTAGCGGTTGTGTCAATGTCACTTCCAACGTCCTTCGTGTGGTTTTCCAACATAAATCTTACATTTTAAATGTTCCCCATTCAAATCTTCTTAGACACAAACGTACATGCTGATTTCATAGTTATGAATTAGACAAATGATTTCAATGGGATATTTCTGTGATTATGGAGTGGTTATTGCCAATTTTCTTTGTTGAAATGTTCACTCTGTGTTTTATTATTACATATTTTATGAAGTATGTCATATTATAACGGTATAGAAGAAAAACATCAAGGTATCGAAATAGTTTCAACTGAATGAAAGAAGGCATTATGTTGTGTGTGAATCCTTTACCATATTTTGCTGTCACACGAACAATGTAGAATTTTCCAAACTCATTAAGTCACGACATCCTTGCAACTATTATCAAAACCTCTTTGTGAAGCTGTCAAGCTGTGCACATGCGTGCAAAGCAAAAGTGACCAATCTTGCATGAAGCTGACATATTACCGACCGATTAATCACGAGGATTTTTGTTCTTATAAATAACATAGCCTTTTACCGTTTGTTTTCAAAGACTCATTTTGGCTCGTTAAAATGTCACGGAGGCAAAACCAAATTGATCTAAATAATTGAATTTTAAAGTATTTTAAAGAACCAGTTGCCAGTATGATGCTAATTAGCAACGTTCTGTGCATTTCAACAACAAATATAAAGAACGTCTGATTGGTTTTACACTGAACTCGCAAATTACAAACGTTACTTTTTCAGTATGGGTTAATCCAGCCAGTGAGTATGTACTGTGAATAAGACAGCTTCTCTTGTTCAGTTCATGCCATCATCGGCACGATCCGAAACTCTAGGGCATGTTGGAATAAGATAAAATTTCCTATTACGTGATGTTGACGCAGTCTTTTGTGTTTCTCGCGTCTTCAGGAAACAGGCTGGTCGCAGCGTTCGGGGGCGTATAGCATTCCAAATCAAAGTCTGTGAACTAGGGGAAATTCGTGACTCTGACTGTTTTGTCGCGATCGTGATTCAGAATGAAGTTGTGATGCTGTCGAGTGGCTCTTGTTTTTATCAATATAGCATTATTTTTTATAAGATTTTGAGTTGATGAGCAAGCGGCATTGTCCGATCCTGTGTTGATGGACGTATAACCATTCATCCTTTAAGTCTACTTGGCTGTCTTCATTTTGAATTTGATAAAACATTCCGCAAACAGGGGACAACATATTTTGCTAACATTTAATTACCATTTGCCATTACGACAACGACTTTTAATGTGTAGTTTACGGTTAATGCCGCACGTTAAATGCAACAAATGTAGATGACGTTTTGTTTTATGGCCCATAACAAATATGATGTAAACCGTTATGACCTCGAGCGTAAACTAGTCTTCTTCAAGGTTATCTTTTGTTATTCTTACGGTGACCTTGTCCTTTGCGAGAAACCGTCTTTGACACAATGTCCAAGCAGATTTGTGCTTGTTGATACTCGATATTCTTAGAGAGGGTGACAACACCAGCGTGCACTACTTTGACGATCACATCGACGTATCGTTTTCAAATAGGTAGGAACGGGGTGAACGGTAAAGATTATACAGCGCCTGTGTTTGAGCCAGGCAGTAGGTCCAAGATTTCAACAGTGGGAGCATTCGAGTTGTTGAGCATTGTTATAGTTGGGGGACCCGTGAAGATCCGGGTTAGAATTGGTCTTCAGTAACCCATGCTTGTGGTAGGAGGCGACAAACGGGATCGGGTGGACAGACTCGCTGACGTGGTTGACACATGTCATCGTATCCCAATTGCTTATGCTGTTGATCACTGGATTGTATGGTCGAGACTCGATTATTTACAGACATAAAGGTGGAATATTGCTGAGCGCGGGGTAATACTAAACTCACACAGTCACTCACTCAATCACTCAGTTGGGTTTTGGGTTACAGCTGCTCCCTATTCAACCTGTACTGGTCGCACATAGTCTCGATGTTTGGACTGACAGCGTGTCATCGTACTCGGAGGGTGGTGACCCGTGCTCACAATATCAGTCATTGGGCCACACTTGCTTATTCACAAAAGGCAATATTGCTGAGTGCGGTGTTAAACTACAGCATGTTACAGGTGTTCTGAATCATTACAGATACCGCTTCAATTACTCTTAGTTCCATAAATTTCTCACCAGAGATGTTGGGATGTGTTCTTTTTTGATACCTAACAGCCGGAACGCTTCAACAACGCAAGGGCATGTTGACAATAACCACCCAGAGACATATCATACACAGTATCTCATCAGACGAATATGGATATTCTACGGTCAGTCCATCAATTCATTATTACATCAAAACGTTTTGATTCATAAAGTTTTGTAGCTTCTCTTATTTTTTATTTGTATCAACTGGCCACGAAACAAAACCAAGATAAATTGTTGATATCCATGATTGATATTATTCAGAGATAACTTGATATAACCACTATAAATATGTACAACATTATGCACAAATGTGAACCTTCACATGTTTTATGGAGCGCCATTAATATAAGCCATTTAGGCTTGTTTGCCAATCCTTTTCTTTCTTCTTGTATAGAATAAAATATGATTAAACCATATCATACACAACCGGACTGACTTGATTTCGGTTTGGTCTGTTAAGAAACGAGTATTGTGTGATTACATTTATGTTCATTCTATCATATTCGTGGGAATACCAACTACCAATCCATTTGTCGTGATATTTCATATTACAAGACAAGTGGATTATCAGTGGTATGTGACAATATTATCTGTCTGTCGTTGGCATACTCGCGGCGGTATCCCAAGAGGTTGAAGTATTTCAAGTCAAACGTTTCTTGAAACACAGATGGATACATCTAAGGTACTGATGTCATTGCTTTGATAATATACGATGACGTTAGGTACGTCTAAGATATATAACAACTTAAACAGACATATGACTAAAGACAGCATATAATGAATGAGCTTACAGTACACACGTAGTCGGTGAGTTAGTCTGTACGTGTCCTGTAGTTGTATAGATCGTCCTCATCCCGATGTTTCCTTCAGAATTCAAGGGAAAGATCAGGCTCCGTATCCACGCGAGAGCTTACCGCCTGCTTGTCTGAAACGACAGTTAGATAGTGTGTGGTTTTTACTGAATGGTAAGATGAGGTATGTCTGCTATATCACATGCAGGAGGAAAACGGACTCATTTCATTGGAAAACAAGATCCTGTTGCATGGCTGATAACACAGTCTGAAACTATTGTGGGAGTGAAAATGCTTCTACATGCCAATTTCTAATTATTTACCAAGATGATTTACAGTCCCACTTTAAGCAGGCTTATCTAAAAGCATCGTGTGTCGTTTTAACGACATGTAGATAAGTGTGAAAAATGAATCCAAGGAAAGAATTCATTTTGGGAGTGGTTTAACTTCACCACAGAACGGGTGTATCTTTGCTTGGAAGGTATGGCTATATACAGTATCTATGGTTATAACACAGCAGGTCTGTTCCCTCATCTTTAATTGGCTTTTAGCTGCATCATTGCACAATCTAAGTAATTACCGCCCGTTTCCTTGGTGACGCTGAACTACTGAAACCGTGGAGGAAAACACAAGAGCTACACGCAACTGTTGCATTACAATGTCGAGACTGGATGGTGACATTTCTGTGTTGTGGATAGCACACGAGGCTCAACAGCCAGCGAGACGTCATCTTTGGCGCTTTCACCTGACATCAGCGGTTACCTCCCCTCCACTGGGCTACGCAATCCCACAATTGGAACTAACAGATTTGTGGTAATTGAATTGTCAACGGACATCCAAGCCAAGCGAAGCAGAGCGAATGACGAGCATGGGATCAACGTATTGCGGGTGAGACTTTTAATGAGATGTAACATTTTTTTTCTGATTTGACTGATAGGTGTATGCTTGCATATTAATTTCACTCAGTGTCTCCTAATGTATGGCACAGTGATAGGCAAGTTGTGTGGAACGGTAACTATCATCATGACTCACATGTTCCGATGGACTGATCTATACACAGTTCTCAAGACACATGTGAAAAGCAATATAGGAATGATCGTTGGTGCTACATAGATCTTACACTATTATATATATGCTTAAAGACGCCACTGTGTCCATCACTCTTGATTATACACATGATCTTAGATTAAACACAGGAAACTTTTTAATCGTATTCTTTCATTTAATCATTTGGCTGTTCAGTCAGATTCTCTTTGAGGTATATGACGTCATGCAGGCATATGTGTAGCAATAGTAGTGTAGATATGATAACAAATATGCGATATTTCTTAGCAAGGCAGTGAATTTTAGGATAGGGGGCTTGGTGGGGTGAGGCGGGTGTGTTAACCAGGTTAGCAAGTGGGGACTAGGGAGTGAAAGCATGAGCCGACGCTTTAACACCCTGGCTCCTTGATTATTACTTGGTAATAGTATAGTTTTGTGGATAAGGTGTTACTCCGTTGCCAAAGATCTGATCGATTCCCAACATCCGTACAGGTGTGAAGACTATTTCTGTTTTATGATGTACTACTACGAAGTGACAGAAACTGAATAAATGACCACTCAGTCCGACTCTAATTGTGTAATTATATATATGACAACGATTCATATTTCTTCTTTGTTTACGAGTGGGTTACTAAACACTTAAAATACTATTAAGTCTATTCCATTTGAAACAGATACATTGGTTACACTAACGTCTGTCTGGCCACCTGAGATGTGGACGGAACCGAACGTATATTCGTCTGCCTCAGAAACGTCGTCAATGCCACTTTTAAGATTGTGGTATCGATCAAAGGTTCATGAAAATGTTGAGCAAATTATCTAACATTTCAAATCAATCAAATTCAAATCATTCGAAAATCTCATTTTATGTATGGAATAATCAATTTACATTTCGCTGTTTGGTTTGGTTTCATTAACATTATGTGTAATTTGTATTGTGCCGGTTAACGTTGATTCCAATATACGATGCAAAATATGTCCGAACTTGAATGTGAAGGGTAACACAGAAAACGAGATAAGCCGAGGGTTATTGTCGTATAAACCTTCCCATCACCAACACACCAGCTCGCAAACTACATTTATTGTCATTCCAAATGCTATATACATTGGTAGCCTCTTCCACAACAATCCATTGTAACGTGCAATCTGACGTCGTGTGCACGTTGAAATTGTCTCATATTCGATATCATGTAAATGACAGAAGATGACAGAATCATGACAGAATCATGACGTGTGTAACGTGTGTGACTAGAATTGTAACATGAGATAGGTTCTATTGTCCAGCAATGTGTGTCACAGGTTCACAGTTTCAGAAGCTCCACGTAGCTGGCGTCTGGCAGTCCACGGATTTTCACGTGATTCAATTAGGCAGAATGAACAAAAGGTGAACGAACTCTTTTCTGTTTCAATAACTCTACGGCGTATGTAATCATGAAGACACTTTGAAATACTCTTTTCTGTTCAAACATCGAGGGATGATTAACATATGCTTTGACACTTTAAGTAATTACTGTATATTTAAGGTAGACCAACAACACAACACGTGGCCATATGTGCGTGAAGCATTATGCAACACTGCCTTTATCGCCTATCGGAATGGTGTATAAGGTCACCTTTAGAAAATGAAAAGAATATATATTCATTAGCAAATTTATACAGGTTACATAAGTAGTATTTTCTTTATTGGTTGCTTAACATAAGGATATTGAGTCCGTTATCTTCCTTCAGAGAATAGTTTCACAAAGAAATAGTTTTGTTATGTACATATGTATCATGTTTGATAACTATCATCATAAAGGGATTACCATCTAGATGTAATAAGGTGGGCGGTTTACATTGGTTCACACTTACCTTAGATTGATAATTTAATAAAACACGTCCAGGTGTAACAGGCAATGAAAATAACAACACTGAACACAGATGACTGAATTTAATCACATGTCATCACTATCCAATTATCAGCATTTAATTTCCTCTATATTCACCTTTGCAGAGATTCTTTGTTGCACTCGTACAAAATTGATTAAATGCGCCGTATACATATTTGTCTGCCTACACACCCTAAAACAGCAATTGGCACACACATTATTTAATGCCCACAATATTGCAATGCCTCACTAAACAGAAGATCGAAATTTATCGCTGTATTTAAGATGATTACTATCAAATAATGTTGATGGGGACACTCCTTTTCATTATTTTTGGTGTCGTTCAAGAAGATGTCAGATATTAAATATGTCATTTACATTCACGAAATATATAACGTAAACTATTTCCCTGTAACATTTTGGACAGATAGTCAGTCGCAGTCGTGTACGAGTTGGAACGTTTCATTGTTCATTTATCCTGTTGTATTTCTAACACCATTCGCTCTGGAAATGTTGCACACGGCTAACCCACACCAATGTTGAAACAGGTTTTGTACCAATTCTGATTTTGACAAACCCGTTTAATTTACTATAATAGTAACTTAGAGCGACATTTAAGGTTATAGGTCTCCGCTAATTGAATAGCCATGTTCGTCAATACAGCCACCAGATCGTCCCTAGACTAAACTCTGAAGTGTCATTCTGTAGACTATGCCATGTTTATTCTCATCACACCATGAAACAATATCCCAGGTACCAGGAGTCTTAATAATTGACAAGTAACTTCTTGACCTGTCACGCGTGTAAGATAAATCCGATAAACAAATAGACAATGTTATTACTATTCTGATATCATGCGTCATGAATGTATGAATATATGGACATATTTATATTGTGTGGATACAATAGTCCTGTAACGTATCAGATGATTTAATTAAAATGTCAAAACCTTGCATTTGAGTTACATGGCAATGTACAGAATGAACAATCTATAGAATCTACAACGGATATATGTACTAAAGAAGGTCAAGGGACAAACACGATACATCGAATCCCCCCTGTTCGAGATAAGCCGTGTGCTGATAAATATGATGATGGAATCATAGCGTTCCATTGTCCTAGGAGTTCGAGTCTCAGGAGTGTACGCGGAAGAGGCTTCACCGCAGAGGCGTTTACATATGAACGTATGTGTTGTGAATTAACGCCTGTCATAAATATACGAGTTTGTAGATGTGCATCATGCTCTGTCAGGGCAGTTGCATATGATGTGTAATGTTTATAACCGTAGTGTAACGCCATCCTTTTTTATGACAGATAGCAATTGATTTCGCAGCTAAGCAAAACATCCAATCAATTTTCATCTGTAATCAGAAATCTGACCAGATATGTTTTCATTGGCACATCTGAACTTGGTGGAAACATATCTTCAATCACACGAATAGTTCAACTTGATTGCATTCAGAGAGTCTCATCATGTTCTGTGTTGAGATATTGAAAATGCTTGCTTGGATTTGACGTGGCAATGCTTTGCGAGGCAATCATGAAGAACTATCCATGTGATTAAAGATCATTTTTCGACATATCTTTCATGGTTATATTAAGATATCATCACATTTCAATCACAATGACATTAGATTGGTGTTGAATTATGATAGCCGATGAACACAGAACTGTGGTATCAATGAGTGGAATTATTGACCTATGTGCAACAGTGATTAGACGTTTGTTTCGGTCGTTGACTAGGGCATTCATGACTGTGACAGTTCTGTTTGAGGAACTGGCCCAGAACATTACTACAAGGTTCGTGGTTTACTTGATTCAGTCTTGCCCGGAACAAAGACACCTGAAACCTGAATCACAATTTCCGTGTGAAATCATGGCCTCTATTCTGGAATGAAATTTGAATTCCACACCAAGGAATGAACACTAATGAACAAGAATGTGACCAAACAATACACGGAAACCCTGTCGATGCCCCACTAGAACGTGCAGAGCTTGTATGGAGGCGTACTTATTTAATTAAATTGAATCGGGAGTTCACGTTATAATGTGCTCCGTCCTTATGGGGTATCTTCCTACGTTCTCACAATCACGGTTTAGTTGTTGTCATGTGTAATTTGAGAATAGTAAGAGTCACTGTACCTTCGTAATTCCCTTGCCTATTGCGCATGCATAAGGCAGTATTTAATGTTAAGCAATAATAATTATTGAGAAATAATGAAAGGACCATAAATCAAAGTACAAAGTATTGAGCAATAACACCCGCTTTACAAAGATGATATCAAAAGGAAGATAAATCATTTTTATAATCAGAAATCCCCACTTAAGGCAGAACGCACACAGGTTGAAACTTTATTGTGAAATGATAATATACTGGACAAAATAAGTTAGGGACATTGGTATTTTTATGATTGATAGTTTATCAGTGTGTCAATGAATAAATAGATCATTATTCATAATTTCAAAATTTACATATATCTGGACTAGTTTTGTCCAGTATATATGATAACTACGGACGGCTGCTTGCTGCATATATGGGATATTTTGTTCAGACCTTCTTATTTACGAGACTTACGTAGTGACTGAAAATCACTTCTAACGTTCTGGCATCAACAAGCAGATGGAAAGACGTCCTTGAATCCTTCCTCCTAGATCTCGGACAATGGCCTGGGGCTGCAGGGGGTGTCAAGGCGTGGGGTAATTAAGCTTAGAAACCCCTAGGGGACTTTCCAGCTCCCATTGATAACAATTATAATGCTTATGGATGTCTGACAAGTGCAATATGCTTTTTGATGTGTTATTTTGAGTCATTTGTAATCTGTTGCGGATTTTAGGTAAGCGTAGCAGTAAGACGAGTCGATGTCTAAGAGTCAATGTTAAATTGTGGTGAAAATTAACAATGTAAAGCGTATAGTCTACCTTCATAGTTGAGTGCTAACAATAAAAGACAAGGTCAAATTGTATATTCTACTGTATACATATCGTTGGCGAAAACGTTACTGGGTAGATCTGAAATAATGAAGAAAGGAGAGTGCATTTCAAAAGATAATATAGCATAAGTATCAAAATAGGTATATTAACTGTAATCATTAACAGTTACATAATACGATGAATGTCATACTACAAAAGTGTCCAAAGGAACTAGTTTCTCATACACACAGAACACAAATATATAATGTCTTTTTCTCTACGCTCACAAATAGCCAGTTCTCGAGTGTATCTGAGGTGGAGAGTAAGTTCCTTGATGGGCTTCAGCGCCAGTCAGCACTACTCCCCGTAATGCATGTAAATATTGAAGTCTGTTCCACTGATTGTAAGCCTGACTGACGCAATTAGAGTACGATGAAATACGATCAGCTAGATCACTAATCACGAATCTCCCGTAATTATCCGTATTCGTATGCAACCGTAATGGGGACCTCGAGCGTATCATATAACACATTGTATGTTTAAACGTATAATATGTAGGCATAGTGACACTGCCTACTATTAATATAAAAAGATTGACGACATGTCTACATCCGAATGATACAGTTTCTAATAATAACACTGTAGCTTTTAAGGCGATACAATGCGTTTCTCTTGGTCACACAAGAAACCTGTGACCGTAGGTTCGAATCCCGGGTCGTCACGGATATGTCCCTAGGTTTGTCAACATCGGCGGGTTTCACGAAAGGTTTGAGACCTGCCTTGCTTCGAGGTTCCCTTCTACAATAAGTTGACTCTCAGCGATGTTACTCTAATACTCTTCAAAGTGGCGCTAAACCCAACTCACTCTTTTAATCTTTTGCTGATAGTTATCTGCGAACGTGGAGCGTTACACTAAAAAAATACCCACAACACAAATGCTGATATTAATCAGAGCACAACTTTGGTTTAATGGCGATAACTCAAACTATCCTTGATGGGCGTTTACCAACTCACTTGTGTGTAGTGCGCTTTAAGAGGCACTGGTCAAGTCACATGGCAAACAACTCAATAGACAATACGTGTCTTATTACAAATTAGACGTAAATTAATGGTTCCTGTCTGTGTACATGTTTGTTCGATAAGTCCTTATATAACAGACATCAATTCGATTATCAGCTACCCTGGTCAATGATAAAATGATTATCGCTCAGATGTAAAATGTATGAGATCAATTTAAGGATAAGGAAACCTCAAAATTAACAAATTCCGCCTGTCTATGTTGCTCAAGACAAACGTCGGTGGTTTTAGGAAAATATTATGATTGTTTGGTTTGTTGGTTTGTTGTTTTACGCCGCACTCAGCAATATCCCAGCTATATGGCGGCGGTCGAGTCTGGACCAGACTATTCAGTGATCAGCATCATGAGCACATACAGTAATAACAATGCTACTACGGTTCCTTGATAACCAACCATAAAGATTCCTGGTTTCTCAGTTGCCCTGGATCTTCATGCATTTAGTACTACTCGATGCTCCGTCTCACGTTGAGGGTTAATTCCCCCATTGCATTCATATGATGAACTGAGTGGTTTTCACTCACTGACAACTCTACACTATAATTTGATGGTGTGTGCAACACAGCAAAAGAAGATGCGCCTTTGAGGAAGGTAAAGGGCAGAGAGTATCTCAAAAATATACTAAGTACAAAATACTTCAAAATCAGCATTACCATCTCTTGCAGTTTCGTCTGAAGGAATTCACATTTTGTATATAGAACCATGACGTAGATCCGTCCCAAGACGTCTTAGTGGCCTGGGCGTCGTTCCACAAAGTTACCGTAGCGATACGACCGTCGTAAGTCTACGTCAAATCATAGTTACGATCGTCGTAAGGTTACGATCGCTTTGGGGAATAGCGACCAGGGACCCGTTTCACAAAGCAATCATAGCACTGCGACTACACTATACTGTAACACAGACTTACGACAGTAGAAGCGCTACGACAGCTTTGTGAAACGGGTCCCTGGCTAGCTATTCTCGAAACGTTCGTAGCCCTACGAACTTCTTAAGCTCATTCTTAACACATTGACTGCGAACAAAGTTAAGAATTCTCAGGGCTACGAACGTTTCAAGAATATCTAGCCAGGTCCCTTTCTCCGCTTTCACATCATTTGATCATTAGATCTGGTCAGCTTTATCCATGTCTTGTAGACATTTCAATAAGATCTTGAGGTGTATCGTATGCCACAGCAGAAATGATTGGCGCGGACCTTTTTTCGTTGCACTGAAAATATTCTGTGCACGTTTATGATTCAGCGTAAACAAAACTGTATAAATATCCAAGTTCAGTTGCACCTTAAGTAATATCATCATCCCGACCTGGGATAAATATCTCCAAATTATCCTGGAATAGAATGATATGACCGTCTTGGAGACTGATATTTTATGTAGGTAATCTTTATGTGTTTCATATTGCATGAAATATTCCTAAATAACATTGATCTGACTCTTTCAATCTCATCTTAAATGTTTGTAAGTCCTTCCATTAAAATAGAGGTTAAAAACCTCTGCTGACATAATAGGTGATGGGTGGTTTATTTGTGATACTATTTTGATAATGGCCATTTATGAAGCTCCTGTTTCTGCTTGTACAAAGCGCTAACGCATTTTTACCCCGGATAACCCAAGCTGCCAGTGAGGCGCTAGAAGGTAACATGACTTATCCCATCGGATACCCATTCACTGCTGGGTGAACAGAGGCAATTCATGATCAAACTCACTTGCCTAAGGTGGAAGCATATGTGTCAAGTGTGCTTCGTTGTGGGACAGGACTGAAGTACCAGAAACCCTCAAGAATCAAGGTGTCAAACACGGTCACCCATCTAAGGACTGCCCGCGTCCAGTTGCTTAACTTTAACATATTATTATACTTGTTTTTTGTATAGCGCACATAACTAGTGCATGCTCAAGGCGCTGGTATTTTTTCCCTTTCGATCATTGTATGTCAATCTCAACGGCACATCGTATTATCAATCTCAGCTCCCTGGGGGCCATGGGGGCCATACAACAATAACCGAGTTATTGCGTCTTTCTCATCCTAACGAGGTACCCATTCACAGCTTGGTGGACTGGGACACATAATCACAGTACTTTGTCCAAGTTCACTGAACGTTGCTTTACCCGCAACGTATTCAATTGGCCACCATCTGGTCATATACCAACGGATCCGTGGGTTCTTTTAAGTGCACAGGGTTGTGTACTGTACACTAGGGGCTGTGACAACACTGACAGAGTCTGCACACAAAGTGGACTCCAAGGTTTTTACACCCGGTCACAGGTTGGCTCGATCCCGGCACCTCAATCTCGCTGGATCACTAGCCTGGAGCCTTAGCCAGTTCGCCCACCGCGCCCCACGATTTGGGCTCTATGTCCATACACCACTACTTTAAAGAAGTTGCAGACATTTAGTTGGTTGAAGCGTATAAATCTTCCGATGAGATATACAGGATGTCGTCAGTGATTGTGTTCCAGATGTTTATGACATTATTAATGTGCTGTATTCACATTGCAGTTCCTGTATAAGTATGCATTACCCGTATAAGACTTTTGCAGCGAATGTACAGATGTTTTGATGTTTTTTTCGTTTTTTATTTCTGTGGAGGAAATATACTGCAAACTTGACCTCAACCTTGCAGTCTTCCTTTAACTTAAAAAATGCTCAAAATCACTACGCCTATGACACCTTTGTTCATCTCATCTGGAAGATTTCTTGTCGATCGATCGAAGGAAGATGTTTTCTGTATCCACTAGAGAGAAAAACAACATGCAGCCAATCTGAACATGTGCTACGCAATAATATGATTTAGTCATTGATTTCAATCTTCTGCAGTGGTTAGAAGAGGTCAACGGACGATTCCAAGTATTTGATTAAGTAGCATTTTATGTGATCTGTCCACTAATGACGGTGTGTAATAGTTTTCTTATGCATATATTTTATCCTCTTCCATTTTACCTCGTGAACTGTTAGTAATTATACATGTACAGACCCGTAATCCTTTCAACGAGGAAGTCCTGCATCTCGTGGTGAATCTTCTGAAGTTGCATCCATCAATTTGCTGCCAACACCAGAGTCATATATATATCAGAAAACTACATTTCAAGGGGTCGCTTCCTTTTATGAGCTATATGTGAATGACATGTCCAAGCCTTTCACAAATAACAGATGTATTGTGACATGCAAAGATGAAACTTTCTTTGTCGTTGAAACCCTAACGTTTATTGCCATGTACTTGCTTGAGTTCTTGACGATGTTCGAGAATCCTAAATCATTGACTGACTACCTTCGAGCAACACGCGATCAGCAATCAGAAGGAAAATAGAATTTTACACTTAATTCATTGATTGCTATCATTGCCAACTGTAAAAACGTGAATGTCCAATGCATAATGTGTGTTGAAGAGATCCCCTTGGGTCTGACAGATGTAACCTAGCTGAAAAAAGACCTATCATACAGATTGCTCAGTTGTCGGTTGCATGTTGATTCGAAATAGGTATCTGCAAGATCAAACAAAATGTTCACTGTGTCTGTCATGGTTTTGAAGCAGTCGTCCAGATGGCAGCATACTGACAATCAGTAGCGTAATCATCTATAATCCCGAAAAGAAATTAGTAGGACTTTGAGAACTATCAGAGAACTACGCAATCTCTGTGCCAGATGCAAACACACATTGATTCTGATGCAGTAGTGACGATACAAGAATACAAACATTTAGTGGCATGCTTTGCCGATATGGTCAGTGCCAAAGACGTTTACTGTAGGTAGGCAATGAAATAGTTTGTGTCAAGAAGAGTCATTTGCTGGTTTGCCTGAGTTACTCGTGAAATGAAAACGGAAGATTATGAGAATCAAAGAAATGCTAAATCAGGAAACCGTTTGTTCAAATGCATTATTCAATCTATGCCTGACAGTGAATTGAATATTCTTCTAAGAGCGTTGTGGATTCTGTCACATTCAGGGATATATTTTCTTTTGCTACACTTCAAACTCTCGACATATCTCATATCTTATTATTGCATGTTTATTCAGTTACATACTTCCAATAGTAATTATATGTCCCCCACAACTGCCCTGTATCTATTATATTCTATATGAATAGAAGGTTAGTCAGTCTACATTTTTTATAAGCGTTTTTGTTTAGGCATAACCTTTCCACGATATACACTTACAATACTGTTCAAAATATGTAAATAATTGCATTGTATTTTTGTGAAATGTGCATGATAAAGTTAATCATTATCCGGGTCAAAACTCTTTGGAATGTTCATATTCATAATGGCAATTACCATACAACGAACACAAAGCATGTTTTGTTTCTTCAAATATCGTGTTTCTACGAAAATTATACAAGGGCGTATGCTATCTGCAGTTCAATGGGACTGACAAATCCACCTCTCAAACGTGAAACTCAAACTGAAACTGCGACTGTTTTTACATTCGATATATAATTGGATAACAACAAACTACGTGTTCCCCAAATGGGTATATCGACAATGTGTTTTATAGGAAAGGTCAAATCCGATATCCAGCCAGCTCGATCAATATGAATTAGATTAAATGACCAGTCTAGCTGAATGATTGATATGAAGAAGAGAAGTCGCCTTTCGTAGACATAAAGTCTACATCTACAAAGGTCAACGTGGCTCATATGTTGAACATACATGTATATTGAAGTATTCCATCTACACTAATCGGGCAACATTGACATATCTATGAATATAGATTCAGGTATTTGAAAATGGCTAACGAGCTCACGGAATGAATACATTTGACAATGACTTCAGAATAACCACTTGAACTTATTAACACGCACGATTTCGTAGTTCTTCAGAATGTTCACGCTTGTTTCTCAAAGAGCCGATATTAAGGTGGCAAGGCTCCATAGACTCCAGCCCTCAGAGTGGATACCTGGAGTAAATATCAAGGTGCGTGCAGTCAATTGCTTTGTCGTGTTACATTTCTACAAAATTGGCGAAGCTTCTGGGAATTTTATCGTTGTCGTGTTTGGAACGTAGTGTCATTTGTATCAGTTCTCGTTGTCGGAGAGTAATGTTTGCTTACTGGAATGGAGAACAAATTACAAGATGACTTTCTATGACCGTCTGATTTGGAGTACACGAAAACCTATTTATCACCCAGCACAATTACACAGTCCGTCCCGTTGTTCTATGAAGACTGTCTTTACGAATACACATTTCCCAAACAATCAAATGTATTTGAGAATAAGGAGGCTGTTGAAGTATATTCCCTTTCCGTTTTCATTCCCCACACATATTACTGCGAGACATTCAGTGTCGGAATAAATACATTCATGCAGCATTATTTTCCCCATTATTTTTAGTATTAACTAACTATTCACACGAATCATACCATTAGTCTTTCAAAACTTTTATAATCGAAGAAAATTATTGCAATTGCTAACACGATTGCAACATCAAGAATAGAAAATGTGTTTCATAATGTCAAAATCGACTGCTTAAAGCAGTTAGGGATAGTTTCAACTGGCTGGTTTATCGGTGTTGTTGCAACCCCACTGTGCTGATATGTGAGAGTGATGGAGCGACTGTGCTGTGGCAACTCAGCCTTGACAAGGAACCACAATTTACTTAAATTGAACCATGATAGGTTTTGTCCCTGAAGACGTGTTCAAGATGTTTATCATCGACATGAAGGTTTGTCAGTAAATTGGCTTCTCGAAATTTTGTCAGTAAATTGTCTTCTCGAAATTAAGATTTAGAATGCACTTTAGCAAATGACCCACCTGGTCATTTGTGAATATGCATCTCATTCCCCCAGCGTTAAGCATAACTATGCATTGTTATATTTTATAGCTAAAACACATGGAATTATCATGAAACGGCCCTCCTATTATCAGAAATTTGCGGGCCGCTGCAAATGATATTGGACCGCTCAACCTTAACGACGGGCTGCTATCAGTTCTGTTGTCAAGTGACGTCATAGTGGGTGCGTCGGTTCATTTGACATTGGCTTTGGACTGGCAGATATTCTGGGTCAAACAAGCCAAAGCAACCCGAATTCCCGCTTTCAATAGCGGTAATATTGGCTTTCCTGCTGGTGCTAACCTTAACAATTGCACTATTAACGTTGTTGTTGGACCAAACCCGAACACTGGCATGGTTTGGCATGTTGCAGGCTATGATCTTGTCAAAGGCCAAGGTCGAATATTGTCACTTTCTGTGGTGACGTCACTTGAATTGTTCGATGACGTAATTGCATTCGGGCAGTCAACCCCGTCAGAAGTTTGTTTTGAGTAAACTTACAGTCAAATTTCTTCATTGTTTCCTTTTTCTTTTCAACACAAATTCCATGTATTTTAGCAATAATAACGGTAATGCTATTTTTGAGGGCATTATCATTTGCAGAAGCCCTCGGTCTTTTTCAACTGCCCTCCTTCGTCGGGCAGTTAATGGAAGACCGCGGGCTTCTGCAAATGATAATGCCCTCAAAAATAGCATTACCCTTATAATATTTGTATTATTGAGCGACTGTGGGTTAGTCTAGTGGTAAAAACATTCGCTCGTCACGCCGAAGGTTCGATTCCGCACATGGATACAATAAGTAAAGCCCATTTCCGGTGATATTGCTGGAATACTGCTAAAAGCGAGGAAAAATCATACTCCCTCACTCACTCACTGTATTATTAACCTGTGCTTGGGACGTCATCTTTAACTGTGCTTCCTTCCAACCAGATGGCTTCAACTGTTTTAACATGTGCCTTGGCACTGAAATAATAATCCTGAGTAAAGAGCAGTCATGAATTTGTTTTAACCTGCAGTGTCACTCACCATTATTTGATGAACTGTCGATGCTGTTTATGGGTAGACTATCCACTGAGTGGTAAAGGCCGGGAAGAAATTTCGGCATGAGACAGTTTGTAAGATTATCACCGTTGAAAACAACCATAGCACTAAACCATAGTCTCAGTACACTGCAGCGGTGAATAGAAACAATACTCCATGAACTTTTGGAAACATTTAAGATCGTGGCAGATATGGGTTCCTCGAAAGGCCCCCACACTGGTCGTCACATCTGATGCCCTATTAACCAGATTTTATCGCAAGCCAAAAGAGTTTTTATTTTAGGCCACTGACAGGTGATGGAAACTGGACCCATGGTTTGGTTTGGTTTGGTTTGGTTATTGTCTAACGCCGCACTCAGCATTATGCAGGCAGCGGTCTGTAAATAATCGAGCCTGGACCAGATATTCCAGTGATCAACAGCATGAACATCGATCTACGCAATTGGGAGTGAGTGAGTATGGTTTTACGCCGCTTTTACCAATATTACAGCAATATCTCGACGGGGACACCGGAAATGGGCTTCACGCCTTGTGCCCCTGTGGGATATCGAACCCGGGTCTTCGGCGTGACGAGCGAACGCTTCAACAACTAGGCTACCCCACCTCTTCAGTTGGGATGAAATGACGTGTGTCAACCAAGTCAGCGAGCCTGACCACCCGATCCAGTTAGTCCCCTCTTACGACATGCCTGGGTTACCGAAGACCAATTCTACACCGGGTCTGCACGGGTTTGAGAAAACAAGAACACATGGAGAGGAAAGCAGGGATTGTAAAGCAACAAGAGAAATTTATGTCCAGCCTCCTTATGCGACAGCAAAGGCAGTGTAAACACTTCATTTACTTCAGAATACATCTTTCTCTGGTGAATAATATGCCAAAGAATTGACTTAGTTGCGAGTGTCTATCTACAAGAAGCGTGGTGGGAACATCAGGACAATGCTCCAGTTCACATAAGTCAGGTTGCAATGGATGTTGTCTGGGAATGTGAATACCATCTTCTTCTCGATCCTCGTTCTAATTATTCGCCAGGTCTGGTCCATAGTGAGTACCACACCTTTTCACATTCGAAAATAGATTGGTTAAGAGACGATCATATGAACTTTATACGAAAGGGAGATGGCTTGGGGGAAAAGACGGACGTTCAGGGATAAAGAGCTCTAAGAGAATTACTACTATCTTAAAAATAAATAATAATGCTCACAAAAGCATGCTAGATTTATGTATGATATGCTCAAACCATTTGAAACGCGAATATGTGAAATATAGAACCGAATGGTATTGACGTTGGCAACAAGTCAACAAGTCAACATGCGTTCATTACAAGGGTCTTCTGTTTTCAGAAGATGCCGATTAAGAATTTTTAGTGAGTCTTAGCCACACATGACAGATGGTTACCTCATACCTCCGAGAATACGTACATGTACTACCTTCTGGCTGTGTGAGCTCTGAGCTGGAGTGAGTGAGTGAGTGAGTGAGTGAGTTAGGTTTTACGCCTCTTTAGCAATATTCCAATATTCGAACCCGGGTCGTCGGTATGACGAGCGAACGCCTTAGCCATTGAACTACCCCACCGCACCCTCTGTGCTTGAACCTGTAAGGTTGAAGTACACGTAATCAATTTTCGGACATATAGTCCGACTATATAGTTCGGACTACCCTATTAATACGAGTATAAAATATATAACAGGGTGATTCCTACGCAAAGATCAGGGTTACAATCGATCTTCAGTGAACCCATGCTTGTCGTAAGAGGCGACTAACGGGATACAGTGGTCAGACTCGCTGACTTGGTTGACGAAATGTCTTCGTATTCCAATTGCGTAGATCTATACTCATAATGTTGAACACGGGATTGTCTGGTCCAGACTCATTTATTTACAGGTCGCTGTCATATGGCTGGAATATTGCCGAGTGCGGTGTAAAACTAAACTCACTCACTCACTCTTCCTGGGAAACAAGTTTCATTTACATCAACAAACGAGACAGAGAGATGATCAGTTAAATTCCATATGTTGTAATGGACTAATAACAACAACGAAATTAAAGTAATGTGTATCCTTTTTTCGCCATTCCATCACCTTGTAGGATTTCCCCCAAACGCGAATAAATGCCAGGGTTGTCTTGAAGCAGAAACCCCACATGGTGTAAGGAATGTGTGACACACAAGATCTAGGACAGGCGGATACTCTAGGGCTGGTTGATACCATAGAACTCTTTACGTGTTTACCACAGAAGACATATCCGTTCAAACTGGTTTCAGGATGTTGATACAAGTCTCAAAAGTCATTCAGAAGACATTGATTATCCGGGCTGGAGGGCCCTTAATGTAGAAACTATTTAATATGTTTCCTTCCAGTCACTCTGTGTACGTTTCTGATCATGTATCAGTTAGTCATTAGTCGGTCACTCTTCGCATCATCGATTTACTTGATGTCAGATCATCGATCTCAATGGGTTGTTTTATCATAACATCATGTACGTGTAGGCACATGAGTAGGCATGTATTTCCTGGGTCAGATGGGGGAACCGTCCTGGTGGATGGTGGCACTTTCTTCGTGCACTCTGGCGGTATGCAGCGGTAACAGGAGATTCAGCTCCGTAAGTTGGCTCATTTTCAATTTCATTTTCTAGTAAGCGTGGTCGATGGTTTCCAAGGAAAATATTTCAAAATGTTGTAACTAGCAGGAAATTTTGCGGCAAACCCAACAATATTAGTTATTTACTGTATGTACAAATGTGTACACAATCTTATGCAATTACATTGTACAGGACGTACTGTATTTTGGGATCGTGATGTAAATCTGTACAGCCTACACTATCGTAATGTACAGCTGTGTGTTTGAAAGTCTTGCGTTATCTGTTACAACGTTTTCAATGGTTATGCTGACGGTGGATTGTATACACATTTCTGACCGTTATCACCTCTTCAGATGGCGTATGTGGCATCAGCAAGGAGCAAACGTAATATTGGGAGCCGGTTTGACTGAGTCTGGTGACAAAGTTGACAATTGTTGTCAGCGAATACGTGAATTTCAGGAACAAAGTAAATATTCCCAGGGAAATTATGAGGTTGAACATATTTTGTCGATATTGCGCCTATTGCTTAAAATAATATTAAATATTAAAATAATAAGAGGAGGTGGGGTAGCCTAGTGGTTAAAGCATTCGCTCGTCACGCCGAAGACTCGGGTTCGATTCCCCATATGGGTACAATGTGTGAAGCCAATTTCTAGTGTTCCCCGCCGTGATATTGCTGGATCATTGCCGAAAAGAGGCGTAAAATCATACTCACTCACTCACTCACTGCACACATACGATTAATATAATTCAAATATGAAACATTAAACTCAGGGCATAAATCGCGGTGAATGTACACAGACACACAGGGTAGGCAAAATAGTGATGAAAATTACATGAAAAAATCCCTGAAAATCAGTGTTTGTAAAATCACAGCCATCTTTAGTAAAAGACCCCCCAAAAGACCAAGCAGGTTGTTCTGTTTAATTAAAAACACTTTTAACTAAAAAGCACTAAAATTAAGTAGTGCTCGATCTCATGGATAACATGGCTTGTTTTCGGCCGAATGACACTTCTTGTTGTGTCCGGAGTAACGTGAAGTCCTCATTTTGACATGAAATTAAGGACAACTCGTAGTTCCTGAAACCATTGTCCAAGTATGGAGAGGTATGTCTATCATTCATAACCACAGATTAATGTTCTTTTGGAAAGGAAATTGCTCTCGACAGCCTGAGACACCGTTATTTCACAATTTTCTGCCACTTCCAACGTTCTACAATGGCTTATATTCAAACTGACTTTCGTCATCGAACCTGACATATGGATTTTCTGCAGGACTAAAAAAGGAATCGCCAATGAATTTATTACTAATGGAGTTTCAAATGTCTGCGCTACGCTCGCTAGTAAATCCACGTCTGAGACCCAGCTAGATCGTATGTGTAGACTGAGTACAGGGCGGCTACTAGCTCAGACAGAAGAATTGTTTCCTCGGCGTTTAACGGATCCAACGAGGACCCGACGAGGGTATAATGCTAAGGTGTGATAAGACGCCGTATACTTATTGAAGAGGGAAAAAACAGCTAAATCAATAAACGAGGCTGTATGTCCGGATATTTTTCTTATGACATATTCATATACTTTTATCTAATTCATAAGTACCCTAGAATATTGATCTTTAGTAACCCATGCTTGTCGTAAGAGGCGACTAACGGGATCGGGTGGTCAGGCTCGCCGACTTGGTTGACACATGTCATCGGTTCCCAATTGCGCAGATCGATGCTCTTGCTTTTGATCACTGGATTGTCTGATCCAGACTCGATTATTTACAGACCGCCGTCATATAGCTGGAATATTGCTGAATGCGGCGTAAAACTAAACTCACTCACTCACTCTAATTCATAAGATGCAGATCACATACACTGCACTTCGTGTGAAAATGAACAGTCAGATACTGATGCAGAAACAGCTTCACTGCCACGACAAAAAAGGTCTGTTTATGAAACATCAGGCTTGTGTGTCGTTTATCGCTGCACTCAGCAGTATTTCAGCTATATGACGGCTGTATTTGAATAATGGATTCTGGAACAGACTATTCAGTGACTGGGCACTAATCTATGCAGTTGGCATACAATGACCTGCATTGACCAGCCCCAGAACACTACCCGATCCCGTTAATCGCATCTCGTGACAAACATGGGTTCCCAAAAAATTAATTTTAATACGGATACAAAAAAGTAATATCAACTTTCAGATGCATGTGCTACATAGGTCTAATTGTAGATGGCAAAATACATATATTCACAAGCACATCGTTTACAAAACCGACTGGCTCGCTAATGCTGATCTTTACTTGACAAACGTGTTGAAATGTTGATCCAGGGATCTTTAAGCAACTTCAGCCATGCACTATAGACAGAAAATCTAACAAATACCGACTGAAAGGGTGTAGTGTATTAAAGGTGAGAACACTTTACATGTACTGGTGGTGGATCACTGTCACTGGGGTGCCATGTCTGCCACACCACTTTTTTTCCACATCCGTGTCTGAAGACCATTATGGCGCATTAATAGTGCTGAGTAGCAAAGGTCGTTCTGTCTGACACCAGAGGACGTTGTATTTTCTATTCTGTCGGAAATAGCGGAATACGATATTAGAATCGTTCCATTTTGTCTGAGCGGAAGGAACGACACAGGGTATCTACGACAGGCGATATTGCAGCAGTGGTCGTGGTAGTAGTGGTAGTGGCGGTAGTGGTGGTAGTAGTGGTAGTGGTAGTAGTGGTGGTAGTAGTGGTGGTGGTGGTTGAGGTAGTGGCAGTGGCAGTGGTGGTAGTGGTGGTGCTCATGGTCGTGGTCGTGGTAGTAGTGGTAGTAGTAGTGGCAGTGGCAGTGGTGGTAGTGGTCGTGGTCGTGGTCGTGGCAGTAGTGGTAGTGGCAGTGGTCGTGGTAGTAGTGGTAGTGGTGGTGGTGGTAGTGGTAGTGGTAGTAGTGGCAACGGTGGTCGTGGTCGTGGTCGTGGTCGTGGTAGTAGTAGTAGCAGTAACAGTAGTAGTGGTAGTGGTAGTGGTAGTGGTGGTCGTGGTCGTGGTCGTGGTGGTCGTGGTCGTGGTCGTGGTCGTAGTAGTGGAGGTAGTAGTAGTAGTAGTGGTAGTGGTGGTCGTGGTCGTGGTCGTGGTGGTCGTGGTCGTGGTCGTGGTCGTTGTAGTATAGTGGTAGTAGTAGTGGTAGTCGTGGTCGTGGTCGTGGTAGTAGTTATGTTTGCTGTTTAACGCTGTACCCAACCGTATTCCAGCTATATATGGCTATGGCTTGTAAATAATCGAGTCTGGATCAGACAATCCTGTGATGAACATCATGAGCATCTATCTACGACGTTGGGATATGATAATATGTATCGACATGTGCCTGACTACACGATACCGTTAGTCGCCTTTTACGACATGCATGGGTTCCTGGAGACCAATTCTAACACAGATGTTCACGGGTTAGTAGGAGAAGTGGTAGGAGAAGGAGGAACAGCAGCAGTAGTAGTAAGAATTATCATAAGTGTATAAGATAGAAAATTGGGGATAGTTCTTTACAATGAGGAACAATTCAGTGACAGTCGCGCATAAGGTTTAATTAATAGTGTTTACGATTATGAATTATTTAACCATATGCGAAGAAGAACTTTGTAGGTAAGATGTTATATTTCATAAGTGTGCTGCTATGTTACAAATCGACGCAAAACGTTCACAGTTGCGTAGTTTTGTTTGATATGGTTAAGATTTGGCTTGTATTTCAACTCGTCATAATGGTGACTGACAGTTTTGTTACAACGCTCCCATACAGGACAGTTCCAGTTTTTCAGTGACTACAAAATCATACAAGCCGAGATCCGTAACGAAACTGTGACTGGTTCCTTTCCATATTAAAATATTGTATTATGCCAGCCTCGTTCGAGGTTAATATATATTTTGTTATCTTAATATTTAAGATTTATGATACAGAAACACGCAAAAGTATTAAAATATCTTCATATCATCAAAGTCAGCTGATTAGTATGTTACATTTTATTGGTCTTTTGAAAATAACATTTCAAATATTTTTAACCCAATTCATTTAGCGGCCTATGCTACTAGACATCAACAAAATTTTGCTGACAAACACAACCCTTATCTGAATCGATAATCGATCTGAAAACATTGACTGCTATGAATAATGCTTGCATGAATGTGGTGTGGATCAGGCCATCATAATGATCGTGCCAGATATATCAGTGACTGGATCTGGTTTTGTGTCCCCACTGCGCCGGTAACACTGAATACCCAATCCCCAGAATAAAAAAGCTCCCTAAACAACCAGCCACACAATAATGAATAAATAAGAATAATCGCCTTGTTGTGATGGACCAGTCTCGCCCGAACTCTCTGAAGGATAGTTAAATGTCCCTGCTACACTTCTGGGCAAGGCTTTCTTAAAAAAGGCAAGGCGTTCTAAAAAAGACACAGTGTCCAAAACTGATATTGTAAAGGAAACGATGAACTTCCAATTCTCCTTCTGGTCGTGTTATCTCACTCTTACAATAACTGTTTACTGTCATATTAACGTATTATTTCATAACGCACCACAAGAAATCTTATTAAAGGTTAAGATGATGGTTTCTGAAACATTGCCACATGCACAATTTATATATGCGCTTTTATGGTGATACCCCATTCCAAGAACAGATATTGACTGGTGTTTTGGCAATGCTGCATGATCCCCTGCTGGTGATACAGGGGTTTCATTGACTGGTTCAAAGTCTCTGGTATGCGATCAAATGATAATGTAATCTGAATCAGGGAATTTCATGCATTTTATTGCCTTCTGAACCATTTGGATTCAACTTCCATTTGGACGAAACATTCATTTAGATAACACTGTGATTATTCTAATGACGTTTTGTACAGAACATTACATGTTTTGAATAGGTCAAACCTAAACGGTTCTATGGTCGATGGATAAAACGGCAGATAACTACAACGAAGCGTCTTATTCATATTGGCAAATGGTAACAAATTGGAAAGGGTTTATTGGTGATGTAGCTAATGCTTGTTTACTGTGTAAACACATCAGATGGGATGGTCCGTTATGTTTACCTTGAATTGATTCGGCCATCCAGAAAGGTACAATATGCCAGGGCCGATGAACCCTAGAATTAGAATCTGGTCTTCACCATATTCATTGCCTTGGCTCAATGTTGATGTCAGTGAAAGATGAGTGTGTTGGGGTAAATGCCGCTTTGAACATTGTTCCTGCTGTATCGCGGTGTGGTAGCTCACAGTGGAATGAAGTGATTCACGTAAAGACGTAAATATCCTGAATCTCATGAGATATGGCGCTGACAGCTCCATTCACAGCTCTTCAGTCATGCAGCTGAAAATGAGTGAGTGAGATAATATTGAACGTCACATCGGCAATATTTCAGCCATATCATGACGAGTACATATTTGTCATTGAAATGTAATATGTGTATATTAGAAAAACCTGTCTTCAAAGGACAGTAAAACAACTAGAATATCACAATTACAACTAAAACTAGTGTGGAAAGTTAAAACTAACAGCACTATTTGGACAATACAATAGAAAAACTGGCTATAGATCGCCAACAACTGGAGGTAGATCACCAAACTAGGGACCATGGGGACTTTTGCTACCTGCATGGACCCTAGCTGGATTTATAGCATTCCTTCAGCCACTGGCGATGGTAGGAAGATTAAGCCGAACTTTAAAATAACAAAAATACATTTAAAACAGCTGGTAATTTTAAATTTCCTTTGAATGTTTCGGGACTTACGTACCCTTTCAGGAGGACAATAATTTTATGTTAGCAGCTGAAAATGAAAAATGAAGAAAAACTGTTGTTTGGATGATAATTTACTCACTCAGACTCACTCACTCACTCACGCACGCGCTCACTCAGTCAACCACTCACTCACTCACTCAACCACTCACTCACACACTCACTCAACCACTCACTCACACACTCACAGTGGTCGATGAATAAGGCTGCGATCTATGACACAATGTAACTATCCTCCACTCTTCCATTAGATGGCTTATGTTGTCAAATTAATGAATCGATATTTCATTGCCGATGAAGTTAACACTGACACTAATGTAACGTTGTTACAAAAACAACGTACTGACCAGAAGTGCCACGAATCCATGGTATCACATGTCAGTGGGGAGAAGGTTTTTAGATCGATCAATTACGTGATTAGCGCTGGTTCTACTGAGAGTCCTGCGGGAGTCCACGAGCGGCTTCGCTCGGCCTCGGTGTACAATGTCGCCTAAACCTTTTAATCCATATCGTAATATCTGGGTTAATGGGGTTTAACGTCGTATTGAAAGATTATTGCCATAAACCTTACACAGTGACGAGGGCGCTGATATGTTTGTTGCTGATGAATCTGGTGGGGAAGATTTAAAGTGCTAGCTCACCAAGTCACATTGCCCCAGTTGGGCACTTTTCTGCAATGTAGACGGACACTCAAATTCACGAGAGAGACAACTCGATATTGTTATCATCTAAAACTTCAGACCGTTTCAAGGCCAGACACATTATCAAATAATGCCGAACGAGCATGGTATCGCAAGGGATTTGTGTCGAATTAAATATACATGAGACAAAATGATATGTCTGAAATTAATTCAATATGAGAAATAATTGTTGGCATCAGTACTGTATCTGATGCTTCGACCGGTGCCTCTTGTCAGCAGTAAAGATTTTACTATGTACATGCTCATTGCAGTGCAGCTTATACGAAATCAACACTTCCGTGACGTAATCATTAACATTTCTATTAATTGCCCCACCAACATAACAACAAATCCATTGCATCGCTTCTGTCGCCATCATGACAAAACAACACACTTTAGTATAACAAGCGTCACCACGGCAACCGTCATCGCTTCTTAAGAAACGTAATCTCAGTTACCGCCCTTGATATGGCCAATCACACGAGTCAATATAGAACCTCTTTGTCCAAACTTAATAACAGATCTACATGTCTACACAGTCACTCTAATAATCTTGCAACTGTCAGCATCAACACTACTACTACTACTACTACTACTACTACTACTACTACTACTCCGCCATATAGCTGGAATATTGCTGAGTGCGGCGTAAAACTCAACTCACTCACTCACTCAACTCACTCACTACTACTACTACTACTACTACTACTACTACTACTACTAAATGCTATAGTGTCAAAACAATAAAGGATCTTTTTAATAACGTTTATCCTCACTTAATCTTGGATTTTTTAAAAGAAGTAGACTTAATTGATAAATTTTGTTGTACATGGTGATGCCTTTTATAACTCGGTAGAATATAATTATTACAAGAGATTGATTGTGGCTGTACCCTTGACGGGGGTTGAAGTACCGTAAAACTTTTGTCCCCTAAGAGGATAAGTCCAATTTCATTCAAAGAATGTTTATATCTACCATCGTTTTAATAGAATATTTGTTCTTTAAATGATCGGCTATTTCTGCAATATCACCAGCACCTGAGGGGATGGTGTAAATCCAGCTGGGGTCCATGCAGGAAGCAAGAGTACTGTAAGTTCCCATGGTCCATGGTATGGTGATCTACCTTCAGTTGCTGGCGATCAGTAGACTGTTTTCATTTTGTATTGTTTTCTGCAGTAATAGATTTTAGTACAACATACAAGTTTTAAACCAAATCTGTGATATTCTTGTATTTTTACTGTCTTTCGACGACAGGTTTATTTATATGGTATATATTTATTGTGGTGTAATTTATAGATTGTTCTCGTCACGGTATGGCTGAAATACTGCCGATGTGACGTTGAATATTAACTCACTCACTCACTACTACTACTACTACTACTAGATTTCAACACTACTGACACCAGCATAACTCCAGATTTCGACAGTGCTGACACCAGCATAACTACAGATTTCAACACTACAGACACCAGCATAACTCCAGATTTCAACACTACAGACACCAGCATAACTACACATTTCAACACTACTGACACCAGCATAACTACAGATTTCAACAATACAGACACCAGCATAACTACAGATTTCAACACTGCTGACACCAGCATAACTACAGATTTCAACACTACTGACACCAGCATAACTACAGATTTCAACACTACTGACACCAGCATAACTACAGATTTCAACACTACTGACACCAGCATAACTACAGATTTCAACACTACTGACACCAGCATAACTACAGATTTCAACACTACTGACACCAGCATAACTACAGATTTCAACACTACTGACACCAGCATAACTACAGATTTCAACACTACTGACACCAGCATAACTACAGATTTCAACACTACAGACACCAGCATAACTACAGATTTCAACACTACTGACACCAGCATAACTACAGATTTCAACAGTGCTGACACCAGCATAACTACAGATCTCAACACTACTGACACCAGCATAACTACAGATTTCAACACTACTGACACCAGCATAACTACAGATTTCAACACTACTGACACCAGCATAACTACAGATTTCAACACTACAGACACCAGCATAACTACAGATTTCAACACTACTGACACCAGCATAACTACAGATTTCAACAGTGCTGACACCAGCATAACTACAGATTTCAACACTACAGACACCAGCATAACTACAGATTTCAACACTACTGACACCAGCATAACTACAGATTTCAATACTGCTGACACCAGCATAACTACAGATTTCAACACTACTGACACCAGCATAACTACAGATTTCAACACTACTGACACCAGCATAACTACAGATTTCAACACAACTGACACCAGCATAACTACAGATTTCAACAGTGCTGACACCAGCATAACTACAGATTTCAACACTACAGACACCAGCATAACTACAGATTTCAACACTACAGACACCAGCATAACTACAGATTTCAACACTACTGACACCAGCATAACTACAGATTTCAATACTGCTGACACCAGCATAACTACAGATTTCAACACTACAGACACCAGCATAACTACAGATTTCAACACTACTGACACCAGCATAACTACATATTTCAACACTACAGACACAAGCATAACTACAGATTTCAACACTACTGACACCAGCATAACTACAGATTTCAACAGTGCTGACACCAGCATAACTACAGATTTCAACACTACAGACACCAGCATAACTACAGATTTCAACACTACTGACACCAGCATAACTACAGATTTCAATACTGCTGACACCAGCATAACTACAGATTTCAACACTACAGACACCAGCATAACTACAGATTTCAACACTACTGACACCAGCATAACTACAGATTTCAACACAACTGACACCAGCATAACTACAGATTTCAACAGTGCTGACACCAGCATAACTACAGATTTCAACACTACAGACACCAGCATAACTACAGATTTCAACACTACAGACACCAGCATAACTACAGATTTCAACACTACTGACACCAGCATAACTACAGATTTCAATACTGCTGACACCAGCATAACTACAGATTTCAACACTACAGACACCAGCATAACTACAGATTTCAACACTACTGACACCAGCATAACTACATATTTCAACACTACAGACACAAGCATAACTACAGATTTCAACACTACTGACACCAGCATAACTACAGATTTCAACAGTGCTGACACCAGCATAACTACAGATTTCAACACTACAGACACCAGCATAACTACAGATTTCAACACTACTGACACCAGCATAACTACAGATTTCAACACTACTGACATCAGCATAACTACAGATTTCAACACTACAGACACAAGCATAACTACAGATTTCAACACTACTGACACCAGCATAACTACAGATTTCAACACTACTGACACCAGCATAACTACAGATTTCAACAGTGCTGACACCAGCATAACTACAGATTTCAACACTACTGACACCAGCATAACTACAGATTTCAACACTACTGACATCAGCATAACTACAGATTTCAACAGTGCTGACACCAGCATAACTACAGATTTCAACACTACAGACACCAGCATAACTACAGATTTCAACACTACTGACACCAGCATAACTACATATTTCAACACTACTGACACCAGCATAACTACAGATTTCAACACTACTGACACCCGCATAACTACAGATTTCAACAGTGCTGACACCAGCATAACTACAGATTTCAACACTACTGACACCAGCATAACTACATTTTTCAACACTGCAAGATACTACAACATCGACGTAGTTACAACTTTCATCAATACTGACGCAAAAATAACTACAACGTTCAACACTTCTTACAACCAACCACACCCGTCACCATCGTTACCGTCAGCGTATAGAAAACCATCATTAACTTCAGCCTCACTAAAGTCTTCAACACAACTGACATCGACCTAACAGCTTCCTTCCACGATCTTTTTTTAACATTTAGGAAGTTGTCACATAGAATTGTTACGTGGTTCGTGGTAACAATTAGGTTACCAATTAAGTCCAGATTAGCGGTGTTTTATAAATTATATTTATTTTGAGAAGAACGAAGTTGGGAAAATAATCAGCAAATCATACTAGAATATTCAAAGTCATAGTCACTGACCGGGGTTAATCATGGCACACATAAAACAATAGAAAGGTGAAGGTCTTCTGTTCTGAATATCTTATATGACGCCCATGAGATTCTAGAACTGCCTGGCATTGTCGCCCAATGGAACCAATCAGATTACGAATCGTGGCATTAGGAATGGTCACTCACTCCTTCTGTAGTGGTTGTGCCAACTGTTCTGTTTCTGTTGTTGACGTCATCGCAGGCGTTGACCAAGTGTATCTCGAAGTGTTCCATCGTGGTTATATTTGTAGACCTCGAGGGCGATAGCGTAACTGGGATGTTGTTTCTACTCAAAAAGGTAGTTCTCAGTCACGCTGTGTGAAGTCGGGGGCGTTGACGTGTTGACAAAATGACGTTCGCTGGTTGCAAAGCGGTAAGGACGTATGGCAGAATATACTTAATCTGTCTCTCGTTGCGGCACACATTATTACACTCCCGCAACCAAACCTGTTCACTTCATGCATGCAGCTTCGAGCATATCGTTCCCCATAACGTCTGTAAACACGACTTGACACTCTACCTCATACATCTCTATCCCTGCTGTGACTATACTCTGCGTCCTTGACACCTTTGACGTTGGAGTCGACGGTGCTAGTCAGTTGGAATGACGCCTTCAACTGGTAAAAAGTTCCTCGCGTTGATGGGCTTCATTTTCACTTGCTGTACCATTGTGAGGACAGACAAATGAAAACCCATCCATGTTGCGGCGTTTTGGCGTTTTTTCTATCTCTTTCGGTATTTTTTGGACGTATTTTATCACTCTCGATGATTGAGAAATTCATTTTTGGTATTCATTTTGTATGCATATCAACAAAACTCTGTCAGATGTTTCATTTTGTTCTACTTTTGCGTTTCTTTGTTGGCTGAGTATAAGCAGTAAGTACACCTTTCTGATGAAGGTCATTTTTGACTAATCAATTCAGCAGTTCATTTGATTAAGGCTATTATTTATTTCAATCTCATCTGACCAGGGACCTTAATACAATTGTGGCGCATTTATGTAAATAATCCGTTTCATGTTTACGTCATTGGAGTTTAAACGGTTGTCTCACTGATTGACATTGTGCTATCTCACGGTGTGGCCATGTTACATGGGAATGACAAGCAAGATCTGTCAGGGTAATTTTGTCGAACATGGCTTTGAGTCAATCGATGAATCCCATTTACCGAAATAGAACATACTGATTTCAAGTTTGAACTAGTTTGCAATATCCCTTGACATCTGCATTATACGGAACTAACAGTGGTGTAATCATCAACATTACATGATTTGAAAAGAAACAAATGGACGTAGACGAGCGCACGTGTGTGTGTGTAGATATTACAACAAATTGTAGTTGTCTGCTTTTGTCCAAACAATATACTAACGGTCGCGGACTGAACAGGTAACATTTAATGTTCAGGACATAGGGAGCTGGCAAATAAAGTCTGCTTCATGTGCAGTAACCATATGAAAGAATGAGGTGTTACATTTCTCTATGTTTCGAGATGAGAGTTCCTTAATCCTGTGTATGCGATTAGATGCAAGGTTCCTATCCTGACTGACTGACTGTCTGAGTTTGGTTTTACGCCGCTTTTAGCAATATTCCAGCAACATCACGGCGGGGGACACCAGAAATGGGCTTCACACATTGTACCCATGTGGGGATTCGAACCCGGGTCTTCGGCGTGACGAGCCAACGCTTTAACCACTAGGCTACCCCACCGCCCCCTTCCTATCCTGAACCCGTGAAGGTCCGGGTTAGAATATTGGTCTTCAGTAACCCATGCTTGTCGTGAGAGGCGACTAACGGGATCGGGTGGTCAGGCTCGCTGACTTGGTTGACACAGGTCATCGGTTCCCAATTGCGCAGATCGATACTCATGCTGTTGAACACGGGATTGTCTGGTCCAGACTATTATTTACAGACCGCCGCCATATAGCTGGAATATTGCTGAATGCGGCGTAAAACTCAGCTCACTCACTCCTATCCTGATTTTTAAAAACAACATCATCAGGCTGAATCCCGCATTGTTTTGTTTGTTTGTTTGTTTTAAACATATTTTATTCATGAGAAAAGGATTGGGTACAAACTATACAACTTAGAACAACCTTCCCCGTAATATTTACAATAATGTTATTTACATTCTTTATACTAGATGGACAGAAAAGGACAGAAATAGTGGAATAATTTCAATAATTAAAAGAATCTTATTGGTTGACAAATTTATGTTTGAACGATTTTAAATATTTTTTGATTTATGCAAACACTCAGATCTGCACTATCATGTAATAGGAACTCATAATGTATATTCGGGCGGTGGGGTAGTCTAGTGGTTAAAGCGTTGGCTCGTCATGCCGAAGACCCGGGTTCGATTCCCCACATGGGCACACTGTGTGAAGCCCATTTCTGGTGTCCCCCGCCGTGATATTGCTGGAATATTGCTAAAAGCGGCGTAAAACTAAACTCAGTCAGTCAGTCATAATGTATATTCCCATTGTTAACACTGCGTAAATTAGACACCTGTGTCTCTGTACAGTACATAATTGACACTCAAACAGGTAATGATAAGAATTTTTTTCAAACATTTCCACAAGAACAACTTCAGTTATCGTTTATACCAACATTAAATAGATGATAATTCGAGTGACTACACATGTAACGTAGTGTAGTTATTAACGTTTCCCGGTCCAAAATCAAAGTATTAAGGAGCAATTCTTAAGTTTGTTACAATATTAGATTTAAAAGAATTCAATGACACGCTTTTTCTCACTTCAACTGGAAATTCATTCCACATTCCGTATTCTGTGATACTGCCAACCCCGACATCCGTAGTAAAGATCACATTCCAATAATTTATGTGTCGTTTTATGGCGGTCATGAATAAAACACACACTTATTTAGATTAGACCATTACATAGGTTAGGACATATTGAAGTCATTTACCTAGCCTTGTCCATTTTTATAAATCGAACTAAGCTATATAAATCATTGATGTTTTTTGTCTCTATTGACACTAATGTTGTTGACACAATCCATGAAAACGATGACAAATATGTAAAACTCGTTTGGGAAATGTCACGCTTGCATGTAAGTATCAAGTTGTCAGGCCCCCAAACTTGTCAGTGTCTTAAGTTTTCACCTTCGCAACCGCTGATTGACATTGGGGAAGTCTATCATGTTGCGATCGGAACACAATCTGTGAAGGCCGCACTGTTCTGGGTCTTCGTGTATGTTACCCTCTATTTCCACACCATTAGGTTTACCCTGTCCATTGGACCGGTGTGCATTGTTTCATTCTGTACTTCCTGGGGAGTATACAACGGAAGCTGTCTTTGAATCCCAACATATCCAGTCACTGCACTTAAGTTAGTGTAGAGTTTCCAGAAACCCTCATGAGGCGATCACCCATCATGCTTTATCTGATTCCTTACCAATGTGCTTCACACCGGCCAACCATTCGTTTCAATGTCTGCTCGTTCGACTGCACATATTTGGAGATTTCTTGATTTTACGTTCCCAAATGATGTTTATTTAGTAAATTAAAGCCTTATCAAACAAAGTATTAAAGTACTGTATATATGTTTAGCAGTGTCGGAAGCAGGTTCAATACCTACGTTACCTACCAGAGACCTTGTTTCTGAAGGCAATCCTAACAGGGTACAGCGCCCGCTCACCTGCGTAACAGATTGAAATGGTAGTTCCTCGTCCACCCCAACCCCCTTCCCCCCAACGTCATAGATCCAGCATCTGTGTGAAATTAATTTTGTGTTGATGGAAAATATAAGTTAAGATGTTGTCCATTAACTCTAACGGAATATCAGGTTATTTTTACACATTTCTTTTAATTAGCATATTATTTTTCACTGCGTTTTTGTCAGCCAAGCGCAATGGAACCTGTTTCAGCAAGGATTATTCTTTTGCGTTGAATTTTTATATTTGTGCTCCTACATCATTTTGAAGGCTGCTTTTACCTGATCGTCTGATATGTCGTTTGTCAGTAGCTATGGTTCCGTGCACACGTTACATCATTTCATGATGGAGAATGATTTGATCTCGTTTAAGGTGATGCTGCTAGCACCAGACCAAAATGATTTGCAAGACATGTTAGATTGCTGTCTATTGTGTATGTATTGTATGTGTGAATCATGGGGTTTCACTAATTATTTTTGGGTAGAAAATATTCATCCAGAACTTCTAAAGGAAACCGTCTCATTAAGAAAAAGGACCCAATCATACATGGTTTATGGGGAACGGGGGAGATATCCACTGAAAATTGAAATCAAGTCACGAATGAAACTCTTTTGTAGAAAAGTGATTTTACGAAGGGCTTCTAAAGTTTTTCTCTTTATTTACAAATTACTCTATAATGATGATCTGTAACGCATCTGGCTATAAATGGATTGCCTGTATTAAGGACACTTTTGACAAAATTGGGCTACATAGGCATATCCTAATAACAATAGCCTCAAAGCATTTGTTGAAAACAGACTGAAAGAAATTAATCTGCAGGCTATGATATCAAACACAGAAAATCTTTTAAAAAAATTCTGAGTTGAAATACAAAGCCTATCTCAGTTAAGTACTCTATAATAATGGGAGGGGGTTCTCAATTTCAGAACCTCAAACAACTACTTCCAGTTGAAACTGGGCGGTGGATTAAAACACTCCCAAATGAAATATTATGTACCCTTTGTAATTCAAACGATATTGGCGATGATTTTCACTTTCTCTTTATTTGCCCTACCTTGGTCCCAGGAAGGAAGAAATATACTAGAAAGAACTATTACTGTATAACCCGAATATTGACAAAATGAAGAAGCTTTTGTACTCAAATAAACTAGGAACGATTAGGAAATTAGCAATATTTTGCACAATAAGAATGTCCCATTTTGATAAATATATACACAATATATGTTCTGTATAAGTTTCCTTTAGTGATATATTGCCTTTGGTGTTCGTTTGTAATCTAACACTGCGTCAAGCAATATCCCGTCTATATGATGGCGGTCTATATTATAAGAGTCTTGACCAATCAGTGCAGTGGCTGTCATTATAAGCATCGTTCTAAGATGCCTAGCAGTTAGAACAATCGAAAAAACAATACTTTATCAGACAATAAAGGTATAGTTTTTTGATGACGTAACATTTGAATGACGTTATCCCGTCAATGCGCCATTCTAGTGTGCCCCCTGGTAATCGAACCATGTTACATTACGTCACAATGTAAGCGACGTCACGATGCATGTCAGTTGTCATCGCCTCGTACGGCCTCCTACAGTAAATTACTCCGTTGCATCCCGTTTTCTTGGTTTGCAGTTGCTTCACGCAGCTAACATCACTGGTGGAAACATTACGTTTATGTTTTACGGCGGTTAAAATGTGTCAATTCGACTCACATGTTTTCAGCGACACGGTAACGTTCGCAATGTTTACATTCCCACAATGCAATCGTGGAATGTCGCTTGACTACTCAGCTTCATCTGGATGTAGTGATCTAAACTTACGTTGGTAGTAGAAATGCGACGTTCATATTGCCCCATATGGTTTACGTTAATGACAGATGTAATTAAAACAATTCAGAGGAGATATTTAATCCGAACGTAAACCGTCATCAAACTGTTATCATTTGTTTTTTTTCTGGTAACTTTCGTCTTAACGTAGGGGGGCAGACACATCAATAGAACAGCGCGCCAGTTAGCCCTGTGCGAGGATGCTTAATTTATGTCACCGACACCGTCGTTTGTTTTCTGCCTTAAATTAATCGTAATTATCCTTAGAAAGTATTATATTTGGCATCTTAGAAAAGAAATACAGTTCGCTCTACCACCATGTATAGTGTAATAAAGCACAGTTTCGCCCTGAACTATTAGTGTTAATGTACGAGGACGCTTGCGTCAGTGGCTGTCATTATAAGCATCGTTCAAAACAAATGGGATACGTGAACGAGCCTGACCAACCAATCCTGTAACCCATGCCTTACGACAATCATGGGTTGCTGAAGACCAAACTCAGATCTTCACAGGGGGTGTCTTTGTCTGTCAATATCCCGATCGTAAATATTCTCTTCACTATTACTTTCTTCATGTCTTACTGCATTAGGTAATGTTAAAAAATGTTTTGTCAGCTGCATCAGTCAAACTATAGGAATATAATCATTATTAGTTGTAAAACGTTCATCAAGGTTGTTACGTAAGCAATCTCCACGAAAAAAGCAAACGATTCATCACACCATATGAGAAAATCTAAATTGGAGATGACGGTTCCTGTAAAAAGTCACCAAAAGCAGTAAAAAGACATCTTTTGAGTATTCTATTTGAACAGCAGAATAGCCTGAAACTATGTGTGTGTGTGTGGAATTAATGGCCATGGCTGAGGCGCTCTGTAAACGTTCCAAGGAGATGGAATACTTTATTATTAGGTGAACGCAGCAGATCAGTAATGTAATCGTCAACTCATGTTGTGTTCTAAACGGAACCTTGAAAAACGAATGCTTCAATCCATATACTATTTACTTATTAGCTGACAATATATGAACATCCTGATACCAAGTTGAATAGCTATAGATACATGGTTGAACATGCATATAAGCACTGTGTTTCCTTTGGTAGTCTGAAATGTCCCTATGCCTCGTGTGTTTTTTTATTAAAACACACCGTATGTTCACATGATGGTCTGTAACACAACAGTTGTCTTTGTAATAGTCTGTTACACAGCGAATGTTCCTAAGTGAGCCTGTAACACAACGTATGTTCCCCAGATGGCCTGTAACTCAACCCAATTTGTCTAGTAATAGTTCCTGTAATATATATATATAAAGAAAGTGATGAGAATACCGAGCGTACAGTAGTACATATATAAGAAGAAGTTTCTGAAATAATTACACAACACGGATCTTCTCCAACATAATAATTCAGACACATTGCGTTACCTATTTAACGATGGACACAATTCTTTGATGAAAAAGTTTTCTTTAGCTTTACGCTGCATGGCGTTAGCAGTATTCATTTTATAGAAAGGGAATATTTTAAATTTTATTTCCTTTCCTGCTGCGCAATTGTCAATGTGAGCGCTTAAGGGGATGCACCTTGTTTTGGGGTCCTTAATCTGTTGTTTATGGACGCGTATTCTGTCCCTCAAGCACTCCGTTTGTCCAATGTATTCTTTATGACACCCTTGGCATATAATAACATAAATAATATGTTTTGCGGAGCAGTCCATGTTAGAGCGTACATGAAATAATTGTTTCCTGTTTTTGAACTTTATACATGAAGTTTCAAGTATATATTCACAAGTTCCACAATTTCCCCGTTTACATTTTGAGACACTGAATTCTGTAGGTTTAATACATGAGTCGAATGTGGCACGTGTCAATATGTGTTTTAAGTTACGGCTTTGGCGTTTACTCTTTATCATTGTTACATGATAACAATGATAAAGAGTAAACGCCAAAGCCGTAACTTTTTTGTTCTCTTTCCATTTGTATTGGAGTTGTGCATATTCTCAAAAAGAATTGTGCATTTATCTCAAGTCATTTTTAAAATATATTGAATTTAACAAAGGTCGTATGTAATCATGCACTGTTGAACGAAGTATTAAAAAGGCGTAAGTGACACCCAGAAATCAGTTACGACCTTCTGCTGTTAGGTTTATGATTTAGCGGAAAAACGAGGTGTCGTAAGTGGTACATCCGACAAAGTAGGTGACATTATGTCAAATTTGAAGTTCCATGAAAGTACAGTATGAACAGGATGGACCTAATATTACATTTCATTGACCAAAGTATCCATGTTTTATTTTTGATTCATTTGCAATATCATACCGCCGAAACTACATCATCACGTGACCCTCGAGCCCAGGAAACACGCAATGTGTGAACTATGACAGAAATTAGGTATGTATACAGTCTACATGCAATGCAGGGACTTAAATAACTGAAATATAATGCTGTGTGTATGGTTGCTATTGCACATTTACACAAACATGTGGAATATAGTTTGATATTATTGTACAGTTTGTGAGGAAAGTTGTGATAAATAACAAGGTCGTAAGTGTAAGCCCTATGCTGATTCTCATATATCATTTCAGGGTCGTAACTGACACTTGCGACTCTTTGTCACCTGATTTGGTAGTCATATAACAGTTATTTCATCAATACATTTACACTAATAATTTCAACTTCTTTGTTGCAGGACAAAGCAAATGAAGAGTACGATATTCTAGGACACTGGTCTATGGGAAGAATTTAAATATTTTCCCAAACGGACGTTGTAGGAAACACATGAAAAACAAGTGGCTCTTGCTTTTTGTATTCAACAGATCTGAAAGATTTAAAGTAGGCATACAAACTGTTGAATGTAATTACAGTTACGTTTGTGCAGTCAAAAGGTTGTACGTTCGTCATCCTTATCGTTTTGGACGTACTGAGTGCTAATCCATAATAGGTGCTAGTTAACAGATCAAAACAATGGGTCGGCGACGAAATGGAAAACAGTTACGTGAGAAGGTTGAAACTAGTGTCATGGGTGAAGATGATATTTCAATGAATATTACTGATACCAATAACGGTGATACTGAAATGTCAAATGGCAATTGTGACGAAGCTAGTATCTGCATTCAGAATGAAAAAGTTGACGTCAACATTAGTGAAACTTCACCAGCCAATCTTCCACTACTGAATGACACTGTTGCTGCGAGTCATATTAATGAAGATGAGTTGTCAGATGATAGTTTTATTGAAGCACTTGTCTCAAGTTTTGAAGAAATTGAAAACAGTATTTCTCAGGCTCTTGCCCGTAGAGTACAGGAACCCAATGGAGAAGAGAAGTGTCTTGCCTGTGATGAGCAGCAGTTGGAAGACAGTGGAACACAGACGATTCTTACCAGTAAGGACCATCAGATGGATGAGAGTGCAGCAGAGAGGATTCTAACCTGTGAGGAACAGCAGGTGGATGACTGTAGAGCAGAGAGGATTCTTACCTGTGATGAGCAGCAGGTGGATGACAGTAGAGCAGAGAAGATTCTTACCTGTGACGAGCAGCAGGTGGATCACAGTAGAGCTGAGAAGATTCTTACCTGTGATGAGCAGCAGGTGGATGCCTGTAGAGCTGAGGAGATTCTTACCTCTAAGGATAAGACATTCAGTAAATATTGTATCCAAGTACACATGAGCATGCAGAGCGTCCTGATCTGACTGAGTCAGTTTCCAGTGCTTCATACCAAGGCTGGTAACATACCAAGCTTTTCTGAGCAGAGTAGAGAAGTGGATCAGCATTCTCTACCATTGGACAATCTGCAAATCCACACTTACTCCAGTCTCTCAAGCCATAGTCAGACATCTACATCAAAGAGTGACTTGATGAAAACCAATCCGTGTACTTTTGACATCAACCAGATCCCAGTTTCACATGTCATAGAAGTTTCCTCAAATAATGTTAATCTTCGGTCATCTGATGATGGAGATAACGCTTTTATCTGTCATTGTACACTGATGAAGCTAACCTCAAATAATGCTGACATCCAGTTTGACTCAGATGATGACATACCCCTGAGTCATCTGTTGTCCAATGCTCTATTTACATCCAACAATGATAGGTATCCTGTAACTTCCATAGAGTTATACAGCGGTACATCAACACATGAATACATGTTTCAATTCCGATCTTCTTGAATCTAGTACTTGTGATCAAACACTTCTTTCCAGCAAACTCACTTTGCTATCATCGTTTGATAACAGAACAGAAGGGGACACAACCGGCATTGTAAAATGAAATCACTCCAGGATATCAGTGACTCATATTCACAGGACGAGTATGAATCATTTGGTGATGAGTACAGACTACCAGATTCCTTATCTGATTCTACGGATGACAGTGACACAAATCTGAAAGAATACCTGAAGCGTAAACGCCAAAAGACATCCAAAACCAATACAAATCAAGTTTTGTCACAAGTAACTTCCGAAAACACAGAAAAACACTTTGATACAAATGATAGAGATGACGGGGGACCACAAACAGGCGATGAAGATCCTTAAAGGAAACTGATAAGACAAGGGCAAAACCCAACAGTGCAATAACATTAGTAAATTTTGATTTGCAGAAAGTTCTCATCACTCCCAAATCTACAGTTTCCGAGTTTTATTACAGTAGGAAACTTGCAACTTATAACTTATCTGTCTATGACATGGCGACGCACAATGTTAACTGCTACATGTGGGATGAAACTAACGACAAAAGAGGAAGTTGCGAGATTGCTTCTTGTCTGTTTGAATATAACAAAACCTTGGGACCTGTGGACGAACTTATCTACTACTCAGACTGGCCAACAAGGAAACATTCAGTTTTCGACAATGTTTTTGCTTTCAGTTGCAAATCTTCCAATCAAGATGATAAGACATAATTACTTTAAAAGAGGACATTCACAAATGGAAGGGGACTCTGAACATGATACCATAGAGAGGTACACAAAATATGCAGAATTGTACACCCCAATGAAATCGATGGCTGCTGTTCGAAATGCAGAGCAAAAACCTCCTCAATACAAAGTGATTGAGGTTGACTGCAGGAGTGTCTACAACTTCAAATCTATTGTTGATACTCTGGTGACAAACAGAAACAGAGCCACTGATTGAACCAAAGTTGAGTGGACAAGGGTTCACTCATTTCAGTACAGAAAGGATGAACCTGAGAAAGTTTTCTTCAAATATGATGAACACCGCTCTTTATCAATCAACAGAACCAATATCAGACATGCAACTGGACAACGTGCTAAATCCCTCAAAGGTGTTGAAGTTAGACCTTTGTATTCTGCAGCCATATCTATAAGCGATGCCAAGTAAAGAGATTTGTCAAACTTGTGTTCCAAAGGCCTTATTCCAGATAATTGCAGGCATTTCTACACATCACTGGCACATGGTGACCACAGCAAAGACAGACTTCCCGAGCCAGACGAAGAAGAGAGCTCTGATTCAGATATTTGAAATAAGTTGTTGATATAACTTCTGTTTCTCAGGAAATATGTTGTTGAAGTGCTGTTCTTTAATCATTTGTTTAATGTTTGAAAGAGTCTACCGTTATTTGAACAGAAAATCGTGTAACTTGATTTAATTGGTGTGAGTGAAACCATAACCATGTCCATGGCCAGTTTCCTTAACTGAGTATCAGTTTGCATATGGCTAGGTATTTTCCAGAAGAAAAAAGTATTTAGGATATTTTTTTGCTCATGGATATTGAGGTTGGGAAGTCTTCTCGTAATCATGCATTTATGTTCAGTTGTGATTGCTCTTTTTTAAAGTAATTGATGTTATAGATTGATATTGCTCAGTTGAGTAAAGATCCCTGCAAATACTAACCTGGAACTTGTTTTTCATCATAGGTTTGCAAAACATCAGCAAACATGCCTTCCGTTCATCAAATAAGCTTTACAATATTTAAAACCTACCAGAGAAGAGATTTATTTGCAATTACATCATTAAAAGTCATGCACAGAGATCCGCCAATATGGCGTGCAAACAGGAATGCAAATCTGGACGTATCTATGCGTATAGGGTAGATTATCATGGTCACCTGAAAGGACGTAAGTGCCATTTACAGTCTTAGCGTAGATTTCTACAAAGTATCAAAAGGCAGCATGTGTCACTTACGACCATTCTTTGGGCGAACTTCAAGACAAATGTCAGAAGAAGAAAGTAATTAAACATTAAAAAGTGAATAATTCATCTTAAAATGGACATACAATAAGGTACATAGTATTAAGATACTCCTTCCTTACGGCTTTGCTGATATGAAAAACGTCAAATCATCATCTCAAGAAGTACGTGTTTAAAACAGTTTTTCTTGATTATCTCAGAAGTTTAAAAAATTCAAAATCTGCAGATACAACCTTTTAATTCTGCGACGTCGATATATATATATATATATATATATATATATATATATATATATATCGGTTTCCACTTTCATTGTTTGTTCCAATCGTATGTCCGTGCACAAGTTTGAAACACCCTGCAATATCCCTCTGTCCCTCCTAGTTACAGTATACACTGGTAGCTTTACTGTTCCTCTTTAACAGGCTTTTAATTTCTAGCTTTATTGAACTTTAATATCATTATAAATTGTTCTCGTCACGAAAAGGCTGAAATATTGCCGATGTGACGATAAATATGACCTCACTCACTCCTAGTTACAGTATCGTAATAGTCTGTAACGCAGCATCTATGACCTGAATTGTCTGTATCACAATGTATGGGCTGTATTTGTCTGTAACACAGTATATCCGTTTAAGTACCTATAACAGTCAGTATCACGATACATGTCCCCGTGAACCTCAATATATCCAGTTTTAGGTTGCCAAACAACAAACGTTTAGCATTATATATGATGACAATAATGTGTGGCCACGTTTTCACTGGGAACATTCAAAACTGAAACAGACACTTTAAGTAAGTTCCTGCAGCACATTAAAGAACATCTATATCTTTACTACACAGCTGCACGCACTCTGTCTACACAGTCTTGGCGGTTTGGATTATATGGCCACCTGTGGCTAGGTTATTTGCTCCTGGTTAGAGCCATCATTCTGTCGGAGTATCAGTTTCGTCAGACGCTGCAATTTCGTTGACAGAGCCTCTCTTATTTCCACAGCGTTGTGAGAACACACACACGCCACTAAATACTATTATGTTTCAATTAATTTATATGTGACGTACGAGTCTGGTGTTTTTATACGAAACATATCTTGTGTATTGCAGTGAATCAATGCATGTAGATAAAACACACAGCATAATCAGACATAATAATATATCAAGCCATGTTCATTCCACTGCCTGAAGACGTACCTACAAATTACTGTCTTATGAGATTGTGCATTGTTGTTGGCCTGTTGCACTTTGTTGTTTTATTGCTGATATTCATGCATGGATATGACCGCAAATCTCTATTCAACTGTTTCCCCAATCATACGAATATCTTCCGCTTGTAGTCAGGAAATAACATGCAATATATTCTGGCATTTTTGATACTATCTCACTCCTCCTGTGCAGATTGAATCCTGCTTGCACAAGAGTTGTAGGGTTTGGGTGGCTTAATGTCTGTCTCATCATTTCATTGTTGAAACGTTTGATCTTCAGGTTCGCTTTTTAAATATTTTTTTTATTTTTCTGTTTCATGGTTATAGAATTATGTAGGAAGCTTCGTGCTCTTAGTGGCAGATTCACTTAGATGGCTTTAGGTCTTGTGAGTGGTGCTCGCTCATGTAGTTACCGTACGAATACGTTTAACACACACTCTACTCTCTCGCTTTCTCCCCCCCTCTCTCTCTCTCCTGGAGTGTATCTCTCTCTCTTTCCACATATCTCTTTCTCACATCAGATAATCTCTAACTGTCTCTCCCCAATTTAATCTCCTGGTAGAGAGGGGCACACTTTATAATGAACTGAAAAGCTGTCATTTATCAAACTCTCGGTCCAAACACACGATACATCATACAACATTGAAGATCAGCCATCTAATATTACGTGATAAGATAAACATTAAATTTTAACACAAACTGAAACTAGACACAACTACTACAGATCCAATTCACCTTTTTTTGCGGCGTTACGTTCGATTACGTTAAGTAGATTTATACCACGGCATGTTTTCCCTTTGGGTCAGTTACGTCTAATGACAATGACACAGGTGATGTGCGTAAAAGATAATAGCTCCCGGGGAATAGACGAAAAAACGTCGGATACCGTCAGACTATGGTCGTAATATTCCTTAATAGAATCACAGTTCATCATGCTTTCTGCACAACAAACCCCAACATGTAATGGGGAACAGCCATAGGCAGGATGCGTTGTCCTGCATGAAGGGTGAAGGCCGAAAGCCCACTCATGAAATGTTTGCAGTCTGGGTCATAGGTCATGGGTCAGAGACGGTGTTATGACGTGTATACGACGTGTGTACGACGGCAGAATGACGGGGATAATTGCATGAGTTCCTCTGAGAGTGGTCTGAGTAACGTAAACCATCGTGGAACATACACCGGCATGAACAGAACTCCCCAGAGTTATATTAAATTGCTTACAATGGTATGAGTTCGGTTCGAGGGAGATGATGACCAGTTGCCAATCTCTTACAGCAATCAGCGCTATGTGGCCATATGTGGAAAGGGGGAAGACTGAAGAACAGAATCACGATTTGCAACCGAATATTAGGAGATACATTCAAGTGTTCTGTATGTGGAAATATGGTTGCTAATTGCTGAAGTCCTTGTGACAGAAGACCACCAACTGTGTTTGTAGAACTCATTTCAACGACAGCCCAAGTTCATCATCTTTAATCATAGTTATTCAAACTTTGCCATCAACATTAATAGATTATAACAGCTTTGACCATTTGAGGGCACTGGATTACTTCAACGTGCTAGTTGCCAAGCTGATCGACAAGGCGGAAATTAGCTTCACGTTTTGCATTTGGGCAGTGTTAATTGACTGACGGAGAGGCTTCCGGAACCAAAGCCAAAGCAAAGTTCAACAGAAGCGTTGTATGCTGGTGATTTGTTGGAGAAGCACATCGTCTAGATGGAGCGATGATGGCCCAGCAAGTCTAAACATAAGTGCTTATCACACCAGGTTGCAGACATCTTGGTGACAGAATCACCACTGGTCTCGGAGGAAAACCGACCAACAAGCTCTCTAATGACATTTACTTGGGGCTGACAAGTTAACAATTAACGCAGCCGTATACACTCTGGCTATCCCTCGTGGACGAATGGAGATGTTATAGGAATATGTTCTCGGAAGTTGAGGTAGACATAACACTTCACAACAAACAAAGGGATTATTTTTGATCATCTTAAGAACTGGATTTGTGTGAACAATCAAAATAATATTTTAGGATATTCCACAAGACGGCCTCCCTCCTGTGTCGTGATCGATAATGAAAGCCGGCTTAAGTGACAAACTGATTTATGGCCGCTCAATGCACCATGGGATAATGGTTTGTTACATTCCACTTAACATGAGAGGTTTGTTTGTCTCATATACCAGTGTCCAGATCTGAATGAAAATTCCATGAAAATATCAGGTTTCTGTAAATTGTTCATATCAACGAGTGCAATCATCGTTTGCAATCATCGATAAAGCAATTATGATTTTAACGCACCAGTGATGAGCTCAGTCGTCTAGATTATGTAATATCCTTCGTTAATTCATCCTTGATAAATATTGCTCACGATGTACCCCTTGTGGAAAGGATGACTGGATGTTTTAGAGTCCATTTGGATACAAATAGCATTGGCTGTGTCCCCGGTCTAACTAGTGTATGTTTTTATACCGATACCATTCTGCACACATATCATGATATCCTGAGACTGGATATACACAAGCTGGGTACTAATACTTGACATTTGTCTAATACATTATGCATGATGCAATCTGTATAGACCCTTAGTGAATACCATCACGAATGCTATGAAACCATTGTAAAAGACGTAAACATTGGATTGCCACAGCAAATTCAACTATGTTGTCTCATGTGAATGGAGATATGATGTACATTTAATTTGCCAATTTCTCCTAAACCAAATTCTAAATGGCAGATTCATAGCAAGTCGCTTTATGAAACATGCACCATTAAGTAGGACCAAGACAATTATTTCCATGTGAAACTGAAATCTATATCTGCATCTAGGGCAACGATTCCTCTTGTGTGAACAACTGTATTAAGTACATAGTGTCGCCGTGTTCAGCGCAAGAGGACATCGAACAATAACATGATGTCAAAGATGGCTCTTCGTCTAGAATCCTGAACGCTGCGTAGATTAGGAATTAATCATCCATATGCTTCATTTGGCGTGTTGAACAGCACGAAGGCACTTGGAAACCTGAAGTAGGCCCAGCCAGCCAATTCATCTTTCAGTATAAAGTTCCATTAGAAAGACTTCGCTACTCTGTACAGCGTTTATCAGCCCATCTACACGGTGTTCGGAAACAATCGCGGCAAGATGGTGTTTGGCAAGGGCTATGAGTGGTGTCTCACTGGAATCTGGTAAGTATCTTTACTGCCTTTGCTTACGATAATTTCTCGTTCATATCATGTTTGGTCTAACACTGTTTGCATGCAGTATATATTACGATAAAGACGATATGGAAGAGCCTTTTCAGATAGCTGTTCATTTCGAGACTAACTGTCATAAAGCAGAATGTGTTGGTATTTTCCAATATTCCAATAGGCTCCTGTAAATTCATAGAAGATGATGGAGGCTGTTATCCACGTATGCCATCAACCCATCGTCATCAGGGATAACAGAGGGTTTTTCGAGCATTTACTGTTGCTATGACAACATTTCTTTTGTTTGAACAGATTAAAACGTTTCGATAATCATTGCTGAGAAATTGTCTTGTTTAGACTACTCAATGAGTTGGAATGGAATTTCCCTCTGGAATATATTAAAATTTTATAGTTGAAAATAATAAAAAAGGTTCAATGTTTGTGTTAGTCTATGCATACGGCCCATGTGTAATACGCGCTTATTAACTGGGCGTCCAGAAATAACACATGTATGTTATTATCGTTTACACGATAGTGGAGTGCTTGAAACAATTTATTTGGTATAAGCGCAATAGAATCTGACGTTTTACATCATCGACTTTTAAAGGAATGACGTAATGATTATAAGTAATAAATGACAACTGAAATACAGTTTCCCTCGTTTTTGAAAGCGTTGTTGTTATACGACCTGCATTAATCCATTTATGAAGAAACATCGGCCGGGAAATTACATTTTGACATGTTACATTAATAATTCAATAATTCATTCTTATGTCTACAATGTACTTCGTATCCGCGTCAAATTTAAAATAAATAAGGAAGGATGTAAAAATGGATAAAGCAGAGTGAGAGTTGGGGTCATCTTCACGTAAAGCCTACGACCGCAGACCTTTTCCACGTTGGAGGAACACGTAAGAATGCTATTGATCTTTAAAGCATCATTGGGGCGAATCTGTATTCGAACAACACGATCATAGGTTCCTGGAGTGTCCAAGTGAATTGTGGCAAGTTTGAAAATGTTGCAAGACATTATTTGTATCTCATACGACCCAAACCTCAGACGTCTTCAAGCACGGTCACGGAAACTTGCTGTTGTCTCATCGGAACTGTTTCCAAAATTGCCCAAATTTGTGATACATCTCTGCTCCGTAAGGGTTAAAAAACCACACCCCACACACACACACATATATAAATATTAAATATCTTAGGCTCATCTCTATTTTAAAAAAAATGATTGCCACATTTTCCCGATTGCCGTTTGCCAAAGGCGATTCCATGTTTTAAAACACTGAAGGTAGTACTAGCCTGACCTTGTATCTTTATCCGCATAAGAACCCGTGGAGTACTGTTTTAGCCACTGGCTTTATCCTGGCGAGAGGTCAACCCATTTATGCGACAAAAGTACGAATTAGGCATTTTCATGCACATATTTAGAAGCACGGTCAGTTGATACCGCTCAATATAAACTATCTCTATACCGATTTAGACGTCAGCCATGATAGTGTGGCTTCATGGAGCTTCTCTTCAGCACCGAAGACGCTCGTTATTCTTTGAGAGTCTTTGAAGAAATGTCACTTAATTAGAAGGAACTCCACTCGTCACAAATTTGAAATCCTATTGAAAACCATAAACCTGGTCTTGTGGCATGAATGTTGATGGTATTTTCAGATAAATTTTCTATTTTTCTACATCTAGAACTAAGGAACTCCGAAAAGGAATATAAGCCTCAATATCGAGAATATATGGCAGATGCATAATGAGCTGATATTTCAGGACGTTGACAATATGGATAGATATGACATTTGTAAAGGACCGGTCTGATCGATGGAGCTATGAATTAACCACATCTGTGCCTCATCTGTCACTGCTTTTAGCATGAACTCATTAGGGGCTCTTTCCGAAAAAAAATATGCTTTTCGAACAGTAGAGTAAAATACCAAACCTTTAAAAAATATCCAACTTCTTCCACAGCCTGGAGAAGGCAGTGCATAAGAGTATCGTTAAGGTTTTAATATCGGTTTCAAACGTGTTTTTAATCCGTGTTTCGATCTTCCTTAAGATGAAGGAATGCTTCATCCAGGAAAGAGAGAGTATCATAATATCATATATAATGAAAGCTAGCACCATGAAACGTACAGCTGAGGAAAATAAATTTAGATTGATAGAGTGTTACATTTTGGATTACACTTTGTTAGTTAGTACATGATTCTAGTAATCTTTGGGTTAAGTTCCCTCCAGGATTCGAACCCACACCCAGAGTCAGGTACCTAATCGCCAGCACACAAAGTCATCGCGGCTTCCACAAAAATGAAAGTCGCACAACTGGTAGTCTAGACTGCGGACTTTGTGTACCCCTCTGATATCTGATAAGTGTCAATTGGCACGGTTCAGAGGGATACACAAAGTCCGCAATACTAAGAAAGTGTAATCCCAATATAACATATGTTACATTTGACCACTTTATTAAATGGCATTGTGTATTTCATGATAGAGTCTTGTTATTTGAAGTAAGTTACTGGCTACTGTTATCAGTAGAAAGATACATCCAGAAGTTAAAACAATAAGATTCTGATTCTACTCCAAGTGTAATCAGAATGGACAATATCTTTCGAAACGCTGTGATGTTCGTGATGATATCATGATCTGAACAGCGGAACTGTAATATTTCAGTTCTATGACCATTGCATTTACACCTGATAGATATTCTTAGAACATCTTATCGCCTAAATACATCGATATCAATATGTTGTACAAAGTATTCATAAACTTCTGGACAAACCCATGTTGCTGATCATTCTAAAGATAGTCAAATCCGTTCGTTGACTTTGTGACTGACTGTCTAACAATAGTTTCCTCCGGTACTTTAAAATGTTTACAGTTCTTTTTAATTTTCATTACATTCTTCTCTTAAATTCTTCCCAATTCCAGGATTGTATTTTCCGTTGAATCAGAAATGTCCAACTTTCTCTCGTGTCGGAAACCTATGTGCAAGTGTTTGAGCTTCACGTGGATTGAGGTTTATCAAGATAATTTTCAGTCCGATATCAGTTTAAACAAAGGGACACCACAACAAGGTTTATACTCACCATTTTGGGTATACTATTTTGGGTATACTCTCACTTTGTGTGAGTTTGTGAGTTTGAAACTAAATTAGTGCCAGTGAACCGAGTGAGCTTCACGCTATAAACAGACGGCACCAATTGACAGTAAATTCTCACCCGTTCTGTTACTCACAAGGCCTATTAGAATACTAGGTGTCTCGAGTATGTGACATCTCAATAAGAACCCGTTCACATAATCACCAGCTACATCACTAATGAGATTATCAAAAGAGGAATCCTGAGAAGGTTTTAATGCCAATACCTAATAATGTAAGCAATTATAAATATATATTTTACTGCAGGTACCAAGCCTGTGTCCATTCTTTGTTCACTTGTACGTGTCTTAGTGGTGCTACCACGTAACTGACTGACGATATAGCGGTGTCAGCGGCATATGTTACTCATTTCATGACTTCATGTTTACGAGCGATGAAGTGCGAACTGTTCTATTACTGCATTCACTTTACGTGTGTGAAATGCACAATTCTGGGCGAAATACATGGCTATGTTGCCATGGTAAGTAACAGTCGCATTTGACACTGTCAGGCTACTGATTTCACAATGAACAGCATACAGGCACACTGTTTGTTCCAGCCAAGGCAATATCAAGTGTCTCTCTCGAGAGAGAACATTAATCGGAGAACGGGTCTATGCCTATGGACGTCAGTTTTTTTGGTTATTTTTCTTGCAAAGTTTAAGTTTGAACAATACTTGTGTAATTCTTCAAGATCTGATCTCCTTCTTTGGAATCGGTAAGCTCATACGACAAATCAAATAATGAGACAACTCTTCCATGGTGTAATATTGTTATCCTCGTACAAGACACCCAACCACAACGATGCCGTTCGACACATGTCACAGAACTTTCTTATCTTCCTCATATCACTTGATGTCATTAACTAGTGACTTATGACTTTGTCATCCACGTCATAAGGGTGTGATGTCATTAACTAGTGACTTATGACATTGTCATCCACGTCATTAAGATGTGATGCAATTAACTAGTGACTTATGACTTTGTCATCCACGTCATAAAGATGTGATGCCATTAACTAATGACTGATGACTTTGTCATCCACGTCATAAAGATGTGATATCATTAACTTGTGGCTTATGACTTTGTCATCAATGTCATAAAGATGTGATATTAACTAGTCACTCATGACTTTGTCATCCACTTCATAAAGATGTGATGTCATTAACTAGTGACTTATGACTTCATCATCCATGTCATAAGGATGTGATGTCATTAACTAGTGACTTATGACATTGTCATCCACGTCATAAACATGTGATGCAATTAACTAGTGACATGACTTTGTCATCCACGTCATAAACATGTGATGCCATTAACTAGTGACTTATGACTTCGCCATCCACGTCATAAACATGTGATGCCAGTAACTAGTGACTTATGACTTTTTCATCCACGTCATAAAGCTGTGATGCCAGTAACTAGTGACTTATGACTTTTTAATCCACGTCATAAACATGTGATGCCAGTAAGTAGTGACTTATGACTTCGCCATCCACGTCATAAACATGTGATGTCATTAACTAGTGACTTATGACTTTTTCATCCACGTCATAAACATGTGATATCATTAACTAGTGATTTATGACTTTGTCATCCACGTCATAAACATGTGATGCCAGTAAGTAGTGACTTATGACTTCGCTATCCACGTCATAAAGATGTGATGCCAGTAACTAGTGACTTATGACTTTGTCATCCACCATATAAACATGCCATTAACTAGTGACTTATGACTTTGTCATCCACGTCATAAATGTCATGTCATTAACTAGTGACTTATGACTTTGTCATCCACGTCATAAACATGTCATGTCATTAACTAGTGACTTATGACTTTGTCATCGACGTCATAATCATGTGATGCCATTAACTAGTGAATACATGCGATAAGTCCCTTTCCGTAATCAGAAGACATCTCTGTTGGAAGCAGTTACGTGGTGTAGGCAAAGTAAAGTTTCGGTTCGGTTCGAATACAACTAAAGTGTGACATCAGTAATTAGCAAAACAAGAGCAATGAACGAGGTAAGCTTATAGTCACAATCCACTGGTCAACTGTGTGGCCGTAATAGTTATATATCTGTGTACAGATGTTCATGAGGCTAAGGACTGTGATACAACAGAGCAATGCATACGGCTTCAAGAGTCAAAGGTTGTGTTATTTAAAACGCGGTTAGGTTCTTCATTGGGCAACATGCTTGTTATACATATGGCGTTATTTGATATGCGAAAAAGCTCGTTGGTCAAACGATTCATGCAATGATTCTTTAATAGGAAAATTGTGATACTGGAGGCCCTTGTCAGTCGGACCACTACAAACACGTCACGTGGAGCAGCCAGTCCTGTTCATAACGACAACACTATGCACTGACTCAGCCAAGTTCAAGTTTATTGTTGCTGTGAACAATTTTAAAGTCGTTATCCCAGTTGGTAGAAGGATTCTCACGATACTGAGATCTATTACAATAACCAAAGACGTCACCCGTGATTATATGATAAATTGCTCGTTATGAGTCTTGCAAGACAAAGGTAGCGAAGCTTACACCATGAGTCAACCTTACCCTTGGATGAACTGATATTCGTACAAGAAGAAGAACTCGTTCTTGAAAGGCTGGACATTTGGGAAGATTACTTACTGAGAATGTCTCTGAAGATCAGGGTTTTGAATCATTGTTAATTATTATTACAACAGTAGCTGATAAACTTTGCTTCATGTGTCTTGGTGACCTTTTCCATCAGTCTCATTTTGTTAGAATGAATTGAAAGAACAATATGAATAAGTATGGACTTTCTTTGACCGTTGATACAATACCATTTAAAGCCATGTATGGTTACAAAATGAATTAATCTTGTTAGCTTTCCAAAGATTTGTATTGGGCCGAAGTTAAAAGTATGTTTTTGGCAACAAACGTGGTTGAAAAGATATAGTCTCTTCAAAAGATTTGTATTTCGTATAATGTTTGCAAGGAATGTTAAATATTCAGTCTAGATAGGAAAACTGCTCGTATCCAGAACTATTTTTATTAATACATTGCTGCAATGCTCTAAGTTCAGCATTTCTGTATCTGTGATATCTTGACATTAAAACCCCATGGTTAATTTCTTAATAAACGGGTCTCCAGAAGCCATTCACTCAGATCCATACACGTGCAATCACCACAAGGACGCTGCAATTATACCTACAGCATGTACACAAAGAGTTTACATACCGCGTTGATCAGGAGCAGTAGCATGTACATTAATGTCCCATTACCTCAAAATATTGTTCTGGTTGTGTACACACATGAGCATGGATAAATCCGACAATTACTGGGCATCAGCTGCGTGTAATATGCCCTTCTATAAGACATCAGCTGTGTCTAATATGGCCTGTAAGCCCAATTATCACCCACTTTAACCATTGCCGATATCGCGTATCTTTCCATTAAAATTAGAATTGATACTCAGCATATTCAAACATTACAGAATGCCCTAATGATTGGATAAATATGTATCAATTATTATTGTTGCCAATGAATAATCTAAGCGGAAGAACATCAACGACTCAAAGATTGCTTACTTGACAAATCTCATGGCCCAAACAGATTATCATTAAACCGGGTCTAATACGTTATGAGGCATTATACCCCCTTCACACTTGAGGCGGAATGAGCTGGAATGCCGACGGAATGAAAATTCCTGGAGATTCCTGGAAATTCGAACTGCATTCTAAAACTTCTTACTCCATTCCGAATGCCCTCCAACTATTCGTGCCAGTCTTGTAACATGCCCGAATGTTTTGAACATGTTCAAAACTTTCGCGGTACATTCGAAGTGGAAAAATATCGAACAGCATTTGAAGTGCATTCTAACTGCATTCTAAGTATTCTGAACGCATTCGAGGGAGAATCGAAAAGGCAAGCCACTTCAAATCCTGCAAGAATGTCCCAAATGCGCCTTGAATGTACTTCGATTGCTGTTGTAATTTAGGTGGAATATTCCTGAAACGTATCGGAATATTTCGATTTCACTTGGAATACAGCTCGAATGTACATCGAATACACCTCGAATGCTGTCGGAACGTCTCGAATGCTCTTCAAATGAACCCTGGCGTCATGAGAAGACCGCCGAATCCCTTAAAACATAGCCACCTGTCACTGAAACTTCAGATATCATTCACATCTTCAAGCTGCGCAAGTTGTCTCAAGCCTCTTGGCACCACGCTGTGCTGCTCTTCTTCCTCATCCATAATACCATTGTGGAGATTAGGATAACGAGTCCTCATCAAGTTGTGCAGGCAGACACAGCATTCAATGATGTCCTTCACAACGGAAGACCTTGGCAGCATGGTGGCGAGGAGGATTTGCCAACTCTGGGCCATGATTCCAAATGCTTTTTCCACCAACCGTAGGCCCCTGCTGATCCTGTAGTTGTAGTTTCTCTCGTCTCTCTGGAGAGTCCTATGACCATACGGTTTCATCAAGAAGGCCCTTATTCCAAATGCATCATCTCCCAAAATAAAGCATGACGTACGCTCGTCATCTTGGGATAAGGTGAACGGATCAGAAAATCCTATGCTCCCGTCTTCAAGACAATCCTTGAGCTCCCAGTCGTTGAAGATCTGAGCATCAGATATACTTTCGTAAGCACCAACGTCCACCCAATGGAACTTAATTTCCATCCACAAGTGCCATTTGGACCACAAAGAAGAAGCCCTTGTAGTTGTGGTACAAGGAGCCGCTCTTGGCAGGTTTCCCAATGGCCACATGTTTGCCATCTAAAGCTCCTACGGCATGGGGAATATTCCACCTGTTTCTGAATACCTCTTCAGTGGGTGTCCATTCTTCTGGAGTGGTGGGGCAGATGATAACTTCATCCTTGTATTCCTCCACAATGACCTTCCTTACTTCTTGGATGATCAGGCTGATTGTGTTCCTTGCCACGCGGAAGCTGTACATGATGCTGGGATACCTATCACCTGAAGCCAGGAACCTCAATGTCATGACTAGCTTCAAGCCTGGAGGTAGCGCCTTTCTCATATATGTATCCGGCTTCTGTATTCTTGGTCCCACTTTCTGCACCAACATCAAACATCAAACATGGCAGGCTCCATCCTAAGGTAGTTGAAGAATGACTGCGTGTCCTCAACTCTGACCTCCTCCATCAGTCTTGTGTACATGTAATGTCATACAGCCTCCACCTTTCCTCTGGAATCTGGAATCTTCTCCACATCTCTTTCAATCAGGGCTTGCTAGGGGATAGCAATCTTGAGCAACGCAACATGAACCGGGTGGTCCATACTCTATGGGTGTTGGGCAGAGGTTGATGAATAGTCCAGATTCAACAGGTTTTTATACCCTATCACGGGACATTAAGGCATCATTCTTGATGCATTCCGGACATTCGTGTTACATTCTAAGTGCATTTGAAGGACATTTGAAATATTCGAGCTGCATTCTGTTTTAATTCCCCGATCCATATTCGGGGGTTATTCCAAGAGGGTTCTAAATGCATTCTATGTAAATTTGTACAGCATTCAAGGTACCTTCCAACTGAAATTCGACTCGTACGTCAGTCGAAATTCATTTTAAGTATTCTTAGTGTATTCTAACGGCATTCTAATTATTCATACTGTATTCCGATTCATGCGAGCTGCATTCGTTATCTAGTACATTTGGAATTAGTACGAATCATTCGAGGCGGGTTCGAAGTGCGTTCTAAGTATTCCAACAGCATTCTTACAAAGCTTGAAAAAATTGTTTATTTAGACATTCTCTCCCGGATGCGGTTCGAATTTTGGTAATATTTTTTTTCTGGCTGATTTCCCGTGATTCCTTTCAATTTGAAATAAGTGTGAAGGGCCCTTTAAGAAGATGTATTGTCGATAAAGACAGACTTCACTATCAAATGTTTACTTTTATGTGATGTTACAGTACAGGTGTCTGTAACCTTCTCAATCAGGGACCAGATGTAACTAATGTTATATTTAGGATGACACTTTCTCAGTAATGTACATATTCTAGTATTCTATTTTGTTTCAAACCCACCCCCTCAGAGTCAGGCACCTAATCACCAGCACACAAAGTCAGCCGTCTAACTCACTCAGCTACCGTCGCTTCCGTATTTCAAAGGACCAGATGGTTCATACACACAAAGTCGGGTTTGGATATTGTATTAAAAGCTGGGATGAAAGGAGTTATTTGGCTAATGTTGGGTGTGGATCTCTTCCACTGTCAGTTGAAAAAGGCCATACTCGCCAAGCCATCTATTATACTTTAAGTGAGAATATGTTTATATACGGCCTCAACCATACAAGGCCGGACATTAAAGATGAAACACATTTTATGATTGATTGTATATTGTACTCAGATCTCCGATATGAACTGTTTACTGCTGCAGTCTTAAGAAACTCTAGGTATAAAATGCTCGGAAATTAGTTCTTTTTGATACAATGTGATGTTGTGGAGTTTATAAGATTGATGTTTACAGAAGAGCCCTCACTTGATAATCCCTTCATTACTTATTACCTCTCACGCATTCTGTTTGCTGTAAACACGGATTGTACTCATCGAAATTCTGAGCATTTTATGACTGCCTCTGTCTATCACCGTTATTTATTTATGTTGTATTATAGTATGCTAATCTATGTCGATTGTGTCCATGTGTTTTATGGCTGGATACTACCGTTTATATAGTCGTACGATGATGACATACCAAGTAAAATCGAGATTGCTTAATGTGTTCATAAAACCATAAAAAACCTTCCTTATCATCAAAGATTTTTAGATGTGAAGCATGTGACGTCAGCCGTTTTCAGTACAAACCAGTGAAATGTACTTTCTGTTGTTCACCATGTAGATGTAACCACCAACACAAAACATTTCTCAATGAGTTGTTTCTTGCCATAGTTCCTGTGACTAAGACACTGCTTCATTTCACTTCTGTACTATATTGGTCAGTTAGCTATGATTACACATGGAAGTCGCGGTGGCTAAGCGGGTTAGGCGGCTGACTTTGTGTGCTGGCCATTTGGTGCCTGACTCTGAGGGTGTGGGTTCGATTCCTGGATGGGACTCAACCCAAAAAGTACTACAATTTGTACTTTACTAAGAAAGTGTAATCCCAAATATAACATATGTTGGTCAGTTAGCTGTCGATGATTGTTGTCAGTGGAGGTAAACCTCAATAGTTGGATGCTACATATATCGATGGGCTACATGTGTGACCACTGATTTGGTGATTAGGTACTCCGTTATCCTCTCTTTCTTAAATTGGGGCGGTCGGGTAGCCTAGTGGTTACAGCGTTCGCTCGTCACGCCAAAGACCCTGGTTCGAGTCCCCACATGGGTACAATTTGTGAAGCCCATTTCTGGTATCCCCCGCCGTGATATTGCTGGAATATTGCTAACAGCGGCGTAAAACCATACTCACTCACTCACTTTCTTAAATTGCCATGAAGTCAAACCTGAAAGTTATAGGCCAACTTGTAACACTGATAGATATAGTAAACATCCACTTTATCATAAGCATTAAGAAATACGAAAGTAACCTTGAATTGCAGACTAATTCATTCAAATTGCATGTTCTTGAAAGGTTTAACTTTGTTACATAATTCTATATTGGATTGAATATACTTTCTGTGAAATTGCATGAATTTATCGTAAATCGTTGACAACTGACAAAATATTATTTTCCTTTAAGCATGCATGTCATTGGATACATGAAACATATTGTCGTGTCGATTTCTGGGTTGAAAAGCTATAACCTAGAAATATGTACCAACAACATTCAGTGTGAAACCAGCACACAACAATAAATGTCATGTAAATAATATTTATTTTAAGAAAAATTACCATGTGCAAATCAATAGTAATTACTCCAAAATAATTATAATCCCAGTAACATCGGCAACAGAATCGCAGTACACAAAGTAGCCATGCAAAAATCAATGACATAAATTACAGTGTAAAACAAAATATAACAGCAGTGGTAATGTCAATAAAGTTCACCAGCAGCTTCAGTGGTTAAGTTTCTGAAAATAACCTAGACTGGAAATCCAGGCTGAAAAATAACACGATCTGGACACAACCGCTAGTCGTGATGGCATGTGAGACGCCATGGGGACGCCTACCCTTTATATGTGAAAAAGCTTCCCGAGATTTTGAAAAATAATTGATGTTATTCTCAAATCTTCCCTGTTATTATTGACTGCCAGTCTAAATATAGTAAGACACACTCTGCTGAACCTGAGCAAAAACAATGTAATAAATCTACAACTATTTCTCAACGAATTATACTTCCATAAAACAATACATTTAATATTTTTATAACATCGGTTATACTTAACTGTCCTTTATGACCCATATGTTGTTATACATCATTTTACTGTTCTTGTCCTTGTGTCTCTTTTGAAAATATTGAAGGATTATATGTGTAATTTATTTTGCAAGCACATGAGGACACTAAACACCGAAGAATACTGCAGGCTTTTTTATAGGAAATTCAAGAGTCAGACTTCAAGAACCGACACACCCACATCAACTGAAAACCGTGTTTATAGCTCTACCACTAGATCTGCGCATAGATTATAGCAAAGAGAGTCCAAACCTGCTCGTCCATGAAGAATACGTGGTAGTGATGCATCCCAATAGCAGTGCCTCTCTTCTGAGCCAATTACCATCATGGAAAGCTACAGTGCTTTCACTGTGAACATTTCACTCGTTTAGTAAATTGGAATTCTAGAGAGGATATCTACTGATGAAATAATACAAACGAATGGGAAAGTATGATGTAGGGAGATCTTCAAATGACATACAAACGCGGGAACCCATAAGAAGACGTGATAATAGGATACAACTAACAACTTGTCTTTGATTGGATGACTTTCCAGAGGAATAAGTGCAGATATACACAGGAAGACGACACAATTACATGAGTGAGTGAGTGAGTGAGTTAAAATTTATAGTCACTTTGGCAATATTTCAGCCATATCGTGACTAAAACAAGTTATAGATTAACAATATAATGGTAGATTATAAAATCCTGTCAACAAAGGACAGTAAAACAACTAGAACATCACAGATATAAATGTAAAACTAGCAATTAAATCTAAAACATTTTTACTATAACGGACAACACAATATGAAAATAGGCTATAGATCACCAACAACTGAGGGTAGATCACCATACCAGGGACCATGGGGACTTACAGTACCTTTGCTACCTGCATGGACCACACAATTACATGAAGTAATGAACAAACTCATTTGGAGGGGTTGCAATATTCTTACAGTGGACAGATTACTATTTAACTGGGTAGACTGTTTACATTCATTTTTAAGTGATTTTTGAATGGTGTTTTTCTTCCAGTGAACAGTTTTACACGAGATAACAATTTCGTTACAGCTGACAATTTACCATGTTCTAGCTTACACTGTTGCCATTTGTGCATTTTAACGGTAAAGCAATAGTAATAGCTAAATAGCTAAAATGGGGCGTTCCTGGTGATGGTACTGTTATAAGGATGTGTTTTGTTAATTATAATGTCACATTAACTAACTTTTAGTATTATGGGTCACAAAAGTTTAAGGTGCTGAGTGTGGACTTGAACTCACACCTTGTATTGAACTTAGGCTATGTAATTTTACCTGTTAAGAGTAAGCTGAAGAGGTAGTTCCCTCTAGTTTTATTTTTATTTTTTGGTTCCGGTGTCTTCGGTGGGATTCTGGAGGCTCTGAGAAGATGGTGGTGTGGCATAGCTTTTGTCAGCACACTCTAGAACTGTGTAATAGGTATATACGGGATGGTTGCTGATATGTATGAGGGAACAGCTTTGGATTTACCCTCACCTGTCTGCCAACATTGACGTTTCAAGATTGACCACTCAAAAGGCCTCGTTTTCATTGAACTTTCAACAGCTGTCAACAAACTTCAATTAGTATATCTAGAAGGATCAACACATTGGTGACCATAGACCGCTAGTTGATATTTTAGATTTGTGACCCAATCGTATTGCATTAGAAATCAGTACTGTCATTCATTGTAACCTTGTTTATCTTTTATTCAATATGTAATTGAATATTATAGACTCGTTTGTGTTTTAATTTTGCTGGCTTAAAGGGGACTCACAAGCCTTTTATCACCGCAATTTCTAAACCGACACAGTACAGTGAACAATGTGTAATTGTGTTACACTGGGGATACTGTAATGTTTACAGTGTTGTCACCGATAACACGTTGTGATGTTGGTACTGTAGGTAGTTAATGGTGTCATTACAGTTGTTGGTTCATGGTGTTGCTTCAGTGGACAATGTACAATGTTGTTAGAGATGCTGTGATGTTTTGGATGTGTACAGTTCAGGTGGTGTAATAAGTGACACGGTACAAGAGGGCGTTGCAGGTTATAATGTTGTTACTGCAGGTAGTGCATGATGGTGATAGTAGAGAGAGTAGGATTTTGTTTTGCATTGAGAGACGAGGTTACGTCGTGATTCACAATACTGTTACTGGGAATGTGACAGAGACCCGTGAGATATGTTACAGTTAGTACAACATTTATATGTTTCTGCAGTCATCTGTCCGTGATATCGTGGTCCCCTTGCAAAGCGGTTATAGTTGTGCTAGGTTGAGATACAGAAGGTTTAGCGTTTACTTATATTATCACAATAACAATCTAGAATGCATGGATGAATGCATGTATGAATAATGAAGAAAGTAGTTTGTAAATAATAAAATATATTGCTAAAAAATATGCATTTGTCAGGCGGACATTCCTATGGGAACGCTCCGTAATTTACAGAGTTGCAGCCCTTAGAGATACCAAAATGCAGGCTTGTATACCAACACTCGCCAAGACGAACATCCTTGTATTTTAGCACCATACCCATGCTTGTAAATGTCACTGATGTGGTAAACATCTTTGACCTGCAGCACTAGCACATGAAAACATGATAAATGCTAAAAGAATAACCATTAACATCCTGTTTTCCAGCACTGTAACCATTTGGCTCCTGCATGCAACTTATTTGCTGTAACAGATGCGTTTTAGTTTCCTTGATATCGATCGCGACCAGTGCAAACAGGGCACATTACTTTTCCAAAATTTAGGAATGACAGCTTAGCAGCCTCATAATTCGTATTCATCATCAGAAGCCCAGCGAAGCTTAATATGACCGGCCCACAAATGTGTTCGTGCATGTACGCCAATGGACAAATGTGTGTGGACGTTGAGTGGATTTTACTTGCGCTGGGTGCAGCTTCAATGCTAAGTGAAGCGTGATATTGTTCGGCCTGATGCTATCAGCTTACATATCTGTTGCATGATGCTTAATTGTGACAGATACGTGCGTCCATATCTTTCCATTGTAAATAATACTTGGGTTTGATCAGGCTTAAATAAAACCACTGATATCAATGGAAACATCTTAATGACCACGTACGGCCATGTTAACAAGTTTTAATAGTCGTGAAACAAACCCTAGTAGTTTGGAGGGGACAGTAAACCTATCTAGCATCTGTGGAAGCTACACAAATGTATCGTTGAATGCAACGATGTTGCACTTTACAGCAAAAAATGTGTCTAAAAAAAAAAGCGCTATGAATTGCTGTCCCGTTAATCATTCAGATGACAAAAATACCAAAGGCACAGTTGCCCAGTGATTGTTTTTAATGGTGAACATCAGGATAAAACAAATGATGCTCTCGATGTTGTTGCTGATGTAGCTGTTTATGGCTTCTGTTGAGTTGAGCACTACAGCAGATTAAACGAGACAACGACATCAGTAGAATACTCGGTGTTGATTGTTTTCGTTACACATTAAAAGTGGATAAAACACATGTTGATGCATTTTGTATGCGGTAGCTTTGCGATGAACTGATTATCAGCTGATAACATGAACAATGTTCCGACACTTTCACCAAACAGGAAGATTACATGTGGCAAAACAGCCACATAAAATATAACTGAGGTTCCACGACGGATAAATACTATCTTAATCTGTCATGATTATTGCTTCAACAAAGCAAGGGAGATTACTTGTGATTTACTCTGAGACCCCACCGTCCAGACAGGCTCCAAGTGGTTTGGCTAGCTGTAGAGTAGTGCTTTTCTATTGATTTGGCATAGGTGATCTAAACACAGAGTGGCATCTAAGGCTGTTGAATGGCGGTAGGGAGAGATATTACTCCTTTGATGAACATCTGAGAGATGATATTGGGTTTTCATCCAGTCTCATGAGAAGTATTTGAAGGCGGCACACCGTGGCATGATAGTACTGATACAGACATCTTCACGTGATGTTGAGTGAAGCTCCACGTTGATTAAATAGGCACGCTCTGTCGAATAGCTTCAATGTTTCAGGTTCAATAGGTTTGGTTGCAAGGTGTTTAACGCCGCACTAAGAAACATTTCAACTATATAACGATTGTGCGAAAAATATTTACAAGACAAGCTTGTGATTGACATCATGAGCACAGTTTCGTGCAGTTGGGATACGCTGCCATTCATCAAGGAAGTCAGCGAGTCTGACCTCCCGATTTAGTTAGTCATCGTAAAAGGTAACTACAAGACAAGCTAGTGATTGACATCATGAGCACCGATTCGTGCACTTGGGATACGCTGCCATGCATAAAGGAAGTCTGCGAGTCTGAAGACCCGATTCAGTGAGTCATCTTTTACGAAAAGCATTGTCTGCTGAAGATCAGTTCCAACCCGGATCTTCACAGGCATCCACAACGTACAATACACGACACGTTTTCATAGCCATAATAAAGCTATGCTTGAAGTTTTGCAATGTGATACTTCCGCATTTGAATGTGACATATAGCGAGACATAGCATACATATTTATGGGCAAATCAACATCGTCATGCATATTGTTTCAGAGTTGTATTTTGAAATGGAATATGGAATGTTGTTAATGTCTTTTACTTGATACCACGGACGTCAAAATATTAAATTCTTTCGCGATTAACCTGCTTCAAAGAAGGATGGTTCGTTCAATGTTGCGATGTGATGCACGATCGTGCTGATTCCGTGTCATGTAAAGGACATCAGGTTGTTTCTATAAAATACAATCCGTGTAGCAAAACCACATGAAATCTATTCTGAACAAAGTAGATCACAACTGAAAATATCAGACGATCATAGATGTACAAAAGGACGTTCATTTGTTGATGGATAAGAAGAGGCATCGGGAATGATAAGTGCATGAAAATACCCTAAACTACGTTCACTAGATGAATGCTCATAGCTCAAGCAATCAAAGCACATTATTACCCCCGATAGCCCAAGCTGCCTGTAAGGCGCTGGAGGGTTTATAGTCACATGACCTATTCCACCGGGTACCCATTTTCTGCTGGGGGAACAGAGGCAATTTTGAACAAGTCCTAGAAACTCTCAGGAGTCAATCTGCCAAACACGGTCACCCATCCAAGAACTCTCCTCGCCCCACGTTGCTTAACTTCAACTGATTGTAACCTGAGCTCTATGCACGGGACCACACACCTTCCATAGCACTACAATCAACAGAATATGTTGGCGGTGTATTGAAAGTGTGGACAAGGTCAGGTATACAAGACGGAGATTGTTAATATGTGGTGAATGTTTGAGCCGACTTGATCAATAATAGGTATTTCCCCCTACGACTGGTCAAACATTTGTTTATACGCCATGGTATAGTCTGAATCAATCTCTCAATGACAACCTGAAGGAGTCTCGACCAGTCCTCGTCAAAAACCTGGCCTTGAACGTCGGCGAACATGTCTCCCGATCGTGTCCCAGACGTGCTCTCTTTGGTCTACGGCCAGGACCCATTGCTGGTCATTGCCTGCCGGTGATGGTTGATTGCTTGGGGTAGTTAGGTACGATGTGTACAGGAAGGGTAAGAGCGTTAGCGTCTTAAATGACAACGTGGGACCAACATGGTGCGCGATCATGTCTCGGTATCGTAGTGCAGAGCCCCTTCTGTGGGTTTTATGCAGTATCATCCTTGTGTGCTCAGTGATCCCACTCCATATCATTACGAAATAATTCTCAAAGTGAGTGAGTTTAGTTTTACGCCGCACTCAGCAATATTCCAGCTATATGGTGGCGGTCTGTAAACAATCGAGTTTGAACCAGACAATCCAGTGATCAACAGTAGGAGCACCGATCTGCGCAATGGGGAACCGATGACATGTGTCAACCCCGTCAGCGAGCCTGACCAGCCGATCCCGTTAGTCGCCTCTTACGACAAGCATGGGTTACTGAAGATCAATATTCTAACCCGGACCTTCACGGGTAATTCTAAAAGCTGTCATATTACCTTACGTTGACGTTATCACGACGTTCGATGCATGTCCGGAAAGTCGGGGCGGTGGGGTAGCCTAGTGGTTAAAGCGTTCGCTGGTCAAGCCGAATACCCTGGTTCGATTCCCCACCTAGGTGCAATGTGTGGAGCCCATGCCCCGCTGTGATATTGCTAGTTTATTGCTACAAACGGCTTAAACCTAAACTCATTCACTCACTCTCCGGAAAGTGACCCATCTCCAAACAATATACAAGACCATTGCCCGAGTTCTATGCCAAAATACCATTGGTGTCTGGTTGGTATGAGTTGTTTTGTTAAAGCTGACGTAGCAAGTTGTCACAAAGGCTGTAGATTAGCTGCTTTCAGACGACGTCTCTGGTCGGTAAATGAGCAGCGATTTGACCGGCTGTCTGGGCTCCATTTTATAAACCGGACTTCTGATTAATGGAACCTGGAGCGTTGATGACCTGAGGCACCATGCTATGTCCGACATTAACATTTTGTCTACAGAACAATTGAAGATTGACCATACTGAAAACAGTGGGTACTTATTAACCACCTCCACACGTTAGAAGCATGTCAATAGCCCTTAGGGGTTTATCACGTTGCGGGCGACCCATTTACAATCTGACCACGAACCAAACCAAGCATGAAAGGCTTAGAGGTCAGGCGATAATGCTTATCAACAAAACGGACGGGTTAGTGGAACTTGACAACTTAAATATAGAAATAACTCCTTACTCGCGTGTTCAACGCAACGTCATGCTCCACGGCCAATGTGTTTATTGTGATGAGAGTTAGGTCTCGGACCATTCTATCTCTGGTAGTCCGTTTTCTGGCGACCTGTATTTGCATTTTATGACCCCCTACTTTTCTAGAGAGTATAGTTTGAAGTAGCAGCAGGGTACGCTATATTATCTTTTTAGTTTATTTACAGTCGATCTTGTTTTCGTAGGTTAACTCACAATCATATTATATTTGTTGTAAACACTCTGTATCTTGTTGTTTGTTCAACACTGTTAACAGATCAATGTTGGCTTGGCTCATTGAGATCGGCCAACAGCCATTCCTGCAGCTTTGACCAAAAACGGCGATGTGGAAGCATAGGGGGTGGGTGAGAGTGATATATTCTTGTCCACTGTCGCGATTTCGTGGATACAATGTGAGCTGCGAGTGGTATATGTACACCTCCTATGTGCTGTCATCAGTTCACCATAGCGATCCACAGACTCTGAGAAGGGTCAGCACAGCTTCACAAACGAGTGTGCAATTCTCTGACCAATTTCGAATATAGGTAGGAATAGTACCACCCACAAAATCATTCAAACAATGACAGATCTTGCACAAATACACAGACGATGGACGCCGAACATTTTAGGAGATTGTTTTTTCTACCACCACGATAAATGTTCATTATCAAAACCTTAAAACGCATTTGTAAGGTAAGTTCAGTTCTTGTAATCTGTAGTAAACGGACATTATGACGGTCTATTCAACAGTTACATACGTTGGATACTTATCGTATGTCTAACCGTGAAAATCCGGGCTAGTTAGTGGTCTTCAGTAACCCATGCTTGCCGTAAGAGGCGATTAACGGGATCAGACTTGGATGACACATGCCATCGTAGAACGATGCTCATGCTGTTGATCACTAGATTGTCTGGTCCAGACACGATTAATTACAGACCGCCGCCATATAGCTGGAATACTGCGGAGCGCGGCGTTAAACAACAAACCAACCAACCAACTCATCGTATATCAACTCAATATTTAATTCAGTCCCAATGCCTAATAAATTCAAAGTGGAATGTAAAGTAATGACGTTATCCCGTTTAATCTTCTATGTTGATAACTTGGCAGACAACAGTCAATTCAGCAGTAATGTCGGGAGCATCACCTGTTTGCATCAGAATTATTGGCGGGGTCGGTTTACGCCAGCCTATATTGTATGCGAGGGTTGCGTTTACGCCCTTCTTGAACCAGATGGTGTTGGTAACCTTCTCCCAAGTTCCAACACTGTACCTATACTGTAGTAGGGAATGCTGATGTTAGGGAAAGCTGATATCAATACCCGTCATGACGTCCATATCATGGCTGATATCCTGGAGTTAGTGAAAACAAAGCGCGTGATACTGCAATCCAATGTCTTCTCAGTGTAAGCACCAGGGGAAATATGCATATTATGTGGAATATAGATTCCACCTTGATTTAGCCTCAGTCATGTCATGACGATATAAACACGTTTATTAGATTATATTTGCTAGGCTGTGGGATAACAGTTAATCATGAAACTTAAAGTTTGTTAACGTATCGTGTACATGTCAGTTGTTGATACCATGTTGCAAGACTGTAGGATAACAGTTAATCATGAAACTTAAAGTTTGTTACCGTATCGTTTAAATGTCAGTTGTTGATACCATGTTGCAAGACTGTGGGATAACAGTTAATCATGAAACTTTGCTACCGTATCGTTTAAATGTCAGTGGCTCATACCGTGTTGCTAGACTGTGGGATAACAGTTAATTATGAACCTTTGTTACCGTATCGTTTAAATGTCAGTGGCTCATACCGTGTTGCTAGACTGTGGGATAACAGTTAATTATGAACCTTTGTTACCGTATCGTTTAAATGTCAGTGGCTCATACCGTGTTGTTATCAAGAATTGAGATTTCAAGTCACTCGAGGAGGTCGAGTGAGTAAGTGAGTTTAGTGTTACGCCGCATTTTAGCAATATTCCAGCAATATCACGGCCGGGGACACCTAACACGGGCTTCACACATTGTGCCGATGTGGAGATTCGAACCCGGGGTTTTGGAGGGACGAGCGAACGCTTTAACCACTAGGCCACCCCACTAGGCTACGCGGAGGTTAAATGGAAGAAATGCAAAGTTATTGACCCTCTGACAGTGAAATCACGGAAACCTGGTTTATTGCCTTGATTGTACTTTAGTTTTGAAAAACATAACAAGCATTTCGTGCTACCATTGGTGACCAAAGAGGAGGCATACATCCTGCTGCTTGGATTCAAACAGGAAGCATAGAAGTTACGATTTTCTCCAGTAATGAGGTCTGGTTTTAATTTACGCTAACTAAACTACGAAGGAATGGGTTTTTTAAATTTTTTATCTAATCCTCGCTGTGTTACTGTCCTTTCACAGCAAATACTGTGTTAGAAGATTGTGTGATATTGGGTTCTGAATACTTTCTGAACACAAATTCAGTTGCCATAAATTGAAGTATGTTTACACATTTCATGAGTTTAGAGATTAGCCAGAGCGCTTTGCCAACGTCATATATTACACAACGTGATGTCACGAACGATTAGTCTGGTGTTTGTTACCCGCATGTTTACGCGTGCTATCGGAGCAATACCCCAGCAATCGTCATTATTTGTGGATTGCTGTATCGATTATTCAGATTGCATAACAGGTTATTGACATGCAGTTAACTCGAAAACACGTGCCATCCAAACCCACCCATATAATGCAGTTTTCGGCATGTCGTAAACACCATGTGCAATGCACTGGCCGGGCAGGTGAAGAATTCTGTGCACAGATTTCTTCCGTGAGGCCTGAATCATGAAACGAGTGTTTACTCAGTGCCTTGGTGTTTTAAGGTATGTTCACGGTTTTTACGATATTTGATAAAGTGAAAATATTTAGCTTTTATTGTTTCTGAATGTGTAGAATGGTGCGAGTCTGTAAGTAATACACAGTGGATGTTATATATAGTTTTGGTTATCGTTGTTGATGAAATAGTTGCAGAATACCCTTTAGATATATAATAGTCCGTGTTGCTATTTATTTTATCTGGAATTTTGCATCGAGTATTTGTATCATTTTGTTGAAAAAGTTGAATCTCTGAATGAGTTACGGTGTTGATTTAAGTTTATTCGTTTAAGGCTCAAATAAATCAAATAAGTACATTTCGTAACATTTTTGAGTGGAGTGAGATACAGTCGCCACCTCCATCCATGAAATATCCTCGTATGTGCTCCAAATAATGCAATATCAAGATTCCCCATCTATCATAGACGTTTATCTCCAAGGTTTACAGCGGAAGGTAACATAATCTGTGTTAAATGACGATGTCACCTTGTGGCTATCCTAATGTATAACCAATATTTTCGTTATGACTGTCAAATCTTCACAGCATCACATTGTCCAGTTATTTCAGAGTCTACAAAGTCTACATGGAAATGATATGGTTTGGTTCATAATTATTGGGAATTTTTCATGTCAGTTAGAACTCCAAGGTTTATTCATGAGCTGCACTGATGATGAAATTCTGCTATCAGCCAAGGGAGGGAACTCTTCTTACCTTTCTAGACATGTCAGATTAGAGTTACCTCCCCTGTATTTTAAGCAGACGACATTTTCCAAAACAATGTCCAAAATGGCTGCTGAAGAGAATAGAAGGTTGATTTGTTGAGTTGAGTTGTACAATGGATGTATCACTGATGTGTCTACACTGTCAGAAAGAGCAGACACTCCTCTTTCAACTGTGTACAGGGCTGAGAAGAATATTGAGAGTGGAACTGGAATTGAGCACAGGAAAGGAGCAGGGATGCTGAAAAAATGGGAATTTGGAGATCGGGTCAGTCTTTGAATTTTGCCTTCCACTAATAAAAGAGAAAGAAGATCCACCATCAGATATGAGATGCTAATAGGGGGTCACCTTGTGTTTCTAAATCCACTATCAGACGAAGTTTATGTGATCTTGGATGGGAGAAAAGAGAGGAACGCCGACTCCAGACATGAAAGACAAGTATAAGGAAAACTGCGTTTTATGGTGTCAGCACCATAAAAGCTTTGATTGGAGCAACTTAATTTTCACTGATGATAGCTCGGTCTTAAGTACTAAAGCTCGGTCTAGGTGTGTCCTAATAATGTTAAGATGTGGACAAAATCTGATTCAGCACATGAGTACCACAGGCCGAAATACAGTCCCAAGATTCATGTGTGGGTGGAGTGTCGTTACTGGGAACGACTCCCTTGTGCGTATTTGAGGGAATTTTGACTAGTGAACAGTACACAGATATTCTTGAGAACTTTCTTCTTCCAAATGCATGAGTATTTTGTGTAGGAATGGTTGGACTTTGCAACAGGACAATGACACACAACACACAGCAAAGCACGCCAGACAGTGGTTCCGAGACAAAAACGTGATGTTGTTCCCATTTTACAGCTACAGTCCGGATCTGAATCCAATTGAGAACATTTGGTGGATCATGAAGGAGACTTCTAACCAAAAGGGTATCACCAAACCTAAGACAGGAAAAGAGAGGTATTGCGATATTGGGACAGTATTCCCCCATGACACTCCAAACTCTCTGACTGGGAGTATGCCTACCCATATTAGATTGTGCCTGTAATGTAACTGAGATCTCACAAAATATTAATTTCATACCTGCAGAAATCCATAGGGTATGTACAAGTATTGAATACCTAGTAATTTCAGATTTGACTCATTATTTGCTTTGTAGTAATGTTCATGGGATTCTCAAGAATTATAAACCGAACTGTATATAAGTGATTCTCGCTAATTTCACTTGTTGTGCATTTAACGCTTATTTTAGCCTCACACATCAGAAAACTTCATGGATAACAGCAATTGCCACCTCCACAGGTATCATTATGGTAACAAGGAATGCAATGTTCCCTAGTAACGTGCTATGCTACACGAACGTCCGTTGCGTTGCACGGCAGGAAACATTGATCGTAGTTGGTTCTTGGTTTGTCAGCATCGAGCTCGCAGGTTTTACCAAACTGCTATCACCTGCATGACATCGGGCTTGCATTTCATATCAAGTCGACCCACCCTGATATATTAAACAACCGAAAACTGTCACGAACGGCGTTTAACACAACCTCTCTGACGAATGTGGAAATAATGAAATAACACTAGATACAAGTATTTCTTGGACCAATGGTTAACATGTAAATACATAACGTCAGTGCCAGAGAATCCAGTCGTGACGATCCTCAGAAACAAGTTCTGCTTGGTGTATAGGAGCAAAATGACTGAAAAATATATGAAAGTCCGACTGAAAATCACTGTTGACACTAGTTGTTTGCGTTTTGACTTGACAACTTAAATATAGAAATAACTCCTTACTCGCGTGTTCAACGCAACGTCATGCTCCACGGCCAATGTGTTTATTGTGATGAGAGTTAGGTCTCGGACCATTCTATCTCTGGTAGTCCGTTTTCTGGCGACCTGTATTTGCATTTTATGACCCCCTACTTTTCTAGAGTATAGTTTGAAGTAGCAGCAGGGTACGCTATATTATCTTTTAGTTTATTTACAGTCGATCTTGTTTTCGTAGGTTAACTCACAATCATATTATATTTGTTGTAAACACTCTGTATCTTGTTGTTTGTTCAACACTGTTAACAGATCAATGTTGGCTTGGCTCATTGAGATCGGCCAACAGCCATTCCTGCAGCTTTGACGAAAAACGGCGATGTGGAAGCATAGGGGTGGGTGAGAGTGATATATTCTTTGTCCACTGTCGCGATTTCGTGGATACAATGTGAGCTGCGAGTGGTATATGTACACCTCCTATGTGCTGTCATCAGTTCACCATAGCGATCCACAGACTCTGAGAAGGGTCAGCACGAGCTTCACAAACGAGTGTGCGAATTCTCTGACCAATTTCGAATATAGGTAGGAATAGTACCACCCACAAAATCATTCAAACAATGACAGATCTTGCACAAATACACAGACGATGGACGCCGAACATTTTAGGAGATTGTTTTTTCTACCACCACGATAAATGTTCATTATCAAAACCTTAAAACGCATTTGTAAGGTAAGTTCAGTTCTTGTAATCTGTAGTAAACGGACATTATGACGGTCTATTCAACAGTTACATACGTTGGATACTTATCGTATGTCTAACCGTGAAAATCCGGGCTAGTTAGTGGTCTTCAGTAACCCATGCTTGCCGTAAGAGGCGATTAACGGGATCAGACTTGGATGACACATGCCATCGTAGAACGATGCTCATGCTGTTGATCACTAGATTGTCTGGTCCAGACACGATTATTTACAGACCGCCGCCATATGGCTGGAATACTGCGGAGCGCGGCGTTAAACAACAAACCAACCAACCAACTCATCGTATATCAACGATCAATGATTTTAATTCAGTCCCAATGCCTAATAAATTCAAAGTGGAATGTAAAGTAATGACGTTATCCCGTTTAATCTTCTGTGTTGATAACTTGGCAGACAAAGAGTCAATTCAGCAGTAATGTCAGGAGCATCACCTGTTTGCATCAGAATTATTGGCGGGGTCGGTTTACGCCAGCCTATATTGTATGCGAGGGTTGCGTTTACGCCCTTCTTGAACCAGATGGTGTTGGTAACCTTCTCCCCAAGTTCCAACACTGTACCTATACTGTAGTAGGGAATGCTGATGTTAGGAAAGCTGATATCAATACCCGTCATGACGTCCATATCATGGCTGATATCCTGGAGTTAGTGAAAACAAAGCGCGTGATACTGCAATCCAATGTCTTCTCAGTGTAAGCACCAGGGAAATATGCATATTATGTGGAATATAGATTCCACCTTGAGTTTAACCTCAGTCATGTCATGACGATATAAACACGTTTATTAGATTATATTTGCTAGGCTGTGGGATAACAGTTAATCATGAAACTTAAAGTTTGTTAACGTATCGTGTACATGTCAGTTGTTGATACCGTGTTGCAAGACTGTATGATAACAGTTAATCATGAAACTTAAAGTTTGTTACCGTATCGTTTAAATGTCAGTTGTTGATACCGTGTTGCAAGACTGTGGGATAACAGTTAATCATGAAACTTTGCTACCGTATCGTTTAAATGTCAGTGGATCATACCGTGTTGCTAGACTATGGGATAACAGTTAATTATGAACCTTTGTTACCGTATCGTTTAAATGTCAGTGGCTCATACCGTGTTGTTATCAAGAACTGAGATTTCAAGTCACTCGAGGAGGTCGAGTGAGTGAGTGAGTTTAGTGTTACGCCGCATTTTAGCAATATTCCAGCAATATCACGGCGGGGACACCTAACACGGGCTTCACACATTGTGCCGATGTGGAGATTCGAACCCGGGTTTTGGAGGGACGAGCGAACGCTTTAACCACTAGGCCACCCACTAGGCTACGCGGAGGTTGAATGGAAGAAATGCAAAGTTATTGACCCTCTGACGGTGAAATCACGGAAACCTGGTTTATTGCCTTGATTGTACTTTAGTTTTGAAAAAATAACAAGCATTTCGTGCTACCATTGGTGACCAAAGAGGAGGCATACATCCTGCTGCTTGGATTCAAACAGGAAGCATATAAGTTACGATTTTCTCAGTAATGAGGTCTGGTTTTAATTTACGCTAACTAAACTACGAAGGAATGGGTTTTTTAAATTTTTTATCTAATCCTCGCTGTGTTACTGTCCTTTCACAGCAAATACTGTGTTAGAAGATTGTGTGATATTGGGTTCTGAATACTTTCTGAACACAAATTCAGTTGCCATAAATTGAAGTATGTTTACACATTTCATGAGTTTAGAGATTAGCCAGAGCGCTTTGCCAACGTCATATATTACACAACGTGATGTCACGAACGATTAGTCTGGTGTTTGTTACCCGCATGTTTACGCGTGCTATCGGAGCAATACCCCAGCAATCGTCATTATTTGTGGATTGCTGTATCGATTATTCAGATTGCATAACAGGTTATTGACATGCAGTTAACTCGAAAACACGTGCCATCCATACCCACCCATATAATGCAGTTTTCGGCATGTCGTAAACACCATGTGCAATGCACTGGCCGGGCAGGTAAAGAATTCTGTGCACAGATTTCTTCCGTGAGGGGCTTGAATCATGAAACGAGTGTTTACTCAGTGCCTTGGTGTTTTAAGGTATGTTCACGGTTTTGCGATATTTGATAAAGTGAAAATATTTAGCTTTTATTGTTTCTGAATGTGTAGAATGGTGCGAGTCTGTAAGTAATACACAGTGTATGTTATATATAGTTTTGGTTATCGTTCTTGATGAAATAGTTGCAGAATACCCTTTTAGATATATAATAGTCCGTGTTGCTATTTATTTTATCTGGAATTTTGCATCGAGTATTTGTATCATTTTGTTGAAAAGTTGAATCTCTGAATGAGTTACGGTGTTGATTTAAGTTTATTCGTTTAAGGCTCAAATAAATCAAATAAGTACATTTCGTAACATTTTTGAGTGGAGTGAGATACAGTCGCCACCTCCATCCATGAAATATCCTCGTATGTGCTCCAAATAATGCAATGTCAAGATTCCCCATCTATCATAGACGTTTGTCTCCAAGGTTTACAGCGGAAGGTAACATAATCTGTGTTAAATGACGATGTCTCCTTGTGGCTATCCTAATGTATAACCAATATTTTCGTTATGACTGTCAAATCTTCACAGCATCACATTGTCCAGTTATTTCAGAGTCTACAAAGTCTACATGGAAATGATATGGTTTGGTTCATAATTATTGTGAATTTTCATGTCATTTAGAACTCCAAGGTTAATTCATGAGCTGCACTGATGATGAAATTCTGCTATCAGCCAAGGGAGGGAACTCTTCTTACCTTTCTAGACATGTCAGATTAGAGTTACCTCCCCTGTATTTTAAGCAGACGACATTTTCCAAAACAATGTCCAAAATGGCTGCTGAAGAGAATAGAAGGTTGATTTGTTGAGTTGAGTTGTACAATGGATGTATCACTGATGTGTCTACACTGTCAGAAAGAGCAGACACTCCTCTTTCAACTGTGTACAGGGCTGAGAAGAATATTGAGAGTGGAGCTGGAATTGAGCAGAGGAAAGGAGCAGGGATGCTGAAACAATTGGAATTTGGAGATCGGGTCAGTCTTTGAATTTTGCCTTCCACTAAGAAAAGAGAAAGAAGATCCACCATCAGATATGAGATGCTAAATAGGGGTCACCTTGTGTTTCTAAATCCACTATCAGACGAAGTTTATGTGATCTGGGATGGGAGAAAAGAGAAACGCCGACTCAGACATGAAAGACAAGTATAAGGAAAACTGTGTTTTATGGTGTCAGCACCATAAAAGCTTTGATTGGAACAACTTAATTTTCACTGATGATAGCTCGGTCTTAAAGTACTAAAGCTCAGTCTAGGTGTGTCCCTAATAATGTTAAGATGTGGACAAAATCTGATTCAGCACATGAGTACCACAGGCCGAAATACAGTCCCAAGATTCATGTGTGGGTGGAGTGTCGTTACTGGAACGACTCCTTTGTGCGTGTTTGAGGGAATTTTGACTAGTGAACAGTACACAGATATTCTTGAGAACTCTCTTCTTCCAAATGCATGAGTATTTTTGTAGGGAATGGTTGGACTTTGCAACAGGACAATGACACACAACACACAGCAAAGCACGCCAGACAGTGGTTCGAGACAAAACCGTGACGTTGTTCCCATTTTACAGCTACAGTCCGGATCTGAATCCCATTGAGAAAATTTGGTGGATCATGAAGGAGACTGTTAACCAAAAGGGTATCACCAAACCTAAGACAGGAAAAGAGAGGTGTATTGCGATATTGGGACAGTATTCCCCATGACACTCCAAACTCTCTGACTGGGAGTATGCCTACCCATATTAGATTGTGCCTGTAATGTAACTGAGATCTGACAAAATATTAATTTCATACCTGCAGAAATCCATAGGGTATGTACAAGTATTGAATACCTAGTAATTTCAGATTTGACTCATTATTTGCTTTGTAGTAATGTTCATGGGATTCTCAAGAATTATACACCGAACTGTATGTAAGTGATTCTCGCTAATTTCACTTGTTGTGCATTTAACGCTTATTTTAGCCTCACACATCAGAAAACTTCATGGATAACAGCAATTGCCACCTCCACAGGTATCATTATGGTAACAAGGAATGCAATGTTCCCTAGTAACGTGCTATGCTACACGAACGTCCGTTGCGTTGCACGGCAGGAAACATTGATCGTAGTTGGTTCTTGGTTTGTCAGCATCGAGCTCGCAGGTTTTACAAAACTGCTATCACCTGCATGACATCGGTGGAACTATAAATGACAATACAATATAAAAACAGGCTGTAGATTGCTAACGACTGAAACTTCATAACACATAACATATACATATAATCTTTTCTTGAAGGTCTATATGTTGAAGGGAACGCACGTTTTAGTGTTTCAGTGGGATCTTAATTATACACATTAAATCATGGAACAAAGAAGGATCATTGTATGCTTGGAATGAGTACACTTTGTCTTTGTGACGTGGCAGACTACACCAGCACGAGCCTTTCATCTGATGAGGCTCATTAGTAAACAATGTCTGATGGAGTCAATCTCGTAAATATTTCACCACAAAGGAGTCTGATCCCACTTTCATTATAACCGACAAATGTATACCCAGACTCTATTAATTATCATGTCAGCTCGTGTCAATGTGACATTTGAATCATTTGTCCATCAAGACATTTTCCCCGAATGCCAACAGTTGTCTAGATCAATCAGACAAATTATCGTCCTTTGATATGTTATAAAACTACATCAGGACAATGTGTAGCCGTATATGAACCGTTTGCATACTATATTTTTCTAGAATCATCTCTCGTGGTAGTCTCTGTCAGTTAGAAACTCTCATATTTCACCTGTGTAACATTGTTCCTTACACTTCTTAGAATATCATATATCTGATATTGTTATGAATATAATCAAATTCAGAAAGTGGCATTTGATGTCAACTAAAGGTCAGAACAATTATTTGTCAGTACGCTTTGAAGAGAACATAAGCTGTGTGAAACCGCTCTTTCTGTAATAACGCAGCTCCAACTGACTTTGAGATTGAATGGATCAGGTGGTTTGACTTGGTGAAGTGGTTGATAGGGCACTTCAACAGCATAGAACGTTGTTCATAATATGAATCACTGGTCTTGTCTGGTCCAGACTTGACTATTTACAGGCAACCGTAATATAGCTGGGTTATTAGTTTAATGAAATGGATGTACAGCAGCAAATAATTAAGTATATATTATTTTGCGAATTGTTTCAATATACGGAATCTGAATTTCTAAATTCTGGGGATGTTTAAACCAGTCACACTCTGTGAAACGTCATGAAAGTTTATTTCAAATCTAAGATTTTATCTCTCAAACTTGTTTTGACAACAGTCTTTATTCCCATATTTTCATTTTATGGAAGTATATTTTGAGAATTGGTGTCTTACTGGACGTTATAAAGAAGTTTCTTGACACAGTTTCAGCCTTCAGGGCAACTACTGCGAAATAATATATGCCACAAAACCACATTATTCTTTGCATTTCGCAAACTATGAGTGCATTAACTCTAGTGAAACTAGTGTTAAGTTTTCATATAAACTATCATGTAAATTAATTCAAGTATTACTATGAACATAGTCGTATTAGGAATGACCTTATGTGTATAAACTGGACACATTTGTGTCAAACTGGCCATAACAGCCGCAGTTCGCGACGCCACATTGATTTTAATGATGGTCAGGCGGTATAAACATCTACTAAAAGAATTCTTTGGAAAGGATGTCAATATTGAGAGTCATTTCCTGATCATGAATCGACCGTTCTACTACCCATATAACGATGTCCTGGTTATGGTGGCCATGTCTTAATAGTTTATTAACGACATATGGAAACCCCTTTCCTTGATCAACAGAGGGGGAGAGGACTCTCTTCTGCAGCTGTTCAGTGGTTTAGAGCTGTGTTATTGGCCCTCTACTGTAGGTGTAAGGTGTGGCAGGCCGTAAGTGGATCAGATATGGTGTCATGTTTGATCTGTTGGCGAAACGAAGTTGCGACATACAATTGTTTCAAGCGTTGGCACCTTCTGTTCCGGTACCACTTTCTACAATATTATTTCACGAAGTTATGGATTGGAGACACCAGTTTAACTCTTTCATTTGATATATTTCCGTCAGTCTAAAGTTAATCTTAATAAGAATTTTCGATATCTCACATGGGTACAATGTGTGAAGCCCGTTTCCGTGATATTGCTGGAATATTGCTTAAGCGGCGTAAAACCAAACTCGCTCAGTCACTCACTCACTTAATAAGCATTGTATGGACGTGTATGGTTACAAGGCAGGCATTGTTGCCACAACTAAAGAAAATTCGTACTGAATTGAAACCAATTGCCTTTTGATTTGTTCAAAGAAATTCGTCTGTCCCATTTGATCAAGTGGAGTGTCCAGCAAATGTCACAGGAGGTTTGGTACAATGGTGTCCTATTAGGCACATAGACTTCAAAATCACAATTTGCACTTCGTTTTGCTATATAGAAAATGAAACGTGCCAATGAACGTTGCTAACAGGTGCCATACCACCAATGACCACTAACTTACAAATTATGTCTTGTCTGCTCTGTTCGGCAAGGAGTGAGTGAGTTAATAGTTAACGTCACATCGGCAATATTTCAGCCATATCGTGACGAGAACATTTTACATTGAAATGGAATATGTGTATTTTATAAAACCTGTCATCGAAGGACAGTAAAACAACTAGAATGTCACAATTAGATTTAAAACTAGTGTGGAAGGTTAAAACTAATAGCACTATTAGGACAATACAAGATAAAAACAGGCTATAGATCGCCAACAACTGAAGGTAGATCCCCATACTAGGAACCATGGGGACTTACATTACTTTTGCTACCTACATGGAGCCCAGCTGGATTTACACCATCCCTTGAGCCGCTGGCAATTGTGGTCGAATTTAGCCATAAGTTAAAAGCACAGAAATACTACGTTTAAAAAATCTGGTAAGTTGAGATTGACTTGAAATGTTTCGGGACGTACGTACCCTCTCAGGAGGACAATAATTTTACGGGACTTTAACCCCCTTTGAGGGTACAGCCACTAACAGTCGGAGTTACTAATCTAAACTACCAATCATAAAATACAACTATCTACAGAACATATCATTCAAAATTCATCTATCAAATCAATTTCTTTAAAAAAAAACCCAATAATTAAATGAAAATTAACAGTATTAAAAATATCCTTAACTGTTTTCACAGTGAAGTATTTATCCCTTATGATGGTGTTCGGCAAGGACTCGAGAGTAGAATGAAACCCAGTCCGAATCACCATGTTCCTTGTGAGCAACAAATGTACATATACTTTACATAGTGCTGATATTTCATGAAAGGTTTCCCAATATACCTGTCACATGTGTATGACGCGTTCAGCCAATGCCTTTCCTCCTTTAAGCTGAGTTGATTAAGTCCTTAATACTGTGATATTAATTCGTCATGTGAATCGATCTGTTCCCTAACAGTTCGCCGTGGTTCGCACAGGTAACGAGTCTCTGTCGATTATTTCTAGCAATGGGGAATGTTAAAAGGCTTTGGTAAATTTGTTGTGGTTTCAGTAATTACAGCAGGAGGTAATGTACAAAAAATCTTCCAAGCCGTGCCAGAGCCTGTGGCATTGCAGCCCAACATTAACAGTAGTATTTACACCTCTAATGGACCACGACCACGGAATGTAATATCAATAAATGTGGTGAATATCCACCGGATTCCCGAACCTTAAAACGTTTAAACACCAAGTGGATCGATATCAAACCAATGGCGAGAATGTATTTACGTATGGATAATGGATGTTTCGTGGAAAGATATATTTTGTGACATTTTGCATTTATATCAATTTGCTGTTGAAGGTTTTGGTATTGCCATGCCAGTAAACCAGATTTGTTTGTGCGAGTAGAATTTGGTTTCATGGAATAAATACAAAACTGCTGAGTTTGCATTATTGGCGAGACTAGTCCATCGTTCAAGCACCGTGGTTTCAAAGGAACCCTACACGTTATTTCCCTCCTACCAAATTGCCTACCCACACCTGCAGGTGTCCGATTACTCCAGACACAAGAGCCATGTATCCGCGAAAATGTTAAGCGATTGGAATGGATGGTCAGTCTGAAGACCCTAAGGGTTCCTACTAAAAACCACAAACCTTCGGGCAGTGGAGACAAGAGGCAGCGCCGATCTTGAAAGGACAAGTCCATGATCACGATAGGCGGTCGACAGAACTTGTTAAGTGATTTATGAAACAGGACAGACTTAAGTAACTGAACCATTATTAATACTGATTAAGACTGACCGTCAACTCGTGGTAATGACTTTTGGCGATGTCCGTTCTTTGTGAATACGTGCATACTAATACTTTAACAAAGTTGAAGAATTTTCATAAATCTTCTTTATAGATTCATCTAATATCGATTATTGAAAAGTTATTATATTGACTAAAAAATGAAATGATGCATCAGATATCTCATCTTTCATCCGTACCACATTATAACTTTGTTTTTATATTTATTAAGTTTTTAAAATGTTTAAAGCTGTCAGATTTTGGTAACTTGGTGCAGGATAGACACGTGAATTGCGTAACTCATTTCAATAAATGGGCTCGATATGCAGCTGGTAAATTCCCGACTGTCACTGCCGAATGCTTTCATCAACATGCTGAAGTGAACCTGCTCCACTCAAACATTGATTAAGGAGAAATCAGAATAGCAATATTTCTGCTTCGAGTGCATTCTCGCCATCTGTTGTCCTCTAGCAAAACGTGATAACACCACAAGCCTCTTATTCGATTTTGGGAGGTGTAAACCTGATAAAATGGATGGGGTTCAACGCAGGCGTAATGGCGCATAATGAGCGGAGTTTTTAAAAAGGAGCATCTTACCCGCCTCGATCCCTGGCACCAACACTCCTGTAGACTTAAAGCAAGAGTTGAGTTAATTAACACCATGATGTATGTGCACGTAACCCTCTGAGAATGGCATGCGTTGAGAGATAAGAACAGAATGACACCGCCAGCTCTTAATTAGCCGACGCAAATAAGTCAAGGCGATTTCAGAAAGGTGCTTGTAACGACTCCATGGCCAGCCTGATATGATTATTGAATCTGTCATTGATCAGAATTACATGGAGATAGCAAGGTTTGAGGGAAACATGTCAAGTGGTCTCAGATTTCCTCTACACAGTGAATCTGCCTGTTCAACGTACCAGTGGTAAGTGACCTTCAATAATTCACAGTAGTATTTAATAATTGTGATGGAAGTTTCGTGTCCTGCGGAACAGGCGTTTCTATTTCAAAAAACAAAATGTGTTCTATGCTATCAGGTCCCAGTATGTCACGGTAATGGTTCTCTAAGAAATATTTTATTGCAATATAATTAAACAGAGGTAAAAACGCATGCGTAATGACAAAAAGGATATAATTAATGTGTGCTGTAAACGCATTATTTAAACACAGATTGTTATTATTCATCTGTAATGTTGATTACTCGAAATGAGTGGGTCATATATGTATTTAAGACCTATTGTTTTAGGAACAACTGAAAAATTATCATTTCCTGCCACGTACGCCCTATTACATTTGTTATGTGAGTTATCAATTTAATATCTGTTTCTGTAGTACAATTAATCACAGCTTAATGAAGGAAAGTTGACATGATTTCATCAGTTATTCAAAAATTCAAGAATTAGTTTAGCCGAAACATGCAGTGCACCATTGAGATATGTGTACCTATTTAGCTGGTATTGAAAATACCATTCTGTTTTTACAAATATTATATTGCTCTGAAATATTCGTTTGTGATTGACCTCCGAGACTGCGTCAGATAATATACGATTAAGACAAAGTGAGTGAGTGAGTGAGTTAAGATTAAAGTCACATCGGCAATATTTCAGCCATATCGTGATTAAAAAAAAAAGAAGAACCGCATTAACCAGAAATCTGTTGCGAATATGGTGTATTTTCAAACATGTGTAACTCGTCCACAAATAGACTGTAGTACATGAATTTTGCATCAGTTTAAAAGAACGAAATGTCTATACAACTAAGTGGATATTATTAGATAACGAAGACGTTGAGCGGCATGGTGACGACGTAACACGGGCCCGACGTCGGATCTCCTGGCCCTCAGTCCAACCTCTCTCAACCTGTTCCGTACAGTTTGATCGGATATCCTCCAAAGCCCAGGCGACCTGCAGCTGGCTGTTGTGCTCTCACCCGTGGCAGTACGATCACGTAAATGTAATACCCGGATGTACCGATCGTGGGCTACAGTGGTGATTCGAGGTCTGCCTGTACCGGGAGGGTCATTGGTTATGCCTGTTTGGTTGTAACGAGTTGTAAGTCGTGATATCGTGCTCAGACTAACATTCAGACGCCTGGCAACAGAAGATTGGCAATTTCCAGCGTGCATTCCTTCAATGGCGATGTTCCGTGTCGCAGCGTCAAGACGTGGCGTAAAGATTTGACCTTGAAACTCATTCAAAACGAATGCCGATTTCCGAAAGTAATCTGGATTTTTATAGCCAGACAGTCCATGCTCTTTGCTGCACAATTTCAACTGGAAGGTGATTTCTGTTGCGTTTTGGTGATGCCTTTTAAATCCTTGTGAGAAATCTCATCAAAATCAACATTTCCAGGTAAAGTCGATTTTTTACTTGTGCAATTGTGTAAAATCATGTTATCAACACTTTTGTTACATATTTTGACGGTTGTTTGAACACAATAGGTAATTAATATATTTAATAGATTACACAACAATGTAGCAATTATGAATGATATGATTCACATATGGTCACATTCATGAGCTATTGTAAGGTTTTATCACAACACGTTACTCGGGTAATACATATGGACCCATGAAAACGGGCTATGCTTTTTGCATGTACAAATGTATCAGTGAAACCCATCAAGCATTATGTGAACGTAATATGCCCTGAATCTGAACCTGTTGTCATTGCATTATTATATTATAAACTTTTCAACGACTAATATGTTTCAACTTTTAAAAACTGAGACTATTTATCTATTTATTGATTGGAATATATTATGGCTAGCGGTTTGCTTACAATTAAACACGAGCGTTAGATTAGGGCAATTTCCCAGCTGGTACATCCACGCGCTAAAGAACATTTTGCTCTCCCTGTTTGTCTACACGAGAGCGTGGGCGCCGTGTATGATATGAACATTGTCCGTTTTGTTTATAGAACAAGATGACATACATTTGTTGCTTAACCAATATATACATCTTCGGACACTGGTCACTGGGAAATCCATATGCGTACTGGTCAGTATGCTGGGTAATTGTTGTTTTGCTGGTCATCGGAACAAGCTACCTCAAATGCATCAATTACAGAGGTAGACATTTATAGAAAATGGAATTCACTTTGATAACTGCATGTGAGAGGCTTTGGGAGTAAAGTCATCTGCATCAAACTAGGCTTTCCCCTTTATACAGGAGCAGGTAAACGTGTGACTATTTTCCACTTTAAGCAGTGCTTTAAACAATGCCAAGTACAATATGTGACTTTAAAGTGCAAGCCAAAGTAAGATTATTTCAGCTTCCAAGCATAAATCTTTTACATCTTGGATGTGGATGTTTATGATAAGCTCAAAATGTTACAACAAATGAATGTGTTTTTCGGAACATATGTCTTGTGACATTAAAGTAATTTTGAACAGAACGGGGATGGTTCGTCGTCAAACAATACAAACACAATATTCCTCATTTTATCCACTTATCAAGGTTGTATATTTGAATGAAATTATTATTGAAAACTTTACAACAGCTTTGTGTCAGTTTCGTTGCACAGAAAGGGGACGATAATTTTTTCTCCATTATTCCAAAACATGAAAGGATTTGCCTCTGTTGCAATACTGATGTTGTGGAGGATGACTGCCTTTTCAAAAGTGTTTTTTCCTAACTGGAGTGCATCACGGGAATGATATCTAGCAAACTAATTGTTATTCATTCAGCTATGTTTAGATATAATTCGTTCATGTCGTCATCCAAAGTAAACGTAAGTAGAGACCTTGCTTTGTAATTTATCATGCCAATAACCTCAGTGTATAACCAAGCATTGTTCTGTATTTCTTACACTGTGTCTGTACTACACGTGTTGATGAACACATTTAGACAAGTTATATCCTATGAATTTGTGCGAAGGGCCTATTTTCAACAGGCTGACCTAATGTGATCTGTCTCTGGTCATCGGGCAAATTTCGTTCCATTGGTCAACGAGAACATGCTATTTTATATGATATTTCCGTGGCCAGCGGGTAATTTCTGTTTCCTTTGGTCACCAGGGACATAGCGTCAGTCTGGTCGGCAGAAACAATGGTTTCTTTGGCCACAGAAAACATGCAGGTCAACGGGTCAATTATGATTGACTCCATCCAACAATTATTGCCAATATCTCTCCCGCCTTACTCAACAAGAATAAAAGCGATCAACACAGGCGTCCTATTGAACACTGGAGGAAACAATACGATTTTGATTCCATTTAATTTCATATTTTCATTACATCTTGTTTTTACAATTCTGCATTTCTCATTCACGTTGGCGAAGCAAGTGATTTTGAGAATGTTTTCTTTATAAGCAAACGTAATGACGGCATCGTGTTTTAAGCTGTGAGCTTCGTTCGTTACAGAAATAGAACGGAAAATAAAACACCTCTTTTAGACACTTGTCGATGCTTACAGGAAGAAGTCGATGTGCAATATTTGTATAAACCTTGAGTGCCACTATAAATGGAAGATGATAGGTAATTAAATGTATTTACACGCACTCGCTTTGTGCGCGGATACAGATCAATCCCCTCCACCTGGATATGAGATCCTGCATATAACACTAACTAGACAATGTCTCTCACCCACGGGGGATTAGTCCCGTATCGTCTCCTTTAGAATAAGAATATTGTCAGTTAATATTGATAATTGCACGTTTCTTGGATACGCATTGAAACACAAGGGAATAGTGGTATTTTACCGCGTGTGATACTGTCGATGTGTATTGATGAATATTTCGTAAAGGTAGAGAAACAAGACCCTCACTCACACTTATTGACAAAGAGAAACTTGACATTGCGGAATGTTATATCAAACCACTATTCAGGAGGAAGTTCATGTTTTCGTTGCTTCCCCTAATACGTCTTTGATCTGCACTTATGAAATGTTTGTTAATATTTATATCCAATTATCAGATAGTCAATATATCCAATTAATCCAGCTCGTGTAATTACATGTCTGTGTGCAGGTGAGAGATACAAGTACAAAATGTACATATATTTGTCAGAGAATGTACGCGAACATATCAACCTATGTGATCCTTAAGAGGTCAGGCTTTTGGGAAATCTCTGCAATCACTAATACCTTAAAGAAACATGAACGGAACTGTTTACAGGTTATTGAAGGTTGCAGGACAGACTGTTTACGATTTCGTCGCTATATTACACCCATCTGTCCTCATGTAGTTCTTGTTTACAGAAGCATTGAAGAATGCTCGCATGTGTCACGTAGTGCAGAGTTTCATTATGACAGATGCTGTTCGCTAGGGGTCTAAACAAATGTACACAGCAGTCATTTTTAGCTGCTTCATGCGATAACTGCCAATATCCTTTTTGCGTCAATATTCGCATCAGATTATGTTACCTAGTAAAACATCACAGTGTAAGTTGTTTAGTTCACATGGTTGTTTTTGTTTATTCGTTGATCAGTGAGTGAGTGAGTGAGTGAGTTAATATTTAACGTCACATCGGCAATTTCGTGACGAGAACATATTTGACATTGAAATGTAATATATGTATATTATAAATACCTGTCTGCAAAGGACAGTAAAACAACTAGAATATCACAATTACAACTAAAACTAGTGTGGAAATTTAAAACTAATAGCACTCTTTGGACAATACAATATAAAAACTGGCTATAGATCGCCAACAACTGAAGGTAGATCACCATACCAGGGACTCGTTGATCAGCATCTATCACACGTTAGGTATCTTTAGCCAGCTATAGTCAGTAATTAACTAACGTTACATGGCACATAGTATTTCATGCAGACACTGACACATTTATTCAATACAACAATACCAGCTGGTAATAGTTGGCAAGACTAGATTACTGATAATCCTGACAACGAAGATCGTCTCTTGAATATACCTCATGATGTTGCATTTGGATAATTTAACGTCGTCATGTTCTGTCAACAATTCATATGTCAGAGACAAGATGTAGGTCTACATTTTACGGTATGAGTTCACAATCTGATTGGTATTAATCATAATTAAATAACACAAACCCATACATTAATTCTATGTTTACTTACACTTAGGTATGCAATATGAAATCATGGAATCCTCAATGAAATGTATTTTTTTATTACGTTTACTTCTTCAATGAAAAGAAAAGGGTTTAGCATGTTTGTTAGGATTATGAAAATTCGGTTGTTATAATATTCGACCTGTGTAAACTCTGACAATACCACGAATACTGCAAATTTTCACCACGATTATAATTAGTTCAAACGTTATTGGCCTGCAAATACCATATAACTGTATTCCTGTACCAATCAGATAGCTGTACGATCATATACTTCATATGCAATTCGCAAAAACTGTCCCAAGAAGCCAGCTGCAGGTAAAACAAATATCCCATCACTATGTGAGTGTTAGTCGGTTAATAGGAAAAATGCGGATGAACCTGTGCTTCAATTATTCAACCACACATACATTTGTAGAATGTATAATTGAAAGAGTCTGGCACGTGTCTCACTTTCCTTACCATTGGTCATCGTGGCGGACGCATTTCGCCAGTCATCGCCAGTCATTCAAAAGACTTAAAAAACGTATTGACATCATTCTGTTTATGTTCTTATATCATTCCTGATGTCCACTGGCGCGCCCTCTCAGATCTCTAGTCGATAAATGACTGTAAACCATTCATTTTGACAGCCATCTTGCATCACACAGTTGTTAGTGTTTGTTTCTTGCCCGATTTATATTTGTGTTTGAAAATGATAATCTTACATATGCAAATTTTACGTCATACACCAATCATCTTTCAAGTGTGATTACTGTTCTAACAACTATAGTCATAAGGAAGTGCAAAACATTCATTATTATCTTATCAACATTGATATATCTCCCAATTTTTTCAATCGTAAATTAAAGATGAAGTTCCCCTACTTTTTAGGAGTATATATTAAAACGATATACGGAAAAAAATCCGACAGTTAACCTGACATTGGTGAAAGTTGAACAGGTTTGAAGTCGTCAAAGTGTCAGATATCTGAAGTCCATGTTGACTGACTGACAGCTGCTGTTGGATATCTCACAACCAACAAGTGGACTCTTGTGTTGATGTATAGTGTATCGGTACCTATAGCGAGTGTTATTTGCATGTTTGCATTGCGACACATATATTGTCTGTCTACTTCCGGGTTGGCATGTTGTAGGTTCCAATCCCATATTCATTTCACATGTGCTCACCAAATGCATTTGATAAGATTTCATACGGAAATGTCTGCATATAAATACACCATGCCTTATAGAAAGTCGCCAAACGTAACAGATGTAGTATTTGGGATGATATATTTTTAGTAAAGTATGTAATTAGCCGAATCTACACTCTCAGATCGAGTCAACAAACCACCATCACACAAAAACACGATCTGCCCCTTTCAGTCACCAAGGCTACCACACAAAACTAAATCCGATCCCGGACCCCGGATCCCGTACCTTCTATACCCCTGTCACAATTGTAAATGGGCACCTCTCCCAAAACTTTGAATAGACAATAATCTTTAGAAAGCGTTCAAGAGTAACAAATGTCATATTTGGGATGAGTAGAGCACACATTCTAGCATATTGGGTAGTGTTACCTCACTCTGAGAGAGTGGTTACGGGTCTGGACGGGAGTAAACTCAATATGTGCTTGAAATCGCAAGTGTCATCCACAATACAATATTTATTACATTTGACCACTTTCTCTAAAGATGTTCGTTTTGTTTTTCTCGTTATATCCTTATACTACATTACACATGTCTATCAAATAGAGATCTAAAATGAGGCGCTACTGGTAATAGAGAAAGAATATTTCCATAGGTTTCGAGACCTATTGACACAATTGCCTGTATCTGGTCAGAAATACAATCTGGTAATGGACCAACCTTGCTTGAGTAAAACAACCATACTACTAAAGGGTAACCTTTCAATACCATTGTATGTTCTAATAGTTAGTTGCCCAACATAGATTCTTCCAATTCCACTTATTTCCTTTTGTTATAACAAAGCTATCGTTTTAGATTTATTAACTGGAAAATGAAAGTCGTGCACGCACGTTATGTGTTAATGCGAACTGATATAGAATCTACATCATGGTTTAATTATCCTGATAATTCGCCTCTATAAATCTTCAAACGGGAATGCTATTATCAGTCATTATGGGTTAATCGCCATCAGTGACTAATCATTCCAAACTAATTCACCCCGTCTCATGACGAGGGATTAATATTGACAAAGGGCTTTCATTATCGAGACTAACTACAATCTGTGATATATATAAATAAATAAACAAGGAAAGGTTCATAATCAAAAACTTATTTGGAACAGCATGACGCCATCACGTCAGTACTGAGTAGACAGATTAAGATCTTGGTAAACGTTGAAACGGTTTTAGCCATACAATATATTTCAGCACATCCTCTGCTGATAGTAGCATGCTGCTTTGAACAGTTTTGAAACTTGTTTTGGAGGGCGGAAGTGCATGTGGTTATATATTGCTGATAATAACACAACATGATATTGTAATCACTGTGTACGTCATCAAACCTGCACTCTATGAAAGTATTGTCAACTTTATGCTGACTTCGCCGGGTTGTGGTAATTGACATCCATTCATTAACTGTGAAGAAGAGAAACATATTATTGATCCTTGTTATATAATCTCTGATAATGCCCATAGATTGTACCTTCAAACACAAAATGTCTTACACACAAACTGCAAAACTTGATATTATTTTCGATGTATTTTTTTCTACGTTGCTTATGATATTTCATGAACCTATATTTATCGTCAAACACAAAACACAACAATCCAACGAATACTGATATTAGTATTGACATATTAACATAATGTTGTCAAAGTGGATGTTTCCGGTCGAAAATGTAACATCAGCAATATCAGTGACAAGAACTTTATATTGAAATGTTTGCTTTCACCAATGATTCATTGGAAGCGAATTCAAATGCATGTAAACGAACAACCCAGACAGTATTTAATTTCATGTACACCGACCGTGTACTTTTGTAGCTAAGCAAATACAAATAAAGGAAAACTTATTGAAAACCCAGTAAGACTGTTTAATATCAGGAACTTGGTGATTGTTTTCCCGTCTCAGTGGAAACAGTTATCGATTTCAGCCAAGCTACCGAGGGATCGTATTCAAACATTTACAACATACATTCTACCACAACGCCTTGAAAGTGGAAGATCTCCCTCATGTCATGGGCCAGGACGAGGCATAAGCACATATTCTGCCGACAATGTCACGTTTGAGATAAAACAGTTGGAAATTGGCATTTTCCGTCTGCACGAAATCTGATGGTGGTTCAATACTTAGTGCCGAGGTGTTGAAAAGAATATCCACCATCAAAAGCATCTAATTGCTACTAGAACTGAGATGGTTGGTTAAAGTTCAGTCACAAGGATAAATCCTGTTGAAGAGAGATGATAGTAAAATGTTTATGCATTCGAACGCCTGAGATGTTGTCTGTGAGGCTCAGAATGGTGCACATTGTAATTCGGCTTTTCAGTCGTTTTATCTTTAGATGACATAAATATCTCTTCTTCCTTAGAACTGACAAGGCGCCTGGCTCATCAGACTTAGGATGTTTGAACAAACCATGATGGTTCCTTTGGAGCGTCGACAACAATGGGACTTATTGAATACTATACTCAACATATATCTCTTTATTATCTGATATTGACTTGCTTCAAATGAACGCGGAAACTATAGTAGACATTGAAAAGCAAAATTGTGGTTGTGGAATAACATATGTAGACAGGGATGCCATAATGGTCTGAATCGATTCGCTGGACCTGATAGTAGGAGACGTGCCGTCTATTTATTCTGCAGTGTAACGAATTGATATAAAAAACTGTACTGCTTGGGTTGACTCAAAACACTATTTACCATTTGTTTATGTAAAACAATACACCTCGAGTGCAACAATAAACATAGTTTTAGGTAATAAATGATACCATCTTATCATTTCCATAAACAAAGACAATGTTTAAAATCATTTCTGGCGACAAGCATTTGTGTTTCTGCACAAGTCTGTGTTCTCATATGTACATATATATATATTGATTTTAATGTCATGGTCTTTTTCTGTTCCAAGGCAAAACGTTTTTTTACAAAGATTTGTTTCCTCTTGTTTAAATGGTCCGACCCAGTAAGTTCGACCTTCCGAAGGAACATACACTGTTTTACTATAGATACATGCCCCAAATAAGTGGGATCATACACATGTATCGAACTGAAATCAATGTAAGAATGTCTGAATAACCGAATTTCGGTAAGACGAAATGAAGCTCCAAGTACTGCTTAAAATATTTTTCTAAACTCATCGTGATAGCCAAGGAAATCCAAAATCGCAGTGCTTAAGTTTCACAATATGCTATTGTGATAAACAATAAATACGTAAAAAGCTAAATCACAAACTGAATAACCAAGACATGCGAAATGTGAGGTCACAATTCTGTCTTCGGTGCTTTCTGTGTGACATCCGATAACAATTGATGTCAGTGTTGCACATTTAATATTTAAGATTTCGCTTTATCAGTAAAGTACAGATTCTAGTATTTGTATTGAGTCCCATAACATATTTGAACCAACACACTCAGAGTCAGGCACCAAATCGCCAGCATATAAAGTCAGCCATCTAACCCACTCAGTCACCCCAGCTTCCACAAAAACTGAAAGTCGGACAACTGGTAGTCTAGTTCACGTACATTGTGTACCCCTCTCACATGTGTTAATTGGCACGGCTCCCTCGACCGAATGGTTTCATTTTGTCTTTCATTTTGTTGAAGCTGCGGTGGCTGAGTGGATTCGATGGCTGACTTTGTTGTTTGCGATTAGGTGCCTAACCCTGAGAGTGTGGGTTCGAATCCCAGATGGGATTCAAACTAACAAGAGTACTAGAATCTTTACTTCGAAAGCGTAATCCAAAATAGGACGTAAGTTAAGTTTGACCACTTTCTTAATGGCAGTGTATATTCATCAATGTCAGTGTTTTAGCACAGGATGTTAATGACATCAGTGTTTATTGATCATGTAATCAGGCACATGACGGATTTCACATACATTTCATTAAAACATTTCTTGAAACAACCGTAACATGCAGTCGAAACGCAAAGGTGGCAGCGCTGGCGTTAGTGTAAACAAACGAATGTACTTAAGTCTGAAAACGACCCGTGAAGATCCGGGTTCGATTGATCTTCAGTAACCCATGCTTATCGTAAAAGGCGAGAAACGGTATTGAGTGGTCAGGCTCGCTGACTTGGTTGCCATGGTATACCAGTTGCGCAGATCGATGCTCATGCTGTTGATCACTGGATTGTCTGGTTCAGATTCGATTATTTACAGACCACCGCCATATAGCTGGATTATAGCTGAGCGCGTCGTAAAAGTAAACTCACTCACTCACTAAGTGTGAAAACTATTAGAACGTGTATTCATTATATATATGCTTATTTCTCAGGTGAACGGCAAGATTGTCTATTTTGCTTGAAAAATGGTAGATGTTTGCGCTATGCATGATGAATTACAATTTACAAATTCTTAAATGCTTTAAAACAGAAATATTTGAAATTGATCAGCCTTTGTTGCAAGAGTCGATTAATCACAAACTTCTAAACGAACGCGTTTAGAGTCCATTTCATTTTCCAGATGCTTCTACTTCACGCGGCAGACATGATTACAACATGGGAGTTGTTTGAGAAAGGTTTCTGTGAACTAGCTCTTCTAAAACAGCTGCAGCAATTATTGAAAAACGTCTCTAATTCCGCTTGTTTCTGGATCGATCAAGAATCACTGTTCATTTCCTCAAAATGTGTTTTACTTCACGGCCTTCGTGTTTTCAGTACTCGTATACGCATGTTAGGTATTTTGACAATCTTCGATTTACAAAATGTGTTTTGGAAGGACAAATGTCTTCCCGGGCGGCTTTTATAAGAAATTCATCACACTATTTACAAATACAATGAGACACGTTAAACCACTTGACTGCGGCAGACAATATATTGACAAGTAAAACATTCAGAAAACAGAACAAAAACAACCTCGGGTGTGAATTTAATCCCACTGATTTTAATAGAAAATCTTGTTTTACGGTACATGCTTTACAAATGGTTGTTTTGTAACGTCATATGACTCGTTGGTTAACAGGACTGTGTAATTGAGTGAGTGGGGGCGGGGGACACCAGAAATGGGCTTCACACATGGTATCTATGTTGGGAATCGAACCAGGGTTTTCGGCGTGACGAGCGAACACTTTAACCTCTAGGCTACCCCACCGCCCTGATTGTGTAAGTGGAAGTGATGGTGTATTACGTCAACGTATATTTGCTAACACAGTAGTGAACCAAATACACTTTATTTGAAATGAAAGAATATACCTACAATGCTTAGGCAAACATAACAGTGGGTTTCTGACAGGTGTTCTACCATGACTTCAGTAAATACTGGAATGTGATTGGTTAATCAAAGTCATTCAGAGGTATATTATCACGCTATATACCTCTGATTTTCCAACACAGTATGTATTACATACACTTCACATACTCACCAGAAGTTTTCATCAGCTGCTTGATAACGGTGTTAGTACCTACACAGAAACGTCGCACTCATTGCAATAAAGAAATTGACTATCCATAGAACTTCGTTTTCCTTCATCTATACAACTTCCTCTCAAAGACGTTTTCATCTCATCTTAACATTTCATTGACAACATGTCAATAAAAAACGAACCCCAAAAGAATGCTACCCTCGGCGTCTTGCTGGATATACAATTTGGATGTTGTTTACATTTGCAGAACATGTATATTCATCTTTACCCTCCCTCTGCAGATTGCGTGAAGAAAGATAGTATTGTGTGTATGTCGTTATAAAATGAGCATGGAGCTCTTTTTGACGGAGATATCCCCCTCGCCTAGAGGAACTGTCAGGATTTGAACATTGTCCATACTTAACCAACTAAACACATGATTGAAAATACCTACAAATTTCGCACACCCATAGATGTCAGATGAATTTCTTGAATATGTTTTAGCTGTCCTCCACTATAAATTTGGAAGAATTAGAAGGGTGAGCTATTTTAATTGCGTTTGATACTGAATTCCCAATCATATTGCATCGTATGTATATAAATATCATTTATGAAGCAACAATTAACCTCCATTTCCCTCTTAGTATGTTCATGTTTAGCAAGCGTGTGGGTTATACTCTTCTAAATGAAGTAAATGTCGTAAGATTCCAAGTTTGTGACACCGATTATCAAGTACACTATAACGATCATGAATGTGTGGTAGGATTGTGTTTACACAGAATTTATCATCCAAAACAGTGTTCCACATGTTTGCACATAGACTTCCATTGCAACGTCATATTGTCTTACAAATAACCAGGTCGTTATTATAATGTCTGGTGTGTACACTTGATTAGCTACATGCTAATCAATGGCCACTATTTGCAAAGCACTTACATAGAAACGACAACGGATGTTGGAAAGAGAGATATATGGCATTACAATAAAGACAATCTGCTGACACTTTATGACTTGCTAAAGGGGATTCTCACATGCTGATGTTATCTCTCGGCAACAGCTTAGGTATGTGTAACGTATTGATTCCATTCCATAAGAGTGAGTGAGTGAGTTATTATTTAACGTCACATCGGCAATATTTCAGCTAATCGTGACGAGAACATTCCATAAGAACTAAAGGTTCCAGCTTTAGATAGGATCTTAATTACAGTCGCTGAGGAGATGACAAAAGTTCTCACACATCGGACGTCAGATGCGTATTGTGAAAGCATGAAATAAAAGAACAAATCGAAAATACACTTGTAATGTTTAAGAAATAAGTTCGAACTGAATGCAGAAAGATTAGAAATACCTTAAAGGATTTTTCCCACATAGAAAAAACATATCATATTCATTGCGATTCGCATACGTGACATCCCTTTTTCTGGTCGCATTGGTACCAAAAAGTCAATTTTAACTTAACATTCCTTGACATTCGAAATTCGAAAAACATGTACGTTCATTAGCTCGATATTTCTATTCTCATAGTGTCGATTTGGGTTGCATATCACGATATGAATATCATAGAAACCATTATGCTCATAGGATATATTCATTAAGTTTAATTATATGCAACGTTAGACACAAATGTTAATCGATCAAAGCAGATGGTACCACGTGATGAAATTCATGATGTTACAAGCACTTGGTTATAAGTAGAGTCATTGCCATTCCGGTCAATACTTGGGGACGTGTACACTGAATGCATTTCTATTGAAACTATAAGGAGCATGTTCATTGTCAAATGCTGAAAAACCATTATGTAGTCAAATCAGTAGATGTAAAACGTAGATGATATGAAACTGAATACTCAGAATGCACATCACATTGCAATGTAATGGATATAGACAAACATTGAGCAAATTATACTAGTTGGTTATGAATATTCAGAATGTTTATTGAAGTATTTGTTTGCAAACTGCCTCAGAGGTTATTCGATATGTTGTGCCTCAGAATAACATTTTTATAAATGTCACAGGTGCTTTCCACTCCCTTGCAGCTCGTTTGCCAGTTCATGTGACAGTAAGCATCTTGCATAACAGAATTAATCATATGTAACATGAAGATGGACTTTGTAATATCCACAGGTCGAGTATAAGTTGTGAGATCGAAAACATTAATAAATAGTGTTTAGAAACATGATATATTGTTTTCGCTGCAGAAGGTTAATTGTCATCCGACATTAGCATTTGAACTGAAACCATAGTAGTGACATGAATGACAGTAAGCATGACATCTTAGTTAGTGGACACTACGAAGAAGACCTGCTCAGGAGAGATCAAGATCACATAGCAATCAAGAAAAGCCAATAGGCTGTCTTCATTTGTTGGAGTGATAGTATGAAAATATGAACAATAAGAGGTTGTGTCCTATTATGATTTATTTAGGTGGTATGTGTTTGGTAGAAAGCTTGTAGAGATACGCTGTGTATGATGTCCTGGTCTCGCATTGTAAATGGCAAATGAAACTTCTTGCGCAATTTGTTACAGGGCACATTTTCGTCGTGCAGTTAAATGGCTAAAGCATGGACACCTATCCACATTGTCGATGTATTCGTAGATTAATGAACTCCCTGCAGATGAAGTTAAAAACTGCACACACACACACACACACACACACACACACACACACACACACACACACACACACACACACACACACACACACACACACACACACACACACACACACACACACACACACACACACACACACATAAAGAAATAATTTCTGCAGGTGTATAAGCAACAAGTACATAGATGAGACCATATATTTCTTCTTGTCAAAAAACATTTGATCTGCACGAGATCTATCGCCGTTCAACGACTCTTCAGGTGTACAATGAAAACTAAGTGTCGTCATAGGCGACGCACAACGACAGTATATATGTCGTCACCTTGCGTATGACGTTACAGTAAGTGACGACACTTACCTCTGTATGTAAAACATTTTTTCCTCCCTGAAGATAATAATAAAACATGTAGGAGTGAAATTGTCTCTGTATTGTTGCCACTGTAATTAAATATATCTCACTATATACCTTTGAACTTTGTAAAAAAGTTTCATATACTAGTATACGTGTGTAGCACCAGTTAACCACACAGTAACAGATGGTACTACGTTTTTGGCTTTGCGCACTTGTTGCCTGATTTTGTTTACGTGAGAGCTGTTTTTTCCACACACCTATATGTATTGATCCTACTGCAGCATTGCACAAACGTGTGAAATGCATATCTGGATTAACAGATGCCAGCTTGAGCTAACAGCTTCACAGTGTTAGATCTGATAATACTAACAGGATGCGTTTATACGTTATGGGGGCGGTGGGGTAGCCTAATGGTTAAAGCGTTGGCTCGTCACGCCGAAGACCCGGGTTCGAATCCCCACATGGGTACAATGTGTGAAGCCCATTTCTGGTGTCCCCCGCCGTGATGTTGCTGGAATATTGCTAAAAGCGGCGTGAAACCAAACTCAGTCATTCAGTCAGTCAGTTATACGTTATGAAACATACAGATCATGCTCAGCGCTTAAAGCTCAGCAGGTGTTAAAAGATAAACAACCAAAGCACCTTATATGCCCTTTCTTTAAGCAAATTATGAAACTATTGGGGAAATGAATAACTAGTTTGCGAATGCTTACAGTTACGATACATATACTCAGTGATTAAATATCTGACGTGCGACTCATGAAGTATTTGTACTGATTAAATGTGTCAATGTGTATATGCCCCAACACAAATACTTAAAGGGGCAATCTGTATTGAGTAGACAGGCCTGATGACTAAGTTGACTGTGTGTCATTGTAACCTGACGAGTGATTTTGATCATGATATCACTCACTTATTTGCGGTTTAGGCCGACCTCACACAGCAGAACTACCAATAATTGTATATATCAGTAAACACGCATACATAACAACAATTGGCATCTGACAGGTTTATGTCATACATGCGTCACGACAAAATGTCAATAGCCAACATACCTTTGAATATCTGGGTTAGAAATGTTCTTCAGTAACCAATGCTTGTCGTAAGAGGCGACTAACGGGATCGGGTGGTCAGGCTCGCTGACTTGGTTGACACATGTCAATGTATTCAAATCCGGTGCTCATGCTGTTGATCACTGGCATATAAGTGTGGCATGGAACAAACAAACTAATACTTAACAGTCAATCCGAATGAATGGACAACGAGCTATATGCGTACTAGTTGTTGTAAAATGAATTGATTACCATCCACGGGTAGAAAGCGATATTGAATCACAAACAGTTGACTTGTGTTTCGTGTTGATCGCGCCTTCGACAAGGGTTATGGCCTCAACAATGCATTGCCCGTAGACCGCACTAATTCTCAGACTAATTCTTCATCTCATAATATAACATATGCACGAGAAGCCCTTGCATAAGCTACCACTTTAGTGAGTGAGTGAGTGAGTGAGTGAGTGAGTGAGTAAGCATCACCATAGGCACCAATCGTGCTCCCTTCCTTGCAGATATGTTTCTTTACGCTCGTTGGTTAAATCAAAACAAGGTATTTTGGCTAAGATGTTGAGTGAGTGAGTGAGTGAGTGAGTTGGCGTTTACGCCGCTTTTATCAATATCCCAAGAATATCACAGCGTGGGACACCAGAAATGGACTTCAAACACTGTATCCATGTGGGGAATCAATCCCGGGCCTTCGACGTGACGATCCTGAGACGTTGAGCCTTAGCTTCAGGTATACCGATAATCGAAATCCGTTTAATTATCATCAAGTATCATCAAATAACACCAATTGCATAGATGGAGGCACATTACCAGACTCGATTACTTACAGACCGCCGCATATAGCTGTAATATTGCCTAGTGCGGCGTTAAACAACAACCAACCCCTTCCACTGATGCTTCCATCGGTGGGTCATCATACCATCACCATTTCCCGAACACGTGGTTTCATTGCTATTTGATAGGAATCCAAAATCTTATGCTATGTCATCGTACCGTGTCGATCACTGGAATATCTGGTCCAGACTCATTGCTATCATTGTTCACAGACCGCGTCGTACAGGTGTAATAATCCTAAATGTGCGTCAAAGAAACACAGACTCATGATAGGGTCAGAATTGTACAATCGACTGCTTTTAGCTCCGATTTCTTACGGATGTGGAAAGGGGTTTGTCGTTTCTATTTAAATAGTATAATTAATATATTGTAAGAAATCTTCAGTATGTTAATGGAAAGCAAATAAATCTTAACACCAAGCGATAGCCCGTCACGACATTAACAGCCTAACACCGTGCGGATAAATTGCTCCTTAAAAGACAAGCGTGTGGCTGCTGTCAATTTATCGGACTACTTTATTCTCATTGGTGGCACGAAATGAATCCAAATACAAACACATAGCTTGTGCTATTGACTAAACACCGAGTGATAGCGGCACGAGAGGTACGCTCTCACTGACACGGTAGCGTCAATACAAGTCCGGTATTGATGCGGTGAATACGTGGAGATGAATCAACACCATAGCTGGGTACCTTTCACCATCGGCTTCTCGAGACTATATATGGAGTAACTACCATCGATGCTACCAGTGGTTTTCCCCCAGGGTAAAGGGATGAAAAAGCTGGACCTAAGATATTTCCGGCTGTTTTCTGTCACGTTGGTTTATTAATGAGGAGGAGTGTGGACTTCGAGAAGTTATCAGTTCACCAACTGGTTTCCGGAAAGAGTTGGCATATGTCATTGAATCATGCACGAGTGTGATTAGATAATATCTCGAGAACCCTAATTGTCCGTCTTAATCGAAAAGTGACAATTCTGTCCATCATTCGTCAAACATATTTCTGTATCATCGTTGAGTATAGTTATACTCTGAACTGACCTCGTAAAGTACATCGTAGGACGTACACAGGTAGTCCAGCTTTAAAGTCACCACACTGCAATAAGTGAATGTCCATGGCTCCTGCCGTTTGAAGAAAACAGCCAGACTTTTGTACTGTGAGAAAATCCTTAAACTGCCACATGAGTGGACATATGGTGGCCTACTTGGGATCACCCCACCAACCATCATAGACCACAAGCCATTGATTGTGAACTTGCCGGTACGTCAACATGCACAAGGCGTCTCAGAGAGACATTGAAGGTGAGTCTTAGCACCAACAGATTCTTAACATAGATCAACATTTGGGACTCTGTGTCACTTTATTGAATGAAACTGACATTCAATGCACCCAGTGTTACTTCAGTTGCGTTGGTTAAGATGCCGTAAGAGGACATATATGGTCAGTTATTTGTCATCCTTATTGGTCAGAAATTTGTTTGACCACATGGTCTGCAGAAAGATAAAGCGATGGAATAATGTTTGTATCCTCTGGCGTAAACAAAGGTTCGTTCTTTTCTCGTGCTTAAAACTGCCTCCAGCACATATGCCGTGTACTTCTATATACAATGCCGCTTCCAAGTAGCAGTTTGTCGAGGATATAAGGCGTGGTCCGTACAACGTAACCTCGTCTCTGTGTTACTGTTGGAGGGTCAATCTGTATACAACGGTGTGTATATATTGCAGCAGGCAAGTGTTAAAAGCCTGGAATGACTGACTGACTGAGTTTGGGTTTTACGCCGCTTTTAGCAATATTCCAGCAACATCACGGCGGGGAACACCAGAAATAGGCTTCACTCATTGTACCCATGTGGAGATTCGAACCCGAGTCTTCGGCGTGACGAGCTAACGCTTTAACCACTAGGCTACCCCACCTCCCCGCAGCTTGGAATGAACCAGTTGTACTTGCCGTTTGTATAGGCATGACTCACAATACAGCAGAAGGTGAACTGAACCTTAGCGGTTCACTAAGTGACCTCGGGGCTTTTTTGTTGTTGAAAAGATGAGTAAAATATCATTTAGACATCGAATTGAATATTGAAAGCAGCATGTGTCGCCGAAAATACGTGGCGTTACAATACAGGTGAAGTGCAGCATGCATCGTGACGTAATCAATGCCAGCAAAAACTGACATGTAAAAAATACTAAATTGACTATTGTGATTTTGGAGCAGTTTACTTACATATTTTCAACTCAGATTTATCTGGGAATTTCAGCATCGACAACTTAGGCACCTAATTTTTCAATAACATTTCTGAAACATAATGGTTAGAATCGATGTTAGTTTGTGTCTTTGATCTGAAAGGGGTTAATGAAATCGATAGGAATGAATAGATTCACTTCAAGATTTACTCTTCCAGTAAACAAGCATGGAACTTCTTGATGTGTGCATACAAGGAATGTTGTTAGTTTTTCAGCTTATTTAAGCCGTAAGCTTATTTAGGTAAACAAACACACAGATGATCAATGATGAACACCGACGGGTATTGGATAATAGTCATGTGTATCGGCATGAACAGTGGTAATACATTGGAAGGGAATATTAAACATAACCCAAACTTCCATTATCATATCACAAACATGAAGTTAATGTCAGACATAACAAAACCATATTGATTTCCATGAAATGTGAACAGAAACTAATATAATTACAGCTATAGCAAATACCCGAATGACAATTGATGTCAAGATGAAGTTGCTTGTACAGTGATGTTCTGAATGTTTTAATTTAATGGGTTTTGGTTTGCGAACAGTACGGTCGGTGTATAACGCTAAACTTTAACATGCAATGGAGGCTTTTTAAAAAAAATTATAAAGATGAGTAAAATATCATTTGGACATATAATTGAACATTGAAAGCAGCATGTGTCGCCAAAAATACGTGGCGTTACAATACAGTTGAAGTGCAGCATGCATCGTGACAAATATGCATTACTATTGAACAGTTATACGTAAATAGTTTCCGTTCTTCCCTTCCAGTGTGCATGTGTTCATGAAGGTGAACGTGGTCATTAGCATCTGTTCCCAACAATCCTGTGGTCGGACAAGGTTCAGGCTCCATTTTTAAAGCTAGACTTAAAGTAATAACAGATCTCAACACTGTCTGATTAGTCCTAAATGGTGTGCGAAATAATCTCTGGCCCGCTATCCTGTGGCTAGTAAAATTCCAGTCGGGCCAGTAAATCTCCATAGTCACTGGCCCGACTGGCTAGTGAATTTTCATTGGGTCATATTTAGATATATCACTCTCTCCGACTTGTTAAGTTATAATACACATTTAAATCATGGAAGATTATAGTCTGATAAATGATGGTATTTTACCTTTTCCAATATTTTGATTAGTTTCTACATTCAAATTCCTGGCTAGTGAATTATTTTGTGGGCTAGTAACATTCAGGCTTAGCTAGCCCGACTGCCTTGCCAATTTTGGAAACTATTTCGAACACTGGTCCTACATCCAGGCCATCAGTTTCCAAATTTAATGTATGTACTAAATCGTGTATCAGTGTCAGATGTTGATCTTGAGTTTCTTAATACGATGCTTATTGTCTGTTGTGGTAAGACACATTCCATTATCTGAAGCTAAATCATTATTTACATGTTACTTCCCCCGGCTGTTACTAATATACATGGCAGTTTGTGGATATGGATCGGACACAACAATAACCAAATATTCATACGCTTCACCTATTCACGACAAATATACATCGCTAGTAACATATCCAGCCAGCTGTTCTACCAATCCAGGTGTCGCATGCCTCTGTTGGTTCTCCAGATATAAATAATATATCTGACAGATGTTCAAGGCTGATTTCTCGTACAGTCCCAGCAATGTACTCGCGTATATCATGATGATACTGATGGCGAAATGTCATCCTCCTTTGATGTAACTTTGCCCGTCTCAATACAGTCTTCCAAGATCCTCGTGTGTTAAGATCCACTTTAAAACCTTGTACCCTACGCTTCATAGTTGCATGCAATCTATCTATGCTACGCCTGAGATGTGAAGACACAAAGAGTTGATGTAACACACGTGTAGGGCGGTTCAATCGATGCGTCAATACACTTGTATAATGTGCGTGTGGCAGGTACGTCATTTCTGAGTATAACTGCAAGGTAAGAAAAGTCTATAGAAACGGTGTCTTAGTCAGGATATCATGTCTTGACAGACAGTATTGCACATATCAGATCAAAGGTAAACGCCATAGATTACGACATAAAGTGTAATTCGGGATTGTTTGCACCAAAAGTGAACTACATCAGATTTTCTTTGTAATGCGAACAGAGCGAGTCTTAGTCAATGAGTCGAATTGATCTTCAGTAACCCATGCTTGTTGTAAGAGGCGACTAAGGGGATCGGGTAGTCAGGCTGACACATGTTGGTTGACACATGTTACCGGTGCCCAATTGCGTAGATCGATATTCATGATGTTGATCATTGGATTATCTGTTCCAGACTCGCCGCCATATAACTGGAATATTGTTGAGTGTGGCGTAAAACTAAACTCACTCACTCACTCGCTCTTGAGTCATGATTTGATCATGTTTGATTTGAAAGTCTGTTCAATAAGTGCATAATACACAACTGCTAATGGCTTATAGACTAATCTTATCTTTGAAAATTTTTTTCGGCACAAACGTACACCTTTTCGCACATGGTAATGGCCATGCAGCTTGACATTTATGTTTTAGTCCAGACCTGAATATATTAAGTTACTATTGCACAAAATTACCCAGCCTCAGATTACTTTTTCAATAATTTCAGCATTTGCAAGAATGAGTGAGTGAGTGAGTGAGTTATTATTTAACGTCACATCGGCAATATCTCAGCCATATCGTGACGAAAACAATTTAAACAATTGCAAGAATGATGGATGGTCAAATAGATATTAAATAGACAGCGTTTGCTTTCAATTTCCAACTTCAATGCAAAACAAATTCAGTATCCTGCGAGAAGAAGTGGAAACTAATTATTTGAATTTTCATTGTGGTCAGCAGATATACATATTAGTACAGTGTGTAGCTTTACACACGTCTATCATATTGCCTGGGGTGTATGAAGCTGATGAAACTGTTAAATCATGAAATCAATCAAGTCAGAGATTACTTAACACAACCAGTAACAGTCACCATGATGCAATCAACTGATGCCTTCTCTTTACAATGTACGAAATATGGCTCACATGTTCATACAAAAGCGTTCACCTGGATACCGTTTAGTATGATAAAGAAAATGTAAACGTCTGCTCTTGTTAATTTACATTGTTCACGAGACTAAACGACCGACTGTACACATAAGAAAAATACAAATACATTCGATTCTCCAGGTGTTGCACGTTATGTTCACCATCTTTTCATTAAACCCTCTAACACAATAAGCGGCAAAATCCGTTGCGTAAACGAGTATCTGATCGCCATGTTTTACTAATTGTCCCATTAGTCCAGTGGCAAGGAAGCTACATAGCAATGACCCCACGCTGGTTACATAATTCTCCCTCTAATTAATTTAAAAAATCCATTGCATGCTACTAACTATCTCATTATGAGACTGCTTCGCAGTTACACGTTCACGCTGGTTTTATTACGGAACAGAATTCATGCCAATGAACATGTCAACGTAGAAATCTTTATGTGGAGGTGGTAATATTAATGATTAATGATTATTAATGATTTAGAAACGTGTGCAGTAACCAGTGAGGTTTTCAAGTAATGCCCATTGAAGTCGCTGACAGTGGACGGTTATTTAGAAACGTGTGCAGTAACCAATGAGGTTTTCAAGTAATGCCCATTGAAGTCGCTGACAGTGGACGGTTATTTAGAAACGTGTGCCAGGAACCAGTGAGGTTTTCAAGTAATGCCCATTGAAGTCGCTGACAGTGGACGGTTATTTAGAAACGTGTGCCAGTAACCAGTGAGGTTTTCAAGTAATGCCCATTGAAGTCGCTGACAGTGGACGGTTATTTAGAAACGTGTGCCAGTAACCAGTAAGGTTTTCAAGTAATGCCCATTGAAGTCGCTGACAGTGGACGGTTATGCTCGTTGAGGACCATACCAAGGATGACTGAACCCCACTCTAAACTAATGACAATAAACCTTTCACGAAATATATAATTTCTCATGATCCTTAATGAATTGTGGTTGTTAATTTGATGAAACCGTTTTATTGCCCAAAATGTATGCCGAGTGTTGTCAAAACAACAATCTCCAATTACCTTTGAGAGAACATTTTGCAGTATTAAAATCATAGAACACGTCTTCACCAGGTCATGCTGGTGAAAATTCTGAAATCTGTGTCATCTTTTCACGTCCGATTATTGCACGTTGACGAATGTCTTAAAACCTGATGACCATAATTACAAAACTCAGTAATATGTGTTAATGGTCTGTCCAGTGTTCTTCTTGTTTCAACACAATAGGATTTCACGTTCATGTCACGGCTCATTTCCTAGCTTGTGTATATTAGGGAAATGTTCGTCCTTCTAGGTTAATGGATTTCATTTTCCACCTCACGACTCCTTGGACGTTTTGATCAGTGCATGTTTTAACATTATCCGGATGGTTAGAATGTATACCTCTTTTCTGCATACATGCATATGTACATGGGGACGTGCACATTGACACCACTTAATGAAAAGCTGGACATATATTTTCACGTGAGAATGTAAATGTATAAAGTGTGCTCTGATGGGGGCTGGTAGGCCTTAACTCTGGCGTAATAAGATGCTAGTGGACATATACCACTAAACTATGAACAGCGTACAGAGTACAACAGAGTACAGAGTTGCATGTGATGTCGTGTGTGCCCTCTGGCCCAGATTTGATTGAACGGATGTCTGGACTTAATGATAACTTGTCTGTTATTAACTATTATTGATCTACACCGATGACTCGTGCAGGTCGCCATGTAAGGTAATTGATTTTGTATCCTTTGTGCTGCTCAACCATATCTCCATTGCAAGCTTGAGAATTGAGACCTGGCCTCCAATATGACCTCAAGCGATGGGGATTCATATAATGATCATATAACTGAATGGACCAGATTTATACATGAACTCTTGACCACGTTCTCTCCCTCAGTGAGCGAGTTCCTGATTCAGCTTAATACCTCTGTACACAGAAATGCAGTTATAGCACGGCTTGGTAGGTTCAGGATGGAAGAGATCTCTCCTAAATATGCCAAATGACAAAATGAAGTCACCGCATAGCAGGACATGAAACCGTCCTTTGTTAGTATAGTGCAACTGTTTACGTTCATATGTGGCAAAGATTATTCAAATAGATGTTTCCATCTGCATCTGACACGCTACCGTCGTCAACACGGCATATACATTTCCAGAGACGCGATGACTACGACAAAAGAAATTAGTGACATATTACAATTGGTATTTACTAAAAGTGATAAAAAGGCACAACAATTATGATTATATACAAATGCAAGAATGTTTCAATATCATTTGTCCACTTTCATACTAGTTCTCTAGAAGGTCATAAGTGTCTGGTAGTTCTGTAACTGCGAATTAAGATTAAGCAGTAATATTTTACTGAGGAGTCTTCAAAGGGCCTGTAAGACTCGCGAGACGCTACTTCCGGTACTAGGGTCATCCCGGGTCCCTTTGCCCACGCCAACGTGCGATATGCGAGACGAGGCACAGATATCAGGTATCAGATTTCCGGTGACAAGCGCATATTCAAGAACCGGTTCTGGTTCCAAATCGCGCGACCGCCGAATATGACTTTACAAGACCGGACCAAGTGTACGCTGTTGGTCACGGGGAGTACTAAGGTCTCGCGAAGTGCTGTGGCCTACTTACAAGTCCTATTGATGTAACGCATAGTGTGGATAACTGGAAACTTAACATGTACACCTTGCATTTTCAGGTTTGCTCTGAAAATGTCAAAGAGAAAGTTGTTTTACATCATCACAGAGAAAGTGGTTAGAAACTAGTTCTACCCTTATAATCCTACAATCAGTCAAGCCACAGAACCAATCTCCCCATTCCGGAACACCAAAACACCTAGTGACATACATAGAAAGTGCTTTGAAACATTTCTTTTGTCAACTATACATAAATTGTCTTCACATATGTGTCTATTATACACATGAAAGTACTAAGTATTGTTACTATGATATGAAATATTTGAAGATTATACAAAAAATTAAAAATCATCTATGACTTTTGACGTTTTGCAAAAAACTGTTTATGACGTTTACCATCCTCGGTTTTACAAAGAATCAGTGATAACACTTCATTGTCATGTCAATCATGTATTGGGCAAGCTATTATGACGGACCCCCACTGGAGGACCCGCTCCTGTCCGTCGTGTGGAGGCACGGACATGTCATCACAAATTAAGTTGTACCCCTGTTAACGTGGTTTAATGTTGAACGTTTGGAAATGAGATTCCAGAGCCATCATGATGGAAGCTGTCAGATGGACATTAATCATTTCCTATTGTGACATGCTTCTATGCATATTTTACGCTCAGTGGGGATGTCATATGTTTAGCCGTGCACCGTATCGTACTTGATTGATGGGAGATGGAGCACAGGGGTTTTAGTAATGATTCGTACATCAAGTGTGAAAGACGAGTGGCAGAGGTTGAAAGATTGAATGCAGTTGATAACGCCAGTCCTTAAATTAAGAAGTACTATATTCCCAAACACCCTAGACTGTGGGGAACGACACACTTTAGTTGTATTAAAAATAACCTCGGGAACAGTATTGCTGATTTATTCATACACAGTAATATAAACCCATTGTATCTTTACATTTCGTCAGTGGTGGGTTGACTTCAAACTTGCATTTTACTTCATCAAAATCAATATACACAATTGCGAATGACGAAAGCCCATTTCTCTGTGAGCATAATATTAAACGTTAGTCATAAGTGTCAAGTTTTTATTTCGGCCTTAAGCTGGATTTATTTCTTCCATCAATTTTGTAACTCTCTTATTGATCTGTTTGTCAGTTTATGAGTTTCTTGCACTGCAGAACTAATGATTGTTATAGTGTATGTGTCTCGTATGAGGCATATTCTACATGTGTGGGGCTGAGTGGTTGTCCCAGCGACCAAAGGTGCCGCAACCTGCACTGGAAATTGTTTTGAAGATGGGTCTGAAGTTGCTCAACCCTACTTCCAACCGCGATGTTGGTGCAGACGTCGAACGTTTAATCATTCCTCTATCACGCATACAGTTCATTAACCAATTACAGTCTTAAGGACTTATCGAGTCGTTTAATAGAAGGATCGTCAAAAGATCGTACATTATTAACGCAGGGCCACCTAACGGAAATAATTCCATATTAATGATTCAAGCATGTATGCCAGAAACCAGTGAGTTCTTCAAGTACAGATGACGCCGGAGCTACTGGCGTGCTGATGACATGCATGCTTTTACAGGATAATTACTTGGAAGACTTTCTAGAATCAAACCCGCCCTCTCCAAACAAGTGACCATAAAACCTTCAGTAAACATTAATTTCCGATCCTGATTGAATTTGTACGTGTTGTACTAGGAATCAACATCAGTCCGCTGCAGTCCTGTAGGGTTGATATAAATATAGAAACTTGATTTGTGGAATTCGTATGCATATAATTTCGTATGGCACAAATGAGACATTCGTCAAATTCCTTGAATTCTAAAACAAGCAGATATCGTTTGAAAAAGATAGGGAGTTCATTGTGAGTGAGTGAGTAAGTGAGTGAGTTAATATTTAAGACAATACAGTATAAAACACTGGCTATAGATCGCCACCAACTGAAGGTAGATCACCGTACTAGGAACCATGGGAGTTCATTGTGAAGGCCTTAAAGAAAATCATGATGTATAGACATTTACACATTTTAAACATATTTTATTCACAATGTGAAAAGGATGGGGGGACAAGTTCTTACAACTTATAAAACCCTTCTCCAAAGATATTTACAATAAATAATTACATCACAAGCAATTATTAGAAACAGAGACAGGGAAAGATTGACAGTTCAGGGGAAATGTTATAATACAAAAGATGTATAGAGAGAAGACTAGTGGAATCGTTTAGATTTGCATATATACTGATGTATATTTTTGAATATGATTTCGTTTTTATGATTTAGACATTTACATAAACCGAATGTAAGAGTAATTGTCACCTCAATTAACGTCAGGGGCGGTAGGGTAGCCTAGTGGTTGCAGCTTTCACTCGTCCCGCCAAAGAAGAGAGTTCGATTTCCCACATCGATGCAATGTGTGAAGCCCATTTGTGGTGTCCCCCGTCAGGTTATTGCTGGAGTATTGCAACAAGCTGTGTAAAATCACTACTCACTTACCCAGTCGACGTCATAATATCCGTCATAATGAAACTGCGGATTTCTCAAATGTAATAATTTTAATGGGTAACAGATATGTTAAAAAGGAATGTTCGATGCCAGAAGTGACATCACGTCAGAATCATGACACTCACTAACGTGGAATGGAAACTAATATCACAATGTACCTGTTTCGCAATCTTTACCCACAGGTACAATAGGTACACCAGACTTAATTTGAGTGAAAATAGTTAAATTCAATTGTGCCGTTTGCTTCCCGACCAGACGGCAACAGGTTTTCCTGCATTTCTTTGATCTCTGTCCAAGGACTTTGGGCATCATTGTTTTTAGTTATTTTCCCTTAACATCGCCAATGCTTAAGTACAGATCAAACAGTTCGATGATTAATGGTGCCAGATTAACATTTTATGACATTCTTTTATCACTAAATCTCTAGCGCTTGTTACGAGTTCCTGGTTTATGTCAGTATTTATAACAACACAGGCGAAATAACGTAGAATTAACATGCAGCGTTCGTTTTAAAGTAACTTAATGGAGCTCCATTTTACAAGAAACGATTGGAAAATAATTATTTATGCCCTTTGTAGTTTGTTTTCCAGAAATCAATACGGTTACAGACCTCAATAACCAACAGGGAAAAACTGGCAGGCTTTCTCGAGACAATATCACTATTGTCATTGTGAAGCTTGCAGAAGCTTAACATCTAGCATACATCCGTCCCAGTGTAACAGATAATAACAGTCATTCAATAATTGTCATGAAACACAAACTCCGAATCCTTTAGCGCTGTATGTTGAAACTATATGATCTTTTACTTTGCAACGTAGCCTTATCACTCAATGACACTTCAGAAATCAGTCCATGCTTAAACAGCATCATAACATGTTATTCTATTCCGTTCTGTTGTTACTTACATGTAACTACTGTCCAGGATACGGTAGCTTTGCATAACATATATGTAATCGTTTGGATTGAATCCAAAACATATCAGTTTTCATGAAATTTTTGTTACGTTACTGTGTTACTTCGACTCCAGAATAAACTTTCTGAAACGAAGAAGTTAACATCAAAGTTTTCCTCCTCAGCTAAGGAGTACCGAGACATGGAATTTGATTGATCACATACTCTAACATTGGTGCGGCTTAAGCGATGGTTTCGAACAGATTTCAACGACACTCTGAACCTATTTAACGCGCAAAAATGTCAAATTATCTGTGGGCAAGAGACTTAGTCCGAGAATCCTCTCCAACAATCTATCACCAATGATTAGGCTACCGTTTTAAAGTCTGTTTGAAATGCCTTTGGTCACCTTAAGGTCTGAGCAAATACCAATCAACCATCACCTTAAGACATTTATTCAATGTTTTCGATTTGCGGAAATGGAAAGATCATCCCCGGTAGTGAAATGTGCTCGATTTGTGTGTAAAAGTGGTCTGACAACGTGTCGCGGCACTCTTGGTTTACACACCCGTGTGTCTTTATCACGGACCGCTCTGAACGTGCACGTCACATTGCTGTGTAATATGTGCTCAGCGTTTGCATCAACGTCTGTTGCTGTAGGCCGATCCGTCTATTCAGATTGCATTGGGATGTAATATCCTGTCCTGGGATATTCACAAGACTGCCCTCAAGAATCTCACCGATTGCTCTGTGTAATATATCTCATCAGCTGTTTTAAATGGATTTTGTTTTGTTTTAGAAACAAATGAAAAAAATATTGAATATAAAGAGTAATACCTCGTTTGAACATGTGTGTAAAAGTGTGTCATGGTGTGTTTGATACATGTGTGTAAAAGTGTGTCATCGTGTGTTTGTTACATGTGATCAATCCTTGATGTTTCTATATGATCCCGTCTTTGTATCGCTAAGCGAAATGGAATGTGTTTGTGACGAAAACGTGTGGGAATCTGTTTGTGTGAATGTGTGTCCATCTTTGTATCAGCTATTGCAATGTTTCATATTTACCTCGACCAGGTAAGATGAATCTGTATTCGAGAGTGTGTTCCGAGCTACGTATCTCTCGTTCTCTCGTCACGCCGAAGACCCGGTTCGATTCTCCACATGGGTACAATGTGTGAAGACCATTTCTGGTGCTCCCGGCTGGAATATCACTAAAAGCGGCGTAAAGCTAAATTCACTCGTGAGCCACCATCGTTTGCTGTATAGTCACAGTAGACTATGTCGCCTCACCAGAGAGAAACGGATTGCTCTCAGGACGTATTGGAGAGTGGAATTCCTAATCTCCCTTCTGTAACACTCTCAGTATAGCCTTGCCAACTTGGATTGACAAAGGGTAAAGAAGTACAAAATGAACACAGCCAAGTCTACGTGTACGTAGCACAGTTACTTATTTCAACGTCCCTGGAGTATCCAGAACAACTCTGAAACAAGTGTTTAACTTGATACACACACTCGGTACATCCACACTGTTTGACCGACGCTAACCTGCGGGATCATTTCGAAGGCTAATTACTTATTTAGAATATTTTTCAGTTCTCGAAAATGTGATATGTTTGTTATTGTTTCCGGTACACACTTCAGAGCGCTTGTATCTGAATTAGTAACTTCAGACTTGATCACCAAACGGTAATGATAGTACCATGTGGGTATGTCTCAAACAAACCATTAGTATTAATTATTCAGTACCCTGAGACATATTGCAACTTCAGTTCTAATAATGTCACAGGTAATTGTTTCAGCACAGAAATAGCATCGTCTTAATGTGTTTCAGTTTCTTGGAAAGCAATTTTCACTAATGATTTTTACCACGACAACCTACTCAGTTGTGTTACTTAGGGTAGTATTTGCCCCAGGGATGCCTGTAAACGACAATATGAAATGAACGCACATAGTCTTTACATGTAGTGTTTACAACGAATGAGACTTAGGGTATTTGCCTTGTTAAAACTAATTAAAATCAATTTTGTTGACTCATACTGTCCTCACGAAAACATATTTACTTATATAATACTATATTCAGCAATGGAAGCAATTGTTAGTTATTATTAAAATTGTGTTGCCTTTCAAAAACGACATCTGAAGAAATACAACCTTTATGTATGTATTGTGTTCTGCACTCCTTCAAGCGTTGTCAGCGGTATATGAAGGCATATGAACAATGTATCATCTACCAGGAGTGTGTTCTTTGTCTTCGGGATTCCACATAACTGGTGTGTTTTCTGGTGTTAACAGCGTGATGCATACCACACACTAAACTCTGTCGTTGGGGGCAAGATTATCAGCACATAAAACTGGATACCTAAATAATCAAAGCATGAAAACTCTATAACCGTATGGAAACAAATGTTTCGTAAACATTACTCACTCCACGAGGGACAACTGTATGCTGTGTTCCATTTGCATATTTCATACGCTGTCGTGGGTTCTGATGGACAAACATTGATCTAGCATTTTAAGTTGTTGGCCCAGACGAAGTACAGCGATCCGATCGTCAGCATTCCGAAGATACTTATGTTTTGTTAGGCGTGGTATGTTCCCGCTTCTACTTTCATCTTATCAGGATCATACTGCGAAGAACAATATCACCTAGTATCACCGTAAAAGCTCGCGTATAATGCTCCTTTGGAGGTGTGATGCCAGCACTGAAGAAGTAACACGCTCATCACGAGGGAATGCCTGTGTTGTATGCCATTCCATAGATCTATGTACATAGTGATTATATTTAGATGTAAACACATACAATCACGCGTATCATTATAATAATATTGGAAACTGCAGGATATGGCTAGTTTTGCCAACAAAAATATGGTTTTGCAATAGCGTCAGCGACAATAAGAATACCAAGTGTTCTGTTCCTATCCTTGTATAGGAAATACGTTGTGAAAGCATTACCTTGAAGAGACACTCCTGCAATGTGTCTTCGTTACCTTGGTTGTGAATAGATAAATGTTAACTAGTAATTCTTCGGAACATCAGCACTGCAGATAACAACCTGATGATGGAGGAATCCAAGAAGTCAGGTTGATGACATGATAAGTTTCGTTCTCTTTACAAAGGGTATCAAAATGTCATGACATCATAACGAATATGCTTGGTGTAAGTTTGTTTGAGTAGAAAGAGTCATGGATTCTGACATTATGCCCTACGTTGTATACATAACAAACATGAAACAATGAGTGTCAGTGTTAACACGTCACTAGTTTCTATTTCTAGTGTGACTTTTCCATCTCATGTTGTAACAACGCACATACGCGTAGCATGGCCTTTTCGCCCCGCTAGCATAGATTATTATGATGTGTAGTGGGTTAACTACAAATGGTATCACGAGAAAGCGTTCCTCTTCCTGATGGGTTCCTAGAATGGTGATCTACCTACAGTTGTTGGCGATCTATAGCCCGTGTTTTATATTGTATTGTCTTCTTTAATTGGAATGTTTTAGCTTTGCTCGCTAGTTTTATATTATACCTGTGATTATCTAATATTTTTACTGTCCATCGTCGACAAGTTTTAATCTGCAAAATGGTTTCACTTTTTATTGTATAAATTGTTTTCGTCACGATATGTCTGAGATATTGCCGATGTGACTTTAAATATTAACTCACTCACTCACTCTTCCTGATGGATGGAACTGACTCATGTATCGAATAGACAGACAGAATATTTAGAGATAGTTTCTCTGGTTTCTTGTTAAACTGGAAATTAATGTTTAGTGTACCAAACTTTAAACTTTCAAACTAGATTGGATACGTCATACAGACATTCCTTGATTATTTCTTGTGGTGTAATTGTAATTGTCAGTTTGTGGTCTAAATACGTCATTCTTCCTGACTAAAAGTGTAAACTGCGTTCTCATGTGGGAGTCAAATCAGTAGAATGCACAATGTGGATGTGGATGGCAACCTTTCTACTGTCAATACACACCAGTGTAATGCCTACCACGAAGGAATGCCATGTCTCCCATAAATGAACACGTGTTAGATTTGACTGCACCTTTTTGCACCAGGCCACTTTAACCATTCCCGCCATTACTGAAGGTCACTCTTGAACTCGCTTGAGTTACGGATATCAACCTTTAATCACGTACACAAAGAAACACGCTAGGGCCTGAAGACGTCACTCCCCTGTCTTTAATGTGGGAGCCTATTTCAGGCTTTCATCTCCACGGGCTTCAGCATCCGATGATGCACATGATACAACAGAGAACACACCCTGAAACTTCTTGTACATGCACTTTGGTCTGATGCTAAGGGCTTAGTATGAACTTACAACAAATATTGCATTAGATAGCACGTTCTCCACATGGTATCGATACAGTAACGCATAAGGAACTAAATTGATCATGTATGCTTACACTGAAGCTCATCTCTGCCCTTCAGAATTGTACATGATTCTACTGATTAGGAATCCATATTCCTAATCCGATGATATACGTGTGTCATTGTGGTTACATTTCAAGGTAGTGAGTGAGTGAGTGAGTTAAAAATTATAGTCACATCGGCAAAATTTCAGCCATATTGTGACTTAAAAAGTTATACATTAACAATAAACACAATTACATTACATTTCAAGGGAAGTAATTTGATTACATTTGAGAAACATTGCTCATTTGATGCTGCTAATGATACATATGTTCACTTGCGCACAATAATGAATTGTTTCTTAAATAAATTATCCATTCGTGCTTTCCACACGTGTGCTTGTTGAAGGAAAAGACAAGCTTCGCACGATATAATGGTCAACGGTCAACGGTGACTACATGTCAGGGGGAAGCAATTTGATTACATTTGCAATACTTTGCTGATTTGAGTGAGTGAGTGAGTTAAAATTTATAGTCACATCGGCAATATTTTAGCCATATTGTGACTTAAAATAGTTGTAAATACATTATTAATGCACAAAGTTTAAAAAGCTGTCGACGAAGGACAGTAAAACCAACTAGTATATCACAGTAACAAGAAATAAAACTAGCATACATGTATATCACTAAAAGAGGATTTCAAATTAGGACAATACAATATAAAATAAGGCTGGGGATCGCCAACAGCTGAAGGTAGATCACCATTCTAGGGACCATTGGGACTTACAGCACTTTAGCTATCTGCAGGGACCCTAGCTTTGCTGATTTGAGGCTGCTGCTAATACATATGCTCATTTGCGCACAATAATGGATTGTTTCTTAAACAAATGATGAATTCGTGGTTTCCGCACGTGTGCCTGTTGAAGGGGAAGGACAACAAACTACGTAGGGTATAATTGTCGACGGACTACCTTCCAGGGCTGCCGATTAGCATCATACACATGGGAAATGCATTTCTGCTTCATGAACGTCCAGAAAATCCGCAGGTTTACGGTAAAGCCAACTGCGTTGTGCCGAGTACCAATTTACCAGATTAGCAGTGGCGGAGGGTCGATATGCATACCGACAAATAGGATAAGCAGGGATTTGATAGGTTAAGCTGAACAAAAAACAATTATTCCTCTTATAAGATGTGTACACACTAATGATTATTTTTGGCAACAATTCTGGCTGCACGGGAGAGGGAGTGTTGCAGTTCAGTCATGTGTATAAGGGGATGGTAATCTTTCTCATCCCATATAGAGAACGTACGGGGACTGAAAACGGGTTGGTTGGTTGTTGAACGCAGCAATACTCCCGGTATATTTCGGCGGTCTGTAACAGACAATCCAGTGATCTACAGCATGAGCATCCATCTACACAACTGGGATACGATGACATGTGTCAACCAGGTCAGCGAGCCTGAACACCCTATCCCATCTTGACTCCTATAGGCAAGCATGGGTTGCTGAAGATCAATTATAACCCGGATCTTCTCGGGTCGCTGAGAAATGGTAAGGGAGCTGGTATTAAACTTACCACTCAAGGTGGAACGTCGGTGATAAATCTATTGTGTTCATATTAAAAGTTTCTTGTATGAACGCATTGGCCTGCACATCTTCTCGTGAGCATGTCAAAATTTCTAAAAAGGATTAATAATCAGATTTCGTAAAAAAGTGATCCATTTCAATATTTATTAGGTTGTATGAACCTTACAAGACATGCAAGAACGATGAGCTGCTACATCAGCATTCTCTAATTGCGAAAAATGGTAACATGTATTATTCACAAGTGATGATTTATTCTGATGTTTAACCAGTTTGGGGAATTGTACAATCGAACAGTAGAGTCAGTGTTTATTGGAGAGTGCAAATATCTTGCCAATGACGAGATAAAACATGTGGAGATGTTATTGTGGTATTTTTGTTTGTTACATTTACATAATGCTACGGTTTGAAGGTCCAGGGGTAAGCGTCAGCTTTGGCTGTCGGTTAGCCCTTGCTCCTATGTTGACTGTGAAATGTTTAGATACATTGTTTATATACAGTGATTTAGCGTTCAGGTATTGTTAACCATGTTAATATAACCTTTCGTTTATCTTTCTGTCATCACAATCCCATTGTCGTTAATCACTTGAGATCACTTGATTTGACCCCTGAAAGCATAACATGCACACCGTGTTCTAGGATAGCCTCTTTAATATGATAATAATAAGATATGCACATAATAAAAGGAAATTGAGTTTCATCCAGCGATATGAAATCCCTAACACATATGCCAATCCCTGAGTAACATGTCGTGTAAATGAGGTACTCTGTTCCATGTTGATGCTCATACTTGTCATGTGGTATTTTCAGAGAGAGCCCTCAGTAGCCCTACTATACCAGCACATGGAACCAGTGATAAAGAGCGCTGTCATTACTGACGCTACGCTTGTATGGTTGTACAAACATTGCTTCATCCAGCAGTTTTAATGACTATAAACGTCAATAGACAGTACCACATGAAACACAATTTCACAATAAAAATGCTGTTCAGTGAGCATGAACGTTACATAAATTACTACAAGGGTTTTCACAGTCACTGTTAGTGGCATACACGTATTGATATTCGCCATGCAATTGAATACAAAACAACAAGCTTCGTTTCAGTCTATGTTTTTGCTGTATGTACAGAAGCTACTTTCAGGATTGAGTTTTGTTTATTTTGTCTGTAGGAAAACTGTTTGAAATCATAAAAGAAGTAATTGTTTGCATATTACCTTGAAACAAAATCCGCTCAATCCTGCTCAAGAACCAACTGTACATAAAAATGAACACGTGTGGTGATAGAACAAGGGAAATACTTTGTAAAATATACTAGTGGAAGATGAGAAAATAGCTTGTGAGTATGATTAGATGAAAAAGGATATACGTTATTTTGCACTGATAGTCACTGGAATTATTCATTTATATGATATTGTGAGGTCAGTTTACAAAAGCAACCTAGAAATATATGAAGGTTTCCATATGACATGTTGCATCTACCTTAACAGTTATTTGCAGAAAACAAACGGTAGGGTGAGAGACGTGCAGTTGTGTTGCGACTCTCAATGCCCTTCAGTCAGACATTACTCATCCGAGTGAGATTCCTGGACTGCTGTGAATGTCAGTCCCGCTATAATGTCAATACCACGATAAACCAGACAGCCCAAGGTAACCCTCCTACATTTAAGCAAGGCCTTGGACTCGTAGATTGCTCACTGATAACTGTCTGGTCAATTTCGAATAGATATTATCACCATTAACATGCCGATCATTGCTGACAATTGTTGCTCATTAGCGGCAGAGGTGCAGTGTTTTCAGTTGAACCATTTCTACGAGGTCCAACTGGTCTACCATGAAGATGGATGGACAGGAGAAGGCTATTTATCTTTTATAAAGATGTGAGGTCAACGTTGTAGATTTGGATCCATGTAGATCTTCACACATGCTTTCCTTCACGGCACCATGTCAAAAAGACTGCAACATTGTATCGCCACTATAATAAGGAGGGACTGTTGTAACCAATGCCAGAAACCTACATCCTCTACAGCAAGAGTAAATGACGCTTCGTGTCAAAATTTGATTTACAACTTACAACTTGCTAAACAAGCAGCTTCTGTTTTATCTTTAAAGTGTACGATTTGCAGAATCTGTATTTCTGTAGCTCATGTTACCTTCTACTTAGAGTAATCTACTCGTCTTTTAAATATCACACAGACGTGAACCAATTGTGATCAGAGAACTTTGGAATCTGGAATCTCTTTCATTGTTTATACAATGGGCCAGGAAGTTGTTTCAAGGAAAGATAATTATATACTTGTATATAAGGCTAAAAGTGTCTGCGCCGGGATAGCACTTTCAGTCGAGGGTTCGCTTAACGCTGCCATACGTTTATCGCGAAGTCAATGCTTACTGTTTGTGAAGTTTATAAACTCCACTCTAAAAACAACATTGTTTATAGTTTGCTTTCACGGTATACGACGTAAGGCGCATAGGAGTTTGTGCTGTTTTGTATTCATACATCTAGGAAGAATCACATCATATAGCGAAGTAGTGCGAATAGTTGCATAATTACTCATAGCGGTATAATCTTGTGCTCCATATAACTACATGGTAATGGGCAGATGGCAACAGGAATATACAAAAGGATGTGTGACAACATGAGATGGGTATTGATTACATGCAAACAAATAGAACAATAGCATTTCACTTGCCCAATGTTTTAAAGGAGATGTAACCGTGTTGTTAAAGCGTTCTCTAGCTATGTCGATGATCTGGGATCAATTCCTCAAATGGGTGTCATGTGTAAAACCTATTGTTGCTATCTACCTCTGTGATATTACTAGAATTACTCATATGATTAACGAAATACGTTATATACGACTTTATTCTAAAGTTGATAATGACAATGTATACATTGTCAAAAGGATGTATATATATTACCGTTATCAGCAGTATATATTTTTAAATTTTTTTTATTTATTTATTTATTTATTTATTTATTGGGGGTGTGCGGGGGCATAATTTAGCTTTTGTCATTAGAGTAAATTTACTATTTAATTATTTTCCACTGGTGAACAGAACACTGCCGTGAATAATTTCATGCAATCGCGTTATGTTGAGGTTAGTAACACGGTAGAAAAATGGTATTTTGTTTACTTTGATAATGGCACGAACAAAGTGAATGATCATTTTCCATAAGGTCTACACAGCTGACAGTCGAAAAAGGAATGAAAAGCTTCACACACACCCTGACACGTTCTTGTTACAATCCTTCCATTCAGTGACCTGTTACCCACAGGGCATCCAAGTTGTTTGTCTCTGAGACAAGCATGTGGTGCTAAGTGCCGCCGGTTGGAAAGGTCAACACAAATTGCACCATGATAACTCCGCGAATTCATAAGGTTAGTCAATTTTGTCATCGTTGATTAAAAGATCCTTGAGATGATTCCACCTATAAAAGACTTCATTACAGCTTTACAAGGAACATTGCATTAAGAGGGACTTTGAGAATTAAACCCCTTTCGACATCATGTGCTCATGTCTCCGAAACTATTGCAAAGTCTTCTACTTATCGTACGGGACTAAACGAATTGTGCAATCACTGCTCTTAGTCGTAAATTGATTTCTTGCCTGGGAGGTTTTTACGGCTTAATTTCTCAAATCGTTGCGTTTTACGCCTTCTGATTCCAGGGCCTGGCAGATTGTATAATCTTGGCCCGAGTTGAACTCGCAGACCTTTGCCTTAATTTTGATTTGTGGTTGCTCTTTCGTGTTTTATGCTACATCACTTGGATAAGAAAAACTATGAAGGTTGCTGCCTTTGTAGTTTCGGTCATCACAGTCGCAATAAACGTCGTGGAGAAGATATGTTCTGGATTCAGGCCTAGGATGAAAGGAATATATTGTCTTTAACAAAGACCGAAGTCTCCTGTCTTGTTTTATCCCAGGACCTTTGTACACGACATACGTCCATTTCATTGATTCAGTACACTCAAACAGTAACTATGTACTGGTATAGTGTATGGGCTATACTGACGTTCCAGTGTGAGTTTCACACAATGAAGATCAATGTAGTGTCCAACAACACATTTGCAAACCAATTCATTCATTCATTCATTCATTCATTCGAAGTGCGGGTTAGACTTGGTCTTCATCAACACATGCTTTTCCAAAGATGCCAATGATGGTTCTGGTGGTCAGGCTCCCTCACATGTCATCGGAGCCCAGTTGCGTAGATCGATGTCCATGCTGTTGATCACTATATTGTCTGGTCCTGACTCGATTATTTACAGACACTCGTCATATAGCTGGAATATTGCCAAGTGCGGCGTTAAACAACAAATAAGCAAACATTTATTCATCTTTGCAACAGGACAAATAATTGCATCAAGCATGTCGAATAGTATGTTCAATTTCCAAGAACTGGATGTAACAGTCACATAAAACACCTGCAACGGCGTGACACGTAATTTGCATTCACTCAGATAACACTAACGCCGTTCAGTTCCTGTTCACGACCGTTTAAGTGGGACATTAGATGAAGTATTGTCAAAGAGTCTTAAATAACATTTGAAACATTGATATGCTCTTCGAGTGATTATGTGTTCAGCTATAGCATTGGCACGGTTAAATTGTGATACGATCCTATGAGATACACCTCTCGCCGAAGGCTCCTTTAACTAACATTTCAATAACATTTATGTCTTAGCTCAATGCTGGTCAGGTAAGAAGGGTCTTCCAAAGCCGGTCTTCCTGCATCTAAACTATATGATACATGAATTTGACACTATTCATGCGTCCCGAGGTCCGTATCACGCTTACAGTCTCACGCATGGTAAGGAAACCTTGTGAATGCATCGCTCGTTAAGAGTTGCTGATCTGACAGAAACCTCACGGGAAATTACTCAATACACAGCTTGAGCTTCATTGCTGTCGTTCAACGATGGGAGATTACTAGCCAGCGGTTGACAGAAAAGTTGCTTGTTATCAACAGCACCCAAACAATCTAACAAATCTTCTCTACTACCTTAAGTTCCTTTCCGTGTTCTGGGCTGAACCTGTCTGACAGTTAACTTTGATGCTTAGTTATTGTGTCGATCTTTCATCTTTCTTGACCTGCATTTCGTCGATGCGCATGCGCATTATTACAGCGAGTATAGTATCAAGCCTAACGCCATAAACTTGTGTTTCGATATGAGAGGAACTTGAAGTTAGTTATCATTCCGAGGAGTGGGATGTACACGTTCATTATACACACAGCATCTCTGACGTAATGTCACACGTAGACAGCAAGGTAATCCGTGGAAAACGTAAGTATTAACAAGCTAATGAGTGTGAAGATTACGTACTTATTTTAAGAACTCGATGTATAAAAGGAATTGCTTTTTGAACTTCCATGAAAAACATCTTCTATGGAATACATCCTGATACTTTTAGTATATCAGCTGACGTAGAGTAATGGCAACTGCCGATGAAGTCACTCAAGTGAAATGCCCCTTACAATACAGAAAGCTTTTCCCTTGATTGAAGACCGTCACAAGCAAAAGAAAGATGTAATGTATTAGAACTGATTACCATGGCATTTTTTATCTTGGTTTCAACGTGAAGTTTAATCATAATGTTTGACATGTCGGAATGCCCAGAGGATGGTTTAAACAGTGTCATATATGTATGTTATACAAACAATACTGTGCTCTATGCCGTCCCATAAACATGAAGAAAGTTTGATTTCCGCAACCTTCCGAATTATTTTTTGGGGAAAAGAGCTTTTTTCTTTGGTGCAAGGAAGCTCAGAGAAAAAAACATCACATCAAATTTACCTCAAACAGGTGATCAACCTAATATACATGACATGTCTCTCTCTCTCTCTCTCTCTCTCTCTCTCTCTCTCTCTCTCTCTCTCTCTCTCTCTCTCTCTCTCTCTCTCTCTCCTCCCTCTCTCTCTCTATTTTACTGGTGCAACAAGTGGGTAGATGAAGTGTTTCATTTAAATGGAAATTACATGCAATGTTCAACTGTTCAGAGTGGATCATATGTCACTACGAGCTAGAAGTAAGTGACATTCGGTTTTGTTACGTTTCATATATTCTCTGAAGCCACATCTCGATTTCTACGTAGTTATTCTCAATCAAATATATCAAACATGTAACAGAGGTATGTGGTGTTGTATTATTTTATGATAGTATCAGTATAGAGAGAATATTGATTTTAAGGGCCATTACAGTAAAACAAAATAATGAACAAAAAAGCTGACAAACAGAAAACACTCCTGATTTGAATCAAGTTAAGAATAACAACATCTATCTTGGTCTAATAAAAGAAACCCCACGATCTGATTGACATCGCTTAGGTTCTGTTTTTTCGAAATTGTGATTTAAACGCCGCAGTTTTTTTTCGTAGCTAGCAAGGAAGTACTTTAAACATTTTACTCGATGACAGCTGAAAACAGTGAATTTGGTTTGGGAGAGTGAAGAAAGTGGGACATTAACGATTTCTTTGTGACAGTCTGGGAATACAATGTTTCCTTGTGTCAGGAACCGACACGTGTAAGTAGATCAAGCTGTCAGTGTGAGAATTCAGACTCCACCAAATTGAATGGACACAGGATACTCCATGAATAATTATGATTAGGCACCCCGTAGCCAGGGAGTTTATTTGGTAATGTCAATGCCAGTCGCAGCTCCTAGTCTGCTTGACGGCCTTCTTCGCTGACCACTCTCTAGGCCCGTATTATGATCTCAAGCGCAAGACAGCGTTCCATTAGAATGCAACTGAAACCGAGTTGTAATAGAAATGTGGCAGGCTCACTGTCAATGTGAATCTAGCAATGGGGCTAAATGGACTAAAACGTATACTTGTCACTTAAGGACATCATAGTTACATCTGTGAATAGTTCTTTACTGAATGGTAGGAAACAGAGCTCCTTCATCTTCTTCAACCGTCCGCAGGATCCTGTCCAACATATTCCTCATTGGACAAATATTTGGAATGTAGATAAGCGATCTTCTCAAGTGATGGTTGAATGTCGCTATAGTGTGTGAGTGAGTGAGTGAGTGAGTGAGTTAGAATTTAACGTCCCCCTCGGCAATATTTCAGCCACATAGTGACGAGAAATGTTTAACATAAACAATAAATTAAAGTGAATGTAGCTATAACTTATGACATAAGACATATGGTACTGTGTCTCAACGGTATTTCAAAGTAGCATATGGTGTTATGTAGCATCCTAAACAAGCGAAAGTGAGTGAGTGAGTGAGTTAACATTTAAAGTCACTTTGGCAATATTTCAGCTATATCGTGACTAAAACAACATATATATTAACAATAATTAAAGATAGTGTATAAAATCCTGTCAACGATGGACACTAAAACAGCTAGAATATCACAGATATAAATGTAAAACTAGTAATTAAATCTAAAACATTTTAACTATAGAGGACAACACAATATTAAAATAGGCTATAGATCACCAGCAACTGAAGGTAGTTCACCATGCTAGGGACCATGGCGAAAGCGAAAGAGGAATTGCATTCCTAGGTGCCTGTCAGTATTGAGACGACAACCAGTTTCCAATTACTTCGTATAGTTACATTTGGCAAGCTGGTAGTTGGCTTTCAACTATGTTCTAACAATATACCGATGGACGAGACAAACGTGATTGGTTGCATAAATTTAAATACCATTTTGCATCCCTGATCTTTTTAACATGTAACCCTGTCTCTTTTCTCGTGTAATTATTGGCAACAACAATCACCTGGGATATGGATTTTTAACTAAGGGTGCAGGAAATTCCAGTTGCTTCATGCTATCATCATTAAAATTCCGGACTCACCTGGTGAAATATGGAATACTCATCACAGCATTGGTGCTCAGCTGGGCTATGTCCATAGTACTGTCGGCATCAATCACTGGTCAAGCAGCACTGGTTTAATCAGTGTAACTGACTGCTACAACTCGGTACACATGAACACTCAGATTGTATTTTGTAAGACTCAGATTGTATTTTGTAACACTCAGATTGTATATTGCAACTCAAGCTGTAAACGTTCAATGTTTAAAGATAAGGATAACTGTTCATAGAAATATACTGAGGGAAACAAATAAGAGAACACCACTTCATGGCAGTGTTCCTATATTTATTCTCAGATTTCGCTATTCAAAGTTGGTGATGAAAAGTGGACAATATTAAAGGAACGCTTGACGTTTCATGTGTTCCTTTATTTGTTTCGCTCAGTTTATATTTAATAAATGTTAATACCATCTGTCTAAATCAGAGGAATCAGAACAATGTTCAAATATGCTACAGTTAGAACATTTCGATGTAAATGTTACTGCATCATCCATGGAAAAGAAAGTATACAGCAGTGTTACATATATTGTGGGCAATAATTAATCAATCGGGAAATGTTCTGATAGCGATGTATTTTATATGAATTACATATTTGTATTTTGGAACGTAAGATTGCTGCGTGTTGACGACTGTTACGTGTAGTAATTGTTGGTGAGGAAATACACAAACACTACCAGGGTGGGGGAGAGAGTGAGAGAGAGAGAGAGAGAGAGAGAGAGAGAGAGAGAGAGAGAGAGAGAGAGAGAGAGAGAGAGAGAGAGAGAGAGAGAGAGAGAGAGAGAGAGAGAGAGAGAGAGAGAGAGAGAGAGAGAGAGAGAGAGACAGAGAGAGACATACACACACATACATACATACATACATACATACATACATACAACAACTAAACTATCTGCGAACAGAAATAAGGTTCAGTGCTGCTAACGACGTCTTACATTTTTAACAGAAGGACCGCATTTCACTAGCTGTTGTATGAGTTTTCTGCTATGAGCCTTCAGGATATTCCTTTCACCTATGACACATGTCTTTAAGACCGCCTCCGTGGTGTAATGGTTAGAGCGTCCGCCCGGAGAGCGGAAGGTCAAGGGTTCGATCCCCGACCGCGTCATACCAACAGACGTTAAAATATGGTACTTGCTGGTCCCTGCCTGGCGCTCGGCATTAATGGGTACAACAAGGACTGGTCGGCTCGCAGTCAGTATAATGTGTCTGAGTGGGGTATTCATGCTTCACTGCGGCATGGTATCTCAGTGGGCTATAAAATCAGCTTAAGTCTGGGCTAGTACAAGCAGCCACACATACACATACACACGCATGCACGTCGTCATATGAGCGAAATATTCTCAAGAACGACGTTAAACCCAATTTCACCTCACCTCACATGTCTTTTAATATCACGCACAACCATGTTTCCAAAATCAAATATTGTTGGAAGTTGGTGTAGAAAAGCATCAGATGCATCTTCGTGTTTTATATCAAGTTGTTTCTGAACTATTCGTCAATGTCAGCGACAAGTCAATATTTGCAGTGTTTGTATATGATCATATGGATTACACATGCTACTGTTATGGCGTTCCCTTCCTGGATCTCCATCATGCTGCCGCGCCGATGTGCCGCTTCCCAATCAACGTTTGCGTACTTTCAACCCTAGACATAAAAAGCTGGCTCGGATTGATTTTTAAGTTCATTTATTATCCATACAGGGTACTTCCCCGGGGAAAGACTAATCTATATTCTCTGACCACAAAGAAGATATACCAGCAGAGGGTCGTGATGCTGAGTAGAAAGCCATGGCGCATTTCAAAGGAAAATGAACTCATTTCTAAAGCAATATATCATCGCTTGTGTGGCGATCTGGAGGCAAATAGCAGCCTTCCGAAGAATAGAGGCTAGCAGAGCATGCTACTGTAATCACAGATCTATTATGAAGGTATGAAGTGTACTGTAGACCTTGCCGTCTTCTGGGGGACTGACGTTATTGGTTAATGATACGTACGACTAGACGGAGGAGGAGTGGAGTGGAGTCATCACTTTATCCTTATTTGAGATGCATGTCCGTCAATAGGAACAGCGACCACGTATGGAAAAGCTAAATCAAATCGGTAGGTGATTTAGAATTCTCGTTTATGACTAAATACATGACAAACCAATAACTCCATGTCAAATTAACCAGGTAGGGAATGACATTATTATAGTCTCATTATAGTCATATCATGATGGAGTTGAATATTGCAATGTGTTAAAACGTCAAACGCGCATAAATATGTCTGAATACTTTTTGTTTTAAAAAACAAAAATAGTCATGAGCTTATTGGTATGTGTAATATAATTTTGTTGATGTATTACATCTTCCTCGATCGATCATGTAGCACTCGACAAAAGAACTGAACTGAACATTTATGACAATTTGAAGCTTAGCAATAACAAACATGCCTGGTGATGTCTATACAAGTACGTCGTTAATGAAGGTATGACTTTAATAGTGCTTCAAAATGTGGTGTCCAGTAAAAACAGGGAATGGCATTATTTCATGTTTTGATTAGACAGTAATGAATTCAACGCATATACAAGTATATTGTAAATATTACTTACAATTATAACGATTTCAGAAATCAATACAGAATGTTACGATGAGGACTGTCACGCTGTCAGTTCAACTGACAATCATGTTTAACAATAACATATTTGTGTTGCTAGTCCGAATGACTGGTTTCTAATGGAGTTAAACATCTATTCATGACAAAGTTCAGGTTATCCTATCGTTTTCATTTTTACTAAGGTCATCATATTTTGTAAAAATAACAAATCATCTGATACGAACACCAGAGCATGGACGGCGATAAAAACTGTGGAAATTCATTGGCTCAAGTCGTTTTGTATGGTACTGACATCAGATGTCGGGGTTCGTTAAAGACAAGATATAATAGTTCACGCGAATTACGATTTATGGAATACTATATGAGCCCAATAGCGTGTGATTGCTATAATGCCGTGCATGGCAATGAACACGATAGGCCAAAGTCATTAGCCGTCATAATACATTGTTGTATATATCCATGTTGTAATGGATACAGCTAGACAGGCCAAGTGAAGATGGCTTTTACAATGATCCTCACGTCCAAGGTTGTCGACTGTTTCCAGCTCATTAGGAGTGTGGGAAGGGGCTATTAGCGCCTTGTTTGAAGTCATAATTTTCTCGTTAACACGTGTACATGTTTACCTGTACATGCTGTCATAACAAAGGTCGAACAAACAAAGGTTGAAAGGTCGAACATGTCCGTTATATCTACAACACACTGATAGCTATACAGACTTCCCAGGGCCTGGCTGATTATCAGTTACGTAATGGACAACAGATGGTTCTAGAAACTCATTAAATTTGGACCTGTAAGGACTCGTCGTTTGGAGTGTAGGATTGTATTTGTAGATTCCTATTTCTCTTTACTGTTTCGTATAATGTGATATGTGGCACGGGTTTGGGTTGTCTGGAATTTTATCACTTTAATTAACACCTAACACCAGATCATATCTTTGCCAATCCCATCAACATCGCTACATCACCAACTTAAATATCAAACATCCATCAAACTCTCTCAAGTAAATAACTGTTGAAATACATACAGAATTTGATAAATATTAATCTATTGAAATATAAAACAAGTCCAAAATTCCCAAAAGATGAAGAAAAAAGTTGTTTCGTGAAACCGTTTTACTCGTGTTGTGAAACATACCATGTAGCATGTGAGAAAATGAGGAAATTACTATCGAATATAAACCGTCTGAAATGGATACAAACCCAAGCAATAACCAACAGCAAAAGTATCGTTTGTAATTCAGATATCAATTGCAAAAATAGTAAGCAAGTAATATAATCAAGACGCCATCTCAGATAAACAAAGAATGCAAACAATACGAGCCCAATGTCATTACCCCTCATGTATTCTGGACTTTCAGCTAAAACCTCCGACTGACCAGTGATTTACTGCAGCTACTATAGGCCGATAGGCTCGTACGTTTAACTTAATTAGATACTTCCCGCTGACTGGTGGATTGCATGAGAAGTGCCGGGGTATATTTGCTTCATTGTGTGCTTCATTCAGTTCCAGTTGGCAGGTGGTAAGTTGCCTCATGAATGCAGTAAATCTCACAGAGTAGCACATGCCTTTATTTACTTCTCAGTAGTTTGAGCGGCTGAGCCGCTGTGTTAATGTGATTTCGAAGCGTGAGACGTGATTCATAACACTGGTGGGATCTGGAGGAATTGGATTGAATTTCTGAAACAACACCTTTGTTCATGCTTAACTAATTGGCTCACAGAGGCCAGGGAGAATTAATTAAGGTTGTATGGATTCTTTTCCGCCGAATTTAAAAGGTGATGTTGTTGTAGGCATGACTGGTGACCATTTAAATTTGTTTGTTAAATATCCCCTGGAATTGGATCCCATTTGTATCTAGGACTTGTCGAAGGATGATGGTTGGTACCTCCCAAGAGTGGAACAGCTCAGCTGAAACAAGTTGGTGCACTGCATTAAGTGATTTAGAGTCCACACGTTGGTGCGAAAGATTGTTGTACTCATTCTCATGTCAATGTGTCTTCCATAGAATGCTTTTTTTTCAATGTCACCAGTCAATTTGACCTGGTTAGATAACTTACGCCACGAAGGACTTTAATTTAATTTTAGGAGAGTAGAAACTTCCCATTGTGATCTAAATCATTGCAATGAACGTGAATATATCGAATGAACATATTTTAATATTTTAGAGTAACTATTCAATACCCTGTTTTTGTAACTATTGATTTAGAAAAGTACCAGTGACCTTAAACCCGTATAAGACTATTTTTTAGTGTCAGGCTATTGGTGTCTGATCTAATGTACGCATCAAATGCATACCGGTACATTTAATGTACATATTTTAATCCTATACATGTAATTAGGCAGCACGTCTGTCTATTTTAAACTTAGGTCAGTGCCATTAACTCGGCATTACGCAATATTTTAGTGTCAGCTTCTTTTGATAGGAAGGAGCCTCGGGTTGCATACGTTTCCAACGGATATATATATATATATATATATATATATACTAAACCACAGAGTGAATAAGTAGAAAGTATTTCGCATTTCACACCACTATTTCAACATGTAGCAGCGACCAGTCAACCAGATATTGGCGTCATCATTGTTCCTGTGAGGAAAGTAGAATTTGGGGTTTTGAGTGGAATCAGTAGAATATCAACCCGCCCCGTTTCCACGCGGATATTATTACTCGAAGACGGAGTTCGTTTCTACGTATTACATGATAAAAATCTATATATGTTACATTGAAATTCAATGTTTCAAATCAGGAAATGTGTAAATTTCCTGGAATATTCAGAAACTTACAAATTTCTGATTTGAGGGCCTGAGTTTTGACACATTTGTTTATATGAAATTTTTGCTATCTCAAATAATATAGCTTCGATTTAAAGGACAAACAAAATAATCAATTTACACGAACTCATTTATTGTGGCAATTCAAGCTTGAATGACAATGGCTATTACACCTGTCCTGTTTTGTAACATCTACATTTGTTGGTTTTGCACTGCTTAGCATTTTGCGCACAATTGCACTTAGTGTATCCTTGACCACAACAGATTGATTCTTGTTGCACAGCTTGACGCAGTCCAATTTCTTTGTCAGTTTGAACATCAACCATGGACAAAAGTTTCTGAGCGCACAAGTCAAATTGACTTCTGCAGTAGCGTTCTTGCGGTTAGGAAAGGAAGTTTTCTGAAAATTTAAGGAAATGTATACATTTACTGAGTGAATCGGGAAATGTACACATTTCCTAAATATTCCAGAAAATGTACACATTTCCTGATTTGACACATTCACTGTAACATATCCATCCCTATTCTGAATCATACATTCCCTTCGATTGACAGTCAAAACCCTCTACGCTCTTCAACAAATAGTTGCATACAAATTATATTCGGTATAGTCAACGTATAACATAATCAATTTCACAAATTAACTGAAAAAATTGTCTGTGTTCTTTGATATTACAACGAATTCGAACATTTTGATATGATCACAATTTATACGTTGATCGATATTACATTCTGGCAGTAACAAAACATACGATAAGATCCTGAATAAAAAGTCATGTGTCTTCATCAAGAGAGGCTTGCCAAGTTTGTTGGCATCAATCTGATCTTCCCCAGTCCTTCTAAACGTTAAATTTACAAAGTAAAAACTATACCGTAAAGTAAATCTTATCTAATCCCATAATTTATGCAAGTTACTTTGTATCATTACATTTAATGTTTCAGGGAGGTCTGTGAGAAGGACCACAAACAGTACATGCAGAATAATAATGATAATAATAATGACAATACTTATACCGCGCAATACTCCACACCACAAAGGGGCATGATCAAAGCGCGCACAAACAGCACAACATTATTACCCCGGATAACACAAGCTGTCTCTTAGGCGCTACGAGGTTATGGTCACATGACTTATCCCACCGGGTACCCATTTTCTGCTGGGTGAACAAGGGCAATTTTGAACAAACTCACTTGCCTGAGGTGAGACTACATGTCAATGGGGAAATATGCGGCTCGGACATTACCGGTTTTAAGCAATAGTTAAATCCGTCCTCACAACACTGCTGAACTATGCGTTATTCACGGAACAAAAAGTTTGATATTTTTGAGTATATATTTTTGAAGTGAAGAAAAAGCATATTTTCTTTACAAATATCCCCAAATATCCATTATACGTATTTTGTAGTTCCCTATAGACAGAAGTCTGTGTTCTACTGTAATTTAAGATCAAAGTACTTGTTCAATTTAAGCACATGAAAGACCGCATCTGAACGCAAATATACATACAATGTATTCAGGAACCCATCATCGTCCTTTATGGAACGTACAATGCCGGTGCGCGTCTTGTCTCTCCCTGCTTGAAATATATATGATATGAAGCGAACGGTGAAGAATGGCCATTCGTCTTTTCTTGTTACCACTGACGCCATGTGATCAATAGCAGTCTATTTGTAGAAACTGGATCGTTACTGTTAGCACCCTAGGCATTGGTAAACATGGTTTTGTTTCATTCACAGATCAGCATGTCTGCAAGTGGACTTGTTTTTTAAATGAATGTCCCTGAATGAAATCGGAACCCTGTTAGAAAACGTAAATACTTTGCATAGGAACTTCATGGAACTTTACACTCCTTAATAGTTTTATGAAATATGCCAAACATGACGTTGGATCTGCAAATGAAAAGGGACAGTGTATAGTAGGATTTATACAGCCATGTAGAGTGAGTGAGTGATTTGGGTTTAACGTCACTTTGAATGGTAATAGTGTTATATCCCAACGTGCCAGCTCGATGTAAGGCGAAAGGCACAAACTGGTTGGCGTGTAGAATACGTGACTTTGGTAATTGGCGATCATACTTGTAGAGACACGTTTTTTGAATAACCTTGGTATCGATTTTGTCGTGAGTAATCAAGAATGCAAATGAGGTAACGTTTGTCAGCTCGTGTTAGATGTAATGTATGTGATATGCCCGTACATGCTAACACGCTGCTGACTGTGTTGACCTGAGTGTGGACCATCCGATTTTAATGATCATCTTCTGAGGTTCCAGGACGTAGATTATCATTTTTTTGTTTCTCGTGGAAGTATCAACATACCAAATTTCAAAAGAAACCATTTGCAGCCACTGACTTTTACCACGCTTTCGTAGCTCTATGAAAGCAGCTTTCTTTTCGAAATTACTGAAATCTATGTTACAAAAAAACAAAACAATTGGAAATTGTTTCTTCTTTCTATATATATCAAACAGACATCGTGGATGATGTTTTGGCAACATAAGGTCAATCACAGAGTGTATGTACCTAGGTCAGTACCTTGGCCTGAGGTTATGGATCACAGAAGGTGTTTTCATCAGTGAGATTCCTTCTTTGTTACACCCACTGCCAGTAATATTAAAGGTAAAACACGGCGTCAGCACAGTGATAGACAACGAGCTCCACGCCATCGGGTACGCAATCAGTCATGTGAAACAGCCTGACCAGCAGAATCACATACTGAAGGCGCATGTAAGCAGTCTATTGGTGGATATTCGTTGTTACCATTATACTCGATATATAATCCCAAATGCACACATTCATACTGATGAAGAAAACTGATTAGTTACTTATGCTGATATGAATAATCCCCTTCTCATGTTCTGTTCCTTAACACCCGTGAAGGTCCGGGTTAGAATGAACCTTCAGACACCCATGCTTGACGTAAAAGGCGACTAACCGGATCGGGTGGCCAGGCACGCTGACTTGGTTGACACGTGTCATCGGTTCCCAATTGCGCAGATCGATGCTCATGTTGTTGATCACTGGATTGTCTGGTCCAGACTCGATTATTTACAGACCGCCGGCATATAGCTGGATTATTGCTGAGTGCGGCGTAAAACTAAACTCAGGCACTCACTGTACCTTAACTGAAACAAGTTATACCTCATGTACTGATTTGGAATAAGGTTTCTTTTTATCACGATTTCAGAATGCATAAAATGAAACATGTAAACATATGCCTTACATTTGCGATTTCGCTTGTATGAATATGCAGCATTTCACGCAATAACGTTGCAACGTGTCCCGCTATAAACTGATATGATCTGTCAAAGTCATAAACACTACCAGTTCCACCTGCTTCCATCAGTGTATGTTTATATTGGCAAAGCATGCTAAACTGGACGCTGAGAAATTACCAAACAAGAAAGTCTACATGTTTTATCACATTACATTGGGTGTGATACGCTGGTGTCACCTCTTGAATCTTAGCAATCTCCTTCACCAAGAGCAATTTGATTACTGAAATTAGCGCCAGCAACATATTCCATCAGAATGACTATCATTTATCCTTCACCATGTTATGTAAAAAGCATTGGGCTGTGGGCTGATAATAATGTGTTTATTACCTACAGGTGCAAATCAGCTGGTACCACACATTTATGATAAAATATAATGGGTGGAAATACGAACGGAAAATACGTAATCTCTCCCACAAATATCTGTGGTAACTGCAGATACAACCTAACCGTATGTATTTTACTTTTAATTGAACACTTTATAATTTGCAATGCGTGGAATGTGATAATTTAAGAAAACCGAAACTAGAATTCTGACAAGCAAAACATACAGTTCCTTCACGCCACTCATATTTACCCGAATAATACCTTTCTGGATGGAACCTTTACCTGGTACTTGAATGATGAACGAGCAAGATTCGGCTTTTGACAAATAACTTAATATCGTCATAACTAACAATAACAACCAAACTAACACCATTCAACTCAATTCAATCTCCTTATATGTAATACTAGTGAATGAGTTGAATGGTGAGGTGAGGTGAAATTCGGTTTAACGTCGTACTTGAGAATATTTCGCTCATATGACGACGTGCATGCGTTTGTATGTGTAGGTGCGGCTGCTTGTACTAGCCCAGACTGAAGCTGGTTTTATAATTCTAGCCCACTGAGATACCATGCCGCAGTGAAGCATGAATACCCCACTCAGACAAATTATACTGACTGCGAGCCGACCAGTCCTTGTTGTACCCATTAATGCCGAGCGCCAGGGTGGGACCAACAAGTACCATATTTTAACGTCTTTTGGTATGACGCGGTCGGGGATCGAACCCGCGACCTTCCACTCTCCGGGCGGACGCTCTAACCACTACACCACGGAGGCGGTCTGAGTTGAAAGGCCGTTTGACAATGTCCCAGTCGCATCACACAGAAATTATCAATAGGAATAGCAAGTCTTTATGGAGGATCAACTTCTTTATTGTGCAATAGCGACGCTTCGGTATAAATACTTATACCCTTTTCAAATATGAGGTGGTCAATGGATACGGAAGTATATATACAGGGTACATGAGGGCTAACAAAGGCAATGGAAGATGACGTCGCTATTGTACAATGAAGAAGTTCATCATCCGTTAAAGTCTTCTCATTCCTATTGCTTACAACTCATAGAATGCCTCTCAAACAGGACTGACTGACTGAGTCTGGTTACACGCCGCTTTTAGCAATATTCCAGCAACATCACGGCGGGGGACACCAGAAATGGGCTTCACACATTGTACCCATGTGGGGAATCGAACCCGGGTTTTCACTCAAACAGGAATTATCAAAACGTAGTAATGCGACGATTCGAATGTTTGTGTTGGACATCCCCGTCACCTCTTAGCTGGATCAAGATACTTCTTTCCAATTACGTGTCAGCACAGGACAATAAATTGAAACATTTGTTAAATCGCTTGCCAGGTTTCGCGCTCACTTGTATAGTGTATAAAAAGTAAGTCCTTTAGGTATGTGTGTTTTACCCAATCCACCGTTTGTTGCTGAACAAGGAGGCTCCATGCTGAAAAACCCTTGTTTGATTCTCCAGATACTCGAGGTGGGACTGTTAAATATCAGGATTTCTGGATGTGACTGAAAAAATTACCAAAACAACAAAAAAGTGCAAGAAGGAAGGCGACCTGGAACGTCCTCCCTAGAATATATAACTGTCTTCCCGTCAGCTTAAAACTCTACTGATATTCACCAGGCCGATACTATTCAATATCCTTGTGTATGCATTCTCTCAGATGAGTACTAACAAGTCAAAAATTGCTCGATTGAGCGTATGCTTTACAGATTGCGTTGCTGAATGACATGGTCACCACATGTAATAAACTGGGACATGTCTTCAGCAAATTACGTTTACAACTCAACGGTCGCTACGTTTCAGAGATAATTATCACAAGGACCAATGCAAAGTTGACATTTCCCCGTGAACGTATTGCTGGCATTGAACCCGATTAATCTTCCAATCGAAAATCACCTACTATTATATTCGGTTGCTTATCCCGCCATCCTATCCTTCAGGAGAAATATCAGTCTGTGGCTACTCGTAAAATATCGGACTGTATTACGGATAAGGAATTAAAGGCATCTTTGCTTGATGAGTCGTCGAAGACCAGTGACCTACCCTGGCGTATTAAGGACTTCTCGTAAACCACGTGCTAAAAGTCAAGTTAAATACAAGAAAGATAATTCCTGAAGAACCAAAGGTTGTAAACATTCGTATGGCTAGTTTAGTATGGATATTTGTCAAGGAGATCGATCCTGTTTAGGTTGGAATCCCTTTTAATAGTATCTGGCTACGTTTTAGTTGCCTGGAAATATATCGGATCTTGTTTCCTTGTTGGCAACTGTCTATGTTCAACGGGCTTCGACTCAGATCAATAATTATGTTATTGAGTTTGGTTTTTCACCGCTTTCAGCAATATTCCAGCAATATCACCACTGATGGACTTCATACATTGATCCCAAATGGGGAATCGAACCCTGGCTTTCGGCATGACGAGCAAACAATTTCACAGCTTGGCTAACGTTTGATGACCACGTATGTGAGCTAGATACATATGTGAACATGTGTCCAATGTTTTCTGTAATGGCCAAATCAGATTTGAGAGATGACATGAACACTGGAAGTGTCCAGATATACTCCTTGATTTGCCATCGATCCAAATGAAACAATGTTTTGGAAGGTTTTCAAAGTTTTGTATGGTACAGTAATCTAAACTTCAATTCCTGTCTGACTAAAATGAATATGGTACGTATTGTGCACGCGATGGACTGCATCGACATTTCGGTGTTTATCGAGGTAACATTTGTCTACTTTATGTCTCGTTCACTTGATCTAATTAGTTAGACCCCGGAACGCTGGACCTAATGAACACATGATCTTTTTTTCTCGTGTTCACGACTTTATAATTGGCAGGTTAAGTAGCTGTACATCCAGATGAAGTACAATCTCGGTCAACAAACAGACATGTCGCTTCCATCGAAAAGTGCATTTGCCTTTGATGTGTACTTATAACTTTGTTGTCCCTAGTATGGTGATCTACCTTCAGTTGTTGGCGATCTCTAGCCATTTTTAATATTGTATTGTCCAAATAGTGCTATTAGTTTTAACTTTCTAAGCTAGTTTTAATTCCAATTGTGATATTCTAGTTGTTTTACTGTCCTTCGTCGGCAGGTTTCTTATAATATCTATATATATTCTATTTCAATGTCAAATGTTCTCGTCACGATATGGCTGAAATATTGCCGATGTGACGTTAAATAATAACTCACTCACTCACTATAACTTTGTTGTTGTGTTCCAGGTACCTTGAGAACAACATAAGATGCCAAGACAGCGACAGGGTCAAGATGGCGGGACAACCTGACATCAACGAAGATCTAGAGAGACTCTCTACAGCTTATGGCCGTTACCATGGATACGCCAGCCTATGTGTCTGTTTTTCTGGCATCATTACGAACATCTTCAACATCACCGTACTTACACGTAAGCACATGCGAACACCGGTCAACACCATCCTGACCGGTCTGGCAATAGCCGACATCATCACAATGTCCTCTTACGTGCCTTTTGCTATACACTTCTACTGTATATACCCAACAAGTTCCAGCACACCGGAGAAAAACAGCATTCATTGGATGACTTTTCTGTTGTTTCATATCAACCTGACCAATGTGACGCATACCATTTCAATATGGTTGTGTGTTAGTCTCTCTATCGTCAGATATATACATATCCGATCACCTAGTGGAGCAAGCGCCGCTCGGGTGCGGAGAATCAACCAATCCAAATATTTAGTACTTGCAGTCTACATGACGTCTACAATCGTCATGATTCCAAACTACCTGACTAATGAGATGAAGGAAAGTATAATCTCACACAACGAAACCAATAGTACGATCTTTGTTCTGAAAAGCCTACGACTTGGCAGCAACGATACGGAGCCGCTTGTGTTGGTCAACGTTTGGATGTACGCTGTGTTAGCTAAGCTTGTGCCATGTCTACTAATGTCCATATTTGGAGGCCTTCTTTTATACCAAATGCATTCAAAAATAAGATTACGGAAAAGCTTCCTGAAGTTCTCGGGTTCAAGCCATATCAAACTTCAAGAACATTCCCGAACCACGAAAATGTTGATATCGGTCATAGTACTGTTCCTCGTTACAGAGTTGCCCCAAGGGGTCCTCATCATCCTCAGTGCTACAAAGATGTCTTTTTTCGAGACTGTGTACCTGCCCCTTGGGGATGTTATGGACATTGTAGCCCTTATAAATAACTCCATTAATTTTGTGCTGTATTGTTCTATGAGTACCAAATTTCGTGAAACATTCCTGCGGTTATACTGCGGTTGTACAGTACAGAAGCAAGCCAGAAATGGACATGCCTTGCGGGAAAAAGCAGACACATATACTAACAATAATCAGTTATGACGTAGCCATTTCATGCTACTGTGCAATATGTGTGTGTGCCTTTGTGGAATGTCTTGTAATATAACTTAAATCATGGACATATGTGTTATAATGTAAGCGATGTGACATGATGTGGTTGTAATTAGCAACTGTCAGTGGATTTCGCACCCAGTACATTGTCCAAAGAAACGAAGAGGAATATAATTACTGCATGCTGCCTTTGGACAATACCTAATAAGACCACAGGGAACTGACTGACATGTACTTCCTGGAATTATGTCTAATGGTGTTTTGAACATTTTATCCAGGATTCAGCGATTACAGTTTAGAATAACGTTCAAGAAATTGTATCTGCTGAGGAAAACATAGATTACTCAACTAGCTGTTGGCCAAAGCAGTCATTTCCGAGACATGTTTTTCAAACTTTTGACCGTAAGCCCACAGTGGACTGATAGTTCAAATTTTCAATATATATGTTATTTCGTTCCTATAATTGTATAATGAAGAAATTGTTATATTTATTTATGTGGCCTGCAAAGCGTTTACATAATCAGCAGTTCATACTCCAGTGCCTCGCAAGAGTACATATAATAACTGATCATTGTTTGAGAAGAACTCGTACAGGTCACTTTAGGAGGGGATTTTGTTATCAAACTAGTTAACAGCTGCAGTATGTAGATGCATTTGACTGTATTTTCATGACTGGCAAACTAGTTTTGTCACGTCTGTCGATATTCCGCAACGGGTACGGGATTCATTTTCGTAATTGACTGAAATTAAAAGCTGTAATTTTCTTAAAAGCTAATGTGAAATATTTTTGTTGTAAATGAAGTAGTTATGTTGTTTCATGTTATGCCTTCAGTCATGACCTGCTCATTTCATTATGTTTGTAACCAATTCCACTTCTACAGGAAATAATACTGACACTGGTTGTGGCGGTAGAAACAAAGCGCTACAGTTAGCCTCTTGGTACGTCCTTGATACTTTGTAATTAGCTGGTGTTACTCTTTCGACCAGTGTGGATATATTTTGTACCAGTTTTCCAAACATAGGTTGGTCATATTTTTTTATTAATGAAAAAAGCATCTCCCCACATAATGAACGATGAGGTTTTTGAGATAACGTCGCAGATTGACATCGACCACGTCTTCCTGTATCCTGTTCAACCTATTGACGTTGCTCAATCCATCAATCACTATTTTCTTTGGTTTCTTAGTATCTACAGACCGAAGGGCATGATGCAGGGAGACCAAGATTCATCCATTGTCAGTGTTAGTGTGAAATGGTCGTGGGATCAAGGTCTTCCCGACTGGTAAACGTCAGAGACTGATGTTACGTTGACTGAACGATTGAACTTACAGCAACGTGATGCTCGCTAATGTTCACTTTAGTCATATTATCACTTAATAAGTCATATTATCACTTAATAAGTCATATTATCACTTAAGAAGTCATATTATCACATAGAAGTTACATAACCTCTTTAGAAGCCATATTATCAACCGGGGTTAACTCAGGGTTTATTCAGGCATTGTTAGCTATGCTGCAAATATATTTCTTATCCTTAACGCTCATGCCGAGGATCAACTGCCGAAGTAAGACAGATCCACCCAAACCGACAGCATCTAAGATCCTTCTGAAAAAAAACATTTATTGTGCTAATGTGTCGGTGAAGGTCATATATTATACATTGAGAACTGGTGAAACAGAGGTTCAACCGCTTTGTACAGTGGGTGCTATACGTCCAACATTCAACATTCAAAGCGTATTGACTTGTCAGTGCATTTGAGTGAATGACGAAATGAGCGATTAATACTATCACTTTGTATATTATACTTTACTGTCGTCACTTCCGCATCATTGTTGAGTTGCTATCACAAGTGTGTCTTGCTTAAATGCTTGAATATGAACAATTTTTTCACACGTTCTCTACCACCACCAGATTATGTTGTACAATGTATTAAACAATCTGCAATCATTGTCGGAGCTTAGTTTGTTTTATATGCATCCCGTTTGCCTTTTTGATGATTGGTTGTGCTCAGCACGGACCAACCGAAGGGTGGGATTGGTGATCGTAAAAAGACAAAGATGCAAGTATGTGTATCTGTTACATAACGTTAGCAAGCACATACTATGTGGTTCCGCAGCACAGGGTAGCTGGATGAATCAATATTCGACTATTGGGAAGCGTTATTGCACTGTATAGTAACTGATTTTATGTAAAAAATTTAGAAAGCTGTATTCGGACCAGGCAATTATTTAAAACTTTCGCAAGTGGAAAGTTAGGTCCCAAACGTAACTCATGGTGTATCTCAAGAAGATCTTCAAAGGAAACTACAACGCGAGAATCAGGAACAACGTCTTGATACTTTGATGTCTGCGACTGAACGTGAAAATACTGCGTACGTTTCCTCTAAAGTCAGAATTATTTCTAGGTTCAGCGAATCAATTTCCCGAGAGGCATAACCTGTAGGGCAACAAATATTTAATGGCAATGCAATGGTCATAAATGACCAAATATGTCACTGTGTTTCCAATTTCCCCTTCCTGAAGAATCCGCAGCGACACCTAATAATTGCCTCTGGTAACCGAAATATTTTCTTTGAAGACAGGTTACGATTTCCCTGCATGAGATAGCCAGGGCTTCTTCATAACGTGAGCACATTTCCTGCAAGATAGGCTTAAAAGCATGTCAAACATCCACAGGGAAGGTAAACAAATGTGTAAGTGCAGTTCTTTACGAATGTCCTTCAACATAACAAAAGGGTCGTCTTTCTACGTTTTGCAAGGTATGGAATCCACTCTTTCGTAAGACAAAACATTAAAATGTCAAACACAACGGACGTCATGCTTTAGCTCTTAAAGGTGGAATGGCCAAGTTAACGACTTTTTTTCACAAAAGAAGAATGCGAGGGCTTTCACACTAAAACGAGCCATCCTTTTGTTTGTTTGGATCACAGTAGTTTTAACAAAACGTCTTGTCAAGTCAATAGGAAAACGATAAGCACACATGAAAGCGAGAGCTTGAGAATGAGAATGTTAATGCTCAATACTTATAGAATGTTTAGTCTTCATCGGTATCACGTTTGGATTTAAAGTTACTAAAACGTCAACGAGTGAACGTTTTGTTACATTTGTGCAGTTTACACAAACTTAGATGTGCATCACTACCTTTCGGAAAGACTGTGAAGAACTCTCGGGTAGCTGGTCACTACGTTGGAACATTTACAACTGCCCTGATGAGTTTTCTCTGGAATCTAGAGGCAGAAATATCCAGCAAATGTAAACGTTTGCTTGATCTTTTTTCAGCAATACTGTTTATCAGTTTTATCTCCTTTTAAATCCCATTACGTGTCAAGATGATTATGTGACAAGTACGGCATGTGGAGACTGATGTGTGCTTAAGTGCTTCATGACATTTCCATAATGTTGGTCAAAGATGTAGAGGGTGATTTTAAGCCACAAGTCATTGTTCATCATTTTCACAACACCACTCAACTGATGAATCTGAACATTTCCTGTATTGCTGATGACACAGACCGAATGGCGGCGTGGAGGCCAAAATATTAAAATCCTTAACACTGGAACGAGGCGCTTTATCTTTTTAAAAAAACATATGTTGTCGGAGACTTCATTTCGATTTTGGGGTGAATTTATGAGACACAAATGTGATTATCTAGTTTTAAAATTACTTATGATAATGGATGTTTCATTCCACCACTGGTCGTAGAATAGATATAACACTTTAAGGTATAAACCCTGGCAAGACAATCATAACACAGTATGATTGTTTTCTCTTTGTTGAAACAGTATTACACCAAGTCCGTGACTGATGTGTCGTCGACAATTCAGTGCCAAGTCCCATCTGGCCAATGAGACGCGATTATCAACCATTGTTATGGGTTACGATGTTCTCGAAGAACGTGTTTGATTGACTTGTGCATTCTTCTCACAATTTCTCAATCAACTTGGATTCTGACTGGCACGTAACAGTATCACTGCGAGATTTACGGAAATAACGCAACCAAAATATGACAAATATGTCTCACATTCTTAAGCTTTCAAGTGTGAACTTTGCACGCTCAAAATAATTTACAAGAATTCTCCATGCTATGTAAATAAACACTGGAATGTAAACAGTGTAAATTCGTCCAAAATAGATATAGTTAACAATGACATAAATGTCAATCCAAGAGCCATATCTGTATGCTACAAGTGAGTGAGTGAGTAAATATTTTTAGACATATAAACGTTCATTACATAAACGCAGGATATAAAAATTACGGACAGTAAGACCTGGAATATTACGAATATAGATTTGTACAAGCATGTAAATATAAAACTATTGACAATACAATATATAACACGCTATAGATCGCCAACAACTGACGATAAATCACCATACCAATGACCATCGGGAAAACAAGAACATTTTACTAATTTCTGATCAAATAATAAATCAGGTTCCACTTCAGTATCGTAAAGCATTGCGCTATGCCTGAGAATTTAAATTTTCAATGGTGATGGCTTTCAAACCCTATTAATTTTCCTGGAACATTAATTTTCCGCTTCGTAAAAACAACATCAAACGGGTTTAGTGTTAGCAAGAGTTTCACTCAGATGCTTTTAAACATTTCCGTTTGGTGTGTATGTGATGGCGACGTGGAGGCTGAATTAACAGCTTCTCGGAGTAATACAGGTTATTGTGTGTAGGTGTATGCATCATACATAATGCATCAATATTAGACGTGTGGTTGCTTCAGACTTCTATCAGTCATTCCTGACAAAAAGGAAATAGGTTTCCTCTCAATAGTGCCCTGTGCGTTGTACATGCACACGGGAACACGAGACATTGGTTCTGCCGGACTTCGAGTAATCTCCCTACATGGCATTGGTAATGCACGCCTGTTTCATTGACGATTATATATTCAATCCAGTGATCAGCATCATAGTCACATACTAGAGTAAACACAAAACCACATTCAAAAGTTAATATAATTTATTAACTAAATCTACCTTACTTACAATAGTTCAAAGAGACTTGCATTCCCAACTTCATTCTCACATCACCTAACACACCCCCACTCTTTCCCCTACACACACAAGTACGCACATCATACCTCACCATTCACATATACTCACATACATTCACATCACAACTCACATCAACCCTCAAAATATCACAACACTACACATGTCGTTTTAAAGAAGCAAACCATTCATATCATTCCATTATATACATGGACGATGGAAGAATTAAACAACTTCATTGAAAGCATAAATCAATAATTATTGTATACTGTACAAATCACTGTCGATGTTGTTATCACCACATGTGGGATTTTCAGACAGTTCAGTTCTGTAGTGGTAGGTTAGGGGTCCTTCCCCTGCATGTAAATCTTTACACACTTCGGTGGCATGTCACTCTGATCCCTGCTGATCAGTCGGTACAGCCTTACTGGCGGGCCACGTCACTCTCCCCAGACACACAGATGTCAGTTCACATCACAGGCGGCATGTCAGGATCGATCCCTCACGATCGGCGGGACAGCCTTACGGGGTGTAACACCTACCCCGGACACTGGATACAAAAGGTACACCATGTTCTTGGTGACTTTACACATACACGATAACCTGTCACACCGGTACTCAAATATAAGATAAAACAGACATTGCACTACTTGTGATCTTGACAATACCTCCCCCCTTAGATAACTGTTTCGTACACGATCACATGAACTATGTACAACTGCCTGACTCTAAATCTAAGAGTATACATTTGTGAATACAATTCACAAGACATAAACCACTTATGATGGACATCGGCTCAGCAAATCAGCACCAACATTCTCAGAAACTTTCACCGCACGTATCAGGAATCGGTAAGGCTGCAATGCTAAGGTCCATCTCATGACTCGCCCATTTGTCAACTTAGCGTTACTCATTCATACAAGAGGCTGGTAATCAGTTTCTAACACAAACTCTCTCCCGTATAGATATCTCGTCAACTTTTGTACTGCCCACACTTTTGCCAAACTCGCTTTCTCAATAATGGAGTATGCTTTCTCTCTTTTCAGTAGCTTTCTACTCACAAACATTATGGGAATTTTTTCATTTTCATGCTCCTGCAATAATATTCCACCTATCCCTACATCAGAACATCTGTGCGAACTAAGAATGGTTTGTGTAAATCTGGAAGAAGTAAAATCGGAAAAGATGACAAATACTTCTTCAGAGCTTGGAAGGCAAGCTTGACATTCTGTCCATTCCACCTTTTTCGACTTACTTTTTTTGACACATCAGTGAGTGGTGCCGCAATTGCCTCGAAGTTAGGAATGAACTTCCGGTAATAACCAGTAAGTCCTATCAGAGCTCTTACCTGTTTCTTCGTCCCTGGTCTGGCCAGATTCAGATCTTGTCTAAATTGTGTGAATTTGGAGCTAACTGACCTTCCCAAACTGTGTGACCTTGGAATTCCAAATGTGTACATCCTATCTTTACCTTGGAAGGGCGTGCTGTCAAATGATGCTGCCTGAGATGATCAAACACCATTCTGAGACTTCTTTTGTGGTTCTCCCAGTCCTCTGTACCCTCAAAAATGTCATCAATATAATTATCAACATTCGGAATATCTTTTAGGACTTTCCTCATCAACCGGGAAAACACTGCCGGAGTATTCACAACCCCAAAAGGCATAACCTTCCATTGATACAACTCATCAGGGGTAATAAAGGCAGTGTATTCTTTGCTCCTTTCCTCCATGGGAATTTGCCAGTAAGCTTTGCTAATGTGATCAGGTATTTTGATCAGTTAATTTGTTAATGTTATCAGGAATTTTGATCAGGTATTTGCACTTACTCAACTTGCTGAATACAGCTTCAGTCATTGGAATAGGCTCCGGATCAAATACTGATATATGATTTAATTTCCTGAAATCTGTACAAAAACGGTAAGTCTCATCAGGTTTCTTCATCAGCACTACTGGAGCAGCATAAGGTGACTCTGATGGTTTTATCACATCCATCCTTAACATGGACTCCCGCATGTGATGTGGCAAAGGATAGGGCTTGGATCTTATTGGTTCAGTAGAGGTTAACTTGATCTTGTACTCTATAGAGTCTGTGAGCACATCTTGATATTCAGAGACTAACTCACTCACTTCCTGTTTCTGCTCTGGTGTCAAGTCTGGGGAAATGTCCACGTCCAAGTAAGTTTCCTTTGCAGTAAGAGGGATCGTCATGACATCCAAATGGTCTGAACCTGGGCTAACCCCATCCACTGCTTCTTGAACATCAATTAACCCTGCTCCTGCATACTGTAAGCTAGTGATACTTACATCACACAACATTGCGTTCACAGCTATTTCCCTGTCAACATACTTCTTCAATAAGTTTGCATGACCAGTTTTCAACTTATTCCTGACTCTCACTCGATAATTGCCAATACCAAACCGTTCCTCAATGGTGTAAGGACCTTTCCACTGTAGTAATAACTTGTTCTGATTGGTTGGCAACAATACCAATACCTTGTCTCCTGGGACCATCTTTCTATCTTTCGACTTGGCATTGTAATAGTTCTGATACCTTCCAGAAGCTTTCTTAAGTTCCTGGTGTGCTAAACGCATTGTATCTTCAATCCTGTTTTGAAGATATACTACATATTCATAAGTAGTCCTGACCTCATCATTTTTAATGTCCTTAGTCCACAGTTCACGTAAAATTTGTACTGGACCTCTAATCTTCCTGCCATACAATAAGTCAAAAGGTGCCAAACCGAGACTTTCTTGTGGTACCTCCCTATCAGCAAATAAAAGTGCAGGTATATATCTATCCCAATCTTGAGGCCGTTCAGCACTTAACCTTTTCAACATGGTTTTCAAAGTACCGTTGAATCGCTCAACTAAGCCATTACACATGGGGTGATATGGTGTAGTGGTCCACTGTTTCAATGAAAACAACCTGCTAACTTCCTACATTACTGCAGAGGTAAATTGGGAACCCATGTCTGTCAATATTTCCTGTGAGCCTAACGGATTTTACTGACCTTCCCCTTGAGAAGTAGTACGCTGACAAATATCACAGGATATGCAATACCGTCTCACATCTCCCTGTACACCAGGGCCCGGTTATCTTAACCGCCGGTTAACTCCTAACGGCCGGTTAAATCCTTAACCGGCCGTTAAGTAACCGAACGTTAAATATGCGTTGTTCAAAACATGGTTAGTCATGCCGTTAGCTAACGTCGCCGTCAAAGTTTAATAGTGTGGTTAACGTCACTGGTTAGCTTCCCACATATATCCCACAATTCCGTTTTCTGTTTACTTCCGGATTACCAAAAATGGAATGGCGAAATGTCGCCTGCACCCCAAGGAAAAAGAGAAGTCGAAATTTCTCTGCTGACGATGAGAATGTAATCCAGTCAATGGTTGAGACCAACTCTATAGTTTATCATAGGCATGCGAATGTCGTAGCGCTACGAACGCTTGTATTGGAACATAAGGTTCCAGACGTTTGCATATATATTTCATAAGACATATGATCCCAGCTCTGTGTGGGACTTACTTCAATTCCGACAACAGAAAAGACATTTTAATGAGAAACTATAGCACAGCTATAGATAAAATATGATGAATCCATGAAAATACATGTAATATTAATAGTAGAAGCATGTTTTCAGTGGATAGAATATTTACAAATATTACACACAGGAGTTACGCTTAGACGGCTACAGTCTTAATGAATCTTTGAATTCCCACAAGACCTATCGCTCACTTTTCACTCCTTAAAATGTGATGACTGTATGGCCAAGTCATTAAGATGCTATCAATATCATTTATTAATTATTTGCCAAGTCTGTCAAAAATTGTAATGTATGAACACACATTGCCAAATCTTTTAACATCAAACAATATAGATGTTGTGACAGTAATACCATTAGCTTTTATCTGAAATATGCATTCATTTAGTTCACTTCACAAGTGACTGCAGAAAATGCATAATTCTTTCTAATGACTTCAAGGTCGGAAAACATGTATCATATTTCATAAGTGTATTATAGAACGCTGTAGTAGATGAACATAATTTCCTCGATACTCATTGATCAGATGAACCTCCATTTAGTTCAATTCACAAGTGACTATAGAAAATGCATAGATAGTTTTTTTTCAATTTCTTCAAGGACGGAAAACATGTATTATATTTCATAAGTGTATTATAGAACGCTGCAACGATTCGGCAGAGAAATACTATTGTGCCATTGTATTCCTTACATAAAATACATCAGTGTATAACATCAGCATTCAGATATTGTTATAAAATAAGTTTAAAATTCAAAACATTATCGTGTAAAATGAGAAGAGATAGTGTTGTGTTCGCTGTGACAAAAAGGGTTTCGATATTCACATATAAAATTCAATCAAAGTGACTACGAAGTAGGCCTGCATATCACTCACAACTCACAACGTTTCGCGAAGGCCGGTATTGAGACGCCAATTACATCACATATATTTCATATTCAGCGGCGACAAATGCATCGCTGAATTCTAAGGCTGGGACGGGTACTGTTACGGTACTCGAATCCGGGTCGGGTACAGCTGGAATCAAGTCCTATTTCTAAGAATCGGGTATCCGGAAAGGGAGAGAGCTCTGTAATGACAAGGGCCGACAATAGCTTGTCTTTTTCGTTTTTGACGTAACACATTTACATCATTGAGTGAGTGAGTGAGTTTAGTTTTACGCCACACTCAGCAATTTTCCATCTATATGGCGGCGGTCTGTAAATAATCGAGTCTGGACGAGACAATCCAGTGATCAACAACATGAGCATCGATGTGTGCAATTGGGATACGATGGCATGTGTCAACCAAGTCAACGAGCCTGACCACCCGATCCGTTAGTCGCCTCTTACGACAAGCCTGGGTTACTTAAGATCAATATTCTAACCGGGAATTTCACGGGTTTTTACATCATTGGTATAGTCCGATTAATGGAGCATAGTCTTAATGACTGTAATTTATCTGTGCATGAGCAGTGAGTAGTTAAATTACAGTAGCAGCAGGAACGAAACGTTCGTTGTTATAACGAGGAGTGTAAGTAATGGTGTTACTCTCTATATTGGTTAAACAGAAGTAAATTAAATAGCTTGAGGTCAGTTTTAATGTCTTATTACCACTTTTTCAAGTTTTCTATAATAGTCTCTGTCAAATCGTGATTGAATTTTCAGAGGTTGACCCGAATGTATTTCTTACATTTCCGGGTACTCGATTCCGATTCGGGTAAGTACATGTGGGTGCTCGATTCCCTTTTTGCCTACTCGTCCCAGCCCTACTGACTTCCTCATACATTTTAGAATCTAATTACAACTGGTCTTTGTCACCAATACCAAGTGTCTAGACAAACTGAAACGAAAGATATTGGAGATTGAAACAAATGCTGTGCTCGAAAGACAACACCTGTTTGAAATGTAAACAAAGACAATTTCAGACTTTATACTGTGTAGCATTTTCTCAAATTTTCAGACACCCATTTGCATGGAAAGAGCATAGTAGCAAGAAATAGGAAATTAAAAATAGATGCGATACAGGAATGCGATGTGTTTATACGAAGCTGTCAAGTTTCTGTGCAGCGTTACGCCATGACTGACGCACAATCACGCAGAACGACAACGGTAATAATCGGCATTTCTGGCCGCTTCAACTCTTTCTTAAAATGAAAACGATAGAAACATGTAGCAATACACAGATAGTCAGATGCATTCTGATTCCTTACATCTCATATTTATGTACAAACGATCCCTGAATCAAGAGAAGGGTCCTCGCAAAACCCATGTCTGCCGCCATTTTTTTAAGAAATCTCAACGGTAGTGATGTCATACGTCAACATTGTTGTACATATTTGACAATTTCTCTGAGGTGAAGGTCGGTAGAATAAGAGTATACACAATCACCATATCCCGCCGTTTACACTTTCAGTATCATAATGTTGTCATTCGGATTTTGTTCATGAAACTAATTTAATTATCTACAGTTAGTCTTGTTCAATATCATATACGTGGGTATAGGGTGTACGTGTTTGATTCTTTGAAAGTGTTTTTTTGAATAATATTTACAGAAGAAATTCACACATTTAGTGTAAACATATATAAACCTTTACACAAGTGTTAAAAGATGAAACGTAGGCATCATGTTCTTGTACAACATGCATTTTAGTTCCTATGAAGTGCATAGTTACAGTTACGTATGTAACTCTTCGTCAGAATAATTTCCAGTATCGAAGTCCAGTCCACGATACACCCTATCCTTTCTTTGCTGAACTGGCCTCATGAAAGCAGTGTTAGCCATGAAAGTCATTTGCGATGTTAACCACACTGTTAAAAAGTTAGCGGCGGTCCTTAGGTGTGTTGCACTTTACGTCACGTTAACAACCTGTTTAAAGTTAACAGAGTTTTGAACGACAAGATAACCCTCTGTTATTAGTTAACGGTCGGCTAAATGTACTTAACGGCTGGTTAAAAGAAAACCGAGTTTTGAACAACCGGGCTCAGGCCAATAAAACTGTGAGGTCACTCTATCCAATGTCTTCTTGCTACCCATATGACCACCCATCAATGTCTCATGAAGCACTCTCAAAACATCCTTTCTCAAACTTATGGGTACAACTGCTTGTACAACTGGTTTACTGTTATAGACTTTAGCAGAAACATGCCTCCTGTACAACAAGCCATGATCAATGAAGTAACCAGACGTACCATGAGTCGTGTTTCTGACCTTGTTCTCTTCCGCCAATTTCTCACTTTATTCAAACTCTCATCCTGCCTCTACATTTCCACAAACTCATTTCTACTCAAAGAAACACCAACTGACTCCATAGTTTTCATGGGGATTTTACCTTCCTCTCTCACTCTTTTCTGACCTCTAGTTTCTATTGCTAGCACTGGTTCTATGGTTTCTGGAAAGGGATTATCAGGGGCTCTAACTCCAGGAATATTACCCAAAATCAAATCCCACAAAGCAGTCTCGAAACAAGCTACTTTAACAGTACCTCTGTAGAAGGGAGTATCAATAGTAATCCAGGCTACCGGAATTACAACTGCTCTACTATCTGCCATTACACATGTCTGGGTATCTGAAGTAAAATACTGTTCATCAACTAAAGCTTTCCTCACAATAACTCCACTACAACCAGTATCTCGTAATACCTGCACGGCATGATCAAACACTTTACCTTGACACATAGGCATTGTTCCACACATCCCACACATTGTCCCTGAAGTTACCTTCCCCTCATTATCACCTGAGATGATTTTATCCTTCTCTACATGTGCGTCTACCTGAGCTTCATTTATCAGACCATCCTGTACCATATCAACAGACTCCTCTTGGTAAATACTAGCAACCTTCATACCTTTTGTATGAGGTTTAGAACATCGAGAGGCTATGTGACCCATCTCCACACAAGCTTAACATTTCCTCTGATTTATAGGAACAAACCTAGTAGGTTCTCTTTTGTCATCTGTGGTCTTGACTTTTCTTCTGTCCTCATAACCTTTCTCTTTAATTCTGTCTTGGTGAACATATTTGTTACAAATGATTCTGGAACTTACTAAATCCTGTGCCTCGCGCTTCAACAAACTGTTCAGCAAGTTGAGCCATTTCCATAGCTGTCTTAGGCTTCCTCTCCCTCAGAAATATGCTCAATCTCTCCCTGTACTATTGAGAATCTGTTCCCTAAGTAGGAGATCTCTCACTCCGTCATAGGTTTTCTCAAGGCCACTTAACTCTATCCACTTGGTGAAATAATTCTCGATTCACACTACAAACTGAGAAAACGTCTCACCTGTTTCAATCTTAGCTGTCCTGAAACGTTGATGGAATCCATCCTCAGTCATGTCATACCTCTTCAAAAGAGCAGTCTTCAACTCCTCATATTTCTCCGCATCATTTTGATCTAACCGAGAATAGACTTCACTTCATAGACCTTACCTTTCAATAGTGTACTCAGATAAGTTGCCCACTGTGACTCTGGCCATGCTTGTGTCTTAGCTATTCGCTCGAACCTTTGCAAATAGGCATCAATGTTATCTTTCTGATCTCCAAAAGAAGGCATTTTAGGCATTATGGGCTTACATGGGAGAGAAGGGATACTGTTCTCTGGAGCCTCACTCATACTATTTTCTTTCTGTAGTTTCTCCAATTCTACTCTTTCAGTCATTTCTAACTGGGCTTTTTCTTTCTCCAACTCCACCTGTAGCCTCACCTTCTCTTTCTCTGCTTCTATCCTAGCCTTCTCTACCTCCATTCTCTCCTTTTCTTTCTCTCTCTCCAGCTTAGCCTTTTCCAACTCTTGCTCAAACTTTTTAGCTTCCCTTACATTCGCTCTCTCCTCTCTTTCTCGTTCCGCCTGCTCTTTAGCTAGCTGTATGTCAATCTGTTCTTTCACAGACAGCTGTAAATCCTTTCCCGTATAACCCAAACTTTCACCAAAATCTGCAATTTTATGTAAATCCATGGTGACAAACCAGCCGGCAATCACAAGTAAAAACAAAACTCCCTCTAAAATTTGATTTCCCATGTACCAATCCTTTACACTTCCTTAAAAAGGATACACTACTGCACACTTCCTTGCTGAGTTAACACAGGGGCTCGTAAACCTTAAAGCATACCGACGGCCAAAACATGGTTAAAGGCTGAGAAAGGCTGAATAGGTCTCAAGTCCACCATACTATCACCTACGTCAAAACAATTTTTACTCCAGATGTGACGGAAACGTTTACATCCCACCGCTGCCACCAAAATGTCACATACTAGAGTAAACACAAAACCAGATACAAAAGTTAATATAATTTATTAACTAAATCTACCTTACTTACAATAGTTCAAAGAGACTTGCATTCCCAACTTCATTCTCACATCACCAAACACACCCACACTCTTTCCCCTACACACGCAAGTACGCACATCATACCTCACCATTCACATATACTCACATACATTCACATCACAAGTCACATCAACCCTCAAAATATCACAACACTACAAATGTCTTTTTAAAGAAACAAACCATTCATATCATTCCATTATATGCATGGACGATGGAAGAATTAAACAACTTCATTGAAAGCACAAATCAATAATTATTGTATACTGTACAAATCACTGTCGATGTTGTTATCACCACATGTGGGATTTTCAGACAGTTCAGTTCTGTAGTGGTAGGTTAGGGGTCCTTCCCCTGCATGTAAATCTTTACACACTTCGGTTGCATGTCACTCTGATCCCTGCTGATCAGTCGGTACAGCCTTACATGCGGGGCACGTCACTCTCCCCAGACACACAGATGTCAGGTCACATCACAGGCGGCATGTCAGGATCGATCCCTCACGATCGGCGGGACAGCCTTACGGGGTGTAACACCTACCCCGGACACTGGATACAAAAGGTACACCATGTACTTGGTGACTTTACACATACACGATATCCGCCGTGATGTTGCTGGAATATTGCTAAAAGCGGCGTAAAACCAAACTCAGTCAGTCATACACGATATATATATTTCACACACATGATGTGTTTACAGGGCTGTTTTACAGTCACTTGATACACAATACTACCACTATACATTACACATGAATGCTGACTGAATATTATTACGCCAGTATACTAGCTTAGGGACATTCCCAAATGCTTTCATATAAATCACAATTCCATCATATTACTAACCTCAACAATACTATTACATATATTTCACCTAAGTTAAGGTTACATATTTTAAGGTGAAATGCCATCAAATCTCAATACATATACAAACAATTCATTGACCTATTCTCACTAAGACATAACATAAAATTATAACACTCACACCAGTTGAATATACAGGAAAAACAGCCAACCTGACACACACATACACTGTCCAACTGGTTGCCAACTCACAACTTTCAAATCAGTCTTTATATACACCCCAAGATGCTTGGTTGACCCCCAAGCTTACTACCCAGATACATACAATGGTCTCTCATACTGCACACCTTCAACACAACAATCGCTCACTGCTTACATCACTGCTCGTGCTCGCAAGTCCTCACTCCAAACCTGCCACGAAGGTACTCAAATATAAGATAAAACAGACATTACACTACTTGTGATCTTGACAATCATGAGCATCGATCTACGCAATTCGGATACGATAACATGTGTCAACCAAGTCAGCGAGTCTGACCACCCGATCCCGTTAGTCGCCTCTTACGACAAGCATTTGTTGCTGAAGACCTATTCTAACCCGGATCTTCACGGGTCGATATTTATAAATATATATTCCTGACGAAAGCAGAATATATATTTGCTCATTTGTTATATTTGTTTGTTATATATAATTTGGGTATTTGCCTGTAGTGCAACAATGCATCCAACGATACTACTGCAATATACAGGACTTCTTTGCACCTCTTATTACCAGCATGCTTGGCACAATCCCCAATCTTGTTTTTGAGAGATGATTATGGTCGAGCTTTACAAGGAGAAAGTCTTTTCTTGCCAGCGCATTTGAAACAATGAATAATATTATTGTCGTTCTTTGCTGCGCACTGCACGGGTATTCAGTGATGACAGATGCACATGAACATATTTCTGATTCCACAATCAGACTACTGTCTTTTTACAGGAATAGATGTAACTTATGACTATCAAAATGCAAAAATGAATAGATTGGAATGGCCAAAAACGTACACGACACTAACGGCAACTCAAGCAAATACATTTATAGCCTCTATTTCCAACATCGTATGCTGTACAGAAGAGCTATGCGAATATTATTTGTACCTATCCCAAGCAAAGATTTCTGAGAAGTTATATTTGATAACCCAATAATAGGTTGCCTTTTCTGATAACGATTGGCAAAGAGGCAGTTGTGGCTTTTTATAGGCCAGTGTTATATCATGCATAGAACGGTCTGCTGTCTGGACAGCCGTGTACACATGTATCTAAGGGCAGACTGACATGTGTCCACCGTTTCACAGTCCACCATACGCACGCATCATTTTGGAATATTCTCAGGGTATCTTGAAAGAGTACTATAACGAGAGCTTGTTGCAATTCTCATACAGCTACAACTGTGTACACATAGAAATATTGTCGTGAGCATGAACTATTTCTGAACATCGCCCCCTTGTTGTTTAATAGAGTGCTCCATTTTTTTCCGGGACAATTAGATGGTGAAATCCTTAACTGTCAACACGCCCTACGCTGCATCAATCAATTCTATCAACATTCCCGTGCAGCAGCCATTGCAACATGATTGGTAGAAATGAAACGCTTCCCTGACTGAAGAGAACGTCATATCGAAGTTTTCCGCGAGTCTTCTCTTTGACAGACGCGCATGATTTTCAATAAATCGGCATGATATTCATCACTCATAGTTTTTCCGTCCTCTATAATCGATGTGTGTTATGCTCCAAAGAAGGATGTCATTAACTTTGCTAAATTATGGTTCCTTTAATCCGTTTGGGTTTGGAAGATCTGAAGTGTTTCCACTCGATGTTTGCTTGCCGGATCATAGTAACGACTCCAGGTCGCATCGATAGTCACTGGCCTAAACTGGAAACCATCTGGGCTGCTATTACATCTGTAATCAAAGCATCAAAGACGATGGCCTTCATTTCATCCGATGGCATTCTGGAAACCTATCGGTTACAAACCTTTGACATATGTAGATTTTTATCACAGAGTGTGTCATTTGATCCACAACTCACGGAGTGTACCACGCCTGTTGCTAAGGACAAGGTTGTAAACGATATCTGTGTTTTCCTTTGCGATGCCGTTCAATCTCTCTCATGCTGGAGATACTTCCCCCTACGTTTAACTGTTGAATATGATGAGGCAGCTTCCGCTCCAACGGCATGAAACCAGTCATCAATTTTCTGTGGTTATTGACCTCTGTGCTAAAAGAACGACGCTCCATATTCCCCATGCCAATGCTGAAGAGTAGGTTACCGCAGAATCGAAGTCAGTTATCAGTAATTCAAGGGACTAAAGCCCGCCAAATTGTGCAAGATATCTAGGAAACCCATGTAACATGTTTCAATATTGCAGCTCAATACATGATCGGTAGGCTTGCTTTAATAAAATTAAAATCTTCATATTAGCTACATATACAACACCTCCTGTGTATTTCTATACATGTAATATCGTGCATGTCGTGAACAGCTGTACCGTTCGACGTGTTAAGGAAATCTTGCTATGTTAGGTGCTAGTTTATATCACATAAACAAGTGTCCTGACTAAACACACACACACGCACTCACACACTCTGTCTATCTAACATATATATGTATATATTTCTATCTAACATGATATATTTTGGAAAGATATATTTCAACGCACTAATGCCCTGACGTACACTGCACTCCTTTATACCAGATACCATATAGTAAATCATAATCTATTATATGGTGTCAAGACTTAAAAGCCGTGGAAGACTTAAAAATAACTCAACAATTTTCAAAGTTCAGTATAGTTTTACTTACAGAAACATGAACCAACGAACTATTTCAACGGTACTATATACAGCAATATGTCCTAATTTGACATAACACGACACGGTCCTTATGTGACCACCGAAACCACCATATGGTCCAACTGAAGTCCTTATTTGACTTCTTACAATTATGCCCTGATTTGGCACTATAAGAGACAGTCGCCGACAGTGTGGCTGCTCTATCGAAAAACAAAACGTGGTTCACGCACGGCTATCCACCGTTTTTCAAGTGGTGCGTTCATGCGAATGTTTGGGTTAGTTCGGACCTTCTGTCCATATGGTCTCTGTTTAAACAATCCACCAAACTAGTGCCCTAGTATCTATCATCCATCGCATTTCCAATGGCATGTCAATACATAGGTCGTTACCGCCACTTTGCATAACGCAAAGATTTCTTCATTCTTCAGATTAACCCCGTGTACAGAATATACAACAACGTGTGGACACTGAATATACGAACGAAAACACGTCAAGTCCAGTGAAGGATAAGAAGATGATTCGACAGTGGCAATACGTTATGTGAGAGATGCATTTGCTCCAGATCATCTGGAAAGACAAAATCTTTCTCACATATCTGTTGTCTTTTCTTTTCTTGTTGTTTAGACTTTTCCCCAGAAAATAATCTGACATATGGCTTAATTTGCTAGTGGTGAGGATCAACAATGATTAACATGTTGCTACATCGAAAGTCGTAGGAGATGACTAACGGGCTCGTGTGGTCAGGCTCGCTGATTTAGTTGGCATATGTCATCGTACCCCTTTTGAGTAGATCGATGCTCATACTGTTCATCACTGGATTGTCTGGTCCAGATTCGATTATTTAAAAACCTCCGTCATATAGCTGGGATATTGCTGAGTGCGGCGTAAAGCATCAACCAGCCAAAGCAACACTTCGAAGGTTGTGACAGATAAATCATAAAATTAATGTAACCATTGCAAAGGTTTGTTATGTGTAACCATCGTGGACGTGCACAGCTAGCGCCGTCAGTAGAGGTTAATGATAAGACAGTGACGTTCTGAGGCATAACACCTTATCTCCGTTATCTAGAACACGGCCTGCACTTCACGTGTCCACGGGAACCTTACTCAAGTCTTCTTACACACCGAGATCTGCGAGTCAAGATGATAATGAAGACTGGTGTAATATTGTTCGTCTTCTGTCTCTGGTCCTTAGGTAAGCATACCCATCACAATGTCAGAATATTTGGCACCGGCGAAAACAAGGAATATTAACAAACTGTGTATCTATACTATCTGACCTCAACCGCCAGCGTACACATGCTGCGCCTGACGGGACTTTGTACCTACCAAATATAATAGGATATTCATAACTGAGATGTGATCTTTGTGTTTGACAGAGCCGGTCTGATGCACATGGCAGATGTTACATAATGCTTACCTGTACGTGGTAACTCAGTTATGTAACTATTGTACATAACAGACCTATTTACAGGCCTGGCACCATTTGTCACTATGACGAAGGTCATGACGACCCAGTCAACGAATATGTCTATGAAATACTGTTTTGATTAAAAACAGCTCACGAATATGACATATTCAAAGACGCCTTGTAACAATTCTAAAATATGTAAATATTCACGAATGCACAGTTGTCAAAGTTACCATATGCGTAGGAGACGGTTAAATTGTAACATGTCACCGATGCCGTTTGAAAACGACGTTGTGAAATTATGGAAGAGGAGTATGAATTATTAGTTTGTGGCAAAAACAAGAGGGACACAATTCAAATCAAATGTTACATCCATTTTACAAGACATCATTAAAGTAAAACATTTTTTGTCGAGACAGTGTATTATTCTGTGCGTGACATGAGTACGTGTTTTGCAAAGGCATTCTTCCTCTCTACATTATGAATGGTTTTAATTCACATGGATTTCACTGCAGGGATATGTCAAGTTCCCATGGGGGAATTGCCAACCAAGGTCACTGCGTTTGTTCGACATGCTGCCAACTTTGCCGCCAACGAAATAAACTCTCATGCTACCTCAACACAATGGTTTACGCTAACCAACATTCAGAATGCAACAATAGAGGTAAATTGATGGAAGGATGGCTCTATTTAAAACAAATAATTTACAAAAACGATTTAGTAGAAGAGATTCTTGACTTATTTGCTTGACAACCAAAACAACTTCTCCATTCCCACCCCCATACCACAACCACAAACACTCACCTCCATGTACCTACCCCGTCAAAGACACACCAACACAAATATACACGTTGGGAACCACCCTATCAGAAAACCGATGAATACAACAAAAATCTGCGTCACAGCGGGTCACATCACGCTTTCTACTGATCTGGGTCACATCAAGCTTTCTACTGATCTGGGTCACATCAAGCTTTCCTCTTGAATAAGGAAGACTCCAAGTTACAAAACTTGAACACTGTTTGAAGCACACACGGAGTTGGTAGTTACGCGTACATTGTTATGTTTAAAAATATTAATATAATATGTACATATAGTCATATTAATACTTATCCTTTGTACTTTGTGATTATCATCTGGTTTGTATATGTTTCACCCTGCAGGCGGTGATGGGGATAATGTACCGTATGGACATCACTCTTCAAGAGTCGTCCTGCAAGAACCTCCCCGCTAACAACAACGCTACTCCCTCAAACTGTCGACCCAAGGAGAGAGCATTGGTAACACTTGTTCATACTGTAGTTGAAAGGACAGTCAAATAGTTTTAATGGTAGATGTGGGGATCTTTTCTCAGCGTGGTGTATTTGAAAGAATTGCCTTGAATTTGTGAAGGCACTCAGATAACAATGTTGTCGCGAAATGCTTGACATTCCTTGGAGATTTGATGGCTAAATCATGAACACAATTTGAATCGGAGTTATTTTAGTCACACGAAATGATCACATTGCATGCAGCCGATATTGACCTGTCACTTAACATGATTATAGCGGTTGCTGAAATTAAACTTTCTATTCAAGTTCTAATGAAAAATATAAAAACAAAAACAAAACATTCCTCTCAACGGTAAATAGTAATTTCCTTACTTCAAACCAATCAAAATCGAAACTTCCTTCCTTTTCGTTTGTTTGTTTAACGCCGCACTCTTGCTATTTTTCAGTATTTGATATTATAGTTCAGTTACAAGAGACTAATTATAAATAACTTCCAGTGGGAAATGCGTTACTGGGAGGAAAGGTAAACTACAATAACCTTTTAAAGGAAGAGGTCTTTCATCGGCTTACTTCAACAAAACGATCTGGCGAAGTAATAAATCCAAAACCTGAGTCTGCTTATTACTAAGCGATATTGGTTCCCATTGTGGCCTTGCCTGCTTACGTCATACATAACCTGGTAACGGTAAATGGGCCACCTGAGTGAAAGCTTTGAACAACCCGTCTTTATTGTCAATTCTGGTTGTGAGATATCAAGATGAATTTATCCGATGATGTTCGTTAATATCGTAATTTGCTGTCAACAGTTGTCTACCTTAGTCACACTTGGATACAAATATTCTTTCACAGATTTGCCATGAGTATGATCCTTGCTTTCGGCACTCTATACGTGCTCACGTCGTTCGAAGAAATGGTAAAGGTCTCAGACGTGTAGTTTTACGCTTGAAGTTTATTGTAGTTAGACTCGGTGATGAACCGCATCTGTAATATGATAGTGTTCCAGATTGATTGAACGCATTATCACAGTCTTTTCATGTTGTGTAAATATATAGGGGCATGGCTGGCGGTGTGGTGTGCAGTGAAAATATGCTGAAACACATATGTATTGATTCAGGTGAACGGGTTGATATTGAAAGCATTCCTCAAACACAGCCCACGTCGGTTAGTGCTAGAGCAGTTTATGAAGATCTGGGTTGTAATTGGTCTTCAGCAACCCATACTTGTGATTTGCAACTAACGGGGCAGGGTGGTCGTGGTCGCTGACTTGGTTGATGCTGTCATCGCATCGGCGTCGATAGGTCGATGTGCGTGGTCTTAATCACTGGATTGTCTGGTCCAGACCTGCTTACAGAATGCCGTCATATAGTTGGAATGTTACTGCGTTCTTCGTTAAAAAACAAACAAAGCAAACATACAAACAAAACAAACTGCACTGAGCAACTGAAGACCACAGATAAGGTCTGAATAGAAAAATCCTTGACGTAACTTGTTTACGTCTGTCGGTAATTGTTCGAGTGATAATAGCTTCCAGACAAAACAAACCGCTTTCTCATTATCTTTAACTTTGTGATCTTCAGACGAAGTTTTGCCATGTTGAGGTGTTGGATGATCCAGGCACTACACCACGCTACTCACTGAAGGTTCAGCACTGTGGGACATAGCGCCCTGTAACAGTGCCATCCGTGCAGGGAGACGGTGTGATCCATCATCGAGGTAACCTTGTCGGAATTGCGCAATCCAAGGAATAAATATGTCAATAGGCACTCGAGTTCTAGGATCTCTGAATGGGACCGAATAGTCCCCACAGAACGTGCCCGCGAGGATATGGTACATGTTCTTGGAAGTTCCAGCATGTTGTAATGAGAGAGCCAATTGAAGGCTCGGTTCGAATACAGGCGTTAAACCAACCCTGTGTACAAGGCTACGTAGATACTCAGGATATTGTAACAGACACCGTTAGAGGTGAGAGATACATGTAAACATATGGTACCACCTGCCTTACATGTGTATAACACATGCATAGTAGAAGTCTACATGTGTGCTAACAAAGACTATGTGGCAACCAAATCACAAAGGGATATTGTGCAGGTTTTCCGTAGGAACAAGTCCTTCCTCGTGACTAAAAACGAGTTGAAACCCCGTTTCTGTCAGTTAACTGAACGGCGGGACTATCTAAGCCCATTGAAGTCACCATCGAAGTCAGTCAGCTTCTATTTTATTCCCCATGTCCCCATTCCCCATATCCTATGTAATTTCAAGAATTTGTAATGGTATTTTACCTTTTTAGGTCGTGTGGAATGTCATTGAAATGCGAAATGTTGCTTCCTCGTTGTGTTCGCTGCTCAAAGTATCTGGACATATTTTATTGCCGCTTCCAAAGTCTCGTCATTCGATATGAAGTCAGCATCAGACACACTCATACACCAGCAGTGGCGTGTGTATCACACCCATTAGAAACTGGTAGTTCGAAACCCCTTCCGTAGAAATCACATATGCTATAAGTGAATTTAGCATTTACCATGAGAGGGAATGATGTACGAGTTATGTTAAACGGCACAGTGGCCTCTTTCTTAAGAATGGAGGAGTGAGTGAGTGAGTTAATATTTAACGTCACATCGGCAATATTTCAGCCATATTGTGACGACAAAAAGTTATGTACTAAGAATAAACATATGTATACTTATTTAAAAACCTGCCAGCGAAGGACAGTATAACGACTAGAATATGACAATTCGATTAAAACTAGTTTGAATTTAGTGTAAAATGTTAAATCATTTCAAAACATCACAATATAAAATCGGGCTATAGATCGCCAACAACTGAAGGTAGATCACCATACTAGGGATCATGGAGACTTACATTACTTTTACTACATGCATGAGCCAAAGAATGGATGAACCCTTATCAGTACTGATATACCCTGTGGAGATCACACCAAACTATGTGTTCGTTTTCAATGTCACAAGCAGATGTTGGCCATTTGGAGTCAGGGGTTGAATAAACGTACCTACAGCACTGCCAAATATCGTAGTTGTATAACCTTGACAAGTTCATGACCAACTCTGTACAAGACAAGCATGGTACATGGCACTGGATCGTCGAGTCCATCACTTGATTGTGTAGTCCATCACTGGATTGACTGGTCAGGAGCAGAACTTCTTGGAGGGACATCTTAGAAGTTGTAAAGATGAAGGAAAACCAGGTTATATGGATATTCAAGTTACTCCTTTTTTTGCAATCAGTGCGACGTTTCGGTGTAGGTACTAACACCGTTATCAAGCAGTACAACTTGATAACGGTGTTAGCATCTACACCCAAACCGAGCGCTTCTGCGTTGGGTTAGGCAACAAATATATTCTTATCATTCTTTATTGCAAACTATGCCAGACTGTATTCCTCTTTCAGCGAACACCGCATGCCCTCGGTTTCGGATTCGTTTATATCATTTTCATAGCTATTTTACCTCAAACACCAAATGATTAATTTGTTTTGTATTTTACACGTACAAGACAATTTGTCAACATGCATGTCTATATATCAGATATTGATTACGTGTAAAGCTTGTGATGAAGTTGGAAGTAATCAAGACGGTAAAACGTTTGCTTGTCACGCAAGGACTCGGGTTCGATTACAAACATTCTCTGTTCGCATATTCCTGGAATGTTGTTAAAGCGATGTAAAACAACACGCAGTCATTGACTATAAAGCTTGCATGATATCCTAGGAAGTATGGCCAATATCTGGTACGCAGAGATTCCTGTAAAAATATGCGTCTCATAACTATTCATGTCAGTACAAAAGACGGACAAAGTATACAGATGGTTGTTATCTTTTAAGACCCATCATGTACAACCGGAAGAAAACTCACGTTGTAATTACAGGAATGACGTCCAACTAGTACGTGTTCAGATCAATAGAGTCATCTGCATATCGTTTATGTTATTATATTTGCATTTGTTGTGGCTAGTGTGTTAAACGACAGCGAGATAACAGCCTTGTAATGCGGTGTTCTGCGTCAGCCAATGTGTAGCGCGGAAATGAAATTTTGGAATGGGTGATAGATTTCGAATTCGAAGTGAATAAATGTATGTTGCACCCAACGGCTTTCTAGTTTCCAAGAATGAATTAGTGTGTGTATTCGGTGTCTTGGTGATGACTGGATAGTGTCTTAAATGAAAGCGAAAATTTAAGGAATCACATTCACTTAGTGCCTGCTGAATGCATTGTCATATCAGTTTGAAGCCGTCTGTGAGCCATCCATTTGGAGCCATCTTTATTCAGTTTGTCACATCCATTTGGAGCCATCTTTATTCACATCCATTTGGAGCCATCTTTATTCAGTTTGTCACATCCATTTGGAGCCATCTTTATTCAGTTTGTCACATCCATTTGGAGCCATCTTTATTCAGTTTGTCACATCCATTTGGAGCCATCTTTATTCAGTTTGTCACACCCATTTGGAGCCATCTTTATTCAGTTTGTTACATCCAATTGGAGCCATCTTTATTCAGTTTGTCACATCCATTTGGAGCCATCTTTATTCAGTTTGTCACATCCATTTGGAGCCATCTTTATTCAGTTTGTCACATCCATTTGGAGCCATCTTTATTCAGTTTGTCACATCCATTTGGAGCCATCTTTATTCAGTTTGTCACACCCATTTGGAGCCATCTTTATTCAGTTTGTCACATCCATTTGGAGCCATCTTTATTCAGTTTGTCACATCCATTTTATTCAGTTTGTCAGCCATTTGGAGCCTTTATTCAGTTTGTCACACCCATTTGGAGCCATCTTTATTCAGTTTGTTACATCCAATTGGAGCCATCTTTATTCAGTTTGTCACATCGATTTGGAGCCATCTTTATTCAGTTTGTCACACCCATTTGGAGCCATCTTTATTCAGTTTGTCACATCCATTTGGAGCCATCTTTATTCAGTTTGTCACATCCAATTGGAGCCATCTTTATTCAGTTTGTCACACCCATTTGGAGCCATCTTTATTCAGTTTGTCACATCCATTTGGAGCCATCTTTATTCAGTTTATCACATCCATTTGGAGCCATCTTTATTCAGTTTGTCACATCCATTTGGAGCCATCTTTATTCAGTTTGTCACATCCAATTGGAGCCATCTTTATTCAGTTTGTCACACCCATTTGGAGCCATCTTTATTCAGTTTGTCACACCCATTTGGAGCCATCTTTATTCAGTTTGTCACATCCATTTGGAGCCATCTTTATTCAGTTTGTCACACCCATTTGGAGCCATCTTTATTCAGTTTGTCACATCCAATTGGAGCCATCTTTATTCAGTTTGTCACACCCATTTGGAGCCATCTTTATTCAGTTTGTCACATCCATTTGGAGCCATCTTTATTCACATCCAATTGGAGCCATCTTTATTCAGTTTGTCACATCCATTTGGAGCCATCTTTATTCAGTTTGTCACACCCATTTGGAGCCATCTTTATTCAGTTTGTTACATCCAATTGGAGCCATCACCGTTCCGTCCTCACTCATGTTTATGTTGGAATAACGCAGTGGCATGTTTTGTAACAGGGTGGTATACAGTACAGTTTCTGCATTGGTTGTCAAGGTTCTCAAACATGAACGTAGAGAAATTATTTTAGATTTGTAATATCATAATTTTTCAAATTGTAAACTAAATATATTCAGGACGCATGTATTAGTGGCGGAGGTTACATGAAAATATTACCAAAAATACGGCAGTAATCTAATTATTCAGTCATAGGAGTATTTTCAGTAGACTCTACTTTCAAAAACACACAATGTTGCCCAGGCATGTAAATTAGATCACAGGCACACAATACAAACATAACTGGAAGTAGGATACCTCTCTGTTTACACACAAGACAAGAGTGGTCAGTTTACTGTACTGCCCAGCAGTCGACTGAGGCGCCTGGAAAAGGTAGGTCAGTGTTCTGCTTCCAGGCCGTTGAAATATATATTCAGATGAACAGAGTCACTGACAACATTTGTACTGTTCCTCTCAAAACTCGGACAAATGATACTCTTTGAAACAAAGGTTTTCAACAATTTTTGTCACGAATCGTGACGAAGATGTGTATAATTAAATCTCCGTCTTCAAAAACATATAGGGCATTTTGTCTAAAATGAACGGCAAACAGTCTTCTGGGATCAATATGTGAGATGCTGTATTTCCTCCTGCTGTGAATCTGTGTTGAATGTAAGTGTAGGACATTCAAGAAACTGAAGCATAGACAATCAATTAAATCGGCTGTTACTCATTATCACTTGGGAGCTAATTAACTTAACGCTCTGAAAAGCGAGTAGCCTCGGCATGGGTAATTAGGGAGAAATGAGCGCTGAGATACAACCCCACACATCTTTCTCTTGGACAATTCAGATCAGTCGAACACGCCTCAATAAAGCAGACTCGTACAGAAAGAAACGTTTCTTGGGCTGAAAAAAGAATTGCCTGATTCCAACTAAAGGTCCTTGACCAACGGAGTAACTTGCGTCGTAAGAACAAAAATGTACTTGACATAAAGAAAGCAATCCAGAGAAAAGTGGTAATCCATGGAATACCAGAAATAAGGGGTATCAAATACGAAAATACCCAAAAAATCTAGCCAATAAGTTTAGTTGATTGCCACTAGAGGTTAATCAGTATAAGATCAAAATCGCCTCTTAAACACATTCGCGAAACTAAATCTCGACACGAGAAGTCAGTGACTGTCAACATTTAGTGATCAATTGTGATGATAAGAACGTGATGTATGTACCGAATTATAGAACGGAACATAAGCTACTTAAAGGTACCAATAAAGATTTACAGCCTGATATGTAGAGATCACACGGTGGCAAAACTGACCTAAATGCACTTGGAATATTTACACAACACCAGGCCGTTACTGTTACTGAAAATCCTCCAGTCATGAAAATACTCACATGCCCATACGGAACGACCACAACGATGCATGATAGAAATATGCAGTTTCATGGGAAAATTAGAAGATAAAGCTACTCTGTTAGCGTGAGGTTTTAAATTAAACATTTAGCGGTCTTAAATCAACGATAAAGGACCGCAAAATTGAAAACAGAATAGCTTTTATCTTCATTCTAGCACGACTAATAAGCGTTTTAAAACCGAACTGTTTGGCGCGCAATAACATAAGGCGCGAAGGGGCCTTTTTCCTGGAAATCGTCCCGTTGATGGACAGGTTGTGTAATGAACAAAATAAGACATTTTCAACAACATAAATGCTTTATTTCAGGAACCAGTATGCTTGTATTTGCTCGCCAAGTTTAGTCGCCGCTAACTTTATTCACGGAAATAATTGTTGATAACCACCCTACTATTCCCAATTTGGAAAAGACCAGACATGCCACGTTTTATGTGGGATACATGGGAAGTGTAAGGACTGGGCATTACGGCCGGGACGGAAGCGGTCAGGTTAGGACGTGAGGGCCGACGTGTGTTGTCGACGTCAACACACAGATATCTGGACCCGGTTTGAATATACTGATGCTTTTGCGCCGCTGACGGATGTTCCAGCTTCGTAGTTTCTTCACTGGGATTAGGGTGACACCAAAGATGCTGCCGAGATAGAAATTGCCGATGTCCGACATGTTTGTTTACAAACAATAGGGTCAACGAGTTCGTTGTATTCATACACGGTGAATCGGTTACTTTAATTAGCGGTCTTAAACTGCCATTTAAAGGTCACATGCAACCAAAAAATCAAACATAATTAAAACACAATAATCACTTATTCATGACATATAATATACATTGCTGGTTATGAAAAAACATATAAACAAAATTATAAGCGTACAATCGCAAATCAAGTCAGTCAGAGCGGGTGGGTGTGCACTCAAGTGTAACGGCTGGTTCATTTGCAGAAGCCCTCACGGCTCATTGTGTGTGTATATATAGAGATGTTGGGTTTTGCAAATACATGCTCATTTTTTGTGTATAACATTTTGCAATCAACAAACATCATAACATGTCATGTGTTCAAGTATCACACCTGCCTGTCTGTGTAATTACATAATGTGACAGAGACCGAACTCGGGCCATAAATCAATGCGTTTTGTTTATGGTGTATAGCCTGATTGGTGTTAAGTTCAAATTGCATGTGGTCAGTGATCGCAGTTGTGTATTGAATATTGTCATTAGCAGACAGGCAGGCAGACACACAGGTGTCAATAAAACAAGACATTGAGTTTTGTCTGTGACAACAACATATCTATATCACAGTTAGAAATTCTGTCAACGCTAAATAATGACATTGCTTTTAAGTATCGAACTGAGAAAGTGACTCAGTAAGAAGAACGTGTGGTGAAATAGACAAATGAAATTATATATAAACAGTTTATTTACTGTCATAACATATAAAAAGCTCGCGCCTGTGAGATATCAACAAAACATTAGGAAGATAGCTCACACCAAAGCTATCACCGAGTATTCACCGGACAGCCCGCTTCCAAGTTGCGCGAACCTATTTCACTGCGCATGTGCTATGAGCGCAGCCCAGCTGTTGAAACCCGTTTTCCCCAGAAAAGTCGGGGGAAAATTAGTGAATCGTTTGAACTCCGATTTCGCGCGTTTTTTTTCATCGCGTTATTTTTCAACTTTATAAGTTGAATTTGCATTTTTGATGATTTGTTTCGGTAAGTCCATACCGAAAGGTATCAGAATCTGCAAAGTTGTGTTTTACGTTGCATGTGACCTTTAAGTACGGTTTTGATGAGCTCTCAGCCAATCAGAATCGAGCATCACACAATAAAAAAGAATCGTGATGATGACCATCGGACTGCGGTAAGAGGGGAAGGCGTTACGGTCGAAGCCTTGTTTTGCGACCGGTGACACTAATTATCCCTAATCAGGCCCGGTTCGTCTTAATAACATGTCAGTTACTAAACATCCTCCAACAGATAATTCACTTCTACACAACATGTCCTTTGAAATATAACCTACACAAGACCATTTACCAATACACAATATCTCACTCACAGTAACACGTATCAGGCCACTTACCAATAAATAAAAGCGACACAACCCTTTCATTGTACAACTAAATCTATGACTATGTGTTTATGAATCATGATTAAAATAGTGATGATACAAGTTGTTCGCGAAAAGGTGAGTGTACCCCGCCAGTGGCACAAGTCACCAACACATGCAAAGGCTGCTTAGTTGGTGAAAAAATCGGAAACGTATGGTACAAGTGAAAATGGGGAACTACATTGGACATCGTTTTTGCTACTGATGCGTCAACTTTTGACATTTCCTCCAAGTTTACCATACAACATTGTGAAAGTTTTTCTGAGATCTTGAATGTTGTAACTACTGAACAGCAAAAGAAACGCAAGTTTCGAAAAAATGAAATCTCATGAAGGTAAGCGTTCATGTTTATGGAACGTTCATGGTAAAGTGACGTAACGATCCCAGATGAGATGATGTCATGCAATTTGACGTCCATACGTAATATTCGCACAAACACACCAACAGTGTAGCAAAACCATAATTTTAGCACGTGCATCGACGGTTATGGATGAAAAGCATGCATTTCACTCTGAGGTATCCTTTATAAAGGTTTGTGTCAAAAAACAGTTCAGTATTGACGCTAGGAGGTGTACACGCCACACAAACGATGCCTAGACTAACGACTAAGCAGAGAGGAATGGCCATTGGAAAGTTGCACGGAGGTACCACTGCAACCGTTGTAGCTAGACAATTGGGCTGTCATCTTACCACCATTACACGACTTGCTCAACGTCATCAGCAAAGCGGGTTGCTGCTGATCGTCCCCGTACCGGACGGCAACGACTGACAACTCATGCGCAAGATCGGTTCATCCGGGTCACTCATCTAAGGAACCGAACTCAAGCAGCAACAGTAACAGCAGCCTTTGTTCTTGGGTCAAGGGGAGCAGTGCCAAGCGATAGGATTAGGCGTCGTCTTTGGACATACGTGGGGCCAATTTTGGCACGTCAACAACGCCAGCGACGTTTGCAGCCCTCACACAGCAAGGGTGTCGATGGATTATCTGGCTCAGGACAACATTAACGTCTCTTTCCCCGGATATGGCTCCCATTGAACATTCTTGGACGAAATTGGACGGAGGATTGCTGCAGGTAGACAGCCACTCACACTTGCACAGTTGGAATAGAGATTGGTGTTTAAGCGGAACCAGTTGCCTCAGGGATTCTTTCAAACTCTAGTGAACTCAATGAGGCGACGTTGCACGGCTCAAGGTGGCTATACGCGCTACTAAAGAGACTGTCACTTTTCGCGTTCAGGGGTATCTCCATTTGACGGACTGTGATCAATTTGAACTTATTGCAATTCAATGTCAACAACAACTTTTAGCTGTTACATTGACAGTGTTTTCTATAGAATATATGATTAGACATAATTTGGGTTGTCTTCTATTCAAGAACTTGACAAAAAAGCCAGACTTGCGTTTCTTTTGCTGTTCAGTATATTATCGAACATCTGAGCAAGAGTCGAATTACGCCTTTGAAATCTTTACAAAAATTACAACATATCGCATACCTCCAACGTGCAACGTGAATCATCTTAACGTGCATGTAAAGGTTGCTCGCGTATCCAATGTGAGCTTGCAACAAGATCAAGTAGGGAACGATCCTGGTGTTGTCATGCTGTTGTGTCGGAGTCGTTTCATGTTCCGTATTCAACTACCGACGTCTTGTGGAGCAAACATCGCATCATGGAACGTTGAACATATTGTTTGGTATGCATCTGTGCATGGTGCAAGAATCCACCACGTAATTCTGCTGCACAGTCAGATGTCGTTCTTCAATGTGTGTGCAAGGACCTGAATGAATGAACTGTGTGATACTGTAGGCTTTCCAAAATGATTTGTGACTGTACCCTCAAAGGGGGTTGAAGTAGCGTAAAATTATTGCCCTCCTGAGAGGGTACGTAAGTCCCCAAACATTCAAAGGAAATTTAAATTTGCCAGCTGTTTTAAATGTGGTAATTTTGTCATTTTAATTTTGGCTAAGTTTGACTTCAATCGCCAGCGGCTGAAGGGATGATATAAATCCAACTAGGGTCCATGCAGGTAGCAAAAGTACTGTAAGTCCCCAAGGTCCCTAGTTTGGTGATCTACCTTCAGTTGTTAGCGATTTATAGCCAGTTTTTATATTGTATTGTCCACATAGTGCTATTAGTTTTAATTTTCCACACTAGTTTTAGTTGTAATTGGGATATTCTAGTTGTTTTACTGTCCTTCGTCGACAGGTTTTTATAATATACATCTATTCTATTTCAATGTCACATATGTTCTCGTCACGATATGGCTGAAATATTGCCGATGTGACGTTAAATAATAACTCACTCACTCACTCACTCCAAAATGATTTGTTTGTTTGTTGTTTAACGCCGCAATATCCCAGTTAAATAACAGTGGTCTGTATTATAATCGAGTGTGGACCGGACAGTTCAGTGATCGACACCATGTGCATCGATGGACGCCCATGCTGCCATGTGTCAACAATGCCATGTGTCAACCACGTCAAGAGTCCTGTCCGCCCGATCCCATTAGTCCTCTTGTACGACAAGCATGGGTTGCTGGAAACCAATTCTAACTCGGATCTTCGAGTTAATTAGAGGCAACACATTGTCATTGTCCCTTATAATTTTTATAGCGCTTTACGTCAGAATAATTTGTAAGTGTGTTTGTTTGTGTTTATTCAGCAGAAATGTTACAAGACAGTGGTCTGAAAGTAAACGAACTTGACCATATAATCCAGTGATTGCATTGACATCTGGATCATCGATCAACACAATTGGGATGCGATGACATACATCAACTGAATACAAGAAGCCTTATCACCCGATCCCTTTAGTCGATTAATACAAGAAGCATCGCTTGCTGAAGACCATTTCTATCCCGGAGCTACATTATCTAAGCTTTACCACGGCATGTAAAATTTATTTTTTGGATTTTAATTTAATTTCAGTAATACTTTTTTCAACGAAACTAAAGTAGAATCAAGGTCAATAAACAAACTTGCCCAGATAAAGCACTCTATAACTCACTGGTTCATCAGCCTAACATATGGCACACTGTTTGTAATCTAGTTTGTATTACTTCAGCTGCACGTTCTTATGTTCCCTGTCAGGACAACATCGTTTAGGGATGCGGATGAGTCGAGAGTTCTCCCCGTCAGCGTAGCGGTAATACGGTACTTAACCAATAACAATAATGGCTCAATCACTATGTCATCTGACAAACAGATACAGCGTCTGTGTGATGGAAGAACTCATTCCGTTGTGTCATTCCTGGTCTTCCTCCCCGGGAACTCAACACTTAGTCTGTCACTCGCGTTGAAGAGCTGTCAATCACAATAACATGTTTGCACTCATGGCTATGTCAGTCTAAAGCACAGTGTGTCCACACAGGAAGCCTTAGTAAGAAACATTCCTCATTAAGATAGTCGTTAGCAATCTGTTCGAGGATGGCGGGAACAAATAAACGAGAGCTGATTTTGATTTTGACAGCCTGAAAAAAAATGGAAAAGCTAAAGTAAGAAACGGACAGTGACGAAAAAGGTGTGTACGGACACACTCCACTCCCACTGGTTTAATCATAGTGGTGTTATTTGTCGCTTGAATGACAGAAAACATGTTATTTATCCCCCAATCGGGATGTCATTGATGGGCAGATTTTTAAAGCTGCTATACAGAAATTGTATTAACTATTCCCTGACATTTAATGTCACATTAACGTCAACATAACGTGATGGACGGTGTGAAGATGATCCAAGAGAACACGTGAGAACCAGCTGTTTTCAAAGGTAGAGTGCACCTCGTTTTATCGCCCGTGAAAGAGATAGTTCATAAACCCGGATTCCGAAATTAGTGAAAAAAGTATGTATTGCCTGTGGCATTAATAAGAGGTACTGTACACATTGAGATTTTTTGGGTAAAAGTCTAGGTGAGCTAATATCTTCAGTAACAGTGTTTCAGAGTGATTTCAATATGCCAGTGACAGTTACTACAAATAAATTTACAACAAACCTCTTCAGTCACATAGCACTATCTATAAAGATATTTCAGAGAAATGACAGAAATTAAACTATATTCGGCAAAAACAACAGAAGATCTTCGAACATGTGTCGTGATAAAAAAAGCTGATAGATAGTAATGAGACATACGTGTATCGATATTGTACTTTCTATGCAAATACAGGAACCACGTGGACAACAAGAACATGGGAGTATATGTTCAGTTTGGCGCCACTGTAAACACAATATAAATGAGATTTGGAGTATACTTGCTTGTATGGAATGGACATGATCACAGCCAATATACCGTGCGTCTCTCATCGGCTGCAACAAAAGACCACATACAACCTCTGCCAGAGCTACGTCATTCTATGTCATTCTCCCCCGTAACCTGGTTCCTCGTGCCACGTCTGTTTCCACGAGAGTGTTCTCATCTCACGATCGCGGAGGTTTGAGACGTGCCAGGAGAGCGAACTGGTCAAGACAAAACTTTGAAGTTACTTACCCGCTGAAAGAGACAGGCACTGCGTGTTATACACGACCATGTTTAATCCTTAGGTTCTGTTTTTGGATGGACACCTACTTGTACACCAACCCCCATCAATGATAACGGATACTTAGAGGTTTCTTGTGCATGAGAAGGTCGAGATGGTAGTTGGTGGTTCACGCTAACGGGTCCTTATTTGTGAACAATGATCGTGACCCTTGCTGGAGTATCGCTGAGCCATTCTTTGCTGGCCTTGCCACAAACTAATGACACCGATACAATGACGAGCCATCTGTTCTTTCTGAAAACGAAATGCACCATGTTTGCCGCGCATGCATACCCAGTTGTAGCTTATAAATTCATTTTAAAGACAGTTTTAGAGACTGCTCTACTCTAAATGGGTTGTCTGATTCAGACTCGATTACTCGAAGATCAAGCTGTAGTAACACAGCTGGAATATTGCTGAAAGGGGCGTTCAAGCCATACCAATTCTCCCCACTATTGTATTGAAGCTTCATTCTAGCCTTTAATAAAAGGATCATTATATTAAAATTAATAACAAAATGTACGTGTCTGAAATACATTTTGAAACTATAGTCATGATAAAACGAATAATCATATTTCAACATTTGCCCACATAGATGTTGATAATTAACAGAAACGACTATTGACTGAAAGTTTCTACAACATTAAGTCTGCAAATAGGGTCATAGTCATTATTCGAGACACAAGGTCTGGCATAAACAGAACTTGCATTAATTGATGCTAACCAGTGCAGGCAAACACGAAGAGAAATGGCTGAATAACATTTCCGATGAAATCATCTTACCATTTACAGTCTGGACATGGAACCAGTGTTTTGAATCAATTTAGAGTCGAAAAGATTTGTAGACAGTAGAGTATTCTTGCTGTCTAAATGCTAAATTTCGACGATTCATCTAGTACTGAGGTGAAACACATATGTGCATGATTTGCCTCAAGAACACTGAGCAGGACAGTATAATGTTTGCAATGAGAATTTCAAATAATTATCTTAAAAGATACCGTTATCCTTTGGGATCTATCATGATTAAAACAGATAAGCGTAACAACTTTGTTAGAATATATTTACACCTCCAGAGCAAAACCCAACCTTCCGTCGGAACGATGTATGTACTTTCATGTAATGTACTTTGTCTGTTAGTGATAATTGCTGAATTAGTAATAGCACTTTACCACGTTTTACACTTAGCCCAAATCAGACTGCATAATGATGTCGAGGATGCTTGTGCTTTGTCGGGAACGGCATTTGTTTTCATATTTAAAGGCAAGTGTTCTCGAGGGACACTAAGCAGTCCCTCTGCGTTCTCGTGTGGATGTGAGGGAGAGTCCTGTCTCTGTCAGTCTCACCAAGTGTGTTCTCTGATACGGTCAACATCTCCACTCCATACATGAACGATATGACGTGCACGTTGGTATGAAAAATGACTTTCAGATAATCTAACGTTTCCCGGGATGCAGGGGCACGTTTGCCATTGATACGGTGACCGGAATCTGATCTTGCGATTGAAAACGGCATGATGAGGCAATCCAACATCTAATGGAACCGAAGTGAAAGACCGTGTAATTAATAACAATTACCCTATAATCAATAGTGCGTGATGACCCAAGTTTATATTTAGTGAAGCTTAGTTGGCCAAACGTTTGTTTGGTACTCCGAACGACTGTTACCTACACCAGTGTCAATATATAGTCCCGCTTCTTTATTTCCCGTCGTGGTGTATTATGATGGTTTGTGTTCATTTACACATTTAAAATTCTAAATATTAATTGGTTTTCCTGCTATTGATTACTGTCTTATTAATAACTGTTACTCAATGACCTGTACTTTCATTTTGAGCAAAAGCTAACACGAAGAAATTTTGGTCAGGTTGGTAGTCTTATCTTAACATGACACTATCGAAATGTTGACCTTGTGAACAATGTAACAAAATATAACCATATAATGAAACTAAGTATGTGTACTTGCTAAAAGCATCGACCGTGCTTTATTATTATTATCATTATTAATAACTGTTTCGTCATTTGAATTACATATTTGTTTATTTGCAAGGCAGAGGCGTAATAAATACACTAGGTCATTAATAAAAGCCTTGAAGTTGTTCCAAGAAAGGTCAGCCAAAGATTTGCCTGACTGAGCTTGACGTTACATCTTGCAGTTGTGATCTCGACGATGTCCAGGTGAAGTATACTATTCATACTATTTTTATCAATGATGAACCAGAACCGACCTGTGAACATTATACTACTTGTCGTCCCTTCTGACCCTCAGATGCTACATTAAGTGAAGCATGATTGATAGAGACATGGAAGCAAACCACATTACGTTGCGGCTGGAAATTGTACCCCTAAACTGGTTGCACATGAGTCTGGAACTAAGTGCTTTTCATATAGTAATTATACGAACCGATGTCGATTCTACTGGATATGGTTGACGCGACGTCACAGGTGGGCGATCGGTACCTGGCAAGTCATGAGTGTTCCTGAGTGGCAACTGAGAGATGATGATGACGAATGGTTCGTTTGTAGCATACCCACAGCGTGGACGTTAATTAATCAAATCATAGCAATGCAGGTACACAAAGGTGTTCTAAAAACAACTGACAGCTAAACCTTATTTATGTAGTGTGAACATAAAAACGTTTGAGAAAAGAACGAAAACATCAAAAGTGATGGCCTTGCATTATTAACATATGTTAACTGATAAGTCCAAATATATAGCTGCTGCCGAATGCCGTTGAAACTTGTCACCACAACGCTCGATATTTTACTAGCACTTCAATCATTTGCTTCCACTAAAAATTACTCCAAAGAAATTTACGACATCTTGCTTTGTGTCATAAAATTATTTATAGTACTAAGAAATTATCAGTAACCCCAGCCGTGCAAAAATACAAGACTATCCAAATAGTCCAATAAGCAAATTGGGAGCATGGAGACACAATGATATTATGAAAATTATACTACCATTTGATCTGAACACATTCACCATTATTGCTTTTAGTCCAGAACAACTGTTGTGATTTAGGGCTACAGAGAACAGTGGGAAACCGTATACGACTCCCACTTGGCAGGGTATCAACCCAATGTGTGTGTGGAATACTTGCCTTTACGAAAAGTAGCAGGATTAATTGTCAAAAGCAACCTGGGTACGTTGTACGAGGGAGTGTGGATTTATTACATGTGGATTGCATGTGAAACCAGATTGTGCGTTAAATGTAACAGCAAACGGTGCAGACACTAATTCTCTCCTTCAGCTCTAGGTAAGGGGAAACCATTCAAACATACCCTGAGAAGCCAATGCCAGTTGCAAGAGGTTTAGGCTTCAAAGTAAAAAATAAGGGAAAGTCTCAAGGGAAAGTTACTGATGCAAGTGTTTTGACAACATATGGCAAATAAAGCATGGAAATGCTAACATCATAAATATTGTTGATGTTAAACGAACAGAGTTGTGAGATATAAAATCCTTGGGTTTGCCATCTCAGGCTCCCTAGCTTTTATATAACTAAGGAACATTCAACTCTCCCTTTACTCAAGGCTAGCCCCAAATGTTCCATATCTAGGCCTGACAGTATCTTTAGCTCACATGGAACAAAAGGTTGTCCTTATTGGTCAAGGAGAGCACAGTGATTCTAACATCAACAGGAATGTCACCGAGGCAGTCATGTCTCCAACATGTGCCTCAGATGATGCTGACATGAAGACTTTTAGCAGCACTTCCTCACCGAATCATCTATCCACAACCATCGGTCACCTTGTGTTTTTGCTTTGTTGTTTAACTCCACACTCAGCAGTATGGCGGCGGTCTGTAAATAATCGTGTTTGGACCAGACAATCCAGTGATCGTCAGCACGAGCATCGATCTACACAATTAGGGTACGATGACATGTGTCAGCCAATTCAGCGAGCCTGACCACCCGATCCCGTTAGTCGCCTCTTACGACAAGCATGGGTTGCTGAAGACCAATTCTAACCCGGATCTTCACGGATGCGATCGCCTTGTGAAAGGGGCCTGTGTACACGTGGATGTGCAGATGCAGAACTAACGTTTACGTACTGATAGTTGTCAATTTTCTCTGCGAAATAAGTCATCACAATATTCTTTCTTGATAGTAATTTTTTCGATAGAAAAGTATTTCTTTTCTTGTAACTTGGTGCGAGGTAAACGGACGGGGAAACCTTTGTTACAAATGTTAAAATGAATATATTTTTTGTTTTAAAGTTTTAAGTTTGAAAGTGAAGTCCTTGTGATTTTTAGAAATTATTGTTATTGTTATTAGACAAAATGATGTATCCGACAGTATATCTCTGTTATATCCCAGTTATCAAACTGATTGTTTTAATCCAAATGGAGAATTGACATAAATATTGTTTTTTGTCAGTTGCAAGTATTGTACAGAATACATAATGGTTTTCTGAAAGTGCATGTGGTGTAATTACACTTTTAAAACAATTCTGCTAAACAACTTATATATCTTTCTCCCAGGGATTTATGACTGTTTACTTTGAAGCGACGCGGGAAAGAATTGAATCTTTTCACCTTCAGGCCATAAAGATTCCCTTAAATGCATGATAGTGCGTTTGATGTAAGAATATTGCGTCTGATGCCGAGAGTCTCCATGTTTTGCGTAAATACATGTAAATCTGTATGGCTTTAGTCTCCTTGCCTTGTCTCATTATCATGAGACTGTGGAAGATCTACCATTATTTTTGCTCTTTAACGTCGAATATTGTGTTTGTTCCCGTGGCAACTGCTCACGTCACGTTTATGGTTAGCTTGTATAGTCCAAAGATTATATAAGTTATTATATAGATTATGATAGTATATGAAGCTAAATTCAATAGTTCGAAAGACTTTGACGAAAAGGACATGTAGTTCCGTGTATTTTTTATGTCAAACACTAGATAATAGTCGAGTGATCCTTTAGTTTCAATATGGATTCAATATTAGTGACACTTTGACAAAGTGAAACTCAGTGTGTGATTATGTGCAACACTATTATCTATCGTTAAAAAATCAGTGGCAAAATACTCAGAAGAATATATATTAAGAATACATGTTACCTTCTACTTTCTCAAAAACGCATGCAACCTAAAAAACTTTGTGCTGCAAATCAATAATTATCTTATGCTGGTAAAATTTGGATGAGGAGATCAAGTTCATGCGTATGATTGATACACCATGTTAATGAAAACGCAAACAGTGTTCATATGCTTCATCATCATTCTGTTCCACAATTCCAAAACTCTGTGTGTGTCGATCCCTCACTATGCAGAACAATTCCGACACAGGTAATCCTCCATGTGGTGCATAGCGTACCATAGAGACTGTCGCCATTCGCATTGTAATTGATCTTTTGCTCTGAAGAAAAACCATAAATGATATTTTGTTAGACAATTCCTTACGTCAAGCATCACTGCTGATGATCGACCAACATATTTGGCGGCTGACTTTCTAGGAGCTTGTGGACTAAATCCGATTCTGGACCTGTCACTGTCAATGCAGTGATTACAGTAAAGTGTCACTTCGCACGTTCAGGATAAGTACAGCAATTTGCCCTTTGTCTATGCACGGTCTTTTCTTGCTGCCAAAGATGTTGTCTCCCAGCAACGATGTCCTCTTGGAGAAATGACTGTTTTGCAATAGACTGTTAACTAATGAAAGTGGCGAATTTGTCGCCGGTAGAAGAGCTAAATTCGGCTTCATTTCCGTCTGATAATATAGTTTGGAGACATGCGTTTGACAACATCATTCTAATTCATATGGTGTAGAAAGTTATTGGCTTTGTAATTAGAAATGTAATTTGTTCCACATTTAGGGGGAAGATGAGCTTTTAAAGACAGTATAATATTTTGAAATAAAATAACAGCCATTCACACATATCGTGTGGAAACCCACTTTCCATTTAGAAAATGTTTAGCACGTGTTTCGGAAATAAAGGGCAATCAACATTTACAAAATTGAGGGTGCAGAGAAGCTTAACCTCACTCTTTTTGTTCTTCTGCAGGAATTTAAAACATTTCAAGAACGTGGGAGGTTTGGTTCTTGCAAATTCATTTCTACTCCAGAATTCATAGTACCTATAATTATTCTAACACATCATGGCCAAGCCACACATTTCTTTTAACACGTTATTGTCTCATTGACTGAGTGGTGGAGATGATAAAATATATCCAGGTTTCGTTCAGTTTCCAAATACTACAAATCATACCTCGACATATTTTCATTTGCCAAGAGTATGTTTGATGAAAATGGGCAAGACTCACAAACTATTTTGTGAATTCATCCTCTTCTCAGCTGGAAACACATTGGGAAATGTAGAAAATCAATATTAATTTTCAAGATGTGTAATATTGTCTCAGATGAGTAAATTGTTTTTGTATTTTTCAATGAATATGATGCTCATTCAAAGCGTTCAGAAAACATCTCCTGATGTATGATGCTATGATGCCAACTACATCATTTTCATTTAACTCATTTCTTACTTAAGCTTGTTTGACTGTTGATATGTTAATTAAGGCAAGTTGAGATAACATTTACTGTGAGCCGGGTTATAACCTTATCCAGTATCAAGCGGTTATCATATAGTGTGTTTTCTGACGATAGTCCAGTTGAAATACACAAAAGACCCGTTGGCATATTATTGGGATGCTCAGGAACATATGACATCATGTGTATTTCAGGTGTATAACGGTTCTTCTCCTGCTAAAATGAGTAACTTCCAATCGTAGTATTTTGTCCTATTATGCATACTTACGCTATCTGCAATGGAAGTGTATCTCTGTATACATCTCCATGTTCCAATGTCACCGTCGTGAGGTGCATACGAAATCAAATTGTTAGCAGTCATGATGTCCAGGTAAGGGTGCTGCTTTTGTTATCTTTAATCATTGGACGTTAAGCACAGAAAACATTAATCCTATTACATTTGTTCGATTTGCGAAGTGACGCTAAGATTAGATGATGATTTGAACTATCTCAGGCAGTCACGGTCATAAGTCTATGACACTATCACATACAGGAACTGAGGGTAATATTGCTGATTACTGAACAGTCAGCTAAGTCTTGAAACCATCATAATGCTATGAAATATAAAAAAATACCTTTCCAAATCAAACTACATGTTGACAGAAGATTGTATATTATGCTTCCTCTGTTTAATTTTAGTTTAGCTGACGCATTGTTTATTCACGTCCTTGTCAAACAAACCTGAAACTCGTATGTGATAAGTGCATCTAAATGCCTGGCCGCGAGTTTTTGTTATGTAGATGCACAAATAAAATTGAATTTTTACGCATCGGGGTCTCGCGATGATACAGCATCTGAACAAAAAGTGGACGATTATGCTGCTGTACCAACAATCATGGTGTTTACGCATCTTTAGAATTACAGTTTTTTATCCTTTTACATAGAGGTTGTGGAGCGAGGGAACATATGATTCATTGCTTGATTGAAAAAGATGTCTGCTGAAGTCGCTGGCTCCACTTTGTACAGGAATACACATGAACAGCATGTTTATGTATGTATATGTGTGGGCAGGTAACACATTTTGCTGCCCAGAGTTTGATCTAGTTCATAACATAACGTACTGTGTTATATAACACGATTTGTGGAGTTTTCTGTGTGGTGAATACTTACAATATTTCAACTTTCGAAAACAGTAAGGACATGTGAGTTTAAAAGGTAACCTAGTAACATGTTTATGTTTTTGTTAATTGTCCGCGTGTTCCACAAAATCAATGTTTGGCATGGAAACTGCCCGTTTCGCACACACAAGCAGGGAATAGTAAATATTAATCTGGTGTTATCCGTCTTTTATTAATCATCTATTAAGAATGAAAACTGTGTTGTTGGTTTGTTCTTTAACACCGCACTTACCAATATTCCAGCTATATGGTGGCGGTCTGCAAATAATCGAGTCTGGACCAGACAATCCAATGATCAACAACATGAAAATCGATCTTCACAATTTGGACGCGATGACATGAGTCAACCAGCGAGCCTGACCACCCGATCCCATTAGTCGCCTCTTACGACAACATGGGTTGCTGAAGACCAATTCTAACCCGGATCTTCAGGCGATAATAGTATTTTTCGAATGTTTGTCCAGGATAACACACATCGGTAACTCATTATAAAGGATATATGCAATACCGAAACACATGATAATAAACATTTCTTTGACAAGTGTCGTTATTACAATATTTCCGATATGCTATATATAATATATATTTTCACTCATCGAAGTAACTCGCAACAAAATTTACTGGCTACCAAGTTAACTATCTACCACATTACTAATACTTGACAAAACTAGTACAAAACTCCGTGTCTGATACAGGTCCTCGTGATTCACAAACATAAAATGGGATACATACAACAAGGAAACACATAAGTTAAAGTTTCTCTGTCATGTTTTATTACTAAACACGTTATATTATGAGTGAGTGAGTGAGTGAGTGAGTGAGTGAGTTAAAATTTAAGTCACTTTGGCAATATTTCAGTTAATACTTTAGAATTTTATTTTATAAAAATCCGTCACCAAAGGACAGTAAAACAACTAATATATCACAGTAAGAGATTTAAAACTAGCACGTAACTTAAAATTAGATATAATGTAGGACATTCCAACATAAAAATGGGCTATAGATCGCCAGCCACCGAAGGTAGATCACCATACCAGGGACCGTTATATTATGACGTATTGTTACACATCGAAGTAACATGCTGAGTATTAATATTTGAGGAGTTCGTATAACTCTCACTTCTTTGTACAGGTCGGTCTTTGTTTCTACTGCCATACAATGTTCTGTTTGTTTTCTTCTTGTTCTTGCTTAAAGCTGCACTCAGCAATATTAAGAATATAAGACGGCAGTCTTCAAATAGTCGCGCCTGATTATACAATCCAGTGACTGAAGTCATGGACATCTATCTGCAGGAGGGAGTTAGTGAGGCAGTGAATATGGTTTTACGCCGCTTTTAGCAATATTCTAGCAATATCGCGGCGGGAGACACTAGAAATGGGCTTCGAACCCGGGTCTTGGGCTTGACGAGCGAACGCTTTAACGACTAGTCTACCCCAACGCCCCCGATCTGCAGGAATGAGATATAATGACATTCACCACCGAAATCAGAAAGCGCGACTGCACGATCACGAAAACATACGTTACAGAAGACCACATCTCAACATTATGTCCGTTATAACACAGCATGCAAGGTTTTTAGGAAATATACGGGGACACAAAACCAGTCGTTTATCACGTTGGTGAAAACCGTATTAACGCATCTGTTGACGTTGGTGGCAAGGTGAAATAAATTTGAAAAGCTAGAGCAAGAAACGGAGATTGCCAAATCAAGTACGGACGGGAACACTCCAGTCGTAATGGTACTATTTGTCACTTGGTGACAGAAATGTGTTATCTATAACTTTCCATTGACGTTTAATTGACGGGCAGATTTTCTGAAGGTGTTGCACAGTAATGAAAATAGATATTCCTTGACATCCGGTGTCATATAAACGTCAGCATACAATGACAAACGATGTGTGGAGGATGATCCAAGAGAACATGCTTAGAACCAGCTGTTGTGGAATGTTTCAGGAGAGAAATTCAAACATATCTTTTTTAAAACAGGGTCCTTTGGGACCTATCTGGATTACAAGAAGAGTACCGAAATAACTTTGTTGGCTTAAATTTCCACTCAAGAGCAAAACCAACCCTCCGTCAGAACGACGCATGTACTGTGATGCACGATGGCGATCGGTGATAATTGCTGAATCAGTATTAACACTTTACTACCTTATATACTCAACTCAAATCAGACTGCATAATGTTGTCGAGGATGCTTGTGCTTTGTCGCGTACGGCGTTTGTTTTCATATTTAAAGGCAAGTGTTCTCGAGAGACACTCAGATGTCCCTCTGTATGGATGTGTGGGAGATTCTTGTCTCTCTCAGTCTCACGAAGAGGGCTCTCTGATACGGTCAACATTTCCACTCCACACATGAACCATATGACAAGTGACTTTCAGACCATCTAATGTTTTGCGGGAGGCAGGGACACGTGTACTGTTTATACGGTGACCAGAATCTGACCATGCTTTTGAAATACGAGTGAATAGTGAGTGAAATTTACTTTACGTCGCAGTGGGTCAAGCGGTCAATTGGTATGCCGAACGACAGTGATGACTTACATAAGTATATGTAGGAATCCCATTTATTTTGTTTCTCGTCGTGGTAAATCATTGCCAGAAGCAGAGTAAAATCATACTCTCTCACTTCAGAGTTTTTTCATGTTATAAGGATACTATGAGCTATCGAAATAGGGGCATACATACGTAGTGATCCTTTGCTATTTTCCTCAGCTGGGTCGCGGTGTGTGTACATGTGTGTAAATAAAGATTTGATTTCATCTCTATTGGTTACAGAAATAAAACCGTCCTATCAATTAAAGCTATACATTGGCCGTTATTTCCATATAGAGCTATAGCTATTACGAGGAGTTGAAGGTCAGAGCCCCGTTTCACCAAGCTCTCGTAGCGCTACGACTATCGTAAGTCAGTGTTACAGTATAGGAGGTAGGAATGCTACGAGGAAAGTTACGAGATCTTAGGCTTACGAGAGCTTTGTGAAACGGGGCCCAGTTTAGTGGAATAATCTTAACGTACGTGTATACATATATACTATATTACAATCTCTTAAAAAGTCTTATTCACAGTGATCACAAAATGAAGAAGTGTTGCAGTTAGGTTATTGTACAAAGCCGCTAATATACTTTGTATTTTTCATATGTGTGCTATTGTCCTTTATTGGATTACCAAGAATGCCTCTGATGTTATTGTATGTCATAAACCTGAAACAAAACCAGGCATTAAGAAGCATTGGTGACAGCAGCTCTTCTAGCTAGTGAATCCTTCTGTATTCTGCAAAAGCCATTCCAACTCCGGATGCCGTACACACAAATCTTAAGAGCATGGTCGGCGTAAGTATAGATTTTGCTGGACTTTTCAATAATATTCTTCCAACCACACATAACACATGAACCCCTAGTATCGTAACATAATAAAAGCAAAGAGGGAAGCAAAAACCCTCCGGAAACACGGATGTTTTTCATTGGTACACCATATCCGTTTTTGGCCTTGAAACATTTAGAATGGTAAATTAAATTCAATAGTGAAAATCATACGAACTGACGCAATCTTCCGTGCAATGTCTGGTTGAGTGAATGGTAGTTATTCATCCCGTAGAAATTTAAAAGAGATGACGTTTATCAGCCTGTTTCGTGTTGCAGTCACATCCATACGCTCCCTCATGCCACGGAGAGTATGCATCTGAGAAATTGATTCCCTGGAGCGTACCCACGTAGACGAATTGTCTTCTGTGCACATTTACCAATCCATCATTAGAGGCTCTGTACGTCGTTAGCCAAAGTCCTCGTCATTTTGAGACGGTAATAGGCATTAAAAGACCCTTATGCTGATACAAGCTGATTCCATTGTATTAGGAACGTATGTGTACGTTACACTTTCACCCGATCTGAACAAGTTCATCTTTACTGATTTCGGTTTACAACAGTTAATGCAGATTGCAGATTGCAGAGAACACAGGGAAGCTGTGTACTCAAGGAGAGCCGGGAATACCAGCCTCCGCAACGAATATTGTTATCCATTGTCAAATGCAAACAGAGTTGTACAAGCAGCGTGTTTTGTTTGCGCGTGAAACCATCCGGAGATCAGTCGAGTAGATACAACACAAGCCCTGCTAATAGTCTTAAAACAATGCTGACTCTAAGATAAAACCCATTGTACATTCTCTCGTTTGGCTGAAGGTAATTGCTTAGCACACAAAGAAACCCTGTGAAGTCAATGGTAGTTGCAACGAAAGTTTCGTGCTTCAATGTGAATGATAACTTCAGAGGTGTCATTGATACAAACGGAAAACAATGAGTCCTTCATGATAAGTTGTATCTCTGACTCAATCAGGGCATTAAATTGTCTCCTGCATGTTTCTCAGTGGATGCTGATATGAAGACTCTCGTCAGGGCCATCTCTAGGAATCTGACAAACACAGCGATCTTACAAGTGGTCGTATCTTCACGACAATTGCATTTCAGTTACCCAAACATAGCCGTGGTGCTACGATCGTTTTGATATATTGGGTTAGTGAATACATGCAGAAATAACGTTTAAACGCCTGCAGCAAGCAATTTCGTCTGTGCAACAATAAGCCTATTAAATACTTAATTTATTGTTCATGTTTGTATAACATCGTAATGTTCTTTCTTAAAGGGAATTTGATGGGTTTTTGATGAGTGAGAAATGTGATACAACTGTTAGAATGAAATTTATTTATTTGAAAGATATAGCTTGAAATTGAAGTACTTGTAATTAAGTGAAAATTATTGTCATTCTGAAACAAAATAACGTATCCAACATACAAAAAGAAGATATAATATTGTTTGTTCTAATCCAACATGAGAGATGACATAAAGGAGATTTGCATTCATGCAGTATTACACAGAACACAGAACAGTTCTAATATTACACGTGGTTTAATCACGCTTCCAGAATAATGTGACTAAACAACTATTTATCTTATCAGGATTTTATTGCTCTGTACTTTGAAGCATTGCCGGAAAGAGTTGAATCTTTTCACCTTCACATCATAAAGACTCTGTGAAATGCCTGATAGTGCATTTGATGCTGAGAGTTGCCATGCTTTGCGTAAATACCTATTAATCTGAATGGCTTTTGTTCCACGTGCTTGTCTCATTATCATGAGACTGTGGAAGTTCTAATATCTCTTCTGGGCCTGCGAATATTTTGTTTGTTGCAATGATATCATCTTGTGGCAAGAAGGTTAAATCAGAATAAAAAATTAGACCCAAGAATTTGGCCCCCTTTACAACTTTGATGGGAGTGCCATTTAAAGATAGCTCTGGGTCCTTATGCGGCTTATATTTTCTACAAAAGTGTAGACAATAAGTTTTTGATTTAGAAAATTTAAAGCTGTTTTCAAGGCACCATTTATTTATTTTATTTAAACATAACTGCAATTGTCGTTCAATAGTATGCATATTTTTACCACGACAAGAAACATTAAAATCATGCACAAAGAGTGATCCATCGAATGAACCGTTTAAAACCTTGGATAAACTGTTGATCTTAATACTAAACAATGTGACAGACAAAATACTGCCTTGTGGGACACCCTGATCCTGATTATAATGATCAGACAGGGTTGAACCCACTCGAACTTGAAATTGTCTGTCTGTTAAAAACTGTGAAATAAAAAGAGGTAAACGACCCCTCAAACCAAAATCATGTTAATCCTTTAAAATGCCATGCTTCCAGGTTGTATCATACGCTTTCTCGAGATGAAAGAATATCGATACGGCACGTTGTTTATTTACTATTGCATTTTTGACAAAGGATTCTAGTCGTACCAAATGATCAATGGTACTACGATTTTTCCTGAAACCACAATGGATATTGGTTATGAGGTTATTGGTTTCAAGATACAATGTTAATCTATTGTTTACCATTCGTTCCATGGTTTTACAGACATAACTCGTTGAAGAGATTGGTCTGTAATTAGACGGATCAGTATGATCCCGGCCAGGTTTTGGAATAGGGACTACAATGGCATTATGCCACGAAGTTGGGAAAATCCCTGAAGTCCATATTTGATCAAAAATTTCTAAAAGGATTTGTAAACATGATTCCGGCAAAAGCTACAAGAGCTGATAGTGAATATTATCAGCTCCTGTTGCTGTATCATGAGCTTGCTCAAGGGAGGTATGGAGCTCATGTAACGAAAATAGTTCGTTATAATCACCATTGTCTGAGTTAAAATTGATTCTTTTCTTCTCCTGTTGTTTCTGATACTTTTGAAACTCAGGGACATAATTAGATGAAGATGAATGCTTGGCAAGAGTTTCACCAAGTTTATTTACAATGTCAGTTTTATTAATCAATAAATTATCAGCCTCCTTCAAATGATGAACAGTAGATTTGGAACCTTTGCCTTTTATTATTTGTCATGTTCCACACCTTTGACATAGGTGTACGTGAATTTATTTTAGAAACATAATTTCGCCAAGACTGACGCTTATTTTGTTTGAAAGAACGTCTAGCTTTAGCATTAGTAATTTTGACTTTGTCTAGACAGTAGGGTGTTTGCGAAAATACTTTTCGGCCTTCTTCCTACATTTTCTGGCCTGATTACATTCATTATTAAACCATGGTTTACAAATATGTGGAATTGCAGAGGACTTAAGAATTTTTTTGTCAGCAATGTGATTTGGTATATCCGAAAAAGACTGTAAAGGATTTTCGCTGTTCCTAAAAAGATCATGTTTCAAGTATTCAACACACAGAGTCTCATATAGTGACCAATCAGCCCTGGCGAAATTTCTCCTTGACAAAGGTGGATCATCACCAGGGTTGATTGTTTTGAGAATGGTAGGGAAGTGGTCACTCCCACAAAGGTCATCATGGACCATCCATTCAAATTCATTATATAAGTTGGAATCGGCGAGTGACAGATCCAGGGAAGAATATGTTCCCGTAGCTGGATGTAAATAAGTGACTGAATCATCATTTAAGATACATAAATTAGTGTCGGAAATGAATTCCTCCAGGATTTTACCTTTAGTGTTAGTGTGTCCACTTCCCCAAAGCTGTTTGTGTCCGTTCAGGTCGCCCATAATGAGACATGGCTTCGGTAGTTGATCATACAAATTTTGAAGCTCCTACTGTCGAATATTTGAGGAAGGAGGGATATACAAGCTGCACAGGGTTATTGCAATATGCAAGGTCAAACGAACAGCTACAGTCTGAAGATTGGTATTAAGAACGATAGGACTATGTATGATACCTTGACGTACTAAAATGGAAGCACCTCCTGTTGCTCTGTCTCCCGGGGGAGAATATGAGTGATAATCACTGTATCGTTTCAAATTAAAGTTATCTGTATCTTTGAGATATGTTTCTTGCAGACATAGTGCTGACGGATGGAAATCTTGTAATAGTAATTGTATCTCCTTGAAATTATTTTAGAGTCCTCTGCAATTTCATTGCATTATAGCGGACAATTGAGTCACGCGATTGGGAGGAGGATAAGCTCCTCCGCCTGTCCTGTGTGGACAGGGTAACCTCCATGTCCAGAGGTCCAAATGAGTTTGGCACATCAGAAAGTGATGGGGCATTAAGTGGATTGTCTCTACTTAGATTTTTTCCTTTCTTCTTTTTTAATTGGTCATTGGCTGGTTTTGATGTAGATGTATGTCGTGGTTTAACGGCAGGGAGTTCTTCTGTCTGGGATCCAGACGTAGACCGAGTGACTGGTGAAGTAGGTCGAGTAGATTGAGTGGCTGATGTTATAGGTTTTTCTGACTTGACCCAAGTCAAGTCAGTCTGACAAGCAGTAGAGGATAGTGTTGCAGTGCGGGTGACTGCAGCGGAATACGTAACATTCAGAGGAGTTGAGGACTGATTAATGAATAAAAATTTTGCTTCAAGATAAAATAAGTTCTTTTCACACTTTATTTTCATGATTTTTGCTTCCCTCTGATACACAGGGCAGGACTTGGACGAAGCAGACTGCGGGCCGTCACAGTTTGCATATTTGTGGTCTCTGTCACAGTCGGTACCCTCATGGCGGTCTCCACAACGATGACACACTGGAGAGTTTCGACATGAGTGTGACCCGTAACCGAAATGTTCACACTTATAACACCGGAGTGGATTGTGGACATACACATCCACCCCGATGTTAAAATATCCTGCCTTGACCGACTGCGGGAGTGAAGATCTAGCAAAAGTCAAGAGATACGTGTTTGTCTTTGTTATAATGCCCTCTTTCTTGAAACGTTTCACGGCCGTAACACCTTGGTCTACAAGGTCTTCAGCAATGTCCTCTTCACTTATATCATACAGACAGCGGGCCCGGTCACGTATGATACCACGACACGTATTTAGAATTATGTGCACAGACACAGCAACCTCAACATTTGCAAATGTCCTAATTGATAACAAATTGACAGATTGCTGTCTCCGTGCACATTCCACCAGAAGTGAACCAGTACGGAGACGAGTAACATATCTAACCTCGCCACAAATACCAGAGATCACTTTCGAAATAGCAAATGGGTTTAGCTTAATCGGAAGAAAATCCGTAGCTTCAATAACCAGGAAACGAGCCCATGAGTCGACGTTTGCAGAATATTCAATAAAGTGATCTATTTCATTTAGACGCCTCTTTTTTTTCATTTCTAGATGAACCAGCTTGTGTTTGAGACATGGTGAAAAGAAAGTGATTCAGCACCCCTGCTCCCCACCCACCACGGAGTGTCAACAAGGACAGTGTCAGATAGCACCGGGTATCCAAGATGCCGACACCAGGGATACAGGGGTGTTATACTCCAGAGAAAACGACACAAACAACTGCATTTATCTACCAATTTAATGTCCGGCTGGCTCGGCCCATGGCAAGAAACCGGAGTCATGCATCCTTAGAGGTCATTATCACCAGGTTGGCCCATGAGCCACCACCTTCTGGCATAGGACTCTAGGCAATTAAATATAATAATTATTTGCATACTGATATAATCAAAATAACCAAAGCCCAATGATAATTTAAAGTGCAAAAATAATCACCAGGCACAGGGCTTGGCGTGACCAGCCGATTGATAGAACCGGGCCAGTTCTACCACCCGTCTAGGTGAAGTCAGGGCCGAAGTGGTGTGTTGGGCAAAGGAACACTGTTCCTGGAACCAGTGCCCTCAACCACCACAACCCTTCCTCCACCGACACAGGGGCGCAACCGACGGCAAACGGGTTGGTGGAACAAATATACCCCTGGGTCCACAACGGTGGGTTGAAGAGCTCTTAGCGTTACCCAGCACCCACCACAAGGAGGTGGCTCTTCACGGGTGCCTCTGGATATTAGAGAGTCTTTCCACAATGGATCATGATAAATAGTATTTACTACAATAGAATTGAAGCAAGGTTTACACAGAGATTCAATTATGTTACGTATAAACCGTATCTGGGGATAACTGTGGCTTTACGCATATCAGTCACTGATATTATCCGCCAACAATTGACGTTGCTTCGCGGATAGAAACACCATGACACCCATGATGTCACAAACTGATTACGTCATCCGGTCAATAGACTGACATCTGTTGACATTTCAGTAACAGGACAATGTGTAACATCTGATTCCGTTTCTTTTCTCCAGTCTAATTTGATGCATGCGTGTGATGAAATACATTGTTACAATATGACAAAATCAACATTGGAAACAAAACACTCAGTAGAAGAAAATAAATGGAATACATGTTACCTGCGACACTCATACATATGCGCATGAATTTATGCAGTCCTGTCCTGGTGTATGGTTCATGCAGCATGTTTCTGCAAACAAAAAGCCCAAAACAACAACATTAACTACAAAACACTTTACAGAAGAACAAAAATCCAACATCTTATCCAGTGACTCAGTTGCACACTGAGAATCCGATACTTTGCCACAAGCGTCTATCAAAATGACGATCGTGTTTTCACGTAGGCTTTTGAGAGTGATATCATACAATCAAGTTTGGTTTGTCTGGTTTAGGCCTCCGTGAGACATGTGGATGTTGCTGACCATGAAGTAAAGCAACATTTACTTATTCTATAACCTGCACATGAATAATCACTGACAAGATTGTTCTTAGTAAGACACTGAGCTTTAGGAATACTGACAACTCAAAACATTTAAGAGTTATTACTATGTCGGCAAATTGAGTTGTGATTGGATTTGGACGTGATGTAATATGGTCAAGGCTATATAAAGAACGTTGAAGAAGTTACGGGAACTAGATACTTCCTGTCATTTGCTATCAGCCTGAATCTAATTCCATATTGGATGAAACTACTTTAGATGGAACTCAATACATGGGGCAGGTAACAACGAAAGGATTGTTCAAAGTGTTCTATTGTGATAGAGCACAGGCAGAACACCGTGTAGATGCAGTCATACCTCAACGGGCTTTCAACAGTCTGTTTTGAAATATGGGAGTTATGAGCATTCTTTACATTTTTTACATATACTTGTTCGTGCACGTTTTCATGCAATGATTAAAGTTGCAACTAAATAATTCTCTATTTAAGCACACGTACTATTACCAAAGATGGTGAGAGAAGCAAGTAACAGTGCATGCAGTCGCAAAACATGTACGAAGCTTGTTCTATGCAACAGTGCTGATAACCAATCCCCGAAATCTCTACGCCATGAAATCGCAGGTTCCATGTTCAAATGCTTCATCGTCATTCTATGCCAACATTAAGATGGAAGACCACCAATGCACAGGGCGATTACAGCATAAATCCTCATTGTGCTGCACAGTGTATCATGCAGACTGTCGCCACCTGATTCACATTATAATTAATCTTTTGCTCTGAGAAAAAAATCCATAAATCACAGTTTCTTTGGAAGTCATGTATCACTGCTGATGGTCGGCCAAGAGATTTGGCAGTTAACCTTCGGTGTGCTTGTGGACTGAAGCTGAGCTTGTAGACGAAAGCCGACTACGGACATGTCACTGTCAATGCAGTGTTTACAGCAAAAAGTGTCATTTCGCACAGTACAGCAATTTGCCCTGTCTGCACAGTCTGTTCATGCAGCCGAAGATGGAGTCTCCATGCAGCGATGTCCTATTGGAGAAATGACCCTTTCACAAAAGACTCCTTAATAATGAAAACGAAGCGCTAAATGCGGCTTCATTTCCGACTAATGTTAAGTTTGGCGACTTGTGACTTTGACAAAATTATTCTCATTCGTGTGGTGTTCAAAGCAATTGGCTTTGTGCTTTGAAGAGACATTTTATTTTTTTACTTTGAAGAGAAAGACAGAATGATTTTAAAAAATAAAATAACAATCATTCATTCATTATCGTGAGGAAAGCCACTTTCAAATATGAAAATATGTTGCGGAAATGATGGGAAATCGAGGTAATTGTTGGTGTATGTGAACGGCGCTGTATTACAGTCAAACTGTGGCTCCACCTGTTGAACAACGAGGGTGCAGTGATGTGTTACCTGTCAGTTGATCTCATCATATGTCTGATATGCTGGCGTTAAGTCAGCACACAATGAATATTTCTGGATGATCTTATTTTGGAAAATATAAGCTTAAAATCTGAAATCGTCTTCGAATTATAGACAGCTGTTAATGGCTAGATTAGACATATTCTCTTTGAAACTCAATGAGATGTTTGGTCTTGCAAATTCATTTCTTACTTCTGTATTTATTGAACATTTATCTCAGATGTGTTTATTGTGTATGGCTTGATCAGTGAAACATATATTTGTATCAGCGTTCTGAATATATATATCCTGAAAACATCCGCAGCTGATGATAGGTTCTGAGTGTACTATATAGTTGTGGGGGACTGTTGCATAATGCAATACTGGAAGCATCACAAGCATTTTCACTCCAGACCTATGATTTTGAATCACCCGATATGAATGACAGAACATGATTTTTGCATTACCAATACACAAATTCGAATCAATGTGTCCATTTATGTTATGTCCAACTTTGCAAATGGTAACAAACAAAATGTTTAAACTGAGTTTATTCAGGGCGAAAATACTTTTGTAAAAAGATGAAGATTATAATGCCATTGATCTTCTAAGGATTACAGTACCTGGTTGAGGCGCTCTCTCGACTTGTTCTCCAGGAGTGTAATACTGAACAGAATGTAAAGATAGCAGTTCACTGATATCTGAATTGTGCTAACGTCTATTTTCATATCTCATAGTGGGGTTTCCGTGTTAGAGATGCCCCCGCAATCAATCTTTGTTGCAAGGGGCAACATGATGGATTTGCAATTGGCTGATAGCGTGTTCGACGATCAACGTTCATTATCTTTAATCACTGGATTGTTTAGTCATGACTCGTATACTTACGGACTGCTGTCATATAGCTCACAACACTGACTGAATTTGGTTTTACGCCGCTTTTAGCAATATTCCAGCAACATCACGGCGGGGGACACCAGAAATAGGCTTCACAAATTGTACCCATGTGGGGATTCGAACCCGGGTCTTCGGCGTGACGAGCCAACGCTTTAACCACTGAGCTACCCCACCGCCCCAGCTCACAACAAGTTTAGTGATATTTTAAGTGATAATGCAAGAAAAACTTAAATCGTTATGACTAGACTCTGCTGGAAAAGTACCAGAAGATTACTTAATAATACCAGACTACAAGTAAACGTTTATAAGCTTGTAGCCTGAAATACGATACCTATGGAATAATATGTTTTTCGTATAATTGTCAGCAGTGCAGGAAAACATGGGTCAACATTAAAGGTTCGTATTTCAGCATTGCGTAAGAGACATGTGGTTCGTCATTAAAAGACATTGTTTGAGTCAAAGGACGGAATGATAGCCAAACCGATTTCTGTAAGAGCCACAGGCAAACATCAGCTTTCAGATAACAGTTTTGGGGAAGCACAACTTTGGAGCCAGTCTACACCTCATGAGTTCAACTTCAACTGGCTCTTTGCATTTTCCTCCATTTACATATTTCGCTGGAATGTTTCGATATGTTCGGATGATAGTACTCACCTGATACAAGACATTGATATCCTTTGATAGGCAAGTTGAACTCAAGCACAATGCAAGTGGAATCGTCAAGTTCTGTTTGAAATCCTTTTCCTTGTTAATGCTTTCAATGCAAATATAAAATGTGTAACGTATGTTATATTTGGGATTACACTTTCTTAGTAAAATACAGATTCTAGTACTTTTGGGGCTGAGTCCCATCCGGGATTCGAAGCCACACCCTCAGAGTCAGGCACCTAATCGTCCCGTATGGGACTCAACCCAAAAAGTACAAGAATCTGTACTAAGAAAGTGTAATCCCAAATATAACATACGTTACATTTGACCACTTTCTAAAATGGCATTGTGTATTTCATAAAATGTGTAAGTCTGAACAATGAAAAATCCCTAAGCTAAATCACAAACCTGGTTACCTTTTGTATGTACAGTTTGTTGTTTAACGCCAACTATATGGCAGCAGTCTGTAAATAATCTGGATCACATAACCCACTGATCACCACCATGTAAGTGGCGACTAACGGGATCAGCAGTCTGTAAATAATCTGGATCACACAACCTAGTGATCAACACCATATAAGTGGCGACTAACGGGATCAGCAGTCTGTAAATAATCTGGATCACACAACCCAGTGATCAACACCATGTAAGTGGCGACTAACGGGATCAGCAGTTTGTAAATAATTGTGTGTTGGACCAGTGATCAACAGCAGGAGAATCGGTCCACGCAATTGCGATATGACATGTATCAACCAAGTCAGGAAACCAAGCTACCCAATCCCGTTATTCGCCTCTTACAACAAGCATGGGTTGCTGAAAACAAATTCAATCCCGGAACTTCCCGGGTTTATGTCAGTGTACATAACCACCAATCTAATATACTTTGTGCTACAAAATCCTTAAAGTTTTTTCATAGTACTTTATTGGACCACCTCGATCACTGAGAAAGTGCTAATTACGTCATAAATCTGAAAACGACAAAATGAAAGGCAGTTTAATATTTCATTGGTGACAGGTACTTGTCTTGTTGGCGGGCATTTCTATATTCTTCAAAGGGCCACAGGTTTAGCCTTTCTCGCAGACCCTGAACCGCAGTATTTTCACTTCCGCCTAGTCCTTTCTACAATGTTTTTATAAAGCCCTAAATGAAGCGCATCTTCATTTCCTCAGCTTCAGTCTGAATCTCCCATCACCAATCTGAATCTCGCTGTTCGTTAATATATACTTTGCTGGACTTGAAATAGCGAAGGCGCCGTTTGCCTGTTTTCAATGCATTCTTCTTACCAGGCGTAACAGTTTATGCGAAAGCAAAACAATTGTTGAGGCCGATTCACATTCAAAATCCACGTCAGGTATCAAGCTCCCCAAAAACAAGCAAGTAAAGTGTACGCCTTGCATATTACATGTAATGATAAAAAGCATTACTTAATTACAAGATAAATTTGTTTAACTGAACATAATATCATGAATGATTGCTTTATATGTTAGTAAAAATAAAAAACCAATCTAACATACTTTGTACTACACCTGTTTTAGCCACAAAACATGATATTTACTGGAATGGTTAGATAACTGAATACTACACATCTTCGTTACAGAACATTTAATTTAACCACAGTATGTCATATGTCTATATCAGAAAGACCAGAATAAAATATTCAGAAGATGTGCGTTAATATATACATATGTTACTGGGTTCTATATTGCTAAGGCACCGTTTACCTTCTTATAATTGCCTTCTCCCAAACAGGCACGAACTTACACAAAACACTGAAACTAGCATATCTCTGCTAACAAACGAGGAAGGCAAACGCCTAACAAGACATGAATTTTGACAAACGATGTTTTTCATTTCAAGACACTTTATCCATTTATGACCCTAAAGCATTTACAGTAATATATTAAATGCAATCGTGAAAGGTATACGTACTGACGCATGCTTCCGTGCAATGTCTGACTGACTGAATGGCACTTACTCATCCCGGTGAGAAATTTAAAAAAAAGATGACGTTTATCTGCCTGACTCTTGTTACAGTCTCATCCAGATTTATCCTTCCTGATGAGTGCACAACGGCATCAAAGCGTTCCCCCATGCTACAGTGTGTGTGTCGGCTTTCATGACTGAGAACTTGATTCCCTGGAGCATACGGACGAAGACAAATTGTCTTCTGTGCCCATTTACCTACACATCATCCGAAGCTATGAAGGATGGTCAACCAAAGTCTGGACTGACATGTCATTTGGAGACGGAAATAGCGATTAAAGGACTCTTCCTCTGATACAAGCATATTCTTTTGCATTAGAAGCGTATGTGTGAAATTATACTTTCACTCGATCTGAATAGGTGCATCATTATTGCGAATGTTTAGGGCTACAGGGGACACGGGAAGGCCGTTAGTGCTCCAAGTTCACAAGGGTATCAACCCAATGTATGCCGGCTACACTTTACTTCACGAAGAATATGGTGAGATTAATTATTTAAGGTTGTTTCAGGGAGTGTGTTTTCTCTCGCATATGGAGGGTATGTGAAACCGTCTGGAGATCCTGTTCAGGGTTGGTGTGCCTGGGGTGCATGCAACACAGTCTGTTCTATTAGGACTGAAACAGTGGAGACCATTATACACTCTCTCGTTTAGCTGCAAGTCATGGCAAACCACTCAAATAAACCCTGTATGATCAATGACAATTGCAACGAATGTTATATGCTTCAATGTCAAAGATAGCCTCAGGGGCAAGTCAGTGATACAAACAGAAAACAATGAATCATTCATGAACATTAGAGTCACTGACGCAATCAGGACATTAAACCGTATCCTGCATGTATCTCAGAGAATGCTGACATCTAGTCTTTAGCCTGGACTCCCTCGAGGAATCTGACAAGCACAGCGACGCTACCTATTGCAAGACCTCAACAGGAACCTGGTGCACAAGGTGATCGTATTTCCAACACGGTAGACATAGTCGTGGCGCTGCGATTGTTTTGTTATATAGGCCTTTTGGTACTATGTAGCTGTGTACAGATGTGTTTAGATCCAACAGTGAGTGAGTGCGTGAGTTAACATTTAACGTCACCTCGGCAATATTTCAGCCATATAGAGACGAGAAAGGTTTTGAATACACAATAAACATAAATTGTTAAATAATCAGTCATCGAAGAACTGTGAAATAACTAGAGTGTCACAGATGGTGTCTAAAACTAGCATGGAAATCTAAAACTATTTCATTTACGAAGACAATACAGTATGAATATGGGCTATAGGTCGCCAACAACTGAAGGTAGATCACCATACTAGGGACCGCGGGGACTTACAGTGCCTTTGCACCCTGCATGGACCCCAGTTGGATTTACACCATCCCTTCTGATAAAAAATCTGGTAAATTTAAATTTAACTTTGAACGTTTTGGGACTCAGGAGTAAGCCTCTAAACCACCTAATTATTTATAGAATATATCTGTTTAAATCATTATAATGTCCTATCTTGAGGGTAATGTGATTTGGTGTGTCGGAAGAGGACGAGGTAGCATCTGTGCTATTAAATGAATAACTTACATTTCTTTGTTTCAAAGTCTTATTTCGATGTTGAAGTACTTATTTTTATTACAACTTTTAACTTATTTATCCCAGGGATTTTGACTGTTTACTATGACGCGACACAGGATAGAATGAGATTTGTTAACACTCTGGCCATAAAGATACATTTGAACTTCATCGTTCGATGTAAGAATATTACGAATATTGGCTCTAATGCTGAAAACCTCCATGTTATGCACGAATGCATGAAATATGTATGGCTTTAATCTCATCTGCATTTCTGATTATCAGGAGAGTGAGGAAGTTCTATAATTCAATCTTGGCCTTTAAACAGCGACTACTATTATTTTGTTTGGCCCCATGATAGAACCTTTGTGGTTAACTGGTACGATCAGATGATGATAATCATTGAGCCTAATGCTAAATCTGATACGCTTAAGGCTTCAGAAATCCTTTTAGTTTTGTGTTACCCGTTACCCGTACAAGGTATTTGTTATAAATCTAATACTATGTATTGAACAAGTTAAGCTGTTTGTTTTACGGCACAAGTTAAATTCATTGCATGCAACAACTTCAAGTCAATGTATGTTCATGCACAACCGACTTGTTACGGTTACGGACTTTGATTTATTGAATTTTCTGTGTGGTTTTAAGCTTTAAACAGATTGCTATATACTGAGTTGGGCGGTGGGGTAGCTTAATGGTAAAAGCGTCCGCTAGACATGCTGAAGACCCGGGTTCGATTCCCCACATGGTTACAATGTGTGAAGCCCATTTCTGGTGTCCCCCGCCGTGTACTGACTACACTCAGTATATAATTGTATCACCTGTAATTATGAATACTCAAATTGGAATGGACAAAAGCTTTATTGTTATGAAGGATAGTAGACCTACAGGTTAATATGTTCCGCTTCCAAATGTGTTAGAAGTTTTGGTCAAAACATACAAGATGGCAGCCTCCACAACAAACATGTGCTTCTGACAATGAATCCTTGAAACTTTGAACGTACACTTCCTTTCACTCGTAAAGACGTGAACTTTACTCGTAACAGGTATGTCACCTGTGAGTCCACATCGATTTGGATGAGTTTCGTATTAGGTACAACGTGTATCGCCTTCTGCCCATGTCAGCAAACTAAACACGTTGCTTCAAGGGTAGAATCACTGTGACATTCACTGCCCATGATATCACAAATTGCTTATGTCATCTTAGGTCTGAACAAACGGCTTACGTCTGCTGACATTTGAGAAACTTGACAATAAGTAACGTCGACAGATTTTTCTCGAACTCAGAATAACGGATGATCTGTCCTACGTTAATTTTGTTGTCCATTGCCAAAGGCTCGAAGCTTACACCATTCAATCTATCATGACAGAAAATCCATACGACCGCATTCCTTTAAATTTAGACTCTAAATATTATCATTATTGTCATGTGATGTTGTCTCACCTATCTAGCGTATTTTAGTGCATGGGTGTCTAAACATGTCATCCAAAGACTCTGAAATTCATTGTATGTTGCGTACGGCACTGTGTGCTGTAACACAGTGTGAATTCCACTCTTTGTCATTGGAGCGTAGTGCAATAACGATTTTCGATTTGGGTAATCAGGCAACCAATCACTGGTTTGTATGTCGTGGGAGGCTGTAAAACATGTGGGTATCACGATCGTGGCGTATAATCGAAAATAAAATACATTACACTTACCCTTTAAGTGTTGCTTAAAATTGAGTTGTGATTGGATTTGAACGTAATGGAATATAAACTAATAAACGAACGAAACGGAGCTTATGACCATCATCCTCAACCTTTGAGCCATGTTCATATGCTTCATCATCATTCTATAGGAAATCGTCAAAGTAGTTCACAGTGTATCATGCAGACTGTCTCCACCTGATTCACATTATAATGACTAATTTGCTCTGAGGAAAATCCATAAATGATATTTTGTTGGACAATTCCTTAAGTCATGCATCACTGCTGATGATCGACCAACATATTTGGCGGCTGATTTTTGCTGAGCTTGTGGACTAAATCCGATTATGGACCTGTCACTGTCAATGCAGTGTTTACAGTAAAGTGTCACTTCGCATGTTCAGGATAAGTACAGCAATTTGCCCTTTGTATATGGACAGTCTGTTCTTGCTGCCAAAGATGAAGTCTCCCAGCAACGATGTCCTCTTGGAGAAATGACTCGTTTGCAATAGACTGATAATAATGGAAGTGGCCAATTTGTCGCCGGTTGGAAGCGCTAAATTCGGCTTCATTTCCGTTTGATAATAAAGTTTGGCGACTTGTTACTTTGACAAAATTATTCTCATTCATATGGTATAGAAAGTGATTGGCTTTGTAATTGGAAGTAATTTGTTCCACATTTAGGTGAAAAAGAGATTTTAAAGACAGGGTCTATTTAGAAATAAAATAACAGTAATTCATTCAGGGTCGTGTGGAAAGCCACATCTTTTGTTTGTGTTTCGGTAGTAATGGGGAATTAAGGTATCATCATAGTCACCTTTTGGCTCAACATGTAGGGGATTTAGGGTAGAAAGACATTTTACCTCTCAGTTGACCTTATGTTTGATTGCTAAGTATATATTTTAAACCTTAAATGTATTGCACTGGTGTTTACACAGCATTCAAAGATATTTTCTTCGTTATCATCTTTTGAAAGCATAACTTTGCAATTAAAACCAAGTTCGAGTAATACATAACTGTTAATGGGTATGTGCACATGTCTATCAATATGTTTGCATCTTCTGCAATCATATTTGTAACGATATCCCAGATGTATTACTTGGGATTGGCTTGGTCAGTAATACATATTAATATATGCGTTGTGCAAAGATATATAGAATTCTGTGCATAATGCGAACTACTTATCAGATGTAAGCAGTGTTCTCCTTACAGTAGAGACTGTGATGCCCTGCTGCAATTGCAGTTATTGTGATACTCCGCTAACCTTGATATGCCAAACTTTAAATCCTCAAAGCAACCGCAGTTGTCTTCTGTTGGGGCAGTTCATAGTCAAAGCTATCGATAACTTCTGAATATTCGGGGGTGGGTAACCTAGTGGTTAAAGCGTTCGCTCGTCTCGAAGAAGGCACGGTTTCCAAAGGCTATGATGCAACTTTTGCTTCACACACACACGCGTGAATCGACCAAAAAATGGGAATGACATAACATGATTTTTGCATTAACAATACACAAGTAGGAATCAATGCTTTCATCGGTAATATCTCCAAATTTCCAAAACGGTAACAAGCGAAGTGTTTGATCTGAGTTTATTTTGAGCCGAATAATATTTTCGGAGACGATGAAGATTATCATGTCATTGATCTGCTAAGAGGTACAGCATCTTGTTCAGGCGCTGACATAAACGAGATCTTTATGAGAGTAGCACTCAACACTATCTTTCTTGAATGAGAAGAAACATTTCACACATACTACCCATCAAAAGTTTAGACTCACTAGTATAAATGTAGCCACTTCAGTCAACTGTTCTAAACTAGAATTTGCCAAATATTCCATACTGTTTAAAGGTACTGTTTACACATGAACTGATGTACTGTAAAACAAATTGAAAAGATTATCGTCATGAGTTCAATAAATGATGAAACTCAGTGACAATTTGAGAATTCTTAACAAAACTTTACATCAAAACGCAGCTGTTCACATGCACGATATTTGCACATGCTTTCCAGCAATTTGATGCATGATCCTCATGCAATTCATCTGCATAAAGTTTGCAGTTGGTTCCCCCAAATTAGTGGAGAAATTCATCTTTGATGTAACCATATATATATATATATATATATATATATATATATCTATATATATATACACATAACATATAGTGAGTTCTTCAAGTGAGTCTAAACTTTTGATGGGTAGTATATATCCGAAGTCTAATTCTGCTTATTCTCCGATTCATATTTCCCAGTGGGGATTCCGTGTTAGAATTTGCCCCCGCAGCCTATCTTTGTCGATTGATCGATTTGCAACATGACGGACTTGTAACTGGCTGATAGCGTGTCGTCGTATCCCGATGATCGATGATTTGTATATCACTCATTGGATTTTCTCGTTTCACACTCCATGACGGTAGTCTGTTCGTTAGGGGTTTTTTTCGTTTGTATCGTAGTTATTTAACGCCACACTCAGCAATATTCCACCTATGTGGGAGCAGGCTGCTAGAAAGGTACAAGTGTGTTATATAATTGACACCGCCTACAAGGAAATGTCCATAAGCATACCTGGAGCCTGAAATAAGATGTCTATGTTGTTCGTGTAATAGTCAGCAGTCACAGAAAGGACGGGTCATCATTAAAAGACATTGTGTTAGGTAAAGGACGGGAGGATCGCCAAACTGAATGTCAGAAAAGAAGCTGACAAACATCAACTCACTGATCACATTTTTCTGAAGCTAATCTCTGATGCCCGTCCATAACCATATTATGAGTTTCACTTGTTCGCGAATCATTTGCTGTTTCAACTCCGTTTCGTTTTAGTGTAATATAGGTTTTTATGTGTTCAAATGATAGATATTTCCTGAAGACTCTGATGTCCTTTGTCAAACACTATAAAGGTAGAATATAAAACTTCTGTTGGAAATCCATTTTCTTGTTAATGCTTTTAAAGCAAAATTTGAATGTTTAAGTTTGAAACAATGACGAATCCCCAAGCTAAATCGCAATCCTAGTTGTTACCCGTTATATGTACAAAGTAAAGGTTCTTCTGATACCTTTCATTAGTTAAGTATTTTACTGCTGATGTGTTATCCATGTGCTCAAATGTGGCTTCATTTTCTGTGACACGGGCAATAACGCTATCCAATATCAAGGTTTTTTTTATGGGAAAGCTGCTGGCCTGCTCTCTGACGATAGTCCCATTGTAATACATCTGGCACGTTTGGGTGTTATGGAGATGCTGAGGTACTGATGGCATAATCTAATCTTAGCGTCACTTCGCAAATCAAACAAATGTTATATGAATACGTTATTTTTACTTAACGTCCAATACGCTTATTGATTATAGATTTGCAAAGCAGCTCAACTGTGCCCCAGACGTCCTGATTGCTGGCAACGTGATTTCATATGCACCTCACGACGGTTGTGTCGATGACCACTTTCAAACGCGACATTAGAACAATGAAATGTATAGAGAGATACACGTCCACTGCAGACAGTGTACATTTGCATGATAAGAAATACCGAGATTGGAAAACACTCATCTTTAGCGTGAGATGAATTGTACACAACTGAAAAACAGCACCTGTATGTCTGATATAAGTATTCAACACTTACGTCCTAGTCTGGTGACAACCTTCGTTGCAATAGGTCAAATGAATTTACATGTATATCTAGAGAAGTTCAAAGATTAGAAAAATGTACTCTAGACACAGTGATAAGGTATTTCTCACATGATCCTTTGTGACACTCTGAGACGTTCCTAGTGTAATGAGATCACATAAGTCAGACATGGCTACAGGAATAGTCGAAATATGCTTTTTTTATTATGTGACGGACAACAACGGGACATCCTTGTATCGGTGGCATGTTTCAATGACTTTCACATGAATACTCATGAAAATGATCGGGAGCTTGAATTTGATGGTGATTTCATGGAAAGATTTGGTGGGTAACTGGGATTGGTAAGGTTTGCTCTTGGGTTTTGTTCATGCCACCCGTTACTGGTCAAGACGCTGATGTGTGCATGTCACCGAGACCCAGTTATCATGTTGATAACTACAGAAGTATATTTTCTCACAACACACATTGTTCATATCGTCGGTATGCTCCAAGAATATCCAAATTATCTTTGGAGTTATCATACAAGTTGACAGAAGATTGCACAGAAGGGTTTCCTCTATATACTTATAGCTTATGTGACGCATTGTTTATTTACGTTCTTGTCAAACAAACCTGGTGCCCACATGTGATAAGTCCATCTATATGCCTCGCCGCGAGTTATTCTTATGAAGATGCACTAATACAGCAGCGTTGTTACGTCTGTAAATGAATCTGCGTGGGTACAATGACACATTTTGTCGCATAACACTATGGGGGCGATTGTGTGGTATCTGCCTTTTCGCGAAAACCGGAAGTAGAGGCAAGTCAATGACGCAACTTAAATATCATTTGTTGTGCTGATTACGTGTCTGGCGAAATATGTTCAACATGAAAATCCGTCGTGCTTAAAAACATGACGAAGTGCATGCATGTGTATGTGTGGTTGCTTGAACTAGTCCAGACTTAAGCTGGTTTTATAGTGCCAGCTCACTGAGATAACATGCACAGTTAAGCATGAATACCCACTCAGAGCCGACCAGTCCTTGTTGTAGCCATTAATGCCGAGCGTCAGGCAGGAACCAACAAGGACCATATTTTAACGTCTTTTGGTATGACGCGGCCCGGGATCGAACCCGCGACCTTCCAGTCTCCCGGCTAACGCTCTAACCACTACACCACGGAGACGGTTCTCAGTTCGTTTAGAATACACATGCAAGGACATAGATAGCATCAACCTGGTGGGTTGCTGTATTATCATTGTCATCTATATAGTGAGTGAGTGAGTTAATATTTAACGTCAAATCGGCAATATCTCAGCCATATCGTGACGAAAACAATTTATACAATATAAAGAGAAAACGTCTTGAAGATTAAAACCTGTCGACGATGGACAGTAAAAAATACTAGAGAATCACAGACATCTAGATAGTAGGAACGAAAGGTGTATTATTCGAATCTTGTACATGGATTATCCATATCTGTTAGTCTTTAAATAGGACTTATACCATAAGGAAACACCCACAGTAAACCACGACCTGACACCGGAAACCCCTATCTCATCTATCCCCTATCTTACTTGGGATCTATATGTAGACATGCCACCAATGTATCTCATTATTAACATTAATTGCACTGTTAGCACGTATGTTTGATCGTTGCGTCCATTGCATGACATCCAATGTAATGTCACTATCTTGGCCCCGTTGCTATATGGTTGAAATAACTCCCACGCAACACTTCATTTGAACTCACTCGCTCATTGTATGACGTCAGCGGTGTGGTCACTATCAATTGTGTGATATATTTTATGTCATCAGTATACATGTAAGTATTGTATGGCAATTATATATTGCATGATATCGCCTGTATGGTATCTACCAATTATATCATCTGTTTGTATACATTGTGTCATATCTATCCACTGTATGATACCTGTCCTGTCTCTATACATTTGTATGATTTCATCTGTATGAGCATATCCACTGTATGTTGTCAGTTGTATTACCACTATCCGTTTTTATATATCCATCGTCTGTTCACTATCCATTGTATGTTGAATTCCGATATCTAAAGAAAGCATGAACGTGTATGGCATGTGGTGACCTCATGGCGATCACTTCATGTACATACCATACACTTTGTAAACAATAGATCTCTGTTTCAATAGTCATTACAAACAAACACACATTTTGTTTAAGAAGTGGCAATGGGTTTATTACAATTCAAAATACATACATCTCAACCATATTCATCATATATGCAAAATCACAAGTGTACTGAGGCTGACAAAATCGAACTGAAGCATGTCCAACAATTGATCTACTTGACTGCACACGTATCAACAAGGCACATGTATTACAATGCTATCAACAATATCTACACTGTCAATGGTGGAGGATGGGCAACGCAATAAAAAAGAAAAATTATTTGTTGATCGAAAGTGAAACATTGATACTGGCGTTATATGTCAACCCGCTGTGATACTGGCACAATGAGACAGGCGCGATGTCTACGAGAAACGAATGGTGTCGTATGTGCATTCCGAACATTAATCAATAAATATGGTCGTGATATTAATCATTGTCTTTCATGGAAGACGTACAATATTTGAATATAAGCACGCAAACTATTGCAATGTCTTCAACTTAACAATATACCCTCAAATACTATATCTCGAACCTTTACATCTGTGAGACTATAAATGAGTAAAGTACAGACATATCTCATGATGTATGTATGGTAAAATTACACCGTTTCCACATGTAGGTGAATGATTCGGGCACTCATGTGTACAAGTTACCACTGCACGTTTTCATTCCGGAACTGTCACTTCGGAAGATGTATGAAGTAGTAAACAAGGGCCATATGACACAAAGATAATTGCAATCACAAGCCATGACATATCGCTCAGTTATTGCAGTTGACCTTGTTGCACTGATGGCTTAGTGTAAAAATAAACTACATGCGGCTGTTCTTTCTCCCTTTACTTACAACACTGTCCAAAGAATAATGTATATTAACCGTTGACATGTTTGGGATATTCTCTACGCCTCACATATTGTCGGACAAACGTAAAAGACCAGACTGAGTTGACGGATTCTACAACACATGGTATATACAGGTATTTACATTCCCTAAATGTTTAAACAAACTCTGAATCTATGTAAGAAGTATTACACCCTAAGTGTTCGAATGAACATATTTTATCAAAATATAAATCTCTCGAAAATATATATCTATAGAGGACACTTCACTCTTCAAGAATATTCGTGATTTTGAAGCTTATACGATGAATTATGATACAAAATGTGTTCCAAGACAATGTTATATCAATTGCACTTACCACACAAGTACCACTGGGGATATGTACACCATCTCAAATACCGTCTATTTACACAAGGGATGTGAAAAGAAATGTCTCCAATATTCTTTGGTAATGCGACAGAGTCCTGTGCGAGACACCTGATGTCTTGGCAGGGGGTCATAGCAGCCAAAACATCAGATAATCTCTGAACCACTAATGCACTGAAGAACACTTAAAAACAAAATAATATACGTCATGATGTAATGCCATGCGTCAACTGCTGGAACACGTGGCGACGATACGGAGTATTGCATGATATGCTCGTCCTACTCTTCATCCGTTTGGAAGATTCAGATGAACAGCGGTATATTTCAAACCACGGCCCAGTCTGTAATGTACATCAATCTCTATCTGGCATAAATAAGTAAGTTTGTTACAATGCGTGATGTGCCACACTTTATCAATTGCTTACGTGCAGCCGATTTTGTTATAATCTACATGGCTTGAATCCTGGCTCTCAGTAACACGCAGACACATATTGGGGAGCATGGTTGGTGAGTAATTGTAGATTGGGTTATGGTATGTCAATGACTGTGGAGAGAGTAACGTTTAGCAATGGGATTTAGTAATATGTACATTGGTTTAAGGTTGTAAGCTGTTTCTTGTACATGATCGTTATGGCAAAAATTTGTTCATTCGCATACATCGGGACAAGACATAAATGCAAATATATGTTGTTGTTTTTTGCGATAAACATGATCTTATATTTCCCATTGTATTTCTTGAACATAGTTTGGTTTGACCAAGGTAATGTTTAGGCATTTATATTCAAATCCACCCGATATGAAGTGTTCTTTTATTCGAGTAAACCTTGGACAGCTGCAGTTGAACATGAAATCATGTGCATCTGATTCTTGTGTATGCACCACCTTTCAGCAATCTGAAACTGAACTTTTCTGTTATCAGGTTACGTATGCCTTGTAGAAGGACCATGGTGTGTATGTTTCCAGTGATAAAAAGGTCCACAACAATTTAATGAACTATAAATTTATTCACGTCGTAAGAGTATCCGAGTTATAGGAGTGGGGTCCAGTGTGTGTAGCTATTATTATTTGCATCCTTTCTGGCACTTGTTATAGATTATGTAATTTAGTACACACAGTACCACCGTGTATGTGTGAATTAAAGAGAGGTTCATATGGTAACGAAACAATGTTTCAAGAAATGGATACTGTTTTATTATTTATGAAAACAGTTAACGTGAAAACGGAATGAAGCTAATGTTGGTTTGACAGTTTATGTAGACGATAGACCTAGCAGTTACGATCATAAAGGTAGTTAACTGTAAAAACACTTCAGTATTTCATAAACCATTCGCAACGACGTCGTCTTGTTCTGATTAATGGATTAGTGATGAGAAACCTATAAAATATGCAATTTTGAGTAGTCATTCTATAAGCAGTCTGACATGCCATCTATTAAAACACAAATATACAATAGAATAGTAGTCATATTTACGAATATATTACAACCGTTAAAAGTTTAAAGTGAAATGATAGCGTTTTAGGTTTTTACTGGTCGGTAATGGGGCAACTTTGAGTGCTTTTAAACTTTTGCTGCTTTTTAAACTTGGGTACATCGGTTTAATCGTGACATGTTTATGCAATTCGGTTTCTAGACGTTTTACGCTCTCTATTTCTGTAAACTGATCTCTGACTGACGTTGATATGTATTACTCCTTAAACACCCTGCACGTCCTTAAGATTATCTGTGTAGACCACATTACAACCTGATTCTTGTAACCGGTAGTTTGGTAATGTGTACTCTAAACAAATGGCAGCCACCTGCATTTTCGTGAATTCAAAATCCAACAGTTGCAATCCAATATAATACTCCTTATTCAGTATTTCTTTCATGTTGATCTTAACCTACTAACACATGTAGACAAATGTACATTCGTGTTCAAGTCTCTAGTCTGCCAAGGTAGTCTTTGTTGGTGGTTCCTTCAAACACAACCGCTCCGAGGTCGTCCCACTCTCCTCTAACGGTTTATGCAGGACTGCCCGCCGAAGGTACATTTCTAAAAATCTGGCTCGGAACTGTTGACTCATAATGCAATACAATACGAAGTTAATGGCATTATTCAACAACGCTATGAAGTCCATGAGATCTCCTAAAAGTTGGTACACATTGGTATAAAACCCAGGCATTGTTGCGCTGAGCAGAATCAATATGCCTTGTGGGAACTCGGTGATGAGGAAAAGAATTATAACAACCAATAACATCCTGGTGGTGGTGGCTTGTCTGGAATCCTTTTTTGACTTCTTACCGCTTGCTGATAATCTCCGTCTCCTTTCTCTGTTTTTAACACTGAGAGTATACACCAAGGAGCCACTGAACACTATCATTAATACACATGGAACGAGTTTGGCGGTCACCGCGTAGTTTATGACATTGAACAGAACAATACTTTTCGTCTGGTTGGTGGCAAGGTTTAAATCTTTGATCCCATACACTATCGTGTTGTTGTCCTGTGCGTGCCACTGGATCTCATTTGTAAGGTAGTTTGGTATTAACACAACGGATGACAGTACGTTCACAGCCAGCGTTATGCCTTTCACGTGACGTATCCTTCGTTCTTTTGCCAGCGGCCCGCGACTTGTTGATCTCATTTGAACGAATCGAAATACCGCTAAGGAAACACCCAACCAGTTTGATATTGTATGTGTTGTGGCCGTTATGTTGATGAGGAATAGCATGTACATGATCCAGTTATATGTAAACTTCTCCGGATTGACTCTGGGGTCAGCAGGGGGACAGTAGAAATGTATAGCAAACGGAATGTACGGAGCCATGGTGAGGATGTCGGACACTGCCAACCAGGTCAGCAAGATGTTTGTGGGTGTGCGCATGTCACGTCGCGTCAGGATGGTGATGTTGAAGATGTTCGTGAAAACACCAAATATGCACACAACAACACTGGCGTAACCATGGATACCGAGAAACCAGGAATAAAACTGTAACAGGGCCGGTTGGTCCGGTTGCATGGCGACGTGGGACGCGTTGGCGGCCATATTGCTGAATGGAGTCTTTTGGAGTCTTCCAGTATGGTCGATGATTGATCATGTCAAGATGAAGGTTGGCACAAACCTGGAATCGTCACAGCTTCTGCGACCATCTGTAAAAATAAACCATGTCAGTTGTGATAAAAGCGTCTGTCTGTTTTCAGATGGATTATATCGGATTTATGTCATACCATTGTAATAAAACACTCTGGCAATTGACGGAAAATAGGAAATTGTGGATCATATCAGGATCAAGTATTGCTTTCTGACCATGACAACGGAACAATGCACTCAGAGAAACAATGCAGAACTTTAATATCAGAGCTGGCGCGAGAAATAAAACTATTCGATTTCTACATTTCCTGTTCGGTCTTAATGACATGCATTGTAGAACGTACCTGAAATGGGGTATTAATCGTGGTATGATCATTAATAATAGAACACCTCACGTAGTTTACAACATTAAAACGGTTTTACTCTCTGGGTGGCAATTGTTCTTGTTCTGCTAGCTTTCACTCAAAGCGAAATTATGATGGACCTAATGCCACAACACAAAGCAGAAAACTAACTCGGACATATGCATGAGGTTCAAGGTAACTGATCCGATGACTGCCATCATACACAGAGATATGAAAGTGAAACATTGCTTGTAAATCTTTCAGGTATGAATGAAGCTACAGGTCTAAATTACATTTCAGGATCAATTTCAAGATGAACCTGACATTGTTTGGTGGTATCGGAAGTTAACAAGCGAAGCATATAGCTAGATCATGATTGAAAATACTTGACGGTTTATGAACTTCAGTTACCTACTTTTTACTGGACCAGGCATAATGACAAGAAGAAAAATAATCAATTTGTATAGCGCTGTATCCTATGCTTAGGCTTGCTCTAAGTGCATAGAAGTGGTTAGTGGACCCGTGTGTCGTCAATATTCAATCTGAGTGAGTGAGTTAATATTTAACGTCACATCGGCAATATTTTAGCCATATCGCGACGAGAACATATTTGACATCCTGAGGAATATACAAGACTGGAACCGCGCTGAAAACGTAACAGTGACAATGTAAATTCATCCCTTTGGGCATTCATTCACTGTTGTGTGAAGAGAGGCATGTTACGAACAAATTCACGTATAGGATTATGCATCTTTGTATTTGGCTTTACTATTGCATTGCCTAGGTCGTATAGGCGAACTTTACTTCTATTGCTGGTTTGAGATGCGTTACACTTGATATGGAAAGTTAATTAATAGTAATTTCCTTTCAAAGAGCCGCTATTTTGGAATGTTAGCGTGACTAAGACTGATATCATCTACAAACGAATGCCAAAGTTACGGTTGAATAATCATCAAACATTAAAGTGAAATTGGTATCAAAACGGTCTGATAAAACCTAGGTTAGACGCCAGGTTAAAATGGGTATGTATCTAACAAACATCCGAAGGTAGGTATGTATCTAACAAACACCTGAAGGTATGTATGTATCTAACATACATCTGAAGGTAGGTATGTATCTAACAAACATCCGAAGGTAGGTATGTATCTAACAAACATCGGAAGGTAGGTATGTATCTAACAAACATCTGAAGGTAGGTATGTATCTAACAAACATCGGAAGGTAGGTATGTATCTAACAAACATCTGAAGGTAGGTATATATCTAACAAACACCTGATTGTAGGTATGTATCTAACAAACACCTGATTGTATGTATGTATCTAACAAACTCCTTAAGGTAGGTATGTATCTAACAAACATCTGAAGGTAGGTATGTATCTAACAAACATCCGAAGGTAGGTATGTATAAAACAAACACCTGAAGGTAGGTATGTATAAAACAAACATCTGAAGGTAGGTATGTATCTAACAAACATCTGAAGGTAGGTATGTATCTAACAAACACCTGAAGGTAGGTATGTATAAAACAAACATCTGAAGGTAGGTATGTATCTAACAAACACCTGAAGGTAGGTATGTATAAAACAAACACCTGAAGGTAGGTATGTATCTAACAAACATCTGAAGGTAGGTGTGTATCTAACAAACATCTGAAGGTCGGTATGTATCTAACAAACACCTGAAGGTAGGTATGTATCTAACAAACATCTGAAAGTAGGTATGTATCTAACAAACATCCGAAGGTAGGTATGTATCTAACAAACATCTGAAGGTAGGTATGTATCTAACAAACACCTGAAGGTAGGTATGTATCTAACAAACATCTGAAGGTAGGTATGTATAAAACAAACACCTCTAGGTAGGTATGTATCTAACAAACACCTGAAGGTAGGTATGTATCTAACAAACACCTGAAGGTAGGTATGTATCTAACAAACACCTGAAGGTAGGTATGTATCTAAACGTTCACCAGTAATGTGATTGTGCTAAATGTACTTACAGTTTGGGGTTGACATGTACAACAACACTGTTGATACGGAACACTACACACCCACGCTAGTCAGTCAGAGTTCATCACATCGCCATCGACTGTTTGACTTCAGCAGCTGTTACTGAACCAGCTGTAGCTGATTTAGCCTTGGATAGTCCTTATCGGTATGTTCATCTCTTTATATGGATGAATATAAACTTTATAGAGCTTCGTAGTGCCATTGTGTTCTATACTAAAATTATATACACACTCATACGCATTAACCGTCGAGGCAAATATTCCTTTAACGAAACAAAGTGAAATTCAATTTACTGTCTACTGAGATGGAAAGATAGAGTTCGGAGACAGAAGGAATAAAAATGAGATGAAGAGACAGAGAAAAAAACCCACACCACAAAAATCACACCTCCTGCACTGTAGTCACGCATTGAGAAACAAATGGTGACATCCGCTATGATTACGTTATCAAATGAAATTGCCAATAGTGACTCCACTTCCCGTGCTTCGTCTTTCAGTTACCTTTGTACAGGTAGAGTTTGCACCTGTTTATTCGACAAAATACCATTCCAGTTGCATGGTCTGTTTTCATTACTTCAATAACAGGAACATAAGCTGGATTTGTTTGTCAGTTCGAAAGAAAAGACAACGCAATGGATCAATGTAAACATTGATTTCTGACAACTTGGGGATATGTAAATAAAAATGACAAAACATTTCTATGAGAAATCTGCGCTGAAAGCAGAATCGACAAGTCCAGTTATATCATGAGCTTGTGTTTATGAATCATTATGACACCCGGTGTTCGTATAAACGTATCCTGTCCTTACAGTGACATCCGCCACAAGCACTCGCAAAGACGTATCAATTGTTCAAGTGCAAAAATAGAGAAAAGGTAACGAATAATATATTCAAAACGTGTTGAAGTCAAAATGGAGAACCACTAATGTGTGGAAGTTGGAAATGTCCTCCACGTGCCTTCCATAAAACGTGTTGAAACCTTTAGTGTGACTTTAGTGAATGCTGTAACGTTGATCAAAATTTAATAACTTTTGTGCAAGAGTCGTATGACGGAAATTTCATATTAAATTTTCATAGAAGTCGAAAGTAATCTCTTATTTGACTTAAAATTGCCATTAAAAAATCCGAATTCATGAAAATGCAAACACATAAATGTCGCTTTCAGCTGTTGCTACGCTGTATATCTTGAACTTTGATAATTCACTCACAGTCGTTAATGACGATTTTATATTACATTTAATTTCCAGTACACTGACGTGTAAACATCTGTATTTGATGGAATTACGCCAAACAAGAACATCTATCAGTTGTTTCGAGTAGACTGGTTTCCAATGGGCAAGAATGCGAGGAGATAAATGTATGATATGTATTATCGTTTAGCTGCATTTAGCGTTTTAGGGCGTGTTGAAGGACTGTTGGGGAACTGATATAGCAGACCTGTAGGTGCCTGGGTATCTGTCTGTTATCACAGTGGACAAAGGTTACTGCCCTGTTCCACCAGTCCGGCAATGTGCCATGGAGCCCAAGACGTCACAGAGAGGAATTCTAGACATAAAAGAAAGGGCGTTCCTCCCTGACCACGATACGTTGTTGAAGATTGATCACATTGATGAGCTAGAGTTTCGCTAAACATCAGAAATAAAACTGGTTCGACGATTGTTGACTTAACCTTGGTACATCAAACATGAAGGACTTAGCTCTAAAGACGAGTCTGTTATGGATGGAAATGAAATGCACTAAACCCGACTACTGGATCGATTCATATATGGCTTCTTTCATCCTCTGCCTAAGGAGACGGGGTGTTGGCGATGGTATTAATGTATCAAAACTGTAATCAGTTGACTTGCTGTAATAATCCCTACAAATACAAATCAATTTGACAATGCATCAATCACAAATATTACACGGCATGGAGTATTGCATTACCTTGCAGATAACACACCTCTCGTTATCATGACATGAGAAAGTATGTATATGTGTAATGGGTAAAGCGAGAGAGCAGACATACAGGCAGGAACATATATGTGTGTATATGTGTGTACATGTGAAAGGGAAAGGGGAGGGGAGAATATATAGATGACATATTACAAAAACATCATATATCAGTTTCTATGTGAATTGCAAAAACTACTTCCCTTCAAAAGTTTAGACTCACTCACTCACTCACTATTGCCACTTACTTCAGGCCACTGTTCTAATATTAATTTTGCAAAATGTTCCAAACTGTTGAAAGGTACTGTTTACACACAAACTGATGTATTGGAAAACAAATTCGTAACGTTGAAAAGATTATTGTCATGAGTTTAATAAATCATAAAAATCAATGAAAATTGGTCAATTCTTAACAACACTTTACACCACAACGCAGCTGTTCACATGCACCATGTTTGCATATGTTTTTCAGCAACATACAGTGAGTGTTGCAAGTGAGTCTAAACTTTTGATGGGAAGTATATAATTAGATAACCTTTTGGATTGTATTCATTTTGACATAAATATATTTTCCCTACAGGCTATTGCATCCTGCTGAACTAAGAAAACACTGTGACGTCTTGTGTGGTGAGTTATGTCTAGGCGATCTAGATAGTACCCACCTTAATATATCAAATTAAACCTCAAGCATAGCATGCCTTCGTGTGTTGGGAGTCACCTGTATCAACCTCTTTGCGCCCAGGAGACAGGACGTATGTGGATGATCAGGTGCATTTCTCTGTGTGATTCTCCTTGCATCCCGGAGACACGAACTGCACAGGTGCCGAAACCTGTGTAAACCTGTTTGCGCCCTGAAAAGTCTACACAGACTCGGCAAGCCACAAGTTAAATAAATGCCTTGTGCATCTGTCGCGGAACACACAGCTTGTATTTCCAGCAGACAAGCATATCCTCTGAATCCATCAGCAGTTCTAACTGTTCATATACCACAGGTGTGTGTGGAATGTCTGCAGGTATCCACATCGTTGACCTCAAGCTCGTATGTGGGGCAAACGTCACGCTTTGCCGGTTGTTGATATTCAGTATTAAAAATAACACGTGCTGTAGGAATGTGTAACAAAGATTAATCAGTCAATACCTCCGACACCAAGTTCATGCGATGAACATTTGACGTGTGAGGGAAACTCGTGGTAGATATTTCTCTCGTAACACACCACATTTCCCCATACAGTTCGTTTAGTTAAAGTTACGTACCATAAACTTAAACTGTTATTTTTTTGCAGTTCATATTGAAACTATGATATATGCTTTTTGTAATATGTCACATTTCTCATGAAGTTCAAAGGTTCAAGTTTCTCGGTGAACAGTTTTAACGCTATACATAAAAATCATCTGGCACAACTCGCCATTAGTTAATACCTCAGGCACCAAGCTCAAACGACGAATGTGTGAGGGATAATCATGGTTGATATTCCTCTCTCGTAATACAACACATTTTCCCCATACAGTTTGTTTAGTTAAATTTATTAGAAATTTAAACAGATACTGTAAGTATTTTGTAATTCACATAGAGACTCTGATGCATGATGTTTCTAATGTGTCTCAGTTCTTGTGAAGTGCAAAGGTTCTGATATCTCGTTGGACAGACAGTTTTAACAGAACGCCCGAGTACACTTAAAATCACCTTGCACAACAAATACAAGCACTCGAGAAACACACATAAAGTTTGAAAAGGATTTCAGTTATCACGTGTCATAGCTATGATCGTTGTTCTCTATATATTTGTAGGTGACATATTTGCAGTGTTCCAATAGTGAGTGAGTTAACATTTAAAGCCACTTTGGCAAAATTTCAACCATATCATGGCTACAAAAGATATCTATTAATAAAGGTCAACTTAGATAAAATAAATACCTGTAAATGAAATGCAGTAAAAACACTAGATATCATAGAATGTCTTTTAAATCTAGTTCGTAACCATAAAAATATATAACCCTAAATAGCTATGCAATATAGATCACCAACAAATGAAGGCAGATCACCTTGGCTAGAGATCATGGGGACTTACAGTGCTTTTGCTACCTGCATGAACTCCAGCTGGATTTAAACCATCCCTTCAGCTGTTAGCGATTGTACGTAAGGTTAGCAATTTATCTAAAATCTACATAATATATACTGCGATTAAAACCTGTGGTATATATAACTAGGCTTTGCATGGTGTGGGCGTACACACCCGCTCAGGGGAGCAATTTTTACTGTGCTTCAAACCCTCAAGAAGGGCACAGCCACTGACAATCTCAGCTAATAATCATATACTATCGTCCTATAAAATATTAAACTATATACATCAAAATTTATGGATCAATTTCGTTCAAAAAGCACAATATTAAATCAGAATTAGCACTTTTAAAAAGGTCCTGGACTCTTTTGACACTGAAATATGTCTCTCTTGTGATGGTAAAACCAATGCAGTCAAGCAGTTTTCCAATAGAATTTATATCTCTGTTCATTCACCAGCCCATGGCATGTCATCTTACCTTCAGTCGATGGTGGTGGACATGACACTTGATCCGTTTGTATTTGTCAGGAGTGATTTATTTAGGAAATACAGTTCGCTCTACCACCATGTATAGTGTAATAAAGCACACTTTCGCCCTGAACTATTATAGTTAAAGTACGAGGAGTTAAAGTAGAATGGCGCAGTGACGGTATAACGTCATTCAATTGTTACGTCATCAAAAAACTATTACCTTTATTGTCTGATAATGTATTTTTTTCGATTGTTCTAACCGCTAGGCATCTTAGAAAAATCCATCAATGTGTTGACTTTGTCGTCCATATACATATATTACACAGCCATGTTTAGTCATTTGACCTAGCTGATATCTTTTGAATTGTAACATGAGACCATTCATTACCCGGTGTTCTCTTAATTACATCAATAGACTTGGCTGATAGGACAATTGGTCCACTTGATTGCGTCGGCAATTGATGTCGACAATGTAATTTTGATTAACATAAGTCAACATGTGTTGATGTCATGGTTGGAAGGAGTCTGGCCATGACTAATCTTGCTGACTTCATGGTTAGATGACTCGATGGCATGTCATGAGGTCACAGCTGTCACAGTGGGATTGTCCTGCTGCTATACAGTTGGTGGTCACATCAACGCGTGTTGCTAACCCTTCTATCAAAACGCGTGGGGCGAGACTTGTAGATATTTTAATTAATAACCATAAATGACATAATCATATTACATTGAAATGGGTATGTACCAAGTTCAAAGAGGACAAAACATGCAATTACTACACACGATCTGTAGTTTCTTATTAACAAAAATATTAAAAGCAGTGTGTCACATGAACTTTTTACCTGATGATGGGGCCAGAACAAGCCCTGAAACGATGTATTCAAGAAAAAAAAGAAGATGTAACCCAGAAAAATTTCTATGTTCATCAAATAGCATCTTGTAAAATGCCAATCAAGCATCAGTGTTTCACAGTTGAATTTCGTTTTATTGGTATTACCTGTGAAGATTCGGGATAGAATTGATCTTCAGTAACCCATGTTTGTCGTGAGAGGCGACTAACGGGATCGGATGGTCAGGCTCGCTGACCTGGTTGACATATGTCATCGTATCCCAATTGCGTAGATCGATGCTCATGCTGTTGATCACTGAAGTGTCTGGTCCAGACTCGATTATGTACAGACCGCCGCCATATAGCTGGACTATTGCTGAGTGCGGCGTAAAACTAAACTCACTCACTCATATTATTGGTAAACTATCAGTCAAAGCTTCAATAGTTCAAATAATCGAAAGTTTATATATAGTATTATTCAAGCTGAACACCCAGTGTAAGGGAGCTTACTTATCATACACATTCATATTGCCTGATTGTACGTGACTATCACTTGATAAAAGTGGTTTGGCGGACCTGGTATCAATCCCCCACAATCTGTGTAATAACCGAAGCCTAACTGCCGATTCACATCGTCGATTTATTGCTAAATTTACTTACTAACTGAACCAAATGTTCATATCACATCAAGTACAGTCTTAGGTTTATGCACATGTACTAGAAATGACTCAATGAATGGAAAAAAATCACGGATAGATATTTTTACCAATATCCAGGTCATATTTAATATCATTTAGTATTATACACGCTAGCCCTGAAATACATTGCGTTGTGAATTTCGCCTGATAATTAGACATGTAGACTGGTGTGAGAGAGAGTTTAGTTTTACGCCGCGTTTAGCAATATTCCAGCAATATCATGGCGTGGGACACCAGAAATGGGCTTCACACATTGTACCCATGTGGTGAATCGAACCCGGGTCTTCGGCGTGACGAGCCAACGCTTTAACCACTAGGCTACTCCACCGTCCATACTAGACTGATGTGTGGTCAGTGATATGGAATTTACATGTGACAGTAAACAGTCATACGAAATGAGAAAAGTCAAGATTACCTTGCGGTCTCCGTCTTTCGCCTGTTAGGAAGATAACATACAAGGGTCTCCTTTGCTGGTGTAGATACGCTTAACCTTTAGCACAAATATCTCCACACAAGCCGATAGGAAAAATATATAGACTAAAGCTTTTACAAACAATAGCGCTAACGGCGTGAACCGTATGCCGTAGTTTAGCTTTGGTATATATACATACCGCATTCCTAGTTTTCGTTTACCAAACAATCTGGCAGGATATCATAACAGAGCCCTTCTTCGTAAGAGTCTGGTCTTCAGGTAGTGTGGCGCTACTGAGACTGGTGAGAGCTGTCAAGAACAGGTGGACGTGAGGTTCGGTGGAAAATGAGGAGACTGTTAACATTTTCTTATTCAACGTTATCTGTCAATTCATGGGAGAGTTTCATTACTTTATCCTCTCATCAAAACTGCCCCCTGCGTCAATAAAACCTGCATTTACATACATGATACCTATTTTATAGGATACCAAATCCTTTCGAATCCTGGCGGTGACATGTAATGTATGATCACGCCTTGTTCCCGGAGAGAGATTCACTGCCGTTGAAAATCATTTGAAACGTCTTAGTGACTTTGTATGTTTTGATTTGTAAGGAATTCAATATATGTTACAGCCCGGGGTGTAGCAACAACCACCATATAGTTCAGTTTACATATCAGGTGAAGTTAAACCAAGTACAAATGTACGTCGCAGAGGGTAGTTGGACTGGTGGCCGTGTTCAGCAGCCTAATTTAACCCAGGAGTATTTCTAGAGATTCAGTGTATCCCAGTCAAGACTGGGGCGCATTTGGTGGCTCCTCAGGAGAGTGACTGTGTTAAAAAAATGTTCTTTTCACCTGGCAGTAAAATTGGGTACTTTCGCAACGCCTGACGAGGTAGTTGTGTAGTTCCCGGAAAGGAAAATGAAAATCGAATGCATTTTGATCCGTTGAAAGGGATATGAATGTCAGCGCTTGACTGGAGTCTCGTACATAGGAAACTAGTTCACATTACGAAGGACTAAATTGCAACTAAGGAATACATAAAGGCCATGTGCATGGAACCGGTTCAGGGAGATATAGGAATTAGATCTTTATCTGTATACTCGGCTTCTTTGAGTAGGCGCAATGATCTGTTCAGTGTATCCGAAAACACAGGTAACTGTACATCACCACAAAACATATTTTCTTCATATATATGATTCTGCTTTGTAACACGAGACAACCACAGATGTAGCCACGTACAAACAATGAATTCTTCAGAGTAAGATAAAAACACAACTCGGTATCAGTGGCGATATTTGAGATTACTTCAGAGCATTCTTCTAGACCAAGCATATCATGTGAACTGTCTATTCTCGATTTCACACTTTATTAAACAAAAAAAAACAAAACAAAAATAACACGCATATAATGTTTGCGATGGTAAGGAGTAGAGATGTTCGTTGGTGTCCTGCGCCTGTCGTTTATCATTAACCGCGTCAGATAAGACCCAGCTGTTGTTTTAACACAGTGGCCAGACATGCGGCGAGTACAATTAATCAGAGGGTGTTTTGTCAAGTCCTGCTGGCTGGAAAATGTGTTTCATGTATGTATCTGAAAGTCTGGCAATGAATGAACCATCAAATTCCAGTCTACAGCTGGCATTTAGACTAGTCCCGCATGTGTGGATCGAGAGCGTTTATCCCATTTCTATAGGAAGGACCTACAATAAGTGGTCAGTGTTAAGCATGACAGAAATTAAAGTAAGACGCTGTCCTCTTGCTGTCAAGTGAACACAATAATAATCACGATTGCTGTTTTCAAATTTAAACAAACAAATGCAGCAAAGAGGTCCCGTGTCCCAGCAAAACCAAACTGAGTTCACAGCCCTTAGCACCGAAAGAGCAGCTCAGACAGAAAATTCGAACCTTCCCAGAATATTCGGTGAATGAGATGTCTCCCAATGAATGTTGCCTTAACCATTGCCGAGACTAATTGTAAGTGTGTTCCAGGCAAAACCCGGATACTCTCCCAATGTTCGACAACTGATCTGGGGGTTGGGGAACACAACGCAAGGCACTGTACACGATGGAGAGTCGGACAACCTCGGACTTGGGATGCATGCGAAATATTTCGTATACGATGTCAATCACATTTGTGTCAAAAGGGACAGAAAATTTTATTATATGAGATTTCACTGAATTAACCAAGAGGTTTGTTAGTGTGAATACGAAGCTGTATGCGGGCATGTTTCAAAGAATTTTTCAACCAAACTTTCTATATCTATTATGGGATGTAACATGGGCGTCAATACCACACACATGGTCAGACACTCGTGACACGACAGAGCCATGGCATCACGTCGCTTAAGATACCGTGTTCCCTTCAACGATTGCAGCCACAGACAAAGTGAAGACATTCGCTTTAAATCCGTTGCATAATCTACGTTTCATACTCATATTTTCATGCAAAATCACATTTGATTGCTTAAAGCCCGAAACGACAGATCCTGAGAAGAATCGGGAAGCCTTCAATTTCAATTTTCAGCAGTCATCCAAGCGAAACACTCTGCTGGGATACTTTTCTCCTCAACACACTGCTCATGTATACGATGCACCGTTAAAAAAGTCTTCGCTTGAAACACTGAGTCTGTGCTAATTTGATCTGTGCTTGGTGGACATTTCTGCATTGTTTTGCAGTATATAATCATCAACAAAATCAACATTGACACTGTAATTATGTCCTGCGTCCTTTGTTCCTTTTCGAAAACTGCTCAGTCCCTTGTTTTCATAATGAGCGTTGCATGCTTCACAGAGTATCATAACAAATATAAATGAGTGTAAATGTTCACAATGAAATGCCGACATGAATCATCGCTAATAACACCACGACCTCCCATTACAAGTATTAAAAATAAGCTTTTTGGTTAGGAAGAAGATTGATAGAACCCATTGTCTGATACGTTGATTTATATGAGTGAGTGACAACGTGAATCGTTCATGCTTTGACAATATCTTTTTCAAATTAAGTAATTTTTAAAACGCAAACGATTCGCGTCCTCAATTATCGCAAATACAATCTTTTGAACAATTGCAAATGTATAAACCCTTGAAAATAATAACAATAATTACATTTCGAAATACTGCAACGTTTCTCCTGTAAAACTGTTAAATGAAACGGCAAACTCTTTGCTATTGAAACGGTTGTATTGAGACATGATGGACTCAGATATTTGAATGTACATGTATAGTACATCGTGTATTTACATGGCTGTTAAACTTTTTAAGTGTGTCTAAAATACTCCCAACATGAAAATCTTTTCAGTAATCTTTACGTTGTGGTAAGATCCATGCTCTCTTGGTCAGAGAAGATGCCACACGGCAGTATATATCTCCGGTTGAGGAGGAGATTAGAGACAAGTGGTTCATGTTGACTGATATCTTTAGTCGAACGCACAGTCATGGTAAAATACACCACCTGTCCTTCTTCCACGTGTTATGCGCGATTAGGCCTCTTATGGTATATTAGTAATTACCTTTTTCGCATATTAGTCTTTGAAATGATTGATGAAACGTTCGGCCTAATCTGTACATGGCCCCACATGTTAACAGATGAGAAACATATTCACAGAGCGAGGTATTTGACTGATGCAGGGTAAATTATGTAAAAGATAGGATCTGGATCAGCTAATATATATCTGAAAGTAATAACTTACAGCTTGCAATGGAACATAATTTGGGCCGAGCCTTTCCACAGAGTTCATGAAGTGCGACATGGTATGAACGAAAGAGCAAAACGCCTAAGAAAGGTAGACATTTGGCATTTACCTGAAATTAGTCTTCAAACTGAAATTGTTTCCGTGACTGTGGATCATCCTTGAAGCCGGCACCGTCTGCGAACAATGGCATCGTATTAAAACCACACATCTAACTCATTGTAAAATGCATTAAATATATACCTTCGACTGCACCCGTGAAGATCCGGGTTAGAATTGATCTTCAGTAACCCATCCTTGTCGTAAGGGGATCTAACGGGATTGGGTGGTCAGGTTCGCTGACTTGGTTGACACATGTCATCGTATCCCAATTGCGCAGATCGATGCACATGGTGTTGATCACTGGATTGTCTGGCCCAGACTCGATTATTTAGACCGCCGCCATATAGCTGGAATATTGCTGAGTGCGGCGTAAAACTAAACTCACTCACTCACCCACGACTGAAGGTGGCACCCACAAGAAACTGACATGAATCAGGTTTTGATTTGATGCATTGGTTGTTATATTATGTTATACAGGATTGTTTTTCTCGAATGGTCTTATAACCTCGAAACCGATTATCATATAACATTACGTAATTTAATTGTTTGTGTAAGATGTTATTAATTGTTGATGTTGTCGAAAGGATTGGCTCCTGTATTTTTTTTCAGTTACATGCTTGGACCTGTACAGTAGTTAAAAACAACAATGAATGTGTACTGCATTTGCTGATAATCTACTTTGAGAATTAGTTTCAAGTGAAATGGCAGATAAAGATTCCAGAATGCACCACGTTTACGCCCATAGCTCTGAAACTGTTTATTGCATTACTCAAGATCAAACATTGCAAGTGTTATTTTACAAGACATGTGTCTGCAGTGAGTTGTATTACGACTGCAATATTCTTGACAACATATCCTGCTACAATGTTTATTGCTCCATTCAGGGACTTAATTATAACACAACTATATGCCTTATATACTTAGTCCTAATCTGCCCGTATTATTCGCTCATGTTCACTTTAGCCCTTCTCGTTATTAATGATGCGCATTTGACACCATGTGAGTTAGTGAGTATGGTTTTACGCCGCTGTTAGCACGATTCCAGTAATATCACGGCGGGGGACACCTGAAATGGGCTTCACATAATGTACAATTGCAAGGAAGTCGTGTAATTCGGTTAAGCTGGCTCTGGCCCTTGCTTGTTCTCAGTTGAATCTCTAAATAGAAGCAGTAACTCTCATGTGGGTGGCTTCGTTGCCAGCAGAATAAACATTTTGATCTCAGTAGGAATATTTTTTCCAATGCTTCAAGCCGAGTATTTCACATATATATTCACATCGTTCCCGGTACATCTGTACAGGTTCTATTTGAGGCAGTATTGCCCGGTACTTCTGCACAAGTTATATTCAAGTCAGTGTTTCACGTTAGATTTCTTTAAGTTATATTAAAAAGGCAGTATTCTGCGGTACATCGGTACAAGTTACATTCAAGGCAGTATTCGCCGTTACATCTGTACAAGTTATATTCAAGGCAGTATTGCAAGGTACATCTGTATAAGTTATATTGAAAAGACAGTATCCCCCGGTACATCTGTACAAGTTATATTTAAGACAGTATTCCCAGGTACCCCCGCACAAGTTACAAATGTATATTAAAAAGGCAGCATTTCCCGTTACATATTTACAAGTTATATCCAAGGCAGTATTCTCCGGTACATTTGTACAAATTATATTAAAATGGCAGCAATTCCCGGTACATGTGTACAAGTTATATTAAAAGGACATTATTACTCGGTTGAAAGTTACGTCAGAGAGATAGTGATATTTGACGAATAGGTCCATTAAGGTGTTTGGCGAGAGCATTATCACGTGCAAAACCTGAAAAGGTTCGTAGCCAAATTACAAAGTCAGTGCATATGTATCGTGTACCTGAAATAAGTACATTGCTTCCCATGCCTCCTGTATGCTTTTTATCCAAATACATGCAGTATGAACTAGGCAATAAAATGGACATAACTGCTCACTGAAAGAGCCATCTCCAACAGCCATAAATGCAGATGGACTGTGAACGTAAGGGCATGACGATTCTTAATTTACCACTAACACGACAAAGGAAGCGAAAAGGCAGGTTGCAAGGAAGATGTTGATAGAATGCACAATATGATTAAAAATGATCATTGAAGTAAGTTATAAACTCGAACGATAATGCATGATAAAAACTGAGCATTGTATGGAGTTTAGTATTGAGACCAAATTCTACTTAATGTTATTGATTACAGAAAGATAACAAGGTTTGCTGATTGTAATTTAGTTTAAACGAGGATATGAACCAACCGCGTTCCAAGGTTGTATTAGTCGGCCTTATCACGAAAGAACATTCAGAGCGAATGTCACTCAATGAGAAGTCCATTACCACGTGTTTTGTCCATTGTCGAGTCCATGCTGTTGATATCCAAAATGCAATGAATCAATTAAACATAATAGGATTACCAATACCATCTGCATCGGAAGCAGCAATTATTGTAGTTCGATATCAACCGCTCCTGCGAAATCGATTAATGCCGAAAAACATGCCGATGTCGGTTACAGCGCATGTTTGTAGCTCTGTAACTCATTTATGTTTCATTACAGATGCCAACCCTGATTAATAATGCAGGTAATCCTTGCTATCAAAATGAAATATATAATCTCTTGTATGACAGATAATAAATAGATAGCAACTGTTAATGAGTTTACTTTCCGCAGTGTGCGAATAGTTCAGTTCGGTTGTGTTTTTTGAAATGTCATTAATTTCGTTTTATGTGTTTTTGTTGCATGTTTGATGAGGATGGGAGACCAGAGAGCTAACGCAGGTATAACAAGAAGATATCTGTTTTGCTTCCTAATGAAATTCACTGCTTGTGCCCAAAATGATAGAGTTGCACTTGCATAACCGGAAATTTTGCATATAACTTAGTTATAGATTAAACACTGCGTATGGTTACCTTCAGAAGGTAATAAAGTATGTAGGCTTTAATACAACATCATTTCAATCATACTGGTGAGGTCAGATGTAAACGCCAACGCAAAGAACACCAGCCATTATTTTGTTATTAATGCGAAGATGTACACAAGCACAGAATCGTACTGTCATAATAGGAGATTGACTGGCTATTGACTCACTGGAACCCGCAAAAAACCCAGTAGAGGATAGCTTATACCAAACTATGCAAGTAAGCTGTGGTAGCAATTTGTATGCATCGACATTTCAAACAAAGAAGCACGCATTAACTATATACATCATATCTTGGAGAAAACAACGTTTTGGACGACAAACATACCTTGCCTAGGAATGTTCATATCATAAGACATCTCACAAAGGAAAGTCGATAACATCCGAAGTAAATTCCCAAAATGCCTGAATATATAAACACCTGATAATATAGTGAAAATACACCGTTCATAATATATAACGGTATTTCATAGCCCTTTGAATAAGTATTTCTGTTATTTCACACTGAAACTGCATGTATCTGTATTGGCCATCAGCTGTATTTTATTGTCATTGCAGATGCTCTTGAACCACTTTGACTGATCTATAGGACAAACGAGATAAAAACATAAATCGCCAAGAACAGTACAGAATTAGGCAGGGGTTATAACACGATGAAGATGGTTCTCTATTTTTGTTATTATAACGTGATATCTGGAGATTCTAACATAAGCTCGGAAATCGATGACATGGTCAATTGGACTTTCAAGAAGGAAGTGGGCTATTCCCAGAAACGCATCTGGACACAGGAAAAGACCGAAAGATGGCATCCAAATGTGGGTGAGATAGGACAATCTGTTAAGGGAGAAACCTTACACGTACTCTCGATCAATTATCCATGTTTTTGTTCTTCTTATTGCTGTCAAATGTCACTCACATTTTCATATCTGTTCCGAGATGTATGTCTCGGATGACATACAGGAAGTCCTCATCAGCTAAATATTCATAAATATTCGTTTTCGAGTTTATCATATTGAAATGATTTAGGAGGCTGTACATTATATCGATATTTCATTTAAGGTAAACGACACGTGGTCGTTGTTTATTGCACAGTACTAAACTACTGGAAGGTAGTACCCTGGTGGATGCAGTCCTGTTTACTAGAAAAACAGCTCCTTATCGTCCTTTAGACCGGGTTCGAAACCAAATTATAATATATGTTTTTTTTGGCAGTTGAAATATCTATATTGGATTCGAATCAGATCGTTGGATCTGGTGGGTACGATCATCAGCCTATGTACATTGCTCCAACAAGGTGGTGAGGAACTAATATTTATATATAACCAAGGGCATACCTTTCACATTAAACAAACATACTGTCTGTACCGCTTTTACATAAAACAAAAGGTGACGAGCTTCGCACTCAACAAATGTTTCATTTTCACTTTCATTGAATATGACCGGAGAGAAACAAAAAATGTAAACCGCGAAATCCAACATTTTTCTCCGTATGGTCAAAGGATGTGATGTCAGACATAGGTTGTCTGCTTGTATTCTTTCTTTGTAAAATGTTAACAGTACATTTGGAAACCTTACGTCCGCCAAACACAAATAACTAAATAAGTAACCATCACTCATATGGAATAGTATCGTGACCTTGGCGAATATAGTTAGACATAATTATCGACCCTGAACCATTTTGACCTTGTGTGCTCCCGTGACCAAGAAACGGTAGTACTTATAGATGCATCATCACGCCACATCAAAGTTTCACGGTATCTTTTATTTGAACTCTTGTTGATATAACGACCACCCTTTGATTTCACTTTGAACATAATAGATATGATCCATGTAACTGTGAGGTATACTCTTGATTTTTTGCACTATGTCTGACGATATAAATCCACTGTTAACGGCCTCAACAACAGGTGCGTGGAATCGGGCGTGTTTCAACATAAAATTCTAGCTTTGTTGAAAGAAATAAAATATTCGCATCTGTATGATTGACGTACTAATTATATACTCAATAACATATTTTCAGTTACAGTTACACATAAAACTTGGATACTTTCATTAAGTGTGCTTATACATATGCTTGTAATTTCAGAGCGCTTTCGTATGTATACGTTCATACACGTGAACATCCTTTACGTTGGTGAGGTAACAAAAACATTGTCAAAAAATGTCATTTGACAAAAAAAAAGATGGAACAGATGTCAGTTTTGGATGTTAAATTACATAGAAAACATCCTACATTTGTGATGTTTCCTGGATTCCTCCTACCAAGGACATAGTGTGCAAATAGTCAGACAGGACTTCATTGTAATATAGAACAGACTTTATGGATGACAACTTCTTTTATTCGTGAGGATGAGCCCGATCATCGTACCTGTGATAGAAAATAAACAATTTCAGACTAGCTTCGTCACACTAGCTCACAGGTAATGCTTATTTATGATACCGATTCCTGTACCGTTGTCGAGAAGTTATCCATAGAGTTTGTTCTATATTGTACTTCCCATCTTCTAAAATGCCACTCAAAGAAGGACTTCATGGGTTTGTTGCAGTATACTGAGATGTCTGACAGTGGTATACATCTGTCTACAGTATATACATTTGCCATATTTTTTGATATTTTGCCTCGTTGGAAGTTCATCAAACGAAAACAATTACAAGCTCCATAAATATGAAAATGTTTTTACAAAGACCTTTCAGTAAATGCAGTCAATTCGAGAAAATGAAATTTGATATAACAAAGGGATTGCAATATTTTTGCGGCATCGCAATGAATGTAATATTTAAAACATCTGCAGTGCCGTTGATGGTTCCACGGGGTAATGATCTCGATGACATTATGTTGCATGATAAAAGCTTTATATATAATTAAAATTGTTTTTACATATTAGATTTCAGTTGTGTTGGTAGGAATTTGGCCTCGGTGGATTCTCTTTGAACATCATCAAAATTCCCATGACCGGACAGTTTGTTGACATTTAGCAAGCATATTCGCTGAGTATGCTGTTATTAATTAATGAAATCCTTAAAAACACATTACACTCAGCTTCATAGTTGAAACTGAAACGATCAGTGAGCAATATACTTCAGTCCAAACTCCTTTACAGCGATGTTTTCTTGACTGAAAGACTGGAAATATGTGTCGTTTACAAGTTGGATCGAAGCCCATTCTTTGAATATGAATTCCCGCGCGAAATATATGGTTAAATATTAATGTCAAATCCATGGTTGGGCTTTACATATGAAAATTATATCTGGAATATATTTGGCACTACCACAACGCCAGTATTATGTTTTATCACATGATCTGTGCATGTTAGAATGATGCCCAAACCAACACCATTTTTAAAACTCCATGCTACTGTAAGCTACGGTAATTTTCAAGCTACTACATACTCGACAAAAACTTCCTCAAACTTAGATAATTTTATATCATTGCAAAGCATGTGAGTCTGTCTATCCGTATCGTTTGTTCTTAGTTATAATACAAATTAATGGTAATTGGTTCAGGTTTCCTGTGCAACGACTGTCGCGACAAGCAGTGCCGTCCTGAGTAGACCTTCGCGAGTAGCTGTTGTTGCGATGCGAAGTTAATCCAAAGTCACTCATAGATAGCAAATACAGTAATGTACGTCATCATACCACAACTAGTAATGATAGAAATTGATAGCGATAACACATTTGACTCTTTAACATATCCTACAATTGGTACATGGCTTGTAATAAGATGACAGGTTTCCACTTTATGAACCAATGGTAGTACAGATATCTGTCAAGATCTCTCAGATACAATCTATGCCATTTTCTCTTCTCTTTGTTCCTCTTTGTCGCATGTTCCGGAACATGAACACTGGCGTCATTGAACGCTGTGAACTATCAATCATAGCATGCATATCACATGAATACAGAGAACCATCTTTTATACCAAATCCATTCCAGCATACCTTATACATAATTAAATGAAATGTCCGCTGACTAACAACCTGTCCTGTGTAAACTGATCACTGAACTGGAAATGTAATAAATGGAAATGAATTAATGTTATCTCAGATGGACATCACATGTCGCTATCTCTCAAAATCAGATTTACAAAACTGAACTCTCATTGTCAAAATCAAACGTTCCAAACATGATTAAATGTAGTAATTGCAAAAACTATACTCATGTGTATTTGAAATGGTATCAGTTGCATACCCTACGTTATTGGATACCATCTTGACAAAAGCGATTCCATTGTGCTCTTCAGCTTGTAATGCCAGTGCTGTCACTCTCCGCTGGGTAAGAGACGCAATCATTTAAACAAATACGATAATAAACGTTAAGACGAGACCTTGTTCAAGGGTATTCGAGTTTCTCCACAGACACGCGATGTTGTTAGTGGCGATGACCTAGTTGCGTTTACTAAGGCGCCAGTAGTTAGACATTAGAACACTCGTGGGAAATTATGCGACCTTTGAGTACATCTTCTGCTGTTTAATGTTCAATACGAATCTCATTTTTCCTTTTATATCATAATCACTGTGGATAGGAAATAAGCATTAGCACTACATATCGACTTGAATCAGAAGCGCACGCAGTTAGTATGGGATACTACGAATAGAAACAAATTCCAGTATAATTGCTTTTACTTTATATTCTATTTGAAATTCTTAAGCATGTTGACATGGAACTATTTCAAAGTATGAACTAAATCTACGTACTCAGGGAGAAGTATATATGTGTTCGAGGGAAGACAGTCTGTCTTTGTGAAGTAGCATATGTATGTGGCCGGGACGCTAGTTTGCGTTGTGTTTGCTTTAACGCCATTAAAGTCAAGTATTATACACATATTAGTTAAAGGCTATCCAATTATTTAAAGTAGATGCGACTGTCTTCATTTTAATATTTTGTCTCAAATGTATAATGTTTTAAATGTTTAATGACAATTGGACATGTCCTTCGTTAATATGATCTTGTACCTTTGTACCAATGTGTGACATCCCCGTGCGTTGAGACAGATACCAACTCCATGTGGACATTGTAAAAGACATTGTATGGGCTTCATCCATAACCAGAACACATTGACTATGCATTTGGTTCAGAAAGTAGTATTTTGCTACACACATAATATATTGTAAAATTTTGAAACCTCTGTTATCTCACAGATGCATAGCAGGACATAGTACTGTAAGTCCTCAGGGTTCCTAGTATGGTGATCTAACTTCAGTCGTTGGTAATCTATAGCCTGTTTTTATATTGTATTGTCATGTATAGTTAAAATATTTTAGCTTCAGTTACTAGTTTTATATTTATATCTGTGATAATCAAGTTGTTTTACTGTCCTTCGGTGACATAATTTTATAATTTACCTTTAATTGTGAATATATTTATGACTTCATTTAGGCAGGATATGGCTGAAATATTGCCGATGTGACTTAAAATCTTAACTCACTCACTCACTCACAGATGCATATGTCATTCAGCGAGAATCTACAAACGGAGGAACCTCTTGGAAATGCACTCATGGATGTGTATTTCCAGATAGCTAATCAGGGGCATTTATTTCAACGCAATCCGGTAACAACATCCATTGTATTTCCATATTATGCACGACGCTATCCCTTCTGTTGAACTCTTGGCATTTGTTCATCCCGAGTTACTTGTTCCTGATACAACATGTCTGACAACTATCTACATTTACTTACTAATAGTACAGCTTCCCTAACTACAAGCATTCATGATCAATCAATCAGTCTGATTTTAGTCATATCCTCTTACGACTCGCACATGGTCTTGGGATTCTTAAGTACGGATTATGTTTTCGATCAACAACGTTATGATGAGTTGCCCATTTAATCCAACCCTACGGTATGTCTGAAGTGAATTTAGCTGACGCAGAAGATGACCGTTTAATATGTAAGAAATACCTGCCACCACGTGCTGTTGGGAGAAACTTACAATCTATCTGAGCGTTTGCCATTTCGAATGTGATGCAACAACCTCCATATCCAGCATATATATATACTAGTTCTTTAGTATGATACTGAGAGAACATAATGAAGTGAATACACTTCATGTAATCTCTGAGTTGATTGGAGTGAACACTGTTCGTTGCCAGTCAGGGCCTGTAGAGATGACCCACTGACGGCAGTCCCTTGTTAATCCCTTGTTATAACAACATCAAACATCATAGACAAACTGGAGGTGCCCTTCCTGCGAATGGGAAATTTAGGAGTGTCGACGTCCTGAGAATGAACCGTAAGAAATATACTGTCGTACAGAGGTATGAATGAACTTGACCTAAATAGAACGGTATTACCGTCGTTAACAGTAAGGTGTTATACCTTACTGTTAACGACGGTAATACTGTTCTATTTACAAATTGCATGAACCTGCAGAAAGAAGCTCGATCTGGGATTATGTGTGACATTACTGTTGAGTTCCTGGTGGAAATGATTCAGCTAAATTCCTTTAAAGCATGACTTACGATACTGATCATGTTTGTGATTCGTGTTTAGCTTAGTCCATTGTATGTGTTCTGAAACAACTGACATCGTGTTTGGAGAGCTGTTGGAAGCACATTATAAGTGCTCGAGCAGTGAACCAGTCAGTGGCAATAACATCGGATAATGTTCCGATAATGTTCAAACGTTTACAGTTCTAATGGATAATCCACCGATACAAGCTTTGCTACCGGCGTGCATGAAGGCTATCAATGGATGGATGTATTCAGGCAGAAAATGTTGTGTGACACAGCATGTTGATTTTGAATACCCTAGTGTAATTAGATATCTTAGTCACATTTGAACGAATTAGAATCTAGTTTTGTTCAGTGTCATGGAAAAATTGATGTTTGACACAGTATGTGTCTTTGTACTATAACATTTTGAAGGCCTTTTGTTACAGTGTCTTGCTATAGGTGAGGTGAAATGGGGCTTAACGGCGCACTTAACAATATTTCGCTCATATGACGACGTGCATGCGTGTGTATGTGTGGCTGCTTGTACTAGCCCAGACTTAAGCTGCTGGTTTAATAGTGCATATTATGCATGAATACCCAACTCAGACACATTTATACTGACTCCGAGCCAACCAGTCCTGTTGTACCCATTGATGCCGAGCCCAGGCAGGGACCAGCAAGTACCATATTATAACGTCTTTTGGGGAATGCCGGGTAAACCCTCGACCTTCCGCTCTCCGGGAAGTCGTCCTGCTATAGATAGTTCCCCGAGAACTAGGAAATCAGTCTTCATTTGCAGGGAATATGAAAGCCTCTTCGCTGCCTGAAAGTGGTTTGATGGTACGTAAGGAAAACCTAGAACAGTATGGGCTTGCAACAACCCTCTCTGGAACACATCCGCATGATATATCCGACACACAAGTTATCTCAAAATGCATGTTAATATTACGTTCGTATCAGGTTTGCCACTATACCTTTAAAACCACAGCACACCGTAATAGTAATAGTAACAGTCCGCTTATATGGCGCTCATGTCCAGATACATTGCCTGCTCACGGCGCTACGTACATTACTATCCCCGGTCATAGGACACTATCGTACTTTCCGATACTTTTCAACTCACTGGGGAGGATACAGCCATGGTGCCTGTTAGGCGCAATGAACTTTACACTCACATTGTCAGCACATCCTCACGGGTACCCTTTTTACAGCTGGATGAACTGAGGCAATGTGGATCTAAGTATCTTGACCAAGTATACTACGCAAATGTGCCCACCTCGGGACCCAACCTAGGTGCCTCCACCGGGGATCGAACCCAGGCCTTCAGTGTGATAGACAGACGCCTTACCACTGCACCGCTGCGCTCCACAGGAGTACAAAGATACACAGAGGTGTAGCAATATTTCTTTTATCTGTACAAAGACGCAACATGATGTCCTCATGTTATCAATCAAACAAATACCTAACCCTAAGCGGCGTAAAGACATAGCATTTTTAACTTCACATGTACACGATGATGCTCATTGCAAGAGGAGACGCGAATGCTATATTCCTTTTGACATGAAAACCCATTCTAAATCCCCTGACAGTAATCCAGTTATTACGACGTGTGATCGTAATTTCCAAGTTTCTGTGAAGTCCATGGTGGAGTACAAGAAACGTCCACAGATGAAGTCATTCATCACGACCCTGTCACCCTCAACCGTTAACGCCTTTCCTCTGCTAAATGAGATGAATGAATGTGTTTTCATGTGTACCAACTGTTGAGCATATTAGCGAAGAAAATACACTCACAGCTGCCGTGTGGCAATGTCTGGGGCTCTATATCACATTGATGCTCGCGGGTTGGTGAGCACCGCGTAAGAAAACTGCGCTATCTGTAGTCCCTACAGAGAAGGCCGATTTACCAAAAATTTCTTTTCATAAGTTTTCATTTTCACTTTGGCTTGAAGTGTTGATTATATTCTTGCTGTCTACGAGACGATTATGTAACAGACATTCCCAGGCTTGTTATAATATCATATCTGGAAATTCTGATGTAAATATATGATATAATTCCATGCATCAGCATTCCATCTCCTTCAAACACATGGAATGACTGAATTAAGTCAAATTTCTTAACTTACATGTACATGTAGATCAAATGGTGCTTCGTGATATACCAGACACATATCAGTACGTAAACATGTCTTTAGAAACGGAAATTGTGTTTTTATTTAACCCCCGCACCAGTGATAACAATATGCTCAGAGCCAATGGATCGTAGAGTACTTGTGCGCGATCGTGCCCTTCATGTCTTCCAAGTCAACAAGATCTTTGCTATTATTTCAAATCATCGGGACTAAGCTGGTCTTAGGTGACGTTTACGTAAATGAATAAAATGTTACACGCCCCGAGTGATTCCGGCATTATAAGAGATCATGATGCTTCTTTTTAATATACATGCCTACCCAGATACATTATTCTGGCGTCTTGCTGGCATGTGCTTTGTTTAAATGCTTACTGCCAAGCAGTCTAACGAACACGTCTTATCTTTTAAAGTCTATCGAATGAGAAAGGCAGGGATAGACCAACCGACCCAACGCTCTGCATTAGACGTTCGATCTCCAAGGTCAGTGAGTCCGTCATCTCGGATGAAATCACGTTTTACGTGTTCATATACAAGATGAAGTTCAAACCTAATCTCCTCAAAGATATGACGGACATATCATTAATGATATGCCCTGGCTCTGAATGGAATATATGCATGACTGACTGAGTTTAGTTTTACGCCGCTTTTAGCAATATTCAAGCAATATCGCGGCGGGGAACACCAGAAATGGGCTTCACATATTGTACCCATGTGGGGAATCGAACCCGGGTCCTCGGCGTGACGAGCGAACGCCTTAACCACTAGGCTACCCCACCGCCCCATATATGCATGAACACACATGCTATAGCTCCAACGCACAACAGGATTTCGTTGTTTGTAAACATTTTGATGTTAACTTCATGATCTCTTATTAATGAATGGCAAGACGAATGGAAGTTCTCTAGCCTCATTAGAGTTTAGGTTTCATTATATTGTTCACATTTCATGTATTTCAGGTCTTTGCATGCAACATAATATGCAGCTCAAGTCATAAACCACGGTTCATGTAACAACCTCCAATGATACTATTGTGGTATATATAATATGCAGCTCAAGTCATAAACCACGGTTCATGTAACAACCTCCAATGATACTATTGTGGTATTTGTTTGCGTCGTTATGAAACACAGTGTTTAAATTCAGCGACTGGCTTATTCATGAAGAGTGTAATTTATGTCTGTGTGTTTACCCTCTAGATTTGAGGGAAACGATATTTGTGTCACCTGTACACATGGGGAAGGTAATGAGCTTCATGGGAATATAATAAACTAAATAAATCATTTTGAAATTAGATATTGTATGTTCTTTCAAAACAATTCAGGAAGACATGTGTTCGACACAAAGCTAGAGTTTCTCAGTCTGTACCTGCACGTAAATACACGACGCTCTATTTAGATGTTTGTATATGTTGGGCGCGAGATACTAACTCACACACGTCTTTTAAAAATATGAACAGCACCTAATAACTATTTAGCTGTCGGATGCCACAAAAGTAAACTTTGTGCAAGCATCGCTTTCCTATTAAATCGACTTGCTTCGTCTTCAATGAGAAATAGGACAAAACCATGTTGCAAGAAACCTTTTCATCGAAACAAACATAATCTTCTTGGAGACGTTATCTCCACGAGGGAAACACTCATGACTTGCAGCGTGTCGGACAGCCCATGACGTCAAGTGAACAAGACAACCATATTCAGTTGGTGCATCTACCTTAGTTTGGGTGTGAAAGTGAAATAGGTGCTCGATGCCTTCACAACTCATGGGAGGTCACAATTCATCATCGTTAATGTCAGATTTGCTTGTGCTAACGGGACGACATACCTGGGGTCCGAGCTCTACAGTTGTGTAAATTGGTGAATGAGTGAGTTTAGTTTTACGTCACACTCAGCAACATTCCAGTTATATGGCGGCGGTCTGTAAAATAATCGAATCTGGACCAGCAACCCAGTGATCAACAGCATGAACATCGATCTACGTATTTGGGATACTATGACATGTGTCAACCAAGTCAGCGAGCCTGACCACCCGATCCCGTTAGTCGCCTCTTACAAGCATGGGCTACTGAAGATCAATTCTAACCCGGATATTCACGGGTAACCAGGGGTTCGAGTTCTACCCGTTGAGTAAATGGAACATATGACATCGCGTGCTTAATGTCCGACCACTCGTTTTACGTTACGTTGATGTTTTCAACTGCTAAATACATGACCAAACGAATGACCAAATATTATGTTGTTATTTTTAATAACATCACCGCTGCGTATGGAACCCATTTCCTTTCCCCATTCGTTTAGAATCCCCAGCAATTGCACTCCAAACTATTTAAGCAGACTCTGTCCAGTCATGTGCTGACATTAAACGTGTGTCGAAGGAAGCGTGGGAGAGAAAGAGTTTGGAAAAAGATTCCCAATCTGGGCGATCTGTTCACCAGCACCACAAAAGAAAACATTGGTGCTATCCACTGAACAATAGACGCATTTGGAGGAGACCACAGGCTGACTTCATGGGTCAGCAGAAACAATCATTAAAATCAACACATGTCTACACAAGGTTTCTGCCCGATGCCTTATCAGAATGCTACCAGATGAAATGAATGCTAAGCCGATCATCGCCTCTAATGCGCTGTTAACCCGATAAAATCGCCACCTTGAACATTCCCATTTTGTGTTACTGACAGGTGTTAAGACTCACCTAAATAAAAGTTTACGACAGCCAGAACCACTCAGGAAGTTAAAGCCCGTTCTTTTCATAGAGGACAGGAATCGTACAATTCGATTATTCGTCAAACACATCGATTGTTTATCATGCACATCGATTATTCGTCAAACACAGAAGATTATTCATGCAACTATAAAAGTGAGTGTGTGTGTGTGGTTTTACGCCGCACTCAGCAATATTCCAGCTATACAGTGGCGACCTGTCGAGTCTGGACCAGACAATCCAGTGATCAACAGCATGAACATCGATCTGCGGTTACTGAAGATCAATATTTAACCCGGACCTTCACGGGTTTCATGCAACTATAAAAGCAAACTTTGATTCAGTGTTCTTCGCCATCACGTTCGGGTTACAACTGATCTTGAGCAACCCATGCTTGTCGTAAGAGGCGACTAACGGGATCGGGTGGTCAGGCTCGCTGACATGGTTGACACATGTCATCGTATCCAAATTGCGGAGATTGATGCTTATGATGTTAATCACTTGATTGTCTGGTCCAGACTCGATTATTTACAGACCGCCGCCATGTAGCTGTATCATTACTGAGTGCGGCGTAAAACTAAACTCAATCAATGACTATACAATAACTTATTACAGGAATGCGAATACGCAGTACCCCGTCCACATTCTTTACCAGATCTTGGTCCAGGACGTTTTAAAGCCCACAAGAGTATTCGAGTTCTAAGTATGCTTGGGCCAACACATCCTCTTGTGTTTACATGTTACATATTACCTTAACCCATTTCTCGCCGATTTGATCAATCAAGATGTGCCTCAATTATTCTGAAAATTTCTCTTTAAGCAAATGAACAAAAAATGAACGTATCGTTTATCGAAATGCCCCTGAAAGTTCAATTGTTCATGTATCATCGACTCGAGGTTCAATCTGTATAATGTAGCGAACATCATTAATCACTGCTGGAGCAAATCCTGGTAAATGCCATCGGAATGGTTGCAGCGCCAGTGTTATTTATGCCTATGGAACCAGGTCAGAGTGACCCGAGGCAAGAGCCATTACGGGTCACTCGACCAAAATGGTGGCACTAATAGAAATGTCAATGGAAATACCTTGAATCGACATAACACCAAAATATGGAGATATAATCATACTGATTAGAGGCAAAGGGATTTGCTGCCTCAATTACTCCCACACTTGCATCGATTACCGCCGATTAACAAATTTAAACACAAAGCAGCGTGTGATAACGTATCGATGTTTGATGGCTTACGACACCATTGTTTCATTTCATTTCTGAAAAGCACGATGCTTCGAATGAATTTACGATCCAGTCGTAAAGATAATGTTGACAGTATAAATTGTGTAGAAATATGAAACTCGTGGTTGTGTATATGTAACTGCTAGCATAACTCATTTTTTCTATGACAGTAGTTGAAATTCATTCGATAAAATGGACCCATTATCGAAAAATTAAAAAATCTTTTTATGTAATTGTGTAAGTTGGCGGTCTTTGTATCTCTAGATATGGACGTAAATACTTCATGTAACCTGATTCGTCACCGTTAAATGTGAAGTGTTGCTGTACATGTTTCGCATCCAGTATGCATCTGTACTCGTAGCTGCTTCATTTCAAGTACATCTGCACTGAGGTATCCAACATGATATTAAACATAATATTCACCGTCGAAATGTCATGGTATCGCCTTTCTTCTACCGATGCGCAATTCTTGAGAAATTGGAAGCCCGAGCTCGTTGTGTTGTATGACCTGACACACTTAGCATGTAAAACATGATTATGAAACTATTGACTAGCTGGCGATAGACGGGTCCTGGTTAATAGCAGTAGCACAATGTGGAGATTTCAGAATGCAGTGCCGTCTATATGATCACTTTTCAGTACACTCAGTGAGAGAAGCACTTATCACTATGGCAACTCTTACAGAAACGTGAGAATTTCAAGAAAACACACGTGAAGAGAGAGACTGATTACTTTATGAAACATTTTCATAAAAGAATGTTTTCCTATACGACAGATCCTCAAATGTGCATCTTAGATGAAAGCTTAAGTGATCGGATATTCATGAATTTAATATTGAGTTTTCTACTTTTCCCACTCTGAGATAATTTTCTTCCATTCCATTACGGAATTCAAGTGGCATATGAGGTCCTCAATGTAAATACGAATGACGTTGGGATGTTTGCGCGTTTGAGAGCATTTTCGTTTGATTCTCATTTCATTTTTTCAACCTTCACAACGGATATTGTGAAAGCAACGCTGCAAACACCTAATTCGATTCATTAGCAGCAAACACGACGAAATTAAACCATATGCAGATATTGGCTGACATGGACAGGTACGTGTTGAATAGGAAACATTCTTTGAAATATTTTCAATTTCTTCATTTTATAGAAACCAAAATTCGGTGCGGGTTTGATATATTTTCTGGATAGCTGCCCTATCAAACTCCGTCCACATAATATGTGCATATCGAGGCAAGTTTTGGTTTAAGGATGGAGCCAAATTACTGAGGATATAATATGTGGGCGTGATGAGGGAGGGTCGTCGCAGTCGTGCAGGTCTCAGGCGTTTGCCAGGTTGATGAAATCCTCATCTAATGATGCTTACAGACCAAAAAACAAAATCAGTTCGAACACGGGATTCGATCACACGATATAGGTCTCTAGAACGCCCTGAGCATGTATCCTTGCACAGCTAATATAGACCACTCTGGTGTCCACATCGCTACACTTGTGGTTACATCTTTCATCCATGGACACAGTATTTAGAGCTAGTTTTTGGTTTGGTTTGGTTGCTGTTTAACGCCGCACTCAGCAATATTCCAGCTATTTGGCGGTGGTCTGTAAACAATCCAGTCTGAACCAGACAATCCAGTGATCAACTCAGTGAGCATCGATCTACACAACTGGGATACGATGACATGTGTCAACCAAGTCAGCGAGCCTGACCAACCGATCTCGTTAGTCACCTTTTACGACAAGCATGGGTTGCTGAAGACCAACTCTAAGCAGGATCTTCACGGGTGTTAAGAGCATGTAAATGTGCTGGCACAACTGTTGACATGAAACCTCATAAAAGTGAATACTTTGATTTTGTTCACCAATGGTGTATGTAGTGTATGGTCTGTTAGAGAAAAAAACGTCCATTAATTGAAACAATATACATCTAAGTTTTAGGTAGCATGTTATTGAAGGACGTGTCCAATACCGACACTGCAAATTTGTACACGCTAATGGCCGTTGCTGTGTGCTCTTGTGCCATGAAACAACGTTGAACGAAATTACATGTTATTAGGCTGTAACTGGCTCCTGTATACAGCATATCACGTAATATTAACTCGATATCTGTGTGCAGCCAGTGACAGAAGGTTTTTACTGGCTTGCTGATCAAATAACAGTAGCAGCAATTTCCTTTGAGAATAGATTCATCACTTTGGAACAAGATAATGGTGACAGAATCACATTTAGGATTCAATGAAACCTCCCACAATGCTGTCTCATTGTCCCCTTGTAAATATTGGAATAAGCGGTGGCGACCAATCGTGTTAATTAATGGTATGGTTTACAGGAGTACATGTTGTCACTGGAAGAGCGCGTGTGATTGTGTGGTTTTTGCAATGCTATCTGAGTGAGTCAGTGAGTTAATATTTAACGTCACATCTAGAATATCACAGATATGTATGTAAAACAAGTAATTAAATCTAAAACGTTTTAACTATAGGGGAAAACAATACAGTATAAAAATGGGCTATAAATCGCCAATAACTGAAGGTAGATCACCATACCAGGGACCATGGGGACTTACATTACTTTTGCTACCTGCATGGACCCTAGTTGGATTTACACCATCCCTTCAGCCATTGGCCAATGCTATCTGAGAGACTCGTTTAACGCTATCACAGATAAACAGAATAACTACATTTGGCCACCGTGGTAGTGTAGGTTTATGATGTATGGACCGACACAATAACTCCCTCCCACATGAATCTCCAGGAAAAATAACTGGACTTCCACATTATAAGGATATATTAATTAATTTAATTTTAGAGGAAGTAAACGCATCCAAATGATTACACCAGGGACATGTTCACTGTGTAGGCAACATCAATTGTACTAAGAGTACGCAACTCCTCATCTCATATTTCGTTCATTATGGCATCATTTACGCCACCAACTATGTACTAGACACGGTTCTATGTTATTCCAAATGTATATATAACATATGGGACAAACCTCGTAACCATGGGGTATTTATGATTTTGTAAACAGAAGCCAAACTCAACAAACTGATGTTGATCTCATAATTCAGTTTGTATTTAATATACTTTTGGAAAATACCATCAATAAGATATTTCTTAAAATAACGTCCTGTATCGCTGGTTGACAATGCAGTGTTTGGCAAGCACTTTATCGTGTACGTTGTATTTCAACATGATTGTTTCAGCTGTTTTTGTCTCATGCCAGTCTTAAACCGGTCCCTTTACCCTCCCCACAGCTTTCATTCAACATGCAGGAATCACTATCAAGTGGACAATCAAAAGATGCTGATCAGCTTCTTCCACAGAATGTCATGGTCGATTCTAGGCGTCATTGGCAGAACATAACGCTGCTTTACAAACCTTAACTTTTACCAATCGGGATTCTGGCAGCTATCATTTGTCTTTTTGTTCACATTGTGAGCGTACGTTGGTTCCGTGAGAGTGTTTGAATTGTGTAGATACAATTGAGTGTGAGATATTTTGAGATTTTTTTCTGCGAAAACAAGAATTGATTGACTGTGTGGGAGACAATCCGTGTCTCTAACATTGTCTGGAGAATGTATTCACGTAGACTTGACGACATCCATATATACATATATAACACTTAAATACACGGAGGGTGTTCCGGGGGGAATTGTTTGAGTTGTGATATATTCCTTCTCAAGGCATAACTTGACACCTGGGTCAAATTAAGCTCATGTAGAAATATCTCCAACATAACATATACATGATAAAACATTGCACTAATATAACCTTCACGAGATTGTAGACAATAGCTTGACGAACGTACATTTTGCACAGAGATGTAATGCAGATATATCATGGACATTGTCGGATGTCATAGTTTTATGCGAGACTCATTGTATGAAGAGTTAATGATTTCAGCCATAACTCACTCACTCACTCACTTTGTGCTCAACATGCCGTGTTGCTCCTATTCAGCAATGGTAAGGAAATACAATACCATCGAATATTCGATGATTGACTTGGGGCTATCTCGTTGAGTTGATCGTTGATCGTACTAGCTATTGTCATGTCGTGCAGTATTCTGATCAAGGTCAAACTTGTGTATTAATCGAATGGTAAGTCAAAACCATCAACGCCAGAAAATGACCTCTTCGGGTTATCTGCCGAAACAGATTTCATTGGAATTGACAAGAAGAATGATGAAACTATATGCATAGATCGCTGAAAATCATTAATGACACCAGGTGTTCTCAAATTGGAAAACAAGGTCTCCACCTGCTACAGCCGCCACTCACATATCACGCTTGTGATATGTTTTTGTATAAAAATGTACATAATACAGCACACCACAATTAGGTTCAGAACACCTTTATTACCTGCGCAGCACCTTTGTAGTGGCGTTAGTATGTGGTAGTAGGTGAAATGCGTTCGACAGTGGCAGTGGTAGTCATAGCCAGAAGGCGCTACGTTATGAGTATAATTGTGTTTATTTTCAGATCAGTCCTACGGTGTTATCAACTGAGGCGGTTAAATACTCATTACTACCTCAGGCAACAAAGACTCCATAGTGTGACCTTGTGTGAACAGGAGAGGGATATTAGTTTTCGAGATGAGGTAAAATTGGCGTTAACATTACTGTTTGTAGTTGTATAGCAAAGTGGTTTATATATATATATATATATCTGTGTGTGCTTTTGTGTGTCTTGTGTGTGTGTGTGTGTGTTGCTGCTTGTCGATGTCTGTATTTCTATTATAGTTCCTTGTTTCCAGTTAACTACTAACACCTGTAGGTGTAATATACTAAGCAAAATAAATATTCACATGTGTCACTTTATGTCCCAAACATACCCATCTGGTTTGTGGAAATAATGAGTGTAAGGTGCGCTTGGTGCAATAGCCCCCCCAAAAAAACAAAATACAAAAGACAAAAACAAAAACAAAACCAAAACATCAAACCAAACACACACACACCACACACACACACACACCCACCCCCACCCACACAATCAACAGAAACACGATGGGGTCACTTTATGATTTCACATCGACAAGCCATCTGTATTGGTGCTTGTCTAATGCCTCCCCTTACATTCACTTCATCAATGCAACGTTGCCTCAACGTCTCAAGGTGCGAAGACTTTTTCCAAGAGCATCACACTGCACGTGCAACAGCCACATTAGACAGGCCAGCCTGGAGCATTTGCACGTTCATTTGAACTAACAAGGTTCAATCGTTGTTACATGTTTAGGCACTAAAATTAGGGTCACGTAAGAGGTCATTGTTATGTTTTAGAAAAGAACACGTTTTGTTTCCGTTTAATGAATTTTGATAAATTAAAGACGAAACTTGTTGGTGTTTAGAGCACATGCCAAAACTGCTTGCATCAGACGTAATTATGGTCAAATAATACCAATATCAGTTATCCTCATATCCTGCATATTCATATGTCATAACGGACAATTTTTGGAAAATAAAATTTTAAAAAATGATAGTAGCCATGTATGAAATCTCCGATTGTGGGCGTCGACTACGTGTGTCAAACATGAGAACAAACAGGTTCTGCAAGTCTTTCATACCATTTCCCCTAATGTAATCAATCAGTGTTACGCGTGCAGCTTAAATAATAATTACCTGCGTGTCAGCTATTGTATAATATGCACTCTTGAATATATATCTATAATGTATTGCATTCATCAAGGATTTGCATGTTTGGCTGCTCGGGTCATTATTTTGCAAGAAACATTTCCCTCTGGACAATAAAGTCCATCTCATCTTATATTATCTTATCTCCAGTACATGAAAGACGTCTATGAAGCAGGGAGGATCGGAAGGTATAGCGGCCGATGTACTGAAATCCAATCAATATTGATTAACACGGGTTACGTCACATGACCTGAGCCAGTCACTTGGGCAATGCGTGGAGTAATGGATGATTGTGTCATGTCATGTATGATTAATGGCGCCGTCTTGACATAAACCATTGAAATTAGCAGGCCAACTGCTCTTCATCAATGTGAACACATTGTAGCCTGCGTTATTTCAAAACACGAATCAAAGGCTATTTTAAGAGCAGTGGATTTAACGTGTTGAATAAATGAAAAACAATGAGCTTTTAAGACATTCTGTTCCTTCCTGCTGCCTCTTCGCAATGCTACGCTGTTGCTGTATCTAATATATACTGGACAAAAATAGTTAGGGATATATGTATAGTTTGAAATTATGAATAATGATCTATTTATTCATTGACACACTAATCAAATATCAATCATAAAAAACACCAATACCCCTAACTTATTTTGTCCAGTATATGATATGGAGACACGGTAAAGACACGGTAAAGATGCAAGTTTGCAATTTATCACATGTACATCTGTTGCGTCTTTTATTTTCGAGAACGTGTTCAAGATTGATTAGTTATCAATGTGAATAAGGAGCTATAGCAAAACAGTATGTACAGAAAATGCAAAATATGTAAATCTAAATAATGTCTAGCATCCTTTGTATATAGACGCGTGCTGGGCTCGATGATGTAGCTGTCTTGTGTTATACTGTTGGCAACCATGCAATACCCTTGTCAGTGAGACATGCAACCTGCCCTGCTATTGCATAATTGTGTACAACGAGAGTCCAGAACACTGTTTTGAAATGGCAGAATACTAATTTCGAACGAATTAAACTACTCCAGTTAACAGTGGGACTAGTCGTCTCCTTGCCCATGCATTTATAAGATTAAGCATTTTCTGGCTGCTAGAAATAATCTCATACCATTGGCATTTGCTGGTTGCCAAATAAACTCCTTCAGGAACCAATTTGCAATTTGATATAAGCCCTTAATCAAGCAATTATTCCACGACACTACCCCCATAACCCTTTGTTGTTCTCCAAGAGGTCGCCACGCGGTTACTTCTGTTGACTGACAGGCCGAGCCAATAGGAAGGATCACAGTGGCATTAAAAGCAGGACGTGTGCGTGACTGTATCAAACGGAATGAACGTAATGAACATGAATCTCATAGCTTATGGCAACATTTCTGAAAAAAAATAGGCGAGCAGAGAATACTGTGTTCGCATGCCTTTTTCAACTTCCTTTCCATATTTACGTTCCTTTCCATATGTGTCTTCGTTTCTTTTCCTTATGGACCTTCCTTTCCTTATGGACCTTCCTTTCCGTATTTACCTTCCTTTCTTTTCCATATTTATCTTCGTTTCCTTTCCATATGGACCTTGCCTTTTCCATATTTACCTTCCTTTCCATATTTATCTTCCTTTCAACCGCCTCCGTGGTGTAGTGGTTAGAGCGTCCGGAAGGTCGCGGGGTTCGATCCCCGGCCGCGTCATACCACAACACGTGATTTATGGTACGTGTTGGTCCCTGCGCTCGGCATTAATGGGCACAACAAGGACTGGTCGGCTCGGAGTCAGTATAATGTGTCTGAGTAAGGTATCCATGCTTAAGTACGGCATGGTATATCAGTGAGCTAGCACTATAAAACCAGCTTACGTCTTGGCTAGTACAAGCAGCCTCACATACATATGCATTCACGTCGTCATATGAGCGAAATATTCTCAAGTACGACGCTAAACCCCATTTCATCGCAGCTTCACCTACCTTCCTTTCATTTCAACATTTACCTTCCTTCCATTTCCATGTTTACATTCCTTTCGATATGTACACTTTCTTCCATATTTACCTTCATTTCATTTCCATATTTACCTTCCTTTCCATAATTACCTATCTTTCCATAATGACCTAACTTTCCACAGTTACGTTTCTTTCCACATTTACCTGCCCAAACAGGGTTCTGTATATCCAAACAGCAGATGGATGAGGTTAGAATTATTGTATCCTTTTTATTGCTGGTGATCTACACCCCGTTGTGAATAATCGTTGCAATAAATAATCAAACACAAGCTAGTGATACTTTTACGGTCTAAATTTACATATCGTTAATACAGAACATGTGCTAGTCATTACAGGGCTGTAAAACAGCGTATGGTACCGTCGGTTTTAAATAACCAACCACTCACAAGGCGAAGCTCCTTAACTGTGAGTTCAAGGAAAGAGTGAGTTAGTGTGTGAGTTTAGTTTTACGCCGCACTCAGCAATATTCCAGGTATATGGCGGCGGTCTGTAAATAATCGAGTCTGGACCAGACAACCCAGTTATCAACAGCATGAGCATCGATCTGCGCAATTGAGAACCGATGACATGTGTCAACCAAGACAGCGAGTCTGACCACCCGATCCCGTTAGTCCCCCTCTTACGACAAGCATGGGCTACTGAAGGTTCATTCTAACCCGAACCTTCACAGGTGTCAAGGAAAGAGGTTTGTATGGATGATGGCAGTTTAATAATTGATTACAACAGGTATATGTTAGGATATCATGTGAACCAAAGAAAGATTATATCTACCACACATATTGATAGAGTAAGTGATGCACAAGTACCAGAGATGTTTCTCCTTACCAGGCTATTCCTGTATACACATCGCTTTGTTAATGTTAGCATTATATTTCTGAACAGGTTCTTCTTGATCAGCAAATAATTATGGTCATCATTTATTACACTATCAAAACCCATTATGAAAACAGTTGTTATAATAACATAATATTTGAAATCATTGAATATTGTATAATTACTAATGCATAATGATGATGACTATGATGATGATGATGATGATGTGGTGGTATCATTAATGTATAACTGATCTCTTGAGTGGTTACTGTGTACGTTTTCATTGGCAGCCTGTATCTGTTACAAACACACAGAACCGTGTAAACGAGATGAGAATGTAAAGATTTCTCATAACTCAAAGCACAGTGGCATATCGATTAAGAGAGTAACGCCAGCTAGTCATTCTCTGTAGTGTTGATAATGGAGTCAAGCAAATCGTTGGAAAACCCAGGGTCTGACACCATCAACTTGTCCATTAAGAACTACATTACGTTTCAATTGGGAACAAATCTCCAAACAAAACTAATAACCTATACCTCCTGAGAACTTGTTTCAAGACGCCCAGGGGACCCTGCTTATCATCGAGTTTCTTCATCCAGAGAAAGAATATGTTATGGACGTGGATGACCCTTGTCCTGGAAGCTGTGACCACATTATGACCTGTGGTCGTCCACTCAGTCCGATTTTAGTTAAGTCCGTGTAATTGCTGATGGTCATATGGAATGCATGTGGTCAGTTATATGTTACGAGGTATTAGGGGGTATCACATTACTCATTGTCATGGCATTTATTGAACTGCGGTCTTTACTGCTTAACGCCAGCTAGTTACGGGATTTGCCTTATTTGTCAATCCATCTTCACAATAGAGATAATAAGGATGTTTATGCAAATACCTAATTCTTTTGTTGGTGCGAAAATGCGTGAACGTGTGAATATCTGTCAGTCGAATATATATTTATATGATAAATACGTCAGTTGTCACGATTCTGATGACATAATTAGCTCAAAAGTAGTAGTCATCTGAACAACAGCAATTACATATATTTCTGCGTCAAAACAACCAGAAACCATTTGTCATAGACAAGCATCAGCACCGACCGTCCACGTAGGGTGTTCAACAGAGGTTGTCGCAGTTAGGAGATACGATCATCCAGCAATGGTTGTATGTTGAGGAAATTTACCTCTGTCCCATCTTTCGTCCAAAGACCGCCTCCGTGGTGTAGTGGTTAGAGCGTCTGCCCGGAGAGCGGAAGGTCGCGGGTTCGATCCCCGACCGCGTCAAACCAAAATACGTTAAAATATGGTACTAGTTGTTCCCTGCCTGGCGCTCAGCAGTAATGGGTACAACAAGGACTGGATGGCTCGGAGTCAGTATAATGTGTCTGAGTGGGGTATCCATGCTTCACTGCGGCATGGTATCTCAGTGGGCTAGCACTATAACACCAGCTTAAGTCTGGGCTAGTACAAGCAGCCGCACATACACACATACACGCATGAACGTCGTCATATGAGCGAAATATTCTCAAGCACGACGTTAAATCCACTTTCACCTCACCTCACCTCTTTCGTCCCAAAACTTCATTGTATACTCAGACAATTTTACACCTTCTTCGAGTAGTCCTAGTTCCTTTGTAATGGTGGATTTTATTTGACTGTACAGGATAAGACGAACAGGATAAGATGGGTAAGTTTGTGATGTGAAGAACGTTCCAGGGTATACCAACATTCCGGAAACCTGGCATTGTCCTGTGATCATCTTCTGGGGAAGGGAAGGACAAAAGTTGAATGACATCTCTTTGTATGACATCTTTATGTGGGATTCATATTCATCCTTAATCACCCCAGGATGTTTGTTGATCGGCAGTAACTTTACCAACCACGCTGCAATCAATGTCCCGTAGTTCAATAAGAGCGGAATGTCTGTAGTGCAAATCGGTTGTGCATATGCAACGTACGCAGATGGTGGTCTTCTGCATTGTACGCGTCATCAACTGATTCCTGGCCTGTCTGAACTGAACTTTATTTACACTCCGGCCGCGTTCTGCGGCATTAGTGGTACAAGGTTACATCATAATGTACAACTTAGTGAGTGAGTGAGTGAGTGAGTGAGTTAATATTTAACGTCACCTCGGCAATATTTCAGCCATATAGTGACGAGAAATGTACAACTTAAACACAAATATGAAACCATAAAGTGGTCCATGTGTGTCCGTTCTGGATGGATCCCAGAAGTACTCCGACAATCGTCATTGAGCTGCATCCAAATATTATCTCCCTTAACATGTATCTGTTGTGCTTTTATTATTATTATAGGATATTCATAGCGCACATATCCAGGCAACTAGTGCATGCTCAAAGCGCTGGTATTTTTTCCCTCGATCATTGGATGTCAATCTCAACGGCACTTCGTAGTTTTTATAATCTCAACCCCCTGGGGAGTGTACAACTCTTGCAGCTACTAGGCGCACCGAGTTATTGTGGCTTTCTCGTCCTAACGAGGTACCTATTCACGGCTGGGTGGACTGGGACACATAGTCACAGGACTTTGTCCAAGTTTACTGCACTTTGCTGTACCTGCAACTAGGTGTTTGCACGTATTCATGTGGCCGCCATCTGGTCATATACCAACGGATTCGTGGGTTCTTTTAAGTGCAAAGGGTTGTGTACTGTACACTAGGGGTTGTGACAACACTGAAAGAGTCTGCACACAGTTGACTCCAGGGTGTTTACACCCGGTCACAGGTGGAGTCGATCCCGACACCTCATGCTCTCTGGATCACTAGCCTGGCGCCTTAGACAGCTCGCCCCTTTTATGATCTATATGTTCGCGGATCCAACCGCAAGCTGCTTCTACCAATAAGAAAGCTATTTTATACAAAGTCAAACGCATGGAATTAATGACAATGCTTTGTGCATCGGGGGAATAGATTTTGATTGGAATTCATTTTCTTCTCGCCTAGGTATCAAAGCCTAACATAATTTTGCAAAGAATACATTCCTTTGATCCGACGTTTAGTAGAAATAGCTTCACGACGTCATCATCACTGCGTCAATAAGCCCATAACCTGCTGTCACGCCTGGAGACTACCCTGGTTATCGTTATAGCATTTGGAGCGCTGAAGAGAAGGCACACAATATTTCACATGGGGTGTAGAGCATGAACTGATTTGGCACCAAAGTAAAACATGCAGGAAGATGGTATCACGTTCAAGAATGAATTTTGCGCCTTATCGCTTTCTTGCATGATCAAATTCAATCTTGCCAGGCGTCAGCCTTTTTCAACTACTGTAATTGCCCGACGTAATATGATATTGATTTAAGATCCTATTTCATTTTAAAAAGGAAGATTTATATCTTCCAGATCTTGCAATCAAAAATAATGTTTCCAGTAAATGAATAACAATTGTGTATTGATTTTGTTAATTACATGACATGAAGATGTAGTGATGTTTTCTTCGTGTCAACTTCAAGCACCGTGAATACTCCGTCACAGAAATGTCCATAGCGGCAGATTAAGCAGCAACATCTGAGTTGATATACTCGACAATTCAGAGATCAGCGACCCGTCAGCGCATTGTGTAGCTTCAACGACGTGATTTCTCACTTCAATAAATCACCATACTTTTATGAAATAGACTGACTGACTGAGTTTGGTTTTACGCCGCTGTTAGCAATATTCCAGCAATATCACGGCGGGGGACACCAGAAATGGGCTTCACTCATTGTACCCATGTGGGGATTCGAACCCGGGTCTTCGGCGTGACGAGCCAACGCTTTAACCACTGAACTACCCCACCGCCCTTTTTAAAATAGAGGGCAGGTGGGTTAGCCAAGTAGTTAAGGCGTCCGCACGTCGCGCCGAAGACCTGGGTTCGAATGGGTACGATATGTGAAGCTCATTTTTTATGTCCCCGCCGTGATAATTCTCGGATATTGCTAAAAGCGGCGTAAAACCATACCCTCTCACTTTCAAAATAGAGGGAATATCAAATGAAAATTATTAAAGGATGATTTGCAATTTCATATATAGAACCGAGTCTTATTGCCTGAAACATGAGATTAACGAATGCAGTTAATGTATAGTATATATGATACCTCGCCTTGAGCTTTTCCAATGGTTTTAAAACCCGAGTTTGGTAAAGAGGTTTACCAGTAGTAATTACCACACTTCCTCTCTGTAATGAATTTGAATTTCGTGATGATTTCCTGTGATCGAAAACGCCGAGTAGTGTTGCAAACTAATATCACATCCGGCAACGTACGTCGTGAGACGTGTGTAGTTGGGCTAACAGCAGCAGCAGAGACAGGCTGTAGCCTGCTGTAATGATTGTACACAGCGGTAGACCGCCCGTCCTTCCACTTGGCGTCCTTCTCATGTGTGACTTGCATACTGCCTTTATTACACCACACGGTCATGTCCACATTATTTTAATTATTCAGTCCATAAAATAAATGATTACTTGCATGTACATAGCTCTGTGTCCGTAATTATCTCCTTATCGATATCAGTAGAACCAATAGAGTCAGTATACGTTTCACTTAAAAAAGTAAATGAGATTTGAATCACAAAATGAAACTTGCGCAGTTGGTAGTGGTAATAAACCATAAAGAACCAACCTTGAAATTAATTTTATTCTGGGGAGGTTTAAAAATATATAATCACAACATTTATACAGTTGAGGATAAACATACATTTCAGGGGTAAAACATATGTCTTACATAGTGCTCTTGCTGATACATGTAAGATAGTGATGATAAGGACGCCAATGGGTAAACGGGGGTGGGGTGGTGGGGGCGACGTTGATCTACAAACTGATACACGTGTGAATCTAATGATGGGTGAGAAAAGACTCAAAACACCGAGAACTTAAAACCACTGAGTTTTCTTGACGTGCTGCGTTTAAGAAATGATCATTTGATTTTGACTTCCTGCGAATCATCATACCGATATATATCATGTCAAATATGTTTTTTAACGTCGTCTTTACAACATGTGAGCATTTTTCTAACGAGGTAACCTTTGGCTAGTGGTGCTATTAAAAAGAAGCATAGAGCTTGTATGAGAATAATCTGTTGATATACAATCTACAAGGTTCCGGACAATGGGTTGATAACTCTTCCCTTTAGGCCCAATTCATAGAGAATCCTGAACCTAAACATAGATCCAGCAGCAAAGACGTTATGCCGCTCTAACAGATCAAACGAACAAGCCGGTTGTCAAGCTGCCAAACAGATGAGCGCCCTTCAGTTTAGTGCACAGTCCAAACTGACATTCGGGTTTGAAAAGAAAGATTGCAAGAGATGTGGAGCAGTTAGCAACATTGATTGGGTAATAACTGTATCTAAACTACGGAAATGCTGCATGAAAGCAAATTTCTGAGTAAAAAAATGACGTTAATATTGGATTCATTTTCCATTTATATCGTGGTCTAGTGTGTGTATGGAAATATCATGTGAACAGTTGCTCGATAAGAGGGTCAAGACATGCTAGGAACATTCCATTGTACTGTGTCACAGGCCTGATTGTTGTTGTTTTCATGATATCAGGTCAAAAACAGTTGCATTTTACTCGTGGAGCCTGCAGCACGACTCTATGTCCACGCAGTGAACCAGTGAACCAGCTGTGGTCATTTAGCAAGGCATCGTTAGACAGTGGCCATCGGCCATGGAATGAGACTGACCACTAATGGATTGGCCATATGCATTGGCACCAACTGCGATAGGTATCGCAGTGAATATCTGGCCAGTCACACCACAATGAAGGTGTGATCAGTGGTATGTGTTAGTTCCAAGCGGAACTAAGCACAGCATGCACATTGGTCCTCCAGTGCACAGAGTGCTGTACATCACGGCGTCATGACTTGCCGCTTACTTGTGGTTGCTCCAGCTGTGACAACCGCTGTTAGCTCTGATTATTGTTTAGTAGGTAGGTGCTTATAGCATCAAGTGCCGGTTGCTTGGAATGATAGAAAAACAGGTTATATATAACTTCTTACACGCTGCCCAAAATAGATCAATGTTATTCTCATTTGTAAAAATAATACCACTATGTAGGCTTCATGTCGGTGAGATGAGATAGCATTTTCATCAAGTACTTGGAAGTGGCTGGTTTCTCTGTAGCTGAAAGGGATGTTTCCGTGACAGAGTAATTGCCGTCTTACTGCAGGGAACACATGTGTTAACGTTATGTGGGATATGAGTTTAGTGAAGGTTTGCTGAATGCTAAGACGATGTTATGTTATAAATAACAAGTATTATGTATCATCGTTGTATTTACACCTTTGTTTGACAAAATGACGACTATAGTAATGGTGATAATAATAATATATTTTTACCGTCTTATTCACGCATGATTGTGACTCAGAGGTCCATCTATGGTACGACCCATGATATGAAAAAGGCGTCATGGAAAGTGACAACAATAAAATTCTTTGGAATAGGCCCATACACAGCCTTAAATGTACCCCAGCCAACAAACATGATCTTGTCCTGTTTAATATATCCTATAAAATTAATGATATATTTCATCGTATTTTCAGTCCTCTTTGACAGTAAACTAATGTGTGTGTGTGTGTGTGTGTGTGTGTGTGTGTGTGTGTGTGTGAGAGAGAGAGAGAGAGAGAGAGAGAGAGAGAGAGAGAGAGGAGAGCCTCTGAGAGTGTACAAGAGTGACAAAAGTGACCGATTTGCTCGTAAACGATACGATGGTGCTTCTTATTTCTCCTCTAGGGAGTCTGTGATGTAAACCTAGTAGACATGATGGTGGAAAATATATGTATATATGCATTTCATGGAGATGACACAAGCAATAACTAATCAATAGGGCGCCTCAGTGACGTATCATTCTGTGGCTGGCACTCTGAGCTTCAGTTCCTGCTATACTAATGTCACACTGCAGATGCGGACAACACCGAGATATCATCGATTATCAATAACATAAAGAATCGATCACTTAAGCAATGAAAAACATACACTTTAATACTTACATACAAATTGATGTCACACGTTGCACATGAAAATTTAATAATTATATATTTTGTTTGACCGATAAACTTTATAATTATACAATGTAACACACACGCGATATGAATTTTTATGAATATTTACTGTGTAGAATCAAAAGTTAAATTACACATTCGGGAAGCTCGAGTGCTCAGAGAGCAGGAACGATGATTGTGACAACAAGCTCAAAGGTCTGTTGAGAAATCAAGTAATATACACGGTGCAAGTCTGGCTATTTGTGTCTACAGGGTAGGATGCAGGAATGTCTAGAAGAGCGTCTTCAACTAATCTTATTTCATAAAGGACGCACCACGGGAGGCCCAGCACACAAGCTCATAACACGTGAACTATTTGAAACTCACTTTGTAAAGCACCGGAACCACAGCAGGTGGCATATTGCACCCACAGCTTAATAGTTTACCCAAAATCAAAAGGAAACTATATAAATAATTACCAACCTTTTTGCCGCATAAATTAATATTTCGGAATGAAGAAAAGCTTAAAGCTTAATTGAACATGACAAGAGATACTACACATGAGAGAGTTAAGTAGCTAATCAAATATTTTCATATCTTGGTTACCCTTAAATGAGAGCAAAGTGACTTTAGAGCATCTTGTGGAACATGCGTCCAATTAACGAATATAATATATTGTATCCCTTTACAAGGATCATTTAACCAAATGGACACGTGTTATCTAGACGATAATGGGCAAATGTTTCTTGCATAGTACCAAAATACAGGACTCATGGTAATAGTGTAATCTGATGTACTAATAAGGGAGGATTCTTTCCTCAATTACAATATGAAGCAGTTACTTATCCTTCAATATAATCAAAGACCATTCTAAGTTTGACGATATTCTTCTTGACATAAGTACAATAAAATATTTCCCTGAAAGGTCGACACTCTTTGTACTTCTTTCACGGTGGGTTGTGCAGCTTTTGGTACACTCACCTGGATTGTCCTAAGTAGTTTTACCCACTCAGCTGATTGAATGTACTTTTTGGGTACCGACACCATAAGTATTTATTTTCACGCAAAATTGTCAGTAATGTCCTTGGTGCGTCTGGGACATTCTTCTCTGCCATTGAGTAATTACTCATTCCGTCGCGTTGTTTATAGGGGCAGCTGGATGTGGCATGTGAAGTAATGCAGAAGGTCTTTACGAGTCCTTTCGTGATACTGTGAGTCTTTCGGTGATTTATATTTACAACGAACGTAATAAGTGATCGAAGGATCCATCATGGCTCACACGTACTGTAAATGAGTCTTTGACCACACCAATACCTTATTTCCGCATGAACGTATACCTCGCTTTGACCTTTAGCAATCATTTGTTTTCCCAGGACGATATATTCTCATCCATTCTTGAGAAAAACTATTCCTTTCAAAGTGAAAAATGCAGACAGAACATGTTGTACATCCACGGATATAAGACAAACACTAGGATATCATCTAATGCCTCAAATGATGTTTGTAGCAACTTCAATGCTGGTAAAACCCAAAGATGACATCCCACCGTTTAGTAATTGTTTGAAATGAGAGATCAAACTCAACTGATGCCCCGAAGAAGAAAAACACCAAAAGTATTTATGTTGAAAACTATCTTGATTGTGACTTATAAGTGACAAATATGCATGTTGCCAAACCATCACATGCATCTTTTACAATGCTGTGGGATGAATATGATGAAAAACATGATTTTGTTGAATCCTACATGCATATTATTTGGCGAAGGAATAAAGCATTGTCAATTGAGATTTCAGTGGAATACCTGTTAAAGGCACACAAAATACCTCCAAATGCAAAGATTATCAGCAGCGGAGCGAGAACAAGCCATTGGATTGTCATAGATGGGGGGCTCCGAACAGGCATGTTGCCAGAACCATCATGAGGGTAATGAGACGTGTCATCCAGATTAGGCAGACATATGTTAGTCACCAGGAGTGACCATCCAGTAAGACCATCACCTGCTCATTTGCTCACAGTGACGTCAAGTCGACCATTCGAGGGCATGTCTTTAATCGTTAACTTGGACTCACGTTGATCCAGAAACATGAACCGTCGCAACTCGTTGTGTGGTGGTGTTGCAAAGAAAGTAAACATTGTGTGAATGTTAGCAATTTGTAAGCTAACATTGTATTTGATTTTGGTAAAAAGACACCTCTTTACAAACTTCAAGAGCTACATAAAACAAGAAACACATAGATCTTATCTTGTTTACTACAATGCAGTCATCTGAGAAGTTGAAAGAAATCTTTCCGTGTGTGTTTTAACCTAGTCTTTGAAAGAAACATTGTTATTGTAACATATCGTCCGCACGGATAATACACCAGACAGTCACTACCCATGGACGCGAAACACTATTTTGTAGACCAGTGAATATATTATCAGATACCAGTGAACATATTATCAGATACTGTAACCAAGTCAGGATCATACATTGTAGAACAAACAATTAGAAAAAAATATCATGTATTCGTTTCAAATCATGTCAGCCGTTACACGGAATGTAAGTGGTAAATTGCAGCAAGCGTGTGTTTCCTCAGTGTGTTGTCCTGATATCAACCATTGGTTTATCTGCACCGGGTTCGAGTATTTACAGGTAGTCATGAAGCAATTGTCCATTACATAATCTACTACTTCTATATTTATGTATATTGTACCAGCTATAACTTGTTGCATTCTAACATTACTACCTGCCAGTCAATTGCCAGTCTATGCATTGTAAAATGGGCCTGTGGCCTCATTTACTGAAATGAACGACTACTTCTATTCAAGGCAGTCATGAATCAGCTGGATATTGTTTGGTTACACTTGTCACCTTATACAAGGGATCAAATACTGACGGTTGTTAACAGTGTTGTTGTAAGGTATATCCATTTTCTCAACATGGACTGACTGACTGAGTTTGGTTTTACGCCGCTTTTAGCAATATTCCAGCAACATCACGGCGGGGGACACCAGAAATGGGCTTCACACATTGTACCCATGTGGGGATTCGAACCCGGGTCTTCGGCGTGACGAGCCAACGCTTTAACCATTAGGCTACCCCACCGCCCCTCAACATGGACAGGGAAGATGTTTCCAGTAACGACGTGCGTTATTTGTGACAGTGTCGAACACATGTCAACAAAATATCGCTCTCTACTATGTGACAGTAACCGATGTACTATTGATATTTGCAATGGACAGTGCATTGGAACCAGTTCAATAGCCGTATCTTCGCCGTAACAATATTATTATATTAAACAAAACATGTTTTTGGTGAAAAAGGCCAAGATCAAAATGATCAATGATATTACCTAAATGAAAAAGGAACTCAAGGTGAAAATCGTGTTGAGTATTGTTCATTAGAAAATATGTTTACATTTGTTTGTCTAAATCCTGATGGCTTAAAAGGATCATGTGAACTGCAAGGTGTATACACGTGTGATATCATCTTTCACGTATCGAATGCTTCTCAATGCAAACACTGAGGTACAAATATAGCGCGGTGAGGTGGGTGATTTGATTAAATCGTTAATATCACAGTATCCATTTCCTGTATTTTCATAATGGACCCATGTCTGTACTGTGTCACAGGCCTGATTGTTGTTGTTTTCATGATATCAGGTCAAAAACAGTTGCATTTTACTCGTGGAGCCTGCAGCACGACTCTATGTCCACGCAGTGAACCAGTGAACCAGTTGTGGTCATTTAGCAAGGCATCGTTAGACAGTGGCCATCGGCCATGGAATGAGACTGACCACTAATGGATTGGCCATATGCATTGTCACCAACTGCGATAGGTATCGCAGTGAATATCTGGCAAGTCACACCACAATGAAGGTGTGATCAGTGGTATGTGTTAGTTCCAAGCGGAACTAAGCACAGCATGCACATTGGTCCTCCAGTGCACAGAGTGCTGTACATCACGGCGTCATGACTTGCCGCTTACTTGTGGTTGCTCCAGCTGTGACAACCGCTGTTAGCTCTGATTATTGTTTAGTAGGTAGGTGCTTATAGCATCAAGTGCCGGCTGCTTGGAATGATAGAAAAACAGGTTATATATAACTTCTTACACGCTGCCCAAAATAGATCAATGTTATTCTCATTTGTAAAAATAATACCACTATGTAGGCTTCATGTCGGTGAGTTGAGATAGCATTTTCATCAAGTACTTGGAAGTGGCTGGTTTCTCTGTAGCTGAAAGGGATGTTTCCGTGACAGAGTAATTGCCGTCTTACTGCAGGGAACACATGTGTTAACGTTATGTGGGATATGAGTTTAGTGAAGGTTTGCTGAATGCTAAGACGATGTTATGTTATAAATAACAAGTGTTATGTATCATCGTTGTATTTACACCTTTGTTTGACAAAATGACGACTATAGTAATGGTGATAATAATATTATATTTTTACCGTCTTATTCACGCATGATTGTGACTCAGAGGTCCATCTATGGTACGACCCATGATATGAAAAAGGCGTCATGGAAAGTGACAACAATAAAATTCTTTGGAATAGGCCCATCCACAGCCTTAAATGTACCCCAGCCAACAAACATGATCTTGTCCTGTTTAATATATCCTATAAAATTAATGATATATTTCATCGTATTTTCAGTCCTCTTTGACAGTAAACTAATGTGTGTGTGTGTGTGTGTGTGTGAGTGTGTGTGTGTGTGTGAGGGAGTGAGAGAGAGAGAGAGAGAGAGAGAGAGAGAGAGAGAGAGAGAGAGAGAGAGAGAGAGAGAGAGAGAGAGGGGTGCCTCTGAGAGTGTACAAAAGTGACCGATTTGCTCGTAAACGATACGATGGTGCTTCTTATTTCTCCTCTAGGGAGTCTGTGATGTAAACCTAGTAGACATGATGGTGGAAAATATATGTATATATGCATTTCATGGAGATGACACAAGCAATAACTAATCAATAGGGCGCCTCAGTGACGGATCATTCTGTGGCTGGCACTCTGAGCTTCAGTTCCTGCTATACTAATGTAACACTGTAGATGCGGACAACACCGAGATATCATCGATTATCAATAACATAAAGAATCGATCACTTAAGCAATGAAAAACATACACTTTAATACTTACATACAAAATGATGTCACACGTTGCACATGAAAATTTAATAAGTATATTTTTTGTTTGACCGATAAACTTTATAATTATACAATGTAACACACACGCGATATGAATTTTTATGAATATTTACTGTGTAGAATCAAAAGTTAAATTACACATTCGGGAAGCTCGAGTGCTCAGAGAGCAGGAACGATGATTGTGACAACAAGCTCAAAGGTCTGTTGAGAAATCAAGTAATATACACGGTGCAAGTCTGGCTATTTGTGTCTACAGGGTAGGATGCAGGAATGTCTAGAAGAGCGTCTTCAACTAATCTTATTTCATAAAGAACGCACCACGGGAGGCCCAGCACACAAGCTCATAACACGTGAACTATTTGAAACTCACTTTGTAAAGCACCGGAACCACAGCAGGTGGCATATTGCACCCACAGCTTAATAGTTTACCCAAAATCAAAAGGAAACTATATAAATAATTACCAACCTTTTTGCCGCATAAATTAATATTTCGGAATGAAGACAAGCTTAAAGCTTAATTGAACATGACAAGAGATACTACACATGAGAGAGTTAAGTAGCTAATCAAATATTTTCATATCTTGGTTACCCTTAAATGAGAGCAAAGTGACTTTAGAGCATCTTGTGGAACATGCGTCCAATTAACGAATATATTGTATCCCTTTACAAGGATCATTTAACCAAATGGACACGTGTTATCTAGACGATAATGGGCAAATGTTTCTTGCATAGTACCAAAATACAGGACTCATGGTAATAGTGTAATCTGATGTACTAATAAGGGAGGATTCTTTCCTCAATTACAATATGAAGCAGTTACTTATCCTTCAATATAATCAAAGACCATTCTAAGTTTGACGATATTCTTCTTGACATAAGTACAATAAAATATTTCCCTGAAAGGTCGACACTCTTTGTACTTCTTTCACGGTGGGTTGTGCAGCTTTTGGTACACTCACCTGGATTGTCCTAAGTAGTTTTACCCACTCAGCTGATTGAATGTACTTTTTGGGTACCGACACCATAAGTATTTATTTTCACGCAAAATTGTCAGTAATGTCCTTGGTGCGTCTGGGACATTCTTCTCTGCCATTGAGTAATTACTCATTCCGTCGCGTTGTTTATAGGGGCAGCTGGATGTGGCATGTGAAGTAATGCAGAAGGTCTTTACGAGTCCTTTCGTGATACTGTGAGTCTTTCGGTGATTTATATTTACAACGAACGTAATAAGTGATCGAAGGATCCATCATGGCTCACACGTACTGTAAATGAGTCTTTGACCACACCAATACCTTATTTCCGCATGAACGTATACCTCGCTTTGACCTTTAGCAATCATTTGTTTTCCCAGGACGATATATTCTCATCCATTCTTGAGAAAAACTATTCCTTTCAAAGAGAAAAATGCAGACAGAACATGTTGTACATCCACGGATATAAGACAAACACTAGGATATCATCTAATGCCTCAAATGATGTTTGTAGCAACTTCAATGCTGGTAAAACCCAAAGATGACATCCCACCGTTTAGTAATTGTTTGAAATGAGAGATCAAACTAAACTGATGCCCCGAAGAAGAAAAACACCAAAAGTATTTATGTTGAAAACTATCTTGATTGTGACTTATAAGTGACAAATATGCATGTTGCCAAACCATCACATGCATCTTTTACAATGCTGTGGGATGAATATGATGAAAAACATAATTTTGTTGAATCCTACATGCATATTATTTGGCGAAGGAATAAAGCATTGTCAATTGAGATTTCAGTGGAATACCTGTTAAAGGCACACAAAATACCTCCAAATGCAAAGATTATCAGCAGCGGAGCGAGAACAAGCCATTGGATTGTCATAGATGGGGGGCTTCGAACAGGCATGTTGCCAGAACCATCATGAGGGTAATGAGACGTGTCATCCAGATTAGGCAGACATATGTTAGTCACCAGGAGTGACCATCCAGTAAGACCATCACCTGCTCATTTGCTCACAGTGACGTCAAGTCGACCATTCGAGGGCATGTCTTTAATCGTTAACTTGGACTCACGTTGATCCAGAAACATGAACCGTCGCAACTCGTTGTGTGGTGGTGTTGCAAAGAAAGTACACATTGTGTGAATGTTAGCAATTTGTAAGCTAACATTGTATTTGATTTTGGTAAAAAGACACCTCTCTACAAACTTCAAGAGCTACATAAAACAAGAAACACATAGATCTTATCTTGTTTACTACAATGCAGTCATCTGAGAAGTTGAAAGAAATCTTTCCGTGCGTGTTTTAACCTAGTCTTTGAAAGAAACATTGTTATTGTAACATATCGTCCGCACGGATAATACACCAGACAGTCACTACCCATGGACGCGAAACACTATTTTGTAGACCAGTGAATATATTATCAGATACCAGTGAACATATTATCAGATACTGTAACCAAGTCAGGATCATACATTGTAGAACAAACAATTAGAAAAAAATATCATGTATTCGTTTCAAATCATGTCAGCCGTTACACGGAATGTAAGTGGTAAATTGCAGCAAGCGTGTGTTTCCTCAGTGTGTTGTCCTGATATCAACCATTGGTTTATCTGCACCGGGTTCGAGTATTTACAGGTAGTCATGAAGCAATTGTCCATTACATAATCTACTACTTCTATATTTATGTATATTGTACCAGCTATAACTTGTTGCATTCTAACATTACTACCTGTACGTTTTGGCGCAACATCCTCAATTGCCAGTCTATGCATTGTAAAATGGGCCTGTGGCCTCATTTACTGAAATGAACGACTACTTCTATTCAAGGCAGTCATGAATCAGCTGGATATTGTTTGGTTACACTTGTCACCTTATACAAGGGATCAAATACTGACGGTTGTTAACAGTGTTGTTGTAAGGTATATCCATTTTCTCAACATGGACTGACTGACTGAGTTTGGTTTTACGCCGCTTTTAGCAATATTCCAGCAACATCACGGCGGGGGACACCAGAAATGGGCTTCACACATTGTACCCATGTGGGGATTCGAACCCGGGTCTTCGGCGTGACGAGCCAACGCTTTAACCATTAGGCTACCCCACCGCCCCTCAACATGGACAGGGAAGATGTTTCCAGTAACGACGTGCGTTATTTGTGACAGTGTCGAACACATGTCAACAAAATATCGCTCTCTACTATGTGACAGTAACCGATGTACTATTGATATTTGCAATGGACAGTGCATTGGAACCAGTTCAATAGCCGTATCTTCGCCGTAACAATATTATTATATTAAACAAAACATGTTTTTGGTGAAAAAGGCCAAGATCAAAATGATCAATGATATTACCTAAATGAAAAAGGAACTCAAGGTGAAAATCGTGTTGAGTATTGTTCATTAGAAAATATGTTTACATTTGTTTGTCTAAATCCTGATGGCTTAAAAGGATCATGTGAACTGCAAGGTGTATACACGTGTGATATCATCTTTCACGTATCGAATGCTTCTCAATGCAAACACTGAGGTACAAATATAGCGCGGTGAGGTGGGTGAGAGTATTCACCTGTATTTACGCCAGAACGATTGCCCCAAACATTATAATTCTCCGTGCTGGGTATTTATTTACACCTGGAACCAACAAAGGATATCTGGCTTTGATTAGCACGGAACGGTTATGTTAACGCGAGTCGTATTACCTACTGCCACACTTTAACACCGAGCCAATGCATAGGCCGATGCGCTGATCAAACATGTAGAGTAGGGTTAGCGTGATTGTTAAGTAAAACACGATTGATCTCTATGACAACTGTTGTTGACTTCCCATCTGACTCAGTGATACTGCGTGTGAAGTGTGAAGTCGAATTCAGGATCCGTTCTGGACCTCGTTGCACAAAGCGGTTTTAGCGCTGGAATGACTGTAACTTATATAGTTAACAATAGATTTCGACACTCATAGCGCTAAAATCTCTTTGTGAAACGACCTTTTATTACTTAATTAGGAAAATGTAAGAGGATAGCTAACATTATTCGTACAATGGGAGAGAAGGAAAGGCGAATTGGTGAGTGAGTAAATAATTGAATGATTTGGGTGGTTGAAATGCTGGATTGTTGCACGAGAATGATTGAAGTTGGTGGGTGCATAGGATCTTGGTTGAGTGAGTTACTTTGTAAGATCAGGTAATACAGAAATTGGGTATTTAGTTCGACATATTAACATTATGGAACACATTAAAGGATTCTCTATCAGAAATTGTCAGTGGACTTTTTCATTATTTCCATATTCTTTGCATGATATTTGAATGCCATCTGATATGGACATTCAGCACGCAACATATCATTTCATATTGTAAGGATATTAGTTATTCATACTGTTTCCAGCTCAACTGCATGTGATTAAAGTCAGCGCTTAGATAGAGGCTTAAGATATTCAGCACACGAATTCAGCCTGATCAAAACTGAACACAGCCGTGCTTGCACACTCTCAAACGATGTGGGCCTGTCAGACATAATACTAGGAATCTTATAACCGTTATGAAACAGTAACTACTGTTGCCACCTCAGCGTGCAGACTGTTATTGGATATTTCATAAGGACGTTTATTTCCCTATGTTATTGGCAAGACGAAATGAAACAAATACCACAAAATACGTCCTGCGAATAGTATCAGACAGAAATATTGCAATCAAATATTGGTTTTACAGTTTGTTATTACTAAAGACAACATCCAGCTCCTCTGCGTGACGCCTTGTTGCTCTAAGTGGAAACCCGTTGAAAATACATGTGAATATGATTATGGTTGTTTCAGACATAGGTAAGACAAACAAGATCTCCGGAATGCTGCTAACAGAACCTTCTGGAGCAACGAGCAGTTGAATGAGTAGGCTAAATGAGCAGTTTATGAGCGGAAGACGCCGCACTAGCAATTAAGAGATAAGCACTGTCACTGTTTGGTGATGTGTCTTGGATTCCAGGGGAATTGTAAGCAAGTCTAGCGCATATCTGATGAAGGTGGTCATATCAGGGAGAACAGTTAATTGTATGCCCAACAGGTGGAATAGTATGTGGCGTCATTAGTAACACTGAATCCCAAACCCGATTATATCAGGTTGTATAACTTTCTGGTAGGATGGTTTGTTTAGTTTTAGTTTTAAAAGGTTTATTTCATTTTAGATCGTAAAATTGTTCATCAACAGGTGTTTCATAGACACTGCCTTGGAGGTAATATATATCTCACATCTGATCTCAGTTGTACAGTTCACATGCTTTGGCATGGGAAACAGATATAATCACAGCTGAAGATATGGACAGCTCTTTTGTCCTACGTGAAGCCGAATTTCAGAACGTGTACAGGAGCTATATAAGGCTGCAAGGGGTCACATCGGTGTAGGTAGGACACCTTCATAGGCAGATACATGTAGTTTGTATGAATAGAACTGTGTAGTATCAATAGACACGCATACGCGAACCGTTGCCATTTCATCAAGTGTTCCTTTTGTCAATGATTTTACTTTTCTAAGCTTGTTCTTCAAACGGACGAAAATGTCAACATACAAACGCAAGTACTCTGTTCCAAGAGGGACATTTCATGCGAATCGCTTAGGTACATTGAATAATAGATGAATGAAATTTATATCCCGAACCAATTACTGCTACATCCATCGATTTTCGAGAGTCAACTGCCGACCAATTAGTATTAACAATGTCTGTTAACATTTACATGGTGTTTCCGTGTAAGACATTTATATCAGCATCCTTACCTGTAAGACCATTTGAAGAGCGAGTGCCAACGGTAAGTCCTCAATTGCCGTCCCTCTCTGTTACTTGGGAAGCAGAGAAACTAGAACTCCGAATGCTATCGGGACTCAGGCGTGCAATCCACTGAAGATTCTCCCGCCTTACGCGCGAGAGTGAGGCAATCCCCCGCCAACTCGCGGGTAACGCTACCACGCTACCTCAGCGTTCGTAAATTGACAAACGCGCGATCGATCTGTAATGATATCACGTGGCACTACCTACTGCACTGGTGAATAAACAAGAGTCCTATTGGATGGGAAACGAAAGGATGCACAGATTAAATCAATGCTAAGCGACAGTTGTAGCATGTTAACTGTCACAATTTCTACATCCTTGTTTACTGCTGCAAGTCTATCACGTCCGCGACAAAACGAGTCTGGCAAATGGTGATTTACCAACAGCTCTGAAAGGTCTTTTTTAAGCATTATTGGCAAAATTTAAAGTTGTGTTATTTACCATAAATGAACTTAATCATATCTGCTGTGTTTGTGTTGAAAGTGATATGGAGCCGTAAGCAATGAGAACAGGTGAAGCGGAAAATAGTTATAGGTGTCGGTAAATGATTGCATTATTCATTGATCTCTAAAGGAGAACGATTAATCAATCGATAGAGTACTTAACTGTTTAAATAGTAATCAAATCAATTCATCAGGAAATGATTAAACCTGCTTACTTGATTTCCTTATTGACGCCAAACCCACGTGGACACTGCTCCAGTACACGCTATGACAACAGCAAAAGACAAGTAATTCAAAATAACTACAAATGTTTTTGCGCACTTGTTTCATTCTCTGCCTTAAATTAAATAAAATGAATATAGTTTATATTTCAAAAAAGGCATTTGAACGATAACACATTAAAACGTCAGCGGCTTAGAATTTATCTCGTGTCATGGACAAGTTAACGATTCAAAACAAATTGAAAACGAACATAAACGTCAACACTATCGAGCAATTGTAAAAATATGACAGGCGTCCAGGTGTTTGTATATTGGATTAGCATTTGCTCCTGCTGCCTAGTGTCTGAAAGGAAGGGACATTACAAGCTATTTCCATCAAGCATATGATACTGCACAAATCTGAGAAATATACTTCCCTAAATTAATTGGAGGATACATCAAATAATCGAACTTAAGCATGTCGAATGTTTTTTTTCTTAGATTATTCTTGGAGACCCGGCTGCAAGAAGTAGTGCCAACTCGAACAAGCAGTTAGGTGACGACTGGAATGAATATAGCATTTTGACCCACGGAAGAAGCTGTATGACACATTCTTTTGATGAGCAATCGCAACAGGTGAATGTCACGAGTGTCACATCTACATGTAAGCTAATCTGCCACATTAAGCATTAGATTTACTACCCACGAATAGATTAACCCAATTATACTAAGGACATGAAAAACGTTTACACACAGTGGACACAAGGAAATCTTCTGCACCTGGGTCTCTCATGTCCGTATTCTTGAAAGATACAGAGGATCACTGGGAACACTCTTGTAGTCCTCGTTAGGTAATTCAGACATGCCTGCTTATTTCTTTGAGCCTGTGTTGCTGTTGAGCGTGGAGTCCACGGTTACAATATCGATAGAGTATTGACTGAAAGTCAAAAGCATGGAAAGGGAAACGTGTTAAAACAGTAACCAAATACAACGTAAATTAATTTAATCAAATGTCGATATACAGCAAGTGCCACTTTCAAGGATAAACAGAAAGAGAGCAACGCTTTGAGATGTGTTTATTTGGAAAATACGTTGAAAAACCTTTATCAAAATATAAATTCCGTAGAAAATATTGACGTGAACGAAAAAGGTGTTGATAAGAGTAAAGGGAAAATCCCCCTCATCGATATGTGTCGATTATTTCAAAGACTCTGTGATTATCCAACAGCGTCAATGGACAGCTACACGGAATGCATTTTACAATGTCAACATGTTGCTGGACGATATACATGTGCAGTGAAACCAATCGCCAAAGTAGTCATATTTGCATTACGTCAAGTTTAATCTGAGAAGAAATCCCCGGTCCTTGCAATGATTAAACCTGTGGGCAACATTGAGCACTTCAGGTGTGTCAAGTTTGGTTTGTTTACTTTTTATATCTCAATGAATGAACATTGTATGCTGAGGACAATGTACCACGCCGTACCGACAGTGCATCTTGAAATTACATGGCACTATCTCACAAATCAATTGTTTAGGGATAATGGTGCTTTGAGTAAATAAATCTGAAATTTCCCTTGCTCCAGGCTTCCTGGCTTGCGTCTTGTAATGCCGATTCTTTGAAGTAATCGATGCTGTGTACGTCTATCTGTATACGCGACTTCAAGCTGGGAGATGAGTTTGGCTTGAATACGTGATTCGGTAAACTGCTGTAGTCTTGTGTCGTTGCCTCATCCTCTATGTTCCACTCGCGGACCAGGTTGGTTTTCAACCAATTCAGCTCAACAAAAAGACGAATGTAACGAAGATGAACACCTGTCCCCTATACCATTCAGCGGTTTCACAAAGAAGCCTCATAGATTCTTATAATAAAACGTATCTCTGGTATTTGACGTGCCTCCCTGCCGAGTCAGACCACCTCTGACTCATATCTTATAGTATGTTTATCGGAGTTCTAATACAAGTTCTGTTACATCTGGGTCGAAGTGACCGCATGACTAAGAGTGAGTGGGTTTAGTTTTACGCCGCTTTTAGCAATATTCCAGCAATATCACGGTGGGGAACATCAGAAATGGGCTTCACACATTGTGCTTTGTGGAAAATCGAAGCTTGGTCTTTGTCGTGACGAACGAACACCTTAACCACTGGGCAGGTTTAGGACGTTCCGGTAATGAAGGGCCACCAGTCATGACAACGATTGAACTGTTTGATGTTCTTTTTCTGTGTGTTGTAGTGTTGCCTGACAGATATACACGTACGTCTCTAGTGATGATTCAACGCTCGTAATGAGTTTGTTACCGAAATGTTATATTCTCTAGTGGTAACAATTATGACACCACTAAATATTTGACCATGATCAAATTTCGTCTGTGACAGATAATACATGCAAGTTTGTTTTTTGATAGACTGAATCGATTTTCTTCAGCAGTAATAGGGACATCAGTCCCATTAACACATGCACTACACTGTTGGGAGTTTGATGCATCAGTTGTGATGGGCATGAGTGAGTGAGTTTAGTTTTACGCCGCACTCAGCAATAGTCCAGCTATAAGGCGGCGGTCTGTATATAATCGAGTCTGGACCCGACAATCCAGTGATCAACAGCATGAGCATCCATCTACACAATTGGGATACGATGACATGTGTCAACCAAATCAGCGAGCCTGACCACCCAATACCGTTAGTCGCTTTTTACGACATGCATGGGTTACTGAAGATCAATTCATTACATATTATAATCACAAGACGTAGATTACATACTTCCCCTCACTCAAGGTTGAAGGCGTTAACATGAGATTCGAATCTGAAGAAATTTCAAGAATTTAAAACACAACAGGTTCTCAATCTCACTATGACAAATGGCAGACTAAGGAGGAACTCTTTGGTAAAGGAGGAAATACTGAGTGTAAAATCGGTTTATTCTTCAGTAGACTGATGAGATCGGTTTTAAACCACATTGGTTTGTTTACATATCATCAAACAACCTTTCTACCATTGTCCGTAATTAGATTCAGTTCCAGATCCCCGAGCGCAGGAACTCATTGTTCAAAAGGTCACTGCGGGATTACACGAGTCCGTGACTTCATTCCATGTAGATGGACACGTAGCTGACGGTTCTTCGTGCCGGCATGACCTCGGTAATAATATGAATATGAAGGCGACCAATAAATGATCTAGCCTGGATCAGACATTTCACTGATTGACTTCATGAGCTTCTATCTGCGCAACTGGGATACCTGTATGTAGGATGAGAGTGTGTGAATCAAAATTTATCGTCTTACAGCTATACAATTATTTGGTGACGAAACAAAGGACAATAAAACGACTAGAATATCATAGACACAGCTTTAAAACAATCATGTAATCATTACAAAATATCACTTAACAAAATAAAATGAAACGGGCTTTAGGTCCGCCAAGAAGAGGACGTTGATCTCCTGACTAAGAACCATTGGGAATTACAGAACTATTGCTGCCTTCATGGACCCCAGCTAACGTTTTGCATCATCACTACAGGTGGTGGTAATTATTGTCATATTTAGCCATGTGAAAAACCATTCTACATGTTAAAACAGTGGTAGGAATAAATATATTTTGAACTGGGTGAAACGAGTCAGCGAGTCTGACCGCTCGATTTAGATTTAGAAAAAAATTCTTCCTGAAGACCAACCCCCAAACGTATGTTTGTATGTATGCTTGTTGAATAGGTTACACTCAGCAATATCCCGTCTGTATAAATTTGAACCTGGACCAGACATTCCAATGGTCAACAGCATGAGGATCTTCGCAATTTTGATACCATGGCATGTATACACTAAAAGGTATCTTCACAAGGGATAGATGTTAGTGTGCAAGTGTGGGCTCGTAAATATGTAAATGTTGTCCTAAACAGAAGGTGATGTGGCCAGTGCTGCGTGCGTCCCCTGGAAATTACACGACTGTTTTGACATAATAGGGGTTTACAACCGAGGATGTTCGGCGGTAAACATGACCCAATAGCACCGTCAATTGTCAATCTTCTACCATGTCACTGAAATTCGCATTACACATTTTAATTCGCTGTCCGTTTCCTTGTAAAATACATTGTAACACTTACTTTAAATAATTCGAATAAAACGGTATTTAACGCCTATTAAGCAAAACCAGTATTTGAAATAGACTTCTTGACGGGTTAATAATGGATAATTTCTTTCGGAACGACGGCTTTATGAGCTTCTCACTGATACAGATCTCCCAACAATAGTGGTCCAATCACAATTCTAAATTGCCATGGTAGCTTGGAGCAAATACCCGTTACCAGCACTAGTTTCAGAAAGTCATTCAATGAGGATCATCGAGTCCTCTGTTACAATTAGCCAATGCAGCTACTATCTTTATATCGACTATCTCCCGAGTACAAACGTTGTACACTCGTTATAGCAGTGTACATCGCAGCCGTCGTGTCTCACTCATTATTGGCAGAAGTAGGGCGATACTTTGCGTGCAGAATCTTCTGCAGGAGATCCTTCAGGACTTCCAGTACACATATGACGTGACATCCGTTAAGCTGGGGTAACTCTGTTATTATCCCCCAACCTTAAAGGTGTTGTTAGGGGAATACCAAAACGGACCAAGACTGTCCCTTTATTGACCTATTTTGGTAAGCTAAGTACACTAAGTACACATCCTACACCTTGTACAGTAGTTGTTAGGGAAACTGTGTAGGCCCATCACGCATCCTCAAATAAACACCCCTTTGGGAACACTAGATTAGGAAAGCTCTCAAGCGACCAATGCTTATTACGTTTTAAAACGACAACCCGTTTTGATGTGCATGAGAAATCAGAAAATCCTTTTTATGAAGGAATTACATTGATTTTTTCATTCAGCAATATTCCAGTCACGCTGTAACTTGCAAAACAGCACATATCACTTCAAGAATTAGCAATATTAGATTATGAGTGCAAAACAATAATCCATTGAATTGTGTTCCGTGTATATCCAGTATTTCAGTATCTTTCATTTTTTATATATAATTCATGTCTTGCGCTTTGAGCATGTTGTACATGAAAAATAGCGTATTGCAAGCATTTGAGTCTTAGCCCGTTTCAGCATTCCCCCACAACAACTTTCGGTTGGGGGGATAATATTATTATTATCATAATTGTTCCATTTATGTTTATAATTTGTTATAGGGGCATTGTTTGCATTTAGGTTTCAAAATGGTATACTATGCATCGTATCCATGGTTACGATCCAATGATCGCTATCTATGCATGAAAAGTACCGTTATTATGGCATGATGTGTTGATGACTGTGTATACACACTAACCTGGAATAAACATTAGGTTTAAACAAATCCATATTTTGAGGACTCACACCACCATAATGTTTTGAGAATCAACACCTCACGTGTGCAAAGAAGGAAACCACGATAACAGGTTCGTCATCTATATACACATATGCACTCGCAGTTCTGTTCGTGGAGTACAATCACAATTCACAGTTATCACTAGCGTTATTTTTAGGCTTCTGTCTGTCTCCATGATAGATAGAGCATCAGTTTGGAGATGGGTGGTTTGATCCCAGACAGTGTCATACAAAACGACGTTAAAAGAAGGTACTTGTTGAAAATATTCTGGGACGAAACAAGAAACATAAATACAATTCTGTAATAGGGTACAGATACTAGTACTTTCTGCAGGATGGGTCCCTTCCGGGATTCGAACCCACACTTTCAGAATCAGGCACCACATCGTCACTTTACAAAGTCTGCCATCTAACGCACTCCGCCATAGCGGCATCCACAATGATCTGACAATCGGTAGTTTACCCTTCTGACGTGTAGCCTGGTTCAGGTCCCATGGCAGAAACTTTGAATTCACAAAGCCTTTCAGAAAGTGCTATAGTTAAGATTTCACTTTCACAGTAAAGTACAGATTCTCGTACTTTTAGTCCAATCCAGAATTAGAACCCATACTCTCCGTGCGAAGCCACTAATCGCCAGCACACAGAGCCGGCGACCTTACCCACTCTGCCACCAAATGGAAGCCCGACAACTGGCAGATGATATATATTATATCTGACCACTTTCTAAAAAGGTATTCAATTCAACGGATCTGTTGAGAGTCAGTTCATTGTGTCTGAGTGGGTTATCCTTGTTAAGTTGCCACACTGTATCTGAATCATTATAAAAGGTAATAATCTCTGATTTGGACAATCAGACTTTATTTAAAGGAGTCAAACATAAAGCTGGCATATTGCTTAGAGCAGCTTTAGACACTATTTATTCAAACAAAGCACTTCCAAAATGCACCTTTTCAAGTTGCAAAATGTGTTGTCATTTTAATGCCAGTAATTAAAACGCAAATACTGAACACATCTGATGCGGATGTCCAAGCATCATGTTCAACAACTGACACATGCTCCATCCGAATAGCTGATAGCCTGCGAGGTTGGTTTTTACTATACATTCCTCTCTCAAGAACATGCTGTCATAACAAGATTGATAACAATTTTGGCAAAGCCTTTTTTCTAGAAGCACAGGAACTTATTAAATTTAACATGCACCTGTCAAAATGACTTCGTCTCTGTGTTACAGCTCATTAGTGATCGCGTCAAAAGCAAACGATTGATTTAGATGTCAACGTACTTCCCGCTGCACTCATAAAAATATTGTTAAATTTAACATGCACCTGTCAAAACACCTTCCAATCTGTGTCTCAGTTCATTAGTATATATGTTAAGAACAAACGATTTAGTCGGATGTCAACATATTATCCGCTACACAAATTGACCATTATGAAAAAATAAATGTTCAAGTATATTTCTGCAACTGTGTCTTCGGCGTTTTATCATCTGGTTGATACTTCACGAAAAGTCTTTTTTCATGAACATGATGAAATTGATTTTTATTGAACAGTCGTCAAGACACTATGTGCGTTAATGGCCTCAAAAAGTCAAAGACGGTTCTAAGTATCGTCAGAAGGAACTGGTGGCCCTATGCTCTAAAGGTCAACAAGTCGTCTTGAGTGGAAGAAAATCGCAAATAATTTTATCAAAAATGTGACGAAGCTCCATGAAAGGTCCACAGTTGCTGTCTGAACGTTTAATCATTTTGCCATTGGTGAATGATGACATAGATTAGTTTTGATCAGTCTTTTCTCCAACTGCAGCTTCATAGAATCGTGACCTCACCGTTCGTAATGATGATCGTAGTTTCAGGCGTTTCCATTACAATATCATCCATTCTGAAGCGGGAGGGATGTTGTGTTACAACACACTTCAATGTATCAATCTAAAGATCAATGATAATGCATGTGTTCGGTTTGCCCCAGGTGAAAATTGTCACTTCACGAATCAACCCTATCACAGCAAAGGGGAATTGCCTTCATACATAACCAGTTTAAATTGCCATGGTGTTTGCTAAACATCTAAGGAATTTTCATCAGAATAATGATTGCAACCAAGGTTTACAGAGGTCCATATTCTACAGTCCTCAGCTAGGCCGCTTTTACGTGTGCCAGTTTCACGTATCAGCTGTATCACCGGGTACTCTGTCAGTTTTGGAATAAAGTGTACAAAATAATCGTAATCACATGCATATGGACGAGGTTAAGGGAACACTTGATTAATGCGACTTTGCGCTGATTCCCTGAGTATAAACATGCAGGGAGTTCATATTTCACATGGTATCTGGAAGATTTCATCTCTGTCGAGATGAAAACAAGTGCAGTAATATTTAAGTATATATGTCGACAAAGGGTGGTAATCTGAATGGTAGGTATCACATTGTTGGTATAAAATGAATCAAATCATTATAAAAATAATTAGTTTGCAAAAGATTGTAAATTAAAACTATGCTATAGACCAGCCAAGGCTACACCACCGTACTGGAGACTATAGGTGTTTAATGCATCCTGAATGCTACAGGAGCTGGACGTACGCCAGCATTCTGGTGACCACCCGTTGGGCGCAATGCTTACCAAAATATAACACCGAGACAAAAAATATAGTTTCTTCGTGAAATGTCTTCACACCTATACACCCGTTTTGATGGCCCCTTTTGTTTGCATGAATAGTCTGATATTACCCTTGGTTTAGTGTTTGAAATTCAGAGACCAGCTGAGCAACAGCTACTTTCGTTTCCGCATCCAGCCTTGTGTTACCCGTTGTGCCCACATGACTTAGTAACTAAGGAAAGACAATGTCCAACAGTGAATTAGTAAGATACAATCTTATCGGCAATTGTGCTGCCATGTACCGATGGGAACTAAGTATTCACTTTAAGTAGCTGCCAACAAATTAGAACATAACGGTTGTTTCACAGTCTTAACAGAAAACACATCTGATCAAAATTCAGCATACGAAGACAGGTTATTTCATGTCAATTAAAATGCAGCTATGTGTCCAAAGTGAGACCACTATACTTTGGATTATGGGGATGTACAGTACCTTTGCTTCCTGTATGAGTCGCAGTAGGGTTTACGCCATCTCTTCGATCACCAGCGGCTGAAGGCAATGGTGGACTGATCAGGGGAGAGTTAGACGACAGACCATTAAGAATCTGACGACAGGAGAGGGAAGGATTGTCCATCAGTACATATGTAACCCCGAGCCTGCGGCCTTACCGCAATTGTTTAGCAAATCCAATGAGACGTGCACCTTTAGTGCACCTTATCTAACATGTCATACTTAAAAATGGTGTCGGGGTGTATTATTTCTGTTTTGTACAAGAGACGTCGGCACTGAACTGAAATAAGACGTTCTATTGGTCTTGAAGTTTCGTAATGACGCCGAAGAACTTGAAGAAGTGCCTTGTTAAAGATGACATACGGAGATCCACAAGGCCTGCCCAACGTGAATACAACCAGATTACCTGCTATGTATAATCTTCGTCGACAAATTGCACAAATCAAGTTATCTCAATTTTTATATTCTCATTGTTGTCAGGCTTTAAAGTGCCACGCATGTCAAGTTAGGACAGTGAAGACGTCTAAGCGCTGCCAGCTGGAAAGGTGCATGTCAGGTTCATTATCGGAGCAAATCTCAGATGTGAACCCACAATATGCAGATCCTAGTATGTTACGTAACTTCTTAACTAGGGAAACCTACCCGTCCTCAAACATATCAATGTCCTCCACGCTTACTTAAATGCATGGTCATAATATATTGTCAACATCAATATTAGTGAGTGAGTGAGTTAATATTTAACGTCACATCGGCAATATTTCAGCCATATCGTGACGAGAACATAATTTTTTTTATGATATTGAAATGAAATATATGTATATTATAAAAAAACCTGCCGACGAAGGACAGTAAAACAACTAGAATATCACAGATATGTATGTAAAACTAGTAATTAAATCTAAAGTATGTTACTTTTAAATGACAATACAATATAAAAACCGGCTATAGATTGCCAACAACTGAAGGTAGATCACCATACTAGGGACCATGGGGAGCATCAATATTAAGTTCATACAACGTTTTACATGTGTATCACATTAATGCAATTACACATCAAACCCGGACGACCTACAGATTAAAAGCCAACACAAACGAGTAGCATCGCCTGTGTGCACATGTTTGTGTGTGCGCTTACTAGTGTGTGCGCCTTTCTGTGTTCATACAACCTGTCCTCTTATGTTTATTAGGGTTCAGGCACCCTCAGAAATATTCCAGCTGCATAGCGGCTGTCTAAACATTCGAATATGGACGAGACAATCCAATGATTGACTTCATGAGCATCGATCTTCGCACTACTTCGCCTCTTGTGTCAAACATGAGTAGATGAAAATCAAATCCCGGTTTTCAGTCCTCTCAGTTATTATTATATATGAACATTACTGAGATGTGCCAAACTGCAGACCATTGTCTACACACCGGTGTGATTATATACTCGTTAATAGTGACTTCAAGCTTGATAGTATTCCCTTCTCCCTTTGATAAATTAATGGGTATTGTGATGAGCATTGTGGGTTGCCTTTGGTCTCTCTAATGTGATCACAGAGTTTGACACAGTAAAGTTGACCCTATTCTTAAGGACCCATGTGTTACTATCAGGGTCAGTGCATAATTAACACATTGTCGTTTAACCCTTGCTTACTGCATGCTGTCATGAACGTGGGAATATAGAGAATGAAGCAATATGTACACGTATTATTTATATAATAGCGTACCATTGCGTACGCCATTGTACAATGTGCTGTTGACGGGCAACGTAGACTCACTGTACTGTACATGATGAATGAAGAGTCCAAAAGGTACTCAATAACGTTGAATTGATTACCTGTGACCAAATACATGAAACACAACCAACTACCCCACAAACGGATGTAAATTCGAACCTAATTTGATAATGACCACCTCCTTCATCAGAATATTATTTCACAAACGTCATCTTCTGAATTTAAACTTCTATCTTGTTAGCACTTCCATTAACCTGTAACCTCGATCAATCCGGGAAGAGGAAAATGAGTGGGAATGTGAATGTTGATTTATGCTGCCTCCATAATTATTGCAATTATTTCCTGGAGGCTGATCAATCTCGCAGGCATCAAACAAACGGTAATTGATTCAGGCATGAGAAACCATCAACTTCAGAAACGTAAGGTGAGAACACAATCAGGGAGGTGACACGCCGTGACCAGCCAATCCTCATTAAATAGCTTGTTAAAGCATGGACGACTCGTCACATCCTTCTGAACTCTTTTAAGAAATGGAAGAGGATAAACATCATCTACACATAATTATACTCTTCTTGTTAGATAAGAGTAACCAGCGTTTGCACTTATTCACTTGCTTAGAATGCGTAGATAGTTGATCACTTCCTCTAATTCCATTTTTGATCCATTTCTTTCATTTGGGCACTAATTGTATACATTGAATTAAAATCAGATCATAGTAAAGGCAAAAATATGTTCAGTGGAAACCATATACAGCGGAAGCTGACGGGTTTATAGATGGATGCGTTCATACAGATACATGCTCCATAAAAATAGCACGTAATTCACGCATTTAGAGGCCATACAACCATTATGATATTGATTACAATGAATAAAAACACACAAAGAGAACCAATTCTGTCGGAAGGAGAGACAGTAATGCTATCCTGGAGGAGCGGGAGGCAGTAATCGTGAGAATGTGCAGTTCAACAAGCAAGTTTATTGGATGATGTTTGAGGAGTCCAGTCTCCAATGATCTGTACTTTAACGTTGCCGGACGCGCTGGGAACATCATACTTGCATTTGTCTTGGCCGTTATGGCCTTGGACGGAGACAAAAACTGAAACGTCAAAATATGTACTTTTTATTTATTAGAATGTTTAAGGAATCAATACCCTGTGTATTCTGGGATGACATTACCAAATTGATCTACATCGTGTTAATTTGACAATATGTATGACGTTTTTATTCTTGTAGGAAAACATGTTTTATTGGTCTTTTAAGTTTTCATAACATGAAGAGGATTATTCTCTGATATATTAACGTCTGCCTGACCTGAACAACGCTGTTACGGATCCTTTATCTTAAAAATGCATAGTTATGTTTTAATTGGTAAATGCGTTTAAATAGATGTCGGAAAATATGCAGGCGCTCCTATACTGACGTCCTGGAAGGTGTACCAGGCAATCTGACCGTTTAGTTGATCGAGATGCATGGTTAACAAGGACTACACAGACTTATTAAATTTATCCTAGTTCATTATACCAATTCTTATAAGGCACTATCAATCATACATAGCAATTAGAGGTGTCTGATTATATGAAAGAAATAGACAATCTGATCATGAACCATGTTCCCACCGTTCTTGCGGGAACTATCGGCGTTATCTGGGTTTTAAACGCCTAGTTAAATCAGGTCACGAGTATAAGAGTGTTAATTGCGAAACTAATTTGCAGAACAGAGGTTAATTGGTAAAAACTAACCATGATTTGGCACGGCTAATTAATGAAAGATTCTCCATATTTCACGCAGGTCTCATAGAAAATATGTCGAAGGTGTGTGGAATGAGTAAAATGTTAAGTGAATTACTATTCAATGATTATAATTTAAAACATTTGTTATATCATGTTCGTTTTGCAATTGTGCTCATTATTCTTTCACGTGGGACGGGTCTGCGCAGTTACAGACGATTAATTCTGATTTGTGATCACATGGATGTTGTCAGGCGATTGAAGTTGTTGATAGATTTTAAGCATATCGAAAATAAAGAGCATCATCTTCTTACGTAGGTTGTGACAATCTCTACACTCTGGATGCAGACGCAATGACAGCTTTTTAAACTTCAGTTACTTTCACCACACAAAAATATCGCTTCTGAGCTACTTATGGCCGATCTGTTTCGACCTTGACCTTGGCATACTCTCTAATAAGAATATTTTAAGTTCATCCCTCAGAGAACATGTAAATGCGTGAACACAACTATTTGCACACAGCAAATCAGTTATGAAATATTGTCCTCTTTCTTCATTACACGTCAGAAATAATCTTTGAGCGTTACGTCAAATCGGGCGTTAGTATTACATTGATCCCCTCGACTGTTCAGCATCATTTAAAAGTATTTGTGTTTCATCTTACACAAACAGAAAATCGGTGGTTATCGCCTCTGGCTACAATAGGTCTTGGACTTCCCATTGAATATAACCCAAACACCGTATGATTGACGGGATAATATATATCAATCAAGGCTTAGATCTGCAGGAAATTGACCTAGCTTAAAAATAAGTTTGATAGGAATCCGTAAGGACGAATAGTTCCTCAGAAATCCGTGGTCAGCCACTGAATGAATGATATTAGCCTCATTCGAAAGCTTCAGTCCGCTTCTAATATGACATTGCCAAGGAATCAATATTGACACAGGTTAAGTTTTGTACCTCTAATCCGACGGTTGATGGACCGCGGGAGTCTTTCAAAGCGTAGCTATTTCTTTCACCGGGAAATGAGGAATGACATCAAGTGCATATAGTATTGTAAATGCATATGTTTCTGATAAACCCAACAGGGAATCTTTAGCAGCGAAAAATGCCATTTGCATTGTAGTCAATTAAAGGTTGATTAAAGGCCGCTGGTTGAAGCACGTTTTCTGCTTTGTGATTCATGCATCTTTGTATGTGCAAACAATGTCTTCCGCCATTATATGAAAGTTAATAAGTATCAAATCCAATATGGAATTCCTCTTTTAAACACGATGATCCTATTCTGCATATGTTAATGAAAACATCACCATGTCACGTTAGGGACAATTACAAATGCGATATACGTGTTGGGTCAAACTTCCCAAATCTTCCGAAGTGATCTCCGATTCCTAAAATAAAGGTGGTACGTTCGTACTGCCTGGCAGATAAAACGTTGATCCGAGGGTATTTTGTAATGGCTCGTGCCTGGAATATATATAGATACAAGCAGCGAATAGACTGAAATATCTCGATTATTCTTGAGGTGTACTATTGTGATATGAAGAATGTGCACGGACATGCATTGGTATAAATGTGCATTACTCATGACTTGCTCAGGTCCAAAGGGTGTCCCTGGATGTCAGACGTCAGGAGAATTTGGGCTCCGACTTCTGTCTAATCTCAGATCAGAGACAATATCAGTCTGGACGCGTTAATAACATATATGTACCCATGCAGAATCAGGCGTCACATCTTGTGGGAACTGAATGTCTTCTGAAAGTTGGTCGATAACTATGGAATATTGTACTATCGTGTCGGTTGTCAACAACTGGACCTCGGACTGAGCAAGTATCACATGTTCATCATATTAAAGAACATGTTTTCGTACACATGTTAGATATGGTGTCCATGCAGTGCCATGTCACTTGAGACGTGATAATTGACTGTCACATTAGTGACAGATTGGGGATTTACTTCAAACGGAAACAAACAGTTATGACACGCTGGCCGGAAATACGTGATACTCAAGAGGCTAATTAGGAGACCACACTGAGCCTCCATGCTGTCTGCATTGCTTTTTAATGCAAAACAGTTTGCAATTAAATCTATTAAAGGTACTTCGTTGTCTGTTTGATATTTTGTTCAGCATGTTAAGAAATATGATTTTAAATTCTAAGTACGCAGTTTTCCGTCTACTTTCTCTTTTTTCGGACAAAATGGTCGATTGCTCTCTTCAGCCTTGAACATAACATTTCTTAAAAATGCCAATTTATAGTTTCTCCACGAAGTATTCTATAAGAACGGCACAAACGATCAATTCAATGTAATGCTTTCTTTGGCAAATCAAGATTTTGAGATTGAACAAAATACGTTTTATCATGTGGCTGACTTGGAAACATTGTAATTTGCTCAAAGTTGAAAAAAAAGTCTGTCCTGTTTTCAAGTACACCATTAGCTCAATCTATTTGTAGAGTGCCTCAGTTTTTACTCACATGACAAATTAATGAATAGTGGGATTTGTGTTTTGTTTGTAAAGGCACAAAGAAAACACACTGATAACTCAGCCCATTCGTGCCCTACATTCCATGCATAAGTGTAATGTGCATGGTCAAAGTTTGGAACTTTGCGAGGCATCTGTGTACTTTTGGATCATAATCCACATAAATTTATCATCGTTTGCTTTGATAATTATGAACGTACCTCGTTTATCCATGATTGCATAGAAAGACAATGGAATTGTTTTGTTTTAATTCGAAAGCAGCAATATCCCAGTTGTATCACGGCGGTGTGTATACAATCGAATTTGGACCAGACGTTCCATTGATCAATATCATGAGCATAGATCTACGCAATTGAGATACGATGACATGTGTCAACCAAGTCAGCGAGCCTGACCACCCGATCCCGTTAATCGCCTCTACGACAAATATGGGTTACTCAAAATAAGTTCTAACCGGGATCTTGAGGGGTTTATGTATTTGGAACAAATATTAATTCCAAACAAGATCGATTAACAGCATGATCTTTATTATGCTTGGTGGTTAATTTGAGATTTAGATTTGAGGATTTGAGGTACATGTATTTGAGGTAAAAATGTTTTAATAAGATATTTAATAGCTCTTTTCCTCACTCCCACTAAAATGTAGTAATAGGAGAAAATATGCATCACTCTCGGGTACTTGCATACTCGATAACAACGAAGTTGATGGATTTTTTCAATAATAGGTGACAAACTCTTTCCGTAATCTAATGAAGGGTCTTCGCAAGGGTCTGTATGACACAAACGCACTTTATAAGGATTTGGTTGGATTTTTTCATGATTGGACATGACGTAATTGTTACGACCAACCATAGAATCTTGACTTTCATTACAAGGAAGCATTACAATTTAATGGAACTATCCGCCTGTTCCTTATTAATGTCTTACTTCATTACAAACAATTACTGATATTCGCAGGCAGTAGAAATTAATTATTTTTTTGTTATTAAAATGACGCCCTTTCACTTGTTTCCGATAACGAAAGCATCGGCATATGCATTCGAACGAGACAGTGATGCAGATGCACATCAACACTCATCTTCCGTGACCCATGTGCAGCACCATTCTATGATATAACTGTGTTGCATAATACAGGTGTTCAAACTACAAAACATGGTTTATGTGACAGAGAGGCGTGTGGAAGTCCAGGCAGACAGATGTGGAACCATTTCAACCAAATATGACCCTTTACCATCAAGCGCTCACCTTCCAAGTTGCATCCACTTCAGTCGAACACTGGTGTCCATCGACTTAAAGGAGAAAGAACTGAATGCGCTGGAAGCATGCAGAAAGTGTCCACTCCATATAATCACATGCATATGGAGGAAGTTAAATAGATTAATGCGACTTTCCAACGATTCCCTTAATGTAGTACGAACTTGCAGTGTGTTAGAATTTCACATTGTATCTCCAATATTTCAACTCCAACGAGATAAAAACAAGTAAAGTAAGTATATATGTTGACATAGGGTGGTATGGTAATACCATATGGTAGATATTACATCAGCTATGAACCACAAGCAACCAAAGCTGGACCACCTTACTGGGGATCATAGGTGCTTAATGCATCCTGAATGATAGCGGGAAGTACGCCAACATTCTGGTCAGCACCCGTCGGATGCAATGCTCACCAAAATATAAAACAATGAGACACACAAAAAAGTTTCTTAACAGCTACTTTGGTATTCCCCATTTGTTTGCATTAATATTCTGAAATTTTCCCTGATTTATCGGCAATGTCACACCTATATAACGATGAGAACAAGATATTCACTTTAAGATATCTGCCAATAAATTACAATACGACGATTGTTTTACAGTCTTAACAGAAAACACATCTGATCAAAATACGAAGATACACAACAGATTCATTCCCATCAAATAAAATGTGGCTATGTGTCTAAAGTGAGACCACTTTACTAGAGATTATGGGGGTGTACAATACCTTTGCTTCTTGTATGATTCGCAGCAGCATTTACACCATCTCTTCTGTCACCAGGGGTTGTAGGCAATGTCGTACGGATCAGGGGTGAGTTAGACGATAGACCATTAAGTACCTGACGACAGGAGAGGGGTGGATTGTCCATCAATACTATGTAACTCTATGCGCAGCCTGCGACATTCCCGCATTTGTTAAGCTGAATTTGTATGGGACATACATATTAGTGCATATTTTCTAACATGGTGCGAAATATGTATTATTTCTGTTTTGTACAAGAGCAGTCGGCACTGAACCGAAAGAAAGACGTTCTACTGGTCTTGAAGTTTCGAGATGACGCCGAGGAAGTGTCTTTTAAAAGATGGCACATTGATACCCACAAGGCCTGTCCTACTTGCATATAACCAGATTACCTGTTATGTATAATCTTCGTCGACAAGTTGAGCAAATCAATTTCTCTCATGTTTTATATTCGCACTGTCAGGCTGTAAAATGGCACCCTTGTCAAGTTTGGAAAATGAAGACGGCTAAGCTCTGTAATCTTGAAAGGTGCGTGTCTGGTCAGTTATCGGAGCAAATCTCAGATGTGTATCCACAATAAGCTGATCCCATGGCCAGCGAAGTACGCAACTTCTAAACTAGGGAAACCTACCCGTCCTCAAACAGTGTAATGTCTTCCACACCCTACCTAAATGTATTTTGATCATGAGTTCATACGTTTACCTGCGCATTACAATAAGCAATTGCGCATCAGACCAAGACGATTTCAAGATTAAACGACAACACAAACGATAGGAATGCCATAAAACCACTATAATTGTATTCACCTTTTCTTGACGTCAGAGGGCGTCGGGGTAGCCTTATGGTTAAAGCGTTGGCTCGTCACGCCGAAGACCCGGGTTCGAATCCCCACATGGGTACAATGTGTGAAGCCCATTTCTGGTGTCCGCCGTGATATTGCTGGAATATTGCTAAAAGCGGCGTAAAACCAAACTCAGTCAGTCAGTCAGTCAGTCTTTACATCAGTGGCACGGCACCTTTGGAGATGGACCGTTGTTGTATTGCCCTTTTATGTTGACATTTTGTTCTCAGACGTCCCTCGTGAAACACTCACCGATATAACTGGATCGACCTAAAGTTGCACTTTGATGATGTGTCTGGACGAAATCGAGCCGTTATTGTCGTAAAGTGGTTACTTTTGACCTTATGTCGCCACACCTGTGTCCTACTACGACTTTCGATCCATCGAGGGGAAAGTGCTTCCTCAAGAACAGTTCCATTGACTTGGGTACATAATGACAGCAGTAAATTCACGTTCTATGCCTCCTTGATCCTCGTTGTGTGGAATAATTATACAAGTTCTTCCTCGATCAAATCTTTCACGCGTATAGTTATCGCTGCGATATCCCAAATGATATGTGTACAACACAGGTACTTGCACAGATACAGATTCATTGATGTCGTCCGAAACGTTATCCTTATGGAACGTGCAACTGTAGTAGTTACACACTATCGCTGTGGTTCTCAGAAACAGTATCCCCACCATGAATCTGAGTATCGGGTGTGTGCAGGTGGCCATACTCATACAACCAACCGTTCCTGGGTGAGCATGTTTAATAGGGTTCAATGGGTTGCTGTGCATCATCATCATTTTCTGTCTGTCAAGTAACATTATTTGAAGAATTTGAAAGTGACAATATTTCGTATTACACGCTATCCCCAGTTCTAGTTTGCTGTTTAATGGCCCCCTCAGCAATATTCCAGCTATGTGGCGGCTGTCTGAACATATTCGAGTCTGTACCAGATGATGCAGTGAATGACATCAGTGAATGACGTCATGAACATAAGTCGATGCAATGACATGCGCCCATTAAGTCAGCCAGCCAGGCCATCCGACCCCGTTAGTCGCCTTTTACGACATGCATGTGCTGCTGAATATCTAATCTAATCCGGATCTTCAGTCCCCTCAGTGTATATTTTATTATGAACATTAATTAAATGTCGTTCACTGTGCCAAACTGCAGACCATGGTGATTTTCAGCCTGATAGTATTCCCTTCAGCAAATATGATAACAGTATCGTTGAACCTTGTCTTAACGACCCGTGTGTTACTATCAGAGTCAGTGCGCAATTTTACACATTGTCGTTTAACCCTTGCTAATAAAAACGGTATGCACTCATGGACGTTGGAATATGGTAAATGGAGAAACGTATTATTTATGTAATGGCGTACCATTGTGTACGTCATTGTACAGTGGGCATTGTGCCTCACCCGAGTCCAGTTGATGGTCAATGTAGTCTCACTGTACTGTATATGACGCATGAAGAGTCCAAAAAGTACTCAGTGCTTTGAAATCGATTACATGTGACCGGTTACATGAAACACAGCCAACTACCTCACAAACGGATGTAAATTCGAACCTAATTTGATAATGACGACCTCCTTCATCAGAATATCATTTCACAAACGTCATCTTCTGAATTTAAACTTCTATCGTGTTAGCAATTCCATTAACCTGTTACCATGATCAATCCGGGAAGAGGTAAATGAGTGGGAATGTGAATGTTGATTTATGCTGCCTCAATAAATATTGCAACTATTTCCTGCAAATCGATCAATCCAGCAAGCCTCAAACAAACAGTAACTGATTCAGGCATGAGAAACCATCAACTTCAGAAACGTAAGGTGAGAACACAATCAGGGAGGTGACACGCCGTGACCATCCAATCCTCATTTGACAGGTTGTGAAAGCATGGAATTCTTTGATAGAAATGGAAGTGGACAAACATCATCTACACATATACTCTTCTTGTAAAATGTAGAATAACCTGCGTTTGCATTTATTCACTTGCTTAGAAAGCATAGATATTTACTCACTTCCTCTAATTCCATGTTTAATCCATTTCTCCCATTTGCACAATAATTGTACACTTTGAATTAAAATCACATCATAATAAGGCAAACATATGTTCACAGGAAACCATATATAACGGGAGCTGACGGGTTTATAGATGGATGCGTTCATATAGATACGTGCTCCATAAACATAGCACGTAATTCATGCATTTAGAGGCCATACAACCATTATGGTATTGATTACGATTAATAAAAACACACAAAGAGAACCAATTCTGTCGGAAGGAGAGACAGTAATGCTATCCTGGAGGAGCGGGAGGCAGTAATCGTGAGAATGTGCAGTTCAACAAGCAAGTTTATTGGATGATGTTTGAGGAGTCCAGTCTCCAATGATCTGTACTTTAACGTTGCCGGACGCGCTGGGAACATCATACTTGCATTTGTCTTGGCCGTTATGGCCATTGGACGGAGACAAAAACTCACACGTCAAAATGTGTACTTTTTATTTATTAGAATGTTTAAGAAATCAATACCCTGTGTATTCTGTCACAGCATTATGAAATTAATGTATATCGTTTTAATTTGACAATACTAATGACGGTTTTTATTCTCATTGGAAAGCTTGTTTTTTGGCCTTTTAAGTTTTCATAACAAGAAGTGGATTAATCTCTGATCTGAACAACGCGTTTAAATAGATGGAGACGCTCTTGTATTGACGTCGTGGACGTTGGTCCAGGACACCTGACCCTTTAGTTGACCTAGTTCATTATATTCATTGTTAGGAGGCACTATCAACCACACATACCAAGTAAAGGTATCTGCTTATGTGAAAGATATATCTGCTTATGCGGGAAATATCGGTGTTATCTGGGTATTAAAACACAGTTGATGAATTTCCTTCTTGAACACCTAGTTAGATCAGGTCAAGAGTATTAGAGTGTTAATTGCGAAAATCATTTGCTGAATAGGGGTCATTTGGTTAAAGTGAGTGAGTGAGTTATTATTTAACGTCACATCGGCAATATTGCAGCCATATCGCGACGAGAACATATTTGATTTTGAAGTGGAATATATATATTTTATAAAAACCTGTCGACGAAGGACAGTAAAACAACTAGAATATCACAATTACAACTAAAACTAGTATGGAAAGTTAAAACTGATAGCACTATTTGGACAATACAATATAAAAACAAGCTATAGATCGCCAACACCAGAAGGTAGATCACCAAACTAGGGACCATGGGGACTTACAGTACCTTGGCTACCTGCATGGACCCTAGTTGGATTTACACCATCCATTCAGCTGTTGGCGATTGTAAGAAATGCTAGCCAAAAACAAAATGACAAGAATGCTACGTTTAGAATTCCTGGCAAGTTTAAATGGACTTTGAACATTTTGGGACTTACGTACCCTCTCAGGAGGACAATAATTTTACACTACTTCAACCATTTGGTTAAAAGCTAACAATGATTTGGAGAGACTTATTAATGAAAGATTCTCCGTATTTCACACAGGCTTCATAGAAAATATGTCGAAGGTGTATGGAATGAGTAAAATGTTAAGTGAATTACTATTCAATGATTATAATTTAAAACATTTGTAGATCATGTTCGTTTCGCAATTGTGATCATTATTCTTTCACTTGGGGTGAGTCTGTGCAGTTACTGACGATTAATTCTGATTCGTCATCACATGAATGTTTTCAGGCGATTGAAATTATTGATAGGTCTCATTTTAAGTACTCAAACTCGAAAATAAATTGCCTTAGCGTTACTTGATGCAGACAATCTCTACACTCTGGATGCAGGCGCAATAACAGCTTTTCAATTTTTTCACCAGACAAAAAAATCGCTTCTGAGCAACTTATGGCGGATCTGTTTCGACCTTGACCTGGGGTAAAGCTTTGAGCGTTACGCCAAATCGGGTGTTAATATTACATTGATCCTATCGGCTGTTCAGCATTATTTAAATGTATTTGTGTTTCATCTTACATAAACAGAAAATCGGTGGTTATCGCCTCTGGCTACAATAGGTCTTGGACTTCCCATTAAATATAACCCAACCACCGTATGATTGACGGGATAATATATATCAATCAAGGCTTAGATCTGCAGGAAATTGACCCAGCTTAAAAATAAGTTTGATAGGAATCCGTAAGGACGAATAGTTCCTCAGAAATCCGTGGTCAGCCACTGAATGAATGATATTAGCCTCATTCGAAATCTTCAGTGCGCTTCTGATATTACATTGCCAAGGAATCAATATCGACTCAGATTCAGTTTTGCACCTGTAATCCGACGTTTGGTGTAGCTATTTCGTTGCTGGGAAATGACGAATGGCATCAAGTGCATATAGTATTGTAAATGCATATGTTTCTGATAAACCCAACAGGGAATGACATTTGCGTTATAGTTAATTAAAGGTTAATTAAATATTGCTGACTGAAGCACGTTTTCTGCTTTGCCATTCATGCATTTGCGCATGTGCAGAATAATGTCGTGTTCCGCCATTATACGAAAGTTAATAAATATTAAATCCAATTTTGAATTCCTCTATTAAACATGATGTTTCTATTCTGCAAATGAAATGTACGCCATTTGTTCAGTGCAAATGACATAAATTGTTTGTTTTTAGATAATTTGTTGATAAAGACATTACGAAGACTATTACCAATGCGATATACGTGTTGGGTCAAACTTCCCAAATCTTCCAAAGTGATCTCTGGTTCCTAAAATAGGGGTGGTCGTTTGACAGTTAAAACGATGGTCCGAAGTCGCGGGTTTGCCTCCCAAAAACAGGGTATTTTGTAATGTCTCGTGCCTGGAATATTAGTCTGGACGGGTTAATTACATATATCTATCCATGCAGAATCAAACGTCACATCTCGTGGGAATTGAATGTCTTCTAAAAGTTTGTCGACTTACTCCACGGCTGTCCATAACTGGACCTCGGACTGAGCAAGTATCACATGTTCATCATATTAAAGAACATGTTTTCGAACAAATGTTAGATATGGTGTCCATGCAGTGCCGTGTCATTTGAGACATACTAATTGACTGTCATATTAGTGACAGATTGGGGATTTACTTCAAACGGAAACAAACAGTTATGACACGCTGGCCGGAAATACGTGATACTCAAGAGGCTAATTAGGAGACTACACTGGGCCTCCATGCTGTCTGCATTGTTTTTTAATGCAAAACAGTTTGCAATTAAATCTATGAAAGGTACTTCGTTGTCTGTTTGATATTTTGTTCCGCATGTTAAGAAATATTATTTCAATTTGAAGTTCGAAGATATCCGTCTACTTTCTCTGTTTTGGGACAGAATGGTCGACTGTGTGCTCTTCAGTCTCGACCAGAAGATGCCAATTTATAGTTTCTCCATGAAGTACTCCATAAGAACGGCACAAACGATCAATTCAATGTAATGCTTTCCTTGGCAAATCAGGATTTTGAGATTGAACAAAATACATTTTGTCATGTGGCTAACTTGGAAACACTGTAATTTGCTCAAAGTTGAAAAATGTCTGTCACGTTTTCAAGTACACCATTAGCTCAATCTATTTGTAGAGTGCCTCAATTTTTAGTCACATGACAAATTAATGAATCGTGGGATTTGTATGTTGTTAGTAAAGGCACACAGAAAACATACCGATCACTCAGTCCATTTGTCCCCTACATTCCTTGCACAAGTGTAATGTGTATGGTAAACCAAACATCTGGAGTGTTTTGAACATGAAGATAGCAGTGTCATATCATGTTTCATCCCCATCTATTTTTCATATTTTGCTTTGATAGTTACGACCGTATCTGATATACCCACGATTGAGACAAGTACATTTTCATCGAGTTTGTTTGTTTGTTATGTTTGTTTGTTGTTTAATGTCGAACGCAGCAATGTTCCAGCTGTATGGCTGCGGTATGTCAATTATCGAGTCTGGAGCATACATTCTGGTGATCAACTGCATGAGTATCTGTCTACGCGGGTGGATACGATGACAAATGTCAGCCACGTCGGGGGGCCTGACCACATAATCCCGTTAATCGCCTCTACCGCAAACATAGGTTGCTGAAAATTCTAATCCGGATCTTCAAGGGTTTATGTAATCGGAAGAAATATTGTTGAAAATATAACAATTCTTTTTTTTTTCTTACATTCTTATGTATGTTTACATCATCAATAAAGAACATGATGTTTGTTCTGCTTGGTAGGTCATTTGAGGTTACACGAGGTAGTAATCATTAACCCGCCTTTAATAGCTTCTTACCCTATTTTAATGAAAGTGTAGTTTCAGGAGTAAAATATGCACCACTTTCGGGTACTTGCATACTCGATAATAACGAAGTTGATGGATTTTTCATTCAACGTAGTAATAAGTGACAAGCTCTTTCTCTAATCTAATGAACATCGTGGGATTCTTCGCAAGGGTCTGTATGACACAAACACACTTTATAAGGATTTGGTTGGATTCCTTCGTGATTGGACGTGGCGTAATCCATAGAATCTTGACTTTCATTACAAGGAAGCATTACACATTAATGGAACTATCCGCCCGTTCCTTTTTAATGTCGTAGTTCATTACAGACAATTACTGATATACGCAGGCGGCAGAAATTAATTATTTTTTTGCTATTAAAATGACGCCCTTTTTAAGTCCTTTGAGTTTCACTCGTTTCCGATAACGAAAGCATCGACATATGTATTTGAACGAGAAAAGAAATGCTCACTATTTGTAATGCAGATGCACATCAACACTCATCTTCCGTGACCCATGTGCAGCACCATTTTTCAGAATGTGAGATTTTGACCCTGTGTGGCTAAATGTGCTACATAATACAGATCTTTAAACATCCAAAATGTGTGCGGTTTGTGTGACAGAGAGGTTGGACCATTCCCATACACCATGGCCCTGCAGCATCATGCCCTCGCCTTCCATGGTGTTCGTTGACTAACTGGAGGCAGAAAGTTTGCACTCAATATATGCTGTCTTCGTCAAGCTGGTCCGTGCTACAGTAATTGTTTTAAATAAACAGACGGACGTAGTACTTTTCTCTATATGGATCTGTATATCAAATATATTTATGTACCTAAGTTATTTTGGTATATGTGAATTTGGATATGAACCACATTGATGTATACAGTTATTTATCGTCTTTACATACATACATGCATACATATTAACATTTGTATAGCGCCGATATCCAGCTCAGCTGCTCAAAGGCGCTTTGTTTTTTCCCTCGATCACTGGATGTCAATCTCAATGGCACGTCGTATTATCAATCTCAACTCCCTGGGGATCATGCAGACTTAAGGTTTGCACAACTGAATTCATTTTGGATACGGAAGCAGAGGTTTGTGGTAATCTGTGCAACAATAGATTTAGTAAACAGCAGATGATATTGCAGTGGAAATTTCCGAGTCCCATGCTTGGATTCGAACCACGGACCTTCTGATGAGTTTTTTTTTATATATGACCAAAGAGGTTAACCACGTCAATATGTTGACAGGTCGGGATAGCGTCTCCGACCTCTTACCCTTCTACACCGTCTCATCCGCTTTTAATATTGAATATGTAGCAGACTTCTGATACGTCGACCTGGTTTTACCATGAAATGACAAGTAAACATAAGCTTGTTTCGTTACATTAGCGCAGATGGACGTTGATCCTGCCACTTCAACACTCAGAACAAGGTCGACTTCCGAACATTTCTCTGCATTTAGGGTGGGCATGAGGACAAATCACTTTGTGTCGACACCTATGATCCCCTCCTCCTGCTTCAAGACATGCTCCTATAGAGATTACTACACGAGGTCTCATAACATACGACTTATACGAAACGAGTTATGGTTTCAAACCGAAACCGGTTTCATAAAGAGGTTGCGGAATAATGTTGTTCTGTAGTACACTTTTTGCATGACGCCACACTGTAATGACGTCACTACGCCTTGCTCATCTGCCCCCTTTGTAACCGACGTCACGATGCACGACAGTTGTCATCGCCTCGTACAGCCTCCTACATTAAACTACTCCGTAGCACCCCGTTTCTTAGTTTGCAGTTGCTTCACTCTGCTAACATCACTGGTTTATGATTTTCGACGCATATAATGTCTCATTTCGACTCCCAATGAAACAGCGATACGACAACGTTCGCAATGTTTACATTCCCACAATGCATTTTAGTTGTAGAATGAATTAATTCACGTGCTTGTTATGAATGAAAAAGTAGTTCCGTCACAAAGTGACCTAATTGAGAGATCATCGGTTATAAAATCCAATCGTTAGAATGTCAGGTCAAGTCGTTACGACACAGGTCCACGCGATACGACACTCGTGTGACGTACGAGATTAGTATGCAACTACCAGTACGTTGACCACGTGGGTAATAAATACCTGTCCGTCCTCTGATGTAACAGATATTATCCACAGACTCTGTGATCCTAAGCTGTCATGTATGTGGATGTTAATTCCAAAACGAAGGTTCAGAACTGGGCCCGAATTACGTCTGACAACAAACCACGATGTCTACACACTGTGTCGATGCGCAGAAGCGATTCCTATAAGTCAACATGGAGCAAACTGTCTGTACAAAGATAATAGAAAATGTCGCTGCCAGTAGACAGACACATGGCTACATGACCTTCGGCTAGGTCGATGACCACAGACAGTTCCGAATTGGGATCTGGACCACCATGAAAGCATCGGTCCTCGCACAACACATCCTGCTATATGTGACTTTCTGACCATGCTTCAGAGGTTGGGGAAGGCTGGGAGATGACGGAAATGGTTCACTGTGCGCGCCCCCACCCAGCAAGTGGATGTCAGTGAGATTGGCCAAAGCTTGAAAAGACTGAGTAGTTTTCTTAATTACAGAGAGTTATTCTCAGACTCTTATGTTACAGGTATAAATCACATACAACAGAATCCTAATCCGTTTCAGAGTAACACACGCACTTAACTGTGAGTGCATTAGTAGACATCACCTGGAGACTATGGCTTGACAGCTGTACAAGGATGTGTACTGGTACATTGCATCATAACAGAAAAACAATCTGGTGTTTTGTCTGTACATGAGTGATAATTTCAACTTAACAAGTGAACATTCCTATTATTTCAAGGCAATATTCGTTCAACTGGTGTCTGTATTGCACAGTATTTTGAGATACAATCGAACACGCTTTGTTATCCAGTATTTAACGGTAGTTTAGGCATCACCCCCAAATCGCACATTACTTGATAGCTCAAGCAGGAATTATCTGACAGCACTAACTAGGTTGAGTTTTAGAGCTGATGTTAGCTGCCATGTGTGGTTCTGGCCATCCAGATTAGCACCACGGAATGAGATCTCAGCAGGACTCACCTTTACATCATCAGAGAGACGCCAGGTTTCAGAGATCTGTGCTGGGAACTGGTGGCTGTCTTCCTGAAGCAATGCCTCAGCTTGTCTTCATGCCATCATTCCAGTCAGCGTCGTCAGTCAACACAGTAACAAAGTATATATTTCCAAATCTAATTAACAGCTTTTTTCGGTAAAGCCGGTGCAAATATTTCACTTGTGATCCGTTGGATTGATGAAGTATATACAGGAAATAAGTTTTCTTCTGAACTTTTTCACTTTTTCACCCTGCCATTTTGGGCTGTGGTCATATCGACTGTTTCACATAACCATTGTGACTTGAGTTTGTGGCTTGTGTCTCTTAGAATATATACGGTTTGAAACCTTTACAAAGGAACGTCTGTTGACAGAACAAAGTAACAGTATGTGTTTTTACGTATTACTTTGATTGCCACTCAAAATAAAAGGTCGTAAAAGAGGAAAAATAAGAGCTGGAATCAACGATGAGTGACATAGAACCCTTACATAAAGGACACATTAGGTGTCAGTCACGTGGGGAAATTTAGATGATTTGTTCCAGCATGAAAAGCAGACACCATCCCTATCAGAAAACGGATGTTTTCGCACTGGTACAAAACGTGACCTGTTGGCATATAGAGAATCAAATGTTACAGCAACACCAGAAGGGCCAACTATTACCAGTTTGATTATTGACGGAGCTGTCATTGTTCAAAAGTTGAAACCAAGTACTGTAATTATAAACATTTGAGGAATATACTAGTGAGTCTTTCCTGCCACACATCAATGCACAGATATGAAATGTCACATGTATGGGTCTAATATGGGATAAATACAGCCCACAAGCAACAATCCAAGCCCACTGGAACTGTGTTCGTAGACATGTCACTGGCACTGCTATTGTACTAGAAAACTAGCCGAGAGAAGAGAGCTACAAAGTCAACTCTCATATTTTTTCTCAAAGGCTCTTATTCACTCTGTCCTGGAGCAGTACATGGAAGGTATTGTTGCAGATGGAGAACACGTTGTGTGAGTTCTATAACAGCATGATCTGCCTTCACCTTTCCCCTGCAGTCATCAAGTAGTCGATATTCACATCATACTTATGTTGCCTCATGGCACGAACAGTAGCTACAGATGTTGTAATGCTTGCAATAACGCTCAATACACGCCATCCCACCAACGGATACAGCTCTTGTACAGCATGTACAAACAGCTTACAAGGCAGGACATATATGGGGTGAGTCACTTCTTCCACAGCCTTAACTCCCATTTCCAACCGAGCGGAACTGGATACAGCAGGAAAGTGGTAAATATGTGCCCTAACTTTCACTTCACCAAGCATAAAATTTTTGCCAGGAGTTGGTCGCGTGTGCCTACAGAAAAGGGCGTAACAACATATGCAAGTGCAAACAGTCCTCACTTAAATGCACAGGAATATATTAGTGTGAGGGCCAGTGTTTTTAAAGCTGACAGATTCCCCTGCGTTTTCAAAGACATTTAATCAGAATATGTGGGTCATTATTATTTTCGTTAAAACTGCCCTGTAATGCATTGATGGCCAATGCTAAAACAGTAGCCAGAAAAGGCAAATAGTATTTACCTTCTGCAAGTGCCCATGAAGATCCGAGATAGATTTTGTCTTCAGCAATCCTTGCTTGTCATTGGAAGCATCTAACGGGATCAAGTGGTCATACTCATGCAGTTGATCGCTGGATTGTCTGGTCCAGACTCGATTATTCACAGACCGCCGCCATATAAGAGGAATATTGCTGAGTGCGGCGATTAACATCAAACAAACTAAACGTTCTGCGCATGCGCAAAAGGATTTTTTTAGTGTCGCCATATTCTTAAATGTTCACTATGCATCGGTCAATAAATGTGCAAAGTTATATGCTCTAGTCATTAAATGCACATTTATCTGCTTACCAGCTCCACTAATACATGTAAATAGAATTTGATTTACAATCGCCTTCACTATTCCACAACGTGGCAGAACAGAGGCAATGGGTCAGATCTTTGCATATTTTGTGTGGTTAGAATAGAAGTGTAACCTTGCATTTAAGATAATTGTTCATATATTGCGACGTGTAATAAGGTGTGTGTAATTGTTTGTCCCGTTTGTACTCGGTCACATTATACTGGTTCCGGGCGAACCCTTTTTTAAAGAATCTCCTACACGGAGAGGATCGCCGTAACAACCGTCAGGCAGTGTAACAGGAAATACCATGTTTGGGTATGACGGGGCCTAGCATCGAACTATTGCGTGCTGTATGTTTTACAGAAATGCGGCATTTCGTTCCCTTGGCAGACAATGTAGCTAGGCGGTGGAGCCAGTCTAAATGTCGAGTGGAGGTACTGTTCCAGTTCCAACAAGTATCGTGTTCCTTATCTAATCTTGTTCCTTTATTACGCAATTGCAAACTCAAGACGGGTGTATTTAAAACCAGCTACAATGAACTCATCTCAGCTTTACGTGCAATTTGTTTTATTAAATCTTCACTAAATAACAAGCTGTTACAACTTTCACGCTGGTAGTTAGAAATTCGGGGTTAATGCTTGAAAGTTCCCATGCCATCAAAGTAACCATAACACTCAAAGACACTTTATATAACACTCAATCATACTGGAAGACCTAAACGGTCTTCAAATGAAAGAAAAACATCGATTTGCAATCCTTTCAAGAGGAGTTTGTGTCCTGTAAACTTGTTGCACCCAGAGTTGTTTGGTGATTGTGAACATTTTAAGACCTGTCTCGGTTATAGGACCACTTTGATATATTGGTGTTGATGAACTGATACCCACGGGCAGGGCGACTTATATCGACTCATTGCCGCTAGAAGCTGTAACATTCTGTAATACCATGGCCAATGCATAGGTTTAGACAACGGCTCTTATTTTGTAATAAGTGCTTCAGAATAACTGGCGAAGCTAATCGAATTCACATACACTGTCGTCGATGTACTGTAAATATTAATACTGACACACCATAAATTAGACACTTACATTATTTAAGTTCATGCAGCAATAAGCAAATGAAACACACGCATTCATAGGTGTGACGTGACAACATCAATAAATTCTGAATCATAAAACAATATATACTGTTGCAGTACTAACTTGCAATCGAAAAACACTTGTGTTTCCGTTCCGAGTTCATAAACAACACGGCTTCTAGTGCGGACTCCAAACAACTGCACAATGAATGACACAGATGCATGACTCAGTGGGGCATGTGGGGTGGACAGCAATCCGTACGCATAACATAGATATCACGATAAGTACCATTGCGTGTGGGTCAAGGTTGATATGTATTCTTAATAGAAACGTCTGACCTCTTTTATTGGACTGTTGCAGGGCAAAGCCACCTATCACACAGAGCTAACGTGCTCATTTCCTGCAGAAATCAGATGCATTACTGTTGTCACGCGGTCACCAGGCTTGCCAATTCCACCGACGATCAATTATTTTACAATGTTCATATCTGCCAGTTCATCGACAATATCTGATTTATGAATTGATTCTCAGTCCAATACACTGTTCTCTGGATGAACATGATGATGTTGAGAATAAATTCCTGATATTATGACATTGACGAACAAAGTATCGATATCTCGTGTGGCCATTAGCCTCGTCAAGCAGGGCAAAATGTTTACCAAATTCAGGCTTCCGTTCAGACACGATCAACATTATTTGACAACGATGATAAATGGTCCTAGTATTCTCTCTGCAATGGAAATTACGTCTAGACTGGATGGAATTTCAGACGTTATTGAGTTTGCCAATCAGTTTATTGATAATGGGCAAGGATGAAAGGTGAGAGTGGACGTACCGAGTGTGTCTGGAGATGCCTCCATATCACCACTCACCTTTTCCTCCTTTAGAACAATCAGAAACATACGTTATGAATAAGTCTCAAATTGCGATATATGTTAATGCAAAACTAGTCCAGGAGTGTGGAAACCAAGTGAGCACAAACGTTGTCGAACCTGACCTGTTGTCAGAATCACATCCCTGCTCGTCTGAGGTTGGAAAGAATTCGGTCTTCCCTTCAAATTAAGCTGAGACGGCATGATACGACTTGCACTCTGCGGCATTAAAACAGATTCACTCACTCACTCAGTCAAACCTGATGCAAGCAAATATTTGATCGATTATGCGATTGAGTCTTAGACCAGTACCGATGTGTTGCAAACACGTACGTAACAGGCAGTACGTACGTACGTAACTGCAGTTTCAAAAGGACATGTGGTTATTGGAGAAAATAACATAGGTTTGCTTCCATGCACAATTTCTATTGCTTCAGCTGGAAATATGTATCTTTGAATGTATTTTATCATTCCATGGTGGTGCATGCACGTGCAGCCAGTGAGTGTAATTGAGTAACTTTTATAGCTGCAGTCAAAATAGCATGTCAGACTATTACATGCAACATTGTATCACATTATGTTTAATCTTTGGACTTGTTCACTGCAGGAGTAATTGGAAGTCAATATATAGTTTTATTCGTTTGAACATTATCATCAAATGCACTGTATTTTCAGATCCACCGATCACTTGATTGCTTGGTTTTCTAACATCCCGCCGCCACAGGGCAGGGATGTACGTGAAGTCAGTCAATGAATACTGTATCTTATATGCAATATGTGAATTCCGGGTACTTCAGGTGTAACAGACATAATCACCCGAGTCTTGAACACCTGCTTTCATCACTAATTTCAGTGGTCTATCCTTATTACTGGCACATCTTTGCTCCCGAAGGCCGATGTAATGAGAGTGACAAATGGTTATGCTCTTGCGATGACACTATATGTATCTATATATAAACAGTTGATTTCTCAAACAATGTTTAAAATATATTGAAACAGTCAATGACGTCATTCATCTGGAAAAGTGGATTTTAACCACATATTCAACTTAGGTGCAATTTCATTCAGAATAAAAATGACACAAGCTTCATACAGTGCGTATAGCTCAGCATCCGTTGGATATATTGACAATGTTGGTATGCACTCAGTTCGTCAGTCTCATGAATGCTTCTATAGATCTCTGGACCTCAGTTACAAGGTCAGCCAATCAAATGTTTACGTTTACGTTCCCTTGGTGACTAAGGACGGGAACTGGATAATATAAGGCAAGAATGAACTCATACTTAACTTGGTGCCACCAGCGTAAACTTGTCAGGGTTGCGTGGGTAACGCATGATTCCCAGCTCAACGTTTCCAGTCATCAATAGCAGCACAAGACTGAACACCATGGTTCGGTGTTTAGTAAAAATGAGGCATGTTATACATGTGCTGGGGTACAGTCAATGCACTGAACCATCATGATATGCCTATGGTATGATTAAACATCATATGGAAAAATCTATATAACTTGTCGAAAAGACAGTACGCATTCATGGTTGTCCAAGATATTTTTATGGATAAAACTTCTTTTTAATTTCCCTCACGACGTTTCGAGACCATTCCATGTGCCTTCATCAGGTGAACTGACAGTTAGGACTATGTCGTCGTCATTATGACATCAATGTACAACTTCTAAATGCCACTGAAAGACATCATACGATATCAACATGGAGATGATGCGGTTTGTTCCATCAACGAGTACAACAACACAGTCAGTAAGTGTGTTAAAACTAGAAACCAGCTAACTTTACTTCTCCTTGCCGAGACAGTAGCCTTGTGTGTAAGGGTTTACAAATCTCATCCCCTGTTCACCGTTCTCCAGCTGTAGATAAAATTCTCCATAAAGCTAGCCACCTGTTAGTCAAGAATCAGATCCATCAAATTCGCAAACGCAAGTCACATCTCTAGGCACAGAGCGAGAGCATGATATCCAAGCTAGAAGAGACCCTCCAACCCGACCTCTATCAAAAGACAATGTCGTTATCATAATCCTCTAGAGACCAGCTCAACCAGAATGTAAAGTTAACTCACATAAAAAGGTTATCCAAGCTTCAACAACCAGTACATAAGCACGCTAAAGAAACGAGAGCTAAGACTGGCATAAAGACTGTAGTGAATTTGAGCAGTAAGAATCTGACAGATGCCCAGACTTCGCTCCTTGCTAAAGGATTAAAGTATGTACCTGTGAGCGCCAAGATAAACACTGATACCTTCATCACAAGCATAGAGAGTGGTCTCCAACATCTTGCACCGAATGGCAACGTGGACTACCTAGGTCACCAGATTATAAACACCATCAAGAAAGCGCCCAGGCCACGCAGCAACCTCTCTGCGCAAGAAAGACAAGCAATTGCTGAACTCAGACAAGACAAGCAATCACCATCACTGAAGCCGATGAAGGTAAAGCAGCTGTTATCATGGATACACAAGACTTCGAATATCTCATAAACAACAGCCTTTCTGATACCTCAACCTATCTCATCATCACAAAAGACCCCACTGCATAACTTGAGCCTGAGCATAAAACATACCCTTAAAGACCTTCACGAAAACAGAGAGATCAACCATATTGTCTTTAATAAGCTCAATCCAATCAACTGTCAAGCTCCATATGGTAGAGCAACCATAAAAATACACAAGAACCCACCAAAAGCCAGGATACTAGTCTGTTTCAGAGGATCCGTCTTTTACAGTACTGCGCAGCACCTCTCACGCATCCTGGCACCCTTAGGTAAAGAAGGGAAGGCATTCATCAGCGATTCATCGGCCTCTATAAGCAAGCTGAAAGAAGATCAACTTTCCGGTACCATGGTCAGCTATGATGTAGTTGACCTCTTCACTAACATCCCTTTGCAAGAAGCCCTGGAAATTCTCCGGAACAAGCTCCAGACTCGAATCAAAGAACTTGATAACAGTCTCACGATAGATAGCATCATTAACCTCACTACCACCTGTTTTGATTTCTCTTATTTCAGATATAATGACAAGATATACAAACAGATACATGGTCTACCTATGGGCTCACCATTGTCACCTCTTATCACTGAAATATATATGACCTCCTTTGAAGAATCTGCTCTCGCCACAGCACCCTTTCAACCTTTGTGCTGGTATCGCAAAGTAGATGATACGTTCACAACCATAGACAAGCAAGATGACCCAGCACAGCTACTGCAGCACCTCAACAACCAACATCCAAGGATAAAGTTAACAATGGAGACTGAGCAGAACCGGCAACTTCCTTCCCTAGATGTTGCCCTCCAATCTACAGACACAGGTCTCGTCACCTCTGTGTACAGGAAGCCATCTCACACGGATCAGTATATCAATTACAACTCCTGTCACCACCCACAGATCAAACAAGCAATTATTGCTACTCTCACTAGAAGAGCCAAGTCGATCTGTCACCCAGATAATTTAAACAGTGAAATTGATTACCTCAAGAGAACCTTTACTGTCCTCAATGGCTACCCAGCCCGTCTTGTCTCCAGGACCATCACTAAAACGCTTGAATCATCAGAACCGCGCCTCAAGTCTGAACCATCCCCAATCTGAACCATCCCCAAACAGGATCACAATACCCTACGTGGGACCAGTCAGTCATCAGATAGCCCGACTAATCAAGAGCAATGCAAGCTTTGATGTAACTTTCTCTAGCGGTACAACAATTAAGACACTCTTCCGGGCAAATGGAGGAGGATCTAGCAATGGAAACCCCAACCCTAGAGGATGTGTATACCAAATACCATGCAGCTGTGGCGATCAATATATTGGCGAGACTCTCAGGCCCATCAACACCTGGGTTGCTGAACACAAGTCGTCAGTATGCAAACAAAATGACAAGTCAGCTATATCGGAGCACAAGGCAAATAACCCAAGTTATGTAATCATGTGGAATGACATCAGGGTGCTTTCGAGCAACAACAACTGGCGTCGGAGGAAACTACAGGAGGCTGTGGAGTAAAGGAGACATAAACCGGCAATGAATCCTGATCAAGGTGTCTCTCTGCCAAGTGCGTGGGACCTCTTGATTAACTTTTGATGAACTTTAGATAAATAAAAAAAAAGCCTACAATTTACTTTTTGGAAAGCCTGCTATCAAATAACTTTTGTGTAATTAGCAGTCGTTGTGTATTGACAATTCAGCTTTCAACTCTATTATCTAGCATGAATTTTCATCATTATGTAATTAACACTTCAACCTCACTTATACTGTACTCTCCCTAGTGTACTGTGATGTAACTCAGTTATGACGTCATAGTGACGACGTTATAGTCCTAACTGTCAGTTCACCTGATGAAAGGACCTGGAATGGTCTCGAAACGTCGTGAGGGAAATTAAAAAGAAGTTTAATCCATAAATATATCTTGGACATATCTTGGACATACATGTACAACTTCTAAATGCCACTGAAAGACATCACGTTCATGGTTGTATCAAACTTTGACATCAATTTGACATACAACTGAATACTCCTACCCTCCATATCATGTTGTAAAAAAACATCAACAGTTCCAATAACATAATCTATCAAGTTCTGTCTCCATCCTGTGGCACTGAGAAAGGGTCATGAGTTTACCCTCTGGTGGTGCAGGGAATGGGAGGACACTTACTGACTGGCAGGACTTACTTGGAAAAGGCAGAGCACCCACTTAAGGTAATTTCTATAAAATATTGGATCTGCGTTCCGCCTGATACCTGATGAACCTAATATCATTCCGCTCTTGCAGGCTGATCAATTTTGGCATTTCTTCAGTTGGGCTACTTTCGGAGATTGGCAAGTGGCATCCAGTTCTTGATAACATTCCATCAATTTAACCTTAAACTCAGTATGAAATCTTTTAAGCGTATCTGATGTTACTTTATTACGATTGACATAGCCTGGACACTGTATGAAGTTAGTTAAAGTGACGTATCATTTCATCCATTCGGAACGCTTCCAAAATAGCGTTATGACATTTTCACATGTATATTGAAGAAAGCTTAAGTGTGTCTCTGCCTTCCAGCAAAACTGAAAACGAGGTTTTCGAATGTGGAATGGTAATACAGCAGTTTTGTATGACAAGGACTTGTGCCTAAGCTTAATGAAAAAAACACACACCGATCCTTCACTTTGAACAGCGAAACTGGCATGTGATCGCTTATGAAATTGGTAACGATATATCACATCATTTTGTAATCCCATTACAACAAGCGTCTTTTCGACTATAGTGAAAGGGAAACCAGTTTATTTCATTGTCCAATCATTGCCTTTTCATCATTTGAACCAAAAAACAATATTTACGAAAAGCCCTGCAGAAACGGGGTTTTTTTTGCAATGAGTTTAACAGTACACCTCCACGTGGAAAGACTGATGGCGACCAACAAAAAATGTTTGAATCTGGTACATCACACCGTGATCATGTACATTTGATCAACCGCCATCCTCCAAATCTACCTGGCCACCGACTCCTGTCAAACCTTGGACATATGGATTAAACGACACAGGTTCAAGTCAACGAATCTAACAGTCCGCACCATTCCTGACAAAATAGGCGTATTTGAGAGGACAGATGGACGACGTCGTCGTCTATACGGCATCCGTGCGAGGCGCCCAGCCAGACGGACGTTCCTGACAGCAGGACATCAATGTCGATGTGTCCAGCGGTGCAGACAACACTTGTAGTGGACAGGACGTCAGTGAAGAAGGGTCCTTGTCACTGATGAATCACTTTACCTATTTGTGACGATCCGATTGCAGGGTAAGAAGGATCTCCAGGAGTCGAGGTGAACGTTTGTTATGTCATCTTTTCTTGTCAATCGCTATTGAGGTGGTCGAGTTATAATCTGGTGTGGAATAAAGACAACAGAAAGGACTTAAATGATCACAGTTTAAATGAAAATGGCGGACATGTCAATGCTCGGCGATACGGGGATGATATGTTGCAACGGTCACTTTAGCACTGTTGCAAAACGATGACTATGGACATGTATAGTGGGTTATCCTGGACTGCAAGATCTCAAGATCTGTCATAAGTTGAATATGTCTGAGATGAACTGTAACGACTGATCCCATTACCCCAAGAACGTTGGTGAACCGCCGGCTTATATTTCCTCAGATTTGTCCGTTCCTTCAACCTCCAGTCGCCCCAATGAGGCCTGTGTCCATGCGAAAGGTTCGTGGCTCTATTGTCAGCGTTCATCTGCTTTCGAGCCTCGTCGTCCGACATGAACCATTTGCATATGTCAGGAGCGCTGTTTATAAGGACTGCCAAAGTTCCAAGATCTTCAGACTTTCTTATTTCCTTGGAACTTGATTCCATAATGCCACAGAGTATATCATAGAATGGTATACTATGGAATAACATTGTGTCCATGGAATATTCAAATATATTCATGGGGTTTGGTTTAAATCGTATTCGTATTTGAAATTCTGTTAAAAACAATTAACAAGTGATCTTTGCCGATTTTGTAAAAAATAATAACTGCATTTGTCGTTCAATTATTTCTCTATCTATTCATCTAAGCCGATGTGTATCACGCTTTAGAGATTTCAGTTTTAAACTGGCTGTTAATATGGAAACATACCGTGACATACCTTGTGACGAAAGGAGACAATCCGAAGAAAATCTAAGAAGAACCTGAGAGTCGAGTAATGATATTGTAGAGAAGTGTATAATATCCACATTTAGAAAACAATATCACATCCAAGAATCATAAAATAGTCCAAAAATTCCAGAGAATAACCTTAAAGTACAGAAAGATATGAATAGTTTCTCGCTTCTAAAAAGACTGTGTGTGAAAACGTACGTGTTTAACCCCGGCATTATTTTAAGTCAAAAGTATTTACATGTATACTAAAAAAATGTGCCTCTCTATACGTATGTATGAAGTCATCTTTGACAGAGCATCGTAAAAGCACTAAATCAAAACAATAGTGAGCTTTAAAACGAATGTGGCCTATTTATGCAGATAATTCTCCATATATCATACAACAGGTGCATTTAAGTTTAAAGTTTGATATATCACCACTATACTTCCCATTGTTATAGGAATGGAAATCTTTATTTTGATCAATGTTCAGTCCATGAAAGGTTAATAATATCAATTCAAAACACAATCGACAAAAACTCACTGACCATAAAGTCACCTGTCAATACCGAGAAAAATTACTAAGATAATTGTGCCATCAACAGCTTCAAGTTGGCAGACAGACAAATATATATCAACATATGATATCGACACTACCTGGTTACAGAAGGTAACAGATGTTTGTGTGTTGTTTGTATATGCTCAATCTCAAAATGTATTGTGACACAAAAACACATTCTGTACTGCCAGATACTGTCTTACACCACCCTGAAGGGGATTGACGGTAGTGGTAGCTCAAACGAAGAAAATCTGTTCATCGATCCATGTGAACAACACTATCATGATCCCAGAGTGTGGTATGATCAGAATATATGAGTTGCATTCGCCAAGATGCGTCTGTTATCTGCTGTTGTCTCAGTAACCACTGTTCTGGACTTGTCATTTTAATACACACATGACAACAGACGTTAGATAAGTTTATGGCCTACCAGGATCACACGACAATATATGAACTGTTATGTTGGTTAAATGTAGGCGCATCTCACAACCCGTGTCTCCATTCATACAGTCCAGTTGTAGAATGAATGTTAATTGTATGCTGAAAGCAACACATGGGATGTCGTAGAATGTTCAGTTTTAGTTTCACGGAGATCGGGAAATAAACAATATACTCTACACGGGTTTTGTTAACCAACAGGCAGTAAGCTATAAATACAAGAGTCCACCTGAACACTTAAATCAAGGGATATACGAACCGCCCTATGTATTGTCTATGACCGCACTAACAATATTGTCAAAGGGTGTGCTCCCCAAACCTCAACATCCAACAAACCTCATAGATTTTAACTACTGTTCACAGTTTATGTCCCTTGAAGGCGATGGCAACCAATTTAGGTTATTCATCAGTTTATTCACCCTTCCCAATCGTGTGTGTCTTGGCTTATGTAATCACAACTGAAAGATCTGGATGTGTGGTTGAGGGAACTCCCACCACGTTCAAATTGTAAAGCAACTCATTAGTGTGGCACCACCTAGGACGTCTTAAAGTAAAAACAAGAATTACCTTCAATGCACGTTACGTTGCCTGGAAAGTGTAAAAGAAACAGTGACCGTCAGGAAACCATGCTTCTGGAAAGATTGAGTGAGTAGGGTTTTACGCCGCTTTTAGCAATATTCCAGCAATATCACGTCAGGGGACACCAACAATGGGTTTCACACGTTGTACCCATGTTGGGAATCGAATGCCGGTATTCAGATTGAAGAGCTGACGCTTTAACCATGAGGCTACCCCACCGCTCGCTCCTCGTAAGAGGCAACTCACTTGGATGCTGGATGAGTGGATTGTGTGATCCAGACTCAATTATTTACACAGCGATATTATATAGCTGGATCATTTCTAACCGCGGCCTCTACATACCCTACGAAAAAAGGAAGCTCCATGCAAAAGCGATGCTTACAAAGTATTAAAAAAACTCGAAAACTTCAATTTCAGGAAAATACTAAAGCTGTTTGGTTTGATATTTTTATATTGTGCCACTTCGATGGGTTGTTGTTAAGAACGATTGTTAGTATAATGAATATGTGCAGTGTGAATATACACGTATGTGTTCAGAGATCTTGTAACACCAGTCTCAAAGCCCCAGAGGCTCTACACTCTTTAAGACCTTCAATTACACCAATGACAGTGTGGAACGTCTTTACGTGAGAAGTAGGACATGTTGTGAGGGTAAGAGCATGGGGATTATAGACTGTCACAGGTACAGAACCAGTCTGGAAAGCAACTCTCACCACCATTAGTGAATCTCAGGGTATAAGTCTGGCGCTCTACTTACTTCATTGACAGTACACCCTAAATCCCTAATGACGCATTTGTGCGGCATTGCAGCCCATTATCGGTCTATCCTTGCTATGCTTACCGTCAGCTTTCCGTTAACTACAAACTTGTCCCCAGTGGAATTTCCTGTATGCCAGGATCGTGTCTTGGTGACGGAAGCAAGAGTGGAGACAGCCGTGAAGGGAAGACAGAGCTGACACCTAGTGCTGTACAGAAATCAATGTAATCGTGCAGGCAAGGCAAGACTGCAATGGGATTTTGTTACCTGTCTCAACTGGTGGTGCACTCAGTAAGCAGTCATGAACCTTTAAGACCGGAGGTCTACATCATTCGAAGAGCCATAATACAAAACTGGTTCTACGTTGAAAACCTCCAATATGCGTTTTGTTCAGATTTGTCACGAACCTTTATCATTGTTTTACGTCCAGCATGGGGAAGTACCATTTGAAATTCAGGTGTGAGTTTTTGGTGTGTACATATGTGTGCGTGCGTGGTTGTTTCAGAGTGAGTGAGTTAATATTTAACGTCACATCGGCAATATCTCAGCCATATCGTGGCGAAAACAATGTATACAATATAAAGAGAAAACGTTTTGAAGATTAAAACCTGTCGACGATGGACAGTAAAATTACTAGAGAATCACAGATATGAATAAAACTAGCGAGCAAAGCTAAAACATTTCAATTAAAGAGGACAATACAGTATAAATCACGGGCTATAGATCGCCAACAACTGAAGGTAGATCACCATGCTAGGAACCATGGGGAGGTTGTTTCAGAGGAGCAGGGGGGCATGTAGTATTTCCTCAATATTTCTCTAGCTCTATTTTCATTGATAGAAAGACAGCTCAGAGCTTCTTTGACACATCGCATATCAAATTATCAAAATATGATAATAGTAGTAACTATTTACTAAAACATCGTTTCGCTCTTGAGATGTATGCGAGTTTATAAAGTATTAGTGGGGTCTGGTATTGGCCATCGTCTCAGTCGCTGGAATGAAAACTCACAGGCCATTACGAGACGTAACGTCACAGGAACATCGAAGACTTCGATACACCAGATCAATGAGACACTGGCAAAGTGAGATGTTCACGTACGAGAGCAGATTCTCCAGAAGAGCTTGAGTTGAGAAAATAATATAACTGGACAGTGTTACACTGACCATGTACTCGGCTCCTTTGTACAGCCGTATTGTAACAAAATCCCCGGGTCAGGTCTCAGAAAGATACCCTAAGACCCCATACATCTCGCCATGGCCTGCCTGATTACCTGACGTATGAGCCATATACACTTGTAAGATAACCCCGACAGTTAGGGCATTATGAGCCATATACACTTGTAAGATAACCCCGACAGTTAGGGCACGATTGATCGCTGTTATAAGAAACTCTCTTAATAGATTGTTCGTGCAGTATTGTTAAATTGTAAATGATGCTTACCTGACATTCACATCACAGTAAACAAATGTTTCAATCACAGTAGGACATATGGAGAATTTATAGGAAATAGCACAGATGTGTTTGGACTGACGATATGTATTATATTTTAGCTCTGTTTCTATAAATTATGTACAAAAGGAGTAACTTTAGTATTGCTAACATCATAACATAATTTGCAAACAAAATTAACATAATATTATGTATTTTATGTAAATTCGCAATTTCCCTGGCAATAATAATAAAAGAGTGCATGTTTGATTATCTTCCTGTATCTATAGGTAAAGTTGCTAAGAGTGATTCTTGCTAATATCTGAACTAAAGATGAAGGGCCTTTAAAATACACTGATGTTTTTTGCTATGATATTATTATAATGTTGCTATATGTATGATGCATCTACAAGTTTGCATCTAAACGTTTGAGTTTTATGGTAAACTCACACATGGGAGCATCTTCGTCCTTTAAAAGGAAAGAAGCAGTAACATGTGAATGTCCTGTGAGACACCGTCTTAACAAATCACTCATCTTGTTAACACATGTGATCGGTTGAATCAGTTTATCCCTATTTGATTGCCAACATTAGTTATCATATTGTCTAATAAGGGGCTTGCAGTCAGTATAAGGGAGTTATCAACTGATATCGACTACTGATCTAAAATCTCGACAAGAATTGAAAGGTAAGCTTTCCCACTAGTTATCGCTAAGAAGCTGGGCAAAGTATCTGAAAAAGATACATTTCCTACGCCAATGTTTCATACACTGCAAAAATAAGAAAATAACACTTTCTTCTGCAGTGAAAACAGAACGTACCGTGGTAAGAGTACTGCTGTGTGGCGTCAGGCAAAATCTACAAAACAGCAGCAAGCAGCAGAGGGGGGGATATGCTTACCCTTTTTGCGACTTTCAGTGTTTCATTCATATAATGTTCGCAGCTATTTTTACTCTTTACACCAAGCGGAATTTGTCTCGGAGGATATTCGAGGCTCGGTGTTCTTTGCACTGACGTTCAGCAGTTCTTTAGTAAGTATATGTCTAAATGCGCCATCAGCTGTGACTGATACCCATGTGGTTTAAATAAGAAATTTAAAAATATGTCTATATGAGAATTTACATAGACATGTGGATAACAGTGTTGTACATAGTTAAACGCAGGTGACTGTTTTTACAAGAAATGAACTGATAGACTGTAATAAGAACCGAAGACTTCCAATGTTTCTTATGTAGATGTATGTTTACTATACCAGTCTCCAGGTATTAGAGATCTTGCAACAGACCTAGGGGTATTAAAACTGTCGTGACAGGAGAACTCTTGAGCGTAACTGTAGTATCTGATGGGGGCAACAGGCATGCAAGAGCATTAACACGTAATATATCATTTATATATACACGAATTGACATAACGTCAAAAACAGACTAAACAAACAACGAGGCTTCTGCTACAGGAAGAAAAATACTGTTGCAACATTGGCACTATGTTAGAATGATAAAAGTCATATGTTTAACTGGCATCACTTTGCCATAAAGCACAATTATAATTGCGTATTTGCCCAAAAAGAGAAAAAAATCTAATTGTTGCTGACTTAATCTTATCATAAGAATTTCCTCGTTTTCTGCCCGCTATCAGATTTTCCTTCTCATATGTCTGAACCTGTTCCCAGCTGTTAGACGAATTCGTCAGTATTATCAGACCACGTACCGCCCAAGAAGCTATTTCCTTGAAGGAGCAACGTCTGCTATGTCCACCTATTGTAGACAAACACTCCGTTGGTACAGTTTTCTCCAGCAGACCAGAAGGCTGCTACACTACACCAGAAACAAGTCGAAGGAGGTCAATGAACGGATCAAGCATTGGCACAAATACACATGTTGAGTGACTGGTCTCAGACGAAACTTCTTGTTCAAGATCTCGATTCAAGGTTTGTTGCGAAGTTTTGAATGTATGTTTAAGATTATGACTGTTCTATTCTTTGCAAATTCTTCTGTTGTTCCTTCTACTTAAATATGTGAAAAGTCAGATAAAGCATGGTTTGGTGAGTGGAATGCCCACTTGGAATTTATATTCAGCTCATCTGATCATCTATCACGAAAAAACATCTTGAGGATCAGAATAGTTTGGGAAATCGTGACGACTATATAACACAGCACCCAGTCAAAGGTTTCAGTGTCGTACTATAATCAGGAGCAATATTTTCTACGCCTACGAAAGTATTGTCTCGGCCAAAAGATGAATCCATACAGCTGTATATTAATACTTCAGTCTGTTGAAACAAGCCGGCTTTTATGGAAGATTTACTATCCAGCTACGTTGCGTTGATTTGTATTGTTGTTAGAAACACATAAACTATAGGTTTGATCATAGCAAACTACAACCAGACCGTGATAACCTGTCTTTTGACAAGGTGTTGATATGGTTACACGTCAGAGGGATCACAACGGTTAAATGAAGGAAGCACTCGCATTCACGACCTGCTGTCAACGTTCTGGTCAAAACATCGTCGAAAAAGCCAATGATAGTTCCACTAGTACCCTTCTTCATACAATATTTTTTCACAATTCTCATTAAAGCATTGTTTGAATAAAAAGGGTCTGTGAAACCCGTCGTTTTAGTAACAGTCGGTTTACTCATGATTGTCAGCTGAAAACGGATGGGGATGGACCTCACATATTTGTCTCTTGCGACGAAATGGTTCATCCAGCATATTCTGCTTGACTGTGTGCACTTTTTGACTGCAAGGGATTCACATATGTTGCGACAAATCAGAAAGAACTGTTTTCCTGCTTGAGTGGGCATCTCATTGTTAACTACCTCAGGGAAGTTGACCTGTATCATACATTGTAACTATGTAATGTGAATAAAGAATTGCTTACTTTTAAATTTAGTGCTATGACATTTTCTGTTTTTGAATAATGATGTAATGAATGTATACGTTTTTATAATAAAACTCATTTAGACTTTGTATTTAAAATGTTTATGAATGCAGACTTGATCTCGTCACTATATGGCTGGAATAATGCCGATGTGACGTAAAGCAAACTCGACTTGTCTGCATAAAAGGGTCTGTGAAACCTGTTTTAGTAACTCCGCCTTTCGTGTCAATATTCAACAATTTAAACTTCGTGGCTTAAAAAGTAGGCGTTCACGAATGTTGACAGTCGCTTCAACTACATGTGCTTGGGTATTGACAACATCCACAACGGGGCAATATTAACTCGTTATTCTCTAATTCAGAGATGATGACTTGCGTGCCCTCTCCACCGTAATAACACTAATCTTTAAGTAGTCTGCGTCTCGACTGGCAAAACAAGGTAGACAGACGACCCGTTCCCACACAAAAACGTCAGGTGTCTTTGGATTTACCACTCAACATTTCTACACATATTAGCAATAATCTTTTCACAGGTATTTTGAGAGCGGGAATACTTCGCGTGATTAAAACCGTAAACACAAGGCGCAGTCAAGACTATACGCATGATTTAGTTGAAGACTCGTATGAGGACTCAACAATAAGCAATGTATTTCCTGAAGCCAGGGAATCATTGGCACTGAGCCACTGCTATATTGTGTGAGGGAAAGTGATGAACCGATAATGAAATAACGTTGTGCAGCTCAGATCGTGTTTAGTACAGTCGTACTTTGTTTGATCATTCAGGCGAGTAGTATACACACATTGATAACACCCCATATTGTGTAAAACAACTCCATATTCCGTCACCACGTGTCGCTGACACCATTTATTCCACACACCTATCAGTTTTTGTAGATTGTTCACTTTTTTGCTTATCATATGGAACAAACTAATATCCTTGAGATAATTATTTTTCATTATCGTGCTCGAATTAATCACCATTACCATCTTTCCTACACCTCATCTTCCCCATTCGTGTCTGCGTCCCTGAATATAGTGTTTTCTTGTGCCTTACAAAGCTTAGTGCTCACTTCCATTTCTCTGTAATCAAAATAAAAACTGAAGTGATTTAAGCAACGGATTACCTTGGAACAGAAAATACAGTATAAATTCCTTTAATGTCTGTACTTGAAAATACCACGTTAGAAGAAACTCGTACAGATAGTATTACATGTAGGCATGCTTGGTTTAAGTACGTTGAACAGGTTTTGACTTTCACAAAGACAACTTGATCTAAAGACAATGGATATTTTTCAACATAACCCTATGTCCATCTGACAAATGTTTTCGAATGATTTCTCCTTGTTTCATTCTCTGGGTTGCCCGACATATTCCCCAGCAGTCATATACACAATACATCCATGCTTCAGATCCTGATAATAAGGTAGATGCTGAAGGACTTACAAGCCATAATCCTGGCTTTTAGCTTCCAGTGTTCAAAGAATTGAAGGAATAGAAAAGAACTTCAGTCTTAATATGAATGATGGCTTTGGTACTGAAATAGATATGTTTAACATTTGAAAAGGAAATGAAAGACTTCTTAATATTACAACTAAACTTATCCGAGGGTTTTCATTTGTGTACTTACTAGTAAGTAGAGTAATTTACCTACGATCCTTCACGCGGAGTTGACAGACTGTGTCCCCGATAATTGAGGCGCTGAGTGGCATATAATCACACTGAAACTACCTTTGTACGACTTTCGCCAGGTCTGTTGCAAAGTGTTTATATTAAACTAAATGGTGGTATCATCATCAGAGTGTTATCAACTCTGTCTGGTCTTTCAAATCAGACATCAGTTTGTTGATTTCGTTTGACTTTGAGATGTATGCAATGTGAATACTGCCATACATGAGGGTTGGACATCAACAGCACAGTGTGGAATCAACAGCTTTTACGCACATCCGACCACGCATATATTGCATAACAGCTAAAAAGCTGGACTAGAAATGTTGACGTACACAGGTATACCTTAGGTTCATTTCTCCCTGCTGGTGGTTCAAGATTTTTCATGCTTTACACATCATATTCACATGTTATGGATTCATTTGTCACTTTGTTATGTTGTCTACAGTATTTCATTTATTTTTTTAATATTGATTATGCGTCTTAATTTTCCTTAATACAAATGGTAGATGGACACTTTAACTTGAATGCATGAATGCATAACGGCAGCAAATAACACAAGTCACAACACAGAAAAACTACCCAGAACAAACAAATGTTACACAAGTTCTTACGTATTCGTACACACTATTATTGGAAAGGAGAAATATCAAAAGCAGCATGCTTGATGTTTTTGTTTAACGCCGCACGCAGCAATGTTCCAGCTATGTGACGGCTGTTTGATTCGATCCCAGACCAGACAATCCAGTGATTGACAATAATGATCACCGATCTTCACAACTACATGCACTTGTATGAGATTTAGCTTTGCTTGGATCATATAAACATGTCATAATCATTGCTGTTCAGAAACTATTAGTTCATCAAAGTGTAATCCCTTTCAATAGCTCTGCTACAATGGCAAGCAGCTGAAGGGATGGTGTAAATCCAGCTAGGCTCCATGCAGGTAGCAAAAGTAATGTAAGTCCCCATGGTTCCTAGTATGGTGATCTACCTTCAGATGCTGGCGATCTATAGCCCGTGTTTTCTATTGTATTGTCTTCTTTATTACACTGTGTTATTTTACATGCTAGTTTTATGTTCATATCTGTGATACTTTAGTATTTTTACTGTCCATCGTCGACAGGTTTAACTCTTCACAGTTTTCATTTTTGTATTATACACATTGTTTTCGTCACGATATGGATGCGATATTGCCGATGTGACGTTAAATATTAACTCACTCACTCAATTCAATAGCTCTGTGCATGTTCAGACAACCGATTTGGGTAATTCCTTTAAGACATGATTCATGCATGCAAATCTGTTCCGGACACCGGTCAGAAAGATGCAGTTTCCTGTTTGTTAAGTAGCAAGGGGAGGTATTATAGACGGCTGTGTGTGACAAACACCAACGCACAGCTTTGTAAACAGTGAAGTGTATGTCATAGACTGTATGTGATTCTCTCATAACACAATGTGGACAATACCAAAGCCATGCGCGTCATGTACCTCGTGGAAGGATGTGGTAAAGGTACCAATTTACGACAGCATCCCATAACCAGAATAGATGTGTCATTTGTTCCTTCTCGATATTCAAGGTAAAATTGAGCGAATCATTTTCTCAGTGGTTTGGAGCATAAGACCTCTCCTCCCAAGGCTAACACAGACGCACATCAAACCTGTATATGAATGCATCTTGTAATACAGCCCTAATAGGGATATTTTCTTTGATATGGCAACCGTCTTTGATGCTTCAGAATTCCATGACAAAGTGGTAGACCGACCAACTGAGACTACAGACATTGATTAGCCAGTATCCTGCCATCCCCTCAAGGGGTGGCTTTTTACCACATACACAACATCTCTGGGGAAGACGTGGCAGAGGATAAACACCTTGGACGTCATTCAATTCACTTTTTATACGGAATGTTTTTCAAACCAATAGCTTCAGTACTTGACATAGTAGTTCCAAATGAACATATTTTTTTTATAATATTATGTGGACAACTTGAAATTAAATATCCGATTTCACCCAATCCATACACAGGAAAATCAAGAAAGCAGATATGTAACTGACCGAGGTAACTAACTAAATGGCATATGAATGCCTGATTACATAGTCTTTTGACATCTGAGGAGGTGCCACTTATTAGGTGAAACTGTTTCTTTGCCTTTATCTTGCGTCCTCTAGAGGAAGACACTGTGTTCTTACTGTGTGATTTATATCTGCCAGTCTCAAATACTTAGCTGTAATGGAAATGTCAATATTGAAATGGTGTTTAACGTCGCCGGATAAAACATTCTGAATCAAGCATGTCCACGATGGCAGATCACGGGAGGTTAGATACAATGTACAATAATATAATGACAGATGTTAAAAAGGGCTGGCAGTATTTAGCTGCATTCATTATCACTCCTGTCTCAACAGAACAGCACTGTGCAGAGAATAATTATTGCGATTCATGTACAGGGCAAGCGTTGTGTTTTGATGGAGCGATTTTTGTTTACAATATCCCCCTCAGGCCAGTTGAAAGGTATCTGACATGTTATACCCTTTTGACATCAATCTCGAATATCAGTGCATTTCTATAGCAAGCTAGCCAGTAGTGTTGAATTATCCCCTTTGTCATATATACCAGTACAAGACTCAGGGTGAAGTCTGATGTCCATAGTCTCTCCTGTATGTGAACAGAGAGGAGACAAAGCATACTTCCTAATACCTTTGACCTGTCTTATTATTTATTGTGATGACTGAACTAAACTGAAACGAACACGAGACTTAAACAATTAAAACACGAAGTATAATTGGGGTCCAGGGTGAGGTCTGTTAAACAGGTATGAGGCGACTAATGGGATCAGGTGGTCAGACTTGATGACGTGGTTGATACATGTCATGGTATCGGAATTGCGTAGATTGATGCTCCTGCTATTGATCACTGGGGTGCATGGTCCAGATTAGTTTGTTTACAGACTGCCGCCATATAGCTTGAGTAACAGTGAGTGCGGCATTAAATAACAAACAAATCAACATACAAAACATACATACACATACCGACAACCGAGGTTTCCACCATGACTTTCACCAGCCAGACCCCAGCGAATGTATACCAATATACTTGTAGTCTTCGATAAATGTACAAGAAGGTTATAACAACCCTTAAAATTACTAAATGACTTGTAATAACTTATGTTTGGTTGACTGTTGTAAAGCTTACCGAAACGAGTAACGTTAACTATATTCATTTATTCAAAATCAGCCGCAATGTCAGAAAACACGGACTGTAGAAGTAGTCTATCAAGTCAAGAATACGCAAGAATGTCAAAATGTAGGCCAACCCTTTCTTTGGTGGAAATTCTTAAAATATAAACTAAAAAATAATTTACAAATATGATTTCCTGGTGAAAAATATCCAATACATTCCTGAATGATTCACTATTGGCATGAACATATATTTTGTTTAGTTTATTTGTTGTATAACGTTGTATTCATAAATATTCCGGTGATCCGTAGATAATCAAGTCTGGATCAGTCAATCCAATGAATGACAATCATAACCATGAACATCTATTCAACTGAGACCCAATAACATGCATCGAACAGGTCTACGAGCCTGACCACCCGAGCCCGCTAGTCGCCTCTTACCTCTGGCGCTGATTCAATAGTAGTTTTACGGTACGTTCAAATATTTCACTTTGTGTATCATTCAAATGGCTCCATTCGTTATATATGAGAACATTATATTAAATGCTGGAAGGAATCCCCATTCAACGGCTGTTATAAACTGCCTTTGATAAAAAGACCCAATTTGTAGCACATGTGCCTGTTCCTGCTACAAAAACGGAACATTTCGTTGAGCACTGACGCCATTAAGATAATTATACATGATAACGGCCACTTGAAGGAATGACTCTAGATATTGCTTACTTATAGTCTGTTTGCAGTGAAAACGTATCAATGAATTTCACTTTAAACAAAAAATGTAAATCAAATAAAGTGAAATTAAGATTGCGAATCCTCATAAATTTACCTAGCCAATTGAACATTTAAATCTCAAAATTTTATTCAAATTAGGATAAAAGTTGTCTTTCAGTGGCATTTAGAAGTTGTACATTGATGTCCAAGATATTTTTATGGATTAAACTTCTTTTTTAATTTCTCTCACAACGTTTCGAGACCATTCCAGGTCCCTTCATCAGGTGAACTGGCAGTTAGGACTATGACGTCGTCACTATGACGTCATAACTGAGTTATGACGTCACAATGCAAGTGACATCACAGTACACTAACATTTCAAACATTTTATCCTGTAAGTGTACAGGATAAAAGTTGTTTAACAAACGATCATAGATTCAAATCGCTATTACTGGTTTGCATTACAATGGGGTAAGCGCAGTAGTTGGAACAGTGAAACAAATGCACGTGCGGAACGTGAAGAGCGTTAACTTATAACCACCCTTTACCGTTTTCGGTGTTTCATTTGATGTGCATACCCCCTTGTAATACAAACTAATAATAGACATGCGAGACTATGATCGTTTGTTAAACAACCTTTTTCCTAAGTCGAATAAAATTCTGAGATTTAAATGTTCAATTGGCAAGGTAAAATCATGAGGATTCGCAGTCTTAATTTCACTTTATTTGCTTTAGCTTTTGGTTTAAACTGACATTCATCGGTACGTTTTCACTGCAAACAGACTATAATATGTCGAAACAATTCTTTGATAATATTAAGACTGATGGTATTGAAAGGAACCTTCATAAAGTGAGTCTTTATTGTACTGAGAAGTTGTCAGAGAGATGTCTCAGACAAAAGAGCAATGCTTCAAAGGATTTCTTACTGTAAAATAAGTAGGAGAGATTATCAAATACAGATACGTTGTGTGAAATAAGGCGATTTTGTGAATAGTTCCAAAGACTCCTGAAGTACAGTAGCAGTACCATCTTCCCTAGATAGCATTGCTTACGATAAACAGCTATTGAGTCATGTTGGTATTTCAGCATGTCAAAACAGTCAACTGAACTGCTCTACGTTGTAGGAACGGGATTTGCCATATAGAGCACACGCTGAGGATGACATTAAACATATTTAAGTATATAATGTGTCAGTTTTCGTTCATGGCGTAAATATGGGCTTGCTTGCCGACAATGGTCTCCAAACTAGTCATCAAGATTGCAAAATGATTACAGGGCATACAGTGTTTGTAATTGGTTATTTCCGCTTGGAGATCGGCTCTGACTAAGAGAGAGTGAGTGAATGAGTTTAGTTTTACGCCGCACTCAGCAATATCCAAGCTATATGGCGGCGGTCTGTAAATAATCGAGTCTGGACCAGACAATCCAGTGATCAACAGCATGAACATCGATCTGCGCAATTGGGAACCGATGACATGTGTCAACTAAGACAGCGAAACTGACCACCCGATCCCTTTAGTCGCCTCTTACAACAAGCATAGTCGCCTTTTATGGCAAGCACATGGGTTGCTGAAGACCTATTCTACCCCGGATCTTCACGGGTCCTCTAACTAAGATGCACTGCAACATGTTTAGGTCTATCATGCCATGTTAAAAAATTTGATTGAGAAATGAATTTCCTTTGTGGTGATACACTTGAATATGAACGCTTTGCATGTCACGCCAAAGACAAGGGTTCGATTCCCCACATGGTTACTATGTGTGATGCACTTTTCTGGTGTTACTGACTTTTCCCAATACTAACGTCTCTACACATGGATTTTGCATTACATCGTTAATGAATTCTTAACATGCACATCGAAACATACTGCAGTCATAAAACACAAACAAATATATCAAACATGCACAATAGAACTATCACAAATGTGGACACACTTACAATGCATTTACTATATGCATTATAATGGTTCCAGAAAGCATATTCAAATAAATGCCTGTCATACACATCCATTACACCGTACGTGTATCTCTCTCACTTCATTGCAATGACCTCATTTGTCTTACAACTATAATATAATTTATGTGGTCCTAAGTGTAAAAGACGTGTTTATCTCTATAGCTAAAACATGCGTTTGAATGTGAAAATGTCTCCAAAATGCTTCACTTGCTGTGAATAGTCATGACGTGCCAGTGTGGTGACCAAGGTGTACTTGAGACATGTAAAAAACATGCAAAGCGAACAACATGGTCAGTAATTGGAGTGGAACATTTGACACTGGTGAAACAATAGGACAGGTAGGGTAGGGTCTGACAGAAGCAAAAAGTTAATTAAATTATATGAAAGGTCCACTACCACCTCAACATGTAAATGCTTAAAATCCATTCTACAAACAAATAATGATAACTACTTGCTATTAGTAATACTAATACTGACGTGTAATATACGTACTAATTGTTCTTAACTAATTGTTAGTAGTAATACGAATTCTAACTACTGATATTAATACTAATATTAATACCAATAGCTAGCACTACAACTAACAACACTATATATACTGTATACTAATAGCTCTATGCTAATATCTATAATAATAGTGAGTGAGTATGTTAAAATGTAACGTCACATCGGCAATACTGCAGCCATATCGTGACGAGAACAGTTGATATCAATATTCAAATCAATAAATGTATAACGTAAAAAACTGTCATCGAAGGACAGTCGAACTACTAGAATATCACAGCTCTTAATTTAAAACTAGTACGCTATCATAAAACTATATCACGAGAGACAACAGTACAATATAAGAACGGGCTATAGATCACCAGCAACTGAATGTTGATCACCGGTACCATACTAAGGACCATGGGGACTTACAGTACCTTTGCTACCTACATGGACCCTAGTTGGATTAACACCATCCCTTCAGCCGCTGGTGATGGTAGGAAGATTTAGCCGAAAGTAAAATCACAAAAATACTACGATTAAAAAGTATGGTTGAGCGAAATTGACTGTGAAAGTTTTTTGGGACTTACGTACCCTCTCAGGAGGACAATACTTTTACAATACTTTAACCCCTTTCGACGATACAGCCACTAACAATCGCAGTTGCTAATTCATACTATCATGATTAAAATACCATTTATCTATTTACAAAACAATATTATTCAAAATCTATGCAATAATTCTATTTCCTTTAAAACGTCAATTATTAAATGATAATTAACATTATAAAAAAGATCCTTAATTGTTTGGACATTAAAATATGTATCCCTTGTGATGGAAAAATCAATGCAGTCAAGCAGAACATGCTTGACTGTGATTCTCTCACCACAAGGGACACAAAACGGAGGATCTTCACCTTTGAGCAAATATTCATGAGTATATCTAGTATGGCCAATGCGACATCGTCTCATGATGACCTCTTCAAATCTGGACTGACAACCCAAGTAGGTATAACCAATATAGGGTTTTATAGCATGTAACTTATTAATACCTACTTGAGTGTCCAACTTCTTCTGCATCAGATGACGAATGTACGATCTAATGGTAGCTTTGTAATCAGAGTATGGAATAAGAAGTGGTGTCATAGAATTGTTGAGTACTGCCTTAGCAGCAATATCAGCCATTGTGTTTCCAGTAATGCCAACGTGGCTAGGTAACTAACAGAGGACAATGTCGCATTGGCCAGTAGCAAGGTCATTATATCATTCAATGATATCGATTAAAAGTGGATGGTTGCAAGAGATATTATTTTATAGCCTGAAGGCAAGAAACAGAGTCTGAAAATATTATATATATTGTTTATATTTAGGATGTTTTTTAATATAGTTAAGCGCTGTAAATATGGCATTTGCTTCTGCTGTGAAAGAAGAACTATCACCTGGTAATCTAGAAGATATTGTTGTGGATCCAATGACAGTGGCACAAGCAACTGCACCACCATCCTTGGATCCATATGTAAATAAAGATTTGTATGTATTATATTTACTTTTTAATTGATTATATTTTTGTCTGTATTGTAATTCATTAGTTTCTGATTTTTTAAAAGAGGTTAATGTTAGGTCGACTTGTGGCCTAACCAATTGTCAGGAGGAGATGGAAGACGACGGGAAGGAGCTATAGTGTCTAGTTCTATGCCAGCAGCAGAAAGGAAAGGTTTTACTTATGTTCCCAGAGGCGGAACAAGAGAAGACTTTTTGTTGTACAGATCCTCATAAAGAGGATTAAAGACACAGCTATATGCAGGGTTCGACCGGTTAGAATATAGTTTAGTGATATACTGCAAGGATATTTTGATACGGTGTTGGTTAAGAGAAGGCTCGTCAGCTTCAACGTAAAGACTGTCAATAAGTTCGGAAAGATCCAAGACAACGTCTTAGACCTTGGTGGTGAATATAATCAAGTTTTTTTTTGAGGTTGCTTTTACAGGCTCCACCATATACGATGGAGCCATAATCACGCTTTGATCGGATGAGTGATCTGTACAAGTGGAGTAGTTTTTTTTTATCCCCTCCCCACTTGGAATGTGAAACTACTTTTAATAAATCTGATGCCTTCAAGCATTTGGCCTTTAAACTATTTATGTGCGGTAGAAGGGTCAAGTGATGATAAAAAATAATACCAAGAAACTTGGCCTGTGGTACAACTTTGATGGGAGCTCCATCTAATACTAAATCTGGGTCCTATGTGGCTTGTCTTTTCTGAAAATGAATGCAGTTGGTCTTGGCTTTTGAAAATTGAAAACCATTTTCAAGACACCATTTATTAATCCTATTTAAACACAATTGCAATTTCCTTTCAGTAGTATGCATGTTTCTACCGCAACAAGAAGTATTAAAATCATCCACAAAAAGAGATCCATCAATTGAATCATTTAAAACTTTTGATAAACTGTTGATTTTGACACTAATCAATGTCACAGATATAATACTCCCTTGAGGAACACCCTGATCCTGATTGTAATTATCAGATAGGGTTGAACCCACTCGGACCTGAAATTGTCTGTCTTCTAAAAACTGAGATATAAATTGGGGTAGACGACCCCTCAAACCAAAATCGTGGAGACCTTTCAAAATGCCATACTTCCATGTCGTATCGTATGCCTTTTCAAGATCGAAAAAAATTGACACAGCATGTTGTTTATTTATCATGGATTTTTTAATGAAAGATTCTAAACGTACTAAATGATCAATGGTACTTCGATTTTTGCGGACTGACTGACTGAATTTGGTTTTACGCCGCTTTAAGCAATATTCCAGCAACATCACAGCGGGGAACACCAGAAATGGGCTTCACAAATTGTACCCATGTGGGGATTCGAACCCGGGTCTTCGGCGTGACGAGCCAACGCTTTAACCACTAGGCTAACCCACCGCCCCGATTTTTTGCGGAAACCACATTGAAAGTCAATGATGAGGTTGTTGGTTTCCAGGTACCAGACTAAACGATTGTTAACCATACGTTCCATTGTCTTACAAACACAACTAGTTAAAGATATTGGCTTGTAATTAGATGGATCTGAGTGATCCCGGCCAGGTTTAGGAATAGGAATGACAATGGCATTTCGCTCTATAATATTAATACTAACTAAATGTTTATGTCAATACTACCAAGGTGGTTTAAGTGACATAGTCAGGCAAAAACCTGCTACTGACACAAATGCGTGTTTTTCGTAATTTGAAGGTTTATGGATGACGATTTTACTGTGAGGCACATATTTGACGATTAACGTAACTTGTTACATTGGAATGCCGCGACATTGAAATGCGAGCACATTCTTCAAACTTACTTCCAATTTCACAAATAACTATGCATTTCATATTTTTATATACGATATTTAATTTTATGAATTTAAAATCAGAAACGACTTTTAATCAACATTCTCATGGTGTACTGCTTGATTCATTAGGATTGAATATACTTTGCAGATGAATACTCCATGTAAAGTGGCAACTGCGTAAAGTACAATATGCATGATGGTGACCCTTTCATCACAAGGGATACACTTTGAAGGTACTCGCCTGTCATATGTAGATATTCGTGAGTATGCAGGCTGTGACCATTTTAGCATCGCCGTAAAATGTCCTGACAAAGTCGTGACTGACAAACCAAAAAGGTAACGAGTGTTTGTGTGAATTCATAACGTGTATTAATTTTATGAATTTAACATCATAAACGACTTTTAGTCAACATTCTGATGGAGTATTTCTTGATTCATTATGATTGAATATACTTGGCAGATGAATACTCCATGTAAAGTGACAACTGCCTAAAGTACAAAATGCATTATGGTGAACCTGTACACTTGTTGCACCCAGTGTTGTTTGGTGATTGTGAACATTTTAAGACCTGTCTCGGTTATAGGACCACTTTGATATATTGGTGTTGATGAACTGATGCCCTCGGGCAGGGCGACTTCTATCGACTCATTGCCGCTAGAAGCTGTAACATTCTGTAATGCCAATGTATAGATGTAGACAACGGCTCTTATTTTGTAATATGTACTTGAGAATAATTGGCGACGCTTATCTGATGCACATTCACAGTTATTCATGCACAGTAAACACTGAAATACTGACACACCATAAATTAGACACTTACATTATTTAAGTTCATGCAGCAATAGGCAAATGAAACACACGCATCTCAAGGTGTGACGTGACAACATCAATACATTCTGAATCATAAAACAATATATACTGTTGCAGTACTAACTTGCGATCGATAAACACTTGTGTTTCCGTTCCGAGTTCATAAATAACACGGCTTCTAGTGCGGACTCCAAACAACTGTACAATGAAACACAGATGCATGACTCAGTGGGGCATGTAGGGTGGACAGCAATCCGTACGCATAACATAGATATCACGATAAGTACCCTTGCGTGTGGGTCAAGGTTGATATGTATTCCTAATAGAAACGTCTGACCTCTTTTATTGGACTGTTGAAGGGCAAAGCCCCCCCTATCACACAGAGCTAACGTGCTCATTTCCTGCAGAAATCAGATGCATCACTGTTGCGGTCACCAGGCTTGCCAATTCTCTGGATGAACATGATGATGTTGAGAATATATTCCTGATATTATGACATTGACGAACGAAGTATCGATATCTCGCGTGGCCATCAGACTCGTCAAGCAGGGCAAAATGTTTACCAAATTCAGGCTTCCGTTCAGACACGATCAACATTATTTGACAACGATGATAAATGGTCCTAGTATTCTCTCTGCGATGGAAATTGCGTCTAGACTGGATGGAATTTCCGGACGTTATTGAGTTTGCCAATCAGTTTATTGATAATGGACAAGGATGAAAGGTGAGAGTGGACGTACCGAGTGTGTCTGGAGATGCCTCCATATCACCACTCACCTTTTCCTCCTTTAGAACATCCAGAAACATACGTTATGAATAAGTCTCAAATTGCGAAATATGTTAATGAAAACCTAGTCCAGGGGTGTGGAAACCAAGTGAGCACAAACGTTGTCGAGCCTGACCTGTTGTCAGAACCACATCCCTGCTCGTCTGAGGCTGGAACGAATTCAGGCTTCTCTCCCAGTTGAGCTGAGACGCCATGATACAACATGCACTCTGCGGCATTAAAACAACTTCACTCACTCAGTCAAACTTGATGCAAACAAATATTTGATCGATTATGCGATTGATTATTAGACCAGTACCGCTGTGTTGAGGTGGTGCATGCACGTGCAGCCAGCGAGTGTAATTGAGTCACTTCATATATATTATATCTGCAGTCAAAATAGCATGTCAGACCATTTTAATGCAACATTGTATAACATAAAGTTTAATATTTGCACTTGTTCACTGCAGGCGTATTTGAAAATCAATATATGCTTTTATTCCTTTCAACATCAATAAATGCACTGCATTTCCAGGTCCACCGATCACTTGATTGTTTGGTTTCCTAACGTCCCGCCGCCACAGGGCAGGAATGTACGTGAAGTCAGTCAATGAATACTTATCGGTGTAACAGAAATAATCACCCGAGTCTTGAACACCGGCTTTCATCACTCATTTCAGTGGTCTATCCTTATTACTGGCACACCTCTTTGCTCCCGAAGGCCGATGTAATGAGAGTGACAAATGGTTATGCTCTTGCGATGACGCTATATGTATCTATATATAAACAGTTGATTTCTCAAACAATGTTTAAAATATATTGAAACAGTGAATGACATCATTCATCTGGAAACGTGGATTTTAACCAGATATTCAACTTAGGTGGAAGGCAAATGTTCGTTTTCATTCCGAATCAAAATGACCCAAGCTTCATACAGTGCGTATAGCTCAGCATCCGTTGGATATATTGACAGTGTTGATATGCACTCAGTTCGTCAGTCTCATGAATGCTTCTATAGATCTCTGGACCTCAGTTACAAGGTCAGCCAATCAAACGTTTACGTTTACGTTGTCTGGGTAACTCAGGACGGGAACTGAATAATATAAGGCAAGAATGAACTCATAATTAACTTGGTGCCGTCAGTACATGATTCCCAGCTCAACGTTTCCAGTCATCAATAGCAGCACAAGACTGAACACCATGGTTCGGTGTTTAGTAAAAATGAGGCATGTTATACATGTGTTGGGGTACAGTCAACATGCACTTAGCCATCATGATATGCCTATGGTATGATTAAACATCATAGGGGAAAATCTACATCACTTGTTGTCGAAAAGGGCAGGTTCATGGTTGAATCAAACTTTGACATCAATTTGACAACTGAATATCACTGAATACACTTACCATCCATATCATATGTTGTAGAAAACACTAGAAAGAAGATTTCAGCTGCGTTACTGTTCCTCGTCAACAGCTGCAATAACATAATCTATCAAATTCTGTCTCCATATTGTGGAACTGAGAATGGGGCATGAGTTTACCCTCTGGTGGTGCAGGGAATGGAAGGACACTTACTGACTGGCAGAACTTACTTGGAAAAGGCAGAGCACCCACTTAAGGCAATTTCTATAAAATATTGGATCTGCGTTCCGCCTGATACCTGATGAACCTAATATCATTCCGCTCTTGCAGGCTGATCAATTTTGGCATTTCTTCAGTTGGGCTACTTTCGGAGATTGGCAAGTGGCATTCAGTTCTTGATAACATTCCATCAATTTAACCTTAAACTCAGCATGAAATCTTTAAAGCGTATCTGATGTTACTTTATTACGATTGACATAGCCTGGACACAGTATGAAGTTAGTTAAAGTGACGTATCATTTCATGCATTCGGAACGCTTCCAAAATAGTGTTATGCCATTATGGAAGAAAGTTTGTCTCTGCCTTCAAGCAAAACTGAAAACGAGGTTTTCGAATGTGGAATGGTAATACAGCAGTTTTGTATGACAAGAACTTGTGCCTGAGCTGTTTTTATTGAAAAAACGATCCTTCACCTTGAAGAGCGAAACTGGCATGTGATCGTTATGAAATCGGTAACGATTTATAGTCAGTGAGCGATAATACTGGTGATCTTGTACTGTTACCTTGCAAGTGGCAAGATAGCTCTTGTGCTGCAACAATCGTTTTGTAATCTGATCACAGGTTTCTGTTCGAATATATGTTATTTCATCATTTGAACCTGAAAACAATGTTTACGAAAATTGCTGCAGAATCGTAAGTTCCCCAAAGAGGTTTTATGCCATAAGTAGGAGAAAGTGTTCTTTACGCTCTATATAACAGGGCATCTCCACGTAGATAGACTGATGGCGACCAACAAAAATGTTTGAATCTGGTACATCACACCGTGGCGATGAAAATCCGATCAACCGCCACCCTCCAAACCAACGTCGCCACCGACTTCTGAAAACCCTCGGATATATGGATTACACGACATGAGTCCGCACCATTCCTGACAAAATAGGCGTATTTGAGAGGACAGTTGGACGACGTCGTCGTCTATACGGCATCCGTGCGAGGCGCCCAGCCAGACGGACGTTCCTGACAGCAGGACATCAATGTCGACGTCTCCAGCGGTGCAGACAACACTTGTGGTGGACAGGACGTCAGTTAAGAAGGGTCCTCGTCACTGATGAATCACTTTACCTATTTGTGACAATCCGATTGCAGGATAGGAAGGATCTCCAGGAGTGGAGGTGAACGTTTCTCATGCCATGTCATGTTTTTTTTGTCAATCGCTTTTGAGGTGGTCGAGTTAAAATCTGGTGTGGAATAAAGACAACAGAAAGGACTTAAATGATCACAGTATTTAATGAAAATGCCGGATGCAGGGGTGACATTTTACAACGGCCACTTTAGCACTGTTGCAAAACGATGACTATGGACATGTATAGTGGGTTATCCTGGACTGCAAGATCTCAAGATCTGTCATAAGTTGAATATGTCTGAGATGAACTGTAACGACTGATCCCATTACCCCAAGAACGTTGGTGAACCACCGGCTTATATTTCCTCAGATTTGTCCGTTACTTCAACTTTCAGTCGCCCCAATGAGGCCTGTGTCCATGCGAAAGGTTCGTGGCTCTATTGTCAGCGTTCATCTGCTTCTGACCCTCTTCGTCCGACATGAACCATTTGCATATGTCAGGAGCGCTGTTTATAAGGATTGCCAAAGTTAATCAGACTTTCTTATTTCCTTGCAACTTGATTCCATAATGCCACAGAGTATATCATAGAATGGTACACTATAGAGTAACAGTGTCCATCGAATATTTAAATATATTCTTGGGTTTGGGTTTCAGTCGTGGTCGTATTCGTATTTTAAATACAAACAATTAACAAGTAATCTTTGCAAATTTTATGAAGAACTGCATTTTGATGCCTTTCAAATGTTTCTCTGTCTGTTTATCTAAGACGATGTGTATCATGCTTTAGATGTTTCAGTTTTAAAGTGGCAGTTAAAATGGAAACATACCATGACAAACATTGTCACGAAAGGTAACAATCTGAATAAAATCTAAAAAGAAACTGCTACATGGAAAATGGATTTTACATTGAATCACTTGATGCGTCGCGTAATGGTATTTTAGATAAATGTATAATATCCACATTTAGAAAACAATATCACATCTGACAATGATAAAATAGTCCTAATCTCCAGAGAATAACCTTAAAGTACAGAAATATATTAATAGTTTCCTGTTTCCCCAAAACAATATCTGATAACGTACGTATTTAACCCTGGTATTATTCTTAAGTCGAAAGTATTTATACTGAAGAAATATGTCTCTCTCTATACGTATATATGAAGTCATCTTGGACAGAGCATCGTAAAAGCATTAAGTCAAAACAACATTGTGATTTATAAAGAATGTGGCATATTTGTGCATATTATTCTCCACATAACATACCACAGGTGCATTTAAGACTTTTATTTTGATCAATGTTCAGTACATGAAAGGTTATCAATTCAACCCGAAATCGACAAAAACTCACTGACGAAGTCACCTGTCAATACCGAGAAAAATATCAAGATAAATATGTCATCAGTATCGGCAAGTTGACAGATAGACAAACATAAATCAGCATATGAAATCGACACTTCCTGGTTACAGAAGGTAACAGGTGTTTGTGTATTGTTTGTATATGCTCAAACCAAAAGATTATTGTGACACAAAATAAAAACGTTTCTGCCGGATACTGTTTGATTTGACACAAACCTGAAGGGGAATGACGGTACTGATACGAAAATCTGTTCATCGATGCTTGTTAACAATCGCGTTGCTTCGTTCATCATCCCAGTGTTTGGTATGATCAGTAGTCTAGACGTGCACCTAAAAGTGGTCCACTCAAGCGACAAAGTAATTTTAAAAAGAGATCCTACAATTATTTGATGCTTCAGATCTGTTGCGTATACTGATATAATTATCCCCAACAAAGTGTTAAATGTTTTACTCTTTTGCTTCTGTACATTTTGGCACCGTCACCGTCACCCAAACCTAGCCTGAAGGTGCTTTCGCCAAGACACGCCTGTTATCTCCTGTTGTCTCAGTAACGACCGTTCTGGACTGATCATTTGACTACACATGTGATGACAACAGATGTTAGATAAGTTGATGGCCTACCAGTTTCACACAACTGTATATGAACTGTTATTCTAATTAAATATAGGCATACCACACAACGACTTTCTCCATTTATACATTCCAATTTGAATGTCAATTGTATGCTAAAAGCTGCATTCGGAATGCCCTACAATGTTCAATTTGTGTTTCACTGATATCAGGAAATGAACAATGTACTCTACATGGGTTTTGTTATCTAAGAGGCAGTATCAACTGTACTCGGCGGATCCGTAACCTATAGATACAAGGGTCCGCCTGAAGACTGCAATCAAAGGATATACGAACCGCCTTACGTATCGTTTATAACCGAACAAGCAACAATATTGTCAAAGAGTTTGCTCCCAAAACGTCTACATCCCATAAACGTCATAGATTTTAACAACTGTTCACAGTTTGTGTCCTTTGTAAGCGATGGTAATTAATTTAGGTTATAGATCAGTTTACTCACCCTTCCCAATCTTGTGTGTCTTGACTTATGTAGGCAACTGACAGATCTGGAAGTGTGGTTGAGGGAACACACACCACGTTCACATTGTAAAGCAACTCATTAGTGTGGCACCATCTAGGAACGTTGGCCCTGTCTTGAAAGAAAAGCAGAGATTACCCTCAATGCATGTTACGTTGCCTGGAAAGTGTAGAAGAAACGGTCATCCTCGTGAAACCACGTTTGTCGCGAGAGTGAAAGAGTATGGTTTTACGCCGCTTTTAGCAACATTCAAGCAATATCACGTCGGGGAACACCAGAAATGAGGTTCACACATTGTACCCGTTTGGGGAATCGAACTCGGGTATTCATCGAGCGGACGCTTTAACCATTAAGCACCCCCGCCGCCCCTTGCTCGTAAGAAGCGATTCACTTGGATGCTGGATCAGTGGATTGTGTGACTCGATTATTTACACAGTGCCATTATATGTCTGAATCATTTCTGATCGCGTCGTCTACATACCTTACAATGAAGCTAGAGCCATTCAATATACTTATTGGTGTACGGTAAACTATGCTGAGTATAGTTAATTTTTGTTTATGGCATTGCTACGTGTAATAACCACACAAGAACAAGCCAATATCCAGCTAGTGTGTGACACATACCAATCGAAAATGGAAGCTTCATGCAAAATTGATGCTTACAAAGTATTAAAAACACTCGAAAACTCGTCTCATTCAATTTCAGGAAAACACTAAAGCTTTTTCTTTTTACTTTTTCTATTGTGCCACTTCGAATGGTTGTTAGTTTAGATTATGTACAGCATGAATATATGTGTTCAGAGATCTTGTGGCACCAGTCTCAAAGCCCCAGAAGGATCTACACTCTTTAAGACCTTCCATCACACCAATGACAGTGTGGAACGTCTTTACGTGAGAAGTAGGACATGTTGTGAGGGTAAGAGCATGGGGATTATAGACTGTCACAGGTACAGAACCAGTCTGGAAAGCAACTCTCACCACCATTAGTGAATCTCAGGGTATAAGTCTGGCGCTCTACTTACTTCATTGACAGTACACCCTAAATCCCTAATGACGCATTTGTGCGGTATTGCAGCCCATTATCGGTCTATCCTTGCTATGCTTACCGTCAGCTTTCCGTTAACTACAAACTTGTCCAATGGAATTTCCTGTATGCCAGGAACGTGTCTTGGTGACGGAAGCAAGAGTGGAGACAGACGTGAAGGGAAGACAGAGCTGACACCTAGTGCTGTACAGAAATCAATGTAATCGTGCAGGCAAGGCAAGACTGCAATGGGATTTTGTTACCTGTCTGAACTGGTGGTGCACTCAGTAAGCAGTCATGATCTTTTAAGACCGGAGATCTACAGCGTTCGAAGGGCCACAACACAAAACTAGTTCTACGTTGAAAACTTCCAATATGTGTTTTGTTCAGATTCATGACGCAACGTCATTATTATCGTACCTCCGGCTTCTTATTTTAGGGGCTGTGTCTCCATTTTTTTTAATCTTAATAGAAAGACAGCTCAGGCACATCGCATATCAAATTCATCATATAATAATAATGTTAACTATTTACTAAAACATTGTATCACTCTTGAGATGTAGGCCATTTTATAAAGTATCAGTGACAGCTGGTATTGGTTATCACAGGAACATCGAAGACTTCGATGCATCAGAAATTGAATCTGGCATAGTTAGATATTCAGGAAAGAGAGCAGATTTCCCAGAACAGAAGATTTTGAGTTAAGACATAACTATCGCTGGACAGTGTTGCACAGGTCACGTACTCGGCTTCTTTGTACAGCCGTATTGTAACAGAAACCCAGGGTCAGGTCTCAGGACCCCATACATCACGCTGTGGCCTGCCTGGTTACCTAACGAATGAGCCACATACACTTGTAAGATAACCCCGACAATTAGAGCAAGATCAGTTCACTGTTATGATAAACCCTCTTAATATATTGTTCGGCAGCTTTGATTAATGGTAAATGATGCCTAATTGACACTCACATCAGAGTAAACAAATGTTTTAATCACAATAGGAGAAGTAAAGAATCTTTAAAAAAATAGCACAGATGCGTCCGGGCATGTTCAGTTTTGCTACTAAGTTACTATTATGTGAATCTTGCTAATTTAATTTTTAGCAAATGTGGAATGGTAAAGAATTAGAACTCTCTACATGTAGAGGTGAATTTAACCTGTTATTAGAAGATTCACATAAATTAGCAGTAAGTTCAAACCTTGCTTGCTTTAGATTGTTTGATAGGCAAAGATGAATCTCTCGTATTGATAACACCACCCACCAATTTTCTGAGAAAGCCACACGAAGCCAAAGCAAAACTTGAAGATAATATGCTTCATATCAGTAAGCGGTATGTACATATAAAGAGGTATGATGTGAAATGTCATACACACTATCAGTCATATGTCAAAGGCACAGTAGGAAAACTAACTATTTGGACAAAAGTTCCTGAAAAAATGCATTGATTTTTTTGGCTATGATATCGAGGATAACGTTATATGTATGACATATCTGTACAGTACCTAAAAGTATCTGTTTGATGGAAAGAAGGTGTAAAATGTGAATGCCCTATGTGACACAATTATTGTCCCCCTGAGACGGTACGTAAGTCCCAGAACTCTCAAAGAAAACTTTTCATGTACCAAGATTTTAAACGTAGTATTTTTGTTATTTTAAATTAGGCTAAATTTTCCTACAATCGTCAGCGGCTGACGGGATGGTGTAAATCCAGCTAGGGTCCATGCAGGTTGCAAAGGTAATCTAAGTTCCCATGGACCCTAGTATGGCGATCTATCTTCAGTTGTTGGCGATCTATATCCTGTTTTTATATTATGTATTGTCCAAATAGTGCTATTAGTTTTAACTTCCCACACTAAATTTAATTGTAATTGTGATATTCTAGTTGTTTTACTGTCCTATGACGACAGGTTTTTATAATAAACACATATTCCATTTTAATGTCAAACATGTTTTCGTCACGATATGCCGATGTGACGTTAAATATTAACTCACTCACTCACTATGTGACACCGTTTTAACATAGCACTGATCTTGTTAACACTTACGGTGGAATATCATGCAACATTTTTGTGGTCTGTTAATCCCAATTTGATTGCCAACATTGCTTACCAACTGGCTTACAATCAGCGTAAGGGAGATTACTGTTATTTTCAAAAGCAGCAATTACTGCTGTTGCAGATGTATGGTTGCCTGTTCTGACAACATGGCTTGGAAGTCAACAGAAGATAATATTGTTACTGTTACTGTTATCGGCTACTGACAATTTCAGGTGCAGATCTAAAATCTCGACAAGAAATTGAAGGTCAGATTTCCGACTAGGTATCGCCTACAAGCTGGTCAAAGTATCCGAAAAAGATACATTTCCTACTCCTAGAATGCTTCATATACTGCAAAGCTAAGAAAATAGCACTTGCTATTGCAGTGAAAACAGAACATGTTGTAGCATGAGAGGAGAACTGCTGTGCGGAGTCAAAAACATACTTTATGAATGGTGCAAACGGTAGAAGAGGGCATGCTTACCCTTTTCGCGAACACCTGGTATCATCACTGACTTTCAGTATTTCATGCATATCATGTTCGCATCTATTTTACCCGTTACGCTAAACGCAGTTTGTTTCTGAAGACCATTCGAAACTTGGTATTCTTTGCACTCACGTCCAATATTTCTTCAGTACGTATATGCCAAGACGAACAAAATTCGTTAAACACAGTACAGTTATCACCATACTAATTCAACTCGTTTTACGTTGTTTTTCCGTGAAAGAAATTCATTATTTATATCAGGTCAAAGTTCCTCCAAGTCAAAATTTAATCATGTCACTTTTTGAACTTACACTATCGCCAGAAAAGAGTAGTCTCCTTTTCAAATTTCAACACGTTTATTATGTGCACACTGACTAAATCCGACAATGATGAATTAATCATAGCTAAAATGGACGGAATTATCATGAAACCGCCCCCCCCAGAAATGAGCGGGCCGCTGCAAATGACAATGCCGGCTCATTCCTCAACGACGGGCCATTATCAGTTGTGTTGTCGAATGACGTCACAGCAGCAACTTGTTTCATGTCAACATCCCGTTGCGAGTGATTTGAAGTAAACTTTAAATTAAATTTATGATAGGCCTACTGTTTTGTCTTTTTAACACAAATTCTATCCATTTTAGTGGGATAGGGGAGCTTATTGACCTAGGGCTTTTGCAAATGATAATGCCCTGAAAAACAGCGTTACCCCTTTAGTGTAGGGATACATTCAAAGGTTTTGGTGAATCGGTTTCCAAATTGCAACCGTATGTGCTGACTATACGGTCGGAGATTTATGGCATTGACCAATCAGAACTCGTGTTACATACTAAGTTGAATTAGAATTTACAAAGGCATGCGGACAAAATTATGCTGTATAAGGTTAATGGCAGGTAACTGTTTTTAAAAGAAACGAACTGCTAGACCGTGATAAGAACCGAAGACTTCCGGGCTTCCAATGTTTCTTATGTACATGTATGTTAATAATATCAGTATACAGCTAGATAGTGCAGCAGGGGTAATAAAACTGCCAGTCAACGGAGAACTCGTTAGCAAAATTGTAGTATTTGATTGACTCAACAGGCATGCAAGAGCATTAACACATAATATATCATCTATATATATATACGAATTGAAACATGGTAAAAAACAGACTAAGTCAACAATGAGGTTTATGCCCCGAGGAGACTCAAATAGCTACAGCAAGATAAAACCTGTTGCAAAATAGACTATATGTTAGAATGTTAAATATTCATATCTCTAAACAACATCACTTTGCCATAACTTACAATTACGATTGCGTATTTGCAAAACAACAACACAATTCTAATTGTTGCTGACTTAATCTTACCATAACAATTTCCTTGTTTTCCTACCATTTATCAGATTTTCCTTCTCATATAGCTGAACCTGTTCCCACCTGTTAGACGACTCGGCAGTATTACCAGACCACATACCGCCCAAGACCCGCCTTCCTTGGAGGAGCAACGTCTGCTATGTCCATTTATTGTAGACAAGCACTCCGTTGGCACAGTTATCTCCAGCAGACCAGTAAGCTGCTACAGTACCCCAGAAACAAGTCGAAGGAGGTCAATGAACGGATCAAGCATTGGCACAAATGCCTATGTTGAATGACTTGTCTCAGACGAAACGTCTTGTGCAAGATCTCGTTTCAAGGTGTATTGTGAAGGTTTGAATGTATGTTTAAGATTAAGACTGTTCTATTCTTTGCAAATGATTCTGTTGTTCCTTCGACTTAAAATATATAAAAAGTGAAATTTACCATTAAAGTAAGGTACGGTAAAGTTTGGTGAGTGGAATGCCCAGATCATGATTAGATGATTATGACCGACCTCAGGGCAGCACAACTTTTGCGAGACGTTAGACCACTGCCTTGGAGAACTGTACTTAGACAGATCGGTATGAAATATATTTTGCTGTCATTCAATGCTTGCTATACCTGAAGATATTAGCTGCATAACTATACAAATACTACCCTTCTTAAAGTGACATCGTGGGTTTAGGGCAGCAAGGTACCAAGTGCACTTTTGGGACTTTTTCACTTTTTTATAGATTATTGATCACTGTGATGTCATTGATATTCTGTAAAAAAATCAAGGCTGTTTCTTAATTAATTACAGAGATATTTAATTATGTTAAAAGGTACCAAGTGCATAACTTAGAAATGTTTAGGGCAGCAAGGTACCAAGTGCTATGTGCTTGGGGCAGCAAGGTCCCATGTGCCACTTGGCTCCTTGCTGCGCTCACTCTTTTTACGCATCAAGCCTGGCTATTTTTAGCCATGTGGCACTTGGGCCTTTGCGCCACTAAGGGTCCTATGTTGCTGTTGAGGTTTCTACACATGGCACTGCTGTGAAGTACTATTTCATGATAAAATACTAGAATTGACAGTTAGTTTACTTGATACACCCATCTTAGGGAAGGGAACCTAAACTTGGCATGGTTGTAGACCTATTCATACGTGGACAACGATTTGAGGAACACATGGACAAAGTAAAAGTACGTGTTATTCACCGGGAACTGATGTTTTAAAAAGAAAACAAACATTTAAATCTTGTTAATTATGGAGCCATTTTACTTAGTGTGTGTAAATATCCATAAAATTGTATGACAAGAGACATTATTTACTTCATTAATGGTAAATTTGTGTTATTTATCTCTTTTTATCGTACAAAAATAGCATTTTCCCTATGTAAACCTGCCCATGTGTCAAACAGTCATTGTTGATCAATACAAAAAAACTTAAATGTCCTGTAGTGTTTGTTTGTGTTGTTTAAAAGTTAGCAGAGCATTGGTGGCATTTCGTTTGGACGCTAGTTTACTTTTTAAGCTGTCAATATGTGGAACCAGACATAGCACAGAGTAAAGATAGCTGCCGCAATCTTGGCTATATTGCTGTGCCCGGTGAGGAACATTATCAGGGCATAGTTCCTTTGAAAGCAACACCTGCAACACCAGAGAAGACCTATGGAAACTCAAGGGGACACATGTACAGTCTCAGCATCTACATTAGTGCCATCCCCAGTTGTAGCTCCTCACAAAAGGGCAGACTACAGAAGCCCCAAGAAAAGGCCTTCAAGTAGGAAGAAGCTCAAAGCTCCAGAACTATGGAAGAAAAATATCAGAAAGGCAAAGCGCTGCAGAGGGGAAACCTATGTATCCTGTAGAGGGAAACTTGTAGAAGAAAACCACGGGCAAGATATCAATTGTGATAGGTGCCGTTTTTGGATGCTCCAAAACATAGATTTGCGAACAAGGCAGGCAATCTTTGAGAATTATTACCAACTACCATCCTATGAAAGGCAAAGAAGCTTTGTGTGTCAGATGGTGGATTCTGTGTCACCAGTAAGATCAAAGGGGAAGAAAACAACTTCTCGACAGTATCATTTTGTCTATGAGGGGAAGAAAATCTGTGTGTGCCGGGACTTTTTTCTTGCAACACTCAATATTTGGAGGAAGGTTGTGGATCATGCATTGAAAATGAAATAACATGGTGTGTTTACAGCCGAAGACAGAAGAGGTGTCACTGCATCTGGGAACAAAATTGACCTTGAAACAATTAACAACATAATCTCCTTTCCACAAATGGAATCACACTATGCGCGGAAGGACACTGTGAAGAAATACCTCTCGCAGGACTTAAATATAAAGAAAATGTATATGCTTTACAAGCAAATATGTCAAGAATCAGGTTCAAACTATGTCAAAGAGAGCAAGTATAGGGAAATCTTCTGTACAGAATATAATATTTGATTCTTTAAACCGAAAAAGGATCAATGTTCAAAATGCAGTCTGTACGAGGCAAAGAAATTGGTTGGTACCATTGACAACGAAATTATCAGTAAGTATGAGGAACATCAGAAGGACAAGGTAGAAGCCAGAAATGAAAAGGAACGAGACAAAGCCGATGCCAAATTAAATAAAGCTCACTATGTGGCAACGTTTGACTTGCAAGCTGTTCTAAATACTCCATGCAGTCTTGTTGGGGAGCTGTATTATCCAAAAAATTGTCTGTCTATAACCTTTCCTTCTACTCTCTTGGGGACCAACAAGGAACATGTCGCCTGTGGGATGAAACAAATGGAAAAAGAGGGGCCAACGAAATTGCCACATGCCTATTCAAAAACACCTCTTCCGTATGTCAATCGAAGAAAACTGTGAAGGAAGTGACATATATCTCGGACTCGTGTGACGGGCAAAATCGAAACCAATTTGTTGCAGGCTCCTTGCTCTATAGCCTTCAAAAAGTTTAAACAAAATAAATCACAAATTTCTGACATCAGGTCATTCTCAAATGGAATGGGATTTGATCCATTCGGCTGTTGAAACGGCTAAGAAAAGAACCCAGGTATTTGCACCTGTGCAATGGAGCACGGTGATTTCTCTGGCCAGAGGAGGTAAGAGATATATATTACCATTCCATTGAAATTCGGAGATGTTCTTGATTTCAAGGAATTTGTAAAAAGTTCCTATCCAAACATGAAGATCTCGGTTGGAGGAGAGAGGATCAACTGGCTGAAGATCAAGTGGATTCAAGTCCGACGGGAAGCTGTGAACTCAATCTTTGTCAACTATGGTTTTCAGGAGGAGGACTTCCTGGAGATCAAGGTTATCCCAGGGACTAGGAGGAAATGTCAAACAGCAGCGCAGCAAAAAGCTCCAACACCTGCTTACAATTCCAAGCTGTCAGTTTCTGTTGCAAAGAAGCAGGACTTGTTAACTCTGTGTGGAAAAGAAATTATCCCGACAGAGTTCCACCCTTACTATGAATCTCTACCAACATCAGCAACATCTGTTGATCGGCTTCCGGGACCTGCCAGCGATGAGGAGTGGGACGATTAGGACTATTAGTGACCATTATGTAGCACGAGAGACTGATTATTTCAGTGATTGCCGAACACAATGTATTAAATCCCTAACAAATTTATGTAACATAGTCACTTTATGATTTCTGTAATAATATCACTTTGATATTCTGTATTATAAGAAATTCAAATAATATGTATCAAGTCAAACTGAATGGAAAGCATGTCATTTTAATCTCTGCAAAAATAGTTTAGTTCTGAATAAAAACTATCATCTCTTATTTTTTTTATGGTGTTAATATGGTAAATAGTTTTATCTTTATAAAGCTTGAAGGTCTGTTTTGTCATATTGTGCCCAATATTTTACATCTCAATGAATTGATGTATGATAACAACTGAGATATGTAATAGATAAAACAACAAATCACACATTTTCACCAAACAGATATAAGGTTAACAAGTTACAGTTGACAATACAATATTATTTTCTAGACAAACATATTTCATTAACATCACCAGCAGCAGTTTGCTAAGTGTCAAATGTCCATATTAAATAGATATAGAGTCAAATGCTTAAGTAACAATGAATCTTGTGTCATTAGGTACTCCTTAAATCAAACTTTGTGGTACAAATGCTACGGACAACAAAGTACCAAGTGCCACTTGGCACATTGCAACACTATCTTTACTGTGAAATGTTCGTGCAGCAAAGAACCATGTGCCACTTAGTACATTGCAACCCTATATTTACTGTAAAATGGTTCGTGCAGCAAAGAACCAAGTGCCACTTGGTACATTGCAACCCTGTAATGACTGTATATATGTTTGGGGCAGCAAGGTACCATGTGCCACTTGGTCCTTTGCAGCTCTGTAACTTACGTGAACATTGGTGAAATGTTGGGGCAGCAAGGTACCAAGTGCCACTTGGTACCTTGCTGTCCGGAATGTTTGAACAAATTCTCTTCATTCAAAAGGTACCATCTACAATAATTGATGTAATTAAGAAATTAAGGCTTCATTAGGAATGACATCAAAGCATTTGATACATGCACACCACCTCTATTGAACATGTATGTATTGGTTAAGCTAAGATATGCAGTGCAACAGATATGAGCATTGAAAACTTCAAATGCGATTTTCTCGGAATGATGAAATGTGCACTTGGTACCTTGCTGCTCCAAACCCTCGACGACCTATATATACAAGTGTACCCAGGTAATAGATTCAGTGGCGTACTCATAATCGTGAACAATGTTTTTTAAGCGCCTACGAACGTATTGTCTAGGCCAAAAAATATGAATCCATACAGCTGTATATTAATAAGATTCAGTCTGTTGAAATTTCAAATGAGGCTTTTGTAAGTGGGAGATTTACTGTCCAGCTACGTTGCGTTGATTTGTATTGTTGTTAGAAACACATAAACTATAGGTTGCTCATAGCAAACTAAAAGCAGACCATTATGGCTTGCCATTTGGCACTGGTTGGAGGTTGTGAAAGTGTCTCTAAAGGACATCAACAAGGCGTCGATATGGTTGCACGTCAGAAGGATCACAACGGTTAAATGAAGGAAGCACTCGCATACCAGACCCGTTGTCAACGTCTTGGTGAAAGCATCGTCGAAAAAGCCAATGACATTGTACTATATACACTAATGATGTTTTTTCCCCGTTTGAACTGTTGAAATATGCTGAGAGAAAAGTATTTTATTCTTGATGATATCTCTACAAATACGACATTGGAAATATGCTTGTTTCTCCGAACTAGCAACAGCATGGTGGAATATATGCGCGTAAGAAGCCTAACCGATTCCACAAGTTTCCTTGTTCATACTCGTCCAAGATTTGTTTATTATTCCCATTAAAGCAGAAGGAATCTATTGTTTGATAAAAGGGTATGTATAAACCTGTTTCGACAACTCACCTTCCCTGTCTATATGCAACTAATTAAACGTTGCGACATACTGTTCACGAATATTGATACAAACCTCAAAGAACATACAACTGCTTAGGTATTGACAACAGCCACAACGAGGCAGTATTATCTTGTTATTCTCTAATTCAGAGATGATGACTTGCGTGTTCTGTCCACCGTTATAACAATAATCTTAAAGTAGTCTGCGTCTTGACTGACAAAACAAGGAAGAGAGACGACACGTTGCGACACAAACATGTCAGGCATCTTTGGGTTTGCCACTATATATTTCTACACATATCAGCCTTAATCTTGGTTTTACAGGCATTTTGAGAGCGTAAATATTTCGCGTGATTAAAACTAAACACTAGGTGCGGTCAAGACTATACGCATGATTCAGTTGAAGACTCATCACTCAAGAAAAAGCAATGTATTTCCTGAAGGCAGAGAATCATCGGCACTGAGCACCTGCTATAAGTGATGAACCGATAGCGAACGTAGTAAAGGAGAATAACTCACTATTTGTTTTGCAAATCAGACCGTGTTTAGTACAACCGTCTAGTTTGGTTATTCAATTAGGCTGGTAGTATACACATATTGATGACAGCTCATATTGCTAAAAAAATCTCTACATACAGTCATCACTTTCGCTGACACCATTTATTCCACAGACCTGTTACTTGTTTTCGTAACTTTTTTCACGTTGTTGCTGAGCATATAAAACAAACTGATATCCTTAAGATACTTGTGTTTCGTTCTCGTGCTTAGAAATATTTGACTGAATACTGACTGACTGAGTTTGGTTTTACGCCACTTTTAGCAATATTCCAACAACATCACGGCGGGGAACACCAGAAATGGGCTTCACAGATTGTACCCATGTGGGGATTCGAACCCGGGTCTTCGGCATGACGAGCCAACGCTTTAACCACTAGGCTACCCCACCGCCCCTTGACTGATTAGAATTGTCACAGTCGATGGTAAAACATGCCTGGTGGTGATGTCATTTGTGCGTTGTCAAGTTAGAATTTCATATGGGTATTGCATAGCTAGCTGTCGAATTAATCACCATTACCATCTTTTCTACACCTCCTCTTCTACCCTGGCGTCATACTACATGCCTTCGGCCCTGAATATATAGCGTTTTTATGCAGCTTACACAGCTTAGTGCTCACTTTCATTTCCCTGTAATCAAAATATAAACCGTGATGGCTTAACTGATATTAGCGAAAACAACGGATCACCTTGGAACAAGGTTGTCCGACAAGTTATCCAGAACTCATATACATAATACATCCATGCTTCAGATCAGGTATTAAGGTAGATGCTGAAGGACTTACAAGCTATAATCCTGGCTTTTAGCTTCCAGTGTTCAAAGAATTGAAGGAATAAAATTTCAAGCTTACTGTGAATGATGGCCTCGGAACTCAAATAAATATGTTTAAAATATGAAAAGGAAGTGAAATACTTTAATTATAATATTACAACTAAACTTATCCGTGTGTTTTCACTTGTTTACTTACTAGTAAGTAGAGTAATTTACCTACGATCCTTCACGCGGAGTTGACAGTCTGTGTCCCCGATAACTGAGATGCTGAGTGGCATATAATCATGCTGAAACTGCCTATGTACGACTTTCGTCAGGTCTGTTGCAAAGAGTTTATATTTAACTAAATGGTGGTATCATCATCAGAGTGTTATCAACTCTGTCTGGTCTTTCAAATCAGACGTGATTTCGTTTGACTTTGAGATGTATGCAATGTGAATACATACTGCCATACATAAGTGTTGGATATCAACAGGACAGTGTGGAATCAACAGCTTTTACGCACATCCGACCACATATAAATGCTTAACAGCTAAAAAGCTGGAAAAGAAATGTTGACGTACACAGGTGTACCTTAGGTTCATTACTCCATGCTGGTGGTTCCAGGTGTTTCATGCTTTACACCTCATATTCAAATGTTATCGATTCATGTGCCACTTTGTTATATTATAGTCTACAAATTATTGGTACCGAAACAGATTATGCGTCTTAATTTTCCTTAATACAAATAGTAGATGGAAACTTTAACTTGAATGCATAACGACAGCAAATAACACAAGTCACAACACAGAACTACCCAGAACAAACAAATGTTACACAGGTTCTTACGTATTCGTACACGTTATTATTGGAAAGGAGAAATGTCCAAAAGCAGCATGCTTGATGTTTTTGTTTAACGCCGCACGCAGCAATGTTCCAGCTAAGTGACGGCTGTTTGATTCGATCCCAGACCAGACAATCCAGTGATTGACAATAATGATCACCGATCTTCCCAACTACATGCACTTGTATGAGATTTAGCTTTGCGTGGATCATATAAACATGTCATAATCATTGCTGTTCAAACACTATTAGTTCATCAAAGTGTAATCCCTTTCAATAGCTCTGTGCATGTTCTGACAACCGATTCGGGTAATTCCTTTACAGACATGATTCATGCAAATCTGTTCCAGAATCCGGTCAGACAGATGCAGTTTCCTGTTTGGTTAGGTAGATCAGCAAGGGGAATTATTACAGACGGCTGTGTGTGACATCAACACACAACCTTGTAAACAGTGAAGTGTATGTCATACACTGTATGTGATTCTCTCATAACACAATGTGGACAATACCAAAGTCATGCGCGTCATGTACCTCGTGGAAGGATGTGGTAAAGGTACCAATTTACGACAGCAACCCATAACCAGAATAGGTGCGTCAGTTTTTCCTTCTCGATATTCAAGGTAAACTTGAGCGAATCACTTTCTCAGTAGTTTGGAACATAAGACCTCTCCTGCCAAGGCTAACACAGACGCACATCAAACCTGTATATGAATGCATCTTGTAATACCGCCCTAATAGGGATATTCGTTTTGATATAGCTACCGTCTTTGATGCTTCAGAGTTCCATGACAAAGTAGCAGACCCACCAACTGAGACTACAGACATTGATTAGCCAGTATCCTGCGATCCCCTCAAGGGGTGGCTTTTTACCACATACATATCATCTCTGGAGAAGACGTGGCAGAGGATAACACCTTGGACGTCATTCAATTCACTTTTTTATACGGAATGTTTTCCAAACCAATGGTTTCAATACTTGAAATGGTAGGCCAAAAGGAACATAATTGTTTTTATATGAAGTGGTCAACTTCAAAGTAAATCTCTGATTTTTGCCCAATCCATACACAGGAAATTCAGGAAAGCGGATATATAACTCATAGACGTAACGTAGTAAGTGGCATACAAATGCCTGATTACTACTATAGCTATTAGCCCTCTGACATTTAAGGGGGTGCCACTTATCACGTCAAACTGTTTCTTTGCCGTTGTCTTGCATCCTCGAGGGGAATACACTGTGTACAATGGTTTCTCCAAGATTGGTAAAATTACATATTCAAAACAAAGTAAAGATATGTCCGCCATAGGCTGGCGATGTATAACAGAGAACATGCGTACTTGGGGTAACTTTGAAACGTCAATATTCAAATGGGGTTTAACGTCGCCTGATGAAACATTCTGAACCAAGCTTTTCCACGATGGCAAGATCACGGGAGGTTGGATTTCAAGGTACAATAACACTAATGACATGTGTTAACTTGGCCGGACAGTATTGGGCTGCATCTATTATCACTCTTGTCTCAACACTACAACACTGTCCAGAGAATCGCCACACTTGTGCAGGGAAAGCGTTGTGTTTTTTTAAGGAGGTATTTTTTCCTTCAAAATCCCTTTCATGCAAACCATTTCAAAGGTATTTGATACTTTATACCCTTTGACATCAATATCGAAAGTCAGTGCAATCCTATAGCAAGCTAGATAGTTCTGTTTGCTTACCCCATTGTGCCAGTACAAGGCTCAGGGTGAAGGAGTCTTAATGTCCATGGTCTCTCATATTTCCTGTGATGACTGAACTAAACCGAAACGAAACAGTTAAATCAAAACACGAAATACGTATGATTGGCGTCCAAGGTGGGGTCTGTGAAACATGTATGCTGCGACTCACGTGATTGGATGGTCAAGCATGTCGACTTAGTGTCATCGCATCCCATTTGCGTACATCGATGCTCATGCTGTTGATCACTGGAGTGTCTGGTCCAGACGCATTTATTTACAGACTGCCGCCATACCGCTTGACTAGTGCTGAGAGAGTCGGTAAACAACAAACAAACACACACACACACAAACAAAACATACATACACACACTGACAACCGAGGTTTCCACCATGACTTTCATCAGCGAGAGTCCACCGAATTTATACCATTTTTTGTTACTGTTATCCTTCGATAAATTCACCAAAAAAAATTCAACAATTCTTACAATCTCTAGGTAACGTGTAATAACTTATGTATATTTGACCACCCGATCCCGTTACTCGCCTCATACAAGGGTTCCATGAGGCCACTTCTACCCCGCATATTCACGGGCCCATTACTTATGTCTTAACTTGGTGCAATGCATTCTCCAACTCCATCACACATCTGTCTCGTTGAAATATATGATTCAATAATCCCATACTGAATGAACGAATATGTGGACAAGTCAATACGTCTCGACTGCCTCCTTCTTACCAGAGGATGATCAGGTGGTCCACATCAACTACCCTCGTATTTATTAGTTTAGCTCTTATAATCTTAATTAAACTACTTACATGTAAAACACGATAAAACACGACTACATCTGATGTAATTTGATATACGGAAACTGAAACCGTCAGGAGGGAACAAATAAGCCGCATGTATAATGATATTCCCGAAAGTGTAAAAAATGACCGCTTAGAGCGAGTCCTTAATAATTGTTAGATGGGGGAAACCTAGTTCGTTGTAGAGAGCTTGAAACACATCAGCTTTAGAGTATATATATTTGTTTTCCGCTGATGGAGTGCATTTGTCCACATATGTGATTTAATGTGCATCAGTCATCGTTTAGCTATTAATATAGAGATGATTGGGTACTCCATAATGACAAATAGTGAACAGTTTACAAGAAGATTCATCAGCTTACATTAACAACAGCTGAAAGCTTCTCTTTGTTCACAGGCATCAGGCCAGATAACGTAGATGTTTCATTCAGTAAAGAAAGTAACAGTGCATGTAATTATGAATATCGTGCACACTGTGGATGTTTGAATAGCGCTGATTCCATGGCAGTTTTGCGACTCGCTTAAATATTTCATTTTCTACATCATTTAAATGGCTCCTATCGTTATAAATGAGAACATAAAACTAAATGCTATATTTTTTAAGGAATTTCCCGTCATAAACTGCCTTTGATTAAAAGACTTGTGGCACATGTGCCTGTTCTTGCTATAAAAACATTTTGCTGAGCACTGACGCCATTAAGATAATTATACATGATAACGGCCACTTTAAGGAATGACTCTAGTTATTGCATACTTATTATGTCAAAACGAATCCTTTGATAATATTAAGACAGAATCTGATGGTATTGAAAGGAACTTTCATAAAGTGAGTCATTATTGTACTGAGAATTTGTCAGAGTGATGTCTCAGACAAAAGAGCAATGCTTCAAAGGATTTCTTACTGTAAAATAAGTAGGAGAGATTATCGAATGCAGATAATGTGTGAAATGAGGCGATCTTGTGAATAGCTCCAAAGACTCCTGAAATAGAGTACCAGTACCAGCTTCACTAGATAGCATTGCTCACGACAAACAGCTATTCAGTCATGTTGGTATTTCAGCATGTCAAAACAGTAAACTGAACTGCTATGTGTTCTTGTAGGAATGAGATTTAACATTTATTACAAATGTTGAGGATGACATTTAAACATCTCTAAGTTTATAATGTGTCAGTTTTCGTTCATGGCGTAAATATGGGCTTGCGTGCCGACAACGGTCTCCAAACTAGTCATCAAGATGGCGAAACGATTACTAGACATGCCGTGTTTGTAATTGGTTATTTCCGCTTTGAGACCGGCGCTGAATAAGATACACTGCTTTGAAACATCCAAGTAAAATATTAAGCAACATTTTAACTGTTGTATCATGTCGTGTTATAAATTTAATTTAGAAATCAATTTCACGTTGTGGTGGTTTATGAATGCATCGATAAAGCGTTAGACCTTGGTGGTGGATAGAATCAAGTAGTTTAAGGCTGCTTTTGCAGGCTCCGCCATATACGATCGAGCCATAATCAAGTTTAGATCGCACCAATGATCTATATAAGTGAAGGAGGGTAGTTTGATTCCCTCCCCACTTTGAATTGGAGACAACCTTTAACAAATCGAGTGCCTTCAGGCATTTAGCTTTAAGGGATTTAATATGTAGCAGGAATGTTAAATGGGAATCGAAAATAAGACCCTAAGAATTTGGCCTCCTTGACGACTTTGATAGGGGTGCCATTTAAAAATAGTTTAGGGTCTTTATGCGGTTTGTATTTTCTACAAAAATGTATACAATTAGTTTTCGATTTAGAAACTTTAAACCCATTTTCAAGACACCATTTATCTATTTTGTTAAAACATAACTGCAGTTGCCGTTCAATAGTATGCATATTTTTACCACGACAAGAACTATTAAAATCCTCCCCAAATAATAATCCATCAATTGAATCATTTAAAACCTTTGATAAATTATTGATCTTGATGCTAAACAGTGTGACAGACAAAATACTGCCTTGAGGGACACCCTGATCCTGATTATAATGATCAGACAGGGTTGAACCCACACGGACTTGAAATTGCCTGTCTTTTAAAAACTGTGATATAAAAAGAGGCAAACGGCCTCTCAAACCAAAATCATGTAAATCCTTCAAAAATGCCATGCTTCCAGGTCGTATCATAAGCTTTCTCAAGATCAAAGAAAATTGATACAGCATGTTGTTTAGTTACAATTGCATTTTTAACAAAGGATTCTACACTTACCAAATGATCAATGGTACTACGACTTTTCCTGAAAGCACATTGAATATTTGTTATAAGGTCATTGGTTTCAAGATACCAAGTTAATCTATTATTCACAATACGTTCCATGGTTTTACAGACACAGCTAGTTAAAGATATTGGTCTGCAATTCGACGGATCTGTATGATCCCTGCCAGGTTTTGGTATTAGGACTACAATGGCATTACGCCATGAAGGAGGAAATTCTCCAGACGTCCATAATTGGTCAAATATATCTAAAAGAGTTATCAGACATGGTTCGGGTAAGTAGCTGGTAATGTATATTATCATTACCCGCTGCAGTGTCATGAGCTTGCTCAAGAGCAGTATGTAGCTCATGTAATGAAAACACTTCATTATAATCTTCACCGTTATTTGATTCGAAATTAAGTTTTGTCTTTTCCTGTTGTTTCTGATATCTTTGAAACTCAGGGAAATAATTTGCCTATGATGATTTTTTGGCAAGAGTTTCGCCAATTTTATTTGCAATTTTAGACTTGTCCGTAATTAAATTATCACCATCTTTAAGATGGTGAACAGCAGATTTTGAACCTTTGCCTTTAATTCTTTGAACCATGTTCCATACCTTAGACATTGGCGTGCGTGAATTAATCTTGAAGACATAATTTCTCCAAGATTGTCGTTTGTTTTGTTTAAAGGTACGACACGCCTTTGCATTGAGTATTTTAAATTTATTAAGTTATGGGCAGTTGGATGATGGCGGAAATAATGCTCTGCCTTTTCCCTCGCTTTTCTGGCTTGTCTACAATCTGTATTAAACCATGGTTTTAGTACATGTGGAGGACTGTGGTATACACTCATCAGCTATTTCATTTAAAACGTCAGCAAAGGTTTTAATGGGATCAGTTAAATCACTGAAACAGGTCGCAATTTCGATTTACAAATAGTTTGATATAAAGACCAGTTAGTCTTCGAAAAGTTCCATCTTGTATACGATGGAGATGCAGATGGAGTTAGTTCTGAAAGAATAATTGGGAAGTGGTCACTTCCACAAAGGTCATTATGAACAGACCAATCAAATTCATTCAGGAGGCTAGAATCTGCAAGAGACAAATCCAGAGAAGAATAAGTGCCAGTTGCAGGATGCAGATAGGTGCTTCAATCATCATTAAATATGCACAGATCATTATTGGAAATGAAATCTTCAAGTATTTTGCCTTTTGTATTAGTGTTAGTACAGCCCCAGAGTGGGTTGTAACCGTTTAGGTCACCCATAATAACACATGGTTTCGGGAGTTGAAAAATAGAGTGATTGAAGATCAGTCAGCTGAAGTGTCAATGGAGGCGGAATATACACAGAGCATAACGTAAATGCTACACCCAGAGTAAGTCGCACTGCAACAGCTTGGAGATTAGTGTTAAGTGTAACAGGACTGTGAATAACATCCTGTCGTATAAGGATAATAGAACCTCCAGTGGCCCTATCACCTAGAGGAGAAAAATAATGAAAGGCTCCAAACTGACGTAAGCTAAACTTACCTGTCTGTTTAAGATACGTCTCTTGCAGACAGAACGCTGACGGTGTTAAATCCTGGATTAATAGCTGTATTTCATTAAAATTGGTCCGCAGTCCTCTACAGTTCCACTGCACGATATGTTTAGATAGACCCATCTTTTAGGTGGATGAATAGGGGATCTACCCCTCACCTTTTTCGAGGGCGACAAGCTATGTGCCCTAGAATGGACGTGTCCTCAAGTGATCCGTATTTGTTATATAATTTGATTTTATCATCTGCACCTTTTGGGGCTCTGCCACTTTGTTTTTTCAAAGAATCTGGCTTCGGTTTGCCTTTGCTTTTGACGATTTGTTTTTGACTTTTGAGTCATTTGAGATGCCTGAGAAGATGAAATCACAATCATAAGTTGCTTCTGATTGGGTTTGGGGCGTGCCAGGAATCGAAGTGGTTCCACAGTTTGTGTAGACATACATGATTCCGAAGTCCGAGTAGAACGCACGGGTGTGACAATTTCAGGCTTGTTCGTTTTTACCCAAGTCAAATCAGTTTACCGACGATGTTGATACTGGCGATGTATTTACCTTTGGCCTGATTTCTGAGGGTGTCCTAGCGACAGGTGCATATGTATCATTTGGCAATGTAGATTCAACCAGTTTTTTTTGCATCAGCAAAGCCAATGTTTTGTGTGAATTTAATTCTGTTAATGTCCGTTTGTTTTTTCCACACTTTGCAGTCTTTTGTAAAGGAAGAATGGCTACCTGAACAGTTTGTGCACTTACTAAAGTCACTGTCACAGTCTTCCGTGACATGAGACGTCTCGCTACAATGACCACATGTTATTGGCTGTGTGCAAGTTTTTGCGCCATGACCTTATGTTTCGCATCTATAACACCTTAACGGATTTAGAATATATGTATCTACTGCAATATTACAATATTCTGCCTTCATTGACTGCGGGGGATTCGGGGTTGAGAATGAAAAAAGATAAGTGTTAGCTGGAATAGTCTCATTGTTTTTGCTGGTAGTGAATCTTTTGACATAGGTAACTCCTTGGTCCTTCATTTCAGACACAAGATCTAGTTCTGTCATGTCAGTCAACAAGCGTCCCTGTCTCTGATTATGCCTTTGCTGGTATTCAGTGTTCTGTGTGCAGACACTGAGACAGGGATGCCCACAAATGATTTTTTTGACGTCTCCCGCAATGCCATGAATACCCTTTGATACAGCAAATGAGTTTAATTTCAGGGACGTTTTAACAGGAAACGTGTCAAGTAATCGATAGATTTTGAAGGTCGTTCATCGTCGTTGTCTAGTGGACGTTTTTTTATGGGGTTTGGTACTCCATGGTTGTTTATATAATGGTTCATCATCCGAGCTCCCCACCCGCCACGGAGCGTCATAAAGACAGTGCTAATAACAAGTGGATCTCCAACTTGCAGCACCAGGGATACCCGGATGATATACTCCAGCAGAAAATTAAAGAATTAATTAATCTACCAGATTGGCCCATGAGCCACCGCCTTGTGGGTATATGACTCTAGGCAAATTACAAAATTAATAAAGATGCACTTGAAATTCATTTGGCCAAGACTTTTGTCAAAACAAGATAAAAAGGTGAAGTTTTTTGTGAAACACAATAATACTCAGGGCTTGGCATGACGAGCCGACTGGTTGAACCGGGCCCATTCAACCACCCGTCTAGGTGAAGTAAGGGGCGAAGTTGTGTGTTGGGCAAAGGAACGCTGTTCCTGGAACCAGTGCCCTCAACCACCAGACTCCCGTCCTCCACCGACACAGGGGCGCAACGCACGGCAAAAGGGTTGGTTGACCAAATATACCCCCGGGTCCACAACGGGGGGTGGAAGAGCGCTTATCGTTACCCAGCACCCACCACGAGGAGGTGGCTCTTCACGGGTGCCACTTTTTGTATAATATCCCGAGTATAACTTTTGATAATTGGATATTTTTTAACAAATGCATTTGTGGGTGTCTTCTCTTAGATACAGGTCAAAGCTATGAAGATAGGTATAACCTCAGCAGTGAAGATTCATCTATAGCCTAGGATTCCTGAGGGTCTGTACAAAAGGGTATGTGGGAGTTAGATTTTGAACGTAATTGGTTGTATTCCTGTTGAATCATGTAAACGTCAAAATGTGAGGTTTGTACATTGTACACGTCAGTTTGCAAAATTTGTTGAAAAATATACGAAGCATGTGATCAGCAAGTAAACCATTCTAATCACCGACACCAAATCTTCAAATAGGAATATATTCCTTATCAAATGATATAGTGAGTGTGACAGAAAACGTTTTGGGACGCTAGGAACATTTTGTTCTGTCGAAAAGCGTGTCCGAGGTGATTCGTTTTGAAATTGCTGAACAATTTGGTTAAACCCAAGGACACAGGACATGGAAGTGTGATTAACATATGCTCTACCTGCAGCCTTTACTCTGCCTCAAGCCTCTTGAATGGCTTGGCCTCCATCTTCCGGTAGGAACACAAAACATCACACAGATTCCGAATTAAAAATTTGGTTCTGTTTCCAGCAAGGTACATATATCAAGTGGTTCAGTGGGGTAGCCTAGTGGTTAAAGCATCCACTCGTCACGCCGAAGATCCGGGTTCGATTCCCCGCGTGGGCACAATGTGTGAAGCCCATTTCTGGAATATTGCTAAAAGCGGCGTAAAACTAAACTCAGTCACTTATGTATCAAGTCTCCACAGTGGATAGGGTGATTCATCCAGAGTGAACGTACTTTCTCAGGTGCTACAATCATATATATATATATATATATACATGTCCATGAGTTTAACATCCGACATGGCATGTGCAGTACAAAAGTACCGAACACTGACATATGTCATGCTGGTGATTCATGTCGTTAGGACCTCGTCGCATTAAGTAGGAATGGGAGAATGAACTTAATATACATTTATAACAGCAAACACATATGGAGGCGTTTACCATACTTACCTTCCCTCTCTTAATAGCCACTGAACCACTCTGACACAGTTATAAATAGTGATTCACTGTATATAGCATGTGCGCCTTTGGCTGTATATAGCATCTGAATCTATGGCTGTATATAACATGTGCGCCTATGGCTGTATATAGCATGTGCGTCTATGGCTGTATATCGCATGTGCTCCTATGGCCGTATATAGCATGTCCGCCTATGGCTGTATATAGCATGTGCGCCTATGGCCGTATATAGCATGTGCAGCTATGGCTGTATATAGCATGTGCGCCTATGGCCGTATATAGCATGAGCTCCTATGGCTGTATATAGCATCTGAATCTATGGCTGTATATAGCATGTCCGCCTATGGCTGTATATAGCATCTGAATCTATGGCTGTATATAGCATGTGCACCTATGGCCGTATATAGCATCTGAATCTATGGCTGTATATAGCATGTGCACCTATGGCTGTATATAGCATCTGAATCTATGGCTGTATATAGCATGTGCACCTATGGCTGTATATAGCATGTGCGCCTATGGCCGTATATAGCATGTGCTCCTATGGCCGTATATAGCTTGTCCGCCTTTGGCTGTATATAGCATGTGCGCCTATGGCTGTATATAGCATGTGCGCCTATGGCTGTATATAGCATGTGCGTCTATGCCTGTATATTAGCATGCGCGCCTATGGCTGTATATAGCATGTGCGCCTATGGACATTACACACGGCGTATTCCGGAAAAAAAACAATGAATTTTTAAACCGTTGATGTTTTGGTCACAGTGGGCATCATGCTTAAAGGTGTATAATGAATAAAGATAATGTCAAACAATCATGAGTAAAGCTTGCTAACGTCCGTCAAAACCAGGGACAGACCATATCCGGGCTCGGTATTCACAATCCATTGTGTTGACACATCTGCAAGTAATGGGGAAATGTACGTGACAATCGACGCATCTGCGGATAACATAACGACACCATTATCATTAACACAAATCGATTCACGTCTTGATGTCAATATATAAAAATACAATAGTTGGATATGCGCTTTATTCAAGCTTTAGCATATTAATGTTAAACAACATTTGTGGTGTTTCCGGACATTTGGTGTTGGAAGTGTAGGACAGACAATATGTTAGACAATAAACAATGCGTTTGTCGATACATATACAAACATCAATTTAACACAACCAGAATCCTAAAAGGCGATCATACCTTAGCATGCTGGAATACACAAGTAAAGCGACAAGCACACCTGGGTAGAACTTGTATAACTGCAGTGTGTGCACTACTGTTGTGGGAACTCATTAAAAAAAGACAGAACCAAAAATATGTTTTGACGTTGGGAAGACGCTGACGTTCAGGAAATACATGATGGCAAGTTATCAACAAAATATGTCACAGGGATGTCCATTCACAATATAGGTGCTTACGTGAACATTAACCACACGGTTATTAGATTACCTGTATGGGAGCATGCCCCACAGATGAAGTAAAAGATCGTCAATGACTGTGGAGGTGCGGTGCGTATGATTGCAACTTGGATGTCATTACAGTACCTTGGACACTCAGGGGTTAACGTTATCACCAGGCAGAATTGGATATTGTCGCCGTGTGGTGATAATCGTCAACTTGCCAGTAGCCCGATATTCATGGAAGACAATGTCAGACCTCACCTTGTCCTGAAATGATCCCCATCGAGCATTTCTGGACTGATACTGGACACCAAGTTCGACATAGAGACCATCCTGTTCATATTCTTCAGGAAATGGCGCAGGCACGATACTAAGAATACGTAGAGAATGAGTGTCGTAGTCATGGTGACCATATTTTCCAGCATTGTTGATATTCACATTTATCATTCAGATTGCAGGTAAATGTTATCAGATTTAGTTTCAGTTTGGTTTTGCTTCACACTATTTCATATTTTGGTCATTGTAACTGATGTAATCGTATAAAAACAAAATCATCATTCCTTGCCCCATAATGCCATTTTCATTTATATATTTGTACCTGTCCACGGCCGACAGACCAATACGTGAGTGGTATCAGACAACGTAACGACCATGACGCACTCTCTGTGAGGGTACAAGGGCCTGCTACATCCATCTATTGGAGATAACACTCCGTAGGTATAGTTTTCTCGTGCAGGCCAGTGGAGCGCTCCAGTACACCAGAAACAAGTGTTATAGTTGTAGGAGGTCAATGAACATATCCAGCATTGGCACAAATGCAAATGTTAAAACTCTAGACGAATAATTTTGTAGTAGATCTGTAATCTTAATACAGCGTTTGTCTCGAAGTTTATAATATATGTCTAAAATGTCTTTCTGTTTTAGCAAATATTTCTCTTTCTGTGAAATAACAGGTCAGTGGTAATAACAGGGAGTCCACCACACAAGCCTATGACTCGCCTAAGGGACGCAACTCTGACCTATTTTTTTCTCTACGTCTTAGGTGCTGGAAAATATGAAGATTATATTAAGTTGCCTCTCATATGCGACTTGTGATTATGTATCAGATATCTGATCAACGTGTGTACCTTATAAATAACTACCTGGCTAAGTCTATACATGAAGTGATGTTTCTTTCAAGAAATTCATTCACATCGTGGACGGTGGTTTAAAGTGTGTATGAGTGAGTGAGTTAAGGTTTATCATGACGTCGGCAGTATTTTAGCAATAAAGTGTGTGTGGCATTTGTTACCCAAGTTGTCACATCTTGACATTAAATATTATATACTGTAAATGACCCATTGGCACTACTGTTACCTAAGAAACCACTCTAAAAACGGACGCTGATAAACGATGAAAACTTCTAAGAGCTTTCCGGTTATGTTATTATATTATGTTTTCTATATCTGTCACATTTTTTCTCTCTCAATTATGTTAACAGGTACTCTTACTGGAACTCATTGCATAGCAACGCTTTGGTAACATGTGTAATTAATTACGTGTATATGTCATCAGCGGCGAGTTATCACGAGAAACGTCTTGATTATATTCTGTAGTCATATTTGGCGAAATCGTGACGACTTATGTAACATAACCGCATGCAATTATTTTTCCGGTCTAATCTCTTTTTGCCTGCTATAAGCAGAATAGGATTAACAGTCCAGTGCCTGCACAATTGTAGTCTGTTCAAGTTCGTGGAGTTCACTACCGGCACCGTGAAGAAAGACTTGACCTTGAGAAATATAGACTCTTAATTGTTTATAGACTTACCACTTGTTTATGGTGGTGCCGTTTCTCACCGGGTGGGATTGTGAATGTGATTATTATGTCATGTGAGTGAGTGAGTGAGTTAGAGTTTATAGTCACATCGGCAATATTTCAGTCATATCGTGACTTAACAAGTTATAAACTGATAATAAATGGAATTAAGTAACAAAACCTGTCGACTAAGGACAGTAATATTATGTCATGTGAAACAAATTATACAACTGTATGTATTTATGTATAATGCACAGTGCACATACATATTTATTTCCTGTTGTGACATTATCGCTTATTTCGTGCATTTAAAGATTTAAAATTTCATCATATTTGTCAGATAATTCATTTTCGTATGTTTATATATGTCACCATATTTTCAAATGACTCATATTTGTATATTTGCGGGTGCTATATGCAATAAAATGTGATAAACTTTACTGTTTACCAGTAAGTGCTGGCATACTTGTATTTCTACTACAGACTACAGCTTTAATCCCCAATGTTGTAAGTAATTTTAATCCCTAAACAACACATGCAGACAAAAAGAGAACACCCCATTCTTCCCTGCCTACGAAAGTTTTTTTTCGAGGCCTATGTAATGATACTGCGCAATTAAAGTATTGAGTAGAACTCCATAATCAAGAAAAGCATTTCTCCTGTTCTCCGTGCCTTCGAATGCATTGTCTCAGCTACACATGAATCGATTTATCTGAAGATCGCATCTACATATCAAAACCCCACTCTGCGACAACTACCAGGCTTGTGTTGGAGATATACGATCCAACCACGTCGATTTTTACTGCTGTTAGAAATGCATAAACTATACGTTGACTGGTTTGCTCACAGCAATAAACAAGCGGATCGTGATAACTTGTCATTTGAAACTGGTCAGAGGTTGCGAAAGTGTCTTTGAAGGACGTCAAGAAGGCGTCGATATGGCTGCACGTCAGAGGGATCACAACGCTTGGATGATGAACGCTCTCACATACACGACCTGCTGTAAACGTCTAGGTCAATATATCGTCGCTGGCCAATGCCATTGTGCTATTAACGACGTTTTTTCGATTTTAACTGTGCGTTGGAAATATGTTAAGAGAAGGGTAAATTTTTCTTACTGATATGTATCCAAATCTCAACATAAATATATTTCTTAATTCCTCGAACTGGCGACGGAATGGTGGCATTTAAGCAAATATGTATCTCCAGTTGAAACTATATGCACGTGAGAATACAGAACCTTTTTCATTAGTTCTCTTCGTATCTGCTCCAATAGGTAAAGTTGTTTTTCACGGTGATCAATGCACATGGCATTCACTGGTAAAGAGTATTGTTTCTAAGCTGTGAAAACCCTTTTGGTAACTTCCGACCTTTCTGACTATGTTCAACTATATAAACTTTGCGGTATACTGTTCACGAATATTGACACACACCTTAGAGAACATAAAACTACTTGAGTGTTGACAACATCTACAACAGAGCAATTATACGTTCCCAGCCGGCACATCAACATTGTTTCAACGTTGAGAATAGGTTGGTCCTCAACGTTAAAATTAGATTGTAAAAAGGTTGTATATGAATGTTGTTTAGACGTAGATATCCGACGTGGAATCAACGTTGAAGTTTCACCTATTATCAACGTTGAAAAAAGGTATATGAAAGTTTTTTAGACGTAGATATCCGACGTGGAATCAACGTTGAAGTTTCACCTATTATCAACGTTTAAAATGGGTTGTATATGAAAGTTTTTTAGACGTAGATATCCGACGTGGAGTCAACGTTGAAGTTTCACCTATTATCAACGTTTAAAATGGGTTGTTCCGTGGCTGTGTATGGGTTTGGTTTTTTTTAGAAATCTAACGTAAACACATGAAAATTCAACGAAGGTTACAATACTTGAATCCAGCTTTCCCATTATTAGACTCGCATTTCAACTTTAAACTACACTAAAGTTGCACCAAACCCCTGCATCCAATTAAAATACCCCAAAAAGCCACCTGCAATAAACAGTGTTCAAACAGAAAATTGCAGTAAAAATATTTACCTGATTAAATACTTGGTTAAAATTCCACATTCAATATAATGTTCATTTAAGTTTTATGTCAGTTGGACGTATAATTCCAGTAAGAAGGAAAGAGTATTCCAAATTAGGACAAACTATTTACTGTTGTATTGTTATCTTGAAAAGATGGAAATTGTCCCTAGAAAACATTTTGTCTGAATTTCAGCTATTAGATAGACTCCTGAATAAACACAATGCAATTACTTTCACCATGAAAGGGATCCAAGATGACCAGGAACTATACCTGAAGACAGCACATAAAACAAGTCACTTTTCATGAAATCTTTATTAACACACGCACACAGAGAAACGTGGCTTAAAGCATGACATAGTCTGTAGGTGTGTGCTAATAACACAATATCATTTGCATATAGCATTAAACTGACATTTACGCCACCAATTTCAATACCACTGTTCAGATCTTTCAACACAATTACAACTCCAAAAACACAATTATTAGCTCCTCTTCTTTCTGCCACTCACAGCCTGGCGGTCAGGTGGATACTTCAGAAACGTTCCTAACTCTTTCTTGAAATTTGCTTCGGATGCATTCCCATCTCATTCCCATGAGATAGGGTACATTCTGAAATATTTATATTTAAATACATGTATAATTTTATATGGAAGATATATTGTCTTAAATGATTCAAGTATTTGTTTAATCAATCACTTGAAAGGTTCATTTCACTGCTGTAACTTGGCATGTGAACATATGTAACATGTATATGAACAGCATCCATACAAATTATGAGGAAAAGTACTTTTATAGTGTAAACAATTTATATTTTTAACTAAAGAAATGGAAGTTTTCTTAAACATTTTCAAAGACAATTCTCAATTGCAAGTTGATTATTCAATTAGACTATGAATTAGAATGAATTAGACGATGCTTTACTGTCATATATTATTTGCAATGGTCATGATGAAAATGCTGACAAAGAGCATTTGGTAATTAACTCACCAGAGATGATTGAATACAACCGTGTATTCTTAAAAGAAAACTTGTGTTTTGCCCATCAACATTTATTCTTGAAACTGTTTGACATCGTCCTGCAAAACAATGGAAGTTTGTTGTTATTCTGTCAGATTTAGTTCTCTTTAGAGATTCCCGGAAATGATTATTTCAAATTAAATAGGAGTTGTACTGATGTAGCCATTTTGCTAACAGGAGTCATAAATTGTAAAAAAAGCCATTTTTACATTAAATGATGAGAAAACAAAGTCGGTGGTAATGAAATAGCATTATCATCATGCTCTTAAACTTTGTGATGGATATACTGGCAAACAAGTGAAATGTTAAAAACTTGTTAACTTAGCATTGCTCCTTTTATGTGATCCACAAAATTGATGCCACCCAATCTTCAAAGATGAGATTTTTGCAAATTCCATTAAAAATAAATCTTATTTTTCATAATTAAATGTTCCTTACTAAATTACTTCTTTTATATGTAACATTTTCACCATTAAGAGAAATAAATCATCACATCCCCTCCTAACCAGTGTAAGAATGAAAGTCTATGGGTGCAGTTATGTTAATTGTCCCATCAAAGAATCATTAGTGAAGTTACACATTTAGTAAATAAATAAAAGTTCAAATTAATTATATACAATTTCACCCTTCACAAAGACTTGCACAAGACATTTAATGCAATTCGGAGAACCGATGACTATATACCTGAAATCATTGCTTGTTTTATTTTCAATTGCGATTTACATAATATTTCCGTCCGTTGATCGATGTACAATCAAACAATATATTAATGTTCAGAAATGATAGTTGCTAAGTTGGATACTTATTACCAATATAAATTATGTATCAAATTTGCCAAGGGCACAATTAGTTGACATTTTGTTGGTTCCTTACGTTGATACAACGTTGACATCTAAACAAATCTCGACTAGTTTTCTTTGGTCGCATGATCAACGTTGAATCAACGTTTATGAAAGGTTGATCAACCAAAAGTCAACGTTGTGTGGCCGTTGGGTTCTTATTCTCTACGCGTGAAGATCCGGGCTAGAATTGATCTTCAGTAACCCATGCTTGTCATAAGAGGCGACTAACGGGATCGGATAGCAGGCTCGCTGACGTGGTTGACACATGCCATCATATCCCAACTGCATAGATCGATGCTCAGGTTGTTCATCACTAGCTTGTCTTTTCCAGACTTGATTATTTACAGACCGCCACCATATAGCTAGAATATTGCTTAGTGCGGCGTAAAACTAAACTCACCCACTAAGTCACTCGTTATTCTTTAATACAGAGATGACGTTGCGTGCACCGTAATATTTACATAGTCTGTCTCTCCTCTGACAAACCAAGAATGTAGAGGATAACTGACTATGCTCTACGGCTATGTAAGCCATTTTCGAGAACGGGAATAATCCTGAAACACCAAGCATTAAAACCGAGGTGAATTTGAATAGCCACTGGGACGAGTGAGTAACTAATATATTGTGTCAGGACAGTAATTAGATAACGAAATGAGGAAGTAAAGGAAAACGCCTCAATTTGACGATATTGCAAATACAGGCCGTGATAAAAAAAACCACAGAAACTGTCAACATGTTTGAATTATCCGTGGTAAAATTTCCTTCTGACGATTTTTTTTTGTTCGCTGCTAAATTATAATTTGACATTGGAGTTCCTTGCATGACTCTCAGGTTACCCTCTTCTACTTCTAAAGATATCTCAAAGTGGAAACATCCTGTTCTTTAATGCCTAACACAGCTGGTTTGTGGACAAACCAGATACGTCGCTTATAACCAGTAAAGAGAATATCACTGACTGTACTACAATTACATTTTAGTGTGATTACAGAGACAGTTAAATGTCGTGCCGTATAGTTTACTTTTTACAATGTAGTACCACTCCCATGTTGATTGTTCCTTTCACCTCAGCTCCGCACATGGTAATTTACACCTGGTAGTAATGTTACCAGATAACATGCCGTCAATTCGCTACTGGAAGACAATGTTCATGCAGCTTTAACCAAGCTTTAACTTATTCCGAGGCCAAAGCCAAGCATCGCCATGACTGCGAGAACCAGGTGAGTTAGATAAAATTTACAAAAACAAAACTGAATTACACTCATCGTCACTCCTCCATCAACATTGCAGTGTCATCCAAATATACCAAGGGAAACAAATAAGGGAACACCACTTCATGGCAGTGTTCCTCTACTTATTCTCAGATTTCTTTCCACAGCGCTATTTAAAGCTGGTGATGAATACTGGAAAATATTAAAGGACCACTTGAATAATCCCGTGTTCCTTTATTTGTTTCTCTCAGTATACAGCTGCTAGTGATGTGCAGGGCAAAGCGGAGTTGCAGTGTTCCTCCCTTCGATTAGAATAAGTAGCCTAGGCTCTGTTACTCTCCCTGGCTTATGAATAGCGAAGGGGCAAATGATAGTTGTTAATACCCTTGACGATTTTGATCCCTTTACATTTACTCAGGAGTATTTTGTGATGTCTGACCTAAGTTAATGGCTGAAATGTAAAGGATACATGAGATTGTTTATTCAATAGCCTAGAACAGAATCCAAGAGCAATGTTCATGAAATCAACATCTTGTCAATCGAGAAAAGTTCATCTTCAAGGAGACCTACATAAATTTCATAATAATACTATTTTTTGCTGCCCATTACCAGTCACAGTCAAGTGGCAATCTTAAAGAACATAGTAATATGAAATGTTGATTGTGCAATCAATTCACAGAAACCCCCAACACCCTGACAATGGATGTCCATCCTTGCCACATATATCTTAAACGACATGATTTCATGGCTCGTTGCTTCTACTACCATCCTCGCCTTGCATGTGTCGTTGACATCGAGTTTCATCCATGTTACGACCCTGAATATGTCGAGGGCGTAACGGAAAATCATGCTTTTAAAACTTCATTGCAATAATACCTTATACAGCCTAAGACGACGTGCCAACAGACCGTATTATGTCCTTTTTGATAAAGCCAATGAATACATTTATGTCATTGGATTTTCTGTCCCTTTTCACAGCAATGTGATTGACGAGATTCAGGAAAAACATGAAAAACATGCACACCCCGCCTTTGAAATGTATCGTTTGCACACAAAATACACTGTCGTCCGACTGTCGTACACTGCCGAGAACACGGATGTCGGTGCCCTTGGTTTGGTACTTCCTGTATCTCTTGGCGCAGACACACTAAGTAGTGCACAAGGCTGCAGTGTTCGGGAGTCTCCATTTTCTCCGGAACGTTTTTGGTGGGTTCGACTAGGCAGCGCTTCCTGGGAGAAGTCCCATTCACTTTTTGGGCTGCGTGTAAAGGTTGCAAGCCGACCTGATGATGAGCTTCACGAGCCTGACTGTGCCAAGACTACTAAATTACTACTATTTTTTATATCTGTAATAACTAACTCTGAAATTGAATTAATTAAGCATGGGAGTTAACATTCCCATCGCCTGTTGCAAAGCAAAAGTCCATCAAAGAAACTTTCACATTACCGTTTTATGTATTCCTCAAAAGAGTTAAATACCTAATGCGAGGTAAAATATTGCAGTATCCTATAACCATAGTGATAAATGCTTTGGAGTTGTTAATCGGATAAAAGTTACAGTTCTTCTAACGCCCATACTCTCTTCGATGATCCATAGCTTCATATCCATTATGTTCAGAGAGGTTGATTTTTTTACCTGAATAGCAAGTGTATTAGTGTATTGTGTGCAATCAAATAAGTGACGAATCCTAATTGAACACATTACCTGCGGGTTAAAGTCAACAAATGAATATAAATATCCTTTTACTTGTCATTATTCTACATGAAGAAAAGAGGTTCGCTCAATTAGTGACTCTCGATGTCGAATGCAACAATATATTGCAACCTATTCAAATCAAGACTCTCCTTTTTCTTGCAAATAAACGGATATGAAGACCAGTTACGAGACAAGATGTCTCGTCTACTTCCTACTTCCCAGAAGATGATAAGGTGTTCGACATCAACTAGTCTCGTATAGAGTGAGTTGTAACAGTCTTAATCTTGGACGGTGGCTTTCAGAAGTTCCTTTGCAGAAACAAAGAAGCATGTGTCTTTGGCAGGCCGACAATATTGAGCTTGAAGAGCTATCGACACATAAAACTATACCCTTCAAGAAACTAATTAAATGAAAGACACAAAATACTACGACTACATAATGTGTAAATTGATATGTGTAGACTGTAAAAACAGATCTTATGCAAACAACACTTGAAAGTCCTTGGGTGCTTGTGGAAAAACTCAGACTCTTGAAGTAAAATCAGGAAACCAGCGGCCTCATATTTCAGGTATTTTTTCTGCTGTTGGTAATTAGTCAAGACAATCTCCCTAATTCACAATACAGATACATGTAATTGGATATGTACCAGTCATTGTTTAGCGTTTAATATAGAGACGATGGTTGCTGCTTAGTGACAGATACATGTACTGAAATTTGACATTTACATTAGCAACTGCTAAAGCTTCTCCAAACGAGATAATGTGGTCAGGCTCGCTGACCTGATTGCCACGTGTCATCGACTCACAGTTGCGGAGACCGATGCTAATGATGTTGATAACTGGATTGTTTGGTCCAGACTTGAATATTTACAAAGCGCTGCCATAGCTTGAATATTGTTGAGTGAGGCGTTAAACAAGACACAAACAAACAAGTTGTAGGTATCGGACCAGATACGTCCGACATTCCTCTTAGACAAGTCAGTGTCAAAACCTATACATATGGATACCGTGCACCCTGTGACGTGTGGTACAGAACAGGCTCCATGGGATGTTGTTTCTGCTCGTTCCAATATTTCATTGCACATTACTAAAATTACTCATGGTTCCTAGTATGGTGATCTACCTTCAGTTGTTGGCGATCTGTAGCCCGTGTTTTATACTGTATTGTCCTCTTTAAGTGAAATGTTTTAGCTTTGCTTGCTAGTTTGATTCATATCTGTGATTCTGTAGTATTTTTACTGTCCATCGTCGACAGGTTTTAATCTTCAAAATGTTTTCTCTTTATATTGTATAAACTGTTTTCGTCACGATATGGCTGAAATATTGCCGATGTGACGTTAAATAATAACTCACTCACTCACTTACTAAAATTACTCAATTCACTACAAATGAGTAATAAAAAATAATACTGTTTTTCTTGAGGAATCCCAATTCAATGTCCATCATCAAGTTTGATAAAAAGACCCCTTTTGTTGCACATATTCCTGTTCTTGTATAAAAAAATCTCCTGACACCATTAAGATAATTGTCCGTGATAACGGCTATGATGGTATATGTAGGAGAGATTATCAAATGCAGATATGATGTGTGAAGTGAGCTTAACGTCTAATGAGTCATGTTGGTATATCTGCCCTTGAGAACAGTAAAGTGAACGGTGTGTGTGTGTGAGTGTGTGTGTGTGTGTGTTATTGTACGAAAGAGAATTACGAGTCTGAACAAATGATAATAGTCTCATTTAAACGTATTTAGGGATATCAAGTGTGTCAGTTTCCGTCCAGGGCGTAAATGTGTGCTTGGTTATGATGATTTAGACAATGATGGTCTCCATAATGAACACAGAGGTAGTGAATATAATATTGTGAAAGAAATGTATGCAGGACGTGGTAATGTACGAACAATATATTTGATGTATCAGCACGTTGGCTCCTTCAATGCAGTGCTTCCGACCACTGTTACAAATGAGCTATAATTTCACTCTCCATCAAGGTAAGACAATCTAAATGTCCACAATTAGCCCCAGTAACTCACTCGACGAGTCATTTTCCGTACCTTTCATATAAAAAATAACTCATTATCGGTATGTCAACTACGTCTGTGGGTGCATGGAGTGAGTAAGTGGGTTAAGATTTAAAGTCACACCGGCAATATTTCAGCCATATCGTGACTAAAACTAGTTCTAAATTTATAATACATACATATAATATATAAAACCCTGTCAACGAAGGACAGTGTGGGTGCATGGAAGTTGTGTCAGAATAAGACAAGTGAACACCCACAAGGATTCCTGCGCACCAAACACGCACATTACCATAATACGTGAACCAGCCTTATGAGTGAATTGTAAAACCTTCAAAGCATGGTTCGAGGCAATATTGAAGAGCGCAGACAGACCCACTCTGGCAGGATGTAGAACGATAGCCTACACAAAAAATAGTCATCAAGGTACGGAAACGATTAATGGTCATGTAGCGTTTGTCATTTGTTCTGTCGACATTTAGAGGACTGCCTTAAGAAAATGCATTGCAGCGCGTTAGGTAGTGTCACTGTTAGACGAGTTAGGTCCTTGGCCTTCCTTATGTATCCAGCACTTGGAGGCGTGCTTCCTCACAGGTCGACTAATAACTGTGTGGTTAATGCTCCTTTGTTGCGACAGGGCATCATTGTGTCATGCATAACATCGAGTATATTCTGAAAATCCTCGTCTTGCTATGCTAAGAAAGTTTATCTTTGGTACTGTATTCTTTTTTTCTAAGATGCTTCGGTGAAAGATCAAAGGCGCCGACAGTACTTTATCAGACGATAATGTGCACTTTTTGCATAACGTCACAATGTAAGCGACGACACGATGCATGTCAGTTGTCATAGCCTTGTACAGCGTCCTACAGTAAATTACTCCGTTGCATCCCGTGTCTTGGTTTGCAGTTGCTTCACACAGCAAACATCTCTGGTGGAAACATTACGTTTAGGATTTTTGACGGTTAAAATGTCTCAATTCGACTCACAAGTTTCCAGCGACACGGTAACGTTCGCAATGTTTACATTCCCACAATGCAATCGTGGAATGTCGCTTGACTACTCAGCTTCATCTGGATGTACTGATCTAAACTTACGTTGGTAGTATAAATACGACGTTCATATTGCATCATATGGTTTACGTTAATCACAGATGTAATTTAAATAATTTAGAGAAGATATAAAATCCGAACGTAAACCGTCATCAAACTGTTTATCATGTTGTTGTTTTTCTGGTAACGTTCGTCTTAACGTAGGGGGCAGACACATCAATAGAACAGCGCGCCAGTTAGCCCTGTTTGAGGATTCTTAATTTAGGTCACCGACACCGTCGTTTGTTTTCTGACTTAGATCAATCGTAATTATCCTTAGAAAGTATTAAATTTGGCATCTTAGAAAAGAAATACAGTTCGCTCTACCACCATGTATAGTGTAATAAAGCACACTGAACTATTATGACGTTAAAGCACTCGGACGCAAGCGACCTCGTGCTTTAACTATAATAGTCCTGGGCGAAAGTGTGCTTTATTACACTATACATGTTGGTAGAGCGAACTGGATTTCTTAAACATCAGATAAGCAATCTGTAGGGCGCTCAGTGCAGTTATGAAATATATACACAATATGCTTGTCTCTTTCGCAGCACTTGAACATGCATTCCATAGCGTTTGGGATATTGTGTGTAATAGCCTGTTTAACGTTAATGCTCATGGGTGATGTTTCAGAACGTGGAATTGCTGTCATCGGACATTCATGACGTCTATGGATGACAGCATTGTAAAATTAGGAAATGTCATGTTCACGTAGAAGAGCAGATTCTCCAGCTTTCAGAGGAGATGGACGCGATTGAGCTTAGAAGGAAAATGACATGCGTTTATCTGACCACCGACTCATAATACATAATTATTACATTGTCAGAAAACTCTGAAGAGCACACGTATTTACAGTTCACAATACGGGTTTCAAAGTTTATGTATTAAATGTAGTCTGAATAAATCACATTCAGAAGCAATACACATGGGAGCATCTCCTTTCAATGGGAGAGAACGAGTAAAATGTGAATGTCATATGAGGCACCGTCTTAAAATATCATCAGTTCTACAGTTAACATTGATATTTTAGCACTTGTGATTGGTTGAACATCATACAGCATGTTGGTGTTTTTTAGCCCTATTTAATTGCCAATGTTGTTTACCACTCTGTCTTAAATTTGATTTAGAATCAGTCTTGTTTATTACTGTTTGTTCTAGAGCAGTTCTTGCTGTTCCATAAGCATAACTGTTACCTCTAAACCAACATGAGTTGTAAACCAACAGAAGATAATATCATTATCGGCTATAAATAATTTCAAGTAATTCTCGAAAAAATGATAACTTGTTTGTTCCTTGTATGCTAAATATACTGCAAAGCTAACAAATAGCCCTTGCCTCTGTGGTGAAACAGAACATCCATCTGTAAGTCTATACGAAAATGTACCATCATTTGTAATAGCTGATACCCAAGGTAGATTTTCGTTAAATATAGAATATGGAGATCAATGAGTGAATTTACACAGGCATGGGGATAACAATGTTGTACATAGCAAAGGGCAGATGTTTTTGTAAGACATGTACTGCCGTTATTGAGACATCCATTATTTCTTATATATATATATATATATATATATATATATATATATATATATATATATATATATGGTACAGCAGCATCGCATACAACAGGCATGCAAGAACATTCACACACTATAAATCATCTGTATATACTAAAATAAATAAACGTGAGGCTTAATCAACAATGATGTTTCCCCAATACCCCAATACTCGATACTAGAAAAGACATTATGTTAGACAGTTTGTCGTCATGTTACGTTGCAACATCTTAAACCGACACAACTATGATTGGATTTCTCTGCATCCTTACTGCATATTTATAAAATATTGCATTTCACACTTTGGTAATTGTTGCAGACTTAATCGTACCATGAAAATTTCCTCATTTCTGCCTTTTGTCAGATTTTTTCTTATAACATATATGTACCTGTTCCCAGCTGATAGGCGATCGAGCTCGTGTGTATTATCAGTGAGTGTACTGCCCAAGACGCCGTTTCCTTGAAGGAGCAAATTCTGCTATATCCATCTAAAAAGGCTGGATATTTGGCCTCAAGACCTTGCACAACTAACCACATATCCTGCCCTTCACTAATTGTAAAGTAGGATTTTGGGGCTCACGGCATTGGTGCCATGTGTTCCACAGTAACAGTTTCCAGCCAATCCACTTGCGCTATGTTCCCACATGACAAGGGCTAGAGGCACCGTGGGATCCCCGACCTCTTTCTGCCTGCACTGTCAAGGTGATGTCATCCCATAGATCTGTGGATTGCATTTTTGGTGTCATCTGGACTGTGCAGCTGGCACTGGAACCTGTAAGCATGATTTTTATCCCAATATATCTATATTACTGTCTTTTTGTGTTGTGTCACCTTAACTGGATTATTTTGCATGATTAACACACTCAATCCATCTTCCGTGAGATGTAATTATTACATAACATTAGTAATTCACCAGGTCATACAGATCTATGGTAGACAAACGCTCCGTTGGTTTGGTTTTGTCACTGTTTCTCCAGTACACCAGGAACAGGTTAATGAGCGGATCAAGCATGGGCACAAATGCCTCTGTTAGAAGTCTGAACCTTACATTGAGCATCTTGTGATAGAACTTTTATCTCGATACAACATTTGTTCAGAATATTTGTTTACAGGTTGTCCTTCGGTTCTATGAACATATTTCTGTTGTTCCTGCTACTTAAAATATATGAAAAGTCAAACTTTCCAAAAGCGGCAGATGAGGTCTCAGACTTTTGGTGAAGGTACTGACAGGTCAGTGGACATAACAAGCGAGGATTCAACGGTCACAGGATTATGGCATAGGATATTAGGATCTTTTGCGAAGTGTTATCATTTTTTAGTTAACAGTTGCTTTTTTCTTAAGTCAAAGGACAATTATCAAGAAAAATATGTATCTGCCTTCTTATGTGACTTGTGATTGTGTATGAGATATAATTTCACAATGCGTGTCTTACTTATCTCTGAATAGCCCAGTCCATTAACACGTTGACTGCCTGTCACGAACATACTCGTAGTATCAATTCTTGCCACAACGAGATATGTGGGCAAACTAGACACAAGAAACAAACGTCTCCCGGCGTTCTTTGTTACCGCCAGGAGACGATTGCTTCTTGTGCAAATTGGTAGAATTTGCTATGATTTATGATTATTCTGCATCTAGTTGTTTCATCCGACAGCTATATTCAACTTATACTTAATCAGTTATCGCGATGATATTTAGGGAAATCGTGACGACCTATATAACATTATCAAGTCCAAGGAATCAATGGCGTACTATAATCACGAGCAATTGTTTTTCCGGGTTACGAAAGAACTTTCTCGGCCAAAGCTGAATGCCTTATGGTCATATCTGTTTCAGCAATACCTTAGTCTGGTTTTATGGGAGATTTACAATAACATTGCGAAAAATAGTTTCTAGATTGAAATCTGGTCAGTTGAAATGTAAAAGCGTTTTCTGACATTGTGAAAGGTGGTAGATGTAAGAAAATTTCCTATGCCACATAAGTTCCTAAAGTTAGGCATCATTTTGACGTGACTACTGCCTGGCCTTTTAATCGGCCTTCGGTGACTGGCGGACTGGCGTTGCCAATTATTCGGCCTGAGCTGTTAAATGGGTTAACTGCAGTAAACATGATGGACAAGTATTGAGTCTCATTGAGACATGGAAATCTTGGCCCAACACAGTGTCCTTCCACGATGAGTTTGGCAACGGAGTCTGAAAGATTTTATCCTAATTCTCTTCTTGGCCTTCAACAAAATTAATCTCAGCGCATGTAACGTATCCATTTGAGTCCAAAATGATTTCTGGTTGAGGTTCCTTCACATGAGGAAACAATATGTCTCAGATCAAGATAAAAAAGGTTTGTGTTGAAGGACTTACAAAGCAATACTCCTAGCCTGCAGCCACGATAACGACTGATTTGTACAATTGAACATTGTCCTTTTCTCACGTTCCCATGTCTCGTCGGCATACCTTAGTCACGCACTTGCCCCAAAGGAGGAACTTAACTGGGCACTATTTATTGTACAGCCTGTTTGACGACAGCCCAAAATCATCGACATCTTCTCCGTCTGTGATGAGGGTGATGGTAAATTGTTCAACTGATTGCATTGTTGTTTGGATATACGTGAACCAAGATTTCATCACCAGTCATATATTGTTGCAAGAACCTGTCTGGGTCAACTTTAGACATAAATAGATTATGAAGAGACATTCAGTGCGAGGCACGTGTTCCATCAGGTGTCAGAAGTATTTTAACTCTTTCTAAATTGCATTTCAAACTTAATAGCAAAGTTCATGCAACATCGCAATGAAAAAAATTATACAACATGCTGAAAATTTGAAATGAAAAATAAAGACTTCTTATTATTACAAGTATAATTTTCTGCAGTTTCTACTTGTTTACTTACTAGCGTGACGGATAATATATTTATAACCACTTGTCGCACGTTGACAGCTATTTGCCTCTGTTAATTGATGTGCAATGTCCCATGATCGCTTGGCAGCTGAAAAGCTGGACTGGTGATGTTAATATGCACATGTATTCCATAGGGTCTTTCTCTGTCTTAATGTTCAGGTTTGGTATGGAAAGATGTAATGTGTTATTATATTCGTCTCTTGTACATTCGTGTGCCATTTAGTTGTATTCTATCTCGTAATGTTATATATTATGGCTGTTCATAAACAATTAATTCATCAAAATGTAATTGCTTTCCCTTGCTCAGTTTTCAAACAACCGATTCGGATAATCGCTTTAAACACATGCGGCATACATCCAAGATAGTTCGAGAATCCGATCACAGCTATTCAGGTACTCGCTTGATTAAATAGATGACATAGGAATTTACAAATGGACTACAGCAACACTAAGATTTCAAAATTGACGGTAGGTGATACAAAATGCAGGTTAAAAATGTGTCATACTAGTCTTATCCCAAGTGGGATGTCATTGAATCTGTACTAAGTTCCGACAACCCCTAACTGCAATTGTTGAGTCATAAGACCGTTATATGAACTGATCATGTAATAATAGCATATGAACCATGTTTACTTTGATACAGACAGACAGACAGACAGACAGACAGACAGAGTTTATTTGCAGTAAAAGGCCGTAGGCCCAAAATACATTTAAAGGAAAGTCCAGTGTAGTCGGGGGCACAATGAGCTTTCATGTGTGTTATAATACTCCCTTTAACATAAAATAGATACAAGGTAACAGATTTTACAGTGTCTACATTAGTATTCTTGAAAAGATTTGCTAAAGAATATACAGTATAAGGCTTTTTAACACATTTTGCAATAAACCTCTCTCTTAGGTATGAATAGGATTCACAAATGAACAGTACATCATCTTCAATATAGGTAAGATTTACATGATGTACAAAATCTTTGATTATAATCAGTGTTGTTATAACGCCCAGTTTCTACAGCTATGTTAAAATTACTACACCTAAATTGTCTTAAAACAGCTATTAAATGTGTAGAAAGGTTAAACGATAAATAACATTCAACAGTTAAGGCTGATTTAAAATACTGATAATAGTTGCATTTGGAATAATTACTCAGGGAAGAGTACCAGGACTGTTTTAAATTATCTGATAATCTTTGTTTAAATAAGCTTATAAACATCTTTACATCACCAACATCTTGGCTCAAACAAACATATCCAAAACCAAAACTAAAAAGAAGACTTTTAACTTTTGATGCCCATGTTGTTCTACCACTATCATCTAATGACTTAAGCATGAGGTAGCTTTGAAAAGGTGATCTGTCATAAAGAAGTTGTAACAATCTACACCAATATTTGATTACACGGGTCATATAATTCAGCTGTAGGGGCAATCTGCCACATTCACCCAGGGCCATGGAATTACAAGATGACCTATTTATTTTAAGATACATTTACAAAAGTCAAGCTGTACTGATTCAATACTTTTACAATAAGAAGTTCCCCATATTTCTGATCCATAGCATAATATTGGTGTGATCAGTGCATCAACAATTTTGAACAAATCTGTACAGTTAATGTTTCTGAATTTCTTTTGAAAGTGATTAACTGATAAAATTGCCTTTCTAGCTTGAGAAGCTTAACATAATTGTGCCCTGGACCAAACACGTTTTGGTGTAAATATAATGCCAAAATATTTTTAAAAAGATACTGTTTCTATTTGTTCCCCATTAAAATACCACTTTTCATAAGATCTAAGAGGCCCTCCATTTCTGCAAACAACCACTTTTGTTTTCTTAAGGTTAACTTTCATTCCTGTTTCCTTGCAAAATAATTCAAGGGCATTTACTTTGATACATCAACCATGGTTCAAAATAACTTGACAAAAACCGACTGTTAAACCAGTGAGTGATCGGCCAGTATCGTGCCATCATCCCCAGTAAAGGGATGACTTCACCATGTACACGTCATAACATCTGCGGTGAGAACTTTGCAGTGGACAAATACCTTGGAACGTCATTTACGTCCTGTGCGGAATGTTTTCCAAGTCAATAGCTTCAGTGCCTGAGATAAAATTTCGAAAGGAATTTAATTTGGCATGAAGTATACAACTTATATTTAAGATTCGTCAAATTCACACACATGGTAATCAAGAAACCAGATTTGTCCACAAGTAAAATGATCTTAGTCAATGACTTTATTGTCTCTGAGTATCTGATGGTCTGGTATATCATTGGACCTGTACACAGTGTTTACCTCGTGACAAAGACGATCAAACATCACGCATGTTAAAGGTATCACCGTCGAATCTATATGTTATATACCTTGTATGGAATACATAGTAAGTGTATCCGATGTTTGAGTAAGAAAACAAAAGATTAAAATAAAGTGTCTGTTTGAATTCAACTATCGTCATTTACTCCCAACACAGTTCCGAGGATGATGCCGTCCCAACACAGACGAAGCCAGCCGTTACAACACTGCTTTGACGCCACAACGTTCCCTCCATAGAGCACCATTGTGACGCAATGATGATCCTTAATAGCGAAGAGTCTGATTTCAAACTGTCGCCAAAAAACTCTTACTAGACAGCTTAATGGGAATGAGTGTATTGCCATTACAACTGCTGCACAAAGCCTTACAGAGCATCACTCTTACTATGTGTGATATATACGTGAATACATCGCTTTACAAATGCTATTAAAGTGTCTGTTACACAAATGTGTATTTCTCTGCAGTAGTAGATATACTGGGGGTACGAGATCACTTTCAAGAAAGGTCGCTGTGAAGCTTTATTTCATAAATAAAGCTTTTGGCAGGCCCTTAGATCTCGCCACCATCGTATATACTACTTTTGAATCCCCAGTTAACTTCCCGGCCACACGTGACACTATGACCGCGATCCTGATCACGTGACATGTCGTGTTGACCTCAATGAAACAGTTTAATGTGAATCGCCTATGATCTCTTTGGTGTTCGTAATGAAGGCTTGCTGGGCTTTTCGCACCCCCTGATCTATGTACTTTTTTTTCTCGTCTTCGCTGATAGCAGACTTACTAGAGCCTTAAAATCTGTAGGGTACCATGTGTTTCGGCAACCCCCAATGCAATGGAACCCCCCCCCAAAAAAAGCCGAACATTTCGAGATTTTCCATTTAAAAATTTGGTGCCCAAGCATGTATTCAGCAACCTATTTGCATTTCCAGAAATAGGGCAACCGAAGCAACTTTCGAAAATATGGGCTTGCGAGCCGAAAAAGCGGTGGTATACCACCTCCTACTGGAAAATACCGTGGGAAGCAATCTTCTACCGGACATTGCCCGTGTAGACTATCTCGATGGCAATCTAGGCAAAACAAACCTCCAACCACTGGAAGGCCTACCTACATTTGTGGAGGATATATACGTATTTGGCTATCTTTGGCGAAAAGACTGTGTCTATAGAAAAGGAGCCGTGTATTGCACCATCGGAGAAAAAGGAACAGCATCTATTGTAGTTTCCAATATAGCGAGTGCAGTACGCGAATCTTTCGAGCAAGAGGAGGGCTATGTGCAAACCAAACGTGGACGACCCAATATTCGGAATATTCATAGCAAAACTGGATGTATCGGAAATGCCCATAGAGCGAATACAAGCCAAGTACAACCAACCAAAGCCAATGTGGAAGACGATGCTAGATGGGACCAAGCTGTAGAATGAGCTACAGCCGATTTTGGCACATGGAGTTTCGCTGTTTCGAAGAGCATCATGTTCTCCGAGCCATTCGATTTCTTTTTCTAGATAGAATCCACACGAGGGTACATGTACGTCTGTTGTCTCCACTCCATCTGCAGTCGGAACCAGCCACAGTATGGTTCTCTGGTTTCCGCGATAGGTTAGGAGAGGCCGTTTTCGGCCATTTCCTCTGCTTTTTTTGAAATCTCTGCATAGGGCTTTTTGGTGGCAACGATCTCTTCGAGGCGATGGACTTCCTCCATTCGTTTTTTTTCGTTCTGTTTGTAGTCCTCTCGTATTGGCTCTAGATGACGCCATGCATCTCTACGCCATTCTTCTGCATTGGCAGCATGCAAAATCTCTTCCAGTCTTCTTTCGTGATCTCTCGTCGACCCGCATAGTATAGTGCGACCTACTATGATTTCCGGTACTTCCTCTATCTCGTATTTCGATTTTTCTATGCCAATGGCGTTTTTGGTCTTTCTTTCGCGCCATTCAAAAGCGACTAGTTTGTTCGGGGGTAGCATCATATCTGGATTTGGACCTTGGGGATGTAGCTGTGTCGGCGTACGACTTCGAGATAGTATAGTTCTCGTATGGGGAGCTTTTGTGTAGCATCGTAGTGGTCCTATTTCTACTCCTGTAGCTGTGGCAGCCAAAATGTCTACTCGGAATAGAGGACAAGCTCGGAATCCAAAATCGGCTGTAGCCCATTCTACAGCTTGGTCCCATCTAGCATCGTCTTCCACGTTGGCTTTGGTTGGTTGTACTTGGCTTGTATTCGCTCTATGGGCATTTCCGAGACATCCACTTTTGCTACGAATATTCCGAATATTGGGTCGTCCACGTGTAGAGATTCCCATTGTGTCTTTGCTGCACAGTTGGTTTCTTTCTCGACCCTTCGTATAGTGCTCCATATTGCAGAGAGCGCATCTATGGCATATTGTAGTGTATGTACGATTTTGGTTTGCACATAGCCCTCCTCTTGCTTCAGATTCACGTACTGCACTCGCTATATTGGAAACTACAATAGATGCTGTTCCTTTTTCTCCTATGGTGCAATACACGGCTCCTTTTCTATAGACACAGTCTTTTTGCCAAAGATAGCCAAATACATATATATCCTCCACAAATGTAGGTAGGCCTTCCAGTGGTTGGAGGTTTGTTTTGCCTAGATTGCCATCGAGATAGTCTACATGGGCAATGTCCGGTAGAAGATTGCTTCCCACGGTATTTTCCAGTAGGAGGTGGTATACCACCGCTTTTTCGGCTCGCAAGCCCATATTTTCGAAAGTTGCTTCTGTTGCCATATTTCTGTAAATGCAAATAGGTTGCTGTATACATGCTTGGGCACCAAATGTCTAAATGGAAAATCTCGAAATGTTTGGCTTTTGGGGGGGGGGTTGTGTTTCCATTGCATTGGGGGTTGCCGAAACTCATGGTACCCTACAGATTTTAAGGCTCTAGTAAGGATCGCTGTCATAGTGACACAATAGTGTCACATGTGGACGGGAAGTTAACTGGGGATTCAAAAGTAGTATATACAATAGGGGCGAGATCTAAGGGCCTGACAAAAGCTTTATTAATGAAATAAAGCTTTACAGCGACCTTTCTTGAAAGTTATCTCGGACTATCATTGTATATACTACTCTCTGCTCATAAGAAATTTGAGGAGGTGGGTAGATCCAAGTAGGTGTGACTGTTTTTTTGGTTTCATCTTCCACCGTCTAGAGGAAGTGACTATGTATGTAGCTCTCACGAAGATTGTAACATCCACATTATGGATTAACCTGACATTGGACTTATATTTACATAATTATACAGGAACATGCGTGTGGAGGGTAAGAGGGAGCATACTAAGAGAGTCCATTGTTAGTGCTTTGTTTCGTTCGTCAGATGGTCTCAAATACTTCGCTGTAATAATGTCACTTTGAAATATCAATTTTGAAATTGTTTTTTCAAACGGTCTCCGGGTAAAATATCCCCAAAACCCAAAGCCAAGCATTACCGTCATTGCGAGAAATCGAGGAGGTTAGATAAAAAGTACAAAAACAGTCTTGACAATTGGTAAAAATGGGACAGACACCATTGAACTTCATCGTCACTCCTCTATGTACATTGAGGTGTTTTCCAAAGAGTTGCTACTGATGCGCAGGGCAAATCCGTGCGTTTTGAAGTAGGTATATTCGTCAATATTCCTTTCAGGCAACGAAGTTTGAGGTATTTGACAAGTTATACCCTTTTAATATCATTATCTAATATGAATGCATTTCCAGAACAAGGTAGCTACTTCTGTTAGTTTATCCCCATGTCTTACATGTGCCAGCTTCCACAAAGTATGCCAGAGGGTCATCCATTTGGTAAGATTAATACCAAGAAGTCTCGCCGATGTGTAAATAATGCAAAAGCATCTTAAATCATTTGAATTTTCGTTTATCACTTACCATTTTCTTAGGAGTATTGGTTTACTTAACAGACAGTATGATGAATAGTCTAAGCGTTTGCATAATCACATAAGAAGAACAACATAACTAATTTTAAGTGAGTGAGTGAGTTGGTTTTAAGCCGCTTTTAGAAATATTCCAGCAATATCATGGCGGGGGGACACACGAAATTGACCGCCCCGGTAAAATATATAAATACCCATTCGTAAATATATGTTTCTCGAACTGCCGTGGCATGTAGGCAAATATGTATATGCATTGTGCCCATGTTGGGAATCGAACCTGGGTCGTGAGCGTGACGAGGGAACGCTTTAACCACTAGGCTACCCCACCACCCAATTTTTTGTTAGTACATATGACTTCATATTTGTTACGATCATCCACAATACTTCTTTAATAATCATCATAATGTCTTCTCTAACTAGGTCGACACACATGTATAAAACAAAAATCAGGAGCTAAGTAATAAATCAAATACCAATTGTTTAAATACAACAATTTCCTGTAATCATGACATGTATCACCTTGCTTAATTATTACATGAATATGTTCCCATTGAAACACAAAGCAAATGTTTAGTTAATTGTTTGAAGCTGTTAATCAGATGAAAGCCACAGTTTTCCCACACGTGCAATCATCGCTGATAAACAGCTTTTGTGGCCATTATGTTCAAAAAGTTGATTTCTAGCCTAGAAAAGTAACTGTTTTTGTGCAATCAAATAAGACACGAAACTTATTTAAGCGCATTACCTGCAGATTAAAAATCAACAAGCATATATATATATATCCTTTTACTTGTCATTATTGTGCATTATTAATTTAGTAGCTCCGGATGTCGCATTAAACAGTTCATTACAACTGTCAACTTGTTTATGTGTTGACAGGGGAATTAGCTCAAAATTATACATTGATGAAGACGAAGGAATAGTTGGGTCCATACTTCTTTAATTGGTTATACAATAAACAGATTACATTAAGAAACAAGTGATTATAAGTTTACTATGATGGGAAAAGTCCTGCATGCAGGGTTATCCTACTCGCGGTCGTACATACAGGTACAGTGGGAATACCAGACTGCCTGGCAGTATAGATGTGAATATACATGTATATATACTAACCCCAAAAAGAAACTGTGCATCGCAAAAAATGCTCATAGATAAATGACATAACACATTCATCCAATGGCAATGGTATTGCATAAAACAAAATGCATTTGTCTGCACACATGAACGATGTGAAATGTTTTTATTGTACCGTATGGACGTAAAGGGGTCCACAAGTTGAAAGGGTAAAAACAGAAAGTCACAACTGCAACAACGTGTATTGCCGCCGTTGGCCTGAACCACATCTGTACAACGACGCCTCATGGATGATATTAGTCGAGCGTGAAAGACCTGGGGAATGTTATTCCATATGTGGACAAGCGCTACTTGGAGATCATGAAGCGTTACGGGGGGATTTGGCAGACGTCGAAGGCGGCGATCAATTTGCTCAATTGGCGAAAGATCAGGTGATACTGCTGGCTTGGGCAACACATCAAGTAGTTGTTGCTGGAGAAATTGTTGCACAAAAACACGGGCTGTATGTGGACATCACACGTCTCCACCAAAACAGGGGATGTCTGAGGTGTCGTCTGTACCATTGTAACTGTCCCCGGCGGAGATGTAACGTCATAAGGAGGCGAATTGCTGGTCTCCTTGCACGTAGGCCGTAACTTCGTAGGCGGTTGATGACGGTTGGAGGATGAATCCTTCTGCAGTTGGGGATACTACGGGCTGTTGTTGTTGCTTGTTGACACCGATTACGCAGATGAACCAGTCGAACCCATCGATCTTGCACAGGGGTCGTAACTCTTGGTCTCCCCGAACGTGGGCGATCCCTGGCGTCATTTTGTTTACCATATCGACGGAATAATGCTGATATGGTGTTACAGTGACAATTGAACTGTTGAGCAACCTCCCTCGGGGTAGAACCAGACCGTAGCATACCCAGGGCCATGTGTCGTTCACCTGTTGTTAATCTTGGCATTACTTTGTGGCGGGCCGCTTTGCGATATGCAGTTGGCAATGTGTACGTTTGGATTGGCCATGTCTGGGCTTTAAGTAGGCATATCATTCGCACTTTTGCATGCATTTCACACTTCTTACAGGCAACAGCATGCCTTCTCTTTCACGTGCATCACGTGTTCCAGTGTCTCATGCAGTTTCGTTAATACGTGTACCTCTCTGTTCCATAGCACTCAGGTATCTCTAGGTTTGAATTTCGTGCTCCTCTGATGGTTACTTTTTGAAATATAATAATATTATAAATGCACAGTTTCTTTTTCGGGCGAGTATAGTAACAGACAACAATGGACAGAAAAAGAGACAACAATGGATATTTAAAGAAACAATAGTGAGTGACTGAGTGAGTTTAGTTTTATGCCGCACTCAGCAATATTCCAGCTATATGGCGGCGGTCTGTAAATAATCGAGTCTGGACCAGACAATCCAGGTATCAACAGCATGAACATCGATCTACGCAATTGGGAACCGATGACATGTGTCAACCCAGTCAGCGAGCCTGACCACCCGATACCGTTAGTCGCCTGTTACGACAAGCATGGGTTACTCTATAGTTAAAATGTTTTAGATTTAATTACTAGTTTTATATCTGTGATATTCTAGTTGTTTTACTGTCCTTTGTCGACAGCTATTTAAATTGATTACCTTGTTTTCATCGCTATATGGCTGTAATATTGCCGATGCGATGTTAAATTTTAACTCACTCACTACTGACGATGAATTCTAACCCGGACCTTCACGGGTAAAGAAACAATAACTTTGCCTTGGGCTAATTGATGTCATGACAGACACGACCAATGAGATGCCCAATTAAGGTTATAAATGCCATAATAAAGCTTGTGGCACAATGCGGAGTAGTCTACATTTCCCTAGCGAAATGAACTTAAGTACTTTACAAAAGTGAAGCAGTCGAAAAGCTATAATCTTGAAAGATAATACCTAGTCAAAACAGGATACCCTACAGTCACTTTGGGACACAACCTACACAAATCAAGATTGTCCCTTTTCCTGCAGCTAAACGAATATGAAGACTGGTTACCAGAATATTATCTGATAGGATGTCTCGACTGCTTCCTTCTTACCAGGAGATGATCAGGTGGTCCACATCAACTAACCTCGTATAAGCTGAGCTTATATTCTTAATCTGTAACAATTTCTTTCCGCTTCTGAACCTAAGACGTTAATATCTTTAGAAGGCTGAAAATATACAGTATAAGGTTTGTCGACATGTAAAACTGGACCGTGTCAAGCAATAAATTAAATGAAAGACAGGATATACCACGAATACATAAACGTGTGTAAATTGATAACTGTAGCCAGAAGAAGCTAACACATGGACAACATGTATATTGATACTTCTGAAACTGCAAACGGATCTTAAACAATCATTCATCAAAACTACTTACTTGTGGGAAACCCCCTTCCTTCGTAGGAAACCTGTAAAACAGCAGCTTCATAGTGTAGATACGTTTTCAGCAGATTGATAGCAGTCTGAAAGACAATCTCCATATATCAAAATACAGGTAAGCATCTGTCATCGTTTAGCTTTTAACTTAGGGATGATGCGGTTCTACATAGTGACAAATATTGTACAGTTAACAAGACAATCCATCAGCTTACATTAGCAGCAGGTGAAAGCCTCTCATAGGCATCAGTCTATGCGTTAGACATTCCACTTAGACAGTGTCAAACATGTATATATGGAAACCGTAAACCCTGTGACTTGTGGTACAACACAGACTCCATTGGATGTTTTTCGTCCCTACACATATTTCATTCTACATCACATAAATCACACAGTTCGTTGCAAAAGAGAAAATAGAACCGAATGCTGAGCTTTTCACGGAATCTCAATCCAAACCCGTATTAACGTGCCTTTGATAAAAAGATTCAATGTGTTGCACATTATTCCAGTTCTTGCTATAAAGGGAGTAGTTCGTTAGGCATTGACGCCATTAAGATAATTTTACACGATAACGACCACTTGAAGGCATGACTCCAGTTATTGCATACATATTTTGTCACAACGAAGTCGTTTATTATATTCGGATGGAATCTGACTGTGGCATAAGGAACCTTGAGAAATTCTTATGATAAAATGGACAATGTCTCCACAATGAGCACAAAATATGTAATATAGGATTGTAAGCGACAAGTATATTGCTAATATCAAGAGATTTTCCATTCAGAAGAAATGATGTTCGTGCCATTTAAAATCTCTATTCAAGGGTGTCCGATCACGGAAAAACATGTGCGGTTGATTATGGACAAATTCACAACAAAAACTCCTGATGATTCGGACAATGTTGGTCTCCACAATGAGCACACAGTATGTAATATAGGATTGTAAGGGAGAAGTATATTCCTAATATCCAGAGATGGGAAGATATTTCATAATGCCAGTCACAACGCCCAAATATTGTCTTGATTTGATACACTGTCGGCATTAGGCCTGTAACGTGGTACAAAGTCATGACATGGAGCTGCAGCCAATTTGACATCCCCGTGTAACTGAATGTAACACCCACTAGTCGACAGCAACGCAATACCATCCACCACTGTTACAAGTGAAATATCATTTCACATTGCATCAAGGGACCCGTGAAGATCCGGGGTAGAACCCATTCTTGTCATAAAAGGCGACTATGCTTGTCGTAAAAGGCGACTAACGGGATCGGGTGGTCAGGCTCGCTGACTTGGTGGACACATGTCATCGGTTCCCAATTGCGCAGATTGATGCTCATGCTGTTGATCACTGGATTGTCTGGTCCAGACTCGATTATGTACAGACCGCCGCCATATAGCTGGAATATTGCTGAGTGCGGCATAAAACTAAACTCACTCACTCACTCATTGCATCAAGGTAGCATTTATCCATATTTCATCAAGCTGCCGGAATAAGTGCCTGGACAAGTAATTTCAGTCACCGCTCATATCTATAATATTGAACTTCTCACCGACGATTCCTCCTTGATGCAAGTCTGCATGGAGACTGTGTCAGTGAAGTCTAGTCGACGAATTCCTGCGCACCAAAGCACGAACATCCCAATCCCTAAATCTACCTTTGAAGTGGTTTGTAGTCCTTATCAAAAACATGGCTCGAGGCAACATTTCCGATCTCAGACGGACTCACTCTGACAGGATGTCGACCTATACGATAGCCTACAGTGGTCTTCAAAACAGTCATCAAAATATGAAAACGATTGATGGTTATATAGCGTTTGTCATTTGTCATTTCGGCATTTGGAGGGCTGCTCTGAAGAAAATCTACGACGGCGCCTTAAGTGTCGTCAAGCGTGTTAACCTTATGCAGGAGTAAAGCCCGAAGTTATCTGTGTAGTAAACGCTAAACACTTTGGTGAAACGCAAGAACACGAAATCAGAACCTACCATTAATGTGGATGTGTTCGAAAATTTCCTTTACTCTTCATATCGGTATGGTACGTCTTACACGATTTGTTTACCAGCACCCGCTAGGTAGGTCTACAAGGTATACATGTACATATGAATACAGACTTTAATATATGCCTGTCGTCACAGGTAGGACGTTTCTGATGTTGTGTTGTGTCATCTGAAGTTTTGATCCATACTTTTGTTCCAGATTTTCTAAATCATTAAGCAATTAACTTCCATAAAGCAAGCAAAAATATTTGACATGTTGGTGAGAATGTTCTTCAGAAGTTGTTTAGAAAAATACTCCCATGTTATAGCATCGTCACAAAGGGTTTTAATTGCTTATGATCGCTAATGCTGCCCGGAACAACAAGGCATTGTGTTGTAGCATTGGGGCCGATATGCTGGGAGTTTTTGTTGAAGACAGATTATTTCCTTCAGTCACTGATGTTAGAAAAAATATTGCCACTGAGGCTTGTCTGACATTACGAGCGTGTCCATCCAAAACCTTACCTACAGTTTACCCATCATAATACATTGTCCAATACCCGCTCCAAGTACTGCAATCATGTATTCAGTTTATAAGTGCTGTTACCATGTTGTCTGTCCTTTGAGCTTATTGATATAGATCCGGTGATTAAGTAATTTTCACGGTTGTTTGGTACTGGCTAGATATTTTAGGCAATGTATACTTTCCAAATCATTGTAGAACTGAGTTGGATTCATCCTTCAACTTACTGTCCAGGTTCTCAGAAATGATACATTACAATAAAGTAAAATCAACACTTAGAAATATGAACATACGAACAGCATGTTGGTAATTAAATATTTATGAGCTGTTCGATGAAAAGGTCTGCAGCATTAAAAAAAACATCAGCATCACAAAAGTCTTTATAAGACGGCTTGGTTTTTTCCCATGCCACAACTGATTGTTCGGGCTTCGTAATGTTGTTTCACTGATGATAGGGGAGGGGACTACTTAATGCGCTGTTAAGTTTATTCCCTCATTTTCGTCGACATAGCCTAAACATGTGTACAGTATACATAGATGCATTGGGACCCCTAAGGGTGCAGATATTGGGAAACTGTAGATACAGCGTGAGATCCAACACACTATCTTCCCACACTATAAAAGACAGGCAAGACATTTGTTCAGCTAGCTTTAGATTTGAAAGAAAAGCAGCCGCACGTCCAGTGCACAAAACGAGATCATGTATTTGGTAACTAAACACATTTTACGGTGCATTATCACTGTTTGTTGTACATGTACGCTGGGAATCGACTAGCTAACATTGGGTCTTTTTCGCAATAATATACACGTACTCATGCAGACTGAGGCTTATCGCGCCACTTATAACTCCTGTTTGTGTTTGCTTGTGTTTGTGTGGGATGCACACTACTTCAGTTTTACAGGATGTTATCACTTTGAAGCTGCAATATCCATGTCATCTATTGTTGAAGCGTTGAAGTCATCCCTGTATTTCGATGTGTTTCCGTAAAATGTATTTCATGGCTAATGACATTCATGTATCCTCTTGGGTCAAATTTAATGCATTACAGAAACCAATTTGCAACCACGCTGTGAAAACGTGCCAACATGACGATGCAGATGGTAAACATGTTTGTTTGAGGATGCTTAGCAGTGATCAAAGGATGAAGCTCTGAACATGAAGTGCCTGCACCCATTGACTTTAATGTACATAGTTCATCGTCCCGAGGAATGAAAATGCACATGAAGGATATGAGGTGGCATTTGTCTAAAATGATAATGGATAACACATCTATTGGTTTTTACGATACGTTACTATCCTCATTTTATAACCACTGGACCTTTCTTACATTGTTATACATCATAGACACCATAAGACATGTAAAACTGTTAACACGATGTGAACTGACCACACCAAACATGTTTTCATCACTTTCTGCTTCAGGAAACATGATAAGTCATAATGGACGCAGCTTACTGTGTAGTGTGATTACACGAATAAAATAAAGGTACAAACAGTCTCTGATTTTGGTGACATACCAAACATTGGCCATCGTGATCAGCATCTAAATATTAAACATATTGTCAAATAATCAGATGCTAAGATAGATAACTTCAGACAAAGTTTATTCAGGCATTTTGTTCACTATCCGTTGTGCATAGTCACCTGAGATGCATTGAGAACTGTACGTGACAATGAAAGGCATTTGTGGTAACAAAACGACTTTATTTCATTAAAATTGTTGTACAGGCTGATACCTGCCTGTAAACACAGATGTACGGGCTGATACCTGTTTGTTAACAAAATGAGAACGTGTAAAGTGCTTTGTTGGTGCTCTTACATATTAAATGAAAATAAATCTTTTGGGTATTTGTTGTTAATATAGAAGAAGGAAAGTATCATCAACATCAACGTATTTAGCATTAGTATTGTCAGTGGCAATGGTTAAACATAGATAGTTCTCTCGCCTCGTTAGCAAACCGTAGATGCTATAAACATTATTCCGTTGCTTTGCTATGACTGACTGAGTTTAGTTTTACGCCGCTTTTAGCAATATTCCAGCAATATCACGGCGGGGGGACACCAGAAATGGGCTTAACACATTGTGCCCATGTGGGGAATCGAACCCGGGCCTTCGGCGTGACGAGCCAACGCTTTAACCACTAGGCTACCCCACCGCCCCGCTTTGCTATGAAGCGAAACTAAGTTTTAGTATTTTTTTGTGTGCACAGAACTGTATTGGTAGATGTTTTGGGCCAATATTTCCGCGAGCTAAGTAAAAGCGTGTCAGTACTATATATGGTCACCGTCAGTACCATAGTATGTGACCTATGAAGGTCCGGGTTAGAATATTGGCCTTCAGTAACCATGCTTGTCGTAAGAGGCGACTTACGGGATCGGGTGGTCAGGCTCACTGACTTGGTTGACACATGTCATCGGTTCCCAATTGCACAGATCGATGCTCATGCTGTTGATCACTGGATTGTCTGGTACAGACTCGATTATTTGCAGACCGCCGCCATATATCTGCAATATTGCTGAGTGCGGCGTAAAACTCAACTCGCTTACTTACTCACCATAGTATGTCATTGTCATTAAAGGTGTGACCTGTACGTTCCTTTGTACGTTTCCATATCCATGTGTGTACAGATATCGTATGTACATCAGTGATATGGATGTCATATCAACTTGCACGTATTAATAGATAATAGACAGCATTAATACATGTTCCGACTGAAAATTGTGATAGGAACCCATATATGGCCCCGGAAGACAATACAACTTATTGGAAAGTAACAGATGATTACAGCGGGAAGGACTTGGTTTTACATAACAATTAACAGGACATGTTGGCGGGTATTGTAAGGGTGCAAAATAATCCTGATTGACCATACAGTTGCAAAAATACATATTGTAGATCACTTGATCAATAAATCATGAGCCATGCCCCCACGACTGGTCAAACATTACTTTATATAGTGCGGCATGATCTGCAAATGGTGTTCCAGACGTGCTCTTTGGGGAACAGGCAAGAACTCACGGATGGCCATTGAGTTCTGTTGATACTCAGCTGGAGCTAGTCAGGTACGTGGCGAACATGAGCTGAATGTTCTTCCAAGACAAATAACCAGTAGGTACTGACGTCAGTATGTTGTCTCGGTAGTGATGTCCAGTTAACTTACTTGGGAAGCTGTGGCGATGTTTTAGTCATATTGATCCTGCCCTTCGTGTTGGCTTATGTGAACATTTACCTCACCCATACAGGAAGACTGGATTTACTCTGGGCTCATGTCAAATCATTGCATGATGCCATACATGATTCCTCCAGTTTCTAGGCTCTGGCATCTGACTAGAATGCAGTTGAGGTAGAGAGTCTTTTTTTATGGATGTCAACTTCTTTATTATGAGGAACACAACGTTTCGGAGTATATCCTTACTCCTTCATCAGGAGTTATGCTCTTGGAACCCAGCATTTCAATCTTTTTTTTATTTGGTTTACTGGTAGTTAATCAACTGGTCACCCAACGTGCACAACGTGTTGTCTATTGTCCTAATCGTCGGATCTGGAACTTGAGCACGACTCTCTTCTCGCCTGGAACACGAGAACAACAATACAATACGAATAAGAACAACAATATAGTTTCTTCTCGTATATTGTCAGACAATAGTCGCTATTTGCCCTGCCAGAAGTTGCCATGTACACATATTTCCGTAATGCGAGTTTTATAGGCCACTTCTACTTTTGGTTTTTTACATACGACATCCAGGTTGATTTCTTATGACACATTTATTGGCATACTTCTGGTCGTCGATTGATAGATAGATAGAACAATTCTTCGCGTGTCAGTATTATGTCAACAATTTTGATTCAATACCGAAATATCAAAATTTATTTCTCGAACAAAAATGCAGCGAGTGATGCAGTCCGGATGACACGTCTAAATGATTGAACACACAAGCTGAAATATTTTGTCAGCAGCATCTCTGAAATGACAACTTAAAATTAATTTTCTTCACATGGTTATTATCTTATATAATCTGAGATATTTTTCATTATTTTATACGCTTGCAATCTCATTTTGTGTGAGTTTTATCTGTTTTTTTCCCTCATAATTATATAGATATATGTTTACAACTGCAGCTATGCAACTGTAAAACTTAATATAATATTTAACATACTTACAGTGAATGAGGCCAGTGAACGTGGTTTTGAAATCACCCTAAATCATAACAGTTTTGCTTTAATACATGCTTAATTGATAGCATGTAACTTCTTGACATGGAAGAAAGTGTTTATTTTAGAAAGCTATGAACGTCTATATGATATCTTTCAGTGGCATTTAGAAGTTGTACATTGATGTCCAAGATTTTTTTATGGATTAAACTTCTTTTTAATTTCTCTCACGACGTTTCGAGACCATTCCAGGTCCCTTCATCAGTTCACCTGATGAAGGGACCTGGAATGGTCTCGAAACATCGTGAGAGAAATTAAAAAGAACTTTAATCCATAAAAAAATCTTGGACGTCTATATGATAGTTAATGGAAATTTGATCAAATGGATTTAGCAGCATTCGACAAGTGAAACATGGTGCTATGTTGTCATACAACAACCCTATGACAAACACTTGTAATGATCTAAAGAACATTGCTATTCTACTCTCACCAGCTCAGATCCGAATGAATTTGTTTTCAGCAACCCATGCTTGCCGTAAGAGGTGACAACCGGATGGAGTTCTCAGAGTCGCTGATGTTTCTTTGAAACATGCCATCGTATACTAATGGCGTAGATCTGTGCTTAGAGTACGACGTTAAACAAAACAAAACTCACCACACAAAAAAATGTGACTGTTGTAAACCGAAGACTGGACGTTATTATCTGTTACACCGCTCACATCGGCGACTGGCATAGAAATAAATGGTTCAAAGAAGCGGTTAGTTCCATTTACAACCATAAAATCATAGACAGTCGACATCCATAGTCTGGAATCTCAGAGCCAAGATACCACGTTGACACGCCACACATGCCTTGATTATACTGAAGGTGAGCTTTCGCTGGAACAATATTCATCAACACGCACGTCGGCACCTCGCGATTTGCCATGGCAGGATTGTGAACGGTCTGAGTCACTTCTTGGGACGTTTGACACACTTACTTCTAACATTCTCCTCAACTGAATAACGTTACATCAATTTCTTCTTCAAAAGAAGTTATATTTTCTTGTGCTTAAGAAGACGTCTTAATTACATTTCACGAATCCTGTCAAGTATTTGAAAATCGTGGCTTTGATATTCGGCAGCGGGACCTGGAATCGCATTTAATTTAAATTGAGTTTCGGATTTGTAAAAATGTCAAAGCATGACTTGGGAAGTAGATATCCGATTGAATGCGCTTGCACATAACGTATTTTAAGTGCGCATTTTTCAGATTGTCAAAGACGAAAGAAAAACCTTTTCGACTAATTTCTAAACTCCTATGGGTTTGAAATCTGAGCGATTCCTTCGACGAGGTACATTTCTTAAAGTTTTACGTGACATTGGAAGTTAAGCATCAATGATTTTTAGACGGGAACTAAGATAAAGTGATTTCAGGTAATTCCACCTTGTGTAATATTGTAATATTGCACATTGACATGGTTTCACACATACTGATACCATAGTTATCAATGTTCATTTGCCCTCGTTATCATTTTGCCGCTAATGTGGAAGTGCTGTATACGTTAAACCCAATCTGTTACTAAGCTACAAAAAAGCTGACACGTTTCTGTTAGTTCACCGGTTTAATCATTATCCTTGTCTCTGGATCGCCAGAGAGTTTATGACCGCACTTGCGGAAGAAAATGTTGATACATTAACACCCTGTTGCCTCCTCCAGGACAGAGCACATACAGTGAACACTCGCCTATGAACATGACCCGAAACAGTTGTAGTAAAGCAACCTGTATTAGAATCCTGAACATCTCCCGAAGTCCATATGACAACCTCTCATTTCCTACATGCCTGTTGATCAAATATTACCACAATTAGAACAGTGGTTTCAATTTTGCATCTGAACACTTCAACAATAACAACAATTTACAAGACACTGTCTTCAAGTGAGCAATGCTTATGGAATGATCGACTCAAATTTGATTATGCCTTGTAAAGTGATAATCACTCACTCACTCACTCACTCACTCACAGGAAACAAATCTGTGCAACATGATAAGCACTACAAAAAATTTGGTCATAACATGGGACATGTTAGAGTTTCTCACAACAAATAAGTGAATATTGTATGGTATGTTGTATATTTAATTCATCGGAATTTGTTATGTATGTTCCCGTCATATTCAAAACGACATCTTGACGAAACGTGTTATTATGATCACACGTACATGGTCTCACCGTGGACTGTTGCGCTTTTATGGTGAAAGCTAATGTAAAGCTACACGTTAATATGTAGTGGACAGATTTGGGATCATATAGATTTTGCTGGATATGTTTTCAGGAACATGAATGCTTATTCTTCACCGCAAAAGAACATCCCCCACAACATATTTAATATCCATTCTTAGCAGGTATTTTTTTCTGAAATGCTGTGTGTTTGCTGAAAGGTGAATAATTAAACATCTCCCTGTCCCCGACCATGGTAAATTATCCCTAACTGCAAAACCACGACACATCATCACCATGTTCTCGACCAATGTACATAATCTTCTCCATTTAATGCTGTCTTGGAATCGTGTTGGTGCTCTTCGTTAACCAGCCAGTAATGCATTACTTTGACACCGTTGCTTTCCTGTATACAGAAACCATCATACATCACCATTCCAATGTTAAATAACAGGTAATGGCTCTTGTTTAATCGTTGAACTATGGATGATATGTCTCAAAACCGTGTGTACTAATTTAATACTTTAGACGTTGAACCTGTAGTTTGAAAGCAATTATTCTGCCTTTCTGGTGAACTAAATCAAACAACGCCGAAGAAATGCTGTCGTTTTTTTCGACACCTCACTTCTTGCAATGCACAATGTCAGTGTTCCGTTCTGATAAGTGATGATGCGTTGGTCATGCAGAGACGATATTTCCCTGTTACAATATTCCTCGATTATAAAACTCCATTTATCTAAATGCCAAGCCATGACATTTTCCCCTACTTACACTATTTTTGACATGGAAAAGTGTCTAATTTCAGAGTGAACGTGGGTTTCGATGACCTTACATTACTTCAAGTCCAATTTGCGGGGAAATTCAATTCCAAGTTGGCACAAAAAGTTGAGCTGCAATATTTTCAAATGGGAAGCCCTGCCGATGATAAGATTGTTAGAGACCCACGTGCCATGATTATCTAGAATTGATGTAATGAGTATGACCTCCCAACATGAGCGCTGGGAAAGATTCGGTATATTGTTTAAACGCGGCAATATCCGAATACATGTTATCACGTGTGTGAACAAGTCAGATACCATCTTTAAATTCTTGTACATACAATTATTAATATCAGCGTAAGCCGATATATAGTTCCAACCCAGCATCCGTGAGAGCACACTCGATTTGTCTGAAGATATCAGACACTGATGTCTGCAAGTTAATGTGTTTAAAAGTGTTTTTCAAGTAGAAATGTTGATACATATCTTTGATGGAGGGGAGTGTGCATCACAGTACATTGTTCATCGCTTGCTTCTACAGTTATAATATAGAAACTCTGTATGTCCTGTAATAAAATACTGTTATTACCGATTTAAATGGCTTTTTACCCATTCAGTAGTGAAGGCTGCCGACAGGGATGTTTGTTACTACAAATATAAGCGTGAGGTATGTACTGATTGCCCTTCGCGTGTACATAGCGAGCAAAACGGCCAATAAGATAAGATGATACTTTATTATCACAATAAAATTGTTTCAGATTTCAAGCTATTTATATAATTTTGATGTCATAGTTTCTGCACTAAAATATATGTTTATTATAGAATGTTCTTCTCATATTTCTTTTGTATCTGCTACGTCGATAAACACAAAGAGTTGAAACAATAACATTTCTTACAATTATTTGGAATAAGCTTTAAAACTTTTTAAATAAGCAAACAAACACAGTTGTTGCGTCTTTTCTTATTTGGATAGGCTTCTGCTACATGGCGATTTCCACATTGAAACATCAAGGTAACCCAGAAAATCACCACGCAAACGAATTCAGTGTAAAGCCAACAAAATGTAAAGAAATGCCATACAAGTAACAACTGTAATACTTAAATTGACTAGGTTTTCAATATAAATTGCCACAAAATAATTGCTGTAGAGTGGTAATACAAGATTCAAAGGAATTACAATTACATAATCACTATTGAATAGAAAGCAATTGTAACATCTATAAAATCAAAATAACATTGAAATAGAAGCAACAGAGGACACGCATAACAGCTGGGAGACTGAAGCGAAAGGTTACTGTATGGAATAGTGTGAATGTACTTTCTTGATAATGCAAAAAAATATTTAAAAAACAACAACAAAACAATAGCAGTGCAACAGCATTCGCTGTTGTTCACTAGTTCTTGTTAGATTGTGGTCAGAATCAGGCTCGGTGACAGTGGATTGTTCCTGGATTGATGCTTGTAATGTCAATCAGTGGATTGCCAAGTCTACATTAGTCTATGATATTGTGTAAGTAACTATACGCTATACAATCCTTTCTTGATAATATCTATCTCTTATCGTAGTTCCATATTTACCGTTGATTTCTTGAATCTAATTTGCGAGGTTACGCAGGATCTTACGTTCTTGATGAAGCGCACTCTATGTATCATCGACAAAAATAATTATCTCGTGACTAAACGAGCACTGCTTGGAGACACAATGTCAGAAAGTCAGACGATCCAACAGCGCTTGGAGAGAGTAATTAGCTGGTGTGCTGTCATATGCTTCCCCCAAATCGTTGAACACATCGGTCGCCTGACCTTTTCGGGGCGTTCGTACATGGATATATTGATAAGAACGTATTTCCTACGGATATCCTTATGCATTTATAATGTACAAAATACATGTACACACATGAGATTGCCATATAATCTGCTATCGCAAGAATAGTAGTGGGTGTTCAACAATGAGAAAAAGGTCTGAAACTACAATTAAAAAACATTGTGTTTTTCCCTCAAAACAACCGTATGTATGACACATCAGAGTTCGACACAACGGCTTTCGTCTGTAGGATGTAATAAGCGGAACAAGATGGGATTTCAGGTGATCGCATGTGAACCAGTAAATCAAGGTCATCAAGAATGTTTTCTGAAACATGTACGTTACATGTTTCCTCAACAGTTCATATTCTAAAAGATACCAAAAGACATGTTCCTGATCGTGATGTTGTCTTCCCGGGTTTTTTCTCGAACTTTAATCAAAAGGCTGTTATGGGCGACTGCGTAACTTCTGGTGTCGCATCCTCTAGGGAAATGTCGTGTCTCGTCTTAACCATGGGGTGATGTGCTTCTGTTGCAAGTGTGTAATTACAATGACAAGTATCATATATCATTAATTTATATGTGTAATAAATATTACACACAGGAGTTACGCTTAGACGGCTACAGTCTTAATGAATCTTTGAATTCCCACAAGACCTATCGCTCATTTTTCACTCCTTAAATTGTCATGACTGTATGGCCAAGTCGTGAAGATGCTATCAAAATCATTTATTAATTATTTGCCAAGTCTGTAAAAAATTGTAATGTATGAACACACATTGCCAACTCTTTTAACATCAAACAATATAGATGTTGTGACAATAATACCATTAGCTTTTTAATTGCCTTCGATGCCAATAGAAATTTAATATGTTACTAGCAAAACGTGCAAGTAGATCAAACTGTAATTGTACTATAGGCCTCAGGGCCAACACTTCTGAATAAAATCGATCTATTATCCGACCTTACTGTTGACAGGAATCTCATGAATAATGCTGTGCAATATCGTCAATATCTGAACGCCTTCACAGACGCACATTCCGGAAAGATATCTTGAAAAACATGAAGCTGCGTCTAATTTATAGATGAACATAATTTCCTCGATACTCATTAATCAGATGAATCATCATTTAATTCAATTCACACGTGACTGCAAAAAATGCAGAATTCTTTTTAATGACGTCAAGGTCGGAAAACATGTATTATATTTCATAAGTGTATTATAGAACGTTGTAGTAGATGAACATAATTTCCTCGATACTCATTAATCAGATGAACCTCCATTTAGTTCCATTCACAAGTGACTACAGAAAATGCAAAGATAATTCGTTTCAATGTCTTCAAGGACGGAAAACATGTATTATATTTCATAAGTGTATTATAGAACGCTGCAACGATTCGGCAGTGAAATACTATTGTGCCATTGTATTCCTTATATCAACCTATCAGTGTATAAAATTAGCTTTCAGATACTGTTATAAAAAAAGTTAAAAATTCCAAACATTATCGTGTAATATGACATATGTAGTGTTGTGTTCGCTGTGACAAAAAGGTTTCGATATTCAAATATAACATTTACTCAAAGTGACTACGAAGTAGGCCTGCATATCACTCACAACAGAAATAGATACATAATAATGTTTTGTGTATTTTCCTACACATCAGTTGCGAGAGCAATGTTTATGCTAATAAAGGTTTCGTCAATGTATATAGTATTTTTAAAAGATGATTTGCTTCAATTAAAAAATTCGAAAAATGATTTAAAGAAATTAGGCCTATTGCTGAAATGATTAGTAAAAATATAATTAAAATCCTTCTATGGGAAGGGATGCCAGACGGACATATCAAAACAAAATCGGATAATTACTTGGAGTATTGTCTTTCAAAAATAGCATATTAATTATAAATGATATCAGTTTTTCATAAAATCAATAATAATTCTGAAACGTTGCCGATAAACCTGGAATCGTGTCCAGATGTTTTCATAAATACACTCACACGAACGTCCAAGTGCACTTTGCGCCCTATTGGATAGTGTTTACAAAGTCACGTTTCGCGAAGGCCGGCATTGAGACGCCAGTTACATCACTTCTATTTCATATTCAGCGGCGACAAATGCATCACTGAATTCTAAGACTGGGACTCGAATCCGGGTCGGGTACAGCTGGAATCGAGTCCTATTTCTAGGAATCGAGTACCCGGAAAGGGAGAGAGCTCTGTAATGACAAGGGCCGACAATAGCTTGTCTTTTTCATTTTGGACGTAACACACATTTACATCATTGAGTGAGTGAGTGAGAGAGTTTAGTTTTACGCCACACTCAGAAATATTCCAGCTATATGGCGGCGGTCTGTAAATAATCGGGTCTGGACGAGACAATCCAGTGATCATCAACATGAGCATCGATGCGCGCAATTGGGAACCGATGACATGTGTCAACCAAGTCAGCGAGTCTGACCACCCGATCCGTTAGTCGCCTCTTACGACAAGCATGGGTTACTGAAGATGAATATTCTAACCCGGAAATTCACATGTTTTTACATCATTGGTAGTGTCCGATTAAATGAGCATAGTTTAAATGACTGTAATTTATCTGTCCATGAGCAGTGACTAGTTAAGTCACAGTAGCAGCAGGAACGAAACGTTCGTTGTTATAACGAGGACATCTTTGAAAGAGTTTGTTTTTATAATATAAATAATATTTACAGAAGAAATTCACACAGTTAGTGTAGTAAAGCAAATATAAACCTTTCCACAAGTGTTAAGCGATGAAACGTAGGCATCATGTACTTGTACAACATGTATTTTAGTTCCTATGATGTGCATAGTTACAGTTTCGTATGTAACTCTTCGTCAGAATAATTTCCAACATCGAAGTCCAGTCCACGATACACCCTATCATTTCTTTGCTGAACTGGCATCATGAAAGCAGTGTTAGCCATGAACGCCATTTGCGAGTTAACCACACTGTTAAAAAGTTAGCTGCGGTCCTTAGGTGTGTTAACGCAATGTCACGTTAACAACCTGTTAAAAGTTAACAGAGTTTTGAACAACAAGATAACCCTCTGTTATTAGTTAACAGTCGGTTGAATGTACTTGAGGCGGCTGGTTTTGAACAACCGGTTCCCAGGTAGATACATCCTTGAGATCTGTGGGAAGGTATGTCTGCCAGGTAGATACATCCTTAAGGTATGTGGGAAGGTATGTCTGCCAGGTAGATACATCCTTAAGGTATGTGGGAAGGTATGTCTGCCAGGTACATACATCCTTGAGATCTGTGGGTACAGACTTTGTTTGGGACTGCCGTTTCAGTTCTTGAGATCTGTTCTTGACGTCTGCCAGTTGGGTATTTGTTTGTGATATGCCACGAGTAAACTCATTTGGTTTTACCTCCCATTTTCTGGAACATGAAAACGTGGGTCCCCTGGCGCACGAGCAAAACAATATTAAAAGAATACAACAATATACTTTCTTTTCGTGTACTTTCAGACAATAATCGCTTCTTTGTCCTCCTGCTAATCGTCGGGCAAATTTATTGCCACACTTCTGGTCATTGACTGATAGAGAAAACTTTTCTGCACATGCAAATATTATCTCAACTTTAACAATTCCCATCCATTAACGGAACATCAACAGTTTGTGCGAAAACAATTGTAAGGAAGGTCTAGCGATGGTAGATTTCATCCTGGTCTGGATCAAACGGGTAAATGATTGGACACGCAAACACACAACATATTTTGACAGCAGCATCTCCGAAATTACATCAGTGTTGAATTTTCACCACATTTTTATTATTACATATTAAGATACTTTTCTTTTTGTACTATGCTTGTAATCTAACTTTCGCTGAGCTTCACATATTGTTTTACATAATTATACAAATATACTTTTATAGCTGTAGCTATATAAAGGTGAAACTTGGCATGATATTTTGTCAAACTTCCAGTGAATGAGGTCAGTGAGCGTGGTTTGTGCGACTGCACCCTATGTGCGACCTGTAGTAAATCAAAGAATTTGACGTTATTATCTGTTACAACGCTCAGCGATAGACTGGCAAACAAGATAAATTGTCCAAAGAAGTGGATAGTTCGATTTACAACCATAAAATCATTACAGTAGACATCCTTAGTCTGGTATCTTAGAGCCAAGATAATTTGTAGACACGCCACATACACATGCCTTGATTATACTGAAGGTGAGCTTTCGCTGGAACAATATTCATCAACATGCACATCGGCACCCCGCGAATTGCCATGGCAGGATTGTGAACAGTCTGAGTCATTTCTTGGAACGTTTGACACACATACTTCTAACATTCTCCTCAACTGAATAATGTTACATCACAATTTCTTCTTCAAAAGACGATATATTTTCTTGTGCTTAAAGAGACGTCTTAATTTCATTTCACGAATCTTGCCAATTATTTTCACTCAAGTGTAACGGCTGGTTCATTTGCAGATGCCCTCACGGCTAATTGTGTGTGTATATATAGAGATGTTGGGTTTTGTAAATACATGCTCATTTTGTGTGTATAACATTTTGCAATCAACAGACATCATAACATGTCATGTGTCAACTAATACGGCTTGACCAGTGTCGTTCAAACCCCTGGCAGATAGAGGTTTCACAACAAACCCCGAAGCTGTCTACATTTCTCAACGCATCTTCTCAGCTGCTGATGTACGTGATATCAGCTTCTCGGGACATTGGCATACTTTCTAACAGTTTCGTGTGTGTCTTTTTCTCACCGAACGTTTGTGTGCGCATATCTGACCAACAACTACTACTGTTCATTGGTGAACATGTACCTGCCGTCCTTCGTAATCACTTTGTCAACTCCATCTATGGATCAAGGAAATACACGCATAAATGCAATGGGAAGCTGTGGATTTAGTTAAAAGGTGAAGTTGTTTACGTTTTTGAAACATCTTTCATAAATGGAGAAACTAATTTGTAACTTAATGTAATACAATGAACACCTAATAAAAGGAAAACTTGTTTCATTCATTCAGGCAAATTGATTTCAACTCAATATACGGTATGTCAATTAAACGTGTCCCAACCCATACACGTAAGCTATAAATACAAGTTTATGTGGAGATATAGTCCAGCGAATATCCTCGTTTAGTAATTCAAACAATAGTAATGGTTGATCGCTTTTATTTGGTGCATTCAGGTCTATATTACATCAGGAAACGGTCTCAGGGAAGTTGTTACCTCTCTTTATATTGTACATCCCAACTTCTAAAATACCAATCATGAAGTTCTGTGAGTACGATTTTACAACTCAATGCATGCATTGGGCAAGTTGCACGCGTTGGGCAAACAGCCTGCCCAATGCACGCAATGGACCGTTCCACAGACTGAGTGTAACAGAAAATATATCTGCATTTTACATAGTTGTGTACATGTAATGCAACGCATATAATGAAGTAATGCGTTAATAAGTATATTCTGTTTGTATTATACATACTTTGTTAAGTTTAATGTTGTAATGGAATAGTGTATTAATGTTTTACTGTGAAGTTTGAATAGAGTACATTCGTACAGCTTATTTACTTAGGTTGTGGTTGAGTTGTCTTTAACACAAATATGGTATAATGTAATGTAATTGGGTAGCTGGGGTCAGCCCTTTGTTTTCGAGAGCTTGACCTTGTGTCAAATGCTAACGCTCAGCACTTCACCAGCACAGCACACAAACCACGACTGGTATAATCAGAGGTCCTTACAAGCTAGTTATGTAATTTTTGCGATTTTACTATTCTATATTATATACGATAAGTGAATATTTAGACAGTACCTAACGAGTGATGGGGAATGGCAGATTATCTTTCCCCAGTTATATTAATCACGTAATTCTCGAGCCTTATTATTACGCGAGACTAAATAGTTCCTCAGAAAAATGTGTTGTTTCTCAGCTAACTTAACTCTATATATGTTAAATGGCAATACAATCTGTACTTGAATGCTTGCATTTGGTATTAATAATTGCAAACAGAAACGTATTTTATCAAATTTGTGTGTAAATAATTCATTTGGAGGCGAGGCGTTACGTGTGTCAGTCGCATGGCATAGTGAACTCGTCCTGACAGAAACATGGCTGGTCAACGTGACCATGCAGGCATAATCTAAAACAAAGTTCCCAAGTCAACTCAGAAATTGGTTTTATTGACTTGTCAAACTTTTGATCGTCAATAACAGAAATGACAAGTTTGAATAAACCGCGAACATTTGAATCAGATATAGGGATGACGCCATGTTTGCTTACATTGACAACACAACAGTAGACGTATTGTATTACCTATTTCAATTTTGTAAGTTTCAGCAAACTGTTATTTTTAAAGTTTAATGAAATAGTGAGGTATTCATCAATAAACAAAATTGAATATTTATTGATTTAAGTATATTAAGTATATATTATGGAAGATATGTCTCAAAAACGTGCGTAGTAATTTAATACTTTAGACGTTGAACTTGTAGTTTGAAAGCAATTATTCTGCCTTTCTGATGAACTAAATCAAAGAACGCCGAATGCTGTCGTTTTTTCGTCACCTCACTTCTTGCAATACACAATGTCAGTGTTCCGTTCTGATAAGTGATGATGCGTTGGTCATGCAGAGACGATATTTCCCTGTTACAATAATCTTCGATTATAACACTCCTTCTATCTAAATGCCAAGCCATGACATTTTCCCCTACTTACACTATTTTTGACATGGAAAAGTGTCCAATTTGAACGTGGGTTTCGATGACCTTACATTACTTCAAGCCCAATTTGCGGGAAATTCAATTCCAGGTTGGCACAAAAAGTTGAGCTGCAATATTTTCAAATGGGAAGCCCTGCCGATGATAAGATTGTTAGAAACCCACGTGCCATGATTATCTAGAATTGATGTCATAAGTATGGCCTCCCAACATGAGAGCTGGGATAGATTCTCCTGATTGTTTAAACGCGGCAATTTCAAAATACAATTATTAATATCAGCGTAAGCCGATATATAGTTCCAACCCAGCGTCCGTAAGAGCACACTCGATTTGTCTGAAGATATCAGACACTGATGTCTGCAAGTTAATGTGTTTAAAAGTGTTTTTCAAGTAGAAATGTTGATACATATCTTTGATGGAGGGGAGTGTGCATACCAGTACATTGTTCATCGCTTGCTTCTACAGTTATAATATAGAAACTCTTTATGTCCTGTAATAAAATACTGTTATTACCGATTTAAATGGCTTTTTACCCATTCAGTAGTGAAGGCTGCCGACAGGAATGTCTGTTGCTACAAAAAAGCGTGAGGTATGTACTGATTGCCCTTCGCGTGTACACAGCGTGCAAAACTGCCAATAAGACAAGATGATACTTTATTCTCACGATCAACGTTTGTTTCAGATTTCAAGCTATTTTACAAGCTTTTGATGTCATAGTTTCTGCACTAAATTATAGATTTATTACAGAATGTTCCTTTCATATTTTTTTGTATCTGCTACGTCGATAAACACAAAAAGTTGAAACAATAGCATTTCTTTAAAATTCCCTTCTAACGAGTTACGCGGTTATTTAATCAACTTTAAAACTTTTCAATAAGCAAACAAACACAGTCGTTGCTTCTGTTCTTCCTGGGATATGCTTCTGCTACGGGAAACAACATGTTAACCTAGAAATCACAACGCAGCGTGATGCCAACCAAATGTAAAGAATTACCACACAAGAAACAGTTGTATTACTTAAATTGACAAGGTCTTCAATAGAAATTGGTAAAGGTATTTACCATGTAGCGGTAATACCAAATGCAAATGCAGAAAATTAGATTGGCAGTACAGAATGTGATACGGTGACAGTAACAGTGGACACGAATGACAGAAAGGTCATTGACCGATGTGGACGTTTCTTCCAATGACATGTGTCATGCAAAAGGAGAGCACTTGTAAAGAACCATTGATGACCCCGTTTGTGTACCATGTTGTTTCAGTACTTTAAATAAGGCATTTACTTGTCATTTTTAATCGATCAAAATATGTCATTTAAACACGTGGGTAAATCGTCATCGCTACCATTGCCAATTGAAATATTTATTCAGTTATGAGTGAGTGAGTTTTAGTTTTACGCGCATTTAGCAATATTCCTATACAATACCACAGCGGGGAACACAAGAAACAGGCTTGACATATCATGCCCATGTGGGGAATCGAACCCGGGTTTTCAGCGTGACTAGCGAATGCCTTAACCACTAGGCTACCCAACTGCCCCGAAATATTTGACACGAAAAGTATGTTTTGTCAGATGACGTGAGACCAAAAAAGACCCAACAACAGTGAAACAAGCCTTCAATGTTCGATTTCTTCTGAGATGTCATGCAGAGTGTAAAAAAAGTTAAAATTGCAAACTGATTTCAATTTTAGACTAAACAATACCCATCTGCGGACAGGCTAGCGCTATATATATTGTTCACTCGTTCATATTATGGGGCATTCCTGGCTAGAACTGGTACTCGGCAACGTTATCCTTGCCGTGAGATCCAACTCGATGCATCTTTTGGTCATGATCAGGCTCGGTGACATAGTGGACTGCTCCCAGACGATGTTGCTTGCAATGTCAATCAGTGGATTGCCTAGTCTGCACTAAATTCCTTACAATCAACCGTACATCAACCAGAATATTGCTGAATATAGTGTTAAACAAAACACAAACATAAGATAAGAAGTAACACTATGTTATATGTCAACTTAATTTCAGGTTCAAACAATGAAGGAAAAGGCCTGCTGAAATTTAAAAAAATCTTTAAAAAACATTTATGAAATCAACTTTTACAAATGAAAATGATTTTTCTTATTTGCTTTTAATGCGGTTAGATTCCATGTATCAATACGTCGCAGAATGCGAATTGTGCCATTTCCTGTAAGCGTTCGCCTAAGAGGGATGCTTGGAGGTATTCCGATCCTTCATCACCACACATGATGTTAGTCATTTGCAGCTATCTGCTATTTGGCGACACGAATCCGAAATAACTATCGCCAAATGACAGCTGTTTAAGGGGAAACAGTGTTCTTCCTAATTACCTGCCGTACGTGCGTTTATGTCCTGTTGAGAGTTCTTTATGTGCATGAGATCAATGTGTCGTCTTCATCTCATCAGATTCGGTAGTGATGACAACTGATTACAGAGAACATCATCCTTTATGTATCAGTAAGTTGTGGATGTTGGGACGTAATAACGTCTGTGCTGGTTTGCTAGTACATGGTCCCAAATATTCCTGTTATTTTCATAAACGATCTATTTGCACGTGTGTCAGACTAAAGTATTCATCAGTCCGTGACACCAAGACGTGGCTCTGTCCGAGAACCGTTCTGTAAATGTTTTACTATTTCGTCACGTGACGATAGCAAAATGCTAAAGCCATTCAAACATTTAGGTTATGTTTTGATACAAAAAGTAACTACAGTCTATACACTATTTTCGTCACACCACAGAGCCACATTCAAACCACACTGGCGTGTCTAAATCATCTCAGATTGAAGTACAGGGACTTATTATCTCTCGTATATATTACATGAATATGTTTTAAAGTAGAATGCCTAAAACAAAGTGGTAATAACTAATTAATAGTGGTCACCCGGTAGACTACAGTTAAGGTGTTACCTCCCTTTCATCCTGATACTGTTACGCTGCAATATCACTTGGTTTCTGTGAGTGAGTGAGTTTAGTTTTACGCCGCACTCAGCAATATTCCAGCTATATGGCGGCGGTCTGTAAATGATTGAGATGGACCTGACAATCCAGTGATCAACATCATGAGCGTCGATCTGTGCAATTGGGAACGGGTTTCTGTTGACTGCGATCAGAACACAAAAGAAAACGCTCATGTCGGTTCTCCGTTATCACGACTTTCATGTCTTGTGACATATATCGTGCATATCTCACAATGCACACGCAGATTGTGTATAACCTTACCCTTCTTCAACATGATAACATGAAGCATCATTTATTGATATTTCAACTTCGAACAGTTACATAAGTAATCATTTTACCATGTTGACATGCATATGGCTACTGGAAAGGTCAGAAAATAATACATTTTTCATTGTCAGTTGTGTCGCCTGACAGGCAAATTATTCGTTTTGTATCTGTAATTGTAAGCTTGAATCGTCAATATTGTGTTATGATTGTCAGTGTGACCTGAGGCACAGTGTAATAGTCTGCATCACGCCATCGTATAATGTGTGCCAAGAACTGGCATGGTATACATATGATTCATTATCAAATTGTTATTAACATCCAAAATTATTTCCCTCCAGATCTTTTTCATATCGTAACTATCCAAGGAATGACCTCGACTGTGGTCGGTATAGTGCTTATGACATGTCAGCAGTTCAGCGATACGTGCTGGTAAAACACCTTATATGTGTCTCAGCTGATAGCACTCCGACATTCATGTTTAACGTACCATCAGTAATTATGTATGTAGATATGTATCCATAATATTGTTTAAGCAACCATTCGCTATACGATCATTTCTTGATAATATCTAGCTCTTATCTTAGTTCCATATTTACCGCAGACTTCTTGAATCTAATGTGCGGGATTACTGAGGATCTTATGTTCTTGATGAAGCGCACCCTATGTATCATCGACAAAAATAATTATCTCGTGACCAAACGAGCACTGCTTGGAGACACAATGTCAGAAAGTCAGACGATCCAACAGCGCTTGGAGAGAGTAATTAGCTGGTGTGCTGTCATATGCGTCGCCCAATTCGTTGAACACGTCGGTCGCCTGACCTTTTCGGGGCGTTCGTACATGGAGATATTGATAAGAACGTATTTCCTACCGATATCCTCATGCATTTATAATGTACAAAATACATGTACATACATGAGATTGCCATGTAATCTGCTATCGCAAGAATAGTAGTGGGTGTTCAACAATGAGAAAAAGGTCTGAAACTACAATTAAAAAACATTGTGTTTTCCCCTCGAAACAACCGTATGTACGACACATCAGCGTTCGACACAACGAGTTTTTGTCTGTATGATGTAATAAGCAGAACAAGATGGGATTTCAGGTGATCGAATGTTAACCAGTAAATCAAGGTCATCAAGAATACTATCTGAAACATGTACGTTACATGTTTGCTCAACAGTAAATGTTCTACAGACAGTCACTGGTACCAAAAGACATGCTCCTGATCGTTCAAGTGCCTTCCCGGTATTTGTCTCGAACGTTAATCAACAGTCAGTTAAGGGCGACGGAGTATCTTCTGTTGTTCACCCACAAGGGAAATATCGTGTCTAGTCTTAACCATGGGGTGATGTGCTTCTGTTGCAAGTGTGTAATTACAATGGCAAGTACAAAGAGGTAGCGTGAGAAGAGCAGTATGTCTGTATGTTGCCACGAGGTACTGCCCTATAACCCCCCTATGATGTGTACTGGCGTTCTATAGGTAGTAGTAATACCACCCCATACAGCACCATTACTAAATAACCTTCATGGCTGCCATACTAGAGGAAACTGAAGATTACGTTCATTCGCTTCTCCCACTCCCACCAGATTGATGAATCTGGACTTGTCTGAGACAATGCACGTGACCACCCCTATTCCCCCATTGTTCTCTTTGTCTACAACTTTGACGTCGGGCTGCACTAAAGTCATCAGTTAAAGTCACGAAAGTCGAACACGCAGTTGTCAAAAAATACCCCTGTGCTAATGGTTGACGATGTTGTCAGCAATTGCTGTTGATGCAGAACCGGATGAGATGACACAGGATGGGCGTTGTGGATCCAGGGTTTTCGTTATTGGGGCTGATCGCTAGCGATTTGAATTATCTGTTCCTTAGCATCTTAGCCAGAGTCAAACTGGTTAAGTATTTAGCTATCCGTTTACCAATACTAATCTCAAGATTCTTTTTACTAGCGATGTTGGTCTCCTTTCAAACGTCGCATTGATAATTAGAACAAAACACGATAACCACATCGAAGAAAATACTTTAAAGCTGCTTGGTCAAGAATGTTTTGAGCATTCTCGTCAACGACTGAATGTTCCACTTGCAATGACCCTATTAAACTCTGCACAGCAGTCCCAGACATATACTCAAGACCCCACAGCTTACTGCGAACGTTCAATTTGCATGCAAACAGATGACTTTATCCCATGTAAAATGACACACACTGGAGACAGGAACCAAGACTGAATAGTCAATCGTGTAGTCAAACTGAACTGAATGGCTTATCATTTTGTGATTCTTTTTGTCACGAAATGTATCGTGCACAACTTCATAGAAATTTATTTACTTCATGAAAAGCTATGAGGGTGTTTTATGCCTGCTGAACTCTTTCACCACTGAGCTGCTCTCAAAAAGGAATCCAGGTGCAGTCAGGTTGGTAAGACTCATAGGGCTTTAGCCCAATCAACACGTAGCCCACACGGCGAAGTGCTACCTTGTCGAACCAACCAGGAAGTAAAGATTCCCCAAAACCTGTAGCCTTGTGTAATTTGTGAAGGATTGTGCCCCTGGCATCAAAGCAAGACACTCTCCATTATACCAGTTAACGGATTAGGAAGTTCGAAAGTGCGCATATGTGCCATTTATTTCCCTGAACGGTGTCCATTACATCCGTGTGAAAACAGAGAGAAGATTCAGTGATATATATGGCGTTATTGCATTGATCAAAACGGTCAGTTTAAAATCATATATTTCACCGTAAGTATCAAACCAGGTTGGATGTGTTGGCATGGATGCATCTGGTGAGGTTGTACACTGGTTTAGCCAAAACAATTCATCAGTTATCGCTCAGACAGGCGCGTTCTACATATTCCTGTTCGTACAATGGATAACCCCCATATAGTTCATAGATGACACATTTCAACATTTGCGTATGTACTAAGCCGAGTACGAGGACCTTAATCCGCAAGTCACATATGGTGTCTGGCGGAATGTTTGAGGTTGAATCCTAAAGGATATATTTACTTGAAAGGTGCTAAATGTTACGTCTTGATAGACAAGGACTTCGCTGACTGTATTAAACAATTACGTCCCATGTACAACCCGCCAGAGTCATCTTTGCATGGGAAAGACATCTCTACTCGGAACAGTAATGTAAACTTAGGAATCGGTTTTCGTCTATCAAGTGGTTCTGAAGATTGGCGTTTGTTGTTGGTAAAACCGTATACACAGTGGAAGGTAACTCACTGTATGCTGTAGGAATTAAGGATTTGGATAACATGAACGTAGAAAATGTTTCACACTAACAACACAAATACGTATTAGAGATCATGAACTCTTTACTTCAAACCACCAACAACAGACGAAAGAAGACAATGTCTATCACACGTGTTTAATTGTTATTTCAGTAAGATCTGTTCTTGAAGTCAGTCGGTAAAATCAGTTATAGTGTCTACCTGTTGGTCTCCCAGTGACGTTTGTTTGTCAATTTAATCTGTTCTTGAGGTCTTTCGGCGATGTCTGTTGGTCAGATCTGTCAGTTAGCTCTGACCTTGAGGAAACATGGAAAGTAACCTCAACATTGAACCTGTCCTTTGAAATCTGTTTTTGTGCCTATCTGAAGCAGTAAATGAAAGAACACCGATAGTTTGCCCATTGAACCGCGCACGTTCTGCCTCACTGCGTGCAATGCACATTGTCAGTGTTCCGTTCTGTTAAACGATGAGGAGTTGCTCATGTAGAGACAACATCACGTAAAAAAAATAAAATTCAACAAATACAAATGTCTTAACGCCAGGTTCCGATATGTTTTCACAATTTGCATAATCTAATGAAGTTGCGGAAAATATCAGGAGCCGACAGAGCGTAATTAGTTCGGGCTCCGGTGACCTTATTTGCAGAAATTTAATTTCAAATGGGAGCCTACCGAATACAAGATATTAAGAGATTGCTTTGAAGTACTGACACGTGACCTCACAGCGTGACAGTTCGGTACACAATTTCTAAATGCACTAATATCTTTATAAATAGAGTCAGTATCTGAACAAGAGAGATACCATCTTGAAACACCGGTGCATGCTAATTATAAATATCATCGTAATCTGATATGTAATACGAACCCTGAGTACACTGATTATTTCTAAAGATATGAGATATTGATGTCTGTAAGTTAATGCTTACTTTTAATGGGTTTGCAAGTAGGATGCAGTATGGCCTGTCCATTGCGTGAAAACATTGTAGAGAAGGTAAAAAGTCCATCGTGGTACATGCTTCAATATCGGTTACTCCATTGTTGTGTTACTGTTTAGCACGGTACACGGTTCAACGTTGGCTACTACACTCTTGTGTTACAGTCTAACACTGTACACGGTTCAACGTTGGCTACTACACTATTGTGTTACAGTCTAACACGGTACACAGTTCACCATTGGCTTCTACACTGTTGTGTTACAGGCTAGCACGGTACAGGTTCAACGTTGGCTACTACACTGTTGTGTTATAGGCTAGCACGGTACAGGTTCAACGTTGGCTACTACACTGTTGTGTTGCAGGCTAGCACGGTACAGGTTCAACGTTGGCTACTACACTGTTGTGTTACAGGCTAGCACGGTACACGGTTCACAGTTGGCTACTAGATGGTTGTGTTACTGTCTAGCACGGTACACAGTTCACCATTGGCTACTACATTGTTGTGTTACAGGCTAGCACGGTACACGGTTCACAGTTGGCTACTAGATGGTTGTGTTACTGTCTAGCACGGTACACGGTTCACCATTGGCTTCTCAATTGTTGTGTTACAGTCTAACACGGTACACGGTTTACCGTAGTGTTACAGTTTTTCACGGTACGGGGGCGTTTGGGTAACCTCGTCACGCTAAAGACCAGGGTTGATTCCCCACGAGGATACGACGTGTAAAACCCATTCTTGGTGTCCACTACTGTGATATTGCTGGAAATGCGGCGTAAACCTATACTCACTCACTTGCTTTCATGGCTCAAGGTAGACTACTTCAGAGTCGTGTTATAGTCGTAAAATGCCATGATTCACCTTAATTACTCGTAAGGATTTCGTACAACATGATCAAACTGATACCATAAGTTTCCATATATTACGTGATAATCACTTATCTGCGTACGTTCGTTGGAGTATTTTCGCTCAAAATTCTGTTGTATTTTGCACTGCAAATATCGCATTGCTTTGGAATGCGTCAATTTCGGGTAATATTCAAGTAACACTATATGGGAAGTTATTGTACTGTCAAAGTAGAATCTCAGCTGCATATATCCCGACCTACCAACTGTCACGGTATGTAATTGACAATTAGGCCTCCAACGCTCAAGAGACGTCTCGCCCAGAGGGGAACTGAATCTTAATTGTCAAACACACTATATTTGCCAGCACCTGTATACATGGGCATACTCACGCGCGAGGGGTTGACAAGTGCGCTATGACCAATAAGCCAAACTGATGTGTAAGGATGTATTAAGATCATGCAAGCAGTTGTAAGATTAACCTTCCTTTACATAGTGATATACGTCTATGAAATGCAAACCTACAGACGTAATATACGATAACAAAACGACCAATCAGAAAACTGATCTTCTTTCAAGAGATAAAGAAGTAGGATTTTGTTGAGATCTCCTTTACAAGAACCACGGCAGTCACATCCGAACCAACGCCACTGTTGTCTTCACAAGCTCGTTGTACTGTCATCACTTATAATACTTTGTATAATCGGTTCATCCTCACAGCCAAAGGGGGTTGAAGTAGCGTAAAAGTATTGTCCTCCTGAGAGGATACGTAAGTCCCAAAACGTTTCAAAGAAAATTTAAACTTACCGGTATTTGTTAAACGTAGTATTTTTGTGAGTTTAATTTTGGCTAAATTGTCCTACAATAGCCAAGGGCTGAAGGGATGGTGTACATTCATCTAGTGTCCATGCGGGTAGCAAGGTACTGTAAGTCCCCATGGTCCCTAGTATGGTGATCTACCTTCAGTTGTTGGCCATCGATAGCCCGATTTTATAATGTGTTGTTTTGTAATGATTTAACATTTTACACTGAACTCAAACTAGTTTTAATCGATTTGTGATATTCTAGTCGTTATACTGTCCTTCGCTGGCAGGTTTTTAAATAAGCATACATATGTTTATTCTTAGTACATAACTTTTTGTCATCACAATATGGCTGAAATATTGCCGATGTGACGTTAAATATTAAGTCACTCACTAACTCATCCTCACAGTCTCGAGTCAGGTGAGCAAATAGTGTCAATATTACACGCAAGTCAAGTCAACATTATGAGGCTGAGAGAGGATTAGCCGGAGTAGCTTAACACCTTCCATGATAATGTCAAAATATTTACAAAGTATCTTTAGGACAGAGATTGTTTAAGGGTTAAACAGTCCTCTAAACTTTGGTGTATTTTGTTGATTCCTATGTTTACATGGATACAGTTTTGTAGCATGTCAATTAAATAAGGTTATAGCATTCTTAACCAACATCGTTCTTTTCACATATTTTGTAAATACGATCACCAGTCGGGGGGATTATTCAGTAAAATATACAGAAACATGGAACCTTTAAGTGGAAATGAATTGATGAAGCACTTGCAGAAAATGAGCCTACCACCAAAATGACCCGGTAAAACAAGAAGGAGGCCTCTTAATGCCACAACAGAGACGTGGACAGCGCAGCTCGAGTGTGGTAGGGCGGGACGAAGACAAAGTCCGTCTTGGTATGTCAATAACCCCAGGAATGATTACAAAATTTATTTTGTAGTGATCATCGACTCACGAATATAGCTGGTTTAGTTGGCATTTCCCAGGAGTGACCATGCCACTACCAGAAAAAAAAACCCACTTTGCTGAAGAAGTAAGAATCATCTCGCTTGCTTCCAAAGCTTCTGACGTCTCATCACACACTCACCAGACACAACTTGTCTCTTGATAAAGTAGCTCTGTTTGAAGGTGATCCAGAAAGGCATTCGACATCCCCTCAACCACAGAAGGCAAATGCTGTCTAATCAACTGGAAAGGTAATGGTTCAGTATTCTTGGATGTCGAGCTTGTCAACATGTTGGACTGTCTTCCAAAAGGCCAGACAAAAGAGGAGGAAATTTTACTGCCTGTTTGAAGCAATTAGAGAAATATTTACAGAATTGAGGAATAAGATGTATTAGAGTAAAAGATGGGAAAAGTGTACATGGCACTGTGCCAGTGCAAACGTCAGTCAAGAATTTGAATTTGAACTCATCCTGCATCCACTATTACCGCTGACCCTGTCAGATTCCCATTTATTGCTGAACATGGAGATAACTCTAGCACAAATCCATCTGGACCCCAACGATGACGTCATAGCAACGGTGGATCTTTAGAAAGTGATTGAGTGAGTGAGTGAGTGAGTGAGTTCATATTTTAAGTCACATCGGCAGTATTTCATCCATATAGTGACTAAATTAAGTTATAGATTTATGATGAGTGAAGGTAAAGGATGAAAGCCTGTCAACGAAACTAGATCATCACAGATATACATTTATAACTAGTAATTAAATCTAAAACATTTGAGCTATTGGTGACAAAACAATATAAAAACAGGCTATAGATTGCCCACCGCTGGAGGAAGATCACCATACTAGGGACCATGGGGACGGATAGTACATTGGCTTCATGAAATTTAGATAAATTTAGCCATACATTAAAAGCACATATATTCTGCGATTAAAAGAGAATAAAATTTCAAAGATTAAATTGAATTTGAATGTCTCACGACGTACGTACCCACTCAGTATGACAATAATTTAAGAATACTAATCGAAACTACCAATCATTAAAATACATCTATCTACAGGACTGAAGAAGAATGAGGACTATTGTTTATGGATATACAATTTCTGTATTCTATATAGGCGACGTTTCGACATAGATTCTAATTTCGTTGTCAGGCAAGTGGTACATGGGAAGAATCTATGTCGAAACGTCGCCTTTATAGAATAAAGAAGTTGTATATCCATAAAAATAGTCCTCATTCTTCATCTACCCAACTTCTAGAATGCCAATCAAAGAAGGACAGAATAATAAATATGTATCAACTAAATCAATTAAAAAAATCCAACCCAACAACAACAATCATTAAATGAACATGTACATCATTAAAAAGATCCTTCATCATTTATACATTGAAATAGTTATCCCTTGTGATGGAAAAATCCATGCAGTTAAGCAGGACATGCTTTACCGTGATTATTTCACCACAAGGAATGCAAAGCGGAGGACCCCCTTACTTTTACCATAAATATTCATGTGAATATCTGCTGTGGCCAATACAACATCGCCGTATAATGACCTCTTCAAATCTGGACTGACATCCAAAGTGAGTGTAACCCATAGTTGGTTGATCTTTAGAAAGCCGCTAGAGGATTTTCCAAAAATGGCATAACATCCCACCAACAGCATCAGCAGAAGTTTTGCTAAGGAATCAAATATTACCATGTGAAGCTTAGAAATTTCTCAGTCCACCCTTGATGGCTACCCCAGTGGAGATCGATGGTGTCAAGTAAAGAGTAAGGATTTCATGACTTCAGCTAAAGGTTCAAGAGATAAATTGTTATCTGATAGTGTTACACCGCATATCTGCCATAAATGGGACATATGTTCAAAGATATTGATTTTGAATGGCCTTTCATCAGTAATCTATGTAGAATAAAATATAAAAGGTGTTGAACTTTAGATTTTCAATTTAATTTTTTGCACGAAATTGTCTATACCCAAAAAAAAGAACTTTTAAAAATTAAACTGGTTTGAAATTTGATATGTACTTTATGTAATGAAGCTGATAAAAACATATGTCATATATATTGGGAATGTGAGGAAACAAAACAATTTTGGAACGAACTTCAAATCTGGATTAATCAAAACATACAGGAATTGCTATTGATAAAATTTACGTTTTGTTTGGTACACTAAGTATTAACCCACTACTTTATCATACAATACTTTCCGCTAAAAGAAACATCTATGTTTGCACCCTGAAAAAAAATATCAACTTAAAAAACTTTATAAAGATTATAAAAGATATATTAATGGTTAAAACGTTTATATCCAAAAGAAACAGTGTTTTTGATAAATTTTCAAAAATAATTGTTTCCTCTATTCCCATTATTTGATCCAGAATGACCATTGTTAACCGCTGAAATTTGATGTGCGATATGTGCATATATTTGATGTATCAGCAATGTATACTTGCATATAACTACACATATACTCGAAACTTGTATTCATGGGATCAATAATTTCTTTATTGTTTTTAAACATAAAGAGTATATGGCGGCTGGCTCATTTATCGTGCCATTATGGTCAAGCATTAAGTGAACTTTACTTTCGTTAAATTCCACAATTATGTTCAGTGCCACACCAGAGTCCTCAAGCGCAATATATACTGGATGTCATTAATGAAGGGTCAAGCTATTGGTTACACTATTTCTTAAAAGTTGTAAAATCTTCGTTTTTGTTTGAAATATATATAAACTAAATATATGTTTTACAGGGTTAACGGGGCATGATTTTCAGGCTCCTATAGCAGTACCATTCCGGCAAGCTATGCATAGCTTTTATGGTCGACCCCCTTTACTGCAAGACGACAAGGCTAGGCCTCATAGGGTCAGGATTCGACGTCACCCAGAAACAGTAGATCTCCCAGGACTCCACAGAGCTCTAGTAGAGGAATGGAATGCTATTTCGCAAGCTCTCTGTATGAACTTGATAAGGATCATGAGAAAAAGGTGCACCCGTGTCATGGACGTGCGAGGAGTGACCACAGGATAATGAATAACCGAATGCTTCATGTTTGTCATTTTCATTCGTGGGGTGGGTCTATACAACTGATGTTTAGTAGTGCTGTTTGAACTTTTGAACTTTTTGTCTGTATGCCACGGTGTGCCACGTTTATCAACACATTAAACATTATGATGACACTCTTAGTTCTATTATTTCTCAGAAACTTTTCTTTACATGCGCTATATATCACTTGACCCTTTATTATTGACGCCCAGTATATATTTTAACATCAACCACGTTCACTGCATTTGCCTCACTACACCACGCACAACTAAGAAGACTTTAATATCAGTAAAAGGAAATTGGATGTAACTGGATGCTTCTTGACGTGATTGCGACGTCAACAACACCTTTCTGCGTGAGGCTTATCGTGTTGAGGCTTACTTCGATGTCTTTTTCAAGCTTTTGCGTAGTGAAAATAATCCTGCGCCAACAAAATTTACAATCTCAATTTGAAAGGCAGAAAGATATTGTCATTCTCCTCGCCATTGCCTGCGTAACAAACATTACAGATTAGTTTATCGTTATGCTGCTTCCCTATTTCTTTCATAATGTTATGTTGCATGGAAGCAAGAGCCCGTAAGTATTGACTAGGTTGTGATATCAAACAGAATTATTTTGAGCGTATCTTTTGGAAATTGCGTGGAGAATGGTATTACGATCTGCGTCAATTATATTAAAAATCATACGCGGAAAATCTGACTACTTTCTCAAAAGAAATTAATTATATGATAAAAAATTGGCTGATGCTGTGTTTTGCATTTACTCATTTTTTACCCTCTCCTTCGTCTGACTGTTTATAAAGAGTATGATCCAAATAGAATCTTATGATTATCTAGAAACAGCTCCTACATCCGTGTTTAATTAGTAACATGCATGTATCGCCTCCATTTGATAGTGATGTCATCGATACTAATATCAAGGGTTGTTTTAATCAACCCTGATCGCATCACACCGACACCAAGAAGTGCATCTATTGCCTAGGCAGGATGTACCACGCAAATACTCTTTCCACCACCCAAAGAAATTGCTCGCTCACTCACTCACTCACTCAAACGCTCACTTTCTCGCTCGCCTTTTTCACTCCTTCTCTTCATATCTCGGCTTCTTTAATAGTAAATAAGCTGTCTAGGCACTGGAAGGATTTGCAATCACATCTACATACGTATTCGCTGTTGGCTGAAGATAAGCTAATGTCCGGCTAAATTACTTGCCAAAGGAGGCACTACATGTTTTCTCATGTGTAATTCAGTGTAGGACATGACTGAAGCCCCAGATAGCCCTTCGCGTCCACAGCGCGGCCACCCATTCAACTACTACTCCGCACAAATGATATAGAAATCCTCAGTTTCACAAATGTCATAACAACCGAGTGGCCTAATGCAGACAACTGCTTTCAACTTCGAAGTTTTAAATCATTCGTTATCTAACATGCCTCATCCATCTGAACATCTGCCAATACGTTGCCCCAACACCCACCTTCTTTAGGTCGGAATAACGTGAAGTTTGGGCGGATATGAAGCAACCGCCCAGAGACGCGGAGTCCCTTAAGTTTCCTCCTCGCGATCGCCCAATCAATAGCTAGTTTTCACATCAGATAACTTGGCGTTTGGTTGCGGAAATGTAATGGTGTTTTTGTGTCATCTATGGCTTCCACCTTACGGCAAAGAAACTACTAGAAATAGAGTGTCAACAAAACAGCCTGTTTTGCCGAGTTAATGGAGGTTGTTTGGTAAATTAGGTGTGATTGTGAGCCTCCTATTGCATTACGTTATGTGGCAAGCCTATTCCAAAGGACGGAGGAACTGGGGATATGCATCATCTTAAGCCCTTCCACATGACAGTATCAGCCTTGTGTGGCATTTCGTATCTTTAGTGCAGTTTTTGCAAGAATATCGAGCTTAACATTTCTTTGTGGATTTCACTATTTTTATTCCCAAAGTCTCAAGTAAGAAATTCCAGTAGTCCATCAGTCAATGAAATAATCTAATAAAGTGGGTCATTGCAAATTTGATTAGTTTCATAAAACATACAGATAACTGTCAACGTAACCCATCTTTGTCAAAGAAAACAATCACGGTCATAAGGGAGCCTATATTTCATATATATGGGGTCGTTGGGAATATTTTTGGATAATCTATTTGTTTTATTGAACAAACTATCTATTAACTGAGTGTTTTTCACAAAACAATCTATTCATGTTTTTTTCACAGTTACTAAGAAACTATTCATCTGAGAATATTTCTGAACACAATAATCATTTAAAAGTTCTTCCCACCAAACCTATAGAAAGGGGACAATGGGATATTACAGTAGTAGAATCTTTGCTGATATAATCAGCCAGGAAATGATAATATTGGTGCCTTCACAATAAAAACCACGTGCTTTGAGTTTAGCAACGAATTTATCTTACACAACTGCTGCCACAAGACACGAGTAATTATGTCATCTAACAAATGTTAACCATTGCAATGATGACTTTAAACATTTACATTTTACAAATACGCAACATCAACGAAGATTAAACATATGGTTCTGCCATATGACATGTATGTTCAAATCTTACGCAGTATCCACAAAGGGTTAACATGTAATTCAAGGTTTGGTGAAAGCACAGAATGATATGCACGCTTTGCATCATTAATGACAATTTGGACGTTCCGGGACTCGAAATATGATCATTAGAAAATTCTTTCATTTGGCACGTTGCAGAATGTAATAAGCAAAATCTAGTTAGTTAATTAGGTTCATTTGTTCCGTCTTCTCAATCATACATTTGGACATCCTTTCCCCGAGACCTTCCGCACGACAAAAGATTCGAGTTAATCACGAAAACGCCATACCTTTTTTAATTCCGGAGTTTTGGTAATGGATATGGACATGTTTGAATTGATATCACCATCCTACACATGTTCCACAGTTGTATAGCCTGATTTTGCTGTCATTAGGAATTATTGAAGATTTACAGATTTTGTTTTAAATGTAAACACCAAAGCATTGCGCGTTTTCTCAAATTACAGGGAATCCATCTGAACATATTTCATCGAAGGTTGCATAATGCTGTATTCGCCAAGAATCACCCGCCATTAGTTTAGGTTTAGGCTGTTGGTTAGTGCTACTCTCGGCAATATACCAACAATTTGGCTGCGGTCTTTAAACAATTGAGTCCAGTTTGAGGACCAGACAATCCAATGATTGATATGATGACCATCGTCCAGAAAGCCTGACCACCCATTCCTCTGGCCGCCAGCTGGAACAATCATCGTGATGTTAAAGGTCAGTATATTAGAATGTAACATATAAGGAATGCGTTTTCGCGGGGCTTACCTTATCAAGCACATGTGCTTAAATATGGATCAGGACGGATAATTTAAATAATTCTGCAGTCATATGATTGAACTGTGAACAAATGTCGTGCAGCCTCTATATAGTCCCTGTACTACTACTCTAACGCGACTATGCTTGTCGTAAGAGGCGACTAACGGGATCGGGTGGTCAGCCTTGCTGACTTGGTTGACACATATCATCGGTATCCAATTGCGCAGATCGATGCTCATGCTGTTGATCACTGGATTGTCTGGTCCAGACTCGATTATTTACAGACCGCCGCCATATAGCTGGCATATTGCTGAGTGCGGCGTAAAACTAAACTCACTCACTCACTAATCTAACCAACACCCATATTATCTAGGACAGCGAGCTAGGAGTAATTTTAACAAACACCAAGAAATCTCACTTTGAGATACATTCGTCTGTTGAAAATGGATTACATTGGTCTTTTGACCATGTACATGTTCACTGGTGTAGGGTATTTTAGAGGTTCTGGAGTTGTTGGCGACCTACAGCCCGTTTTTATATTGTCTTGCCTTCGTAAATAAAATAGTACATGTTCATGCTAGTTTTAGACTCCATCTGTGATACTCTAGTTATTTTACAGCCCTTCGATGACTGATTATTTAGCAACTTAAATTTATTGTTTATGTAAAACATTTCTCGTCACTATATCTCGTCGCGGAAATATTGCCGAGGTGACGTTAAATTTTAACTCACTCACTCACTAGAGGTGCTGGAGTGTGGCTGCTTCAGGCGACGGTGGAGAAATATCATCGGCATATATGAGCACTGAGGCATTGATATCACTATCCTGGATACCACCGTTAGTGTTTTTAATTCTACAACCAGATCATTTAAATATATAGCAAATACAGTTAGCAATAAAACGCAACCCTGCTATACACCAGAGTCAAAGAGACAAACATTTGTCTGATACTGAACACATATCCCATATACAACTTTTATTGACAGTTTTATCGCATGTTCCACACGTTTGAGCCACACGGGACCTCTGTTCACAATCAATCGCCTTTTAATCATCTAACAGGGCTTCAGCATTAGATTGTTTTATATTTTCTGTGATATACAATACTGTGGATACTACAGATGTGAACCAGACAAAATCTACCCTTTCGAAAACCGTTTTGCTCATCGCTTACTTAATTATTGATGTTTACAAAGCCGCTGGTTAGCATTACTAGCAAATATTTCAGATGGTATTGACAGACAATTATACGGCAGTAGCTGAAAGTGTCCCGAGGGTCACTGTCTGCAGACAGTTTATGGATAGATTTTACTGCGCCGCGATTCCACATGTCTGCCACCTGGATGGAGGGAAAGCTGTGTGGTAACGGTCTGTGTAAAAATACCAAGCAAACTTCATTCTTCAAAACAGCACTTGGAATATTAGCAGTGCCAAAGAGTTAACCACAGTTTGATCTCTTAATCACCACATTTGAAATCAGGCAATTCAGAAGTTCTGATAGGATAACTACAGCATGTACAAATTAAAGGTGGTCTTACATATGTTTTATGAACATCGTTAAATCCACCTGTGACAGCTTGTTCACTGTGCAGCTGTCTATAATCTGTTTTACATCCATAGTCTTCATTGTGGTAACGTTTGGTCCAGCATCTCTTGCCTTAGTTAAGACATGGACCTTGATAACTTTACAAGGAATGTTATCACCTATACATTTGGAACGTGAGTGAGTGAGTGAGTTTAGTTTTACGCCGCTTTTAAAAATATTCCAGCTATATCACGGCGGGGGACACCAGAAATGGGCTTCACATATTGAACCCATGTGGGGAATCGAACCCGGGTCTTCGGCGCGACGCATTTTGAACGTGATTATATAAATAATTCTTTGATGATTCGGTGTCATCAACTTCTAAAGACCTATCAATCAGTCGTCTTGGCTCTTCAAGCTGCTGAGAAACAGCCCGGTATCTGAGAACAAGACGGTATTTTCTATCTTCGCAAGCTCCAGTTGTGTACTGTACGATACGTTAGTATCTCCCAATGATCCATTCAAAAAGATTATGTTATCAGGTTCGGGTCTCTTCCCAGACTTGCAGGTGAAACTGTAGCAACAAAATGTACATTACAAGTGTCACAAAATGACAACTGCTTATTGGGTACGGCATAATCATGTACTGATTTACCTCAGTGTGAAACATGCAGTTGCCTTATATTTCCTCTCTTCCATACATGCGTCGTTGAAAGTTAGTCACCTGATCGCCATCACTGTATGCTGTTTCGTCTTACGCAATCCGTGGAGTCAAAGCAAACCCACATATTCAGCCTAAGTTTGGAATTGTGTTTCTGTAAAAAATATCCCGCGCTACAAACCCCATCCTCGATAATCTCCAGGGTATACGTTACGATCACTCTCCACTATACCCTGGATGCATCCACGGCTTGGCCCGATGATTTTATTACCTCCCTTGGCTGGCTTTTTATCCAATCAGGTGTCTACGCTGGGAAGTTGAGCGAACCAATCACAACTCACTTTCGCTTCTTAAATTATCTAACCGTTTAAACTTGGCAACACAACTGATGCAGAGGTACTCTGAAAGAGGTAGAAGGAGCTCTTTTATATATTTTTTGAAAGTTTTAGATCTGTCAATTTGTCTGTATTATTTCCTAAAAAATCTGAGTGGCACTGCGAACAAACCTTCGCGACTGCGACCGCTATCTTTGTTGACACTGGCAAGCTCGGATGTAACGGCGGCTTAGCTGATTGGCTACTGTGAGAATGCAGAGCCAGCAAAGGGAGGTAATATAATCATCGGGCCAAGCCGTGGATGCATCCATATACGTTACGATCACTCTCCACTATACCCTGGAGATTATCGAGGATGTACAAACTCTGGATTGGCATAACGTTTATAGTGTTACGTCTCACAGAGTGAAGTTTCGTCTTTACAGATTTCCCTCACAACTGCTCTCCGTTTTGCGTGAAGATTGCGTTTATCATTACCGCCATAGTCGATGTACCACCGGGTGTCTTGTTTACTGTCTGTCAGCTTGACTTATTTTTCATAGCTATCGATCGCTCTAGATTTGCAATAACATTAAAAAGCTGCACCCAATGCGTGGTTCTAATCACTATGTCTTGGAATGAACGTGTCACACGAGGGCGGTTACCCGAAGAGTGACGTCAAAATGGGACGGGTGAATCACCCTCCTGAGGGGACAATTGCTCCCGAATATTCATTACCAGGGTATTTCTTGGAAAGTACATGCAATGCCAAAAAATGTTTGACTGATTTCGTTTTTTCGAGCTTTATCCATATGGGTTTTTTTCATACTCATTCGCTGTGGGTATTTAAAATATTGGCACAATTCAGATTCCGTTTTGTACTTTTCCGTATAATACCAGTCTATTGCACCTTTTCTTACAAGAGTTAATACAAGTCCGAGCACACCCAGCCCCTCGATCGCCATGTATCTACTGCATCATTGACGAATTAATTACATAGAGCACGCTAGATAAAAATACAACTAATTAATGATACTTGTTTCCAATTACTCATTTGAAAGTTCTTATTATGAAATCACATGAAATACATTCATCACACAAATGGAAAACAACTTCATCATGTGGTTTTTCTGACAGAAGAACATTATATTGGCACATCGGATATAACCGTGAGTGAAGCTGGCATGCATACATGCTGCTGGCAAAATGGATATAAACGGAATTGAAAACATATATGTTACTGGTAAAACGAACACAACCAGAAGACTGCATAGAAACTTTCTTGAACCTTATAAACTAAGAATCCTGTTGGAGCAAATGAACGTAATTTCAACTTCTGTCCAAGCTGGCTACTCTACCTTTCGTCATGTATTACTGCTTTAACAGTACTACATACAATCCGAGAATATCAGCTCATGAGAATAAGTGACATGGTATGGTTGAAAGTGTTCATGAGAATAGTCTCGAATCTCGCCTCTGACGACTTCAAACGTTTAAGTTGAGCACTTAAAGACTTGACGTTTCTATGTAGTGCCATGTCGATCACACATATAGGTGTTCATAATAAACATGTATTCTCGCCCGCTACGACAACATGGATTAAAGAGGTCGTAATTAGCTCTGGGGGCACTACTTCATTCCGAGGTCAGTATCTAATCAAAGTCAGCTAGGTGTGGTAAGTAGATGTTAATAGTCGGCACATGTAGCACTAGCGCACCTTCTGCCAGGACTGATTGGATGATGGTGCGCTTAATGTCAGTTTTAGGAGATCGCTACTGGAATCTGGCTTTGATTGAGGGGGATTAGGGAAGGAATTAGACGTCCGCCTACTACCGGCTGACATGATTTCGAATGTGTGTGGTCTTTGAGAAGCCTGTTAACATACCTGTATCTCACTGGGCTTGTTGTCTTGAACTGATATCCTTTTATTATGCGATATTGTGGGTGTAAGGAATGTTTAAAGAGACAACACAATCCATCAATATGTAACAGATTTAGTGAAGCCATAAGAATTCTGTTATTTTCTCGATTAGTACGACGATTTTGTACCGGATTTATGAACAGATGGCATCTTGTTTATCCCGAAAGACCACTTGAAATACTATGTCAGTGTGTCCCTTTGAAGATGAGTCACATTTTATCACAAGTACTGTGATAAACAACATATTATTTTTAATCATCTTAATGGGAAGTTTAAATGTTTTCATAGATTTAGGATTTACAAAATATGTTTTCTCCAACAACAGCCAGTCAATGTTTCTCAAATGTTTCACTGATATGTTGAATATGAGTGCATACGAATTTTATCAATGTAATTTTGTCAATAATTTACTTTTACAATTATAGCGTGACATGTCTATTTTATAAAGCAGCAGGGCCAGATTTTTATGTGTTCTTTATTTAGTTTGCGTGGGATACGCACATAAAAGTATAAAATACATATACGGAACATCTGATTGTCAGTATTTCAACATACTGGTAGAATTAGAAATATATTCACAATCCAACTAAATGTGACAATGACGGATTAGCAGTTGTCAGGAGGAGTTGCCTGTTTTGTTGAAGCGCATTGTCAGCATCTTCCAACGCAGCAAACCATTCATTCTCCGTGCCTATGTCTGTGCCTATATCTGTTTTATAGTCATGGCCAGGTTCTGTTCCTCTCGGGTGAACACCTGCATATTAAAGGGTGCATCGTTTTGCTGGATTACGAGTTTTGAGTATGGGGGCTGGTGACGAATGTTCTGTCACAGTTGGCTTTGGCAAGTGGTAAAGAAGATAAGCAGCTTGTCGTCTGGCATAGGTATGGGTCTCCAGCTAGTGTTTACTTCTTGTTTGATGTTGGCAAAGAACTTCTCAAACTTCTCATGCTTCTTAAATCTGGGTCTGAACTGGAGGAGGAGTTTGGGGTTTCTGTACATGGCGATGGTAGTTGATAGTGTTGATTCTTGTTCGACATCTGGCCGTGCAACATCTCTGATGTGTTGTACTGTTTCAGATGCTCTGAACTATATTCAGTCTTGAAGCCGTGGTAAACAACCGCCTCCGTGGTGTAGTGGTTAGAGCGTCCGCCTGGAGAGCGAAAGGTCGCGGGTTCGATCCCCGACCGCGTCATACCAAAATACGTTAAAATATGGTACTTGTTGGTCCCTGCTTGGCGCTCGGCATTAATGGGTACAACAAGGACTGGTCGGCTCGGAGTCAGTATAATGTGTCCGAGTGGGGTATTCATGCTTCACTGCGGCATGGTATCAGTGGGCTAGCACTATAAAACCAGCTTCAGTCTGGGCTAATACAAGCAGCCGCACATACACATACATGCACGTCGTCATATGAGCGAAATATTCTCAAGCACCACGTTAAACCCAATTTCACTTCACCTCACCGTGGTAAACAGGGTTACGACCCCTTTATACACTTGACATACGCAATGTTCCCTAACAAATGGCTACTTTGAAAGGTATTGTGCTAGTCCTGCTGAGTATTTTCCTTACTGAGTGAGTTAAGATTTAAAGTCACATCGGCAATATCTCAGCCATATCGTGACTAAAACTAGTTCTAAATTTGTAATACAGACATATAATATATAAAACCCTGTCAACGAAGGACAGTAAAAATACTAGATAATCACAGCTATCAATATAAAACTAGCGAACAAAGCTAAAACATTCCAATTAAAGAAGACAATACAATGTAAAAATGGGCTATAGATCGCCAACAACTGAAGGTAGATCACCATACTAGGGACCATGGGGACTTACAGTGCCTTTGCTACCTGCATGGACCCTAGGTGGATTTACACCATCCCTTCAGCCATTGGCGACAGAAGAGAAATCTAGCCATAAATTAAAAACACACTTATTCTACGATTAAAAAGCAGGTACACTTAGATTGACTAAATGTTTTGGGACTTACGTACCCTCTCAGGAGGACAATAATTTTACAATTCTTCAACCCCCTTTGAGGATACAGCCACTAACAATCTCAGTTGCTAATCTAAACTACCAATACTAAAATATATATATATTTACAAATCACTCAACAAATCTAATTTTTTTAAAAATGCAATAATTAAATGGGAACTGACATTATTAAAAAGATCCTTCAGAGTTTTGGATTTGAAATAGACATCCCTTGTGATGGAATATTCAATGCAGTCAAGCAAGACATGCTTGACTGTGATTCTTTCATCACAAGGGATGCAAAACGGAGGATCTTCGCCTTTAAGCAAATATTCATGGGTATATCTAGTATGGCCAATGCGACATCGCCGCATAATGACCTCTTCAAACCTGGACTGACAACCCAAGTAGGTGTAACCAATGTAGGGTTTTATTGCATGTAATTTATTAATACCTACTTGGGTGTCCTGACTTCTTCTGCATTAGATCGCGGATGTATGCTCTAATGCTGGCTTTGTAATCAGAGTAAGGAATAAGAAGTGGTGTCACAGATTTGTTGAGTGCTGCCTTAGCAGCAAGATCGGCCATTGTATTCCCAGAAATGCCAACATGGCTGGGTAACCAACAAAAGACGATGTCGCATTGGCCAGTTGCAAGCTCATTATACAATTCAATAATTTCTAATAAAAGTGGATGTTTACAAGAAATATTTTTAATAGCCTGAAGGCAAGAAAGTGAGTCAGAAAAGATGATATATTGTTGATATTTAGGGTGTTTTTTAATATATTTTAAGGCTGTTAATATGGCGTTTGCTTCTGCTGTAAAAATAGAGCTGTTATCTGGTAAACGAGAAGAGATTGTTCTGGATCCCAATGACAGTGGCACATGCCACCGCGCCACCATCCTTGGACCCATCTGTAAATAAGGATTTATATGTATTATATTTACTTTTTAATTGATTATATTCTTGTTTATATTGCAAGTCATTAGTTTCTGATTTTTTAAATTGAGTGAGTGTTAGGTCGACTTGTGGCCTAACCAATTGCCAAGGAGGAGAAGAAAGAAGACGGGAAGGAGCTATATGTTCTAGCTCAATGCCAGCAGCAGAAAGGAAAGGTTTCACTCTTATACCAAGAGGCGGAACAAGAGAAGGCTTCTTGTTATACAGATCTTCATATCGGGGATTAAAGACACAGTTATATGCAGGGTTTGACTCATTGGAATAAAGTTTTGTAATATACTGTAAAGTTAATTTTATACGGCGTTGTGTAAGAGATGGCTCATCAGCCTCGACGTAGAGGCTGTCAACAGGTGAAGTTCTAAAGGAACCAAGACATAGTCTTAGACCTTGGTGGTGGACAGAATCTAAAAGTTTTAGATTACTGTTGCAGGCTCCACCATACACGATGGAGCCATAATCAATTTTGGAACGTACCAATGATCGATATAATTGTAGGAGGGTAGCTTGATCCCCCTCCCCACTTAGAATTGGAAACGACTTTCAACAAGTCAAGTGCCTTCAAGCATTTAGTTTTTTAGGGACTTGATATGGGGAAGAAAAGTTAGATGCGAGTCAAAAATTAAACCCAAGAACTTGGCTTCCTTAACGACTTTGATGGGAGAGCCATTTAGAGACAGTTCAGGGTCTTTATGCGGTTTATATTTTCTACAAAAATGGATACAATTGGTTTTGGATTTAGAAAATTTAAAACCGTTTTCAAGACACCATTTATCTATTTTGTTTAAACACAACTGCAGTTGCCGTTCAATAGTATGCATACTTTTACCGCGACAAGAAATATTAAAATCATCCACAAAAAGTGACCCATCGATTGAATCACTTAAGACCTTGGATAAACTGTTGATCTTAACACTAAACAATGTGACAGACAAAATACTACCTTGTGGGACACCCTGATCCTGGTTATAATGGTCAGACAGGGTAGAACCCACGCGGACTTGAAATTGCCTATCAGTTAAAAATTCGGATATAAACTGAGGCAAACGGCCTCGTAAACCAAAATCATGTAAATCTTGTAAAATGCCATGCTTCCATGTCGTGTCATAGGCTTTCTCTAAATCGAAAAATATTGACACTGCATGCTGCTTGTTAAGAATGGCATTCTTAACGAATGACTCCAATCGCACTAAATGGTCAATGGTACTGCGATTTTTACGAAAACCACATTGGATATTTGTGATTAAATTATTGGACTCTAAGTACCAAGTTAATCTGTTATTGACCATGCGCTCCATGGTTTTGCAAACGCAACTAGTCAAGGAAATGGGCCTATAATTTGAGGGATCTGTATGATCACGTCCAGGTTTAGGTATGGGTACAACAATGGCATCACGCCAAGATGAAGGAAATTGACGAGATGTCCAAATGTCATCAAAAATATTTAATAGTGTTTCTAAACAGGATTCAGGTAAGTGTTTCAGGAGTTGATAATGAATGTTATCAGCTCCTGTTGCAGTATTGTGGGCTTGGTCAAGAGCCGTATGAAGCTCGTGGATAGAAAAGATTTCATTATAGTCTTCCCCATTATCTGAATGAAAATTGATTTGTTTCTTTTCTTGCAATTGTTTGTATTTTTGAAATTTAGGAACATAGTTTGACGAGGAAGAATGCTTTGCAAGTGTTTCACCCAGTTTATTTGCGATATCAGATGTATCTGTTAACAATTGGTCCCCAGTTTTGAGATGATTAATGCTTGATTTGGTACCCTTACCTTTAATTCTCTGGATCATGTTCCATACCTTGGACACCGGCGTCCGTGAATTTATTTTCGAAACATAATTTTGCCAAGATTGGCGCTTATTTTGCTTAAATGTTCGACGTGCTTTAGCGTTTAAAATTTTAAATTTATCTAAATTATGCACCATTGGGTGGCGACGGAAATAGTGTTCAGCTTTTTCCGTGCCTTTCTAGCTTGTTTGCAGTCATTATTAAACCATGGTTTACGTATATGTGGATTTGTAGAGGACCTAGGAATACACTCATCGGCTATTTTGTGTAGTTCATCAGAGAATAATTGTACTGAATCAAGAGCATCAATAAAACGAGCAGGAGTTAGTTTGTCAATACAGAGTAATTCAAACAAAGGCCAGTTTGCTTTGTTGAAGTTCCATCTTGATGATGGAGCAACATCAGCAGGAGTGATTGTTTTAAGAATGGTCGGGAAATGATCACTGCCACACAAATCACTGTGGACAGACCATTCAAATTCATTAAGCAGACCGGAATCAGTAAGAGATAAATCTAGACAAGAGTACGTACCTGTACCAGGATGTAAGTATGTTTTCGAATTATCATTGAAAATACACAGATCGTTGTTAGAAATAAAATCTTCCAATATGTTCCCATTTCTGTTTGTATCAGAACTACCCCAAAGTGGATTATGACCGTTTAAATCACCCATGATGACACATGGCTTGGGGAGCTGGTCATAGAGAGTCTGAAGATCAGTCTGCTGAAGAGAAGAAGATGGTGGTACATACAGTGAGCATAATGTGAAAACGATGTTTAGAGTCAGTCTGACAGCAACAGCTTGAAGACATGTAGTTAGGGGAACAGGGCTATGTATAACACCCCGTCTAACCAAAACGGAAGAACCCCCAGTAGCTCTAGGCCCTGGAGGAGAAAAGTAGTTATATGAATTATATTGTCTTACATCAAATTGATCTGTATTTTTAAGATAGGTTTCCTGTAAACAAAATGCCGATGGTTTGAAATCTTGAATCAGTAACTGTAAATCATTATAATTGTTCCTTAGTCCTCTACAATTCCACTGAACAATATTATTTGAGCAGTTCATGGAGGCTCAATGAGAGGTCGTACATTGGAGTGGGGTTTCCTCCCATGGCTAGGGAGCGAAGAATCGACCTCTATCTCCAAAGGTTCAAACTGATTTTGAACCTTTACGGAAGGTGTCTGAGAGGAAGGCACCTCCAAATGCTGGAGAGTTCTGGTCTTATTTTTTTGATTGCTTTTTCTCTTTTCTTCCAATTTTTGATATGTTTGATTGTGCAGGTGTTGATTCCGGCACAGATACTGGTTCAGATGAATGATCCATTGAAAGTTGTGATGCTACACGTTCTGTCTGGGAAGCTGAAGAAGATATATTTGACGGAGATGGAGTGATCTGATCATCGATAATGATTTTTTCATGAACCCAAGATAGGGATGTTTGACAGGCTGTTGAAGTCAGGGAAGGTCTGGAGGCAGTGGTACGAGAGGACACTGCATCTGAGTACAATATAGTTGAAGCAGTTGAGAGAGGAACAAGCTTTTTCGCTTCAACATAGGAAATATTGTTCGTGTGTTTGATTTTTTTGAATTCTTGTTTCACGATCATATAATGGGCAGGATTTTGATGAGGCCAGGTGGTCTCCGTCGCAGTTCGCACATTTGATGTTATTGGTGCATTCAGAAGACTCATGAGCGCCTCCACAACGGGAACAGACCGTGTTGTTCCGGCAGAACTTGGACCCATGACCAAACTTTTGACATTTAAAACATCGGAGTGGAGTTGGTACATATACCTCCACCCCAATGTTAAAGTATCCGGCTTTTATACACTTCGGAAGAGTCGAAAGTGCAAATGTAAACAGATAAGTAGTAAGTTTAGTAATACTGCCATCATCTCTCTTTGTGGTAAATCGCTTTACAGCGATCACCCCTTGATTTTTCAGCTCAGCTGCAATGTCCTCCTCACTCATATCAGAAAGACAATGAGCCCTGTCTCTGACTATACCTCGGCAAGAGTTTAAAGTTCTATGTACCGAGACAACAACGGGTGTATTGACGAACTGGTTTAATAGTAACAGATTATCCGATTGTTGCTTCCGCAGACATTCCACTAACAATGATCCGTTCCGGAGACGTGTCACGCCCTTCACCTCCCCACAGACACCTTGAATGCCCTTGGAAATAGCGAATGGGTTCAGTTTCAAAGGATTGTCATCTATAGATGAAAGCACAATGAATCTTGGCCAAGAGTCAACTGAATCAGGAGATCCTTCATCTGATGATGTAGATACTACATGTCTACGTTTGTGTTTTGATGAACCAGATTGAATGGAAAAAGCCATGGTGTAGGAAAAGTGTTCAACATCCCTGCTCCCCACCCGCCATGGAGTGTCAACAAGGACGGTGTTACAGCGGAAGCCAGGCTGTTCCACCAGGGCTACAGGGATGTTATACTCCAGCAAATAAAAACATAAATAGCTGTAGAATCTGAAAGAAAAAATGTCAGGCTGGTTCGCCCATGACATCATTCTGGAGAAACACAGAATTCAGCGGTTTATATTGCCAGATTGGCCCATGAGCCACCGCCTTCTGGCATAGGACTCTAGGCATATTAATCTATTAATAATTTGTACATAATAATGCAAAATAGCCAAGACCAAAATAATAAAGTTTGTGCAAAAAGATGAACCATGCACAGGGCTCGGCGTGACCAGCCGATTGGTAGAACCGGGCCCATTCTACCACCCGTCTAGGTGAAGTAAGGGTCGAAGTGGTGTATTGGGCAAAGGAACACTGTTCCTGGAGCCCTTGCCCTCAACCACCAGAATCCCGTCCTCCACCGACACAGAACACAGGGTGGACGCAAACCCACGGCAAACAGGTTGGTGGACCCTAATGTCCCCCAGGGTCCACAACGGGGTTTGAAGGGCGCTTAGCGTTACCCAGCACCCACCACGAGGAGGTGGCCCTTCATGGGTGCCTGACTACATATATCAAACCAGAGTATCCGTTTTCCGTAAACGTTGACTGATCAACGCATCGTTAATGTTCCATCCATTATAAGTATAACATATTATTGGCAGGCCAGGGTATGCAACAACTCAATCTTCTTATTAGAAGTATATAGTAAGTAATATTGGTTTACAAATCCACCGACACCTAACACTGATACTTACTGGTATACCAACAATAGTTGTTTATTTACGTCAATTAGCATAGCTCACATATGGGGCAGGCATAGGGAGTGTGTAGTACAGATTACTCAAAAGACAGCATGAGGTGGGCAAAAGATATTCCAGACTATTCACACTGTAATCATGTCACATTCGTCTTTGGTGACGCAGATATACAAAAGCGCCAAATTCCAATAAGAATCTAGAAATATCTTCTCTCAGTTCATTTCTATAATATTTTCTGAGCAAAAGGTATACATTTGCAACACATACTTTGAAATAGCGCTCACCGGAAATCTACAGCTCATAGGCTAAAACGTTACAGCCATATAACTACGTACAAAAGCCTATCGACATTGAACGAGAAATATTCGTCTATTAACGTTCCTTTCCATTTTCATCCGGTCATTTGAACACCTGTGTCGATCAAATGGGCTTATTCTGATTTGATACCTCTAACTGACAAATCAGAATCAAGCAGTTTCCATATTCATAACATAATTTATGGCCATTATTGTATCTGCCAAGTTATTAAGCAATATAGTGATACGTTTTTCTTGGGAAAAGGAGTAAATAAATAATATTGCTTCCGTAGGTGAGCGTTATATACTTGACTCCAACTTTCCAGTTCTATAATGCTCCGTACAGGTGGTACGTTGAATTCATTATGAATACATGGAAGCATAGGCAGCAGATGAAAACACTTGTTATGTGTCAGTCAAATCAGTTAGAGAAGTCCATATTGTCAGTGCGATATGGTATCCTTAGGCAAAGCCTGTGCACAGGCTACAATAAATTTCCCATTACAAACTGATTGAATTTAGTTGTCCTATTACTTTTATGTTTGTGGATATTTTATATTTTGCTTATCTTAATTACCAAAGTCACAGTCAGCTTCCCACACACTTGACTATTATAACACGATTTAATGTTATCGCCTTCGTGATCAGAAGGTATAACCTTTACACGGTTTAACTATCATCCCTGACATAACGTATGTTGCCTAGTTCTATTATGTTCGGTTTACCTGCCTTGTCTTCTATTTGACTTTCAGTGTTACATTTGTGACATATTTATGAAAGCAGAACCGTTTACCTGATGTGAGGATTGTAACAGACCCAAGGGGTTTCTCATCAGCTTGTTTGCTATCGGTTATATTTTTGATAGCAATCTGTTAACATTATACAGTCATGTTTTGGGAGTAGATAATAGTTAGGTGGCGGTTGTGACAGGCTGATCTACGATTGGGCGAAAATGGCGTGCATGACCATGACTGGGTAATAGTGAGTGAGTTAATATTTATCGTCACATCGGCAATATTTCAGCCATATCGTGACGAGAACAATTAATAATAATATTAAAGATGAACAAAGTTAGAAATTAAAAGCCTGTTGACGAAAAAAAGTAAAACTACTAGTGTATCACAGATATCCATTCAAAACTAGAACCAAATCTAAAATATTTCAACTATAAATGACAATACAATATAAAAACAGGCTATAGATTGCCAACGACTGAAGGTAGATCACCATACTAGGGACCATGGGGACTTAAAGTACGTTTGGCTGGGTTATATGAACGGGACCTAAATATATAGCTATAACATGTTTCTATGCTTTGACGATTTCTATGACGGATATAAGTCAGCATTAAATCATAGCATCCCATCGTGGCACGGACAGGGGTCTTCTGTACCCACAACCTAACGTGCATCGAGAGGCTGATGATGGCGGTTCACGCCAAGTTGACGCCATTGTGTTTAGTCTTATGATGCTGGGCGATTGATGTCATCATCCATACACCGAATGAACCAATAAACGTTGATGTACATTAATACTTTGAAGGAGTACTCAAGATATGTCCTTTTACAGTTCAAGTCAATAGTTCATCTGTCGTAAGCACCCTGCGTCCTTCTGTCTGGTATGTCACAGTTAAGGAGAACTCATTTCTGCAAATTGTATGGACAAACTAGGTATGTGCCACAAGCAAACATTTCATTACATACCCCAGCTTACCTACATAAAGCTCTATTATTGATGTTACAGATTGACAATGAACATACTGATAGCGTGAGCATGGATTATGAACTCCTGATTATTACACCGACTCTGTAATTACACAACCGCTCGTTGGCTGGACACTGTCTATATTGTGCAATTTCACATAGCAAGACGACATTTTTACTGAAGATAATTACATGTTTTAATACTTTGTAGACATTTAGGTAAACACATACACCAACACAATCGAAAAAATACATAAACTATTGACTCTAAAATGAGCATATTTGTATATGTTCTAACTGCAAGAAGGAGCTAAGCTGAATTAGACATTATGTAATATATAAGATACATTGGAACTTTCGTGAGAAGTTTTCATATTTCATTCTTGTAACATTATTCACTCAAAGTTTCAAAACCTTTCCAAAAGCCTCACAAACAGTGCCCCAAGAAACATATCTTCTTTGTCGTGATTCAGGCGTGAGATGCCACTCGCAACAGCAAAGACTACATCATCCCCTCAATTCACTTCTTTTGTTCAATACAGTCAGCAGATATCTGCCCACAGTAGAATACTTTCGTTTAGGATTATACTGTCTCGCCGATTAAGACAAGCAGGACTGATCGACTAGTCATGTTGGAGCTCGGTCGACTTAGGTACCACTATATCCCGTATATCCGGATTTGTAAGAATGACATTGTTGAAAAGTTACCTGCCTTTCCTGGTATCTAAGCCTCTGGTTTGCGATATTTGGCGGACTGACATTAGACCATTATGACAATTTAACTTGGAATAAGTCTCACTAAACTTATATCCCCTGTTCTAGACGACTTGTAAAATACAGACTGAACGCAAGTCTTTTTTTGTAAAAGGACGTCACATGCTGGAGTTGAGAACCACCCCTCGGATCGTCTTTCATTCCATGTGTACAGCCAGGTATTTAGAATGTTTAAATGACAAACTTTGGTCCTATACTACGAATAAGCATTTAAACTGGCATAGAACAAGAACACCATGATAAGGTGCTCTTTAAGAGTATGTATTACCTGCAAGAATGTTTAGTTAGCGCCAAAGCGTTAGCAAAAACTCGAGATAATAGATAAATGCAATAAACATGAACACTGGTGGTGAGGCAATCTAATCGGAACTTTGTAACAAGCGTACTCACGAATTATTCAAAACTCCTCTTGCAGAACACGATTATAACTTTTGTTTCCTTGTGTATATTGACGACAAAATATACAGACAGAAATATATATTCAAGTTTACCTTGCTAAGAGCACAATCCCATGCTGCTTTAATTACCACGTTACCAGTTATAATCATATAATGCATGGCGACAACATGGCAACGGCTGAAAAGTACTCTTTGCAGCTTGTCTGAAAATAATACCATGTCATTCAGCTTGTGCGTTTTAACTGTTCTATGACAGTCACTCAATTTTGATATATTTCAAGCGTCGAGCCGTCCATAAGCAGAACCTATTCAGTGGAACTGCGAATATTAAAATTATCGCGAATGACATAGTATGTTTTCCCGTTATTTTCCGTTTCTTCGAAAATTACTCGATTCCAGAATGTTATATAAAACGTTACATCTACGACAAACATGTTCAGTACACATCACTTGATACACCTCCAAGATGGCATCCGTCGCACATCTGAACTAAACCAAGCTATAGTCTTGACCAATGTAAAGATATCTGATGACGCCAAACCCCAACACTAAGAGAGCGGCGTTGTAACAGTAGTGACTTCGTGTCATCGTTTGCTTCTTCGCATATTTCACAGTGCGGATTCTGTACATAATTGATGCTAAACATTGTCATAGCGACCGATTTAGGACAGCATTAGACTGAACGAACTCATAATTCCAAAGGCTGACGACCCCTAGGCCGTGACATGTGAATGTCGAGAATCACTTAATCACCATTACTGTGGGAGCTTATGCCCAAATGTTAATCCCTGTTGTACTGTATATTGACTGTCAACGATCTCTCATCAATTGTGCTACTTTTCAACTACTATTGGGGTTTATCTTGGCATTAACCAGTGTCACATGGCCTTGCAAGAGTTTGATCCAGAGGCAGAAAATGAGGATTGCTTTACCGTTGCATAACTGGACTTAGACTAGGTTCTATTGGGCACTACGCAACAGCAACCACAGCCATGTGCGTAACTGGCCCGTATAACTTCTTGTATATACATGTACCTGTAAAAATAAAACGTGTACATACAACGTGAAAAAAAGCTCCGTGTTTTTCCTGCTGAGAACTGTATACTGACCCCTTATTTTTTTTACAATATCGCCTGCATTGTTTAATCATTTGGTTCATTATGAATACAATAGAACAGATCAAGGCAATGAGCCAGTCCGCTGCGGCCTGCAGACTGGTTACTTGGCTGTATGCTTTCAATCAATCCCTTTCTCAGAATTGATATGTAATCAAAATGGCCGACTTCCGGCGCACGTGCTGTCAGAGGATAAGGGACGGAAGTAGCAGATGTGGAACTCTGGGAAACAATAACAACTCCTCTCACCGCCAGTTCCGGGATGTTTTCGATATTGTTATCATGTCGTGACCTTTGCATCACAAATAGGTCTCTAGTGAATCGATAACAATGTCTATGCTGAGTGCCCCTTGCTCACTGACCAGCTGCCTCTCAACGCATCCATGTTTGGATGAAGTATCCGATCGGTCGGTGAATATCGATATCTGCACCTTCATCGTCAAATCACAGCTGAATGTGTTGCGTGCATGCACCATCCAGCACGCATCGTCTTCTTATAATTAGAACTAAGTACAGTTTAGGAGTCAACAAAAGGTTCCTCTACTAAATACCAGTCTCATTTATTTATCACGTATGAAACGCGTGTCTATGAATAGTTTGCCAATTCTCATTTTTCTCTGTATTTATATTACGCAAACATACGACCATATTTGGTACTTGATAAACTGGCCAGTACGCGGCCAGTACTTTTCAGAACGTGCTGACGCACAATATCTTCAGATTCTCTCATCAGTTTGTATTGAATATGGATACTGCATATGAAAGCAACTTGGGATGACTGTTAGTATAAATATGTTATAATGAGCAGCGTTTAATAGGGAAACATTCAAAACAGGAACAGATACCATTCAGAAATAATACATCGAGCAATGTTTTAACCTATTACATATTTGAGGCATAGCAAAGTTGAATCCCTGAACAAAGGTTCAAATGATGAAATGTCCACGCATCGTTGTGCATTATCATCTGTAACATTTCTGGGCATGCACAAAGTCATGTTCATGGAACAAGCTATACTGCTAAATAGAGTACAGACTCAAGCACAGTTATTACTCAGTTTTACAACCAAAGTATATTTGCATTTCACGTGATCGAACGTTTCTGTTGTGGTAAATCTAAAATCAAAGCAGTCTGGTCAAGTGGAAGCCTTCCAGGGCGATTTACAGATTGTGTTACGTAATTATTATATCCCTAGACAGCTGAGACAAGCTGAAGTATGTCAATATATCTAACAACATCATAATGGAAGTGTCTCATGCTATCCACAGAGCTTGGGTGTCTGCATGTAGAAGTGCACAACAGATATACTCATAGGGGAATATAAATAATATATAGTCTGTTTGCAGTGAAAACGTTCCGATGAATTTCCCTTTAACGAAAACGTAAATCAAATAAAGTGAAATTAGAAGTGCGAATCCTCATGATTTTACCTTGCCAATTGAACATTTAAATCTCAGAAGTTTATTCAACTTAGTATAAAAGTTGTTTAACAAACGATCATAGTTTCAAATCGCTATTATTGGTTTGCATTACAAGGGGGTATGGATTTTAAATGAAACACCGAGAACAAGAAGGGCTAGTCTAAGTTAACGCTCATCACGTACTGCACGTGCATTTGTTTCAGTGTTCCAACTACTGCGTTTACTCCCTTGTAATACAAACCAATACAGTGGACAGTACCGTGACGTATGTAAGTGTTTCGAGTTGCTGATTAATCCAAACAAACATATACATTGAAATCGTTCAGAAAAGAGTTTAAGGATGACGTGAATTCAAAATATGAAAACAGTTGCAAGCACAGGTTCCCGTGCAACTATTGTATCGAATCAAGTAGGTAAGTAACAATGCATATGGCTTTCGCCCTGGTATCTTTTACAACTGCTTCATTACATAAACCGAAAAGCGTTACTCTTAACCCTTTCTCACACTGCCTCAATTCCCCAACGACGTACAGCGGCTCAGACGTCACATCAACAACACTTCCACGTTCTTAATGCTGTTAAGTATCGCCTAGCTGAATGTCTACTACTGTTAGAACGAAGTAAAATTAGTGACCCTTTAGAGTTAGTTAAAACCGTAATGTATGTTAGATTTTGGTATTACATTTTTTAAGATAAATCCTCTGAATCTCTCTGTTTGCCTGATTGCAAAACTATTCACCCAATTCTCTCAAAACTGCTGTCTTTGCATGATGTATGCAATGTAAAATGGATATTCCTCATTAAAATCGCCAGTGTAGTACCAGCTAATTATGAAACTCGAGTGCCCGCTTACCCCGAGGCTTCATCGATACCTTCTGCTGTACTTTGTAAAGTGATTAGCGTGTCGGCATTGATAATACAATATTCCTGTGTTCCTAATGTCAAATGTACCAATTAGAGCATGGATGGTGGTGAAACTGTCCAAGTGTCTGGCCCAGCCAAATAGATGATTAGAGGCCCATCTCTCAGAATAACAAGTGTAAGCAACTCGACACTAATTGCCCATATGAGAAACAATTTCACCAACGCTTCTATCCACTTTGTTTGCCTTTGGCGAAGGTTGATTGTTGGCCTCAAGATTATGCGTGTAGAATAACAATTAATGTTTCTTATAGAGACCAATAATAGTGTTATCAGAAGAAATGGACTTTCTCACAATTTTTCGGTGTCGTCAAGTTACTGACCATGTGTACTATTGTATCACCATTACAAACATAAACATGTAACTAGAAAACGAAAACCAGAACAAGCATTGGATTTTACTGAAGTCCGTTGGTCGTTTTTAGCTGCATATGTCACAACCAGATATTTTCTTCATGAGTTTGTGACCTTAAATAGAACTGATCAAAACAATTTTACAGCAAGCATTTTTTTTCACCAGTTTACGTCATTAAATGTTTTTTTTCAAACTCTGTCTGGACAATCCACCCATTACAAAAGATTAAGATTTATCATCCAAAACTGTGTTCCACAGGAGATATCGCTTGTGTGAGATCAAACGATATCTCCTAGGAGATATCGTTTTGACAGTAGATTTTGTGCAATGCCCTGACAATGCTATGACGTCATGTACTTGATGACGTCACAATGCTATGACATCGCTGCACTGCAAGTCTAATGGCAGCACCATGTTCAGAGATGTACATTTTTCATTGAAAATTAATGAAGAGTGATTTTGGATGATAAATAGAATCTCACCCTCGTGTCTTCTGATATCATATATATCAACACTCGTTGATAAAAGTAAAAATATCCTCGGCAAGCCTCGGATATTTGTAACTTTATCAACTCGTGTTGATATAATTGATATCAGAAGACACTTGGGTGAGATTCTCTATGTCTTGGAACAACGTCGTTCGTACAGAATGCCGGAGAAGCATGATTAGAATATTGGAGTACGACATAAAAAAAGAAAGCTAGTGTACATATTGGGATTGGTTTGATCACGCAATGTGAGATTTTATTCACTTTGAGATATATTTTAGTTATATCAAGACATGCCAGCATAGTGTTTGAGCAAACGAGTGCTGCATGTTGACGTTATATTGGTGAAACCAAGGGCATGGTGCTGAATAACTAGCAGTCATGGATCCTGGCATATGTATTGGGCGCACTTCTGCACGGCGAAATGATACCCCTCAGACAACTTACCCCACTCAAGCCTCAATGTAGAGTGGTTTATCTGCATGGTTTCAGTCGTTATTCTATCACATGGAAAACATACGATCCGCTGCTAACAAAATATTTCTCTCTCGAAAGTGATTCTCAGATCGCTGCTTTACACACATACATGTTGGATTTGATAAAAGATCTGTATTGTTGGTATCTACATCAGATGCTTGTGGATTGTCATAACCAACACTGAAACTAAATAAACGTTTATTCTCTTTGGAAATGAAGAATAGGTATATGACCAGCACCTAATTACTAAGCATAAGACAAAGTTTATTTAGATTATTGTTGCATTGGGTAGCAAAGGAAACCTGTTATTCTTAATTCTTTAATTATATAGTGCACAATTTCTCCGTCAGCGGGTTGATGTCTACATGGTGTTTTCACACTTTTGCATTGGGTTCTGGCAAACCGTGAAGATCTTGGTTAGAACTAGTCATCAGCAACCAATGCTTCTCGAAGATGGAGGAGCGTAGGATCAGGCTCTCTGACGAATGTCGTCGTATCCACGTTGATCGATGCCCATTGTTTGGTCTAGACTCTATCAGTCATATAGCTGGAATATTGCTGTGTGCGGAGTTAAACATCCAAACAAATTTGGTTCCGGGAGCCGAACTTGTTTTCAGAATAGTGAGATGCAAATCTATGGATCTCCTCTAGCGTATAAGTAATGATGACTTAAATAAACTCTCACAATCACAACTAAAGGTAGGAACTTTTCGGTTTTTAGGTTTTCACTGTGCATTATAGAGGTATATCACAAAAGCTAATTACATTTTATCCCTGTGATAATGTCACTGAGTGTAATATATGCTGATTAGTGTGATCTTATACCTTGGGAAGCGATGATTAAAACAAATGGTTGCATCTATTTCCTCCGTCATCTAACAAATCACAGATGCTTGTCAGAGTCACAGACATAAGTCTGCCGAAGTGGCTGATTTGTTACCTTAATCAGGTTCTGTGAAGACGTTGGCATTAAATGTAAATTTCCCTTTCTGACGAGGTGGATAAGTATGAGACTGAAACTCCATCTTTGTAATTCTTCACTGGTATATCTTCATAAAATATTCGGGTGCTAAAGTAAGACATGATTGCTATTATGTTGAAGACACGCATGGTGATCTGGAAACTGTGAAGGCTCGTCAAACACTCTCTGCAAATTATCCCTCAACATTGTATAGATTGCTGATGAACACAACTGTTTTTAGGTTTACAGATAACATGGCTGTCCTTGTTACTATGGTTAATGGAAACACTAATATGCTATGGGATGTATATACTCAAGAATTGGTGTTGCTTGCCGTGACGTTGACGTTTCCGTACGTCGATGCTGTACATCCGGCACAGAGATGGAAATGTTGTTGGAAGCCTCTCAGAATGTGCACATAACATGCAAGTTTCAGGATATCTAAATTCAATTACTTTCAAGTCGTCCCCTAGTCTGACACGAATGGAAACTTAGGTATTACTTTGTTTTATTCTTTTATTCCGTTTTGTAGAAGAGCTTTTTGCATGACTTCGGCGAAAAGGCCCCCACGATCAGCCACAGCAGGTTTAATTATTGATTTTACCTATGCACAATGATGACCATTATCAAGACTCTGGAGTGGTATGTTCAGCAGAGCTTTAAGTGACAGTAAATCACAGCTCATTCCCCTTCGGCCATTATCATTTTTAGATAAAGAGTGAGTGAGTGAGTGAGTGAGTTAAAACTTAACGTCACATCGGCAATATTGCAGCCAGTTCGTGACGAGAACAGTTTATGTCAATATTCAAACCAATAAATGTATAACGTAAAAACCTGTCATCGAAGGACACTAAAACAACTAGAATATTACAGCTCTTAATTTAAAACTAGTACGCTATCATAAAAATATATCACGAGAGACAACAGTACAATATAAGTACGGGCTATAGATCACCAGCAACTGAAGGTTGATCACCATACTAAGGACCATGGGGGCTTACAGTACCTTTGCTACCTACATGGACCCTAGTTGGATTTACATCATCCCTTCAGCAGCCGGCGATTGTAGTCAAATTTAGCCATAATTAAAATCACAAAAAATCTACGCTTAAAATCCTGGTAAGTTTGAAATTTACTTGGATAGTTTTGGGACTTACGTACCCTCTCAGGAGGACATTTAGATAAAGAGCTCGTGTACAACTATCTACCGAAAATAATCAAGACCAATGTGTTTGTTGAGATCTTCCTTTTCAGTTTGATGTCAACTTGAACTTACATGTGCATGTTTATCGCGCTTACTCCATAACTTAAGGTGCTTGAAGATGAACATGTAAAAAATTGCTTTGTTTCATTAAAGTCCACAGACTTTTAAGAAAGGACAACGATGTATTCAATGTATTTTAAGCACTGTTATTTCAGAAATGACTGAGTATACAAGGTCAACATTCACATTATCCTTTCATCTTGCTGGATACCCTTCATTGCTGGTAAACAGAGGGACGTTTCGAACAAAGTCACTCGCCTTATGAGATACCAATCTCCAGTGTATAATCCTGTAAGTCAGTCTTTGATATATAATGCCAAAAGCCTCAAGACATTTTACCAACATACACCGAGATGAGGTTATTGACAGGCGTGCGGTTATGCCTGCAGTGAGACAAGTGTACAGCCGAAGTTAATGTTGAAAATGTTGACCATGTCAGAAATACCATGACTGCACATGACATGTCATATCATGCTTGTCGGGCGTTGGACTTGTCTGTTAGAATCATGACTCCCAAATATTGTTATCTGTATACAAAACAATACGAGAAATTATATCTCAGATTCAATCTGAGTCATTCCATACAGTTTCTGTTGTCGCAACAAGAACCGACTTTGTATACTCTCAAGAACAACTCTGAGATACGTTACTTGCTTATTGCTGTGAGACAGAAGGGCGGCCCAACGGCTTGGAGACGTTCATCCTCATTACGGTCAGTCAGCCCCACACATGAGGAAAATATATCAGTTGTCTACAAATCTTAAGATCACGAGAGATCAAAAAGTCACAGAAGCAGGAGAAATACATTTAGATTTGCGACGTACGTTCCCTATTTGCCTTCCACATGTAAGAGTTTCTTTCATTTCCATTGATCCCAGAATCTGTCAAGTGGACAAAATGCCCCTTGAAAGACAAGTTAGTAAAAGCTATGGCGATTGGTTTTCAAATGTAAAACTGTTTTATCCGTATATTGAGTCCTTAAATGGCAGTGATATCAACCTCGCTGCGGTGCCTTCAAGTAAAATCGAATCAACCTTTTATTGAGATTTTGCATTCCTATACAACAGTCCGTGACTTAATAGTTTTCAAAAGAGAAAGCAATTTCCTTGCTACAGTCATCTTGGAGAAGCTGTATACTGTCCTAACTTAGGTATCGATTTTCGTGAGATCGTTTCTAATCAACCTGCTTTAAATATGTTCCTTCTGATGACCGTTATCCAACTCAAGTCACAAATACCCGCTATGACGCTAGAACTAGATTAAAATGCGACACTTTTGTTGAACTTTTTCGACAACTTATTTAACGTTTTCAAGTGATGTGTTTCTAAGAATGCACACTGCACGCCAACATTAATAAATGACAGAAACAATGCATAACATATTTTACAAATATTCGAATACATTGCAGAGCATTATATGCCCCCAATGTTATTCTACAGACTTATGGGATGTTGAGCATGGTTAGCTCAGTTGTCGGAGGCTCCGTCATTCACAAGGCAGCATTGTGTCCATCAGAAGCAAACCTCGCACTTTCACAGGCCCTGGTACGGACATACGTTTCACATGCTTCATTTTGATCTCTTAACTTTCTCCAGAATCTGCATATAACCCAGCTGCGTGATGTCAGATATCATATATACATGGCTGACTAAATTGCATTTATCGTCACAAACCTGTCATTTAGATGTAATGAATTTATTAACCCAAAGTAATGCACTGTTGTGACGTAACATCTTGATTTAGAAATATCTCAGCTACCGAATTAATAATCAATAAATTTCTTAGCCCTTTTGGGATTGCATCTTAAATTTTAATAGGAACGTATATATCCGAAAATAACCACTTTGTCTTCTACAGCAATTATTATGACAACATACCATCGCCAAACTGCATAAATCATCTGTAGAATCCATCATTAAATCATCATATGTGTTTGTTTTATAAACGACACCATAGTCTTATGGCACGAGTTGTGATGCTATATATTTATTAACACAAAGCAAAACCATGATCATTGTATTGTTGCATTCCATGGTGGACCGCGACACGATTTAAACAGGACGGACGCATTGCAGACAAGGAAGCAGGATTGCTGTACATCAAAGATGCTTTATGTTCCTTTGTTGGACTTAAAATTTCCCTGGTGAACAATCGGTGCCGCATTGTGAGTGTTTGGTCTATAGATATTGAGGCCATGTCTGTCTGAGTCATAATGCATCGTCGACCTATTGTCAATGTGCATATTCAATACAGTACACACTATCATTCAGTGCTAATAAACATTATGCCTACTGATAATACACAAAGTGTTTAAAAAGATGGCATCACCGTGGTCGGTCGGTCGGTCATGACCAAATCGAGAAAAGATCAACGTTCTTGACTCACCGTAACTTTTTATATGATCAATGAAGTAATAACTTTTTAATTAATATTTCGCGTTAGTTGTAATAACGAAATTTTATGTTCTCATATCTTATCAATTTAATGCACTTTAAACACTGTTACAAAAGGAATAACACTGTCACATAACAATGTTATTACTAGTATCTGGCATTAACATGGGTCCATAAATCAGGGATGTGTAAAAATGTATAATTTAAATGGAATACAACTCACCAGCAATAGAATACACGGCATATACAGTAATACACTTGCATCAGCACTGTAACGCCACATTTTGATGTGCATTCATCACTTTACCAGACGAATGTCAATAAGTCAATGAAGTATAATTATATATGCCGATCCCATCCCAAATCTGCCCCAAGCCCCAACCAAACGCAAACCAAATTTGGTAAGCATTTGTTAAGCCGCTGCTAAGCAGTTGGTAAGCATTTGCTAAGCAGTTGGTAAGCATTTGTTAAGCATTGCTAAGTATTGGTAATCAGTTGCTATGCACTAGAGTGAGTGAGTGAGTTAAGAGTATAAGTCACAACGGCAATATTTCAGCCATATCGTGACTAAATCAAGTTATAAATATATGAACAGTGAAAGGTAAATTATAAAATTATGTCAACGAGAGACAGTAAAACATCTAGATTATCACAGATATAAATATAAAACTAGTAATTAAATCTAAATATGTTTACTATACATGACAACACAATATAAAAACAGGCTATATATTGCCAACGACTGAAGATAGATCACCATACTAGGGGCCATGGGGACTTACAGTACATTTACTTCCTGCATGGACCCTAGCTGGATGTTCACCATCCCCTCAGCCGTTAGCAATTGAGACACATCTAGCCATACATTTGAAAAGACACATATACTACGATTAAAAAACCCCTTTAACCCCCTTTGAGGACACAGCTACTAACAATTTGAGTTACTCATGTAAACTTCCATTCATAATATATTTATCTATTTACAAATCTGATTCTTTAAAGAATGCAATAATTAAACGAGAACGTGTATTAATAAAAAAGATCCTTCATAGTTCGTGATTTGAAATGGTTATCCCTTGTGACGGAATATTCAACACAGTCAAGCAAAACATGCTTGACCGGGATTTTTTCATCACAAGGGATGCAAAACGGAGGATCCTCACCTTTCAAATGGATATTCATGAGTATATCTTGTGTGGCCAATACGACATCGTCGTATGATGACCTCTTCAAATCTGGACTGACAACCCAAGTAGGTATAACCAATCTAAGGTTGTATTGCATGTAATTTATTGATACCTACTTGGGTGTCCCACTTCTTCTGGGGGCGGTGGGGTAGCCTAGTGGTTAAAGCGTTGGCTCGTCACGCCGAAGACCCAGGTTCGATTCCCTACATGGGCTCAATGTGTGAAGCCCATTCCTGGTGTCCCCCGCCGTGATATTGCTGGAATATTGCTAAAAGCGGCGTAAAACTAAACTCTGTCAGTCAGTCAGCCTTAAATTTGAATTTCTACAAGGATGTGTTCATTCATGAAGACAGTATATCACAGATGAGTACAACATTTGAACATACAAAACACTCTCCAACGCCATTCTTAAACACGTTGCCAAGTGACTGGTTGCGTAAGTTGGTCATTTGCATCAGCTAAGATATCCCACATGACAAACAAACCTTGAAGAAGTAAACTCGTGTGTGCTGACCGTCAACTGAGACCATTGCAGTAGCGCCGGGTGCTGCTGCCGCTAAGATATGAAACAGTCTTCATTACCAGGAAGGAATGGAATACATGTGGATATGACACCGATATTTCGTTTTATTCACTTTGCATGACGGCCCATCAATGGCTAGATCTTCGACGCCTGTTCTGTCACCAGAAATCAATATCTAGTTGATCGTCATGACGGTTAAGGGGACTTTCAGGAACGTGGGTGAAAGAAGGGAAGTTCCATAAAAACATTTAACTGCATCCAGTGTGATGGTTGTTTTAATCTTTCTCATTGTAATTCTTATCGTTGAATATGTATTTCCCTCAACAACAATATTGCCGATACTTCAATAACCATTTTCCATACGACACTCACAAAGCTCATATATATTTATGTCATTTGTGAGAAAACAAATACCATTTTTGCATTGACTGACATTTTCTGTCGGAAAAAGGTGTTGTTGGAGAATTCCTTTCAACATGTTCTCTAGCTTATGTAATAGGCAGGTTTCTGTGGACACGTGTACATGCTCGTGTGATAAATATGCCAAGTGTTTGTTTTTTAAATTTTTATAAGCGAGGAATTGTAAACCAAATCATGTTTGTTGTGAAGGTTGTAATCAAGTTAGATCAACCCACAGGGACAGTCAGGCCTTCAAACTTTCAGTATGAAGCTTGCAGTTTCAGAAGGAAGTAGTAATGAGGCCTTCTAACTTTCAGTATGAAGCTTGCAGTTTCAGAAGGAAGTAGTAATGAGGCCTTCTAACTTTCAGTATGACGCTTGCAGTTTCAGAAGGAAGTAGTAATGAGGCCTTCTAACGTTCACTATGAAGCTTGCAGTTTCAGAAGGAAGTAGTAATGAGACCTTCTAACTTTCACTATGAAGCTTGCAGTTTCAGAGGAAGTAGTAATGAAGCTTGCCTTCTAACTTTCATGAGGCCTAACTTTCAGTATGAGCTTGCAGTTTCAGAAGGAAGTAGTAATGAGGCCTTCTAACTTTCAGTATGAAGCTTGCAGTTTCAGAAGGAAGTAGTAATGAGGCCTTCTAACTTTCACTATGAAGCTTGCAGTTTCAGAAGGAAGTAGTAATGAGGCCTTCACTAACTTGCAGTTTCAGAAGGATGTAATGCCTTGCTTTTTCAGAAGCTTGCGGTTTCAGTAGTAGTAATGAGACCTTCTAACTTTCAGTATGAAGCTTGCAGTTTCAGAAGGAAGTAGTAATGAGGCCTTCTAACTTTCAGTATGAAGCTTGCAGTTAAAGAGGCAGAAAGCTTGCAGTTGCAGTAATGTAATGAGCCTTCTAACTTTCAGTATGAAGCTTGCAGTTTCAGAAGGAAGTAGTAATGAGACCTTCTAACTTTCACTATGAAGCTTGCAGTTTCAGAAGGAAGTAGTAATGAGACCTTCTAACTTTCACTATGAAGCTTGCAGTTTCAGAAGGAAGTAGTAATGAGACCTTCTAACTTTCACTATGAAGCTTGCAGTTTCAGAAGGAAGTAGTAATGAGGCCTTCTAACTTTCAGTATGAAGCTTGCAGTTTCAGAAGGAAGTAGTAATGAGGCCTTCTAACTTTCAGTATGAAGCTTGCAGTTTCAGAAGTAAGTAGTAATGAGGCCTTCTAACTTTCACTATGAAGCTTGCAGTTTCAGAAGGAAGTAGTAAAGAGGCCTTCTAACTGTCAGTATGAAGCTTGCAGTTGCAGAAGTAAGTAGTAATGAGGCCTTCTAACTTTCAGTATGAAGCTTGCAGTTTCAGAAGGAAGTAGTAATGAGACCTTCTAACTTTCACTATGAAGCTTGCAGTTTCAGAAGGAAGTAGTAATGAGACCTTCTAACTTTCACTATGAAGCTTGCAGTTTCAGAAGGAAGTAGTAATGAGACCTTCTAACTTTCACTATGAAGCTTGCAGTTTCAGAAGGAAGTAGTAATGAGGCCTTCTAACTTTCAGTATGAAGCTTGCAGTTTCAGAAGGAAGTAGTAATGAGGCCTTCTAACTTTCAGTATGAAGCTTGCAGTTTCAGAAGTAAGTAGTAATGAGGCCTTCTAACTTTCACTATGAAGCTTGCAGTTTCAGAAGGAAGTAGTAAAGAGGCCTTCTAACTGTCAGTATGAAGCTTGCAGTTGCAGAAGTAAGTAGTAATGAGGCCTTCTAACTTTCAGTATGAAGCTTGCAGTTTCAGAAGGAAGTAGTAATGAGACCTTCTAACTTTCACTATGAAGCTTGCAGTTTCAGAAGGAAGTAGTAATGAGACCTTCTAACTTTCAGTATGAAGCTTGCAGTTTCAGAAGTAAGTAGTAATGAGGCCTTCTAACGTTCACTATGAAGCTTGCAGTTTCAGAAGGAAGTAGTAATGAGACCTTCTAACTTTCACTATGAAGCTTGCAGTTTCAGAAGGAAGTAGTAATGAGACCTTCTAACTTTCAGTATGAAGCTTGCAGTTTCAGAAGGAAGTAGTAATGAGGCCTTCTAACTTTCAGTATGAAGCTTGCAGTTTCAGAAGGAAGTAGTAATGAGGCCTTCTAACTTTCACTATGAAGCTTGCAGTTTCAGGAGGAAGTAGTAAAGAGGCCTTCTAACTGTCAGTATGAAGCTTGCAGTTGCAGAAGTAAGTAGTAATGAGACCTTCTAACTTTCAGTATGAAGCTTGCAGTTTCAGAAGTAAGTAGTAATGAGGCCTTCTAACTTTCAGTATGAAGCTTGCAGTTTCAGAAGGAAGTAGTAAAGAGGCCTTCTAACTTTCACTATGAAGCTTGCAGTTTCAGAAGTAAGTAGTAATGAGACCTTCTAACTTTCAGTACGAAGCTTGCAGTTTCAGAAGGAAGTAGTAATGAGGCCTTCTAACTTTCAGTATGAAGCTTGCAGTTTCAGAAGGAAGTAGTAAAGAGGCCTTCTAACTTTCAGTATGAAGCTTGCAGTTGCAGAAGTAAGTAGTAATGAGGCCTTCTAACTTTCAGTATGAAGCTTGCAGTTTCAGAAGGAAGTAGTAATGAGACCTTCTAACTTTCACTATGAAGCTTGCAGTTTCAGAAGGAAGTAGTAATGAGACCTTCTAACTTTCACTATGAAGCTTGCAGTTTCAGAAGGAAGTAGTAATGATTGCAGTTTCAGAAGGAAGTAGTAATGAGGCCTTCTAATTTTCAGTATGAAGCTTGCAGTTTCAGAAGGAAGTAGTAATGAGGCCTTCTTACTTTCAGTATGAAGCTTGCAGTTTCAGAAGGAAGTAGTAATGATTGCAGTTTCAGAAGGAAGTAGTTATGATGCGTTCTAACTTTCAGTATGAAGCTTGCAGTTTCAGAAGTAAGTAGTAATGATTGCAGTTTCAGAATTATGAATTAATATTTTAGTATACAATGGAATACACAATATGTCGAATCACCTACGTTATTCATACAATCCTTAACGACAAGACTAAAAGATATGTATATTCAAACATGGTGTGAAAGGATATCCTTATCAAATAAATGCATGTATTATTCATTGTTCAAAAAAAGCCATAGTCCTTGAGTCTTACCTATCCTGTGTTAATGTTAAAAAGGCACGATTCAGATGCTCTTCTCATGATTTGTTGATTGAAAGAGGCAGATATATGAATGTAAAAAGAGAAAATAGAATATGTACACTTTGTAATTTTAACGAAATAGAAGATGAATTACATTTGCTCCTAATATGTACATTTTAAGACCGGTTGCGAACAAAATATATTAAAAGATATTACTATGTCCATCCAAATGTGATAAAAGTCTCCTCACTGTTAAGTAGTAAAAATCCAGTGCTTCTACAAAATATTTCAATGTTCATTTACTATGCTATGATTACCCGATCTAAATTCCTCTCAAATGTAACATAACTTTATGTACTATAGGCCTGTGGCCTTCTCAGTGCAAATAAAGATTATTATTATTATTATACAGTAAACCACGGTTGTAACATTCGCGCTTATAGGTAACTGATGGATATAACGAACTGTTTTCTTTCGTCCAGAGCATTGCTTTAATTACAGTTGAAATGTGTATAACGGACTACTGTTAGAACGGAGTAAAATTAGTGACCCTTTAGAGTTAGTTAAAACCGTAATGTATTTTAGATTTTGGTATTACATTTTAAAGATAAATCCTCTGAACCTCTCTGTTTGTCTGATTGCAAAATTATTTACCCAATTTTCTCAAAAGCTCTGTCTTTGCATGATGTATGCATGTAAAATGGATATTCCTCATTAAAATCGCCAGTATAGTACCAGCTAATTATGAAACTCAAGTGCCCGCTTACCCCAAGGCTTCATCGATACCTTCTGCTGTACTTTGTAAAGTGATCAGCGTGTCGGCTTTGATAATTCAATATTCCTGTGTTCCTAATGTCAAATGTACCAATTAGAGCATGCATGGTGGTGAAACTGTCCAAGTGTCCAGCCCAGCCAAATTGATGAATAGAGGCTCATCTCTCAGAATAACAAGTGTAAGCAACTCGACACTAATTGCCCATATGAGAAACAATTTCACCCACGCTGCTATCCGCCTTGTTTGCCTTTGGCGAAAGTTGATTGTTGGCCTCAAGAATATGCGTGTAGAATAATTGTTTTCGTATACATATTTATCATAGTGTTTATCAGAAGAACTTGACATTCGCATAAATTGTCTGTGTCGTCAAGATACTGACCATGTATAATATTTTATCATCTAATGGAGGGTGTTATCGGTGCAATAAAGCAATCTGATAAACTTGGTATCCAAATCTGACTATGCAAATTAGGTCAATCCACGAACTACTTTCACAAAACTCTATACACGCCATGCAAATCCTGAAACGTAAATATTTCATTGATGACGTCGTCGCGAGTTTACATTGTTTGTAAACAAACATGGCTGCCCCCATTCTCAAAATTGGTGACTCTGTAAGATTTGATGACCGAGGTTCTGGAGTCGTTACTGCAGTAATTGACTTTGGAAAACATGAAACGGAGTACTTCGTTCAATTGAAGGTACGGATTATGAGGTACGACTAAGAAAGGTACCAACGAAGGATTTCGATCTATCGATCACAATACTGACGACGAATCCGTTCCGTAAGGTATCAGAAACTGATATTGATGAGGTGATTACCCGCAGTGAAATAGAAACACTGCCAGGAAAACCCTGCCCGATTTTGTTGTTCTTTTTAGACAGAAAGATATTATTTTAAGCATGAGTTATGTTTGCACAGTATTAGTGACTAGGCACAACTATATGCCGCCGTCATGAACGACCTTCACCTTGCTGTACCGCTAAGTATTCTTACTCGAATGCTCGATTATCTTCATATAAATTCACGTACGATTTGCTTCTACAGGGCTCCCACAGGTCAGGGAAATCTCAGGGAAATTTGGCATTTCTCTGAAAGTCAGGGAAAAGTCAGGGAATTTTTATATGTTTTCAAGAGTCAGGGAATATTCAGGGAATTTGGGGTTTAAGTCAGGGAAATTTAGGGTTTTGGTCAGGGAAAAATAAGACTCAGAATGTCGCTCATCAGGTATGGTAGTAGTCAAAGTCAAAGAAGCAGCACGTGTTACAGACATTTCATTAAATAAATTACAGTTCAGATAAGAGATTGCTTTTAAGCATAACAGCATGTTTTACATAAAGCCCTACATTACATATTACATTTTCATTTGCTGGAGGATAGAATGGAAACAAAGTCACTTGAAGAATATTTCTACAGATAATTATTTTTTCCCATGTATTGTTTTCTTAAATCAACTTAATGTGAATTTAATCTTCTACAGCCGGGTGACATAACAGACATATTCTTCTATGAAGCACAATCGGTTGGATTTGTGAATAAAACAATATGAAGCCTATTTTCCGGGTTAAAATTCCAAAATTCTGGGAAACTGACATAAATTTGATAAGAGCCTTCTTAGCATGAATGCGGGGGGTTATAGTCGACGCCTTGCCCGTCTGTCTGTCCGTCCATCCGTAATCATTTTGTTTCCGGAGAATAACTCTAAAACGGTTGAATGTTTTTAACAAAACTTTGCAGATATATTAAACAGAACCTAAAGTGGTGCCTTTGACTATTTACATATTTTTGTCATTTTTCTTTTTCTTGGTTGCCATGGAAACGTTTTAGACTGTTCTTAAAGGGAGTGGTCGGCTTTGTTTCCGGAACACAACTCAAAACCGTTTAATATCTTTCAACAAAACTTGGCAGATATATCAAACAGAACCTAAAGTGGAGCCTTTTGCTATTTACAGATTTTTGTCATATCTATTTTTCTTGGTTTCCATGGAAACATATTGGAATTTGTCTAACAAAATAAAGTTCAACTTTAAGTAACTGTCAGATGATTTGCTCTTTCATATTTGTATGGGCTGGGGGATTTGTCATCTTCTGATGACTCTTGTTTAGTATGGAAAAACACTAATCCGAGATAGGCATAGTGATTAACAATAGATAATTGATTGCCATTCAAAAACATCTTCTTTATAGGCAACAGATCCACCTCTTCTAAAGATAACTATGTTAACAGATAATTTTCCATTCATTTGTATACTGTTCCAAAATAGTATAAATAGTATGATGGCTATGGTGGTTTCTTGCAAATTGTGAAAGCCAATATTGGCCAAAAATACCCATATAAGTTTCATTGTTAAAGTACAGTATAGGTTTATAATATGCCCTATGTTCTGACATTTGCTGTTTATTCACAAAATTGAAAGTGGTTTAATGATGTTCATAATCTAGTTGTCATGGTTGTACTGAATGTATAGTTGCATCTTGCATGTTTATTCTTTCCAAATACGCCTTTGATAATTACAACATTTTGTGATAATGAAGAAATGTGTTCCTGACTTTGAATGAAACAATTCAATTAAATCATTAGTTTCACATTTATGCTCTTTGTCAAAAGCCTTTAATATAAAATACAAAGTTTTCAGATTATATATTACTGACTTCACCTGTGAATATATATTTGATGGTCACGGTCAAATGTTTCTAATAGTATTATGTAACATTGTGGCAGGAGAGTCAAGGAAAATTTTCTTCATCACAAATATCAGTGTGTTGGTTAATGTAATAAATTAACAAATATTGTGTGTATTTATGATATGTGTGAAGGAAATATCTGAACAGGGTGGTTAGGACTGACTGAAAGGGAGGAAGAAGGCCAGTTTTTACACTTAAATGGTCAGGGAAGAATCTATACTTGTCAGGGAAAAGTCAGGGAATTTTGGCCTGCAATGCCTGTGGGAACCCTGTTCTATATTTAGAGTAAGTTTAAGAATGACATTATATGATCAAGAGATTATTAGCCTCGTGTGTTTCCGTATCATTACTATCATATATTAGGAATAAAAATTATGTATTAGGCTCGCATAATACAATTTTTATTCCTAATATATGATATTAATGATACAGAAACACACTCGGTTAATAATCTCTATTTATCACCTTTCACAAACATAAATATGGAAAACTGGAAAACGAAAACGTTTTTATTGCAGTCCAGGGATTGTTTTCAGCTGTTGATGTCCAAACCAGATATTTACTTCATTCAATTGTAATCTTCAATAAAAATGATATAAACAATTCTGCTGTAAACAATTGTCTTAAAACTGTTTATGGACAACCCACCCATTAGAAAAGATTACTTGGAACAACGTCCAATGCCGTGAGTCGTGATTAGAATGTTAGAGTATGACATTATTAGAAAGCTAGTGTACATATTGGGATTGGTTTCATCACGCCATGTGAGATTTCAGTCACTTTACAATTTATTTCAGGTAAATCCAGACATGCCAGCATATCTTTTTTAGCAAAAATCTCTGCATGTTGAAGACGTTATTGGTGAAACACCCAACCAATTGCATGGTGGTGACTAATTAGCAGTCATGGATCCTGGCATATGTATTGGACGTACATCTGCACGGCGAAATGAGGCCTCCTCAGACAACGTACCCCACGCACGCCTCTATGTAGGGTGGTGATCTGTATAGTTCCAATCGCTGTTCTATCACATGGAAACCATACGATCCGCTGCTCACAAATTCACAAATATTTCTCTCTTGAAAGTGATTCCCAGATCGCTGCTTTACACACATAGATGTTGGATTTGATAAAAGCCATGTATTGCTTGCATCTACATCAGATGCTTGCTGATAGTAAGAATGACGCAACCAACACTCAAATTAATTAAACGTTTATTCTATTCGAATTTGAAGAAACGGTTTTGTTCAGCACCAGGCTATTAAATATTATGACATTGTTTAGATTATTGTTGCATTGGATAGCAAATGAAACCTGTTATTCTTATTGCATTAATTATAAAATGCATGATTTATGTCATACTTTTCCTACTCAGTGGAAGCAACTACTATTAGCTATACCAGAGCTTAAAAAGTATTTCCTGAAGGCTACGACTGGGCTGAGCACCTGATTGCCCGCGTCAGTCATATCAGGTTGTCTACGTGACTGTCCATCGCCGTTAGCATCGTTACAGGTTCTCAGCCCTCAAATCCACATGATGAGGGCAGCAAATCTGTCACCGATTACTATTCCAACATTTTGAACTGTGGAAAGCAGGAAGCAGATATTTGATGACTTAATGCATTTTATCTTAATTAGAAATCCCTGCATTGTTTACTGACATCGACTAAAAGCTTCTAGATGTGTTTTGTTCGTGTGGAAGAGTTCAGGTGTCGCTTCTGATTTTCAGTGGTCCGCCTATGTGGATTTTTATCACCTTTTTTCATTTCAAATGGTGCCTATTCTGTCGTGTGATCGAAACTGTTAGTTTTCCGTCAGCGGGTTGAACTTAGGCTATGTTGATGTTTACATGCTGTTTTCACACTTTAACATTGAGTTTTGCCAACCAGTAAAGATCTTGGTTAGAATTGATCATCAGCAGCAAATGCTTCTCTAAGATGAAGGAGCGTAGGATCAAGCTGTCTGACGTATGTCGTTGTATCCAAGTTGATCGATGCTCATGGTGTCCATCACTGCATTGTTTGGTCTAGTCTTGATTACTGCCATGTAGACGGAATATAGCGTAAACATCCACACAAATTGGGTTCCTTGAGCCGAACTTTTCTCACAATAGCGAGAAGCAAATCTATCCATCTCATCCGGCATTTTAGTTATGATGACTTTCTTGATTCAAAGAAACTCTCACAATCACAACTAAAAGTAGGAACCTTTCGGTTTCCACAAAACCACTTTACCATTGGTGTTATTCAGTTACAAGTATCCATACTGCCCTGTGAATTATGGAGGTATACCCTTAATCACAAAAACTAATCACATTGTATCCCTGTGATAATGTCACTGGGTGTAATATATGCTGATTAGTGTGATCCTATACCTTGGGAAGCGATGATTAAAACAAGTGGTTCAACTATTTCCTCCGTCATCTAACAAATCACAGATGCTTGACAGAGTCACAGACCTAAGTCTGTCGAAGTGGCTGATTTGTTACCTTAATCAGGTTCTGTGAAGACGTTGGCATTAAATGTAAATTTCCCTTTCTGACGAGGTGGATAAGTATGAGACTGAAACTCCATTCTTGTAATTCTTCACTGGTATATCTCCATATAATATTCAAGTGCTAAAGTAAGACATGATTACTATTATTTTGAAGACACAAATGTTGATCTGGAAAATGAAGGCTCGTCAAACACTCTTTGCATATTATCCCTCAACATTGTACAGGTGGCTGATGTAGACAGCTGTTTTCAGGTTTACAGATAACATGGCTGTCCTTGTTACTATGGTTAATGAAAACACGAATATGCTTAGGGATGTATATATTCAAGAATTGGTGTTGCTTGCCGTGACGTTGACGTTTCCGTACGTCGATGCTGTATATCCGGCACAGAGATGGATATGTTTGTTGGAAGCCTCTCGGAATGTGCAATGACATGCACGTTTCAGGATATCTAAATTCAATTACTTTCAAGTCGTCTCCTAGTCTGACACTAATGGAAACTTTGGTCATGTAGAAGGGATTACTTTGTTTTATTTTTTTATTCCGTTTTGTAGAAGAGCTTTTTGCATGACTTCGACTAAAGGCCCCCACGATCAGCCACAGCAGGTTTAGTTATTGATTTTTACCTATGCACAATGATGACCATTATCAAGACTCTGGAGTGGTATGTTCAGCAGAGCTTTAAGTGACAGTAAATCACAGCTTATTCTCCTTTGGTCAGTATCATTTTTAGATGAGGAGCACGTGTACAGCTATCTACTGAGAATAATCCTTTAAGTCAAGAGTCAAGGTCAATATGCTTGTTGAGTCTTTCTTTTTAATTTGTTGTCAACGTGAACCTACATGTGCATGGTTATCTCGCTTGGTCCATAACTTAAGGTGTTTAAAGTGAATATCAGGTTCATCGGGAACTCTTTCATTAAAATGTCTATATTTGATTTATTCCATGAAAATCCACAGATTTCTAAGAAAGAACCAAAATGTATTCAGTATACATTAAGCACTTGGATTTCAGAAATTCACCTCAGGAAAGATTTTTTCAGTATCATTCAGAGCATGAACTCAGTATATCCTGGAAATCAGTGGGTATGAACACTGAGTTCCAAGGGACTCAAACTGTACCGTGATTCCATAGACGTCCAGATTTAATGCACGAATATGTTCAACGACTCCTGATGTGCATTCAGAATCTGCAGGGTGTGAACAGATTGTTTTCGGTAAGACTGTTTTATGTCTACAATACGTTCAGGGGTACAATGGGCATAGAGCAGGAGTGCAGTGGATTCCTAATATAGAGAGCAAGAACATGATGATTCTCATCACTCTCAGCTAGCCGTATTTATTATTTAAAATAGCTATTATGTTCACATCATATGCACTTCTCGAAATTGACAGCGTTAAGTTTCGTTGACAATTAAAATCGTCTCCAGTGTGTAATCGTGTAAGCCAGTCTACTGGTCATTTGGTATTCAATGCCAAAAGCCTAAAGACATTTTACCTACATACACCGAGGTGAGGTTCTTGAGAGATGTGTGGTTATGCCTGCGGTGAGAGTGAGTGAGTGAGTTAAAATGTAAATATTTCAGCCATATTGTGACTAAAACTAGTTCTTAATTCATATTATATACATATAATATATAAAACCCTAACAACGAAGGACAGTAAAATTACTAGATTATCGCAAAATGAGTTAAAACTAGCTAGCATATATCTTTGAAAGTAGAAAACTATTTTGGGACAATACAATGTAAAAATGGGCTATATATCGCCAGCACCTGCAGTGAGACAAGTGTACAGCCGAAGTTAATGTTGAAAATGTTGACCATGGCAGAAATGTCATGACTGCACATGACATGCCATACCATGTCGTGTTTGTGTGCCTTTGTGTGTGCATGTGTGTGTGTCTTATATGTTCCATTGTACATACATATGTGTTTGTTAGTGGCTGTTTGTGTTAGTTTATATCTGTTCGTTCGTGTCCGTTTGTGGGGGAGATGTCTGGAATTGTTCCTTTTGTTGTTGTTTGGCTTTATATGAGTTCGTGTGTACTTGTCTCTCGTGTAATCAGTGGTTCATATAACACAATCTGTCTTGGGCGTTTGGTTGCTCCTGTGCTCTGTGAAGGTATTATCGATACAGTGACCTTGGTAAACGAAGTGTCAGCCCATGTAGTGTGTGGGGTTTAATGCGCAATCAGCATAATTCCCGAAAAAACTCTCAACCCGTCAAACCTAATTCGAGTTTGAATATAATCAGCGAAATGAATGCTTTTCCTTAGGGGAGGCTGGCACAAACTTATGAGATCTCAACAAATGTTGTACATTCCCAAGCAAATATCTTTATGGTTTATTACGAACATAGGCCTCAAGCAATCGGAAACCTGTGAGTTTGCTATGATGAAATATTCTGTCTTGAGAGTTGTTAAAACAAGACCACTTTATTGAAAAGGAATAAATCCCTTACAGCTCAAACGGATAATCAACAGTAAATCTTCTCATCCACAACCGTTGAATTAAAAAAAAGATAAAAAAAGCATAAAATAAAATATCGTCTCCTGATGGGAATACCATAGCTTCACAACATTAGCTGCCTCCATAGGCTCCGACACATGCATTGTGTAATTGAGAGACTGGAATCGTTAGAGAGAGGATGAAAGGCTGTAAAATCCAATATAAATGTCGATAATCTAAGATTTTTCCTTCATCTTTGGTCCATTGTCAGAAGTAAAGATTAGAACTAAAATCGCCATGCAATAACAACACAGTTAATATTTTTTAATGATGTGTTATATATGTTTAAAATCACATTGTCTGTTAATAATTATCGCTTATACATATCTATCAGTTTAAGGCTGTTATTTGGTTTATGGGGTTGGTAGCTGAGATGAGCAGGCAAAGTGCTCGGGAATTGGTGCATCTGTTTATTCCATGGTGTGACCTTCATTCACATATAGGGCGGTTAAATGATGATTGAAGTCGAGCCTCATCATGCTGCTAGTATGTGTATTCAATACGATACCAGTTACAAGCAGTCTTTAGCGAGCAGTGCTTACTTGTCCATATGATTTTATATGTGAAACCACTTACTGGTGTTACAGGTTGTGATATTGCTGGTCTAAGGCAATGCTCACACACACATCAGAACAGAAGGGCGAGAAAGACAACGCTACACCTGCATTTAATTATATATTTTGTCAAGTCATATCTGACTTCAAAAGTAAGTTATTCATATTTTTGCATTGACTGGTGTCACATGTTTCGAAAGAAACAAGTCTATGTTTCCATCCTCTGTACAAGAAGCATGTGTATTGCCGTAACTTGTTGATAACAGCTGGACGTGAAAGCATTTGTCTGTTAGAACCAAGACTCCCAATGAAGATCTTGATTCAGTATTAGCATATTGCCAATTGCTGTTCGTTACATGGGTGAACTGACGATTTGTTTAATGTATTTTGGAATTAATATCATTGTAATTATATATAAACCACAAGTGATTATCATAAAATACGATATGCCCCGTGTCGACTTTCAGCTTGGAACGAATTATATACTGAGTGTAGGAGTATGATTCACGCCGCTTTCAGCAATTTTCGATCAATACTCAAGGCGAGGAACACTAGCAATGAGCTCCACATATTGCACCAATTATAGGAATCGAACAGGGGTGACGAGCAGATGCTTAAACCACTGAATTACCTTTCTATTAACTGATTCAGTTGTGTTCCTTATTACATGTTCATGTTTTCGGAGTTCTTAAGGAACAAATGTTCATACATATATATCTCAGTATATAAATATGTATCTCTTGAAGAGAAACCCTGTTTGAAATAACGGCAATGTACCATTGTTACCATCGGTGTTTCCGAATGTAATCTATGTGAATTACACTATGTGAATTGTCACCAATGGCCAGGGCCAGAATATGTTCCACATCTGTTATGATGTATTTGAAAGTGCAGCTGAATAGTTTACTGACTATTAACTACCATCACCAAATTCCACTTTGACTGTGTTGGTTTAAGACAATGTATGTGCAAAAGGGTCGCTATGAGCGTCAATGGTAACATCGTTTACTGCTTTGGTAATAATATTTTTATCGTTCGCTAAGTGTAAAGTGAGTGAGTGAGTGAGTGAGTGAGTTAATATTTAACGTCACATCAGCAATATTTCAGCCATATCGTGACGAGAACATTTTACATTGTAATGGAATAGGTATATATTATAAAACCTGTCATCGAAGGACAGTAAAACAACTAGAATATCACCATTAGATTTAAAACTAGTGTGGAAGGTTAAAACTAATAGCACCATTAGGACAATACAAGATAAAAACAGGCTATAGATCGCCAACAACTGAAGGTCGATCACCATACTAGGGACCATGGGGACTTACAGTACCTTGGCTACCTGCATGGACCCTAGTTGGATTTACACCATCCCTTCAGCTGCTGGCGATTGTAAGAAATGGTAGCTACAACTAAAATGACAAAAATGCTACGTTTAAAAATCCTGGCAAGTTGAAATTGACTTTGAAAGTTTTGGGACTTACGTACCCTCTCAGGAGGACAATAATTTTACGCTACGTCAACCCCCTTTGAGGGTACAGCCACTAACAATCTCAGTTACTAATATAAACTACCAACAATAAAATATTTAGCTATTTACAAATCATTCAACAAATCTAATTCTTTTAAAAATTCAACTATTAAATGATAATTAACATTATAAAAAAGATCCGTCAATGTTTTGACATTAAAATACTTATCCCTTGTGATGGAATATTCAACACAGTCAAGCAGGACATGCTTGACTGTGATTCCTTCATCACAAGGGATACAAAACGGAGGATCTTCGCCTTTCAGTCAATATTCGTGAGTATATCTAGTGTGGCCAATGCGACATCGTCGCATAATGACCTCTTCAAATCTGGACTGACAACCCAAGTAGGTATAACCAATGTAGGGTTTTATTGCATGTAATTTATTAATACCTACTTGGGTGTCCCACTTCTTCTGCATCTGATCGCGGATGTATGTTCTAATGCTGGCTTTATAATCAGAGTATGGGATAAGAAGTGGTGTCACAGATTTGTTGAGTGCTGCCTTGGCAGCAAGATCGGCCATTGTATTCCCAGAAATGCCAACGTGGCTGGGTAACCAACAGAAGACGGTAGAAAGATCATTATATAATTCGATTATTTCAATTAAAAGTGGATGTTTGCAAGAGAGATTTTTAATAGCCTGAAGGCAAGGAAGAGAGTCAGAAAAAATTATATACTGTTTATGTTTGGGATGTCTTTGAATATATTTAAGAACTGTTAAGATGGCGTTTGCTTCTGCTGTAAATATAGAGCTGTTATCAGGTATTCTAGAAGATATTGTTCTGGATCCAATGACAGTGGCACATGCCACTGCGCCACCGTCCTTGGACCCATCTGTAAATAAGGATTTGTATGTATTATATTGGATTTTTAATTGATTATATTCTTGTTTATACTGTAAATCATTAGTTTCAGATTTCTTAAATTTTGTCAGAGTTAGGTCAACTTCAGGCCTCACCAGTTGCCAAGGAGGAGAAGAAAGAAGACGGGAAGGAGCTATATTGTCCAGTTCAATGCCAGCAGCAGACAGGAATGGCTTAATTCGGTGCCCAAGAGGCGGAACAAGAGAAGGTTTTTTGTTGTATAAATCCTCATAGAGGTGATGAAAGACACAGTTATAGGCAGGGTTAGACTCATTAGAATATAGTTTAGTAATATATTGTAAAGATAATTTTATACGGCGTTGTGCAAGAGATGGCTCATCTGCCTCGACGTAGAGACTGTCAACAGGAGAAGTTCGAAAGGACCCAAGACAAAGTCTCAAGCCTTGGTGATGGACAGAATCTAAAAGTTGTGTTTGCAGGCTCCACCATATAAAAGTTGCTTTTGCAGGCTCCACCATATACGATGGAGCCATAATCAAGTTTGGAGAGGACCAATGATCGATACAGATGTAAGAGGGTAGCTTGATCCCCTCCCCACTTAGAATTTGAAACGACTTTTCATCAAGTCAAGTGCCTTCATGCATTTAGTTTTAAGGGATTTAATATGCGGCAGAAACGTTAAATGTGAGTCAAAAATTAAACCCAAGAACTTGGCCTCCTTCACAACTTTGATAGGGGTGCCGTTTAAAAATAATTCTGGATCTTTATGCGGTTTATATTTTCTGCAGAAATGTATACAATTAGTTTTTGCTATAGAAAATTTAAACCCGTTTTCAAGTGACCATTTGTCGATTTTACTGAGACAAAGTTGTAATTGTCTCTCTATTGTATGCATATTGCTGCCTCTACAAGAAACATTAAAATCATCCACAAATAGTGATCCATCAACTGAATCACTAAAAACCTTTGAAAGGCTATTTATCTTAATGCTAAATAAAGTCACAGACAGAATACTGCCCTGTGGAACACCTTGGTCTTGATTAAAGAAGTCTGACAAGGTTGATCCCACACGAACTTGAAACTGTCTTTCAGATCAAAAATTAGTTATAAATTGAGGCAAGCGACCTTTCAACCCAAAGGCTTGTAAATCTTTTAAAATACCATGCTTCCAAGTGGTGTCATAAGCTTTTTCAAGATAAAAAAAGATGGATACAGCATGTTGTTTTTTAACAAAAGAATTTTTAACAAATGATTCCAAACGAACCAAGTGGTCAACTGTACTACGGTTTCTACGGAAACCACATTGTATATCAGTGATTAGATTGTTGGTTTCTAAAAACCAAACTAAGCGATTATTGACCATTCGCTCCATGGTTTTACAAACACAGCTAGTTAAGGAAAAAGGCCGATAATTAGATGGATCTGTATGATCACTGCCAGGCTTTGGGATAGGAACAACTATGGCGTTTCCCCATGAAGGAGGAAAATATCCCGATATCCAAATATTGTCAAAAAGGTTAAGTAAAGTTTCCATGCAAGATACAGGCAAGTGTTTTAAAAGTTGGTAATGGATAGCATCAGGCCCCGTTGCAGTATCATGAGCTTGTGATAACGCAGTGTGAAGTTCATGTAATGAAACGACCTCATTATAATCTTCACCATTATCAGATTGAAAATTCACTTTTTTCTTTTCTTGTTGTGTTTGATAAGCCTGAAATTTTGTATTATAATTTGAGGAAGACGAATGTTTAGCCAAAGTTTCCCCCAACTTATTTGCAATATCACATTTTGCAGTTAGGATGTCATTATCATCTTTGAAATGTTGAATACCACTAGATTTGGAACCCTTGCCTTTGATTTTTTGGATCATATTCCATACCCTTGACATAGGAGTACGGGAATTTATTTTGGAAACGTAATTTTTCCAAGTATGAAGCTTAATGTGCTGAAACGTTCGTCGAGCTTTAGCATAACTGATTTTTACATTATTTAAGTTGTGTACTGTAGGATGGCAGCGAAAATATTTCTGTGCTTTCTTCCTACTTTTCCTAGCTTGTTTGCATTCGTCATTAAACCATGGTTTACGAATGTGTGGGTTTACAGAGGACTTAGGAATAATGTCATCAGCTATATGTTTTTGTTTGTCAGAAAACATTTTAATTGGATCAGGAACATCCATGAAAAGGTCAGGTTTGAGTTCTTCGAGGCAGGTAGCCTGAAATAAGGGCCAATTGGCCTTGGAAAAATTCCATCTTGTTAAAGGAGGATCATCGGTAGGGTTAATTGCTGTAAGTACTGTTGGAAAATGGTCACTCCCACAATGTTCATTATGGACTGACCATTCAAATTCATTATAAACATTTGAAATAGTGATTGACAAATCTAAAGAAGAATATGTACCCGTTGCAGGATGTAAATATGTGTTAGAGCCGTCGTTGAATATGCATAAATTATTATGAGAGATAAAATCTTCAAGAATTTTCCCTTTGTTGTTGGTATCAGTACTTCCCCACAGTGGGTTATCTCCATTGAGATCACCCATTATGATACAGGGTTGAGGTAGTTGGTCAAATAAATCTTGAAGATCGGACTGGCTAAGTGTAAAGAGGGTAGTTTGTTTTGATCAATGCGAGAAGTATTGTTATCTGCATGATAAAAAACCCCAAGAAATCATATCTACGATTCAATCTGAGTCGTTCCATACAATTGGTGTTGTCGCAACAACTTTCGTCATTTCAAATTATCCAAAATGAACATATGATTTATAAATATATTAGTCTATTAAGACTCGCAAGAACAACTCAAGCATATATCACTTGTTTATTTCTGTGAGACAGAAGGGCGGCCCGACGACTTGGGAGACGTTCATCCTCATTATGGTCAGTCAGCTCTACACATGAGGAGAATATATCAGTTGTCTACAAATCTTAAGATCACGAGAGATCAAAAAGTCACAGAAGCAGGAGAAATACATTTAGATTTGCGACATACGTTCCCTATTTGCCTTTCACATTTAAGAGTTTCTTTCATTTCCATTGATCCCAGAATCTGTCAAGTGCTTGAAAGACAAGTTAGTAAAGGCTGTGGCGATTGTTTTTCAAATGTAAAGGTGTTTTATCAGTATCTTGAGACCAAAGAAAACAGTGATATCAACTTCGCAGCGGTGCATGCAAGTAAAACCGAATCAACTTTGTATTGAGATTTTGCATTCCATGACAAGAGTCCGTGCTCTCAAATTGACGTAATAGTGAAAGCACTTTCCTTTGCTACATTCATGTTAGAGAAGCTTTATACTGTCCCAACTTAGGTATCGATTTTCTTGAGATCGTTTCTAATCAACCTGCTTTAAGTATGCTCAGTCTGATGACCGTTATCCAATTCAAGTCACAAATACCCACTGAGAAACTAGAATTACATTAAAATGCGACACTTTTGTTGAACTTCTTCGCCAAGTTATTTAACTTTTTTCAAGTGATGTGTTTCTAAGAAGGCACACTGTTCGCCTAAATTGATAACTGACAGAAACAATGCATAACATATTTTACAAATATCCGATTACATTGCAGAGCTTGATATCTCCCCTATCCCATGCCAATGTTATTCTAAAGACAAATAGGATGTGGAGCGTGGTTAGCTCAGTTGTTCGAGGCTCCGTAATTCACAAGGCAACGCTGTGCCCATTAGAAACAAACCTCGCACATTCACAGACCCTGGTACGGATATACGTTTCGTATACTTAAGTTTCATCTCTTAACTTTCTCCTGTGCATGTTTCGAGATCTGGGCTGCCAGATATCATATATACATGGCCGATTAAATTGCATTTAGCGTCACAGACCTGTCATATATTAACGGAAAGTAATGCAAAGTCGTGACGTAAAACAACTTGATTTAGAAATGGTTCAGGTATCATCTTAATAATCCAGAAATCTTACAATTGCTTTTACAATATTTTACAAAAGGATATTTTGCTTCCAATTGTTATAATTGGATACCCATCTGTCTACCGACGCCAGGCAGATACACGTGACACCCTCTTGACGATTCTATTACGAACATATACATCCAAACATACTAACTTTGTCTATTACAGCAAGTATTATGACAACATACGATCGCTAAACTGCATAAATTGTCTGTAGAATCCAGCATTAAACCAACAGATGTGTTTTTTCATAAATAGCATGATACGTCTTTCGAGTTTTACTGCTATATATTTATCAACACAAATCAAAAACATAGTCATTGTGTTGTTGCATTCCATTGTGGATCCCGACTCGATTTAAGCAGGACGAACGCATAGCGTACAAGGAAGTACGGTTGCTTTATGTGCCCTTGTTGGACTTCACATTTCTCTGGTGAACAATCAGTGCTGCAGTGTGAGTGTTAGGTGTATAGATATTGAGGCCATGTCTATCTGAGTCATGATGCATTATTATCATTCTGGGACTGATAAACAATAAACCAACTGATTATACATAAACAGAGCTATTAGAAAGATGGTGTCACCGTGATCAGGCGGTCATGACCACATCGAGAAAAGATCAACTTTCTCGACTCACCACAATTTTTATATGATATACGACCTCGTATAGAGTAAGAGCCTTTAAAATTGGCGTTAGTTGTAATATCGAGGTTTTTATATTTCCATGTTATCAATTTACACAATGAATAACAAGGTCATAAAACAATATTAATACTGGTATCTGGCATTAGTCCATAAGTCATGGATGCAATGTTAAAAACAGTATGATTTATACAGAATACAAAACCAGATCTATCTCTAAGATAATACTATATTTGAATCACCAGTAATAGAATACACAGCATATACAGTTATACACTGGCATCCACACTGTAACACCACATTGTGATGTGCAGTCACCACTTTACCAGATGAATTTCAGTCAATCAATGAAGATGAATGCTTTGCATCGATAACAGGTTACTGTAGCTCTCAACAGTGGAGTGTTTCAGACAAAAATGTTTTCTGTTGCATATATTTACTTCTGTACATAATTCACAGGTGTAAAACAATTGTAACAAGACTTTGTGAATGTCGCTGTTGAACATGTCTGTGGCATCACTGGCAATATCAGTTGTAAGTATATGCAGGTGATATGACCAACCTTGACATAGTACTGACAGAGTTAACACAGACATCGTACACATACCTTAGTACAATCTCAAGTTGTCGATAGTAAAAGTAAAACTAATATGCCCCAGGAAACATAGGGAAGACACAAACCTTACAATAAAGCCGATTAAGAAGTCCTCAATCCATCACCTTGTTAAAGATGCATCTGATGTTTTCTATCTGTCTGTCTGTCCTGATTTGTACATAGTATCCCTTTATAATAGTTGTAGTTTCGTCTAATATTGTTTTTCCTGCAAAGATATATGCATTAATGAAGACAGTGTATCAAGAATGAGCACAGCTTAGTGAATATCGAAATGAATTTAAACATACAAAACAGTCTCCTACCTCATACTTACACATGTTGCCAAGGGACTAGTTGTCATTCCCAACCTCTGTGGGAAGAGAATGACTAGTTGTGTAAGTTGGCCATTTGCATCAGCTAAGATATCCCACATGACAAACAAACCTTGAAGAAGTAAACTCGTGTGCGCTGACCGCCAACTGAGACCATTACTGTGGCGCCGAGTGCTACCACTGAGACATGAAACATTCTTCATTACCAGGAAGGAATGGAATACATGTGAATATGACACCTGTAATGTCTCCGCGATATTTCATTTTATTTGTTTTGCAAGACGGACCATCAATGGTAAGATCTTCGACGCCTGTTCTGTCACCAGAAATCTATATAGGGTTGATCGTCATGACACTTAAGGGAACTTGGGTGAAAGAAGGGAAGTTTTATAAAAACAGTTCCCTGATCTCAGCATGTTGACGTTGTTGTTGTTTTAATCATTTTTTTTGTTCTTCACGTTGAATATGTATTTCCCTCAGACAACAATATTGCCGATGCTTCCCACTTCACCACACAAAGCTCATATAAATTTATGTCCTTTGTAAGAAAAAAATACCATTTTAGTTTGGTCTGACATTTTTTCAGGAAAAGATTTTTGTTGAATAATTTTGTTGTGGCATGTTTTCTAGTTATGTATTGTAAAAGAAACAAAACAATTGCCACATGTCTAGATCATGAAATATTAATGAGATTAATAAAAACCCATAAAGAATATTTCAAAGAAAATAGGCACATTTCTAAGGAAACATGTACATTCACATGTAATAAATATGCTGAATACTTTTTCATATATGCGAGGAATTGTAAAATAGATCATATTTGTTCTGAAGGCTGTCATCAAGTTAGATCGATCAACCCACTGGGGCAGTAAGGTACAACTGAGTTATAACTTTCAGTATGATGCTTGCAGTTTCAATTGGACGTAATAATGATTATTTCATAAGAACCGGTCTAGCATTATGGATACACTTAGTCTGTAATCTGTAATTATCCAGTGTGATGCACACAAATGATGCAGTTTGACAATTCATCTGATCGATATATACAGTTTTTTCTTGGCGGTAATATTGTAGACTCTTTTGTAGTCTTTCTTGGAGCCGAGATGGTACAGAAGTGGGCCGTGGTATCACTGATCGCACGGTCAGTTGATGTAAGACGTGAAATTGATGCAGAAGTGACGAATGGCAGATGGCAGACGTTTTGGCATTTCACAACAACAGCAGCAGCCAGAATCCAGACAATGTAATTAAGCATTTTTTTAACTATAAGTGCATGCAGTTTTACGAAAGGCATGCATTAAAACATAGAGTTGTACAGGACAAATATGGAAGTTCGTGCCTTTCATTATGTACGTCATTTCTAAACGGTAACGTTCCGTGAAATGGCTGCGTTCTGCTTTTTCTTTCGGCTGAAAAAGATAGTATCGTCCACTTCACACTGAAATAGCTTGGAATAACTATTTGTGGTGATCTGAATCTTGGCCAGTTGTGGCATCTCCAGCTGATGTGGTTTCCCTTCGCAACGCAAATCGGGCTTGACTGACGACATGGATGAAACGTTTGATCAACATTTCAGGCGATCATTCTTTGCAATCCGATGCAATACTTTACCCACATATTATGTCTGAAACCGGCAAATATTTGACATGCAAATACCATTGTCATTCTACATTCGGGTTCCTGGCCACATACATTTAGTGAGATGAACTACTGTTTGGTATTGCAGGAATTAATAAATATTCAGAAGTATTGTTGAGAATAGTCGATACAAATGTAAGCAAACTGTTCACAAACTATGACAACTACTACCATCACTGATCACAATTTTCACAACATAACTGACGATCTCTCTATCTCATGATCATAAACAAGTATAGTTCCCGGGAAGCAGAAGGTCTGTAGTTCGACCCCTTTCACGTCATTCATTAATAAGTCAGAAGATGGCACTTGTTAAAGTGTCTGGGTCTGATTTATTTGATATTAAATAGAGAAACAAAGACTGGCCGTCACGCACGAGTGAGGGTAGATGCACCATGTCATCCGAATGGGGTAACGCTATAAATCTGAAATGACTGCGAACTAGTACAGACTACCCCACACAAGTCAAATTCCATGCTGACAAGCCATTTAAAACTCCTGTTTTTAGCTTTGTCTAACTGAGGTTTTAAATGTATATAGGGTATAAACATGTCACTAACTTTGCAGCTTCTATAAGCTAGTTCATCAGGAGTGATTGATATGTCATTCAGTTCAATGTGCGTATCGTCATGACCATTTGCATTGAAACTAGGTGAATCCCATCAACCGCGCTAACCTCTGGCAGGGACTGGTATTGCTTGACAAACCGTCGGGTAGATGTCCTAAGTTGATACTGATGCGTGCACTTTAGTGTTTCCGAAAAATACCCAGATTATAGAAAGAAATAATTTGAAAGATAAGATAATGAAGACAAATGGTCGACAAATGTTGAAGAAGGTGACCTCTGAGTTCCTTTTGGCGGAATGAAGCGATAATTTGCTTGGGAACATGTTGGAATTTGTGATGGATTACTTGATTATGCATATACAGTTCCTTTTTTGAATCACTTATTAGGGTACCATTTATCATTGTGTTAGCACGGTTGATCATAGCAGTGTGGATTGCTCATAAGCAAACATCGCTCTCAGGACATCCCAGACGGTGCTAAAGGTTACTCGGTGTAGATATTGACGCGACCTTTCCTGCTTCTTCGAATCCGGCACTGGTTGACGTAACCTCATTCAAATCTCAGAAAGTTGACGATGGCTTTTACAAGATACTTCTCGTTAGAAAACACCTTCGTGGAATCTGTTGACAAAAGTGACACCCGTCATGGGTGAAACCTTGCTCTCTCGTTTCAGAAGTCGGCCGTGTTTTATAGGATGCACATAAATGTAGCAGCTGTTAAAAGAAGATGGTTCAACAATACCGTAACGCAATAGCAACTGTGGCAACCATCATGGGTGACGGTGATACTTGAGTCACACGATGCATAATTGGAAAATGTGTTCATTAATTCAACAAAGAAAGTTGTTCAAGTGGACTTGTTGTTCATGACACAGTCGGAGTCGTTTTTTCATTTTGGCTATTGCTGGTTATCATGCTGGTTAGGTGTCAGATCTGAAACATAACAAATGTCATATTGAATAATGAACGTTTTTGTGTTGTTGTTCACGGAAACGGGGTCAGGTCCAGTAATGACGGCTCCGATGACTCATGTAGGCGACACATTGCAAAACAACATCCAATGTAGGAGTTTTAGATCTTCATCATTTCCATTGTCATGTACTTTATATAAGATGATTATATTTCGTAAGTATGTACACACTTTTACAAACTTTCATTATTGTGATGGAACAAATCTAAAATGGAAACAAAACTACCAACTGACTATATGCAACAGCTGACAATCAGCTTCTGACTCTTCAGCTTAGGCTGAAAGCACTCAATTTGTGAAAGTTTATGCTTAGACTGGGACATGTAAACTAGTATCTGTATTGTTTGTACCTACATCAAATTCTACATTAGAGTACAACTGACAAAACCAATTCGTATTAAGCTATTCAAAAGTTTATTCTTTTCGAATATATCAAAAAGTTAGAAAATGGCCTACACCTATTTATATGACATTTGGCAAAGCTTATTCCAATTATTGTTGTAGCAAATGAAACCTGTTATTCGTAATTATTTTATCATATAATGCATACTTGATGTCATTTAATGAGTGGAAACAACATAAGATATACCAGAGCTTAAAACATCTTTCTCAGGCCTCAAATCCACATGATGAGGGCAGCAAATCTATCACCGATTACTCTTCCAACTGTTTGAACTGTGGAAAGCCGGAAACAGGTATTTGATGACTTAATGCATTTTATCTTAATTATAAAGTCCTGCATTGTTTATCGACTAAAAGCTTCTTAATGTGTTTTGTTCGTCTGGGAGAGTTCAGGTGTCGCTTCTGATTTTCAGCGGTCTATCCATGTGGATTTTTATCACCTTTTTTCATTTCAAATGGTGCCTATTCTGTCGTGTGATCGAAACTGTTAGTTTTCCGTCAGCGGGTTGAACTTAGGCTATGTTGATGTCTACATGCTGTTTTCACACTTTTGCATTGAGTTTTGCCAACCATTAAAGATCAGGTTAGAATTGATCAGCAGCAGCCAATGTTTCTCGAAGATGCAGGAGCGTAGGATCAGGCTGTCTGACGTATGTCGTTGTATCCAAGTTGATCGATGCTCATGATGTCGATTACTGCATTGTTGGGTCTAGACTCGATCACTGCCATATAGTTGGAATATTGCTGAGTGCGGCGTTAAACAAACAAATTGTGTTCCTTGAGCCGAACTTTTCTAAGAACAGTGAGAAGCAAATCTATCCATCTCCTGCGGCGTTTAGGTAATGACGACTTACTTGATTCAACGAATCATTACTAAAATTAGAAACCTTTTGGTTTTGACAAATCTGGTTTACCATTGGTGTTATTCAGCTGCAAGTAAGCCTCCTGCCCTATGAATTATGGAAGTATACCCTTAATCGCAAAAGTTAATCACATTTTATCCCTGTGATAATGTCACTGGGTGTAATATATGCTGATTAGTGTGATCTTATACCTTGAAAAGCGATGATTAAAACAAATGGTTGCATCTGTTTCCTCCGTCATCTAACAAATCACAGATGCTTGACAGAGTCACAGACATAAGTCTGCTGAAGTGGCTGATTTGTTACCTTAATCAGGTTCTGTGAAGACGTTGGCATTAAGTGTAAATTTCCCTTTCTGACGAGGTGGATAAGTATGAGACTGAAACTCCATCTTTGTAATTCTTCACTGGTATATCTTCATAGAATATTCAAGTGCTGAAGAAATACATGATTGCTATTATGTTGAAGACAAGCATGGTGATCTGGAAAATGTGAAGGCTCGTCAAACACTCTGTGCAAGTTATCCTTCAACTTTGTATAGGTGGCTGATGTACACAGCTTTTTTCAGGTATACAGATAACATGGCTGTCTTTGTTACTATGGTTAATGAAAACACGAATATGCTAAGGGATGTATATAATCAAGAATTGGTGTTGCTTGCCGTGACGTTGACGTTTCCGTACTTCGATGCTGTATATCCAGCACAGAGATGGAAATGATTGGTGGAAGCCTCTCGGAATGTGCACATGACATGCAAGTTTTAGGATATCTAAATTCAATTACTTTCAAGTCGTCTCCTAGTCTTACACGAATGGAAACTTAGTTCATGTAGAAGGTATTACTTTGTTTCATTCTTTTATTCCGTTTTGTAGAAGAGCTTTTTTGCATGACTTCGACCCCACGATCAACCGCAGCAGGTTCAGTTACTGATTTTACCTATGTACAATGATGACCATTATCAAGAGTCTGAGTGGTATGTTCAGCAGGGCTTTAAGTGACAGTAAGTCACAGCTTATACACCTTCGACCATTATCATTCTCAGATAAAGAGCTCGTGGACAGTTATCTACCGAGAGTAATCCTTTAAGTCGAGAGCCAAGGCCAATATGTTTGTTGAGATCTTCCTTTTCAGAAGCTACATGTGCATGATTATCTCGCTTGGTCCATAAGTTTAGGAGCTTGAAGTGAATATCACGTTGATGGGGAACTCTTTCATGAAAATGTCTATATTTGCTTTTTTCCATGAAAGTCCACAGACTTTTTTAAGAAAGAACCAAAATGTATTCAATTTACTTTAAGCACTAAGATTTCAGAAATTGACCTCAGGAAAGATTTTTTCAGTATCATTCAGAGCATGAACTGAGTATATCCTGGAATTCAGTGGGTATGAACACTGAGTTCCAAGGGACTCTAACTGTACAGTGATTCTATAGACGTCCAGATTTAATGCACGAGTAGGTTCAACGGTTCCTGATGTAGGACAGGTAAACAGTGCATTCAGAATCTGCAAGGTGTGAACACATTGTTTTCATTGTTTTATGTCTACAGTACGTTTAGGGGTACAATGGGCATAGAGCAAGAAGACAGTGGATTCCTGATATATAGAACAAGAACATAATGATTCTCATCACTCTCAGCTAGCCGTATTTATTATTTAAAATAGCGATTATGTTCACATCATATCACTTCTCGAAATTGACATTTTAAATCATGTTAATACTTGTGATCTTTTTTGCTAGCTTCTCAACTTTTCTTCAGACGTTGACGAATATTCAGACACCATTTTAAACATCGATTGATATTATATGAATTTTAGATCTCTAAGGAAAACCTGAATACTCTTACAAAGTCAAGTCGGTTTATAGCAACGCTGCGACTTGCACCATTTGTTTGTCAAACCTCTTCCAAGATCAGCAGCCATATTTCTGTTTGCAATTACCATGACTTTTACAACTGTTTAGAGTATTTATAGAAACCCTTCCTTCTTATGCAACATGGTCAGTGTGCACTCGATTTGCCATTCTCAGCTCTCTGGAGGGTATACACATTCACATTATCCATTCATCTTACAGGATACCCATTCATTCTTGGTAAACAGAGGGACGTTTCGAACAAAGTCACTCGCCTTATGAGACATCAGTCTCCAGTGTATAATCCTGTAAGTCAGTCTTCAGTTCTTTTTGATATTCAATGCCAAAAGCCTCAAGACATTTTACCAACATACACTGAGGTGAGGTTCTTGAGAGGTGTGTGGTTATGCCTGCAGTGAGACAAGTGTACATCCGAAGTTAATGTTGAAAATGTTGACCATGTCAGAAATGCCACTACTGCACATGACATGTCATACCATGTCGTGTTTGTGTGCCTTTGTGTGTGCATGTGTGTGTCTTATATGTTCCTTTGTACATGCATATGGTTTGTTTGTGGCTGTTTGTGTCAGTTTCTATCTATGTGTACTTGTCCGTTTGTGAGGGGATGTCTGGAATTGTTCCCTTTGTTTTTGTTTGGCTTTATATGAGTTCGTGTAAATGTTGGATATTATCGATACAATGACCTTGGTAAACGAAGTGTTAGCCCATGTGATGTGTGAGTTTTAATTCGCGATCAGCATATTTCCCGTAAAAAACTCTCAACCCGTCAAATCTAATTCGAGTTTGAATATAATATGCTTTCCTTAGGGCAGGCTGACACAAACTTAGGAGATCTCATCAAATGTTGTACATTCTCAAGCAAATGTCTTTTTCGGATAATTACGAACAAAGGCCTCAAGCAATCGGAAACCTGTGAGTTTAAATCACAGGTGAGATTAAATATTCCATCTGTCTTGAGAAATGTTAAAACAAGACTACTTTATCGAAAAGGAATAAATCCCTCACAGACCAAAATGATAACCAACAGTAAATCTTCTCATCCACAATCTGTTGAATAGAAAAAAAGACCAAAAACGCATAAAATGAAATATCGTCTCCTGATGGGAATACCATAGCTTCACCACATTAGCTGCTTCCATAGACCCCGACACATGCCATGTGTAACTGGGAGACTGGAATCGTTAAAGAGAGGATGAAAGGTTCTGTAAAGTCCAATATAAATATCGATGATCTAAGATTTTTCCTTCATCTTTGGTCTATTGTCAGAAGTAAAGATTAGAACTAAAATCGTAAAGGCAATAACAACACAGTTAATATGTTTTAATGATGTGTTATATATGTTTAAAATCGCATTGTCTGTTAATAGTTATCGCTTATACATTCTATCAGTTTAAGGTTGTTATTTGGTTTATGGGGTTGGTAGCTGAGATGAGCAGGCAAAGTGCTCGGGAATCGGCGCATCTGTTTATTCCATGGTGTTACCTTCATTCACATATAGGGCAGTTAAATGGTTGAGGTCGAGCTTCACCATGCTGCTAGTATGTGTGTTCAATACATCTGGACGATACCAGTTACAAGTAGTCTTTAGCGAGCAGTGGTTACTTGTCCATATGATTTTATATGTGAAACCACTTGCTGGTGTTCCAGGATGTGATATTGCTGGCCTTAGACAATGCTCACACACACATCAGAACAGAAGCATGAGAATGAGAACACTACACATGGATTTGATTATATTTTGTGTTAACTCGTATCTGATTTCAAAAGTGAGTGAGTGAGTGAGTACGTTAAAATGTAAAGTCACATCGGCAATATTTCAGCCATATAGTGACGAGAAAAGGTTTACATACACATTAATGACAAGTAGTTAAATAACCAGTCATCGAAGGACTGTAAAATATCTAGAATATCACAGATGGTGTCAAAAACTAGCTGGTAAATGTGAAAATAATTTATTCATGAAGGCAATACAATAAAAACATGGGTTATAGATCGGCAGCAACCGAAGGTAGATCACCATACTAGGGACGATTTCAAAAGTAACTTAATTAAAATATTATTGCATTTGACTGGTGTAAAATGTTTAGAGAGAAGCAGCAAGAAGGCTAGTTTCCATCCTCGGTACAAGAAGCATGTGTATTGCCGTAACTTGGTGATAACAGCTTGACGTGAAAGCATTTGTCTGTTAGAACCACGACTCCTAATGAAGATCTTGCTTCAGTATTAGCATATTGTCAATTGCCGCTTTCGGCAGTATTCGATCAATATTCAAGGCGAGGAACACTAGCAATCGGCTGCACATATTGAACCAATGATGTGAATCGAACAGGGGTGACGAGCAAATTCTCACACCACTGAGTTACCTTTCTACTAATTTATACAGCTGTACATGTACTCTATATGACATGTTCATGTTTTCGGAGTTCTCAAGCAACAAATGTTCATAAACATGCATCACTTGAAGAGAAACCCTGTTTGACATAACGGCAATCTGTCATTGTTACCATCGCTGTTTCCGAATGTAATCTACGTGAATTACACTATGTGAATTGCCACCAATTGTCAGGGCCAGAATATGGCTCCACATTGGTTGTGATGTATTTTAAGGTGCACCTGAATAGTTTACTGACCATTAACTATCATGACCACATTCCACTTTGACTGTGTTGGTTTATGACAATGTATGTGCAAAAGCGTCAATGGTAACATCGTTTACTTGCAGAGGTAGTTTTCTCTGATAATATTATGCTTAACGTCCGCTAAGTGTAAAGAGGATAGTTTGTTTTGATCAACGTGAGAGGTATTGTTATCTGCATGAAAAAATACAAGAAATCATATCTACGATTCAATCTGAGTCATTCCATACAGTTTGTGTTGTCGCTGTATTCGTCATTTCAAATTTTCCAAAACGAACATATGATTTTTAAAGATATTAGTCTATTAAGAATCAACTTCGTATACTCGCAAGAACAACTCTGAGATACGTTACATGCTTATTGCTGTGAGACAGAAGGGCGGCCCGACGACTTGGAGACGTTCATCCTCATTATGGAGCGTCAGCTTCACACATGAGGAGAATATATCAGTTGTCTACAAATCTTAAGATCAAGAGAGATCAAAAAGTCTCAGAAGCAGGAGAAATACATTTTGATTTGCGACATACGTTCCTTATTTGCATTTCACATTTAAGTGTTTCTTTCATTTCAATTGATCCCAGAATCTGTCAAGTGGAAAAAACTGCCCCTTGAAAGATAAGTTAGTAAAAGCTACAGCGATTGGTTTTCAAATGTAAAGGTGTTTTATCAGTATCTTGAGACCAAAGAACAGCAGTGATATCAACCTTGCAGCGGTGCATGCAAGTAAAACCGAATCAACTTTGTATTGAGATTTTGCTTTCCAAGACAAGAGTCCGTGCTCCCAAATTGACTTCATAGTTTTCAAAAGTGAAAGCAATTTCCTTGCTACATTCATGTTAGAGAAGCTTTTTACTGTCCTAATTTAGGTATCGATTTTCTTGAGATCGTTTCTTATCAGTCTGATGACCGTTATCCAATTCAAGTCACAAATACCTACTAAGAAATTAGAATTACATTAAAATGCGATACTTTTGTTGAGCTGTTTTCTTCGCCAAGTTATTTAACTTTTTAAGTGACGGGTTTCTAAGAAGGCACACTGTTCACCTAAGGTGATAACTGACTGAAACAATGCATAACATATTTTACAAATATCCGATTACATTGCAGAGCTTGATATCTCCCCTAACCCCAATGTTACTCTAAAGACAAATGGGATGAGGAGCGTGGTTAGCTCAGTTGTTCGAGGCTCCGTAATTCACAAGGCAACGCTGTGGCCATTAGAAACAAACCTGCAAACATTCACTGCCCATGGTACAGATATACGTTTCGTATACTTAAGTTTCATCTCTTAACTTTACAGAAGTTGCATTTTTCGAGATCTGGGCTGCCAGATATCATATGTACATGGCCGACTAAATTGCATTTAGCGTTACAGAACTGTCATATATTAACGGAAAGCAATGCAAAGTCGTGACGCAACAACTTGATTTAGAAATGGTTCACGTACTATATTAATATTCAAGAAAGTCTTACAATTGCTTTTACATTTTTTTACAAAGGGATATTTTGCTGCTTCCAGTTGTTATAAGTGGAGACCCATCTGTGTATCGGCGCCACGCTGACACAAGTGAAGCCCTCTTGACCTTTCTAATACGAACATATATCTCCGAAAATAACAACTTTGTCTTTTACAGCAATTATTATGACAACATGCGATCGCTAAACTGCATAAATTGTCTGTAGAATCCAGCATTAAACCAACAGATGTGTTTTTTTATAAATAGCATAATACGTCTTTCGAGTTTTAATGCTATATATTTATGAACGAAAAGCAAAACCATAGTCATTGTGTTGTTGCATTCCATTGTGGATCCTGACACGATTTAAGCAGGACGGACGCATAGCGGAGGAGGAAGTTTATGTTCCTTTCTTGGGCTTAAAGTTTCTCTGGTGAACAATCAGTGCCGCATTGTGAGTGTTGGGTCTATAGATATTGAGGCAATGTCTATCTGAGTCATGATGCATCATCATCATTCTTGGGCTGATAAGGTGAGGTGAGGTGAAATTGGGTTTAACGTCGTGCTTGAGAGTCTTTCGCTCATATCACGACGTGCATGTGTATGTGTATGTGTATGTGTATGTGTATGTGTATGTGTATGTGCGGCTGCTTGTACTAGCCCAGACTTAAGCTGGTTTTATAGTGCTAGCCCACTGAGATACCATGCCGCAGTAAAGCAGGAATACCCACTCAGACACATTATACTGACTCCTAGCCGACCAGTCCTTGTTGTACCCATTAATGCCGAGAGCCAGGCAGGGACCAACAAGTACCATACTTTAACGTCTTTTGACATGACTCGGTCGGGGATTGAACCCGCGACCTTCCGCTCTCCGGGCGGACGCTCTTACCACTACACCACTGATTATACATAAACAGAGCTATTAGAAAGAAGGTGTCACCGTGATCAGGCGGTCATGACCACATCGAGAAAAGATCAACTTTCTTGACTCACCACAACTTTTATATGATACATGAAGTAATAACATATAAAACTGGCGTTAGTTGTAATATCGAAGTTTTTATATTTCCATATATTATCAATTTACACAATGAATAACAAGGTCATAAAACAATATCAATACTGGTATCTGGCATTAGTCCATAAGTCATGGATGCAATGTTAAAAAAGGTATGATTTATACAGAATACAAAACCAGATGTATCTCTAAGATAATACTATATTTGGATCACCAGCAATGGAATACACAGCATATACAGTAATACACTGGCATCCACACTGTAACGCCACATTGTGATGTGCAGTCACCACTTTACCAGATGAATTTCAGTCAGTCAGTGAAGTTGAATGCTTTGCATCGATAACAGGTTACTGTAGCTCTCAACAGTGGCGTGTTTCAGACAAAATGTATTCTGTTGCATATATTTACTTCTGTACATAATTCACAGGTGTAAAGCAATTGTAACACGACTTTGTGAATGTCGTCGTTGAACATGTCTGTGGCAATATCAGTTGTAAGCATGTGCAGTAGTTATGACAATACCTTGATAAAGTACTCACAGAGTTGACACAGACATCTTACACTAATAAAACTAATCTGCCACAGGAAACACAGGGAACACACAAGCCTTACAATAAAGCATTTAACTGAATCCAGTGTGATAGTTGTTTTTATCATTTTCATTGTGGTTCTTATCGTTGAATATGTATTTCCCTCAACAACAATATTGCCGATACTTCAATAACGTTTCCCACTTCACCACACAAAGCTCATATATATTTATGTCCTTTGTAAGAAATAATACCATTTTAGTAAGGACGACATTTTTTCATGAAAAGATTTTTTTTGAAGCATTTATTATGGCATGTTTTCTAGCTTATGAATTAAATAAGAAACTAAAACATTGCCACATGTCTGGGATCATGAAATATTAATGTAATTCTAAAACAAACCATAAAGAATATTTCAAAGTGAGTGAGTGAGTGAGCTAATATTTAACGTCACATCGGCAATATTTCAGCCATATAGTGACGAGAAATGTTTTATATAAACAATAAATTAAAGTTGCTAAATAATCAGTCATCGAAGGACTGTAAAAGAACTAGAGTATCACAGATGGATTCTAAAACTAGCATGAACATGTAAAACTGTTTTAGTTATGAAGACAATACAATATAAAAACGGGCTATAGATCGCCAACAACTGAAAGTAGATATAGGAACCATGGGGACTTACATTACTTTTGCTACCTGCATGGACCCTAGTTGGATTTACACCATCCCTTCAGCCATTGGCGACAGAAGAGAAATCTAGCCATAAATTAAAAGCACACATATTTTACGATTAAAAACCTGGTACACTTAAATTGACTTGGAAAGTTTTGGGACTTACGTCCCCCCTCAGGAGGACAATAATTTTACGCTACGTCAACCCCCTTTGAGGGTACAGCCACTAACAATCTCAGTTACTAATATAAACTACCAACAATAAAATATTTAGCTATTTACAAATCAGTCAACAAATCTATTTTTTAAAAAATGCAATAATTAAATGAGAACTGACATTATTAAAAAGATCCTTCAGAGTTTTGGATTTGAAATAGATATCCATTGTGATGGAATATTCAACACAGTCAAGCAAGACATGCTTGACTGTGATTCTTTCATCACAGGGGATACAAAATGGAGGATCCTCACCTTTCAATAGGTATTCATGAGTGTATCTTGTGTGGCCAATACGACATCGTCGTATGATGACCTCTTCAAATCTGGACTGACAACCCAAGTAAGTGTAACCGATATAGGGTTTTATTTCATGTAATTTATTGATACCGACTTGGGTGTCCCACTTCTTCTGCATCAGATCGCGGATGTAAGTTCTAATGCTAGCTTTGTAATCAGAGTATTGGATCAGAAGTGGTGTCACAGATTTGTTGAGTGCTGCCTTGGCAGCAAAATCGGCCATTGTATTCCCAGAAATGCCAACGTGGCTGGGTAACCAACAGAAGACGATGTCGCATTGGCCAGTAGCAAGATCATTATATAATTCGATTATTTCAATTAAAAGTGGATGTTTGCAAGAGAGATTTTTAATAGCCTGAAGGCAAGAAAGAGAGTCAGAAAAGATTATATATTGTTTATGTTTAGGCCGTCTTTGAATATATTTAAGAGCTGTTAAGATGGCGTTTGCTTCTGCTGTAAATATAGAGCTGTTATCAGGTATTCTAGAAGATATTGTTCTGGATCCAATGACAGTGGCACATGCCACTGCGCCACCATCCTTGGACCCATTTGTAAATAAGGATTTGTATGTATTATAATTATTCTTTAATTGATTATATTCTTGTTTATACTGTAATTCGTTAGTTTCGGATTTTTTAAACTTTGTCAGTGTTAGGTCAACTTGTGGCCTCACTAATTGCCAAGGAGGAGAAGAAAGAAGACGGGAAGGAGATATATTCTCCAACTCAATGCCAGCAGCAGAAATATATTGTTGGATTCGTATCCCAAGAGGTGGAACAAGTGAAGGTTTTTTATTATACAAATCCTCATAAAGAGGATTAAAAACGCAAGTGTGAGCAGGATTGGATTCATTAGAATATGACTTTGTGATATATTGTATGGACAATTTGATACGGCGAAGTTTTGAAGATGGTTCATCGGCCTCAACGTAAAGACTGTCAATGGGAGAGGTTCTGAAAGACCCAAGACAAAGTCTTAGACCCTGGTGATAGATAGAATCAAGTAGTTTGAGGTTGCTTTTACAGGCCCCACCATATACGATAGAGCCGTAATCAAGTTTCGATCGGACCAGTGATCTATACAAATGAAGGAGGGTGGTTTGGTCCCCTCCCCACTTTGAACTGGAAACGACTTTCAACAAGTCGATGGCCTTCAGGCATTTAGCTTTTAGATGTTTGATATGTGGCAGAAAGGTTAAATGCGAATCAAAGATGAGACTAAGGAATTTAGCTTCCTTGACAACTTTGATGGGTGTGCCATTTAATGATAATTCAGGATCTTTATGGTGTTTGTATTTCCAACAAAAATGTAGACAATTGGTTTTTGATTTCGAAAATTTAAACCCGTTTTCGAGATACCATTTATTAATTTTGTTGAGACAAATTTGTAATTGTCTCTCAATAGTTCGCATGTTTTTACCACGGCAAGAAATATTAAAATCATCCACAAAAAGAGATCCATCGATTGAATCACTTAAAACCTTTGAAAGACTATTTATTTTAATACTAAAGAGTGTGACAGACAAAATACTGCCTTGTGGGACACCCTGACCCTGATTGTAACAATCAGACAGGGTAGAACCCACGCGAACTTGAAATTGCCTGTCCGTTAAAAACTGTGATATAAAAAGAGGCAAACGGCCTCTCAATCCAAAATCGTGTAAATCTCTTAAAATACCATGTTTCCATGTGGTGTCATATGCTTTTTCTAAATCGAAAAAGATCGACACTGCATGTTGTTTTTTAATAATGACATTTTTAACAAATGATTCTAAACGCACTAAATGATCGATAGTACTTCTGTTTTTACGGAAACCACATTGAATGTCTGTTATAAGGTTATTAGTTTCCAGGTACCACACAAGTCGATTATTTATCATGCGCTCCATGGTCTTGCAAACGAAGCTAGTTAATGAGATTGGTCGATAATTCGAAGGATCAGTATGATCACGTCCAGGTTGAGGGGTGGGTACAATAATAGCATCACGCCATGAAGAAGGAAATTGTCCCGAAGTCCAAATATCATCAAAAATGTTTAAAAGGGTTTCTAAGCATGAATCCGGTAAGTGTTTCAGGAGCTGATAATGTATGTTATCAGCACCTGTAGCCGTATCATGAGCTTGATCAAAAGCAGTATGAAGCTCATGAATAGAAATTAGTTCATTGTAATCTTCCCCATTATCTGAAATGAAATTAATAGTTTTCTTTTCCTGTTGCTTTTTATAATTTTGGAATTGAGGTAAATAATTCGATGAGGAAGAGTGTTTGGCCAAAGTTTCTCCAAGTTTATTTGCAATATCAGATTTACTAGTTAATAATTCGTCTCCATCTTTAAGATGCTTAATGCTAAATTTAGAACCCTTACCTTTTATTTTCTGGATCATATTCCATACTTTTGATATCGGCGTTCGTGAATTTATTTTTGATACATAATTTCGCCAGGATTGACGTTTATTTTGCTTGAAGGTACGCCGTGCCTTAGCATTTAGAATTTTAAATGTATTCAAATTATGGACCATAGGATGGCGACGGAAATACTTCTCAGCTTTCTTCCGTGCCTTCCTAGCCTGTTTGCACTCATGGTTGAACCATGGTTTTCGTATGTGTGGAATTGCAGAGGATTTGGGGATACACTCATCAGCAATATTAATTAGTTCATCAGAGAAATCCTTTATAGGATCAGTACATTCTATAAAGAGTTCGGGTTTAAGTCTGCTACAACACAGAGCTTGATACAAAGGCCAGTTAGCTTTTTTAAAGTTCCATCTCGAATATGGAGTAATATCAGTTGGGTTTACAGGTTTTAGTATAGTAGGAAAATGGTCACTTCCACAGAGGTCATCATGGACTGACCATTCAAATTCATTTAGTAATTCTGAATTCGTGATTGATAAGTCGAGAGCAGAATAGGTTCCTGTACCAGGGTGTAAATACGTGTTGGAACCATCATTATAAATACATAAATCATTGTCTGAACAAAACTCCTCCAGTAGTTTACCTTTAGCGTTTGTATTTACACTACCCCAGAGTGGGTTGTGCCCATTTAAATCTGCAATTCGCACTGCAACAGCCTGCAGATGAGTAGTTAGTGAAACTGGGCTATGGATAACATTCTGTTTGACTAAGATGGAAGATCCGCCCGTGGCCGTGTCACCCGGAGGTGAAAAACAATGATATGCATTGAAAGAACGCAGGACAAAATCATCTGTCTGTTTTAAATAGGTCTCATGCAGACAGAACGCTGATGGTGTTAAATCCTGGACTAAAAGCTGCAATTCATTGAAATTAGTCCTTAGCCCTCTGCAATTCCACTGTAGGATATAATTCTGATAACCTATCTTTTAGGGGGATTTATTGGGGATCTACCCCGCACTTGTTTGTTGGGCGACAAGCTATGTGCCCTACTACGGACGTTTTCAGACACGTCCATATCCTCAAGAGATCCATATTTGTTGAATAATTGAATTTGATTTTCTGACCCCTTTGGGGCTCTGCCACTGAGTTTTTTGGAAACATCTGGCTTTTTAGTTTTGGGTTTAACGAGACCTTGCTGAGACTTTGTGGACAACTGAGAAGATGGTTCATGATCAGGGGATGTCTCTGATTGGATTCGTGAGTGAGTTTACAGTTTGTGTAGATGTAGCAGGCGAGACAGGTTTAGGAGATTCTGTTTTGACCCAGGTTAAGTCTGTCTGACAACTAGCAGATACTTTAGTTACTCTAGATGTTGCCTCAGCCGTTGTTCTGGCAATGGAAGCATAACTGTCTGTCTGTTCTGAGCCGTGGACTAGTTTCTTGGCATCTGCAAAACTAATGTTTTGCGTGAATTTTATTTGATTGATTGCCCTTGCTGTTTCCATACGGGACAGTCCTTAGAGTAAGCTGGGTGGTTCCCCGCGCAGTTGATGCACTTTTTGACAGTACTGTTACAATCTTCTGTTGTGTGTGTCTTTTCACCACAGTGAGCACACACAACAGACAATGCACAAGTATTTACGCCGTGGCCAAACTTCTGACATTTAAAGCACCTGAGAGGGTTTGGAATGTAAGTCTCCACATTGAGGTTACAATAACCTGCCTTGAGAGATTTTGGAGCAATGGGTAAAGAAAAAGAAAACAGATAAGTATTGGTTTTGATGGTTGTATCGTGTTTACGTGTAGAAAAACGCTTAACATAGAGTACACCCTGATCCTTCATTTCGGAAACGATATCTAGTTCCGACATGTCAGCCAGCAATCGCTCACGATCTTAAACGATTCCCTTGCTCGTGTTAAGGGTCTTGTGAGCCGTGATGGTGACGGGAATGCCGACAAAAGTTTCAGTGTTCAGTAAGTTGTTTGATTGGTGCCTCTTGCCACACTCAATTAACAACGCACCAGAACGTAATCTGTTAACGTTCTTCACATCGCCAGCAATGCCTTGGATACCTTTAGACACAGCAAAAGGATTTAATTTTAATGGTGTATCATCTTTGGTCTGAATATCAACAAAACGTGGCCAATAATCAGTTGGTTTGGGCAGTCTAAGTTCGTTGTCAACAGGGTCATTGTCAAGAGGACGTTTGGTTTTTTTGTTTGGAGTTTGATAAGCCATGGTTAATATTTCAAAGAAAATAGGCACATTTCTAAGGAAACATGTACATTCACCTGTATTAAATATGCTGAATACGTTTTTATATATGCGAGTAATTGTAAAATAGATCATATTTGTTCTGAAGGCTGTCATCAAGTTAGATCGGTCAACCCACTGGGGCAGTAAGTTACAACTGAGTTATAACTTCCAGAATGATGCTTGCAGTTTCAATTGGACGTAATAATGATTATTTCATAAGAACCGGTCTAGCATTATGGATACACTCAGTCTGTAATCTGTAATTATCCAATGTGATGCACACAAACTGATTGTCCTTGACTGCAGTTAAACAATTCATCTGATAGATATACAGCTTGTTCTGGACGGTAATATTGTAGACTCCTTTGTAGTCTGTCTTGGAGCCGAGATGGTACAGAAGTGGGCCGTGGTATCACTGATCACACGGTCAGTTGATGTAAGACGTGCAAATTGATGCAGAAGTGACGAATGACAGATGGCAGACGTTTTGGCATTTCACAACAACAGCAGCAGCCAGAATCCAGACAATGTAATTCAGTTTTTTTCCAATAGAGCAGTTAAGGAATATCACGTTGATTATGGTGTGTTTGGTAATATATTGACGATAGGTATACATAACAGACTATGTGGTATCCGTTTTTTGTGACACATTGTAAGTTTACCGTGCATTGTCTGAAGTACACGAACATACTAAATACCCATTTATTGCAGCTACATAACTGGTGGAGTAAATTACGTATGGCAGAAATACACAACGCATGCCTCACACACAACCTACCTTCGTTATCCAGGTTAGAATAAGTAAATCAGATATTTGAATTGACGCGACCTTTCCTGCTTCTTCGAATCCGGCACTGGTAGACGTAACCTCATTCAAATCTCAGAAAGCTGACGATGGCTTTTACAAGATGCTTCTCGTTAGAAAACACCTTCGTGGAATCTGTTGACAAAAGTGACACCCGTCATGGGTGGAACCTTGCTCTCTCGTTTCAGAAGTCGGCCGTGTACTCCTTCAGTTACGTGTTTTATAGAATGCACATAAATGTAGCAGCTGTTAAAAGATGGTTCAACAATACCGTAACGCAATAGCAACTGTGGCAACCGTCATGAGTGACGGTGATACTTGAGTCACATGATGCATTGGAAAATGTGTTCATTAATTCAACAAAATCAGCTGTTCAAGTGGACAGTTGGTGTTCATGATACAGTCGGAGTGTGTTATCGCTTTCATCTTGTTTATGAGTTTTGCAGTTGTGTACAGAGACGAGGAGACAGAGCAGTAACATGTCATAAGTCGCGGTATTCTGCCATCCTTACATCTTTTTTCCACTACTGTTGCACAGGTATTGTTGCTGCTGGGGATTCTGCTTTCTACCTGTATATCAACGAAAAGATACTCTCACGTACCTTCGTCCTGGCACGCTAACGTCCGTGTAAACTCAACTGTGATCTTGATACAACCAATTCTCCAGTGAGGTGTTAATACTAGTACTGTTCTGTCAAAGGGTTCTATCAACTAAACCTGCTTCATTCCAACATGATACCGACGGCATAAGTGCGAATCAACCGTGTACTGGCCATTTCTAATAACAATCTTAGGAATGTTTACATATTAGCACACTATGCAAGTGCACATTTTAGCTTCCTTGGAAATTTCGAGATTGCCGAATCGAGACAATATCCCTGTATACAGTAGTGTATACCAATTTCACCATGTTGGGAAATGATTTTGTGAACATATTTTAATAAAAGAAACTATACTCCGTGATACCTTTCATCCTTCGGGGAATAACAGTCACCACCATTACCCCGACTGCAATTCCGCCAAGGGTGTAAACCATCCTCCTGTATCTTTCTGGAACAGGCCCCCGGGGTTAAGTACTGTGTCTATTATTCCAAAGAGGTCTTATTGTAACCGATGCTTGATTTAAATCAGAATTCCCTCAAGCATATTTGATTTGTCTATGAAATGTCAGAGTGATCAGGGACAATGGGAAAATCTGCCGTCTTCTTAATACTGTACATTTCTGAGGTGTATTAACTCCAGCCATTACCCTGGCGTGAACCTTGCAAAGTGGACAATTACAGCAACTTGGAACTTTAACTCCAACTTGTGTACATTTACATGTTAAGATAACATGAGAAGAACAAGAATTCACTTCGAATGGATGGGTTTCTGTTTACAGAGGAAAACGTGTGGCCTTGCCTTCATGAAATGGTGGTTAGGACAAGGTCGATCACCTTCTGTAATGAATGATATCAAAGAGATCCCTACATGTTTGTGGCCTGCGTTTAAAGACACAGGTTACGAACATGGTGTTCCTCCCAAATATCCCATGCCAAATGTACATGTATGGTGCAGGTGTCGAGTGATTTATTCTTCTTAGGGGATAACAAAAGTCCTATATGGTGTCCTCGTTTCAGACGCTCGGTGAGGAAAAAAGAAACCTACACGACCATGTTGAAGGTATAGAGAAGTTCGGTTCTTGGTTTAAGTGCGAGAAAATAAAGTAAAATAGTTTCATTTTCACATGCTTCACAGCAACAACTATTCGACAAATGTATTGTGTCTACCAGAAAAACAACAAAACAAATTGTGTTATTTCTGCTAAGATTTAAAGTGTTTGTGTATTTTTAATACAACTATTTCCTCAAAATTACCGCCCCAAGTCCAAGTAAGAGATGCTGATATGTGTGGAGGCTGGACCTTCTGCCAAGCAGACCTACTCGAGAACACGGCACAGCTACTTAGTCAAATATATTTCCATCAAATTGAATTAGTCAACACTGCTCTTTCCATTAATTCGAAACATTCAAAGAAGCTCTGATTCCAATACACGAGCATATCTATACTCGAAATGCGATCTGTTTCTGCTGTAGACAAATTGAATATGTTATAACACCTTCAAATATAAAACACACGAACAAGTTGACGTCATTTCATAATACTACTGCTAATAATAATAATAATAATGTGCATATTTGTAATGCGCACATATCCACGCTCGTAAGCATGCTCTTGGCGCTACATTAGAATACATACATATATATACGGAATTACAATGGAATAGATGCATAATACATAAAAGTTTAGAAAGGCTGTTGATGATAATATTAAGCAAAGAGGTAGGTTTTGAGATTTAATTTGAGTCCATAGATTAAGAGTCTCTCAGATCAACAGGGAGAGAGTTCCACAAGACAGGGGCTATGTAGGAGGAAGTTCTGTAGCCGAAGGTTTTAAGTTTGTAGCAAAACACTGAGAGAAGGTTTTGCTGCTGTGAGCGAAGTTCATACGCTGGACTTTAGGGGTTGATCAGGTCTGCAAAGTAAGGTGGAGTCTGGCCATGAAGGGACTTGTATGTGAGGCACAGTGTCTTGAATTTAATCCTGGCTCTCACAGGTAATCAATGGAGCTGATTTAGAACTGGGGACATGTGGCTGTGTTTTGAAGTGCGAATGACGATGCGGGCAGCTGTACTTTGGACTTTTTGTAGTCTGTCAAGTAGTGTGTCAGGGAGGCCAATATAGAGACTGTTACAGTAATCTGGTGTGCTGAGAATGAGAGCACGGAGAAGGGAATGAGCAGATCCTGTGGTGACAAGAGGACGGGTACTGCCAATCACTCTAAGATGAGAGAAGCATGTTCTGTGCTTCCATGGATAGACTGGGATCCAAGAGTGTTCACAGATTCTTCACTGACTGTGATGGTGTCATTTCAGAATCAGATCAAGTAACACCAAAGCAGCTACATGTTCTTCATCTGCAGCACATCAAGATCATCTACAACTCCGAGAAGCGCAGATTGAAATGCCCCGAGAAGATGTCTGTGTGACAGATGAACTTTTAGGTGGACATTAACAGCTTTCTCAACCACTTTAGATAAAGAGGAAAGATTTGATACAGGTCGAAAATTCTTAAAGTTATTTGCAGTTCGGAAGATTGTGGGAAATCTTCCAGATTCAAGGCTTTTATTCACTATGCTTGTGATAGTTGGGAGGAGAATATCCACATGATCCAGAACAAGCTGTGTTGGTGCAAGATCTAAGGCACATGTAGTCGAATTGGATGAACGAATAATGTCAAGTACTTCATTCTCCTGGGAAGGGGCGCGGTCAGTCAGAGGTTCACCACTGAACTGTGTGTCAAACTCCGAATCAGAATGTGCACCTGTGGGGAACTGTGTTAGGTCGTGCCTACTTTTGTTGATATTTTCAAAGAAAAATTCTTTTGGGGAATCAGCAAGGTCTGTCGGAGAGTCAGCAAAGGGAAGTTTATCCTCTGTTTTTCTGACAATTTTTATGGATATACAACTTCTTTTATTCTGTGAATGGCGACGTTTCGACATAGATTCTAATGTCGTTGTCAAGCAAGTGATAGATGAGAAACAAATTGAGAGAATATATACATATATACTTCTTATTACAATAGATTGGGGATGAGTTGTTTGTACCAAAAATGAGGTTTATGTACAACGCTTGTATAAGAGATAGAGTAAGTGATTGGAAGCCAGTTAGGTGACATACGAGGATAAAATTAAAGCTTATACAAATGATAGGAAGTCAGGTAAATGTGTATACAATGATGGGGTTGATGTACATTGATTGTATGACATGTTGTATAGAAACAGGTGATGTACATAAGAAAAATAATTATGAATATAGATGATTACTTTATCAAGTAATAGTATGCATTAGGAATGTAGTACCCTTCGTCTCTGCTGATGGCGGATCCTATCTTCTTGATATGAACAGCTTCCCAAAGTTTTCGACTTTTGTAGCCTGACTGGTTTCTTTCTATGGTCTTGGTGTTGTCCCAGTTGATGGTGTGGTTAGGTTGGGCTTTGATGTGGTCGGCAATGGCTGGTTTAGAATGGATATACTGGTCGGTGTGGGCTGGCTTGCGGTAGACGCTGGTTTTGAGCCTGTTTCCTTCTCTCTGGACCAGGACATCTAGGACGAGGAGTTTGTTGTCAGCTTCTGATTCCACTGTGAACTGCATATGGGGATGTTGGGCGTTGAGGTGTTTGGGAAGGGCGTTTGGGTCGTCGGATGGGGGAGGATGACAAAGGTGTCATCAACTTTCCAGCAGGGACCATCGGGTTCAACTCAACTTCTAAAATGCCCATCAAAGAACTCTGTTTTCTTTCAAAGAAGATTATTCGTGAATTAAAATGAGTTCTTCGGTTGATCACTAGTAAATGCTCTGCAGTTGCTGAAGATAGTAAACCTTCTTACATCTCCGGATCACATTTGTGGTGGTAGTCCTAGCCTAGTCTGTATAACTGCCTGTGAATCTCGAGGTGATGCTTCCGCCACTGACGTTCAGCTTTCCGGTGATTGCACTTGGCTTCACGAACTAAACATAGCTGTTATAATGTCTATAGTTTTATGTATAATCTTATAATTTGACAACTTGAGTAGAAAGAGAAATGTGTTTTGTTTTTTTTCTTTTTCTTTTTGGCCACTGCTGGTTATCATGATGTTTTGGTGTCAGGTCTGAAACATAACAAATGCCATATTGAAAAAGGAATGGAAACATAGTCAGTTCCAGTAATGACGGCTCCGATGACCCAGGTAGGCGGGACATTGCAAAACAACATCCCATGTAGGATTTTTAGATCTTCATCATTCGTGTGAAATTCATTTCAGTTGCACATACCTTCAGTTTATCAGAAATTAAATCAGTTCGTGTTATTCTGTCATCATTTCCTTTGTCATGTACTTTATATATAGATGATTATATTTCGTAAGTATATACACACTTTTACAGACTTTCATTGTTGTGATGGAACAAATCTAAAATGGAAACTACCGACTGACTATATGCAAGAAGGTATGTCGACAACAGCCGACAATTAGCGTCTGACTCTTCAGCTCAGGCTGAAAGGACTCAATTTGTGTAAGTTTATGCTTAGACTGGGACATGTCAACTAGTATCTACATCAAATTCTGCATTATAGTACGACTGACACAACCAAGATTTAAGCTATTTATGTGTTTATTCTTTTCGAATATATACAATAGGTAGATAATGGCCTACACCTAGTTATATGGCTTATGACAAAGCTCATGCCGATTATTGTTGTAGCAAATGAAACCTGTTATTCGTAAGTCTTTTATCATATAGTGCATATTTTATGTCATTTAATGAGTGGAAACAAGATTTATTAACTATACCAGAACTTTAAAAAAATATTTCCTGAAAGCCACGAGTGGGCTGAGCACCTGATTGCCCGCATCAGCCATATCAGGTTATCAACACGGTGTCTACGTGACTGTCCATTGCCGTTAGCCTTGTAACACGTTCTCAGCCCTCAAGTCCACGTTATGAGGGCAGTAAATCTATCACCGATTACTCTTCCAACATTTTGAACTGTGGAAAGCAGGAAACAGATATTTGATGACTTAATGCATTCTATCTTCATTGGAAATCCCTGCATTGTTTACTGACATCGACTGTTTTGTTCGTGTGAGAGAGTTCAGGGGTCGCTTCTGATTTTCAGTGATCCACCCATGTGGATTGTCATCACCTTTCTGCATTATGGGCCCAATGGTGTTTATACTGTTCACCGTCAGCAGGTTGAACTTTGGCCATGTTGATGTCTAAAATCTATTTCGGCCGTAAATCTAACAAATTGTACAAACTAAGTGTAGAATTGGCATCTGATATTTATAAAACTTCTTTCCTTCTTATTGAAAAATGTCGTATAAAGGTTTAAAGGACATTAAGGAACAACTGATACAAAACACTACATACTTTCCAATATACAAAATTGTTTACAGTCGAATTGGATTGAATTCTGACTTTGCTGGATGAGAAGACTTGATTTTATCTTAAATGGTTTCTTATTAATCATTCCATCTATCATTCATGCAAAATTCAAATACAAACAGCTGCAGATAATGCACCACTTAGCTGATGGACGAATGCACAAATTGGTAGGATGTATGAGATCGGAGGCACCTATTTCGATAAAGTATAGCAGTCAAATTCAATACACATAATTCACATGCAAAAATGCAGTGTATGCACACTCTTACCCAGCATATTCAAATGTGTAATCGAAATGTGTTAATCAATGCTCCAGAAGATACACATGAACAAGTTGTTTATCTTTAAAAATACCTTTTGCAGATACGTATACAAGTACAAGGAAGAACTGGAGTAAATCCCTGACTTACAGAGGATTCATAAATACTCAAATAGAAGTTCATTTTCACAGTTTATTCAACAGTGAAGATCTTGGTTAGGACTGATCATCAGCAAGCAATGGTTCTGGAAGATAGAGAGCGTAGGATCAGGTCTCTGAAGCATGACGTCGTATCCAAGTTGATCGATGCTCATAATATTGATCACTGCATTGTTTTGTCTAGTCTTGGTCACTGCCATCCAAGCAAAAGCCGGACTTTTTTCTGAATAGTTAGAAGCACATCTATTCATCTCCTCTAACCTTGAAGTAATGATGACTTACTTGATTCAAAAACACTCTCATAATCACAACTAAAGGTAGGAACTTTTCGGTTTTCACAAATCAGTTAACCATTGGTGTCATTCAGCTACAAGTAAGCCTCCTGTGAATTATGGAGGTATAATCACAAAAGCTAATCACATTTTATCCCTGTGATAATGTCACTGTGTGTAATATATGCTGATTAGTGTGATCTTATACCGTGGGAAGCGATGATTAAAACAAATGGTTGCATCTGTTTCCTCCGTCATCTAACAAATCACAGATGCTTGTCAGAGTCACAGACATAAGTCTGCCGAAGTGGCTGATTTGTTACCTAATCAGTTTCTGCACATACGTTGGCATTAAATGTAAATTTCCCTTTCTGATGAGGTGGATAAGTATAAGTCTGAAACTCCATCTTTGTAATTATTCACTGGTATATTCTCATAGAATATTCGGGGCGGTGGGGTAGCCTAGAGGTTAAAGCTTTGCCTCGTCACGCCGAAGACCCGGGTTCGATTCCCCACATGGGTACAATGTGTGGAATCCATTTCTGACGTCCCCCGCCGTGATATTGCTGGAATATTGCTAAAAGCAGCGTAAAACTAAACTCACTCACTCATAGAATATTCAAGTGCTGAAGTAAGAAATGATTACTACTATGTTGCAGCAGACATGCATGGCGATCTGGAAACTGTGAAGGCTCCTTAAACACTCTTTGCAATTTATCCCTCAACATTGTATTTATTGCTGATGTACACAACTGTTTTCAGGTTTACAGATAGTGAGTGAGTGAGTTGAGTTTTAAGCCGCTTTTAGCAATATCACAGCGAGAGGTTTACAGATAACATGGCTGTCCTTGTTACTGTTGTTGATAGCAACACGAATATGCTAAGGGATATATATATATATATTCAAGGATTGGTGTTGCTTGCCGTGACGTTGACGTTTCCGTACGTCGATGCTGTATCTGGCACAGAGATGGAAATGTTTGTTGGAAGCCTCTCGGAATGCGCACATGACATGCAAGTTTTAGGATATCTAAATTCAATTACTTTCAAGTCGTCTCCTAGTCTGACACTAATGGAAACTTGGGTCATGTAGAAGGGATTACTTTGTTTTATTCTTTTATTCCGTTTTGTGGAAGAGCTTTTTGCATGACTTCGACCCCACGATCAACCGCAGCAGGTTTAGTTATTGATTTTACCTATGCACAATGATGACCATTATCAAGACGCTGGAGTGGTATGTTCAGCAGAGCTTTAAGTGACAGTAAGTCACAGTTTATTCTCCTTTGGTGAGTATTATTTTTAGATAAGGAGCACGGGTACAGCTATCTACCGAGAGTAATCCTATAAGTCAAGAGTCAAAGCCAATATGTTTGTTGGGATCTTCCTTTTCAGTTTGATGTCAACGTGAACCTACATGTCCATGATTATCTCGCTTGGTCCATAACATAAGGTGCTTGAAGTGAATGTCAGGTTCATGGGGAACTCTTTCATGAAACTGTCAAAAATGTGCTTTAGTCCACAAAAGAAAAACAACAATGTATTCAATGTATTTTAAGTACTGTTATTTCAGAAGTTGGCCATAGGAAACATTTCTTCACTATCATTTAGGGTATGAACACAGTACATCCTGAGAGTCGAGTCTACATCTACTGTACATCAGTGGGTATGAACACTGAGTCCCAAGGGACTCTAAGGTTACAATGATTCCATGGACGTCCAGATTTAATGCACGAGTAGGTTCAACGGTTGCTGGTGTAGGACAGGTAAACAGTGGATTCAGAATCTGCAGGGTGTAAACACATTGTTTTCGGTAAGATTGTTTTATGTCTACAGTACGTTTAGGGGTACAATGGGCATAGAGCAAGAAGGAAGTGGATTCCCGATATAGAGAACAAGAACATGATGATTCTCATCACTCTCAGCTAGCCGTATTTATTATTTAAAATCGCGATTATGTTCACATCATATCACTTCTCGAAATTGACAGCGTACTCTTTCGTTGACAATTTAGATCATTTTAATACTTGTGATTTGTTTGTGATAGCTTTTAAACTTTTATTCAGATTTGGACGAATATTCAGGCTCCATTTCCAAAATCAATTGATGTGGCAATGGATGTTATTATGAAATTTAGATGTCCAAGGAAAACCTGAATACTCTTGTAAAGTCAAGTTGGTTTATAGCGACTCTGCAACTTGGACCATGTGTTTGTCAAACATCTTCCAAGATCAGCAGCCTTAATTCTGTTTGCAATTACCATGATTCTTACAACTGTTTACAGTATCTATAATTCTAGGCACCCATGAAGGGCCACCTCCTCGTGGTGGGTGCTGGGTCACGCTAAGCGCCCTTCAACCCCCCGTTGTGGACCCGGGGGGATATTAGGTCCACCAACCTGTTGGCCGTGGGTTGCGCCCCTGTGTCGGTGGAGGACGGGAGGATGGTGGTTGAGGGCACTGGTTCCAGGAACAGTGTTCCTTTGCCCAACACACCACTTCGCCCCTTACTTCACCTAGACGGGTGGTTGAACTGGCCCGGTTCAACCAATCGGCTGGTCACGTCATGCCCTGCGCATGGAAACATTCATTTTAAACTGTGTATTTTTCAACACTATTGTGATTGATTAAAATGAATGTCATCAATAAAATGTTCTATTGAAATTTTGATTTGTACTTATAAATTATTGATCCATTTAATTGCCTAGAGTCCTATGCCAGAAGGCGGTGGCTCATGGGCCAATCTGGCAATAGAGACCTCTGAATTCTGTGTTTCTCCAGAAAGGTGTCAAGGGCGAACCAGTCTGACATTTATTCTGTTAGATTCGACAGCTATTCAAGTGTTTATTTGCTGGAGTATAACATCCCTGTAACCCTGGTGGAGCATGCTGGTTTCCGCTGTACCACCGTCCTTGTTGACACTCCATGGTGGGTGGGGAGCAGGGATGTTGAACACTTTTCCTACATTATGGCTCTTTCTCTTCCATCTGGTTCATCTAAACATAAACGTCGATATGTAGAATCTACATCGTCGGATGAAGGATCTTCTGACACTGTTGACTCGTGGCCGAGGTTTATTGTTATCTCCTCTGAAGACGATACGCCGTTACAACTTAACCCTTTCGCAATCTCCAAGGGCATTCATGGTGTCTGTGGGGAAGTGAAGGACGTTACACGGCTTCGAAATGGCTCACTCTTAGTGGAATGTACCCGTAAACAACAATCGGTCAATCTGTTGAAACTACAACAATTTGTGAATAAACCCGTTGTTGTGTCAGTGCACAGAACGTTGAATTCCTGCAGAGGTATAGTCAGAGACAGGGCCCGGTGCCTTTCTGATATGAATGAGGATGACATCGTCAATGAACTAAAAAACCAGGGCGTAACCGCAGTAAAGCGTTTTTCCAAAAAGAATGATGATGGCACAATTGTCAAGTTGAATACATACTTGTTTACTTTCTCACTCTCCACACTACCAAAAAGTATAAAAGCTGGGTACTTTAACATCGGAGTTGAGGTGTATGTTCCAACTCCGCTCCGATGTTTCAAATGCCAAAAGTTTGGTCATGGGGCCAGGTTCTGCCGTAACACCACTGTATGTTCCCGTTGTGGTGGTGCACATGAACTCTCTGAGTGCACTAATAGCATCAAGTGTGCTAACTGCAGCGGAGACCACTTGGCCTCATCAAAATCATGCCCCTTCTATGAACGTGAGTCTACCATTCAAAGGATAAAACATACCAACAATATTTCTTATGCTGAAGCTAAAAAGCAGGTAACTGTTTCAACAAATTCAACAATTTCATATTCCAAAGCAGTTTCTTCTCGTGTCAATACTTTCAGACCTCCCATGAAATCAACGTCGTGTCAAACGTCAATATCCTGGGTTCATGAACAATTAACATTAGATGAGGCAAGTCAGACCTCTCAAATGGGCACCTCTAGTGTTTCGACATCGGCATCCCAGACGGAGACTGTCACATCGCTGCCTTCAGCAGATCCTGCGTCTGAACCAGAATGTGCCACAAATTCATCGCAGCACAATAAATCATCAAAAATGAGAAAAGGAAAGAAGGAAGGACCAGGGCCCTTCAACATTTGAGATGCCTTCCTCTCAGTCGTCTCTGTACAGGTTCAAAATAAATTTGAACCTTTGGAGATGGAGGTCCCCCTTCCCACCCTGAGTAGACCTTCCACGTTCTCCAATTGATCCTCCTTGAGTGGCTCAAATAACATTGTTCAGTGGAATTGTAGAGGACTAAGAAATAATTTTAATGATTTACAACTACTAATACAAGATTTCACACCATCGGCATTTTGTTTACAGGAAACTTATCTTAAAACCACAGATCAATTGGCAACCTTATGGGAGATACTGGAGGTTCTTTCAATTTTGGTTGGACAGGGTATTATACACAGCCCTTTCCCAAATACAACCCTTCAGGCTGTTGCAGTCAGGTTGACTTTACACATTGCCTTTACATTATGCCCCTTTATGTGCCGCCATCTTCCACTCTTCACCAAACTGATCTTCAGGCTCTTTATGACCAGCTCCCCAAACCGTGTATCATTATGGGTGACTTGAATGGTCATAATCCTCTTTGGGGCAGTTCTCATACAAACAGAAATGGGACAGTCCTAGAAGATTTTATTTCAAACAACGATCTGTGTATATTTAATGATAATTCGAAAACATACCTGCATCCTGGCACAGGCACATACTCTTCTCTTGATTTATCACTTTCTCACACCGATCTGTTAAATGAATTTGAATGGTCAGTCCATAACGATCTGTGTGGCAGCGACCATTTTCCGACCATTCTTAAAACAATAACTCCTGCTGATGTTGCTCCATCATCAAGATGGAACTTCAACAAAGCAAACTGGCCTTTGTTTGAATTACTCTGTATTGATAAACTAAATCCTGCTCGTTTTATTGATGCTCTTGATTCAGTGCAATTATTCTCTGATGAACTACACAAAATAGCTCTTGAGTGTATTCCTAGGTCCTCTACAAATCCACATATACGTAAACCATGGTTTAATAATGACTGCAAACAAGCTAGAAAGGCACGGAAAAAAGCTGAACACTATTTCCGTCGCCACCCAATGGTGCATAATTTAGATAAATTTAAAATTTTAAACGCTAGAGCACGTCGAACCTTTAAGCTAAATAAGCGCCAGTCGTGGCAAAATTACGTTTCGAAAATAAATTCACGGACGCCTATGTCCAGGGTATGGAACATGATCCAGAGAATTAAAGGTAAGGGTACCAAATCAAGCATTAATCATCTCAAAACTGGGGACAAATTGTTAACAGATAAATCTGACATCGCAAATAAACTGGGTGAAACACTTGCAAAACATTCTTCCTCGTCAAACTATGTTCCCGAATTTCAAAAATTCCAAAAATTGCAAGAAAAGAAACAAGTCAATTTTCATTCGGATAATGGGGAAGACTATAATGAAATCTTCTCTATCCACGAGCTTCATACTGCTCTTGAACAAGCTCACAATACTGCAACAGGAGCTGATAACATTCATTATCAACTCCTGCAACACTTACCGGAATCTTGCTTAGAAACACTATTAAATATTTTGATGACATTTGGACATCTCGCAACTTTCCTTCATCTTGGCGTGATGCCATTGTTGTACCCATACCTAAACCTGGACGTGATCATACCGACCCTCAAATTATAGGCCCATTTCCTTGACTAGTTGCGTTTGCAAAACCATGGAACGCATGGTCAATAACAGATTAACTTGGTACTTAGAATCGAATAATTTAATCACAAATATTCAATGTGGTTTTCGTAAAATCGCAGTACCATTGATCATTTAGTTCGATTGAGTCATTCGTTAAAAATGCCATTCTTAACAAGCAGCATGCAGTGTCAATATTTTCGATTTAGAGAAAGCCTATGACACGACATGGAAGCACGGCATTTTACAAGATTTACATGATTTTGGTTTGAGAGGCCGTTTGCCTCAGTTTATATCCGAGTTTTTAACTGATAGGCAATTTCAAGTCCGCGTGGGTTCTACCCTGTCTGACCATTATAAGCAGGATCAGGGTGTCCCACAAGGTAGTATTTTGTCTGTCACATTGTTTAGTGTTAAGATAAATAGTTTATCAAAGGTCTTAAGTGCTTCAATCGATGGGTCACTATTTGTGGATGATTTTAATATTTCTTGTCGCGGTAAAAATATGCATACTATTGAACGGCAACTGCAGTTGTGTTTAAACAAAATAGATAAATGGTGTCTTGAGAATGGATTTAAATTTTCTAAATCCAAAACTAATTGTATCCATTTTTGTAGAAAATATAAACCGCATAAAGACCCTGAACTGTTTCTAAATGGCTCTCCCATCAAAGTTGTTAAAGAAGCCAAGTTCTTGGGTATAATTTTTGACTCGCATCTAACTTTTCTTCCACACATCAAGGCCCTTAAAACTAAATGCATGAAAGCACTTGACTTGTTGAAAGTCGTTTCGAATTCTAAGTGGGGAGGGGACTGCTACCCTACTACAATTATATCGATCATTGGTTCGTTCCAAACTTGATTATGGCTCCATCGTATATGGTGGAGCCTGCAAAAGCAACCTAAAACTTTTAGATTCTGTCCACCACCAAGGTCTAAGACTATGTCTTGGTTCCTTTAGAACTTCACCTGTTGACAGCCTCTACGTCGAGGCTGATGAGCCATCTCTTACACAACGCCGTATAAAATTAACTTTACAGTATATTACAAAACTTTATTCCAATGAGTCAAACCCTGCATATAACTGTGTCTTTAATCCCCTATATGAAGATCTGTATAACAAAAAGCCTTCTCTTGTTCCGCCTCTTGGTATAAGAGTGAAACCTTTCCTTTCTGCAGCTGGCATTGAGCTAGAACATATAGCTCCTTCCCGTCTTCTTTCTTCTCCTCCTTGGCAGTTGGTTCAACCACAGGTTGACCTAACTCTGACAAAGTTTAAAAAATCAGAAACTAATGAATTACAATATAAACAAGAATATAATCAATTAAAAAGTACATATAATACATATAAATCCTTATTTACAGATGGGTCCAAGGACGGTGGCGCAGTGGCATGTGCCACTGTCATTGGATCCAGAACAATATCTTCTCGAATACCAGATAACAGCTCTATATTTACAGCAGAAGCAAAAGCCATCTTAACAGCTCTCGACTATATTCAAAGGCATCCTAAACATAAACAATATATAATCTTTTCTGACTCTCTATCCTGCCTTCAGGCGATTAAAAATCTATCTTGCAAACATCCACTTTTAATTGAAATAATTGAATTATATAATGATCTTGCTACTGGCCAATGCGACATCGTATTTTGTTGGTTACCCAGCCACGTTGGCATTTCTGGGAACACAATGGCCGATCTTGCTGCCAAGGCAGCACTCAACAAATCTGTGACACCACTTCTTATTCCATACTCTGATTACAAAGCTGCTATTAGATCTTATATCCGTGATCTGATGCAAAAGAAGTGACACCCAAGTCGGTATAAATAAATTACATGAAATAAAACCAACTATCGGTTACACCTACTTGGGCTGTCAGTCCAGATTTGAAGAGGTCATCATACGACGATGTCGTATTGGCCACACAAGATATACGCATGAGTACCTATTAAAAGGTGAGGATCCTCCGTTTTGTATCCCTTGTGATGAAAGAATCACGGTCAAGCATGTCTTGCTTGACTGTGTTGAGTATTCCATCACAAGGGATAAATATTTTCAATCACGAACTATGAAGGATCTTTTAAATAGTATCAGTTATCATTTAATTATTGATTTTTTAAAAGAATTAGATTTGTTAACAGATTTGTAAATAGCTAAATATTTTATGATTGGAAGTTTGAATTAGTAACACAGATTGTTAGTGGCTGTATCCTCGAGGGGGGTTAAAGTACTGTAAAAATATTGTCCTCCCGAGAGGGTACGTAAGTCCCAAAACATTCAAAGTAAATTTCAACTTTCCTTTTTTTTAATCGTAGAATATGTGTAATTTTAACGTATGGCTAGATTTATCTCAATTGCTAACAGCTGAAGGGATGATGTAAATCCAGCTAGGGCCCATGCAGGAAGCAAATGTACTGTAAGTCCCCATGGTCTCTAGTATGGTGATCTACCTTCAGTTGTTAGCGATCTATAGCCCATTTTTATATTGTGTTGTCCCCTCTAGTTAAAATGTTTTAGATTCAATTACTAGTTTTACGTATATATCTGTGATAATCTAGTTATTTTACTGTCCTTCGTCGGCAGAATTTTATCATTTCACTTAAATTGTTGATAGATTTATAACTTGCTTTAGTCACGATATGGCTGAAATATTGCCGATGTGACTTAAAATCTTAACTCACTCACTCACTCACTCACTATAATTCTAATTTATTGAAGACAGTTGCTTAACTTACATATTTGCACATGCAATTGTTTTCGCATTGACTAACTAATAACCCTTCCTTCTTATGCATCACATATTTCATCACCTTGTTCAGTATTTGTTGCATGCATTCAGTCTTTGATGCAAACTGCAAAAGTGAGTTGTGCTATTCAGTTTAAGTCTTAAGTAATGTAATGTATATGTGATATTTCACTTGAATCTTGTGTGTCTGTGCTTGTAATTCAGCTTAAGAAGAACTGTATTTACAGAAAAAACACTAACCTCTGATCATAATAATGAGGCTTGCCCTGTTATTCTCGCGAGTATGCACATCGCCCACATCATTTTGCCCTGGTCATTTGGTCGGTGTGCACTCGATTGTCATTCTCAATTCTCTGTAGTATATAACTGGAGTAACTGTGTATACAAGGTTAACATTTCATCTTACTGGGTACCCACTCTTTGCTGGTAAATATAGGGACGGTTCGAACAATGTCAATCTCCAGTGTATAATCCTGTAAGTCAGTCTACTGATCATTTGATATTCAATGTCCAAAGCCTAAAGACATGTCGTGTTTGTGTGTGTCATGTGTCTGCCTCTGTGTGTGCCTTTGTGTGTTTATGTGTGTGTACTTGTGTGAGTGCCTCTCCGTCTAACACAGTGTATATTAGTATGTCTGTGTGACAGCTTATCTCGGTATGTGTGCAAGTGTATTTGCATATTTGTTTATGTGTGTGTGGATGTGGGTTTTGACTTTCTTTATCTTCCTTTGTATATGCATATGGTTGTTTTGGTGGCTGTGTGTGTGTACATGTCGATTGGTGGGGTATGTCTGTGATTTTTGCTTTTGTATTTGTAGGATTTTGTACTTGTCTCCCCGTGTAATCAGTGGTTCATACAGCACAATCTTTCTTTGGTTGCACCTGAGCTCTGTTAAGGTTGGGTATTATCGGTACGATAACCATGGTAAGCGAAGTGTTGTAGTGTGTGAGGATATTGTTCGCAATCAGTATATTTCCCGAAGAACTCTCAACCTGTCCAACCTAAATAATGAATGCATATTCTTAGGCGAGACTGGCACAAGCCTATAGGAATTCATCAAATTCTGTAATCCCCTGTACATTCTCATGCACATGTCTTTTTGAATATTGACGAAAAGAGGACTCAAGCAATCGGAAACCTGTACGTTTGCTGTGATGAAATATTCTGTCTTGAGAATTGTTAAAACAAGACTACTTTATTGAAAAGGAATAAATCCCTCACAGCCCAAACTGATAATCAACAGTAAATTTTCTCATCAACAATCCGTTGAATTGAAAAATGATAAAAAAGCATAAAATAAACTATCGTCTCCTGATGGGAATACCATAGCTTCACCACATTAGCTGCCTCTCGAGGCCCCGGCACATGCATTGTGTAACTCAGAGACCGGAATCGTTAAAGAGAGGATGAAAGGCTGTAAAATACAATATAAATGCCGATGATCTAAGATATCTCCTACATCTTTGGTATATTGTCCGCAGTGAAGATTAGAACTGAAGTCGTCAAGGTAATAACAATACAATTAAAGTTTTTTACGATCTGTAATACATGTTTGAGATCACATTGTCTGCTAATAATGATCGCTTTTATACAGCTATCTGTTTGAGGCTGTTATTTGGGTCATGACGTTGGTAGTTTAGATGAGCAGCCGAAGTGCTCGGGAATCTGTGCATCTGTTTATTCTTTGGTGTGATCTTCATACACATAGGGCGGTTAGGAAGTTAAATGCTTGAAGTCCAGCTTCACCATTCTGCTTGTCTGGGTTGGGTTCCCCTGGACGATACTGGTTAATGGTAAACTTTAGCGACCATTGCTATCTTGTTCGTATAATATTATGTGAAACCTTTATTGGTGTTCCAGGTCGTGGTATTGGTGGTCTAAGGCAATGCTCACACATACATCAGAACAGAAGGATGAGACAACACTACACCTGCATTAAATTTATATATTTTGTCAAGTCGTAACTGATTTCAAAAGTAACTTATTCAAAATATTGTTGCATTCTACTGGTGTGACATGTTTCATATATCTCTCAACATTTAGAAAGAACGCATCTGAAGCAGTTACAGCCTATGGGTTTGCATCCTCGGTACAAGAAGCGTGTGTATTGCCGTAACTTTGTGACAACAGCTGGACGTGACAGCATTTGTCTGTCAGAACCACTCCCAATGAAGATCTTGATTCAGTATTAGCATTTTGACAACTGCTGTTCGTTACATTATGGTTTAATCAACAACTTAACCAGTATTTTTCGGAATTAAGTGTAACCGACAAGTGATTATCATAATATTGTGACATGTCCCGTGTCGACTTGCGTCTTGGAACGAATTATATACTGAGTGTAGGAGAATTATTCACACCCCCTTCGGCAGTATTCGATCAATATTCAAGGCGAGGAACACTATCAATGGGCTCCACATATTGCACCAATGATGGGAATCGAACAGGGTTGACGTGGAGATGCTTAGGCCACTGATTTACCTTTCTACTATTTTATACAGTTCTGTTAAAGAACTTAATTAAGTACACATGTATTTTTGCATTGATAGGTTTTCAACACGTACATGAAACTACTCGTGCTGACCCATTTTTTTAGTTGAGTTTTCCTGACCCGTATGATCACAAAATTGGAATCCAGCACTCTCCTCCTCGTACCCGCTGTCAGCCTCCTGATCCTCTGAAGGGGCAGCCTATGTCATTCCTCGTGTAAAACAGCTTCCAACTGGACAGGTTCTGTACAGAAGGATCCCTTTGTTGCACACGACGACCCATAATGTCCCGGATATGCTCTAAAGGTTTAAGATCGGGGTTCATTCAATCGTGAGATAAGTCAGAGGGTGCTTATAACAGTAGATATATTGTCGTGTTACTGACAGGAACATGAGATTGATATTTGAGGATAGTTTTGATCAATGCGAGATGTAAAAAAATACGATTCAATCTGAGTCATTACACAGATTCTGTGTTCTCGCTGCAACAGTCATCATTTCAAATTTTCGAAAATGAACATATGATTTACAATGTATTAATCTATTAAGAATCAACTTCGTATACTCGCAAGAACAACTCTGAGATACGTTACTTGCTTATTGCTGTGAGACAGAAGAACGGCCCACCGGCTTGGAGACGTTCATCCTCATTATGGTCAGTCAGCTCCTCACATGAGGAGAATATATCAGTTGTCTACAAATCTTAAGATCAAGAGAGATCAAAAAGTCACAGAAGCAGGAGGAATACATTTTGATTTGCGACTTACGTTCCCTTTCACATTTAAGAGTTTCTTCTATTTTAATATATACCAGAATCTGTCACGAGGAAAAGATGTCCCTTGAACGTTTAGTTACTAAGATCCTAAGCGATTGGTTTTCAAATGTAAAGCTGTTTTAACGGTATCTTGAGACCAAAGAACAGCAGTGATATCAACCTCGTAGCGGTAACTTCAAGTAAAACCGAATCAACTTTGTATTGAGATTTTGGATTCCTATACAACAGTCCGTGCCCTCCAACTGACTTAATAGTTTTCAAAAGTGAAAGCAATTTCCTTGCTACAGTCATCTTGGAGAACCATTTTACTGTCCTAACTTAGGTATCGATTTTCGTGATATCGTTTCCAATCAACCTGCTTTAAGTATGCTCAGTCTGATGACCGTTATCCAATTCAAGTCACAAATACCCACTCAGAAACTAGAATTAGATTAATATATAATTTTGTTGAACTTTATCGCCAACTTATTTCACTTTTTCAAGTGACGGGTTTTTAAGAAGGTACACTACATGCCTACATGGTCAACTCAGTGGTTGAAGGCGCCGTAATTCCGTTTTTAAGGGAAAGTAATGCAAAGTCGTGACGTAACAACTTGATTCAGAAATGATTAAGAAATTCTTAGCGCGTTTTGGATTCTTTTTCAATTTCTACAAAAAGACATTTTGCTTCCAGTTGCTGTAAGCGGAGAGCATGTGTCTATTGACGCCGCACTTTCACAAGAGAACCCCTCTTGACCTTTCTAATATAAACATATATATCCGAAAATAACAATTTTGTCTTTTATAGCAATTATTATGACAACATACGATAGTTAAACCGCATAAATCGTCTGTAGAATCAAACATTATACGCACAGATGTGTTTCTTCATGAATAACATGATACATCTTATGGCACGAGTTTAATGCTATATATTTATCAACACAGTAGAACCGTAGTCATAGTGTTTGTGCATTCCGTTGTGGACCTCGAGACGATTTAAGCAGGACGGACGCATAGCAGACAAGGAAGGACGATTGCTGTACATTAAAGTTGCTTTACGTTCCTTTGTCGGACTTAAATCTCTCTGGTGAACAATCAGTGCCGCATTGTGAGTCTGTACATATTCAGTCCATGTACGGCATGATACATCACTCACCTATTGTCATTGTGCATCTTTACGAAAATAAACATTATCATTCAGGGGCTGGTAAACATTATGCCCACTGATTACACATAAAGTGAGCTTTTGGTGAAAAAGATAGTGTCACTGTGATCGGACTGTCATGATCACATCGAAAAAGACCAACTTTCTTGACACACCTCAACTTTTTATATGACATATGAAATAGTAACATTTTGATTAAAGTTCGGGATTAGTTGTAGTGACGAAGTTTTTATGTTCCCACACCTTATGAATGTAATGCACTTTAAACACTGTTACACAATGAATAACATTTCCATGCAACAAAATTAATATTAGTATCTGGCATTAACGTGGGCCCATACGTCATGGCTACGATGTTAAAAAAGGTATAATTTTAATAGAATACAAAACCAGATCTATCTGCATTTGAATCACCAGCAATAGAATACACAGTCATATAACGATAGTAATACTAATACATTGCATTTGCATGGGCCCACAAGATATGGTTGCAATGTTAAAGCAACCATATAATTTAAATATAATACCAAACTTGATGCATCTAATAAATGATACCATATTTGAATCATTGAATTCACTGTACAGTATTAAACTAGCATCCACGCCGTAACGCAACATTGTGATGTGCAATCACTACTTTAACAGAAAAAGTTCAGTCAGTCAATGAAGTTGAATGCTCTGCACCGATAACAGGTTACTGTAGCTCTCAACAGTGGAGACCCGTGAAGATCCGATGTAGAATAGGTCTTCGGCAACTTTGCTTACCACAAAAGCAAACTATGCTTGTCGTAAGAGGCGACTAACTGGATCGGGTGGTCAGGCTCGCTGACTTGGTTGGCACATGTCATCGGTTCCCAATTGCGCAGATCGATGTTCATGCTGTTTATCACTGGATAGGCCGGTCCAGACTCGATTATTTACAGACCGCCGCCATATAGCTGGAATATTGCTGTGTGAGGCGTAAAACTAAACTCACTCACTCACTCAACGGTGGAGTTTTTCAAATGTTATTCTGTTGCATATATATACTTCTATATACAATTTACAGGTTAAGTGTAACATGACTTTGTGAATGTCGTCGTTGAACATGTCTGTGGCAACACTGGCAATATCAGTTGTAAGCATATGCAAGAGTTATGACTATACCTTGACATAGTACTGAAAGAGTTACACAGACATCTTCCCCATACCCCGACTGGTGTATACAATCTAAAGTCGTCGATAGTAAAAGTAAAACTAATAAGCCTCAGAAAACACAGGAAAGACACAAGTCTTACGATAAAGCCGACTATAAAGTCCTCAATCCATCACCTTGTTAAGGATGCCTCTGTTGTTTTCTATCTTAGAATGAACATGTCACGTTAGGTGGGTGGCACCAAGAGCTGATGTGTACTGATTTAAGATATATAGCATTGTCTATTGCCGGTGTTTTCCGAGTTCGAAATAGTTTGTTAGACTTCGATGCACCTTGAATTAATAACATAAAGTAAAACACGAATTGTTGAAACACATGTAGCATACAATAAGCACATGTCTATAGTTTGCGGGGCGGTTGGGTAGCCTAATGGTTAAAGCATTGGCTCGTCACGCCGAAGACCCGGGTTCGAATCCCCACATGGGCACAACTTCTGGTGTCTCCAGCCGTGATGTTGCTGGGATATTGCTAAAAGCGGCGTAAAACTAAACTCAGTCAGTCAGTCAGTCTATAGTTTGCATACAGATGTCAAATTCCATATTTGTATCTTCAGTCTGTGAGTGCCTTGTCTTCTTGGTTAGTGTCTGCAGACACACATATACATGTACATACCGTCTGCTGACGCTACCACAATGTACAAAAACATCTTTACCTTCTCCTGAATCAAACACATCCGACACAAAATTGCTCAAATTTGACCGTCCTAATGCTTTAACATTTCATAGTAACTATACTTGATAGAATAACCTCAAGGACATGTTTGCCATGGTTTCCTTCTCTTCATATTGACCTGACAACGAGTGCAGTCATGGAGTATGCAGCATAACGCAAGAAGTCCACATTCAGTGAAGTGCTCCTATTTGGACCGATACGTTGCATTGTGTGAATACAAAAAAACACAAAACATAACGCGGCTGTATACTTAACACGATTGCACAACGGACATCACTGTTTACGCCACCGATTCATTAAAGGTATTCGAGTCCAGCTCTTATGGGTTGCCACAACGACGTTCGACCTGCCGTTTTACATAAGACGTAAGTGTCAGTTTGGCAATCTATTTCCAGAACTCGTCCTGATTTATACATAGTAGTCCTTTTTAATAGCTGTGGTTTCGTCTTATATTTTATCTTCTACAAAGATATGTGCATCCATGAAAAAAGTGCATCAAAGATGAGCACAGTTTATTGAATATCGAAATGAATTTTAACATTATTGAGCACTGTTCAGCTTCATCCTTCAACACTTTGCCAAGTGACTCGTTGTGTAAGTTTGTCATTTGCATCGGCTAAGATATCCCACATGTCAAACAAAGCTTGAAGAAGTAAACTCGTGTGCGCTGACCGCCGACTGAGACCATTGCTGTGGCGCCAGGTGCTGCGGCCGCTAAGACATGAAACATTCTTCATTACCAGGAAGGAATAGAATGCATGTGAATGTGACACCTGTAATGACTCTACAATATCTTCGACGCCTTCGACGTGGGTGAAAGAACGGAAGTTCCATGAAAACATTTAACTGTATCCAGTGTGATGGTTGTTTTAATCTTTCTCGTTGTGATTCTTATCGTCGAATATGTATTTCCCTCAACAACAATATTGCCGATACTTCAATAACCAGTTCGTACTTTTCTATACGACACCCACAAAGCTCATATGTATTCATGTCATTTGTGAGAAAAAATACCGCTTTTGTATGGACGGATATTTTCTCAGGAAAAAGCTGTTTTTGAAAAATTCGTTGTAACATGCTTACTGGCTTATGTAATGAAAAAGAAAAGAAAAAAACATCACATGTGTAGCTCATGAAAGATTAATGTAATTTTCAAAAACATAAAGAATCTTTCAAAGCAAATAGGCATGTTTTTATGGAAACATGTACATGTGATAAATATGCTAAATACTTTTTTAAAGTGTATATAAGCGAGGAATTGTAAGCCGAATACTGTTTGTTCTGACTGTTGTCATCAAGTTAGATCAGCCCACCGGGGCAGTAAGGGAGTTACAACTCTCAGTATGATGCTTGCAGTTTCAGATGGAAGTAATTAATGATTATTTCATAAGGAATGGTCTAGCATTACGGATAGACATCTGTAATTACCCAATGTGATGCACATAAACTGATTGATATATACAGTTTGTTCTTCTGTGGTAATATTGTAGACTCCTCTGTAATCTACCTCCAAGCCGAGATGGTGTAGAAGCGGGCCGCGGTATCTCTGAATACATGGGTCAGTTGAAGTAAGACGTGCAAATTGATGCAGAAGTGACGAATGGCAGATACGTTTTGACATTTCACAACAGCAGCAGTCCGACAAGAAGCCAGACAATGTAATTAAACATTCTTCCGACAGAACAGACAATGAATATCACGTTGAATATGGTGTGCATGGTACTATATTGACGATAGCTATACTTTACGAGTGAAATATTCTTCAACCCCTTTTCATATTCAAATTCGTGTTAAGTCTTAACTAAAATCAAACTGTATGCTCACCAAGCTTTTGCAACCTGAGCATGTATTACTGCATATGTATTTGGCCTGTCCAGTTGAGGTTTTCAAAGTAACTAGCTAGGGTATAAACACGTTAGTACTGTTGACAAGGTTCAGAAACCTACGTATTGCCCGCAGCGCATGTATACAGAGTCACACAAAATGTCATTCAGTTCAGTAATCGTATCGTCATGATCATTTGCAATGAAACTAGATGAATCCTATTCGGGTTAACAACCCGTTGGTTATATGTCACAAAGCGTTATTGATGCATGCACTTGCACTGGCAAGTCACCAAAACAAGCATAAATTGGCATGGTTTCTCAAATCCAAGACTTATGAGAGGGGTCGCAATTATTAAACAGCTCTAACGATTGTATTGTAATTTAGTGAAACAGTTGGGACATCAAAATGGAGAAACACATAATCTTCTATATTTACACAGAATATATTACAAATAACTTGACAGAGTAGATAATAAGGAAGTCGTGTTTTTGACAAATGTGGAAGAACAGTGACCTATGGGACTCTCTGAGCGAAACGTGTTTCATTTGTGATGGATTATATGGTTATACATGTACATATTTCTTGAATCACTTATTATTGGGTCGTTTATTATTGTGTTAGCTTTGCTGATCGCTCTCGGTACATCCCAGCCTGTGCCAAAGGTTACTCGGTGCAGGTATTTGAATTGACGCGACTTTTCCTCCGTTTTCTAATCCGGCATTGGTAGACTTGATTCAAATCTGAGAAAGCTTTTGATGATGGCTTTTATGAGATGCTTCTCGTTACAAAACACCTTAATGGAATCGGTTGACAAAAGTGAAAACCGTCGTGGGCGGAACCCTGCTCTTTCGTTTCAGAAGTCGGCCGTGTACTCCTTTAGTGACGTGGTTAAATACATGCACATAAATGTAGCAGCTGTTAACGGACGGTTTCAAAACTACCTTAACACAATAATTCCTGTGGCCAAATTTGTGGGTGAAGGTGGTACCTGACTCACATTAGATATTGGACGACATATTCATTCATTCAACAAAATGTGGAGTATTTTATCGCTTTTATCTAGCTGATTAAGCTCTGTGTACAGAGATGAGGAGACAGAGCAGTGACAAGTCATCAGTCACGGTGTTCTGCCATCCTTACAATTCCCCACACTGTGGCATAGATACTCTAACTCTTACTGTTGGGGGCGAGGGCGTAGCCTAGTGGTTACAGCATTTGCACGTCACGCCAAAGGCCCGGGTTCGATTGCCCACATGGGCACAATGTGTGAAGTCCATTTCTGGTGACCTCCGCGGTGGTATTGCTGGAATATAGCTAAAGGCAGGGTTAAACCCAACTCACTCACTGTTAATGTAGTGGTTTCTGCTTTCTAACCACGTATCAAAGTGAATATATTCTCACTTACCTTCGTCCTTGCATGCCTTTGAACGTCCACGTTACCTCATCAGTTATCCTGATATAACGAATCCTCTAGAGGGGTGTTCCTAGTATGGTGATCTACCTTCAGTTGTTGGCGATCTATAGCCCGTGTTTTAGACTGTATTGTCTTCTTTAAGTGGAATGTTTTAGCTTTTCTCACTAGTTTTATATTCATATCTGTGATTCTCTAGTATTTCACTGTCCATCATCGACAGGTTTTAGTCTTCAAAATGTTTTCATTTTTTCTTGTGTACATTGTTTTCGTCACGATATGACTGAGATATTGCCGATTTGACGTTAAATATTAACTCACTCACTCTAGAGAGGTATTGACACCAGTTCTGTTGATGGGTTCTTTAAGATAAACTCGCTTCATTCCAACATCATCAGACGCCGTCAGTGGGAGTAATCAACCATGTACTGCACACCTGAAGTGAAAAAAGGGTGAAGTCTTTGCAATGCTCACATTCTCACACATTTTGCAAGTGCGTCTTTGGAACTTTCGAGTTCTCCAAATGGGAAGAATATCCCTTACAGTACTGAATATTAATTTCACCAGTTTTTTCGGAAATGATTTTGTTAACTTCATTTAATAGGATAAATATATACCCAGGGATTCCTTCCGTCCTTTCGGGCAATGCCACTCACTACCATTAACTCGACTGCAATTCCACCTTGCGTATAACCAATCCTGTATGTATCTGAAACAGTCCCCTGGGGTTGAATATAGTGTCTATTATTCCTCAGAGGTCTTATTGTAACTGATGCTTGATTTAAATCAGAATTCCTTCCGGGATATTTGATTTGTCTGTGAAAAGTCAGAGTAATCAGGAACAATGGGAAGTCTCCCGTCTTCCTAATACAATATATTTCTTCCATTAACTCCAGTCATTAAACTGGCGTGAACCTTGTACAGTGACCATTTACTGCAACGTGGCACTTCAACACCTACCTGTCTACAGTTACATGTCAAGATAAAAAGGGAATGAAAAGGATTCACTGGATCGGCTCCTGTTTACAGAGGATTAACTAGTGGTCTTGCCTTCAGAGAATGTTGGTCAGGACATGGTTGAACAACTTCTGTCATGATATGATGAGCTAATAACAACAGTTGATACTTTGGATGTAATATTTTCTTCACCTTTTTAAATGAGAAAATGTGTAAATGGTCTTGCACTAAGAGGTAAACGGACTTTATTGGAAGTAATTACTAATATAAGTAAAATTGGAATGATAGATTCGAGTGTTGCCTTCGTCACAACAGTAGAACCTGAAACAGAGCATTCTTCCTTTATGTTGGTTCAATACACGTTCTTGTCGTTATCAGGGGCGGTGGGGTAGCCGAGTGGTCAAAGCGTTGACTCGTCACGCCGAAGACCCGGGTTGGATTCCCCACATGGGTACAATCCGTGAAGCCCATTTCTTGTGTCCCCCGCCATGATATTGCTGGAATCTTGCTAAAAGCGGCGTGAAACCATACACACTCACTCACTCTTTACGCTATCTTTACTCCTCGTTACTCCACATACTGAAGCAAATCTTTGCTAATTATTTTTGCAAATTACATGCTTATCTAAAGCTGAATGAATCTAAGTAACCAAAAAAGTTCGTAGTGCTTTGCACAACATAACTAAATGAGAAAGAAAAACACCAAGTGCGTCTAAGTTTATACACTGATCAAAACGTTATGAACTGCCAATTTATTTTAACGATTTAAACAAGAAATATCTGCTCGCTTCGACGTAGTTCTTTGAACTTCTAATGCAGGATGATCAGTAATAACGAGATGATAATGTTAGGTTTTAGATAAGGAATGTGTTTACCGCTTGTGTGTGGTATATATAGCAGAATGTGCACTAAACTACTCATGCAATGGCTGACATAGACATCCTGCATGTATTATTGTGCATTGTCCTAAACTTTTGTTTAAACCAACAAACAACTGATATATTTATTTGCTATCAGGCATTACGACACGATGCACAAAACAACTTCTTTATTTGCTATACGAACAATGCAAAAGTATACCAGTAGACATGGTTCATAAATGCTGTGCCTTATATATAAGCGAGTCTGTGCAAAGGGGTTCTTGGCTCATAGGGTCACTGTTAAAACACTGTTTTATTCCTTAGGGGTCCCTCTATGTCTGAATAGGTGTGTAGTCAGTGGGACTTTCAGGTTCATTTGGATGGTATTTCACAACTAATTAATACCATTTTGTAAGGAAAGTGGAACTTTTTAGAAATGAGAAAAGAATATGCATTTTAGTGGTACTATAACTGTGTTTTTACATATGAATCATATCTTATGTTATATTTGTATTTCACAACACATTTCTGATAAATTGATAAATATCCAAATATGCACATTTGACTTGATTATAGTACAGAAGACGATCTGTTCGACGTGTTCCTGGAGAATTGTTTAGTATCAGATAAAGGTATAATAATCATAATAATAAGCAAATAATACAGAACTTGATCTGTCTTCAGAAAGGAATACTGACAAGAAATCAGAACCACTCACGCAGTTCAAGGTTACGCTTTCACTATTATTTTCTCGTTTGCTCCTCGCCTATGAGCTGAATTCCAACCAGTGGTTATTTTCTAGACAATCTGGCTTATGCTTGAATTAAATGGCAATTCCATCACATCTTCTTGCATATTTGATTTGTCTGTGAAATAACAACGTTTTCAGGAACAAGTGATTACCCATTACATGCCCCTACTTTAGACGTCCTCAGGTTTGCGACGATTACACATTTCTGTTCGGCTCCCACACACAATAGATAGTTACAGCTATTGGGGTGCTTCAGGGCTGTTCTAAACGGATGGCAAAGTCGCAGTGTCAGCAAATTGCAATCGAGTCCTTCAAATAGAATGTTACCAGTTTTGTTTGTGCCGAATTTACCAATCAAACACAGTCATATGCCACCATCCGTTCCTCCACTGCTGTTGCTAGTCACACTCAAAGACAGTGATTATTACTGTTTACAAATTGACAAAAATGGATTTTGGATGAACGCTTTTGGATAACACAGGAGCCCCCTAGAGAGCTCGACTTTAACTGTATATCCAGCTCATGGACGTGAGTATTCGGAGCTGTGATTGTTATGTGACAGTGTTTACTGTAACCTTATTTCTGATGATAGTCAGTGAAAATAATTGAGGCACTCGTACAGCTTTCACCTTAATGCTGCCTTTGATGTCGAGTGTCCTCCCTTTGTGGTTCATGGTAAACTCCGAGTTAATACCTGACATCTTCGTTAACCCATGGGTAAAACACATCCACTGTGAGGAGATTGTCTTCTAAATAGTCAAAGTTTTGTTTTTTTCTGGTTGTGTCCACATAAATGCGGTTTAGATTCACGATCATAGAAATGTGGCAAATACTGAACATTCGTTACTTTTGAAAATGGGCCTTGTATATTGCTGCTGCCAAGTGAGATAATGCCATGGCAGTGTCTTTCGACATCAAATATGTTTATGTATGGAAGTGAACACAAGCGTAAAACCGTTAGCTTCTCTAGTAGTTCTAAAACTAACATATTCAACTGAGTGGAAAGTTGTTTTTGACGTCGATGTTGATATTAAAGAAAGGTAAATGTACCTAAAGCAGTTTTCGTCAAGTTGAAGGTGTTGAAGATTTGTATTCTGATAAAGACCCCTTGTACCGCGGCTCAGTTATTACAATTTACCGCGTTTTTTATTACAATTTACCGCGGTATTACATTTTACCGCGGTGTTATTACAATTTGCCGCAGTTTATTACATTTTACCGCGTTATTACAATTTACGTCGTAACACCCCTTTATATCCTACTTTTGTTCTGGATACATTTTCAAGAGAATTCCAAATACTACAATAATAATTCTCATTTATACTTGATAATAATAAAATCCGAAAATGCAAGAATAATCGGGAAGTTCCAAGTTCAAGGATGCAACCTAACTAAAATACAAACAGCATTATAAGCAACTATGAGATGCTTAGAACCAGAACAAACAGAACGCCAATTAAATGTAATCAGTTCTATAGATCAGCAGTGGGAATAAGTTTACTTCACATGCATATCTGGATGTACGGCAGTAAACTCGAGCAGTTATCTTCCGCTAAGACACTATATATATTAAAGTGTGATGAGGTCTTTGTATTCTTGAATTCTCTCGACACACTATGTGCATGCCGTGAAGGCCTCAGAGACCCTTGTGTAGGACATCGTCTGGTATCAACATAATGGAATTCCTATACAAATAACAAGAAATGATTGGGGAAACAAGAAATGGTTTAAAATAGAAAAAGTAAAGATCTACATTTATTTAATGGTGTTCCATGGTAGGATAGTAGATACAAATGACCACTATCATTGCATGCATTAAATATGAAATGCCATTTACAATCATCTGCTGTTCTCAAGATTACAAACCCAAAACCATCAAAGTACATTTCAACCTACGATAATTTTAAACGTAGCATTTGTGTGATTTTATATTAACTTTCCTCCAGTCGCCAGCGGATGAAGGGATGATATAAATCCAGCTAGGGTCCATGCAGGTAGCTAAGGTGCTGTAGGTCCCCATGGTCCCTAGCATGGTGATCTACCTTCGGGTGTTGGCGATCTATAACCCGTTTTTTTATATTGTATTGTCTTAATTTGAAATTCAGTTTTAGAGATAGATGCTAGTTTTATTTTGGTGTCTGTGGTATTCTAGATGGTTTTACTGTCCTTCGCTGACAGGAGTTTAGTGATTTACACAACTTACTCACTCACTCAAGGTTACAAAAATCAGTCGCCGTGTTTGTATGTATAACACGAATTATTCGTAAATAGGTAAAATATATTTTAGGAGATGATAAATAATGAAAACCATAATTGGCACTAACCAATATTTCTCGCGATACCAATTAAATCTAAGCCAATACTAGCCTAGCATTCGTCCGTCCTAATGTGCTCTTGAGACGGAATTACGTTACTGTCGACACCAGTTCATCCGATACAGCATACGATGAACCATATCCCTTCTCCCTGTCACCAGCTGTAATTCAAATGTTGTAAATAAATAACATTCCCATTACTCTGCTTGCCACACCAATTAGCAGCACAAATTCTAACTGCACCAGTTGTCTGTTGAAGGACATATGTGATCATATATTGACGGCAATGATGAAATTTAGTAGACAGATCTAATATGTCATGTCTTCATACATGAACCACGCTTCGATTCCCCACATGGGTACAACGTGTGAATCCCATTTCTGGTGTCCCCCGCCGCGATATTACTGGAATATAATTGCTAAAATGGGCGTAAAACCAAACTCACTCACTCATCAACCACGCAAAAAAAGGTTATCGTCAGTCCATAATACATGTACATATAAATATGTTATTTTGTAAAACTGTTTTTCAAGATGTTTTCTTGTGGTAAATAAAGCCCTTGATCACTGCATTGTAATTCTGAATCTCAATTCGAACTGTGATCTGTTTCTGTTGGTTGAATTACTTCAGATGACTGTGGACTGTTTAGGTGTCAGATCTGGGACAAGAAAAGCCATGCTGGACGAGTAATGTTTTTGTGGTCTTATTTAGGAAAACAGCTGTGCTCTGTCAGATTGGGAAAGATCTAAGAAAATACGATACTTCATGGTGAGGTGGTCCCTAGTGTGGTGATCTACGTTCAGTTGTTGGCGAACTATAGCCTGTTTTTAGATTGTATATTGTCCCAATAGTGCTATTAGTTTTAACTTTCCACGCTAGTTTTAATTCTAATTGTCATATTCTAGTTGTTTTACTGTCCTTTGTCGACAGGTTTTTCTAATATACATATACTAGGCACATAAAGAAATTGTGCATACAAAAATTTAAAATCTAAATTTATCAAACCTGTGTAGACCATAAGGATTCAAACTCAGAGATGAGTGACATGTATCCAACATGCATGCACGTGCCACGTTCCGTGACATCAGTGGGTTCGTCCTTGAGACGTGCAATACGTTGTTGCACGTGCATTCCGGGAAAGAGAAACAGAGCAAATGAATGCCACACAATACTGTCATTTTGGAAAGCTCAACCCCTGCCCTTGCGATCGTTCAAAAAATTAAACTGCTATTGAAACGCATAGCATGCCAAGGCTCACGTCTGCACAACGTCAAGAGGCGATTGGGATGGTCCGTGGGAGTATGTCTCAACGACAAGTGGCTGCACATTTCCACTGCCACCGGAACACCATTTCTGCACTGGTGAGACGCTACCAGAACACAAATGACGTCATCGATCGGCCACGTTCTGGACGTCCACGTGTAACAACGCCAAGACAGGACAGATGGATAAGGGTGACCCATCTTCGCCACAGGTTTCAGACTGCAGTGATGACTGCCCGAACCATCCCAGGATTTAGCCGTATCCACCCCAACACAGTTCGACAACGTTTACGTCATCACGGGATCAGACCACGACGTCCCGCCATACGGCCTATCCTGACAGAACGTCATCGACAAGCTCGCCGAATGTGGTGCCGAAATCATGTCCGCAGACCCTTGTTTTGGTGTTTTTACAGATGAATCCAGGTTTAACATTTCCCATAGTGATGGACGTCAACGTGCCTATAGACGCGTGGGAGAACGTTATGCACAGGCCTGTGTCTTGGAGAGGAATCGCTTTGGTGGTGGTTCCGTGATGATTTGGGGTGGAATAACAGCACGCCAAAGAACTCCTTTGGTGATCGTTCAGGGCAACGTAACTGGTGTGGGCTACAGGGATCAGATTCTTCGACCTGTGGCAATTCCTTTTCTGCAACGTCATGGCCCTGGGTTAACATTCCAACAGGACAATGCCCGCCCTCATACGGCAAGGGTTGCTATGGATTTCTTGCAACACCACAACGTTGACCTACTGCCTTGGCCTGCAAATTCACTGGATCTCTCCCCGATAGAGCATGTTTGGGACGTGACAGATCGACGTCTACGCCGTCTTCCTCATCCGCCAGATAACGTCCTTGACCTTGCAACAGAACTTGAGAGAATCTGGCGTGACATCCCACAAGCCTTCCTTGCACGTTTGATAGGCTCTATGCGTCGTCGATGCACTGCTGTTCTCAATGCTGATGGTGGACATACCCGTTATTGAGCTTATGACATGGTCGTTTGACCCCTGTCCCGCTTGTGGACTCGTGACGTCATTGTGATTGACTTTTCAATTGAAATTCTCCCGACTTGTTATGGTCTCATGATCCCTCCATTAAAGTTTCTATGTACCTTTGACATTGTTATCGTACTTATCAACTGGGATAATATTTTGACAATGCACAGTTACTTGATGTGGCTAGTATATATTCCACTTAGATGTCAAATATGTTCTCGTCACGATATGGCTGCAATATTGCCGATGTGACGTTAAATACTCACTCACTCACTCATGGTGAGGTGAGGTGAAAATGGGGTTTAACGTCGTGCTTGAGAATATTTCGCTCATATGACGACGTGCATGCATGTGTATGTGTATGTGCGGCTGCTTGTACTAGCCCAGACTTAAGCTGTTTTTATAGTGCTAGCCCACTGAGATACCATGCCGCAGTGAAGCAGGAATACCACACTCAGACACATTATACTGACTCCGAGCCGACCAGTCCTTGTTGTAACCATAAATGCCGAGAGCCAGGCAAGTACCATATTTTAACGTCTTTTGGTATGACGCGGTCGGGGATCGAACCCGCGACCTTCCGCACTCGATACTCATGGATAGCAACTTCTTTAATATATATGATGCGACGTTTCGGTATAGATTCGTCTACCGTTGTCAAGCATGAGTGGGAAAGATCTGTTGCCAGAAATCAGAACAGGGTGTCTCTTAATTGTGTCTGTTAGTTTCAGTAATGACGACACCGATCACAGACATGGCGAGGCATTTCAAAACAACATTCAATATACGATATCAAATATCTTCATCATTTTCTTTGCACATACCTACCATATCAGACATCATATTATGTCAGAACATTTTCTTATCTTGAAATACCCATAATCAAGAGACAATGCAAATAAAACTAATCACACTTCATTCAGGAAGAGTTGGTATTTGATTACTTCATATGAAACGTGAAGACGTTCGACAGAACACATATGTCAGTGTATCTGTTGACAATAAGTGAAATTAGCTGAACATTGAAACTGCACAGGCTTCCAAGTTATGGGTGATGACGACAGAAGTTAAATTCCTACATTGCTTAACTGTTATTTGAGGATATTATTTGCATTGTGACTATTCCAATCAGACAATACATTCACCAAAATGGTGGTCAAGGGAAATTTAATTTATGCATATGATTATATTTCAAATGTGTATGTACACAGGTGCAGATGCACGTTTCAAGGTTTGGCGTAAGCCTAATTTGACTATTATTGCTGTCTCAACTGGAAATAGTTGACAATGAGCATCTACGTGCCAAAACTGAACAGAAGCAGCCGAAGTAGAAAAACATGTAAGAAACTTGATGACGCACGTGTTAATGTAGCGAGGACATACAACAGTCGATACAAAGATCCTGCGGCCAATAACTCGGCACCAGTTGTAGAAAATCTCAGGTAATTGAAAACATTTGTAAGGTTTGACAGGAAGCCAAGAGTCAATAGAACATTCTCAAATAACAATTGATGGTGGTGCTCACTGGCGAGACAATAGCTACAACGTACTGAACGCAGAGATACGTGTCATAACTGGCTGTGTTGATAGTGTTGAAACCCTTTCTGAGTCAAGGGCTGTTCAAGAAAACTCGGAAACATTTTACATTTCCAAGACACTACAAATGCGCTTGCAGTACGTATATTCAAATGTTTACAGCAACAGCGCATGAGATGTTTACTCTGATAACGTAATTGTTACAACTAAAGGCCGAGTTAATAATACACACAACCTTATCACTCTGTTTTCACACATGTCTAATATCAGTCCAAACCATCCGCCACAGAGATGTGAAGCTCTTTACGGCTTCGCTTTTGTCATATGTGATATATTTTACCTGGTCTTCAAGTTCAAGTAATGCTTAAGTCCCAAAACATTCAAGGTAAATTTATTCTTACCACCTTTTTAGTCGTAGAATATGTTATTTTTAATGTATGGCTAGATTTGACTAAATTGCTAACGGCTAAAGGGATGGTGTAAATCCAGCTGGGGTCCATGCAGGAAGCAAATGTACTGTAAGTCCCCATGGTCCCTAGTATGGTGATCTACCTTCGGTTGTTGGCAATATTTAGCCTGTTTTTATATTGTATTGTCTTCTATAGTTAAACGTTATTTAGTTGTTCATACTAGTTTTATATAGATCCTCTAGTTATTTTACTGTCCGTCGATGACTTAAATTATTGCGACTTTGTTTATTAATCAAATCCTTGTCACGATATGGCTGCAATATTGCCGATGTGACGTTAAATTTTAACTCACTCACTCATTCAAGTAATGCTATCGTCGAAAGGTTTTGCTTTCAAACATTGAAGTTGAACATCATCCACTTGACATTTAAAGTGTGACTTTTAATGGACCAATTGCCATTGTTCCAGGTGTCAGGTTTCACATGACATGACAAATAATTCGGTTCCTGATGCTCATTACATATGCGTTCCTCACCCTCCCTGTCAACCGCCGCTGTACAAGACCTCTCATCGGAGTAATCTCGTTGATTACATTTGTCTACATTAATATTTTAAGCTTAGGCCTGACGTACGTCTCTGATACGTTGATTACCTCACTAACATATGTAAAACTTAAAGTGTTCATAAATTTAATATATCAGCTGTCTACCATGTATAACATAAAAATGATTGAGCACTTTACTGCTAAATATTGAGACAAGCCTGGTTTCTCAGATAGTATGTACGCGATTATACCATGTTTAGATCTTAAGCTGAAAATCACATAAACAGTAACTGTTGTCTTAACTGAGATATTCACATCTTGTCAATAAAGGCAAGTCGGTGAATTCGTTAATTATATCAAATCATCACATCACCTTTCGAAACTGATGCATATTTTAGAATGGTTACTTAAATGACGTTACCCTCACACATTCCACTCCCCAGGTGATCGTGGCTATGTTTAATGCAGAACTCTAACCTTGTTTAATCGTCACATTTAGTATATTTCGAATATTCCTGCTCCATTAGGCAGTACTTAGTTGATAAACATGTAATTAAGGTACTCTGCGAGTTCCAGTAGAATTCCCGGCGACTATCGTCTCCACAAAACCCTTCTTAGACGTGAAAATTCCACAGCGTGTATTGGGTATGTGTCATATTACTCACAAATGCCAGGGGCGGTGGGGTAGCCTAGTGGTTAAAGCGTTCCATCGTCGTGGATAAGACCCGGGTTGGATTCCCTACATGGGTAAAATGTGTGAAGTCTATTTCTGGTGTCCCCCACCTTGAAATTGCTGGAATATTCCTATAAGCGGCGTAGAAGCAAACTCACTCACTCACAAATACCAGCGTCGATGTTCATTGGTTTGGCTGTTCCGGGCTACACATATACACAGGCCAACGTACTCATGTACGTTAATGTCTATATAGGTCTATATAATTGATATGTAAATCGCTCACTAGATCACGGTTTTATTGACTGAGAAGCAAACAGCTCTTACTAATATTAGAATTACACACGAAGAAGCCCGGCTACTAGTTAAGAAACAGACCCAGGTCACACTTGCCACTGTAAACATAATTATACTTTACACAACGTTATGTACTTGTCGAACACGTGTGTTAATTTCGTCACTCAATCTTACATTTGAGTATTTGCCACAACAATACCCTACCTCCATCAAGGACTTATTTGGAAAGTGCCATCAACATTTGTGTTATCAAGCGAATAGATGTTATCATTATCCATCTGGTGGTAGAACGAAACCACTCAACACTCATCTGAAAACATGCACTGTCTTGAATCGTTTGAGATGTCTTAAAAATAAAAATCAGTAAAAGGGATTGAAAATTTACCAAAAAAATAAGAAACCGACCTTTTAGAAATTCTTGTTTTATACAAGACAATAATTCGAGAAGTTCCAACCTTCACGTAAATCCCACATATGTCAGTAGATCAAACTGGACACGATGCAGCTACACACCCTATATTTAACAATGATAATTCCCACCAGTGTGATCAACTGGGGTTTTCCTAAAGTCCTGGTAGGTGAATCGCTAGTACCCACTCCAAGCACCCATGTAATATTACAACGATCAGCTGAACATCACCGTTAGCTAAAAAGCCAGGCCGCATGGTTTATGTCTACCAATTCTAACCTGAAGGACTTGGTCTAAAAATCCGAGAAATCAGCTTCAGGTTTACCCTTGGTAAAGTGGAAATAAGACTTATTCCCACCAATCAACACAGTTGTTCTCATGACTATAGTTTCGGTAACTGCCGAATATCCTTGACATGATATCGATGAAAAGATGACCTTGTATTAGTTGTCAACAGCCTTGGACTTATGTTTTCAGTATTTTTAATAAACATAATGGTGTCTTGTAATGAAATGATTTGGTTTAAAAGTACGTGTTTGTCGGTTAATGAGCTGTTGTGACATGATGAACAAGGAGGCATATTTTGACGAAACCTTTCTCGAGAGAGACATCATTCATCTGCAGGAATTTGCTGTCGCGTTGTACATAACAGAAAAGTTGAGGCTCAAAAAAGTTAAAATATTCAGAAAGTTATGTCTGTTGTTTTTGTTCTTGTTTTTCGCTTGTTTGTATTTTTTTATTGTTGTTATGGCACAAATAACCTGTCAGATTAGATAATAATGGAGGAACTTTTAGGTGTCAAATGTCGACGTAAGAACTTTGAGTCATTACTTCCTGAATGTAGCCACACTTGACTCTCCCTACATTTCCACATCCTGCATCTCAATACGTGTTCAAGATTACACCTAGTATCCCTTAAAAAATTGTTCTGCACTTGGGTAGAGTGATAGGGAGGGGATTGGAGCACTAACATGCTTGCCATCAATTGCAATGCTCCCCATATTTACAGTTCCTGACAAAATGTAGCACCGGTATCTTAATCGTTTTCAAGGTCTGTACTTGCACGCACCACGAATGGTTCATTCACCCGAGTGTGAACGATGATAAAACCTCACATTCTGTCGTCGTGGCATGAATGTGAACATTCCTGCGTCCAGAACAATTATCCTCAGATAACCAACTGTACAGTGAGATATTATCACTGGTTCTTTTTGTTAAAGATCTAAGTAAATGGGGTCTGGTACACTCCAGCTTGATATGACATGTACGAATGGCACGTGTGAACATCAGTCAGTGAACTGAACATATATAACAATAGTTAGTCTATGGAATTGCACACATTCTCGCACTATTTTTGCATTTAGAGCTTATTTTAAAATTTGAGCTTGCTAGACGTGATAGTCTATAAAACTATGGAATTCATTTCACCTATTTTCAAAATGAGGTTGGTTTAAATGCAGACTAATGGGATACATTTTTTTCACGGGAATAGCTGTTGGCATTCAGAGGAAAAGGTGCAAATGTGTTATCATGCCCTCTCTGCTCCTCTGTAGTCCCCCTGTGGTAACATGTAGGTAATGTGTCTGTTTTTCCAAAAAGGGTTCTTTAATACAACCAGTGCTTGATGTAAGTAACAATTCATTCATATCTTGTACCATATGCGAGCTGTCATTAAGGCGTACTATTATGTGAAATGTCAGTGTGATCAGGAACACTGGGTGTCTGATCTGTCTTCCCGACGTGTATCAACATGACATCATACTCTGGCGTGAATCTTGCATCACTGACAGCCATCACTGCAGCCATACTGGCACCTTCTTGCACACTACCTAGGTGCACATTACCAACATCTTGACGTATACCTGATCTCCAATGCAAATTGTTCACCACACGTGTTACCTGTCTTTTCTTCGTAGTCTTATACGAGGATCACTGAATGGAATCTGTATTCCAAACGTTTAGAGGGGCACTGTGTGCAGAAATTGACAGACCATCGCTGGAGCGTGAACTAACTCCTTGTCTTGATCCACGGGCGCTTGTAAATGAGAAAGTGAAGTAAAATAGTTTCACGTTAATATGCTACGCTGCAATGGCTTTTCGAAACGTGTTGTTTCTACTAGAAAAAATGTTCGGGTCTAAGAGTGTGCTTTTTATGATGAACCTACAGTAAACTAGTTTCATTTGAATATGCTACATACGGTAATGGCCACTCGGAACATATGTTGTCTCTCATTTATTTTTTATGGAATATTTTAGGGGTGTTTTTTCCCCAATATAATTATCGCAAATCCCAGTGCGTTTTGTTGAGTGATGTGAATGATGGATCTTCTGCCTATCATACGCTCCTTCGGAATACGGCCGCTGCTACTTTATCAAACATATTGCCTTTAATTTGAATTTGAAATGATGTACTTCTTCCTTTAAACGAAACATTTCAAAGCAGCTCTGACACCAATATGCTGTCCCTCTATTTGTTTCCGTATTTCCTGGTGCCTGAATTAACAAGATGTTTCACTTGTTCAAGTGGCCTGTTATAGAGTTACAAAATGGCACACGCACAGTTTGTACCATTCAACTCGTTTCAGTCGTTTGTTTAGCTGCATAGCGCAGAAGGCGGGGTACAGCTATACTTCTTGCGACTGTTTAACTGCTAGCGTAGCACGATACGTTGTAGACATAAATACATTTTGCATGACTGCTTACCGACAGCTCAGAACGTATGTCCTATATCACGGAAGCACAGTAATAAATATTAACCCTTCACATTGCTATGGACCGTTATGATGGCATAGTTTTTGTTTACAGTTCTGAAGCCATAGATATACACAGAACGTGTACAGAATTACCTAATTCGGGATGCACTCAAAATATTGTCCTTTTTGTAATATGTTCCAACAATGATGTCCTCTTCGATGGCCACATTGCCAACTTTAGAACATTTTTACCAACATAGAAAAGAGGATGTGTGCGTTTGAATACGCTAACTTATGACACCACTTATTATCCCTCGTTTTGTAGTCTCTCTTGTAACAGTGTATGGGATCAACTGTCGAACTTCATCTGCAGAGGTGCGGTAGGGTAACCTAGTGGTTAAAGTGTTCGCCCGTCACGCCGAAGACCCGGGTTCGATTCCCCACATGGGTACAATGTGTGAAGCTCATTTCTGGTGTCCCCCGCCGTGATATTGCTAGAATACTGCTAAAATGGACGTAAAACTAGACTCGCTCACTCACCTGCAGAACTGCAACCCTTGAACAACTTTTATACGCCATGTGCCTAGTTATCGAGGCACTTCTGTTAGTGGATGTGTTTCAAGGCCCATGCACAAATACTGTTATGTCCTTGAAGGCGACTGGGCAGATAATTTGAGAAATAAAAAAACCCATCAGTGTACTATTTCAAGGATTTGACAGACTTTCGGGATTATTACTTCATAGAATCATCATTCCAGGATACTTGATAATCTTGCCTTTCAAACTGGTGTAAGTGAACATTTGGATGATAATTTGTAAGGTATATTTGGTAGTACAGCTATAATTACTTCAGCCATTGATCATAATGACCAGATGTTAAATTATACTTACTTCTCTCTGTCATCTTTCAGAATATGTACTAATATAGTGAGTGAGTGAGTGAGTGAGTGAGTTTAGTTTTACGCCGCTTTTAGCAATATTCCAGCAATATCACGGCGGGGGACACCAGAAATGGACTTAACACATTGTACCCATGTGGGGAATCGAACCCGGGTTTTCGGCGTGACGAGTGAACGCTTTAACCACTAGGCTACCCCACCGCCTTACTAATATAGAATTAGTATGCAGACATTTCTAATGGAATCGAACAGACACATGGACACATGTCAAGATAACATCGACTGGGGAGCATATACTACACGTAGACCTACAGATCTACTATCACTGGATTGTGTGGTCGAGACCCGCTTGTTGATAGACATAATCGTACAGCTGATATAGTCTGCGTGTATATCTTATGAATGTGGAAAGGGTTTAGTCACTTCTATTTGTGGAAAAAAAATGTGCATTTTCAGAAGTCTTTTCTAATGCATTGAAAATTGACATTGCATATATACAACGTTATTGCTGACCTACGTCCTTGAAACCAATTAAGACACAATTACAGTATACATCCATATCCTGGGTGTGCGTTTATATGTTACATTGGCGGTAATAGTTGATGGCCTCCCACGCGTTCATCCCCGTTGATAAAACATAGCGTTCTTCTGTCTGTTATTCAATACACGTTCTCTCTTCGACATTCCTTCATTGCTCGTCATGCCACGTACTAAAGTCATTTTTTTGGGCTCCTTCTGTTGCCAATTACATGCTGCTATGAAGCTGTGTCAATCGAAGTATCTAATTAAGTTAAGAGTACGTAGCATAAAATGTGTACTTAGCTGACGATTTTTTGTTTTTTTCTGACAAATATCAAGTGTGCTTTTCGTCTAAACATCAGTAATTGCCAGTGTGTTTTATCGATATATACAAGAACCACCTGTTGGCTTCGTTGTAGTTCTTTCAACTTGTACTGTAAGATGAAAGAGACGTTCTGACGCTCAAGGGTACAGGTAGTAGGTTGGGGATGTGTTTGCCGCTTGTGTATGGGGCATATAGCAGGATATGCACCAATTTATCCTCGGAGTAACACACATAAACAGTGCGTGTATTACAGTGCCCAACATTTGTTAGAAACAGACAAATTGAAATTTGTTCATAGATTACGACACAATTCATTGGACCACTTTTGTTTGAGAATATATCAAAACTCATCAGTAAAACCTTCAGCAGTTTGATGGTCGGTGAGTACAGTTTTACGCCGCCTGAGTAATATCACGACGGACAGCCACCAGGAATGAGTCTCGCACATTGTACTCATGTGGGAAAGACGCGTACGGGTCCTTGGTGTGACGAGCGAACGCTGTAACCACCAAGTTATCCACCAAGAAAGATAGCGTATGGACACATGAAATTATTCTTCACAAGAATGCTGTCATGTTGCTATATATTGATTCGAAATATAACATTCACTTGCTCTGGCTTCATTAACAGAAATTGCAAATTGTTACATCATGTCTATTCTAATATAACAATATCTTAACTCTTAACACATCTTGAATGTGTGACTCATACATTATAAATAACGCTAGTTGTATTGCCTGTTGTATTGCCTCAGTGCCCAATGAAGCTCTCATACTGTTAACCCTGCCTTGTGACCTTGTGAGGGCAATATTTGGGTACTGTTCTATCAACTTCGATAAAGTTTAACTCGCCTTGTCATCTTTTGTACGTCATATTCTAGTTTGCCTGTGTGTATTTTGTTTATTTTAATCATTTTTATTTGATTTGATTTTGTTAGATTTTGTTTAATTTATCTATCTGTCTATCGATATATCTGTCTATTTATCTAAATACCTATTTATCTACCTATCAATGTATCTAAATACCTACCTTAAATACCTATCTATCTATCTATCCATGTATCTAAATACCTACCGAAATACCTATCTGTCTATCTATTTACATTTTTATTTTAATTTATATATTTTTTTTGTTCATTTCAATTTTTTTCTTTCTTTCTTTTTTTTTTGGGGGGGGGGGATTTGTTTTCTTTTCTGACATTACCTTTATTCCCATAAACAAGTACACGTGTGTATCTATTGGTTGATCAAAACTGTAATAATTCGTGTCCGATCCTTTGCAGGGAAGGCGTGTAAAATAATGTCGATAGCTACAGTTTTGTAGCGAATCCTGTCAGATGAGTCCAGATTTGAAGTCAATGTAAGTTTCAAAGCTCATTTTGGTAGCAATGCACAATTTCATTTGTACAACCGATTGCTTCCAGAATTTTGGAAACATTTGACTTGGTTAATAAAGTAGCCAATCTTTTGGAGGTATTCCTGGAGAACTGTTAAGAAGCAGCTAGTGGTATAATAATCACTTGGTAACAGTAGGCAAAGAATACAGAAGCTGATCTAACTTCAAAAATGAAAACTGACAAGAAATCACAACCACTCACACAGTTCTGTCAAGGCACGCCTTCAGTATTATTTTCTCTTTCACTCTTCGCCTACGAGCTAAGTTGCAGTTGGCGGCTATTTTTCTAGAATCTGACTTGTGCTTGATTTAAATTCGATCACGTCTTCTTGCATATTTGATTTGTCTGTGAAATAACAACGTTTCCAGAAACAACTGATTACCCATTACATGCCCCCACTTTAGACCTCCTCAGTTTTTACGACGATTACACGTTTCCGTTTGGCCCACACACAATAGATAGTTACAGCCATGACTGCGCTTCAACGTCGTTTCGGACAGGAAATAGCCGAGGGCAATTTCGCTGTGCCAGCAAGTTTCAGTCAGATCTTCAAAACAGAAGTTTCCATTTTGTTAGTCTGAAGACGTTTGAATTTATCAAATGTGTCAAATGACATTACTAATTCCTCTGCAACAGAAGTAACTATTAAGACATTAAGTTTTAATGTTTACGGACTGAAGCAGCTGGAATTAGGATTTTAGATGAAAACGTTTGGATAAGCTCTTAATATCAGAAAGAAAGCATCGTTCATGAACCTCCTACAGATCTCGACTTAAAAGGTATGTCCATCACAGAAAGGTGATTTTTTAGGAGATGAGATCACTTTGTGGCTTAGGGTCAAACCCCAACACTCGACATCTTCGTTTGAAAAGATTCACATTGTAAGGAGCTTATCATCTCTATATCATCTCCGCATGGAGGCAGCGTGGGACGTTTCTTCTGACCTGCGCTATCATTCATGATCAGAGAAGTGTGACCAATACTAAACATTCGTGAGTCCACTGACTTTTGAAATTCAGTCTATTGGTCTTGTATATTTATGCTGTTAACATGTAGAATCACATCCGAATTCCTTCGAAATAAAATATCCTAAAACAACCCCTTGGACTGTCGACAAGTTCTTCAAGTGATAGATGTAATGGACTTGAACGTTGTCTTATGAATCCGATATTGATGTTACTGAAAGGGAAATGTACACACGGCAGATAAACTTATCTATTGTTTTAATTTCTACAAACTATGAAACTCTACGTGCCAATGCTTTCGGTCCATCATAACAGTTCATCATTGCATGCGGATCATTTATTCGCGCAATATATTTTATTTTTTAACATTTTCTTCAGGTTGAAAGTATTTAATAGCATTATGTGGTCTTGTTCACCTGTTATCCTTTAACGGTGACGTACCTCTGTGGTATCCAACGTTGTGGTGTAATGTGTTCGCTCTCGTAGACATGTACACCTCTCGTGATGTACAGTTGTGTTGTTTACAGCAGTACATCCAGACATGCATGTGATTTAAAGGTTATTCCAACTGCTGAGTCCAACGACTGATTAAACTTACTTGGGGACCCTGTTTCTCAGAACCTGCTCTGAGTTGCTTACAATGATCCATGTATTTTACTTGTTTTCTATGCATTCACTGTCCCAGCTTTGAAAAGAACATTAATCCTTTGAATCTGTTTTGTCAATGATATGTTTATAATTTTGCATAACATATATGTAAAACGTTCTCGGTATGTTTTCCTGTGATAATTGAAACTCATTGCAGATGCTCAGGCATCTACGAAACATAACTGATATATGTTGTGTAAGAATTATGTATAATTCAAAGAGTGGTTCTTTGTTACCGCTGGGTAAATTATGCCAGCTAACTGTGGAGTTTACAAGGATGTTTAGATGTCATGTCTAAAACAAACCAAACGTCATGCTATCTGTGGCTACCAATGTCAAATTGCCTGAAGGTGTTGTTGATAACAAACTAGAATTCTTGTTTCTTCATTTATTCTTATTCTTGAGTCTAAGTTTTAACCATTAGATTGACTGTAAGAGAATGGAAAAAATATAATTAAGTATATGGTCAACATGTTCCCTAAAGTTACACATCTACAATATAGTGACAAACATTTTGGACAATGTAAATTGTAGTACAAACAAACTTGAAAACTTTCACAATACCATGTGCAAAACCAGTATCTTAATTACATTGAATAAACAGCAAGCTTAATATTTCAAACATTTTTCATACCAAACTTTAGGCCAAAAGAATACTTGAGAATAAATTTTGAAGTCAAAGCCAATTTCCACAAGTCAAGTCCAAAATAGCTATAAAGCCTAAATTATGAAAAATTATCTTATTGTTTGGTACAAGTTAAGAAAATGCATTAAATTCCTCCAAATGAATTGTAAAATAAGTTAATAACATTTAGCTTACCATTACCTTAGACCCTCATGAGTCCTGCCTGTGTCACATGTGCTTGCAGCACAAACCACATGGTCATTCTGTCCCCCAAGAAATTATCTCCCCTCATCTTAAGGTTGACATAAAATGAGCACTTCATCAAAAATGAAATGTGGCATTCCAAAAAACTATGAAATAGAGATAAACCTTTTATCCATTACTACTAATTAATGTTGCAGAATACTAGTGCAATATGAAATGGTAACATTGTGGAAATATTATTAACTAAAATGTTTACTTCCTAAACCAATTGAGTCATTATAAGTGAAATAAATGAAAATCATTATTTTGACCTTTACACACCGGTCTCCTAATTGTAGAATCTGCATGAAACAATTACAAATGATTGTACAAAAATGGTCAAAATTGTCTTGATTTTAAAGTCATTTCTTACTGGAAAGAACTGGTGTCTTCATTTTCACACAAATAACACCAATAAATATTTGAGGTACATTCACAGTTTGTCATAAGGTCTTTCAAGAGATCTGTTAATTTTTTAACCATGTACAATGATACACAATTTGTTTATAGGGCGGACAAGCTCTGTTGTAGCTGTCCTCACACGCACAACACGTACAGATCCCTTTTTGTCTGTCATGACCTCCATGATACGTCCCAGTGACCATGAATTACGAGGAGAACTGTCTGCTAGAAGAACAATGTCTCCAACTTTAAGATTGGGCTTCCTTGCAACCCACTTCTGTCTCACTTGCTGCATGGTAAGGTATTCCTTTAGCCAACGCTTCCAAAATGTATCAGCTAAATACTGTACTTGCCTCCATCGTCGACGAGAGTAGACATCGTCTTTACAAAAAGTTCAGTTTACAGAAGATGGTTCGGTGTGAGGGGGTTTAGATCATGAGGATGATATGGTACATCAGTGATAGGTCTCCCATTGAGAATAGTTTCAACCTCACAAAAGAGAGTACTCAGACCTTCATCATCAAGTTTGATGGTTTGTTCATGGACAACTGCATGTAAAACTTTCCTTATTGAACGAATCATACGTTCCCAACTCCCACCATGATGAGATGCTGCAGGAGGGTTAAAATGCCAATCAATTCCTCTTTCTAGCAATGATGAGTGCAACTTGGGTTGGTTCAATTTCAGGATTTCTTCTTTGAGTTCACGTTCGCTGCTAGTGAGATTGGTCCCATTGTCTGACCTGATCACTTCTGGTTGACCTCGTCTTGATATAAATCGTCGTATAGCATTGATGCAGCTGTCGGTGTCAAGAGAACAAGCTAGTTCTAAATGCACTGCTCTCATGGTCAAACATGAGAAGATCACACCATACCTTTTCATTGTTGCACGACCTCTTTTAACTAAAAAAGGTCCAAAAAAGTCCATACCCACATGCGAAAATGGTGGTTTGTCAGGTTGAAGACGGTCATCTGGAAGGTCTGCCATCTGTTGTTGTCCAGTTGGTGACTGATACTTCTTACAAATGACACACTTGGAAACAAGACTCTTGATAATAACTCCAGCTCCCAAGATCCAATAGCGTTGCCTCAAGTGGGCAAGTATAGCATTTTTTTCCCATATGACCTACAGCCGTGTGAGCATCTTTGATCATCAACTTTGACAAAGGAGAAGTTTTGGGTAATACAACCGGATGTTTAGGATCATGTTGAATCTTAGCTCTTTGAAGACGTCCACCGACCCTTATGATTCCATTTTCAATGAAGGGATCTAACTTGTACAGAGGACTAGATTTACTGACCCTTCTTCCGTTGCTAACTTGGTTTTTGTTTCCTTTAAAAACTTCAACCTCTTTCCTGAAGTGTTGACCCTGCACATGACGAATAACTGCAACTTCTGCATCCTTTAGTACTGAAACTGTCAACATGGGCTTTGAAACGCACAATCCTTTGGGTTTATTTGCACCTGTATTTGATTCCAATTGCTTTTCTTTTACGTTTCTTTTCAGCTCTCTCATAGTTAAGATGATCCATCCAACAGCCTTTCGGAGTCGTATCCAACTTGAGTAATGATTCAATAATCTGTCCATTACATCTTGGGACTGGCAAGTTACTAGACAACTTACAGAGTTCTTGACCTCTGGGTCTTCATCAGGTACAGACACACATATGTCTGGAGAAAGGGGCCATTCAACTCTTGGTCTCCACAGAAACCCTGGTCCTTTAAACCACTGTTGCGCAAGTTTGAACTTGTCAAACATCATCCCTCTTGATGCAACGTCTGCTGGATTGAGCTTAGTGTTGACGTACTTCCACTGCTCGACTTCAGAACCCTCATGGATAGTTGTGAGCCTATTTGCTACAAAGGTTTTGAATCTTGATGTACTGTTATGGATATATCTGAGCACCGACATACTGTCAGTCCAAAAGAAAGTCTCATCTATTTTGTATTGTAGCTCTTTGGTCAATAGCTTACACAGGCGAACTGCAACTGTAGCAGCTGTTAGCTCCATACGAGGTATTGTCATTTTCTTCAGGGGTGCCACCCTTGATTTAGCCATTACCAAGACACAGTGAACATTGTTGCTTACATTTGTAAGGCGAAGGTAGGCTACAACACCATAGCCAACTTCACTAGCATCACAAAACAGATGCAACTGATACGATGTACTTTTACCAAACCCTTGTGGTTTGTAACACCGTTCTACTGCTATCTCATCCAACCTTGGCAAGTTCTTTAGCCACTGAAGCCAAATTGTCAAAGAGGGTTCGTCTATTTCTTCATCCCAACCAAGATCTTTCCTGCATAATTCTTGGAGAAGATTCTTGGCAATCAACAAGTAAGGTGCTACAAAACCCAGAGGATCATATACACTACTTACAACAGATAATATGCCTCTTCTGGTGGTTTTCTTATTCTTGTCTTGAATCTTGAAACCTAGAGTATCAGAGTCCACAAACCAAAAGACACCAAGAGCTCGCTCGCTGGGCAGAGATTCACATTCCAGATTCAATTCCTTCACCTCCTTGGCTCTCTCCTCAGTTGGGATAGTTTTCATTACAGATTTGCTATTGCAGACCCATTTTGTCAAACGAAACCCTCCATCTTTGCAGAGCTTTGATAGTTCATTGATTAGGTAGACTGCCCTTTCTTCATCTTCTACAGATACTAAACAGTCATCAACATAGAAGTTTTTTTGTTTTTTTTATTCCACTTTTTTTGTTGTACAGCAAATCATACATGTCATACATAATATGTCATTTAACACATACTTCATTGAAAACAAACTGTTTATGGCAGCACGAGCATTTTCATCTATCGAGAAGCCGTTTCATCAAAGGACTAATTGGATGAAATGGTTCAAACAACCTGCTTATGGTAACTGGACCAATGCTATACATCGAGAAACAAAGTTTCAGCAAAAAGAGTAATTAAATAGAGTGGTTCAAACATACCACTTATGGCGGCTGGACCAATGTCATACATCGATAACAAAGTTTCGTTGAAAAGGGTAATTGAATAAATTGGTATAACCAATGTCATACATCGATACACAAAGATTCATTGAAAAGGGTAATTAAATGGAGTAGTTAAGGAACATACTACGTATGGCAACTAGACCATACATCGAGAAACCAGGTTTCATCGAAAAGGGTAATTGAATAGAGTGGTTAAGAAACAAACTGCTTTATGGCAACTGGACCGTACATCAATAAACAAGTTTCATTGATAGTAGTAATTGAATAAAGTTGTTCAAAACATACCACTTATAGCAGATGGACTAATGTCATACAACCATAAACAAAGTTTCATCGAAAAAGGTAATTGAATAAAGTGGTTCAAACAACCAAGTTAAGGCAACTCGATCAATATTGTGCATCGATAGAACGAAGTTTCATCGAAAAGAGTAGTTGAATATATTGGTCAAACAAACAACTTATGGCAACTGGACCAAAATTTAACAAATTTGTTGTAATCACAGTTAGAGTAAGCTATGGCTTTTGTTATGTTATAGTAACTTGTCAACTCCCTCTGGATCGAAGCAAAGGAAAGTGTTCCTCGTTTAACATAAACTTTGAAAATTGTGTTTTTTATTACGAGACAGATTACGTTTAAAGGGTCATTTCTTTTAGAAGGAAAGCCCAACAAAATTGTTTCTTTAGTAAACTGTACATTGATTTCCGCCTTACTGTTTACCCAGTTTTGGACTTCAATCCAGATTGAGTTGACAATTTCACAATTCCATAAAACATGACAGATATCTGCTATGAACTTGTGACAAGTTGTACAGATAGGAGAGTTTTGGGATCCAATCTTAAACAATTATTTTCCAACTGGAAGAATTCGGTTAATAATTTTATATTGAAACCACCGTAATTGAACACTATCAGTTGATCGAAATGGAATTTCATTAATATTCTTCCATTCCCTATCTGTATATTGTTTTACTAATTCTTTCTCCCATTGTTGATTGGCTGAAGTTTTCTGGAACTTGGATCCTAATAACACATTATAGTAATATTTTGAGCCCTTTTTGGTATTCAGGAGCAAATGAATGTTAAATGGTAGTAATGGTGCTGTTAATGGTGTATTATCGTCATAATCAAGCTCGTTCAAATATTTATTCAAAGACTTTTTTACCCCGTGAAATGTTAAATAATTGGAGGAAATATTGTACTTATTTTTGAAATCTAGGTATGAAAGAGTTTGACCATCCTGATCTATCAAATCCTTGATATATTTTACTCCGGCTTCCTCCCATTGTTTAATAAATATGCATTTTTTATCAATCTTAACATTATCATTATACAATATATACTGTGAGTACGCATCCTTTCGTGTTTTCTTATGCTTATTCAGGAATAGAGCCCAGGATGATAAAACATCTCGCCAGAAGGGGTTTCTTATGTTGTTAATGATATTATCTCTTATATAGATTGCATCCATTTCTAGAATATTACTTGGAATAGTATTTGATTCGTAAAGAAATAATTGATGTATTGTGTTCGAGAAGGTAAATCGTCTAAGACATGAAATCTTTTGAGAAGCAATTACATCCCTTACAAATGGAGTATTGAACCCCCCGTCCGGAATATTGCATATTACCCTGTTCCTTTTAATCTTATCGGGTTTTTCGTTCCAAATAAATCGAAAGCATTTTGCTTGGAAATTTTGTATTACAGTTTCTGATGGTGTAGGAACGGTAGAAAATAAGAGATTAAGTTTTGGTAACAATAAGGATTTTAGCACTGTGTTACGTCCAAACGGCGTTAACGTTCTACATTTCCACATTTTCATTAAATTTTCAATTTCTTTAAATTTTTCGTTGTAATTAGCATCTACCATATTCTCAAGATCAATATCAAATTTGATACCCAGTAACTTAAATGTTTCAGTCCAGTCCATTTTACAGTTCTTCAATAGTTTCATTCGGCTACGTTTTTTGGAACCGATCCAAATCAACTTTGTTTTATCAATGTTAATTTTTAAACCAGAAAAACGTGCAAAAAAGGTTAATGTATTCACGACTGCTTGCAAGCACCTTTCAGTACCATCTAACATTAAGGAAGTATCATCTGCGAACTGCGCTAATAATTGTTCAATAGATCCAATCTTTAATCCTCTGATAGATTTATTTCTTTTAAGTAATCTGGTTAATATTTCAGTGCATACTATGAAAATATATGGAGAGATTGGGTCTCCTTGGCGACAACCTCGACTTAGTTTGAAAAAGGGACTAGCAAAACCATTTACTAATATACAAGATTCAGAATTTTTATAGAGCAGTTTTATCCATTTTCGAATGGAAGGGCCGAAATTAAAAAAAGCGAAAACGTTTTGAATAAATTGCCAGTCTAAAGAATCGAAAGCCTTTTCGAAATCAATAAGCATTAACAAGCCTGGAATCTGATAGGTATCTACATATTCCATAACGTCATACACTTGTCTTGTAACCTCTCCCATATATCTACCCTTTATGAAGCCTTTTTGTTCCTCACTGATAAATGTGGTTAAAGTTGGTTTTATTCTCTCTGCTATAGCTGCAGAGGCAAGTTTGTACACAATATTGAGTAATGAAATGGGTCTCCAGTTCTTTAGAAACTTTTTAGGTTTGCCTTCTTTCGGAATACAAGTGATGATACCCTGAACTTGTGTATCTGATAGAGCTCCGTTTCTGTAAGCATAGTTTAGCGATTTTATAAGATACACATTTAAATCCCGCCAAAAGAATTTGAAGAATTCTGCAGTGAAACCATCAGGGCCCGGGCTTTTTTCATTTTTCATACGCTTCAAAGCACTAAGAACTTCACCGTATGTTAATTCGCCTTCTAGTGTTTCTGCCACTTCATCACTAACCTTGTGGCTATTCGGAAATAAATCTTCGAGATCTATTTGAGAAGTTTCTTTTTCACAGTAGAGATTTTGATAAAACGTTTTAGTCTCATTTAAAATGTCTGAAATATTAGAGATTATTTCTCCGGATTTTGTTTCAAGTTCAGCAATAGATTTATTTAAAAAATTTCTCGATTCCAACTTTAAGAAAAATTTTGTTGGCTTTTCACCTTTTTCTATCCATTTAGACTTTGCCCTTATAAAACTACCTTTTGCTTTTATTTCGCTAATTTCTTCTAATTCGGAGTTTATTTCATTTATATAATGCAGTAATTCTTCTTTTTCTTCAGTATTTGTTGATTCATCTAACTCTATTGTCATAATTGCGAGTTTTTCAGATAATTTCTTTTCATTTTTTTCTCTGTCCTTTTTTTAATACACGAATATAGTATGGTTTTACCCCTGACCATACATAATATCATTTCCCATAAAAGTTGATCTGAAATTCCAAAACCTTCGGGGTTTTCGTATTCCTCACAAGTTTCGTGTATTGTATTTTTTACTAGTTTTACATATTCAGGATCATTTAATAAAGAGTTATTAAACTTCCAATAACTCTTACCTCGTTTGACCTCATTTGAGTGCAAACTTATCTCTACGAGAGAATGATCAGTTCTAAAACCTGGATCTATGCTGGTACATTCTACTGAAGAGAGGAGATTGTGAGAAACAAGGAAATAATCAAGACGTGATTGTTTTAAAGGGGTAGGCTGACGCCAGGTATACCTCCTTTCAGTTGGGTTATGTAGTCTCCAAGGGTCTTTCAAATCATATAACTCTATAATATCCTTTATTTTGGCTCTATTTTTAGGGTTATTTACATTTTTATAATTAAATTGATCAAGTATAGGATTTAAAGCACAGTTCCAATCTCCACAAAGAATAAAGAATTCCGAGTCAGATTCATTTAGAATGTTGATTATTTGTTCATAAAATTCAGGCGTATCTTCGTTTGGGCCGTATACATTTATAAGCAGATATGTCTTATTTTCAATTTCAATATCAATGGCTTTAAAATTTCCACGTTCTGCATCAGGATATTCTTTACTAACATAAAATTCAAAATTATTGTTGAAAAGAATTGCCGTTCCCCTCGCGTTTGATTTGAATGAGTTAAAATAACATTCCGAGTAACCCCATTGTTGTTTGATAAACTGCTCTTGTTGTTTTGTAAAATGAACATCTTGTAAACAATATATGGACGCTTTTTTCTTTTTGAGGAATCTAAATACTTGTTTTCTCTTAAGACTATCGCCAATGCCTCTACAATTCATGGAAATAATTTTGACTCTTTCGAAACCCATTATTTATTATTCATGATTCGCAATTGATATGATATAAACAAGATGGTATAGGTTGAGATGCTGACATTTTGATGACTTCCAGAATTTGTGTATTTTTCACAAGTAACAAAACGTAGTGGAATTATAATTAATAAGAAACCAACAAATAGTAAAACATGCTTCATCGGAAGCTGTCGTTTGGGTGGTCAACCCGTACCCGCAACAAATTCCAAAGTATAATTAGCGATTACTATGATGTTATAAAAAATAGAAAAGGAGCCGTGCATTTTACATTACAGTACTTGAGCGCATAAATCAGGTTAATTTAGACTCTTTGGAAAACAAATCTAACAAGTTTCATGTAGTAGCTTCGGCCCCCGTGTGCAAGCACTGATAACCATGGTTTGCACGGGGTGCTTGTGAACTCTTATATAACATTGCTTCAACGGGGATACTGAAATTGATTATTAGACCAACACAACGTATAAATGGCAGATAAAGAGATAACCAATGCACAAACCATTACTACTTAAAAAACAAGTAATTGTGCATTACCTATGCAATGTCTAGGTGCATAAATTAGAAAGTCATGGCAGATCATGAGCACAACTAGACAATCTACCTATCCCAAGAAAAGGGATAATTTCTGTAAAGGAAACCAACGAAAATGCAATGTTCTTTTGTCACTTGCGCCAGAAAGTGACGTTGTCTTATCAACGAGTTGGATTCAGATTAATGCCAAATAACATGACAAACATATCAGGTGTTCTGACAGAATGCCGCTCTTCACTGCTGGAGTGTTCAGTCACAGTGATTGGACTACTAAACACTTATGGAAGGTATATGAATTACTTGCGTGTGGCTTGCAGTGTTTAGATACTGAAAGTGATATTGTCACATTGACACACGAGATCCAAAAGTAGTGTCAAATATCGATGACATGTTCGGTGTTCTGACAAGATGTCGCTATTCACTGCTGGAATGTTCAGTCGCAGTGCTTCGATTACTAAATACTTGTAAAAGATACATGGAATAATTGTGCGTGGTCTTTACATAAATCAATTGAAATTAAAAGTGGAAGTGACCTTGATAATATAGCAGATCGTAAAGAGCAGGTAGATCAATCAGAAAAACCTGCAGTGAAAACCATGCTTCGCACAACCTGCACGAGAACCCCATATTTAGCAGGTTTTAAACGGGGACGCTGCATTTGGGTACCGCCCAACATAAGGCGTCCAAGGCAGATCACAAAATAACTTAAAAAACGCACCTGCCAAAAGGTCAAGCAACAGACTCTGCAGGCGAACCTCAACAGATGGGGAATGTTAGATTAGTGTTAATTAACCATGGCAACCTAGGGGTGTTGTGGCAGAATGTCACCTCTCCCTGTTGGAATGACCGGTGGCAGTGAATACAGAATAGACTAAGTGTTGTTACTGAATAATGCACATGGAATAATATGGAGAGTCCCGTGAAAAAGTTCTGGTACACAGGATTTACATGAAAGTTCGGAGTGACTCTGCAACTTGAGTTATGATCCTAGGTGTTGTCACCGGATAATGCACATGGATTAATATAAGCAGTAACTGGGGAGTCCCGTGAAAAAGTTCTGGTACACAAGATCTACATGAAAGTTCGGAGTGACTCTGCAACATGAATTACGATCCTAAGTGTTGTCACCGGATAATGCACATGGATTAATATAAGCAGTAACTGGAAAGTCACGTGAAAAAGTTCTGGTACACAAGATCTACATGAAAGTTCGGAGTGACTCTGCAACATTAGTTTACGATCCTAACAAAGTTGTAGTGCTGTGGGTTTTTTTTAACGTTTCAACAAGTGCCCACATTTTGCATTACCTGTTCGTGGTGAATTCCAGCATGTACGAGTATGCACACGGATTGTCCTGGAATCTGTTGATCCGGGAGTATCCCTAACAGCACGTCCATACGATTTCACGTCTGGATAGTAGAACAACTGAAGACATATTTTTCTTTTGAATATAAAATCTCAACAGCATCTGAATGATGAAAAACTTGTATAGTCATCACGTACGGTAGGTACATTTATCCTTTTGTCCATTACTTGTCGAGGTTCACTGGATAGGCAGCCCAGGATGATCGTGGTTCTCGAGGGTCCCGGGTCTCCAGCACGTGGGATACACCCACCAGTCTCACGCGAGTGTAGCAGTTTTCTCTGTTGTATATTTCACGGGATTTCCTGTACAGGATTGCTCGCTGTTTCTTCAGTTTGGGGGGCAGATCTGTACGGATAGATACCCCCTTACCTTTCAATGTTTTTCCCGCGCCGAGGACATCATCTCTGTCGGGGATGTACAGAAATGATGCAATGATAGGAGGGGGTGCATTTGGAGTTGGATCGTTCTCAAATGGCTTGCGTGGTAGGCGATGAACCGCTTTAAAGTAAATGTTATCCACCCTTTGCTCGGAAAAGTTAAGCATATTAACCAGAAAGTTTCTGATGACTCTCTCAGAGTTCTCTTGTGGTTCAGTTTTTAGACCATAAATCAACAGGTTAGATTTTCTGTCGTGGATTTCTTTAAGCAAGAGTTTATTCTCAAACAATTCCGCTTGCTCCGAAAGTGCTTGCTTTAATTGTGAGACCTGTTGACGCAAGTCGTTCGTTTCGTCCTGCTGAATGGACACTGCATTTTCAATATCGTTAACTCTCGTAGTCACTTTCTGTATTTCACCTTTAATGTCTTTTGTAGAGTTAACCAGGTCAGCACGGAGTTCTACAATTAATTTGGAGACTCTTTGTTCGGATTTAACAACAATTTCCTCCAACTCGTCTGCACGCGTTTTCGGAGGCATGGCAATGTTAGTATCTACTCACTTTTGCACTGTTTTTCTGAGATATTTACTTGTATCAGTCTACTCGATGGTTTGATGGTATCCGCAGTCTTCAAATATGTTGTCCTATGGTATCTTGACTTAAGAATTCTTCATGGATTATTTGGATTAAAAAAAGCCATTAGCGGGCCGGGTCAGAGCTCTTTACGAGCACGTCTTGTCGCTGTGCGTGCGCATCCGGAAGTCAACTTCACTAGCATCACAAAATAGATGCAACTGATACGATGTACTTTTACCAAACCCTTGTGGTTTGTAACACCTTTCTACTGCTATCTCATCCAACCTTGGCAAGTTCTTTAGCCACTGAAGCCAAATTGTCAAAGAGGGTTCGTCTATTTCTTCATCCCAACCAAGATCTTTCCTGCATAATTCTTGGAGAAGATTCTTGGCAATCAACAAGTAAGGTGCTACAAAACCCAGAGGATCATATACACTACTTACAACAGATAATATGCCTCTTCTGGTGGTTTTCTTATTCTTGTCTTGAATCTTGAAACCTAGAGTATCAGAGTCCACAAACCAAAAGACACCAAGAGCTCGCTCGCTGGGCAGAGATTCACATTCCAGATTCAATTCCTTCACCTCCTTGGCTCTCTCCTTAGTTGGGATAGTTTTCATTACAGATTTGCTATTGCAGACCCATTTTGTCAAACGAAACCCTCCATCTTTGCAGAGCTTTGATAGTTCATTGATTAGGTAGACTGCCCTTTCTTCATCTTCTACAGATACTAAACAGTCATCAACATAGAAGTTGTTCTTAACCATGTTAACAACTTCAGGAACATATCCTGTTGTCCTCAGCAGTCTGTTGCAAAGCGAATGTGGCACAACTAGATGAAGAAATGGCCCCAAACAAATGGACACACATTCTATAAATTTCTGGCTTCTCATCACAATCACCTCTTGGCCACCAGTAGAAGCGAAGGTAGTTACGATCTTCGTTGGGTACTTTCACACGATAAAACATAGACTCAATGTCTCCCATAAACGCAACTTGGTCTTGGCGGAACCTGAGAAGAAAGCTGTTTGTCATGTTTGGGCCTTGTATGAGCATATTGTTCAAGGACACTCCTTGAAAACTAGCACTACAATCAAACACTACTCTTATTTTGTCTGCCTTTCTTGGGTGGTATATCCCATGATGAGGTATGTACCATATCTTTCCTGGCTGACCTTCCAGCTCATCAGTAGGTACCTTTTCGGCATACCCCTTGACTAATATGGTTTCCATGAATGTTTCATAGTCATCATGAAACTTTGAATCAGTCAAAAACCTCCGCTTCAAACTGTCTAGGCGTTTCAGAGCTTGCACACTGTTGTTGGGCATTTGTACATTGGAGCACTTAAAAGGCAGGTTAATGTAATATTCACCTTCTTGCAAAGAAACAGACTCGGAAACCTTGTCGAGAAACCTTTTGTCCTCTTGAGACATTTCTGCTTTGTCGTCAATGGATCTTTCAGGGAAGTCAAAGTTTATGCTCTTCCTTACCAAACTATTCAATTCACTTATTTCCTCAATATTTCTGACACTTACAATGTCTGTTCTCATAGATGGAAAATGTTGCTTTTCTCCTTGTCGTGACGGTCTGACAACATTCCATAAAATCCATCCTAACCGGGTTCTGGTTGCATGAGGGCTGCCTTGAGGACCAACTTTGACTTCGAATGGAGAGTAGGCATCTGGGGCATTTCCGCCTATCAAAAGATCAACTCCAGATTCAAGATGAGGTACATGAATTCCATCAAAATGAGGCCACTGTGCAACATCAGCATCAGTCGGGATGTGCCTGTTTGATACTGGGATATTGCTCCTAGAATACACTGTAGGAGGGCCAACATTATTCTTTAGATCCATATCATGAACCTTTAAACCACAGACGGCACGAACAAAGGAAGTATGAGGTTCTCCAAGTGTGTCTATGGTTATTTCAACCTTCTTTGACTTTCCATTGCATCCAAGCTGATTCATCAGGGATTCTGAACAAAAGGAGATGGTACTTCCAGGGTCCAGGAATGCATATGTCGATATCACTTTTAATGTATCTTTGAATGTTACTTTCACAGGGATTACAGCAAGTGTACAATCACCTTTACTGTCACCGGTCTCCATATCTTCATCAGCTTGACCTGTACATGCACTTATCATTTCAGGTTTGTCTTTGAGTCAATATGCAACAGTGTTGAGTGGTTACCTTTGCAGTGCTGACAGATGACGTTCTTCTGACATTCCTTGCTGCGGTGACCCTGTTCGAAGCAACGAAAACATAGACCTTTGGATTTGAGAAAGTTCAAACGATCAATATGTGGTTTAGAAGCCAACCTTTTGCATGAGTCAATAAAATGCCCACCATTAGCACAGTAGTCACATGGCTTTTGATCATTGGCATCAAACCTAGATGGTTGTTGGATACTGTAATCCTTTTCCATCTTGCTTGCATTTATCAGGTCAGTTCCAAACGTTTGCTTGGACTGAACCTTTCCTGTGCTGGGTTTAGCTAAAACTCTCCTGTAAGCTTGTGTCTTGTCATCTGGTCGCATGGCTTCTTTTCCATACATAGGATCCATGGCCTTTTGCGCTTCTCTACAGACAAACTGCACAAGGTTAGAAAATTCTATGGTTGATCCAGAGAGACGAATTTGTAAAACAATACCTCTCCATTTCTCCTGACAGTGAAATGGTAGCTTCATAACAAGTTTACGTATATTGTCAGGATATTCCAGTACTTTCACCGAGTGCAAACTTGTCACTGCATTGTGGCATTCGTTCAGGAACACAGCATATTCGTCCAAAGCTTTCGCATTATCTGCTTTAATGTTGGGCCAGCACATAGCCCTTTTTATTAGAGCATTCGCAATTGTTTCTTGATTCCCATACCTAACTTCAAGCTCGGCCATAGCAGCTTTGTAGCCACTGCTTGCATCCAAGTAACCAAAACCTTTGACAACTTGATGTGCCTCACCCTCAGTGAACTGCTCAAGATAACACATGAGCTCATCTTCGAAACTTGAGTTGCTTATTATTTTTGTTCGAAATTGCCTCATGAACTTTTGGAATTCCAGGGGATTTCCATGAAACTTTTGGATCTCTGGCACTGGTTTACGAAGTTGTTGGACCATTGATACATACATGCTATCAGATGGCCTTTCATGTGCATAGGAAGTAAAGAAAGGTGGTCTTGGATTGCGACTAGCCTCTTTGGCTCTCTGCAATGGTGTGTCCTCTCTTACGTCATGATATTTATGTGATTCAGATATTTGGCTTTCAGGATCAACACTACATTTCTCAAGTGTCATATATTTTCTGTCAGAATTTTTATCATCCTGATCATTGTCATAAACATCCAATACCTTTGACCTGGCCTCGGAAATCTCTAATTGTGTTCTCAACTCCAGCTCCTCCTCCTTCATCTTAATTTCTAATTTAGCCTGATTAAGCTTTTGTTTTTCTTTGAGGGCTTTTACTTTAGCTTGAAGTTCTGCTTGTCTCTGCCTTTCAAGTAGGATTGATGAAGAAATAGTACTGGCCAAAGGTGACAGATCGGTTCTACAAGAGCCAGACCTTTTACTAGAACGACTGGGGAATAAAGAATATTCACTTTGACTTTGGATTGATCCATGCTTCATGAAAAACTGCTCAATGGCTGTCTTAATGGATGAAAGGATTTTATCTTGAGACCTACTCTCCTCTTCGAACTGGGTTAATTCAGGCTCTTTCAATAATTGTCTATACTCATACAGGGTGTTATAGAGGAAAAGCCAAGATGCATATTCCCGTCGAACATCCTCAATTGTGTTTTTAGTCACAACTCCAGTAGCAATTACTAGGTTGATGTGGTCGAAATCTCTTTCAAGCTGGCGGAAAATACCTTGTATCCGCTTACCTTTTGTTTCAGTTGCATATGACATGCCCTTATCCATTAACTTTCTTTGTTTTGTCCTTATTATCTGTCATATTTTCTTGATCCAATTCCTAAGTCTAGTAATGTCAATGCTATGTTGATAACAAACTAGAATTCTTGTTTCTTCATTTATTCTTATTCTTGAGTCTAAAATTTAAACATTAGATTGACTGTAAGAGAATGGAAAAAAATATAATTAAGTATATGGTCAACATGTTCCCTAAAGTTACACATCTACAATATAGTGACAAACATTTTGGACAATGTAAATTGTAGTACAAACAAACTTGAAAACTTTCACAATACCATGTGCAAAACCAGTATCTTAATTACATTGAATAAACAGCAAGCTTAATATTTCAAACATTTTTCATACCAAACTTTAGGCCAAAAGAATACTTGAGAATAAATTTTCACACAAGTCAAGTCCAAAATAGCTATAAAGCCTAAATTATGAAAAATTATCTTATTGTTTGGTACAAGTTAAGAAAATGCATTAAATTCCTCCAAATGAATTGTAAAATAAGTTAATAACATTTGGCTTACCATTACTTTAGACCCTCATGAGTCCTGCCTGTGTCACATGTGCTTGCAGCACAAACCGCATGGTCATTCTGTCCCCCAAGAAATTATCTCCCCTCATCTTAAGGTTGACATAAAATGAGCACTTCATCAAAAATGAAATGTGGCATTCCAAAAAACTATGAAATAGAGATAAACCTTTTATCCATTACTACTAATTAATGTTGCAGAATACTAGTGCAGTGTGAAATGGTAACATTGTGGAAATATTATTAACTAAAATGTTTACTTCCTAAACCGATTGAGTCATTATAAGTGAAATAAATGAAAATCATTATTTTGACCTTTACAGGTGTGTTTTCCCCCATGGTGTATGGAGTGTCATTTTGTCACATGCAGCTGTGTGATCTCACCTGAAGCTGGTAGGAATGAATGCTTAACATGCTGAGGCTACTTCAGTAGTTGTTCCGTCTGTATTTGTCTCACTGCTTCTATTCACAGGTTTCATATCTGCTTTCATTGCAAATAATATCTACCGAGTGAAAACATGTAGTTGGTGTTTCATCCCCAACTGTCATTATTATCAAGTGTCAACTGAAATACCTCGTCCCGTTTGAAGTGCTTGATCATCTGAATGAAATAATATGTGATCGTTCAGTTTAAAGATCAGACAGTTGTTTGAAGTGTGTGTTTACAATGGTGTCACGTTTTACGTGATGAGACAAATGATGCGGTCCCCGACACTCACATCAGGTGTGTTTCTTGTCCTCCCTGTCAACCTGTAACACACGTGATTGTTTTCTGACGAGGGAAGACGTAGATCGCTTTGAACTGTCCACATTAAACACTTCAGCTTGGTGCTGACGTTGTCTTCTGCCACAGCTTGACATGTAATGTACAATTAAAATCTACAAAAATTGTATACATCATACAAAAACAGTATACTTCTGCCATATTGGATGACCTAACATCAGATCATTATGTTGATACATAATTGAGGGTGATTATGTCAATGATGTTCCACAACAAACATTATAATCGCACGATGACACTGGTTATAGCTAACACAAAACGATGATCTTGTTTAAATGTAATTTATGCTACATTCCATCTCTAATATTCTTCCCCCAGGAGGGATTTGGTCATTGATAAGCATGCTTAAAATAAACAAATTACCGTGTGGCATTCCACCTCTCTCTCATAAGATCTATCTCTCATATGACTCATATGATTATGTCAATGATGTTCCACAACAAACATTATAATCGCACGATGACACTGGTTATAGCTAACACAAAACGATGATCTTGTTTAAATGTAATTTATGCTACATTCCATCTCTAATATTCTTCCCCCAGGAGGGATTTGGTCATTGATAAGCATGCTTAAAATAAACAAATTACCGTGTGGCATTCCACCTCTCTCTCATAAGATCTATCTCTCATATGACTCAAATGATCATTCTTTATACGAGAGATAGAGATGGTTTTCACGGCATACTGTACAGGAAGTCGTGACATGTAGGCCCTATCCACCTTGTTCGTTTGAAACAGCTAATTGAAACGGTCTTAGAGCAACATTTCTTGCTTTGATTGAGTAGAAAGGTTTGTTGTGCTGGAATAGTAAGAGTAATAAACTGTCTGCGTGTAGCACATTGACACACAGTGTATAGTGTTTTATTGTCTCATCCTGCCACGGCGATATTAACCATCTGGAGTGTTATTACTGCTCTGTCTTGGAACATAACCTTACAAGCTGTGAAATTGACATAACAAGATTACGGTAACTGTGGGTGCTGCATCGAACACTGGGATTAGATTGACGCTATTAAAGCCTTAATTACTCGTTGCTATTACAAAACGTTATTTTCCAAAAAGGCTCGAGGAATACGTGAGACATAGAAACTGGCAATATTCATTTTAGCACTTTGGACTTCCATTTCAGAAGGCAATTTGCGAACCAAACTGTAATTCAAATCCACAAATTGGTCTTGTTAACACTTTTTATAGTGTAGTGCGGATAGTGAGTGAGTGAGTTTTCTTTTACGCCGCACTATGCAATATTCGGCGGCGGTCTATAAATAATCGAGTCTGGACCAGACACTCCAGTAATCAACAGCATTAGCATCAATCTGTGCAATTGGGATACGATGACATGTGTCAACCAAGTCAGCGAGCCTGACCATCCGATCCCGTTAATCACCTCTTACGACAAGGATGGGTTACTGAAGATCAATATTCTAACCCGGACCTTCACGGGCATGGCCCGTAATAAGTTGCTAGGTTGAGCATTATCTGAACACGCACGACTTTAAATATATCCGCTGCTATGTCACATGTTTTTATTCTCTCGTGTATATTTTATATATAGTTTTTAGTGTCCCACCAGCTACGTCATGCATCACTATCACTCACTTGGTCGTAATGCTGTCTACGACCTGAAGAAGGCAATTGCGTACGAATCCAATGTTGCGTACAACATTATCATATGTACCATAGTCAACACTACAAGACATGTACCCCAAGGACATAGGCGTGATCACAGAAGAATAGCTTATGTTTCTTATGCCTGCCTAACACATGAAATGCATATGCACACCAGTGGTGCAAGCAGAACCCCCTATGTATAAAATGTAAATGGTTTGCTGATGTCAGTTCCAGCCAGTAAGTTGGGTTCATGAGATGCTAAGAAACCAAAACAATGACTCCAAATAAGAAACACACAACCCAGTACAACATGTATTTAGTACAACAGAAGCCACATGAGCCATAATGTGAATATACCTTCTATCACAGTGACGGTGATATAGTTTAACAGAACAACGTATCCCTGAACAGTAAACCACCGTGTTGGAATATAATACCAGAATATCTAAACAGTACACCACCGTGTTGGGATATAATACCAGAATATCTAAACAGTACACCACAGTGTTGGAATACAATACCAGATTATCTGAACAGTACACCACCGTGTTGGAATACAATACCAGATTATCTAAACAGTACACCACCGTGTTGGAATACAATACCAGAATATCTAAACAGTACACCACCGTGTTGGAATATAATACCAGATTATCTGAACAGTACACCACCGTGTTGGAATACAATACCAGATTATCTAAACAGTACACCACCGTGTTGGAATACAATACCAGAATATCTAAACAGTACACCACCGTGTTGGAATATAATACCAGATTTTCTGAACAGTACACCACCGTGTTGGAATACAATACCAGATTATCTGAACAGTACACCACCGTGTTGGAATACAATACCAGATTATCTAAACAGTACACCACCGTGTTGGAATACAATACCAGATTATCTAAACAGTACACCACCGTGTTGGAATACAATACCAGATTATCTGAACAGTACACCACCGTGTTGGAATACAATACCAGATTATCTAAACAGTACACCACAGTGTTGGAATACAATACCAGATTATCTGAACAGTACAGCACCGTGTTGGAATACAACACTAGATTATCTGAACAGTACACCACCGTGTTGGAATACAATACCAGATTATCTGAACAGTACACCACCGTGTTAGAATATAATACCAGAATATCTGAACAGTACACCACCGTGTTGGAATACAACACCAGATTATCTGAATAGTACACCACCGTGTTGGAATACAATACCTGAATATCTGAACAGTACACCACTGTGTTGAAATACAATACCAGATTATCTAAACAGTACACCACCGTGTTGGAATATAATATCTAAACAGTACACCATCGTGTTAGAATATAATACCAGTATATCTGAACAGTACACCACCGTGTTGGAATACAATACCAGAATATCTGAACAGTACACCACCGTGTTGGAATATAATACCAGTATATCTGAACAGTACACCACCATGTTGGAATACAATACCAGAATATCTGAACAGTACACCACCGTGTTGGAATACAACACCAGATTATCTGAACAGTACACCACCGTGTTGGAATACAATACCTGAATATCTGAACAGTACACCACTGTGTTGAAATACAATACCAGATTATCTGAACAGTACACCACCGTGTTGGAATATAATATCTAAACAGTACACCATCGTGTTAGAATATAATACCAGTATATCTGAACAGTACACCACCGTGTTGGAATACAATACCAGAATATCTGAACAGTACACCACCGTGTTAGAATATAATACCAGTATATCTGAACAGTACACCACCATGTTGGAATACAATACCAGAATATCTGAACAGTACACCACCGTGTTAGAATACAATACCAGATTATCTAAACAGTACACCACCGTGTTAGAATACAATACCTGAATATCTGAACAGTACACCACCGTGTTAGAATACAATACCAGATTATCTGAACAGTATACCACCGTGTTAGAATACAATACTAGAATATCTGAACAGTACACCACCGTGTTAGAATACAATACCTGAATATCTAAACAGTACACCACCGTGTTGGAATACAATACCAGAATATCTGAACAGTACACCACCGTGTTAGAATACAATACCTGAATATCTGAACAGTACACCACCGTGTTGGAATACAATACCAGATTATCTAAACAGTACACCACCGTGTTGGAATATAATACCAGATTATCTGAACAGTACACCACCGTGTTGGAATACAATACCAGATTATCTAAACAGTACACCACAGTGTTGGAATACAATACCAGATTATCTGAACAGTACAGCACCGTGTTGGAATACAACACTAGATTATCTGAACAGTACACCACCGTGTTGGAATACAATACCAGATTATCTGAACAGTACACCACCGTGTTAGAATATAATACCAGAATATCTGAACAGTACACCACCGTGTTGGAATACAACACCAGATTATCTGAATAGTACACCACCGTGTTGGAATACAATACCTGAATATCTGAACAGTACACCACTGTGTTGAAATACAATACCAGATTATCTAAACAGTACACCACCGTGTTGGAATATAATATCTAAACAGTACACCATCGTGTTAGAATATAATACCAGTATATCTGAACAGTACACCACCGTGTTGGAATACAATACCTGAATATCTGAACAGTACACCACTGTGTTGAAATACAATACCAGATTATCTGAACAGTACACCACCGTGTTGGAATATAATATCTAAACAGTACACCATCGTGTTAGAATATAATACCAGTATATCTGAACAGTACACCACCGTGTTGGAATACAATACCAGAATATCTGAACAGTACACCACCGCGTTAGAATATAATACCAGTATATCTGAACAGTACACCACCATGTTGGAATACAATACCAGAATATCTGAACAGTACACCACCGTGTTAGAATACAATACCAGATTATCTAAACAGTACACCACCGTGTTAGAATACAATACCTGAATATCTGAACAGTACACCACCGTGTTAGAATACAATACCAGATTATCTGAACAGTATACCACCGTGTTAGAATACAATACTAGAATATCTGAACAGTACACCACCGTGTTAGAATACAATACCTGAATATCTAAACAGTACACCACCGTGTTGGAATACAATACCAGAATATCTGAACAGTACACCACCGTGTTAGAATACAATACCAGAATATCTGAACAGTACACCACCGTGTTAGAATACAATACCTGAATATCTGAACAGTACACCACCGTGTTGGAATACAATACCAGATTATCTAAACAGTACACCACCGTGTTGGAATATAATACCAGATTATCTGAACAGTACACCACCGTGTTGGAATACAATACCAGATTATCTGAACAGTACACCACTGTGTTGGAATACAATACCAGAATATCTGAACAGTACACCACCGTGTTAGAATATAATACCAGTATATCTGAACAGTACACCACCATGTTGGAATACAATACCAGAATATCTGAACAGTACACCACCGTGTTAGAATACAATACCAGATTATCTAAACAGTACACCACCGTGTTAGAATACAATACCTGAATATCTGAACAGTACATCACCGTGTTAGAATACAATACCAGATTATCTGAACAGTACACCACCGTGTTAGAATACAATACTAGAATATCTGAACAGTACACCACCGTGTTAGAATACAATACCTGAATATCTAAACAGTACACCACCGTGTTGGAATACAATACCAGAATATCTGAACAGTACACCACCGTGTTAGAATACAATACCAGAATATCTGAACAGTACACCACCGTGTTAGAATACAATGCCTGAATATCTGAACAGTACACCACCGTGTTAGAACATAACGATACTAACATACATGAACTGCCCAATGTCGGGGAGAACAGACCTTCATGTTGTTGATATATCTGAACAGTACGTTTTCACAGACACATATTGATACACTCATCTGACTGCTAATCACAACATTATTTGGCCAGTGAGGGCCAGTGACTTGGCATATTTGATACCAATCATCTTAAACCCTAATCACACAAAAACATATTGACTTCCTTACAACTTCTGACGCAAATCAATAGATCTAAAAGAAATGCTCAGGCATCGTAGCAAAGGTGGCGAATAAATCCTCTTGATCTGCACATCATCGGAGACTTTTGGAAGGGATAATTATTCAAAACACGATTTTTACTGAGTATGGAATTCTCAGTAAGAGTGTTTTGTTGTGATAGATGCATTTCACTTTTGTGGGAAATGGAGTGGCATTGTTCGAGCAAGTAGGTGTATAAAACACGAAGGTATTGACAAAATACGATGTTAAAGTGTGTTGCAGATATGGTATACACATGCATGTATTGGAACAAATAAATATAACCTAATCACAAAGATTGGAAAGGGTAAAATGTTGGCGGCACTGGGTGGCCTGGAACACGTGATGCAACTACATAATGTCGCAGGGCGTTATGCTGCCATATGTACGTTAACTGGAAGCTGTATGTCAATGCAACCCGAGAACGTTTGATCCATATCACCGACAGAAGCATTAACCTTCTTTTAAAGAGCACTCGTAAAACTGTGCACTTTGTAGGATAGTGAAATACATTGAAATAATGCGTATTTCCGAAGTTCGAATTGATCAACCTCAGCACATGTCCATCCAGTGGACTTGAACAAACAAATGCAAATACAACATGATGTGACAGAAACGTAACCATAACACGACAGGTAGTTGTTTCAGACAAGGTATGGACTAGTTCCGAAGGAATATTGATTTGATTTGTCTGAACTCGAAGAAAATCGTCCAATACATTCATAAGCTTTTGAGGACTTGCAATAGCGTTTTGAGTATGTTTCACTTCAACATAGCGTGTTCATAGGGAGTGCAAAACGTAACGTATTGTCATAATAAAAGTGGATGTTTTTTTAATACTTGTTCTAATGGGTGATCTGCTGAAGTGTTGTGAATGGTGCAGGTTGTGGGTATACAAGACCACATAATCTTAGCAGAGAACCAATCGGATTGCTCCAAGGGTTCCAGCTGATCCAGTGCCAACGTGGAAATACATGTTGACTTGATAGGTCTTCATAGTGAGTGATTTCTCATTGTTCCCAGTAATAATGAAAAAGTTACGATGTCTGTATGGAGTGGATGCACAAGTAAGTCTTACACATTACCGGATCGGGGGGTCCAGTCATCCAGGCTGTCACCCTTCACTCAGTGAGTGTGGTTCAATTCATTGGTTTCGGACATTATCACCGCCGCCCTGTACCAGAGGGTGTACCTCATATCTACATCCATAACACGTTTATAGTACACATGTCCTTAATCTGTCATGTGTCTTTGGTTTCTCCATATCAAATGGCTGTAATTGTGTGTTATGGAAGAGTGATGAAATATTCGATATTAGACTCTTTGCACACGTTGACGATGCCCAGACACGGAAGGTTATTATACAGTGGTTAGTTTTCATGGCGGACTGCCAAATATTTTATGTGTCCAAACATTGAAATTACAGAAATATTATTAAAAAGAGATAGGGTAAAAACCCATGGAATCTTGAACACGTGTTGAATTGAAGCCAAACAGTTGTCTTCACTACAGAAAGACGATGCCTGGAGTAGCGGTTTCAAGATTTTCACTTGCTGAAGTATCTGCATCGCATCTGAGAAGATGGTGTTGCTCATCGTGTTGTGAACATGTCAAATGCATATTTCTCACAACCAAAGAAACACGGGTTATTTATCAATGCACCCATCATAAGGGATAAATATTTCAATATCAAAACAGTAAAGGACCTTTTTAATAAAGTTAATTATCATTTAATCATTGATTTTTTTAAATGAGATAGATTTGTTAAATGAATTTTGATGTATGTTTTGTAAATAGATAAGGTTTTATAATTGGTAGTTCAGATTATCAATTTAGATTGTTAGTGGCTGTATCCTCAAAGGGGGTTGAAGTAGCGTAAAATTATTGTCCCCCTGAGAGGGTACGTAAGTAAAAAAACTTTCAAAGTCAATTTCAACTTGCCAGGATTTTTAAACGTAGCATTTTTGTTCCTTTAAAATTCGGCGAAATTATCCTACAATCGCCAGCGGCTGAAGGGATGGTGTAAATCCAGCTAGGCTCAATGCAGGTAGCAAAAGTAATGTAAGTCCCCATGGTTCCTAGTATGGTGATCTACCTTCAGTTGTTGGCGATCTATAGCCCGTGCTTTATATTGTATTGTCTTATTTAATTACACTGTTTTACTTTTACATGCTAGTTTTATATTCATATCTGTGATACTCTAGTATTTTTACTGTCCATCGTCGACAGGTTTAACTCTTCATAATGTTTCCATTTTTGTATTACATGTATAATATCTAAACAGTACACCAGCGTGTTGGGATATAATACCAGATTATCTGAACAGTACACCACAGTGTTGGAATACAATACCAGATTATCTGAACAGTACACCACCGTGTTGGAATACAATACCAGATTATCTAAACAGTACACCACCGTGTTGGAATACAATACCAGAATATCTAAACAGTACACCACCGTGTTGGAATATAATACCAGATTATCTGAACAGTACACCACCGTGTTGGAATACAATACCAGATTATCTAAACAGTACACCACCGTGTTGGAATACAATACCAGAATATCTAAACAGTACACCACCGTGTTGGAATATAATACCAGATTTTCTGAACAGTACACCACCGTGTTGGAATACAATACTAGATTATCTGAACAGTACACCACCGTGTTGGAATACAATACCAGATTATCTAAACAGTACACCACCGTGTTGGAATACAATACCAGATTATCTAAACAGTACACCACCGTGTTGGAATACAATACCAGAATATCTAAACAGTACACCACCGTGTTGGAATATAATACCAGATTATTTAAACAGTACAGCACCGTGTTGGAATACAATACCAGATTATCTAAACAGTACACCACCGTGTTGGAATACAATACCAGATTATCTGAACAGTACACCACCGTGTTGGAATACAATACCAGATTATCTAAACAGTACACCACAGTGTTGGAATACAATACCAGATTATCTGAACAGTACAGCACCGTGTTGGAATACAACACTAGATTATCTGAACAGTACACCACCGTGTTAGAATACAATACCAGATTATCTAAACAGTACACCACCGTGTTGGAATACAATACCAGAATATCTAAACAGTACACCACCGTGTTGGAATATAATACCAGAATATCTGAACAGTACACCACCGTGTTGGAATACAATACCAGATTATCTAAACAGTACACCACCGTGTTGGAATACAATACCAGATTATCTGAACAGTATACCACCGTGTTAGAATACAATACTAGAATATCTGAACAGTACACCACCGTGTTAGAATACAATACCTGAATATCTAAACAGTACACCACCGTGTTGGAATACAATACCAGAATATCTGAACAGTACACCACCGTGTTAGAATACAATACCAGAATATCTGAACAGTACACCACCGTGTTAGAATACAATACCTGAATATCTGAACAGTACACCACCGTGTTGGAATACAATACCAGATTATCTAAACAGTACACCACCGTGTTGGAATATAATACCAGATTATCTGAACAGTACACCACCGTGTTGGAATACAATACCAGATTATCTGAACAGTACACCACTGTGTTGGAATACAATACCAGAATATCTGAACAGTACACCACCGTGTTATAATATAATACCAGTATATCTGAACAGTACACCACCATGTTGGAATACAATACCAGAATATCTGAACAGTACACCACCGTGTTAGAATACAATACCAGATTATCTAAACAGTACACCACCGTGTTAGAATACAATACCTGAATATCTGAACAGTACATCACCGTGTTAGAATACAATACCAGATTATCTGAACAGTACACCACCGTGTTAGAATACAATACTAGAATATCTGAACAGTACACCACCGTGTTAGAATACAATACCTGAATATCTAAACAGTACACCACCGTGTTGGAATACAATACCAGAATATCTGAACAGTACACCACCGTGTTGAAATACAATACCAGAATATCTGAACAGTACACCACCGTGTTAGAATACAATGCCTGAATATCTGAACAGTACACCACCATGTTAGAACATAACGATACTAACATACATGAACTGCCCAATGTCGGGAGAGAACAGACCTTCATGTTGTTGATATATCTGAACAGTACGTTTTCACAGACACATATTGATACACTCATCTGACTGCTAATCACAACATTATTTGGCCAGTGAGGGCCAGTGACTTGGCATATTTGATACCAATCATCTTAAACCCTAATCACACAAAAACATATTGACTTCCTTACAACTTCTGACGCAAATCAATAGATCTAAAAGAAATGCTCAGGCATCGTAGCAAAGGTGGCGAATAAATCCTCTTGATCTGCACATCATCGGAGACTTTTGGAAGGGATAATTATTCAGAACACGATTTTTACTGAGTATGGAATTCTCAGTAAGAGTGTTTTGTTGTGATAGATGCATTTCACTTTTGTGGGAAATGGAGTGGCATTGTTCGAGCAAGTAGGTGTATAAAACACGAAGGTATTGACAAAATACGATGTTAAAGTGTGTTGCAGATATGGTATACACATGCATGTATTGGAACAAATAAATATAACCTAATCACAAAGATTGGAAAGGGTAAAATGTTGGCGGCACTGGGTGGCCTGGAACACGTGATGCAACTACATAATGTCGCAGGGCGTTATACTGCCATATGTACGTTAACTGGAAGCTGTATGTCAATGCAACCCGAGAACGTTTGATCCATATCACCGACAGAAGCATTAACCTTCTTTTAAAGAGCACTCGTAAAACTGTGCACTTTGTAGGATAGTGAAATACATTGAAATAATGCGTATTTCCGAAGTTCGAATTGATCAACCTCAGCACATGTCCATCCAGTGGACTTGAACAAACAAATGCAAATACAACATGATGTGACAGAAACGTAACCATAACACGACAGGTAGTTGTTTCAGACAAGGTATGGACTAGTTCCGAAGGAATATTGATTTGATTTGTCTGAACTCGAAGAAAATCGTCCAATACATTCATAAGCTTTTGAGGACTTGCAATAGCGTTTTGAGTATGTTTCACTTCAACATAGCGTGTTCATAGGGAGTGCAAAACGTAACGTATTGTCATAATAAAAGTGGATGTTTTTTAATACTTGTTCTAATGGGTGATCTGCTGAAGTGTTGTGAATGGTGCAGGTTGTGGGTATACAAGACCACATAATCTTAGCAGAGAACCAATCGGATTGCTCCAAGGGTTCCAGCTGATCCAGTGCCAACGTGGAAATACATGTTGACTTGATAGGTCTTCATAGTGAGTGATTTCTCATTGTTCCCAGTAATAATGAAAAAGTTACGATGTCTGTATGGAGTGGATGCACAAGTAAGTCTTACACATTACCGGATCGGGGGGTCCAGTCATCCAGGCTGTCACCCTTCACTCAGTGAGTGTGGTTCAATTCATTGGTTTCGGACATTATCACCGCCGCCCTGTACCAGAGGGTGTACCTCATATCTACATCCATAACACGTTTATAGTACACATGTCCTTAATCTGTCATGTGTCTTTGGTTTCTCCATATCAAATGGCTGTAATTGTGTGTTATGGAAGAGTGATGAAATATTCGATATTAGACTCTTTGCACACGTTGACGATGCCCAGACACGGAAGGTTATTATACAGTGGTTAGTTTTCATGGCGGACTGCCAAATATTTTATGTGTCCAAACATTGAAATTACAGAAATATTATTAAAAAGAGATAGGGTAAAAACCCATGGAATCTTGAACACGTGTTGAATTGAAGCCAAACAGTTGTCTTCACTACAGAAAGACGATGCCTGGAGTAGCGGTTTCAAGATTTTCACTTGCTGAAGTATCTGCATCGCATCTGAGAAGATGGTGTTGCTCATCGTGTTGTGAACATGTCAAATGCATATTTCTCACAACCAAAGAAACACGGGTTATTTATCAATGCACCCATCATAAGGGATAAATATTTCAATATCAAAACAGTAAAGGACCTTTTTAATAAAGTTAATTATCATTTAATCATTGATTTTTTTAAATGAGATAGATTTGTTAAATGAATTTTGATGTATGTTTTGTAAATAGATAAGGTTTTATAATTGGTAGTTCAGATTATCAATTTAGATTGTTAGTGGCTGTATCCTCAAAGGGGGTTGAAGTAGCGTAAAATTATTGTCCCCCTGAGAGGGTACGTAAGTAAAAAAACTTTCAAAGTTAATTTTTCAGGTACCATGTTTTTAAACGTAGTATTTTTGTTCCTTTAAAATTCGGCGAAATTATCCTACAATCGCCAGCGGCTGAAGGGATGGTGTAAATCCAGCTAGGCTCAATGCAGGTAGCAAAAGTAATGTAAGTCCCCATGGTTCCTAGTATGGTGATCTACCTTCAGTTGTTGGCGATCTATAGCCCGTGCTTTATATTGTATTGTCTTATTTAATTACACTGTTTTACTTTTACATGCTAGTTTTATATTCATATCTGTGATACTCTAGTATTTTTACTGTCCATCGTCGACAGGTTTAACTCTTCATAATGTTTCCATTTTTGTATTACATGTATATAAATTGTTTTCGTCACGATATGGCTGAGTGAGTTAGTGAGTTATTATTTAACGTCACATCGGCAATATTTCAGCCACATCGTGACGAGAACATATGTGACATTGAAATGGAATAGATGTATATTATAAAAAACCGTCGACGAAGGACAGTAAAACAACTAGAAAATCACAATTACAACTAAAACTGGTGTGGAAAATTAAAACTAATAGCACTATTTGGACAATACAATATAAAAACTGGCGATAGATCGCCAACAACTGAAGGTAGATCACCAAACTAGGGACCGACATGGCTGGGATATTGCCGATGTAACGTTAAATATTAACTCACTCACTCACTCACTCACTCACTCACTATCAATGCACACATACGTTTTGAGATTAAAATAGCTATTAGATCATAAGAATTCATTTTCTAAAGCGGAAAAGAAATCAAAAGATAAGTATAAACACTTTATCATGATAACTCATGACATTGTTTTGAAGTTTAACAGATGGATATCATTATCAGTACACGGGAATTCACTGTGATAGATGTAAAGAAGAAACATGTTACTTGTCATCATCAAAGTGTACATGTGAACAGTCCGTGTACATCATTCCGAAACAAAAATGAATTTCACAAAAGCGGTACTATTCCAGGTCATCATGAGGATACGAAAGGGTGAATTGATTTTTAATGGTATTATTGGAACCAATATGGAAACTACAACTGACAGAAGAACAAGTCAAATGTGACCTCCGGATATTCGCACACCACTGGCACCACATTACGGTTCGTTCGTTATGGACGGTCGTCGATGTCACCAGCTGTCTTCTTTCATGACGGATTTTGACGATTTTACAGACGGTGCCATCAGTGGGCTGAAAAGTCCATAATGGTCTAGATATCACTAAAAATTCTTCAGAATCTATCCACCACAAGCTACAGACGTTAGATATTTTCCTCCAATTTCCGTACAAAACCTAAGGAGTTTACATGGTTACCGAAATATCCCGAATGTTGAGGAATGTTGAGGATCATGACGTTTACACATACCATGAGAATGTAACCGATGCATTTTTGTTTACACACGCAAACCCAAGAGGGCGTGACTCGTTTACTAGGCTAACGCGGATAAACATATCTTGGAATAACTGTGGTACCGTGTTTACATAAGAAAACTTGTGACACAAGACTTGGTACTCCCTTTCGGTATAGGAACGCAAGAGGTCAGGCTGGCAGTAGGATTGTGGGGATCAGGATCCAAAGATTGTATCAGAAACATGGGTCGGTTATCATCATCATTGTAGGGTATGTTGTAGACACTGCTCCCATATATTGTTGTAAGTTCAACTATATATTTGTATTGTAATATGAAATTGAATGTTTTTATATATTCTGTCAATGACATTTCATATGTTCTTAAGTTAAATTACAGTTTCAGTTGTGAATTGTTCTGTGACGTCGTATTGAACAGATTATGAAGGAATATATATTCTCAACTTGATTTGCAGCACAAAGGCCATGAAACATACACATACCGTGTACGGCTCCCAAGAATGCAGTAAGTTTATGGCACGCACAGTTACGGTCCGAGGAAGTATATTTCGCCTATTAATGTTTCATTTCAGTTTCGCTTTGACACTAGCGACTGTTTACCGATGGAGGAGAAGGGTGTAATGAGACTGTAAACAGCCCATATTCACTCAAGTACCTCCACAATTACAACACAAAAATGTAGCACAAAATGTATGTCTTATAAAAGAGCACTTTAAGTCGACCAACAGGTGGCATTAACCTTTCTTGTTGACTGTAGTGCTAAGAATGGTACAGGGTGCTGGCGTTCCCATCAACATGTGTGGTACTGTTATCTGTAGAATGTTAGGTTTATGTTGCAATAGACAGCGAGGTTATCTCTTGACGTACTTTATCAAGTAGAGTGTTGAAGGAACATCTGTTAGACGAGACCTATAAAAACGTCAATCAGACATTAGTAGTATACACTTACTCCGCGCAATGAGACTTTTGTTATCGTTGCTGAAGAGAATTTCTGCCGAACAGCTTTACTCAGGAAATCGGCCTATTGATTCCGTAACAGCTACCATGTTTGTATTCTTAGGAATATTAAGATGGTTCTTTATGGGAAACATATGGCAAATAATGTAACGCCAGTTCACAATTTCTCCATACCAAGCCTCCCGTAAATTATGTGTTCGTGGTAAATAGAGAGATAACCTGAGACAATAAAACTTTAACACGTTTCGATCATCTTTCGGGAAAAGCATCACTTGCGTAACAAAGAAGTCGTACCAGCAGAATAGTGCTAAAAGTTGCCTCTCAGTGTAAGGTTCGCCTGAGCATAATATGTGTTCATATGAAGACCGTTTCTTTACAGCACTTTATGACTGACAATATATTCGAGGGCTTTCAATGTGTGTGTGCGTGTGTGCGTGCGTGTTTGTATAAGAGACTCCATTTACAACCACTCCCAATAGATTGTGTGCAGTGAATTTCGAAAGCCTTCTCTAAGCAGTGAATGTTGTTGCCATGTTAAAAACACTTCTGAGCAAGAGTCGTATGAATCTCTACTGAAATCATGGTAAAAAGAGCATGGTCCATTGTATCTCAAATTTTATTAAATGAAAACACCAAGTTCTGACGCAGTTAGAGTACTTATTCCTTTGCAACTCATGTAATTCACACAGCGTAAAAAAAATTGATTTGATACTCCATACTGTCAATTGGCAGTGTTTCGAAGCGAGTGAGTGAGTGAGTAAATATCTTCACAACTAGTTGACAGTAAAAGTGGGAAAGACACCAAAGAAGTAGGCAGAGTAAGTATACTAACGGAAAAAGTAACTGTGGCATACAATAAATTTGCGTATAATAAAAGTTTACAGATTTCGATGTTACCCCTTCCAACAGTTTAACAGTGACTAAGGAAAGCACCACAAATCACGTTATTATCTTTTTGAATAACATCAAATAATGCACAGTTACTTTATTCCAGTAGTATATCTACATCGCAGTAGACACTGACAGCGAAGCGAGTAATTGATTCAACACATTTAATTAGCATACACATTCAGTGATGTCAAGTTCTGCATTTACCAATTAGAACTGTAAAATCCCTGAGTCATTTTAGGAGAATTAATGAAGGCAACCAGTCATGTATCGACACTTCGCTTTCCGAACTTTTCGCGTACTGAAAACTGAGTTACACACTGATTTTACGAGTGAATTGGTGATGATATAAACTGCTTGGTACAAGTACTCTTACAGTATCTCACTCTTTGGACAAACATCGTAACAACTGGAATGACTAATGCTCAGGTGGCAATGACACTTATGACTAGGACGAAAACACCCATTAATAGCCATGTATTTTAGCATCATTTTATCGTGCAACCTACGTAGTACTATAAAAGTTTTATTGATATACATGTCAAGTGGGTACAGGTTTTGTTGGCACTAAGACCTGATCCTTTGTTCAACCCCTGATTTCAGTGTCATCAACAGTGGGGTGCAGTGAGCAAACCCACGTAGCATCATCACTCGACTCTCAGATATGTGAATGAGAACATGTGGCAGTTTATCCTCAAGTGGAGCTCAACGTGATGCAAATTGGTATCTGCCTGTAAAGTAGTGATCACCGTTTAACATTCACCCCACGCATAGCTGTCTCAAGGTGCGGCATTATTTGACAAATGGTAATGTGGACCACCGGAAATGTTGCTTACCAAACACTATGACAGACTTTAAGTCCCTTTATATAGTCGGAATTAAACTGTTATTGTCGGCGGTGTACCAAGGCCAACCGGTTACGGATTAGTTGATGTACTTATGATTGGGAAGCCAGACAATCTAGACACCTGAACACAATATACGTGATACTTTGGTCCATACATTCTTAAGAACACAAATAACTTTCGCCCACGTTACTCTGTGTATATCACACATAATCTGTGAGGCATGCATGTTTTATCGGCGACGTTTACAACTTGAATATAGCCTTGCAAAGTTAGCAAAATAAAGTTTAGTCAATATTGCATCAACCGCTTTATGAACTTGAGTCAGTGAGTCAGTGAGTGAGATCAGTTTTACGCTGCCTTCAGCAATATTACAGCAACATCACGGCGGGGGGACAAGGGAAATAAGAACTTGAAACATGAAACATGATAATGGTGGAACATGCTCAAACCGTACATGTGGAGTATTAGATGATACTCTATAACAACTAGGAACCAACACTGGAACATAATAACTGTCAATACTCAGCGAGTATGCTAAAGGTTTGTCGTTTATCTTCTCAGCTCTCTCTATATGTATGCTATTGTTATTCACGAATGAGTATGTATTTGATTTGAACATATCTTGCTACTTTCTATTCGATAATGTTAGTACATATATGTTCTGCCATACCAGCGATGGCATGATGTGAATATTTTTCAAGCCCTCACCTGGCAATATACAGGGGAGAATTTACATGAAGATCGACACAGCAGCCTCGAGACAAATCTGTAGATCCGTGTCTAGTATCAGTACAATTCTAATTGTAACACGTGACAAATACTATCTGGAATATTTTACAGAACAACATTTTCAATTATGCCTGTCATATTGTATTTGGTATGAACGAGTTGTTTTGGTTTGGCTTGATGTTTGTTTGTTGTTTAACGCGCGCACTAAGCAATATTCCAGCTATATGGCGGCGGTCTGTAAATAATCGAGTCTGGAACAGACAATCCTGTGATCAAAAGCATGAATATCGACCTACGCAGCGGAGATACGATGACATGTGTCAACCAAATCAGCGGGTCTGACCACCAGATGGCGTAAGTCGTCTCTAACGACATGCATGGGTTGCTGAACACACGGATCTTCAAGAGCGGTCTGAACGAGCTGATCTTTGCGCACTCCATTGGTGGATTCTCATCATATTGTTGAAAGTGACGAACATTGGTAGAACAAGATCCGTGACCATCGATTTATCATTAGAGTAAATAACACAAATCTGCACAATGAAATAGGGTGCATTAGACGACTAATAACACCTGTATCTGTATGTACATCAGCTTTTAATGAAACCATCGAAATAATGTATCATGGTATCATGTGGAAAGCGTCCTTGCAACAGATATGATGGGTTTGACGATTGATTTTTAAGTTACATCTCGTTGGACACTTCCGAAATTCACAGTGATTTATTTTTATTTAGTTTCACAGTTATTATAGACGGTAGACTATTTGTTCCTGCAGCATGATCGCCACGATATGGCTGAAATATTGCCGATGTGACGTTAAATATTAACTCACTCACTCACTCCTGCAGCATGATTGTATTATCACAGGGCACAACACGTAATCAGTATGAAAGACTATGACCATCCACCTATTAAAATGCATGTTCATGAGCTCAGTTATAGATGGCCTCTATTTATTGAATGTCAACGAATGTTAACCTTTGTGAGAATATGTAAGTCACGGAGTGTAAATATAGCTCAGTTAACCTACTTGAAGTAGAACATACATCTTCGCCTACACGGAAGGGGAATTCGTTGTGATGTTTTTTGCGCATCTTGACATACGTAGCACCCATTAAATCGTGACAGAGCAAGGTGCTTGATGGTTCAGATAAGCCTGACATAATGAGAGCAATAAAGCAGTTTGTAACTGGAGTGAATTTAATCATAATGGTACTGCTTGACATTTGTCACGAATGCTGAAGAATGCTGTGTAACATGATTTGGTGCCTTGAACAGCAGCAGCAAATCTTCTTGCGCAACAATATCCCCTAGTTGCATGTGACACCAATCCCGGACAAGATCGTTCAATGAGTCATGTAGGTTGTCTCTTGTATGAAATGCCACTCATTAATTACTTCGCTAACAAAAATTGCTGATGAACATATGCAGCCTGAAGTATCAGTTAACATTATTTACCTTCAAACAAAATATTTAGTCATCCTGCTTTATAATAAAATAATGATAATTATTTTACAGCAAGTAAACCCATTACATGATAGACTGACTGACTGAGTTTAGTTTTACGCCGCTTTTAGCAATATTCCAGCAATATCACGGCGGGGGACACCAGAAATGGGCTTAACACATTGTGCCCATGTGGGGAATCGAACCCGGGTCTTCGGTGTGACGAGCCAACGCTTTAACCACTAGGCTACCCCACCGCCCCTTATGATAGATAGACTTGATTATACGTTATAGATTAAAACCTTATTCAGTTAATATACCATACGGTGGGTACTGCATACAAGTAACATTTATAAAAAACATATCAGCTAATGTTTGAAAGGTTAATGTAACGTGGGAATATCAGAGAGCTTCAATTATCCACCAAAACAGATTCCAAATGGAGTGCAAGTCAAATACAAGTGGTCAAAATCAGAGGAAAAGATCAGTCATGACACATGTATGTAAGCTTGTTTCTACTGACAGCTAATTGTCACGGCGCGTTTTCACCAAGGAATCCGGCAATAACACGTAATCTGTAAGTTATCAGTAGCGTTACTTTCTTATAAATACACTGTATTATCTTTCTTATTGATGTCGTGAAATTCCCAATAAATGTTAGTATCTTTGGTAGTGATTGCAATTCGAAATACACGTGTAACATTTTCTATGTTTCTACATTGGTTTTATACCTCTTCTTCAATGGCCATTAAGAAATGAATTCTTGGTCAGGCAGCTTTAACACATTCTCCGTCTGTAGGTGGATGTTCCCTGGGAATCAATGTATTTGATGCGACAGTGGTACATGAAATAGCGACACGATTCTGTATACCTAATCTATAGTAAATATTGAAATTGTAGCCAAATGATGTAACGTTGAGTGGAACTTTTGTCCTGAAAAGTATGTCTATCAGCCTTAGTTCATGGAGTTATGTTTTCAACGCTATGAATAGCAAACATTACTTTGTTAACTTGCTCTTTTTTTAGGGGCTGATATTGTTTCATTCTTGTTTCATATTCATTGAAAGAAGACACATAAACATTGATCCGTGAAGTGTTGTGTTAGCTAACCAAATATTTCCTATGACCATAGCACATGCAAAGTGTTTTAAGAAACATCTTCACAGTTTTGAACAATAATATCGTCATGCACAAAATAATAGCGACACATCGTCATTGGGCAGCGCTTCGTCATCCATGTGTTCTAAGCTCACACAGAATGAGTTCAGAACACTTTGGTGTGGCCTATGAACTGTTTTTTGTAGTCTCATGGTCTGATTAACCGTCCAACACATTAACATGCATTAGGAGACTGGATTTCACGCTTAAACACGATATCACAGAAACGTTTTCCAATACATAAACAAGACGCATAGAGTCGTTAATGTTTGGAGGTTGGAGGTGTATTAACCACCGATACAAAATACCTGATTTTTGTTGGGAAGACAGCTGAACATCACGCCGGGCTTGGTTTCAAGGCTAAGTAAACTGACATTAACATTACTTACTATCTGTATCTTGATGAATAACAGTACCACACATGTTGATGGGAACGCCAGCACCCTGTACCATTCTTAGCACTACAGTCAACAAGAAAGGTCAATGCCACCAGTTGGTCGACTTAAAGTGCTTTTTTTATAAGACATACATTTTTATATTTTTTTGTTGGGGGGCATTTTGTGATGTAATTGTCGAGATACCTGCATGATTGTTGGCGTCAGTAGCATTCAGAAGAAGGTTTGCAATTAGCTCCATAAATATGTTGCAAACTTTCATCGTATAGTTCTGGTTTTGAACGGATCCTGTTTCAACTCACCATTTCATATCAATTTGGCTGAACTCTGTGTTCTGGTGATAGTGTGATTACAACAAATGTGAACTTCAGTTTCGTTACAAACTAATTTCCGAACCGTTTTGAGAAAGTAAAATATTGCGCTTCTATTCCAACTGAAAATAACTAAAAAAGAATCGCGAATTAATCTATTCTCCTGTGGCAAAAACCTCATGTCATCAGCTACAGGTTGCCTGTAACGACGGGCGAATGTCTGGACGTCAAGGCGAATGTGTTAACTTGCTTTTTAACGGTATGCTTCTTGCAAACCAGTGCCATTGAAATATATGAAAAGGGTTAATCGCAAAGTACATAGACCCAAAACGGATGAAGAAAAATTGTGGAAGTAGAAAGCTTATGACACCTTGTACTCCTTAAAATTGCTTTCCCTTTCTAGACTTGGCCATAGTTTGCCTTGATCGAATATTTTATCAACTAAATGTTCAGCGATTACTAAACAGAATATGATGTAAGGTTTTTATCATTCAACTTACAAAAGGAATAAAGATAAATGAATATGTGTGCTCGTTTGTTTGCATGTGACAATGATGTGGAAACCATAGCAATCGGGGTTTCGATCTGCAACAACATTTTTGTGGAAATGTTAAACACATGATATATTTGAGATTCTTTCTCAGTAAAGTACAAAATCTAGTAATTGGGTTGGGTTGGGTCCCATCCGCGATTCTAACCCACACTTTCAGAGTCCGGCACGTGATCATCAAGCACACAAAGTTAGCAGTCTAACCCACTAAGCCAAGGCTGCTTCCACAAAAATGGAAGTCGGGCAAATGATATTCTTGATCACATCCTCATTCAATATGTCCTCATCGTGTTTGATACATCTGCTTGCCCAACCATCAGCACTCCATTTCCCAAGAAATGTTCAAGAAAAACAACACTGGCAACTATCTCGACAAAACACACTTCAAGTATCCTCAGTTACAATCGTGATCGGAATATTTGGTCTCAGCTAATGTGCAGATCAAGAAGATTTACTCATCAACTTAGCGACGATGTCTGGGCGCTTTTTTATTGATTGGCGTCAAAACTTGTAATGAAGTGAGTAACTTTTTTCTATGATTGGGCTTTAAGATGATTGGCATCCAGTATGCCCTCGTTCGCCGAATTGTGTTGTGATTAAAACTCGGCCAAATCAGATATGACAGTATCATGACAGATATGTTCGTGCAAGGTATCGTTGCACTGTTTACATATATTGAAGTCACTGCCATAGAAAAAAATATTGCAAAAAATGTAAAGCCAACAGTTCACCGACTCCAGCGTGAAACACAAAAAATCTACTGATCATGTTAGCAGGGTACATTCATGGAAAGACCCATGGAGATCCGGGTTAGAACTGGTCTTCAGTAGCCCATGCTTGTAAGAGGTGACTAAAAGGATCAGGTAGTCAGGCTCGCTGACTTGTCATCATATCCCAATTGTGTAGATCGATAGTCATGTCGTTGATCACTGGGTTGTCTAGTTCAGACACGGTTATTTACAGACCGACGCCATACAGCTGTAATATTGCCGAGTGTGGCGTAAACATAATCATAAACTCACTCATTCACGCTCTCACATTCATGGAAGGGATCTACTGACCACAACAGTCACCAGAAGTGAGGTGACCAATGGAAATCTGCGTTCTTCTGCCGTAACAGTGGATATTGACGTATTTGAATTCTTCTGGTCAAAGATAAATTATCTAAAATATAAAAAAAATATAAATAAAATATATATAAAATATATATTCTAAATCCAAAGGCACTAGAGATAGAGATTCCTTATTGTTTAGCCAACACATACTTCCTCTAAGACTTTTGTAGCTTGTAAACGTTAATATGTAGTTTCGTCTGTGTTTAGTGTGTTTAGAGTAGCTATAACCAGAAAGATCAGTGGTGTCATATGTCAGCGTAACCATGTCACAGTGGTCTATCAAGCGTTGCAACTCAATGTCATTGACGCAATACCTGCTGTATCGCTTGATGCACCAACTGACGTATCCTGCAGACGCCAAATTCGGGTGATGAAGGCAAAGTTCAGCCTGACACCATAAAACACCGCCAATGCGACCAATTGGGAGAATTAAACTTCGTCTTTCTTTTCCATTTTGCATCTGAAATTTCAGGTGGAAGTGCTGGAATGAATACTGCCAGTTTCTATTTCCCATGCATACCTGACGCCAATGGGGGGATATCGGTGTGCGACAGTCGCGAGTAATTGATTTCGGAATAGCGTCAGTCCCATATTAGTGCTCTCAGCAAGCTTAACCCATGTCATTGCAATGTTACACCTGTTACACACAAGCAGTAAAGTTTATTACCCTCCCTTTATCGCCATGGTACACGCATTAAACGTTGATAGTCTCACATGCCTACTGCAAAGCACATGTTGCATGAAGTTACCAAACAATTAACACATAAAGACAAATGATGGCATGGCTCGTTGTTTTTACTATCGTCTCCGCCATGCCTGTGGCTTTGACCCCGAGGGCCATCCATGGTACGACCCTGAAATCGCCTTTGAAATGTCTCGCTTGCATCATAAGCACACTGTCAGATTCCCCACTGTTCTCGGTGCCCTTAGTTTGGTACCTCCTGATCTGTTGGCGCAGATATAGAAACAACACATAATGTTTTAAAAGACATTTGTATGTGATAAACAGATGAATAATCACCATAATTGTCAGAGATTAATCTAATTATCGATGACAACAAACTTTGAAAAAGTCTTGAAACAAGAGAGTGTCATTTGTCCAGTATTCGATCAGGTCACAATGTATATACACATCATGATACTGTGAATGTGATCAGAGCGACCAGTATCTGGTATGTCCACCCCCTGCAGCAGTCAATACATGCGGCAACTCGACGTCGTACTGAGTAGACCAAACGCCGGATAACATGCACTGGTATCCTCCTCCACTCCTCTTGGAGAGCCTGAGCAAGCTGCTGTCTGTTTCCTGGAAGCACAGGTCTTGCACGCGTTTGTCGACCCAAATGGTCCCAGATATGCTCAGTGGGTGACATGTCAGGTGACCAAGCAGGCCAAGGCAACACGTTGACGTTATTTCTTTGGAGGAAATCTGTGGTAACACGAGCTGTATGTGGAGGGGCGTTGCCCTGTTGAAAGATGATGCGGTTTTGGTGTTGTTGTAAGAAAAGCGGGACAACTGGGCGCAGCATCTGGTCGATGTACCCTCGAGCGTTCAAATTACCATTCACCACAATGAGATCTGTCTTCACATCACCACAGATCCCCTCCCAAACCATGACATCGCCTCCGCCAAATGGAACCACCTCCTGGACGCCGTTACGATGGTAATGTTCGCCTCGTCTTCGATAGACTCGAGCCCTGCCATCATTATGGAATATGAGGAACTTGCTCTCGTCAGAAAACATGACCCTTTGCCAATGACTGTTCTGCCATTGTCGAACGGTGCGTGCCCACTGCAGACGTCGACGTCGATGTTTATGCGTTAAAACTACGCCTCGAAAGGGTCTGTGAGCACGAACGCCATGCCGTCGGAGTCGTCGTGCAACTGTCTGTCGGCTGACACGATGTCCAAGACCAGTTGCTGCTGATGACGTCACAGGCAGGAAACGATTTCTGAGATGAAGCATCCGTAAATACCGGTCCTCATTCGGTGTGGTAACGGGAGGTCTCCCACTTCTGGGCCGGTCTGATGTTACACCTGTCTGCCTGTAATGTTGTAGGAGTCTCGTGATAGTAATACGAGCGCAGCCCAAGGTTGTAGCAACGTGCTGGTGGGTGGCTCCCATTTACATCATTCCAATGGCCCAACGGCTCTACACTCATTTTATATGAATACCATGCATGTGATTCACGCTGCACGCGGGAGCAATTTTCATGCTTTAAGACAGTTAGAACGAAAACATTGCGACCAAACACAACTTTTTTCATGATTCTTGACTGTTGAATTGAGGCGATTGTTTCCATGTCATATTTAATCAAAAATATACATTTTTATTCAGAATATTTATATTTTTAATTTTGTATCGTTTCTTTTGGACGTTAGAGTATATATTCTGATAAGTATAATATATGCAGTTTTCATGGAAACGACATTTCCTTGTCGTATCAATCAGCCCCTATGGCGCTCCACCTGTTCAAAAGAAAGCACAAGACGCACAGATTCAGTTAATGAAACATGGCAATTTTCAATTTCAGCGGAAACGTAAATCGATGAGCAAGTATTTAATTGGTTACATGCCTCAGGCTCTGTAAAAGATGGACCACTCCAACAAGAGATACACATTTTATGACAAATTATACTGTTTACTTTTGAGAGGTGTAGTGATTTTGAATTTGTTTCGGGTAGACGGTTTGCTAGGTTATTATGCAGAGTTAGCAGAAAGGGTGCACACTTCACGCAGCCCACATAGTGTCATCAGCACTGTTATGTATTTCAAGACAGAAGGTCAATCGCGGCTGGATCTCGACACTATAAGGACTAGGATATTAACTACTGAAAAAAGCAATATCAATTGTAACATGTATTACATTTTAACAGGCGCATTGTATTCATGAACACGAAATTATCCTATAGCCACTACAGGGGTGATCATGCCAACGTATCTCATCAATCTGACATCTCTGGGATTTACACATGTTACAATTCAAACCCGGTTGACATGAATCAACGCGAGACCTGTGTTGATCTCGGTGGTAGTAGTGCTGTAATTGCATAGGTCCTGGCAAGAAAGTCGTCCATTTAGAGGACATGAGGTCAGGTTCTGGGCATAAATATAAATACCTGTCAACAAATAATTTAAAATAACTAGAGCATCACATGTTTCTATTTAAAACTAGCATGTTATCATGACGTTGGCACAATGCTCAAAGAGTTAAGACGTGGCCAGTTACAACCGGGGTCGTCACGTCTTCTTGCAGCACCTGTTCAGACAACTCAGATCCTGGTAACACATGAGGGCACAGCAACTTACCGTTTGCTTGAAACAACCAATTCAACAGACAAAGCACCTCTCTCGCGTATCTTGTGATAAGTTTAATGTCAACAATCGTCGATAAAATTGTCAGATAGTTTGTAACAAAAGGTAGATCGTCACACCAGTGGCCATATGTAATTACAGTATGTTTGCTACCTGCATGGACCCTAGCTGTATTTACACCATCCCATCAGATGTTGACGTTTATTACGACATTTAACCAAACATTAAATGAACACATATGAATGACATGGTCTTACACACACTACCTGGAGATGATCTACCCCGAACCATTCACCCCTTATCGTGAATAAAGATAGTTGGCACAACTACAATGAACTGTGTTTCCCAAAGTTACCTTGACCTTTAAAATACTGCGAGATCTCCGTGCCCCAGTCGGTGCGACCTGACATCTAGCCTGGTGAATCTCATCGGAATCCCCCATCAGTTAACTACATATTTGATATTTCTGAACCTATATCTGATATGTAGTTATTGTTGAGCTACCGTTTATTCCCAGATGAGTTGATCTTTTCTAAAAAGAAAAATGTCAAAATTGTTAGGAGGCTTATAATTGCTGTTTCACAACTTTTGTTTAAGTTTTCGTTTAAATCGGATATGAGAAACTAACGATTACTCTATAACCAGTTGTGTCTCGAAGGCTAACGAGTTTTGTGGCGTCAAAGGAATAATGAAATGGCATCGTATGAATTTAAGGAGTATGTATTTGGACGTCAATTCTACCAACAAGTTGAACACGTTTATCTACAATGAGACCCGAACATATTTGTCAATTGAAAACACACTGAATATCGCATTTATCAAAAAAAGCATTACCGCTATTCTATTAGATTAAACGATGTGGTGCCAGATAGTGATCCCTTGCTGAAAAGTAGGAACAAAACTGTTTTATGTGATCAATTATGTGGCAAAATGATATCCTACAGAGACAAGATATAAAGCTATGGAGAGATTAGCTTACGAAATAAGGTTACACAGTTTATTGCCTAACGTAGCGCTCAGCAATATTCGAATCAAATAAATAAACGAATGAAAATATATGCAAAGTGCCGACTACTGTCTAACCTGACCATCAATTACATTTGGTCGACCTACAAAGTGAGTGGTTACAAATTGTAACCCGGAGTCAAATAGTAATTTAACTTGTTTCAAGTTTATCTTTGGAGTAGAACCGTTTAGGAGATGAAATATACTGCAGTAATTGTGACACACGATCAAGATCACCCCTTTGTTGTCGCTATATCGGTCAATGCCCAGTCGCTGCTAACTTTTGCTGTTTGTAGAATGTTCGTTTTTGAACATCACTCACTTTGAGTTTTTGTTAACCTGAAAGACGACTTAATAGTAAATGTTTATAATGTTTGAAATAGCTTTTTAACCTATGCTTATTTATATTATTCCAAGAAATCATGAGATCTTTGTTTCTTAAGACTGATAATATAATATGAAAATAGGTGTAACATTATGTAGTAAGGTCCTCAACATGGGAGGCAACTTTTCAGAATGAACCTTACTACATCAAGAGTTGTTTCCCCTGGTGTAACAGAAGGCTTCCTTTGTTGACATGGCAGATTTGACAGCGGAAGAAAAAGGACAGCTGGTTCTAGATGATTCTGAAAGGGGTGTGACTAATACAAAAGAGTGAACTGGTAGACATGACATTCCTCTGTCTACAGTATAACAGAACTTTGAAGAATATTTAGTCAGGAGTTGGGATTGAGCACAAGACAGGGGCAGGGAGGCCAAGGAAGTTCAGTACTACGGATCGCCGGCGACTTGGTCAGTTTGTGAGTGGGAGAAATTGAAAAGCGTTGACAATTTCAGTAATGAGATGAGTGAGTGAGCCAGAATTTAACGTCACCTCGGCAATATCTCAGCCATATAGAAATGAGATGATAAAGAGAGGAAGTCCTCAGGTATGTAAAGAAACCCTTATACTTAACCGGGTGGAAAAAGCGTGGAATTCTCTCACCACTGATGAAGGACGCGCAAAAAGGAACACATTTGAACTTGTGTAGGGGTCACGAAAATAAAGATTGAGATAATGTTTATATCCACATTAGGTAATATCTACCCACGCCCATAAAATAGCAGGAAAATTCACATGTGGGGTGGGATATCATCACGTGGAATGACGCCGTTGTGAATTTTCAATGGAAATTTGACAAAGGAACGACACGTTGACATATTACATGGTCACCTCCTTCCAACGGCACGAACACTATGAAGATAATTGGATAACGAGCATATGATACCGACCCAAAACACACTGCGGACTACACAAAAAAGTGATTGGCGGACGAAAATGTTTTAGTCTGTCCCAACTACAGCCCAGATCTTAACTCTACTGAGAATGTGTGGGGACTAATGAAGGACGGAATAAACAAAGAGGACTTATTGAGCATATGAAGAAAGAAGTGGTCGAATATTGGGATACGCTGTCACACGATCTTCTACAAACTTTGATCGGCAGTGTACCTAGGCGCATTCAGTCATATATTGCAGGGCTTGGAAGTCTCACGAAGAACTGAAAAGAAACTTAGATTGTAAGAGAATCAACATATTCATTTAAATCAAACTTCTGTAGTTTTTATGCATGTATTAGATATTTGCCGAAACAAATTTCTGGGAATACTGTACCTGTGAATGTCAACGATATTGTCTGCTATTGTTTGTATAAAACCTTTGTGTCCGGAGCACAGCTCCATGACAGGCAGACATAGTTTATATCTGTCTGATGACGTATTGCATATGCATGATTAGCTGGAGGCTGACATTTAAAGGTATTTAATTCCATAAGAGGTATAGGTCACATCTGGTCCTTACAAACTGTGCAATAGAATCTTGAAAACTATATGTAGACCTATTGAAATTTCCATTGTAACTTTAACCTTGGGTTTTGCAATATAAATTTTAATCGACATACTTTACCCTTTGCATCCTGTAGGACCCCTCAGTAAGCTCGGTTTTGCCTTTGTTTGTTTTGTGTTGTTTTTGTGGGTTCTTTTAATTTGTGTATCTGTAGGAGTTGATGGCTACACCTGTAAACAACCACTGTAACTTGAATGTATATTTTCTCATTTTTATGAACTTACATTTGACAAGATGAACGTCATCATTTCCACATATATAAATATATGGTAAAGATATATATTGCGTTATATAACCTTGACATAATTGTTTCGGTTATGTCGAAAACATATTATTATATTATTGAAAATAATCCTTTTCCCGCTAAAAAGACACCGTAAACGTGAACTACCACTATCGTTGGAAACAATAAATATGACTATATCATTTCATAATCCACAAATCTTCATATTTAAGCTTCCTCAGTTGTTGGCGACCTATAGCCCGTGTTTTATACTGTATTGTCTTCTTGGAATGTTTTAATTTTGCTCGCTAGTTTTATATTTACATCTGTGATTCTCTAGTATTTTTACTGTCCATCGTCGACAGGTTTAACTCTTCACACTGTTTTCATTTTTGTATTATGTAAATTGTTTTCGTCACGATATGGCTGAAATATTGCCGATGTGACGTTAAATATTAACTCACTCACTCACTCATACTCAAGCTTCCATTAAAGATGCAAATGAGTGTCCATGAACGAGTGGGAACACAAAGTAGGTTATATTGGGAGCAAATTGTTTAATCAACAAGTGCATTCAACAGCACAAACAAGAGGAATATGTGAATCGCCGATTTTCCACTCTACATTGACTTCACGAGACATCGTCAAACTGTTAAAGTATGTCTGTGTGTTCACAGAATAGTCTCATTAATGCTATTGAGCCTTATTTCTCACAAGGATATATGCTGGTTTAAAATGCTTAATTAAATACGGCATATTCGTGAATGCATCTTTAATAAACTGAGGTTTGAGTGGTATCTGCAAGACGATATGGCGTAATTAGTTTCTCTACTAAATATTGAGATATGTTTATTGTTCTACAGGATTCATGCTGTTATCCTATTTGCTGCTAATTGGTGTGGCAACAAGAAAAATGGGAATGTACATTTGAATTACAGTTAGTGACATGGAAATAGAATGTGCTTCAGCGCGTGCAATATTGGATGAACTGGTTTCGACAGAAACGTAATTCTGTCCCAAGAGCACATTTGGGCAAATTAATGCAATGTTTTTATATACTTGGATCTCATTTGGTATCGTAAAAAGACGTCCATTATTTCTTGTGGAAAAATTGGATAGTTCCAGTCATGATTTTCATGATTTGTATTCAACTAAAATACTTTTTTATCTTTTGATCAGCAGCTTGTACAGTACCTACACACACGGTAATTCTGTAATTTTCAGAATCGGATTATAAATGACGTGCCACAGTTTATATTGTGCGATGTTGCCGAGAAAATTACACTCAGTAATAACTGTGGGGCTACAGATTGGGTCCTCAACCATTGTTCTGTTTCCTGGTATGTGGTATGTGTTTCATCATACCGACAGAACCAATGATGCATTGCAGAATAACTTAAAATCAGGAATAGTCTATTGAATAAGGTGCAATGAATACCGTTTTCCCAACAACATCTGTTGTTTGTTATTTACATATCCATCACCGTAAACAAGTTGTTTCATGAACATCTTTAACAGAGAGGGCATCTACTTTATTGTTTATGAAAAACAAGAATGTAGCAACTAATATGTTGTGTTCTTGTTCAACTGTTAACCTTTGATACTCTATGGAATCCAATGTTCAACGGCGTGATGTGTTAAATCTCGTATACATATATTCCCCTCGAGTGAAGGACTTCAGCCGATCAGATTGTATTCCAGATGGTTCACTGGTACTCTCCCATCAAGTCTTAACAGACATCTGTTACAATGGCTATCATTTGCCACCAGTGCAGATTTGTGACGAGTGTGTATAGACAGTGTACCATGAAACCATCCTTACTCCCAAACACATTAAGAAGCCATATTTTAGATCTCAACAGGTCTCAACAGATCGCAACATTATAGATATGGGAATGGTTTCCATTATTGGTTACTGATATGTTTTACTCAACTGGAACATAAATGGAACGAAACACACACAAATCTGATCTGTATAAGAAGATCAATCTCTAAATTGCAACACATGTCTTCTTAAAGAATAGGATACATATCAGTTGGATTTCATTTGACCATCAAACATATTATGTAAAATTCATTTGGTTCAGTCAGCGACCTAATAGGAGGTTGAATAAACTACTCCTTTCTCAACACTGATCTACATCATGTAAACCAAAGCAACCTTTTCTTGAATCATAACATGTTGCATATGGGTTGGATTTCATTTGACCATCAAACATATTTTGTAAAATCCATTTGGTTTAGTCAGCGAAGTAATAGGAGGTGGAAATATCCTTTGGTATGAATGAGCTGGACTAAACAAATCTTTCAATTCTGTTTCAGTTTGATTCTGGAATGTCAGCAAAACGTTCGTGGAAAGTGGGTATGCTCGTGATCCAGCATTCGGTTACGATAGGGAATTTGATGTTATAAACGAGAAATCAATTTGCACAGATGACTAAATTGTATTTCATTATTTATCGTTAGTAACTCTTCCATCATCTCCAGTAATATTTTAAAATGAGTTAAGGCTTTTATGCATGCCAAATAACGTCAAATAACATTTATTCTACAATCACGACTAGATAAGATACGGTTTCGAATATAAGGAGACGCTCTTCACTATAGTTTTCATTTAATATCAGAGCAATTGAAAATCAAATTAAGGACATGTATTGCAACATATGTAATTGTGACATTTCATAAATTTCAATGATATTTCATGAACTCAGTGTTTAATTCCTCATTCAAAATAAGCGTCGATCGGTCCAGCGTCGCCAATAACGTTGACGTAAAGCTGAACTACGACCTAGCAGCGCTACAAAGAGGTCAAGAGTAAAACAGTCATTAGTTTATACTTATTGCTTGTCAATAACACTTTCACGTCGTGGTGGTCATACCGTGATGCCCGTAGAATGTCAAATACTGTGTTGATTTATGATATTTCCAAAATATGGAATTGTGGACTTACTGTATCTACTGATCTAGTCCACCTGTGATCTGTGTCGCAGATCCTAAATCAGTGTCTTTTGCTCATCAAGATTCAGCCTTGGTATCAACTGTATCTTTTCGCATTTTTCCCGGAATCAATGCTGAGAAGGTTATTTATCAGTTTCTTCAAAATATATTTTATTGGAAATGTTAATAAACTACTCACTCAAGCACCCATTTACTCCCATCTACTGACTTCAACCAATTCGCTTACTCTGAACTATTCACTTTTTCAAATACCCAATGACGTTCAGCTTCTTCTGTTTTGTTTCATTGGGGTCTGCCATTGTCATGCAATGGAAGGTAATAACCAAGTGAGATGCAATGCAACTTGAATGCCGGGAGCAGATTATATTTTCTGATTGGTAGACGCTCCCAACCGACCTCTGTGATGGGCATGCCGGATACAGCAGTGTCAGAGGGCAGGGTTCTACACTGACATTCACCACAAGCATCCTCATCACCAGGTGTGCCTTTACAATACGCTAATGATGACAAATGATGCTCACTATGACATCTGACAGTTCAAAACCAGAACATAGAACACTGACCTCTATGTCGGATAGCCATATAATTCAATATAGAATATTTTAAAGTTTTATTCCCACGTACAGTGGTCCTTCATGTTTGGAAATAACATATAATTTTTACATTATATGGTAAAACGTATTTGCTGTCCTACTGTTTGATCTTATGTCCTGTTATGAAAAACATAATCATTTAGTCGAAAAGATTAGAGTGGTGAGGATACACTCAGGTCTCCGCGAACCCCTTGTGTCACCACTGTTTGATGATGGTTTGCAATGCATGCCCCGTGGTATTGTCGAAATCATGCAACAGACTCTGCTATTGCCAGAGATTCCTCATGAATATGGAAAAGGTTGTTATCCCCTATATTAATGAGTATCATTAATGTTATTAGTTATTTTTTTCAAAGGTCAACAACATTCTCGTAATGTGTCATCACACTTTGTAGATTCGTGTGTATTATCAAATGATTGCGAGATCATTTCGGATCGCAAACACAATTAGATCGAATTAGGAAGAGTGATGAGCAACCTATCCACTCTACTGACACAAGTCGTAAGGGACATCTTGAAGCATCACTGATTGTAACAAATGAGCTTTCAAACACTGCGTATTGGTTGTCAAATCTGTTTCCATAGCAGGTGTTAGAAGACAAGTCCCTTCTGGTTGGCTGAGATAAGGGGATAGTGAAAGGGAATGTCAGGGGGAAATGCACTAATTATAGTAATTCCGCCATTGCCATAGATGGTAATTGTACAGTCATTTACAAAAGCTGGGATTACCTTTTTACGGATGGTGCATCACTGGTCGAAGCAGCAGATGGATTAAAGTCGTTAGCCATCACCTTAATGCAATGTGAATTGACATTATTACAAAAAGCACAGTTTGTTATTAAAAAACTATGACTGCATTAAGTTAGCTTCGGGACAATTAGATACGATGTTATCTGGAGTGCTAATTCTCCCTGATGTCAACATATTATTGATTAAATACAGCGTAAGCTGCCAAGCAAACGAAATTATACATTTGCTGAAAAATATGTTGTTTTTATATTTATGAATAATAAAATCCATGTTTTGTTGGACAAATGTGCATGCCCCACTTGCATATGCTTCTCTCTATCAGGTTTTAGAAGGCGCTGACATAAAAACAGTAATAATATTTATAAATGTGGCTATAATCAACAGCTTACAAACAAGTTGTTATGAAACTAAAAACAGTCAAAAAGCAAACCTTGATGTCCCAGACACATGGGCCTGGAAGCTTTTTGTGTATTCATATTCACTCCTGAGAATGAGAATACTTCGCATTTGGGAACAAACTCGAACTCATCATCACAATATTTTCTTCATTCTGCTCATTACTGTGTACGGAGAATTATATTACCCCCAATCTTCCTTGTCATGCACGTAAACTGTGCAGAGATACGCATTAATGTAATGGATAATCCAAAGTGCATAACCTTTAAAATGAATGAAATATTTCCTGTGATAATGTGGATGAAAAATATGGATAAGATGTCTGATGATTCTATCCGTCTTCAGATCACCATAATACATGTTGACCTTGTACGATTCTGATTATAACACTAGCAGGTGTTTGTGATCATGAATTACTACCTGATAGTGTTAATACCATGTGTTCGCAGAAACGTTCCTTAAAAACTGAAAGCGTCCTTGATATGTTGAAGGGTAACAGAGGTCTTGAACATTTGGGCTTTTCGGCGTCATATCTCTGTCACCGCAAGGAACAGTATGACGCTATACTAATGGCATGCCACGAAGAGTTTAGCTTCAGGTAGACTTTTGAAGAATCTATGTTCTTCTTTTCTCAGTTTTAAAAAATACCGTTGATGTCAACAAACAACATTTTAGCAAACACGATATGATATAAATATTGTTGGCGTTTCCTCATTTGAAACCGACAACCCACCCCTCTTCTCTAAAATGTACTAAGTCTTACGTGATAAGTTATCTTTCGCCGCACAAACAGTACCAAATTCATTTAAACGTACTTTAAACAAAAAACAATCAAGCTGTACCACAGGGCCAGAACTGTACATCTTTTTGAAAAGTTTATCATGCATGCTTGGAAGCAATTGTATTGCTATGATTAATTAAATCGAACCTACTGTGGTATTCCTTAAGGATTGACGTATGACAAACTCACATGTCCATATTAAACTGAGCACCAGCGTTGTGATGCATTTTACATTCCCCGTGCTTCACGTGATTTATATCACTAACGGCTGAAAATTGTCTTCTATCTAAAATACTAATCCAGAGTTTTAATTCTGCACAGTTCAACTCGTTTCGGATAACCTACAAATCTGTGGTTTGTATCCCAATACACGTAATTCCATTTTCCACAAAACCCTTAACACAACCACTCCATAGAGTTCAGATCTAGAAGAGACATATATCCCCTCAGGAGTACTACTATTATCGTCGAAGAGTATGCATTACACATTATAATGCCCAAACGTCAATTCCAAACAGCTCATAATGTTTCTTTGAGCTTTGACATTACGCGAATATTTCTGATTTTAACAAAGTTGTTTGATTTCTTCTGATGCTTCAGGAAAGGTCTTAATGTTAATGGCTGTCTGTACATATGCTTTATTGCCTCTTGTTCCGATCAATCATTCCAATCATCGAGCCTTGAAAAGACGGATAATGACTCACTCCTATGGAACCAGTCAGGTTAACCATTCCGTACACCACCAGATTGCCAGGGCACACCACAACTGCAAGTCGTCTGGATCTTATAAAACGGTCATCATATACTTTCTATGTTATTTTTCAAGTTATTAATATAAAGTGGGCCATGTTTACTGCCTTAAATGTTTACTGAATCATCGGTCGATTGCTTTAATGATGTAACATTCCTAGAAACATTTGTCCTAATGTAATGTTTTGAATGCCTTTTTTTCTATATATCAAACATTTTATGTTTGACATGGTAGTGGCATAAAAAATGTGTTGTCACTCTAACGCTAAAAGAAACACGTACAACATCGTTAAAACGTTATGTGTTTAAAAGGTATAAATGTTCGTATGTACATATTCTATTTCTTCCTATTCCCTTATCGATATTGTGAAACTCACATGTTTCATTTCACCGCAGTGTGTAGCCTCAGTCAACTGAAAGCTAACAGCACATGTCAGCGATGACCCAGATATCATAAAGATGCATTTTCTTGGCTGTCGTTACTCGTGTTATCGTTAGAAAACCAAAAAACTGACAGATAAATTAGTTTCAAACCATTAACCCGTCAACGAAACTTTCTCGTTTTGATGTAACTAGTCATTGCAATGAACTCAGGGAACAAAAGTAGGGAAAGGAAATACTCTGCTGTGTCCTTGTTACTTAACAGCCAACTAGATTCTAGACATGATTCTTGGGTTCAAGGACCCTACCCCTACGTTTACTCTCTATGGTATGATAGGTACATTTATAGCGGGTACATGATCTAAGAGTATCACTTGTCACTCATCACTGGAGATAGATGATTTAGATGACAGGGAGGTCCCACGAGGTGGGACGACAGACTAATTATGACTTCAAAATGCTATTATAAAAGGCTATTGGAGAGACCGAATGAGGTAATGCCATCTGAGACTTCTAAACATCATGAAATGGGAGTCTTGTGCAACTTTCAAACTGAAATATCATCAAATCGATTAGAAATTGCAATGTTCATATAAGGACAAACAGCACTTTCTGCTATGACTGCAAGTAACACAGCGGTGTATATTCCTGGGGCGTTGAAGCCAATAATATTTCCACATTATTTACTTATGGCATTTAATATAATGTCTGCTCCAAACGTGTGATAAGTGGCATGAAACGGAACAACTATCAATGCAAACGTTTACTAAGATATTAATTCTTTCTGCAGAGGATCTGAAATATGTAGCCCACTTTGTGGTTGGATTTAGCGGAATATAAATATAAAGTTTCAATATGATTATTGTTATCATGTAACAACTGCCACAGTAATTTGTCAAATCGCTGTATGTCCTCATTTTAATATTTTACATTTTGAAAACTCAGTCTGTTTAACTATTTACGTCATCGTACCAACTGAAGCTTGGTAACACATAGAAGATTACTGGACATTGAAGTATGTCATGTAAACCTAGGGGACAACAAAAATTAAAGATCTGGCAAATATGAAGAAATTCATAAGAGGATCATAACAATAATGATCATCACAAGTCCATGTCTTTCAGGGAAACTGTAGTCATCGGAGGTGCATTCTGAAAAGTATGTGTCATGCGTGTGTCCACTGGGAAAGGGTAAACCCACCATGATATAAAATGCATTAGTTAATGAAGCATGGGATACTCCTGAACTACCAAACTGTCCTTTGAGGATTCCCGTCCTACACTCCTCAAGGTCTCATCCATCTAGTGTGACTGCGAGCTGTTGCCGGCGGTGTTGCCGTCTTCCAATAACGTCCCACCATACTTCAGTGGAGCATTGGGGCTTAGTTCTGATATGTGAGGTCCGTCACATTACATTGAAAGTGTGTAAGAAGTATGGTCATTTTATACAACCTCAGCAAACATGAGGCGCCTTTAGCCGAGTGATTCCAGGTGACGTTTACTAAAAACACAGGTATTCTGTTATAGGATCTCCGTCCACAAACAAATACCACTTTACTAATGTCAACCAACAAACACCATTGACTTACTCTGTGATCTCCGTCTGCTATAAAACGTCTTCTGCAATACAATCTCAATTTACTAACAAACACCAATGTAATGTTATATGATTTCCATTTCTAAGCAAAAGCCAGTATTCTGTTATATAATCACCGTCTACTAACAAATATCACTATTTTGCTACTGCTACTCTTCTCTAACAATATTGTTGTTCGTCAACATCCACTGCTATATGACATCCGTCTACTAACAAACACATATATAGCGCTGTATTATGTTGGTCCACTAATGGAAGTGGTACGCCTATGTGATCTTCGTCCAAAACCAACACCTGTATATTGTTTTGTGACCTCCGACTACTAACAAACACAAATATACTGCTTCATGATCTTGTTCGATTAATAAACACTAGTATGAAGCTTGAGTATTTGAATTCTGCTATATGATCTCCGTCCACTTTAGAACACCAGGGCACCCGTGAAGAGCCACCTCCTCGTGGTGGGTGCTGGGTAACTCCAACCGCGCTTCAACCCCCCGTTGTGGACCCGGGGGTATATTTGGTCCACCAACCCGTTTGCCGTGGGTTGCGCCCCTGTGTCGGTGGAGGACGGGATTCTGGTGGTTGAGGGCACTGGTTCCAGGAACAGTGCTCCTTTGCCCAACACACCACTTCGGCCCTGACTTCACCTAGACGGGTGGTAGAACTGGCCCGGTTCTATCAATCGGCTGGTCACGCAAAGCCCTGTGTATAGACTATATATATATATCATTGCACAAATTTGATTTGAAATTGTTTTAATTTCGGTCTTGGCCTACTTCTTTTTTTAAAAAGTTTGTAATTTCGAAATATACTGTTATGAACTTTGCCTAGAGTCTTATGCCCAGAAGGCGGTGGCTCATGGGCCAATCTGGTGGAATTATTAATCTTTTAATTCTTCTGCTGGAGTATACCATCCGGGTATCCTTGGTGCTGCAAGTTGGAAATCCACTTGTTTCTAGCATTGTACTTGTGATACTCCGTGGTGGGCGGGGAGCTCGGATGATGAAATCTTACTAACTAACCATGGCTTACCTAACCCCCCCCCCAAAAAAGACCAAGCGTCCACTTGACACTGATCCTGTTGAAACTGACCTCAGACTGCCCAACTCAATTGATTACTGGCCACGTTTTCTTGTGCTTGAAACTATTGACAAGACACCTTTGAAGTTGAATCCTTTTGCCGTAGCTAAAGGTATACAAGGCATAGCTGGTGACGTTAAGAACATTAAGCGATTACGTTCCGGTGCTCTGCTAGTTGAGTGTGCAAAGAGGCACCAAGCCACCAACCTTATGAGTACTGATTCTTTTGTCGGCCTTCCAGTCACGGTCTCTGCTCACAAAACACTCAACACGAGCAAAGGAATAATCAGGGATCGGGATCGATTGTTTGCTGAAATGTCAGAACTTGACATCGTCACCGAGATGAAGGATCAAGGCGTACTTTATGTCAAGCGTTTCACAACCCGTAGAAATGATGCAACTTCAAAACAAATACGTATCTATTTTCTTTCTCTTCTCCAAATGTTCCAAAATCACTAAAAGCAGGATACTGTAACATCAACGTTGAAATGTACATTCCAAACCCTCTTAGATGCTTCAAATGCCAACAGTTCGGTCATGGGGTTAATACTTGCACATTGTCTGTTGTGTGTGCTCACTGTGGTGAAAAGACACATACAACAGAAGATTGTGACAGTAATGTTAAGAAATGTACAAACTGCACTGGTGACCACTCATCATTCTCTAAAGACTGTCCTGTCTGGAAGCATCAAATGGAGATCAACAAAATAAAATTCACTAGAAACATTAGTTTTGCGGATGCCAAAAAACTGGTCCAAAGCTCTGAACATAAAGAAAGCTATGCTTCCGTAACCAAAACAACGTCTGAAGCAACAACAAGAGTAATGAAATGTTCTGCAAGCTGTCAAACCAATTTGACTTGGGTTACATCAGAAGCTCCTTTGAATTTCTCATCTACAATATCTACTCAAACGCCAGAATCACCTCCCTGTACGTCTGGAAGCCAATCAGTAGCATCCGCTGATCGTGAGTCATCTTCTAAATCAACACCTAAACCTTCACAAATTGTTAAAACCAAAGGCGAAAAGCCAGATCCTTTGAAACAACTAAGTGGCAGAGCCCCAAAGGGGTCAGAAAATAGAATTAACTTGTACAACAAATATGGATCACTTGAGGATATGGACGTGTCTGAAAACGTCCGCTCTAGGGCACACAGCTTGTCGCCCTCGAATCCCCAATTAATCCGCCTAAAAAATAGGTCTATCTAACAATATCGTGCAGTGGAACTGTAGAGGACTCCGGACAAATTTCAAAGAAATACAGCTATTAATCCAGGATTTAACACCATCAGTGTTCTGTCTGCAAGAGACGTATCTGAAACAGACAGATAATTTTAACTTACATCAGTTTGAATCGTATCATTATTTTTCCCCTCCAGGAGACAGAGCCACTGGAGGTTCTACTATCCTTATACGACAGGATGTTATTCACAGCCCTGTTATACTTAACACTTATCTCCAAGCTGTCGGAGTGCGACTTACTCTGGGTGTAGCATTTACGTTATGCTCTCTGTATATTCCACCTTCATCGAACCTTCAGCTGACTGATCTTCAATCACTCTATGATCAACTCCCAAAGCCATGTGTTGTTATGGGTGACCTCAACGGTCACAACACACTCTGGGGCAGTACTAACACAAATACTAAAGGCAAAATACTCGAAGATTTCATTTCCAATAATGACCTGTGCATATTTAATGATGATTCAAGCACCTTTCTGCATCCTGCAACTGGCACTTATTCTTCTCTGGATTTGTCTCTTGCAGATTCTAACCTCCTGAATGAATTCGATTGGTCTGTTCATAATGACATTTGTGGAAGTGACCACTTCCCAACTATTCTTTCAGAAATAACTCCATCTGATTCTCCATCATATACAAGATGGAATTTCTCGAAGGCTAACTGGTCCTTATTTCAAACTATATGTAAATCGAAATTACGACCTGAATGCTTCAGTGACGTAACTGATCCCATTCAGATTTTTGCTGACGTTTTAAAGGAAATACCTGACGAATGTATACCGAAATCCTCTACAACCCTACACGTACGGAAACCATGGTTTAATACAGACTGTAGACAAGCAAGAAAAGCGAAGAAGAAGGCAGAACATTATTTCCACCACCATACAACTGTCCATAATTTAAATCAATTCAAAATACTCAATCCGAAGGCACGTCGTACCTTTAAACAAAACAAACGACAATCTTGGAGGAAATATGTCTCCAAAATTAATTCACGCACGCCAATGTCCAGAGTATGGAACATGGTTCAAAGAATTAAAGGCAAAGGTTCAAAATCTGCTGTTCACCATCTTAAAGATGGCGATACACTAGATACACTCATGCATACCTATTGAAAGGTGAGGGTCCTCCGTTTTGTATCCCTTGTGATGAGAGAACCACGGTCAAGCATGTCCTGCTTGACTGTGTTGAATTCTCCATCATAAGGGATAAATACTTCAATGCGAAAACAGTTAAGGATCTTTTTAACACTGTTAATTTTCATTTAATTATTGGCTTTTTAAAAGAAATTGATTTAATGAATGAATTTTGAAAAATATGTTCTGTACATATATGTATTTTAATTATTGGTAGATTTGATTAGTAACTTAGATGGTTAGTGGCAGTGCCCTCAAAGGGGGTTGAAGTAGCGTAAAATTATTGTCCTCCTGAGAGGGTACATAAGTCCCAAAACATTCAAAGTAAATTTAAACCACTTACTATTTTAATCGTAGAATATATGTTCGTTTAATTTAAGGCTAGATTATCTAACATTGCTAATAGCTGAGGGGATGGTGTAAATCAAGCTAGGGTCCATGCAGGAAGCAAATGTACTGTAAGTCCCCATTGTCCCTAGTATGGTGATCTACCTTCAGTTGTTGGCAATATATAGCCTGTTTTTACCTTGTATTTTCATCTATAGTAAAACTGTTTTAGATTTAATTGCTAGTTTTAAATTCGAATCTGTGATAATCTAGTTATTTTACTGTCCTTCGTTGACAGGTTTTTATAGTTTACCATTGCTGACTATGCATAAAATTGATTGTTCTCGTCACGATATAGCTGAAATATTGCCGATGTGACGTTAAATTTTAATTCACTCACTCACTCATTAGATTACCAGGCAATATAGGTGCAGGTCTTTGAGCCAGTGGAGAATGGAGAAAGGAGCCTATAAACGCAAAGACTCAGTGTTCGATCAAACACATCTTCTGACAAATCATTCAATAGCATGGAACTAATCCAATCTCTACTTTTTTCAATGTGGTTTCTCTCTTTCAAGTATCTGTTATCGCAGACCACCGAATCGCAGACCATGAATCAATTATAACATAAAGCCCGTGAAATCAAGAATGTCTTCATCTGCTCTATTTGTGGCCGTGAAGTAACAGCATTATCTGTCGTCAGAGACAATTAAAACGCTACATGGTAACATGGTACATTTATGCTGCAGAAGGGATCACTATGCATAATTCATGCGTAGGAAAGTTCAAACGTTCGACGATGATGACAGTTATTATACATAGATAATCCAGCTTATAAATGTAACTTGGACATGCATGTGCACTGAAATGCATCCACAAAATGCATGTGCAAAAAGAAATCAATGAAATATTTACACACAAAAACATAGCTATGCACAGACGCAAACACACTTACACACGGAGACACACGCGGACTTAAAGGCACACGGAGTCACAAAGTCATCAACAGGCTTCAGCAGACACACAGTTACATACACACAGGAAAACGTATGAACACGCAGGTACACTCTCACAGACAACTACATATTTTACTTTTATGATCCTCATAAACTGTACACAACATATACAGGACTAAGACGTCAATCCGTGTTTAACTTCAAGGATCCATGTCCAGAACCAGACAGACTTTGATGTCTCTTCAGAGCTTTTCAGCGACATAACGACCGATGTGGAATTCACAGCGTATGATGTCAGACTTCCGAAGATCTAAACTTGAATTTACACTAAAGATTACTACAAATTTGCCAATATTATTCCCTTTATGATCATTGGAATTGCTGATCTATTTCTGATACTGCTTTCTTAATCAGTGATTTTGTCTGCAAGAAATGGAAGAGTATGTTCCCTCTATGACATTGATTACGTTGCAAAACCTCTGAGATTGCCTCAAGGGAAATGTCTGGTTTCGACAACTTCGCGGTGAGTCTTTTAATCATTCATACGTCATCTTTGATCGTGTCTTTGACATACAGATGAAAATACAGACATGCAGTGATATCGATCTGTTCAAAGTGAAATACGACAGCTGGAGTTGTCACTGAGTAAACTATATAGGATCAAGCGGAAATTTACGTTCAACATTAATATGAAATATCGGATCGGTGTCAGCTGAGGACCCTTGACCCAGGTGACAGAGAATTACATGAAACGTGTTTTCCCTCTCTAGGTTGTAAATATCAGACAAACGTATATACAAGACACATTAGAAAACAAAGTTGAGTGACACATATTTGGCTATATACTGGTCAATTTGCTAGGAAGTTTATTAAAACTTGCAAAAGGGTCTATGTTTTCGATGTTACACTGTTACCTAATACACAATGTCCAAATAAATGCATAGCCACTTTTGTTATGAACTTATGAGAGGAATATGGTCTCAACCCTTCCACGCCAGTTCAGGCACAATTGTGATTTATGCGTGGACATTCATTATTTCCAAATCAATATTTAATAAAGTTTGATAAACATCCAGACTGACATTCCTGTTCTGTGATATATACTTCCTGACTAGACATAACTCACATTGTATGACAATAAGTACCAGAATAGCCACGCCAATGTTAGCCAGTTGGTACGGAACATACTCGAGAATGATTATTATGAGGGCAAACTGAGAGAAACGAGATTAGATGAAACATAAATTGTGTTATCAGGCCTGTGCGCCGATCATGCCCAAGACTGGCCATGAGATGTTACAGTACTTACTTCAGGCACAAAAAAACGCAGTAATAGTTCACCCATTCACCTGCAATACACGAACACAATACAACCAATCTACAGGATGATACGTCCAGAGTAGAAGTTGATTTGTTATCACAGCTGGTTACAAATAGGAAAATCCCTTGCGGGGGGACCTCTTAATGAAACTGCAATCCATAAGAATTATTTGGTAACTCGGCGTGAAGCAAGAAACATGATTGGTTTCACCGGTCTGATTGAAGATGGTTGTCAGACACCATTGGCAGCCAGTACTTGGGATAAGTTGTAAAGAACATTATTGACAGCACCTCGGGTCCAATAGCTGCATGGTTGATGTCGTGTCTATAACACTATACCAACTGGAAATAGTTATATGCTGGACCTTGAACAGAGAGATACAATACTTGAGCCTCATTTGCTGCTTTGAAAGACATTTGATTGCAGATGCTCAGTTGAGCCTGATGAGGTAGATGATGAGGTATAGTGTATATGGCAGTCGCTTTTAACGCATTCTTCCTCCTCGATGAAAAACGTTTCTGTGAAGTTTACAAGGCTGGTAAGGAGCAACCCTGTATATTTGGATTTCTCGTTCTAGTAGTTCTAATAACACGGACCAAACACGCCAAATGAGGTGTTCGGTCATTGGTATGATTACTGAGGGCATTGATCAAAGTATCGACCCAAACTACATTTTGCTATGAATGAAGACATGCTTCTTTACAAGTGTGTTTGCCTAATAGCGGGAATAATGAAGTACATGAACGTGTTCGACCTCACTACCTTTCTATTCCGCAACATGGTGAAAGGTTGGTCAACATTACAGGGCACTCTTCCGAAGAGTAGACCCTAAGGTTAATATCTCGAACAGTTTCCAGTCCTGAGCAAGAAGGGTGAATATCTTTTGTTTGCTTGTCACCTATCAGAACAAATCTAAGTCTAGTTTCATGTTACCCACGCCGTTTAATAAGTCACCCAAACCAACGGATCTGAGTATATTTTCCATTCAATTAATTCCCAACACTTTCTCGACATTTTGATAGATTTGCAATCACATCGGCTCATTTAATCCAATCCTACATGATTGCATAGGCCTAAGGGACAAGCCTGACTGGAGATACAAGCCTTAACTGTACATTCGGAAGAATAGAGTAGAGTCGTTCAGCTTAGTGCGGGACCGTGATGGCTGTCTGTTGTCCCGTGTTTGTAAATACCGTCTAGACTCCAGTTTTCCACATGACTTCTCCGATGAAAGTCAAGTACTCTGGCAATGGGCGATATAATCGTTTGACGCATTAACATTCAATGAGCAATGTCCTCTTTGATATAGATTCATTCAGCTCCAGCAGTTCAGGACACTACAATTGGGTTTTGATTGGACATGAACATGTTAAGGGAAGTTAGAGCTAGCCTCGCTAATCTCCTGACCTCAGTGAGTACAATCAGTTATAACCAATAACTAAATTGTATATAGGATTGGAAATACGGTTCAGTATTTCGAGTGCACTGACGGTTTGATGATTGCAAGTGTGGCAAGATTATATAGGATGATATAAGCACAGTTAGCCTTCTGGTATTTGGCAAGCAGCTTGGGTTAATACTTTCCAGGGAGATGAGAATGATGACTGGGTGCCCTCTGATACATAGAGCGGAGAATTGATACGGCAAAAGCAATATTATTATCACAAAAACACAACAATACTACGGGTCGAATTAGTGGGAATAATGATCACATATATCCAGTAAAATACATTTTTATTGTAAGAGGTCCGTTCTTCGTTTTCGAGTTCAGAGGTTTGTTGGACGTTGGCACGAAATAATTGTTTTCAGATGAAGATTAGCCTCCAGTCGGTATGTATAGAAGGCATATTTTTTAAGGAAGTTAAGCTTTTCCATCATGAAACTTCTCATGTTTTGTGCACTGAGGAAGGTACCTGTGAACCAAAACTTCCTCTTACGATCTGACCACAAATAACGTCGATCTTTTACGAGCGTTTCAGTCCTTCGCTGCCATTAACAGTCACTGCAGATCCACTTGCATACATTTCTGCTTCCACGTAGAACACATTAAAACCAGCTTCTCATCTTAGTGTTGCTCTTTAACACATCATGGTTGTTGTAGGAGGCGAATAACGGAACAAGGCTCGCTGAGTAGGCTGATGCAAGTCTTTATATACCAGTGTTGATCTTGCCAATCACTGCATTGTCTGGTTATCGAATACTGTATCAACTAAATGTTCGGCGATAATACATTCCTCCAGACCATAACACGTTATATGTTTTTTTATCTTTCAATTTACAAAAGGAATAACAAGGAAACATTTAAAATATAAAAATACGGTTTAAGTCTGATTCGAACTCCACTTTAATAATGCTAATAATTCTCCTCACATATTTACGACTTGGTAGGTTACATTATTTCGAGATCACACCTCAGATTATACAACGTGATGTTAAATGCTTTCTCGTGTGCATAGAAGGGCCATTTGTGTTAAATGTATTCTGACGTGAATAATATTCCCAGTTTCCATGGAATTGAGATGTCATTACCTTTTAATATGAATCAGCCCCTATGGCGTCTCACCTGTTCAGAAGATAGCACAAGACGCTTCAAGTATTCCACAGAATCAGTTAATGAAACATGGCAATTTTCAATTTCAGCGGAAATGTAAATCGATGATGAAAACAGGCCTCATGAGAGATGGACTACTCGAACAAAACTTACACATATCATAACAACGTTATACTGACTACTTTTGTGTGGTGCAGTGAGTCATGAAGATTGTTGCGTTGTGATGCAAGGAATGGAAACGGGGCCGACTGTTATCACACAGCCCACATGGCCAGTATGATTAGTTCCGAGAGCGAATGTCATCAGTATTGCTACGTACATCAGTTTAGAATGTCAATCGATGGCTGGGTGGGTTAGGTCGCTGATGACACTCAGGTGCCTGACTCTGAGAGGTAGGTTCGAATCGCGGATGAAACTCAACTCTAAAAGTACAACAATTTGTATTTTAATGGAAAAATGTAATCCTAAATGACACATTTATTGCTTTCTAAACGGTGTTGTGTATTCAAAACCACTGCCGATTAGTGAGATTGTCCTATAGTCACAACAAGTGTGATCATGCCACCGTATATGATGAATCAAACAACTCAGGATTTACATGATAGATTTTTACTTAAAACCGGTTGACATGAATCACGGTGAGACCCGGGTTGACCTCGGTGTTAAAAGTACTGTTATGACGTAGATCCTGACAAGAAAGTCATCATTGTACAGGACAAGAGGGCATGTTTCAACTTGATATACATCACGATTTTGTTTAAATGTCAAGGTAGCGAGCAAGTTAATATTTACATATGCACTAACACAGCTAAATTAATAAGCACAGACATATAAATCCCTGTCGACAACGGACAGTAAAACAACCAGAGTATCACTGATTTTAACATGTAATCACAGAACAGATCTGGGAGTTGCCACATTGCTCACCGGGTCAGGACGTAGACAGTTGCAACCGGAGTCGTCAGTTCTTCCAGCAACACCTGTTCAGACAAATCAGATCCTGGTAACACAAGAGGGCAGATTAAATTACAGGTTACTACCAACATCCAATTCAACAGGCAAATAATCTCACTCCCGTATCTTTTGATATGTTTGATGTCAACATTCGTCGATGAAAGATTAAAACAGTGAGGCATACCGAGGATATTTAACTTTTATTAACCTGTATTTTAGTTAATTTGGGTGCATTACCACAGCAAGTATTCTGTTACAACGTTTCATGTTGATTTCTCTTCCAAAACACAACATGATGTTAATATGTGCTAGACCTACAAAGACTAATGTTTCACTGTTCGTTATGTATGTTTCCTAATGTAGAACAACCTATCCATGTTACCTCATTCAATAGCTGACTTTCAAACTGTACTAAAACGACGGCTATCATTTACTGCCAGTGCAGGTTTGGTGACGATTATGCATAGACAGTGTACCGGGAAACCATCCTTAGACCCAAACACGTTAAGAAGTGTTTTAGATGTCAACAGGTCTTAACGTTATAGATATAGGGGTGGTTTCCGTTATTGGTTACTGTTATGTTTCTATTCAAATGGAACATATATGGATCAAAAAACACACAATAAATGAGTCTGCGTCAGAATAACGATCTCCAAATCGCAACACATTCGCATTTCGCCATGGCGAAAATGTGATCAATAACTAAAATATATTTAGTAAATAAATTCTCAAGCGGAATACTGATGAACCATGCTGACAAATCGAAAGCCATGGCACTTGTTTTTAGAAAAAGAATAGACTGGTTGCGTTGAAACAGGTCCTTTTACCTCCAACTTTATTTGGGTTGCATCTCACCAAATTTTACATGATGACAGACTAGAAAGATTACCGCTAAAGTAACAAAGTCTTGTCAGACGAGAGTGATTAGGACCTAAGTCATATGAGTCTGTCAATTGATCTGCATCATGTGAACCATATCAACTTTGGATCACAGCAGTTTGCATCTAGGTTGGATTTCATTTGACCATCAAGTATTTTGTGTAAAATCCATCTAAATCAGTCAGCGACCTTATAGGATGTGGAACGATCATTTGGTATGAGTGAATTGGATTAACACCACTATCGAATCGGTTTCAGCTTGATTCTGAAATATCAGCTTAAGGTTCGTGGAAAGCGGGATATGCTCGTGATCTAGCATTCTGCGAAGACTTAGGAGTGGGAATGTAGTGCTGATGACACCAAAGATTGTGAGCGGAGGAACCTGAAACAGAGAAAACAATGTTTAAAAGTCATGTTTAGCTCTTCCATCATCCCTTGTAATATCTCAGTAGACTGATGGGATTTCTGCACGACAAATCTCATCAAATAACATTGATTCGTTATTAAGTACGATGCGGCTTTGAATATAATGACACGCCGTTAACTGTTTTTTTATTTAATGTCAATGCAATTGAAAAATAAATTTAGGACATTTATTGTGATATATGTATGTAAATTGTGACGATCCATAAATTTCAGTGATATTTCATTTATTTAATGTCAATGCAATTGAAAAATAAATTTAGGACATTTATTGTGATATATGTATGTAAATTGTGACGATCCATAAATTTCAGTGATATTTCATGAACTGAGTGTTTAAGGATGCATAATTCCTCAATCGAAATAAGCGTCGATCGGTCCAGCGTCGCCAGTAATGAATAGGTTTGTTTCTATTGTATCTATTTGTTTTTTCATTGTTTGTATTGTTTAAGCAGGTTAGGAGAAAATTCCGAAAAGTTGCATAATACAGCATGACATGCATAGCTGTTCTAAACATTGGTGCTGTGAATCTGGGTAGTTAATGAATGAGTAAGGTTTTTCTCTCGTTAAGTACTATTTCAGACATATCACAGGTGGGAGACAACAGGAAGGGGTTTCATATTACCTGGCCATTTTCCATGACCAACGTCTAAACCACTAGGCCGCCCCACCGCCCCAATTACATCCAGTTACAAAGGCGATTAAAGCAGATGTAGAAATACTCTGTGAAATATTGTGTTGAACGTTTGACTGGGCTTCCCATGAGATTGTGACCTGTGCTACCGTTTAGACAGGATACACTCACGTTTCCGCCAACCTCTTGTGTTACTAATGTTTGGTAATTATTTCTTATGCATACCCTTGATGTTGTCAGATTCATACAACAGACTGTGCTACTGGCAGAGATTCCTTATGAATATGGAAAGGGTTCTGTCCCTGGGTATTATTTATGTTAAACGTTATTTTTTTCAAAGGTCAACAACATTCTCGTAATGTGTCATTATACAAGTACAGGTGTCACCACACATTGTAGGTTCGTGTATATTATCAACATGATTGGGCAATTATTTCGGATCTCAAACATAATAAGATTGACTTGATTAGCAGCCTATCCACTCTACTGGCACAAGTCGTAAGGGATATCGTAAAGCTTTACTGATTGTAACAAATGAGCTATCAAACACTGCATAGTGGTTGTCAAATCTGTTTCCATAGCAGGTGTTAGAAGACAAGCCCCTTCTGGTTGGCTGAGATAAGGGGATAGTGAAAGGAAATGTCAGGGGGAAAATACACTAATTATAGTAATTCTGTCATTGCCATAGATGGTAATTGTACAGTCATTTACAAAAGCCGGGATTACCTTTTTACGGATGGTGTAGCACTGGTCGAAACAGCAGATGGATAAAAGTCGTCAGTCATCACCTTACTGCAATGTGAGTGGACATTATTACAGAAAACACAGTTTGTCATTTCAAAACTATGATTGCATTAAGTTAGCTTCGGGACGATTAGATACGATGTTATCTGGAGTGCCAATTCTCCCTGGCGTGATCATATTATTGATTAACTACAACGTAAGCTGCCAAGCAAACGAAATTATACATTTGCTGAAAAATATGTTGTTGTTTTTCTATTTATGAATAATACAATCCATGTTTTGTTGGACAAAGGTGCATGTCCCACTTGCATATGCTTCTGTCTCTGAGGTTTTAGAAGGTGCTGACTAAAAAAAAGTAATAATATTTATAAATTTGGCTATAACCAACGACTTACAAACACATTGTTATGAAACTAAAAGCAGTCGAAAAGCAAACTCATGGGTCTTGGGGCTTTTTGTGTATTCATATTCACTTCTGAAGTCATTTTGACAACTGAACTGGGAGTCATCCCTTCTGTATCTGTTAAGGCCGTCTTGTTTTACTACACGTAAGCACTTGAACATTTGTGTCAAATATGCATTTGTGGATTGCCTGAATGAAATGAGATTGAACATAAGTGTAAGATAATTTCCCAACATCCTCTTGGGTCCGGATATATATCTCCTGCAGTCTCTTATCCCAATGGTTATTTCATTAATGACAATGTCCTAATGTCTATGACGTACATTTTACCATGTATTGGGACAAACATTTCGATGATCATTCACAAAAAGTATATCATTTCTAAGTCACTCTAACATCAAAGTTTACAATATGAATTGTTTGTAGTACAAAACGTTGGATGCCTAGACAATGATGAAATCGACTGAAAGCGTTTTATATATGTTTTACGGCAACAGAGGTCTTGAAAAAATGTTGTTTTCTGCCGCGAAGGGTTAAGCTTCAGGTAGGCTTTTAAAGAATCTCTGTCGTTAATTTCTAAGCTTTCAAAAAGACCATTGATGTCAACAAATAATATTTCACCAAACGCGACATCATTTAAATTATTGCTGGCTTTTCCTCAATTTAAACTGAAAACCCCACCCCTCTTCTCTAAAATGTACTGGGTCTTAAATGATAAGTTGCTATCTTTCGACGCACGAATAGTACTTTACACGAACGTACTTTAAACAAAAACAATCAAGCTGTACCACAGGTCCAGATACACCATCCAATTCATTGTACACGAACTATATACATTTTTGTGAAAAATGTATCATGCATGCATGCAATCAATTGTATTACTGTGATTTATTCAATAGAACCTACTCTGGTATTCCAAAAGGTTTTTTCACGTGTTTGAAACACACATGTCCATATTATACTTATCGCCAGCGTTGTGATGTAATTCACATTCCCTGTGCTTCTCGTGATTTATATCACCAACGGCTGTCTCTGAACTGAAAGTTTTCTTACATTTATTTGAAATACTAATCCAGAATGTCCATTCGACTCAGTTTAACTCGTTACGGATAACTTACAAATCTGCAGTTTGTATCCCCCTACACGTAGTTCTATTTGCGCAGGGCGGTGGGGTAGCCTAATGGTTAAAGCGTTGGCTCGTCACGCCGAAGACCTGGGTTCGAATCCCCATATGGGTACAATGTGTGAAGCCCTTTTCCGGTGTCCCCCGCCGTGATGTTGCCGGAATATTGCTAAAAGCGGCGTAAAACCAAACTCAGTCAGTCAGTCAGTCTATTTGTGCAACACCCTCAACACAACCACTCAACATACTTCAGATCTAGGATAGACATACATCCCCTCAGTACTACTATTATCGTAGAAGAGTATGCATCAATAATTATAATGCCCAAAACGTTGATTCGAAAGATCTCATACTGTTTCTTTGAGATTTGACGTTACCCGACTGTTTCTGATTTTAACTCAGTTGTTTGATTTCTTCTGATGATTCACAGAAATGGCTTAATGTTAATGACTGTCTGTAAATGTGCTGAATTCACTCTTGTTCAGATCACGGATTCCAATCATTGAGCCTTGTAAAGACTGTAAAGGCGTCCTACAATAGAACCAGTCGGGTTAACTATTCTGTAAACTACCAGATTGCTTTCACACATTATAACTGCAAGTGTTGTGGGTTTCATAAACCATCCATCATACTCTTTCTATGTTCTTTTTCAAGTTCACATTAAATGGGATATCCAAACTCCTTTATGTTTTTCTGAGACGTCGGTCGGTTGCTTTATTGATGTCACATTCCAAGAAGCCTTTGTCCTAATGTAGTGGTTTGAAAGTTTTTTTCTATCAATCAAACATTTTAAGTTGACGTGGTAGTGGAACCATAAATGTGTTGTCACTCTAACGGTAAACGGAACACGTACAACATCGTTAAAACGTTATATGTTTAAAAGGTATAATGTTCGTGTGTACATATTCTATTTCTTCCTCTTCACTAATCGATATTTTGAAACATACAAGTCACACGTCACCGCAGTTTGCAGCCTCAGTCAACTGAAAGCAAGCTACACATATCTACGATGAGAGCATAAAGATGTGTTCTTCTTGGTTGTCGTTACTTGTGTTATTGTTAGCACTTCTCTTACACATGTAAACATATCTTTGGCAGTTGTGATTCCATAAAACGGAATTAGACTGGTTCCAGTCGCTGCAGGATATATTACTATCAGGGAAATTATCTGCACATAGTTCTCATGTCAATCGACAAAGTCCTTTTGAAAACCAAATACTGACAGTTCAATTAAAGTATTAACCGTCAGTGAAATTTTCACTTTTTGATGAAATACAGAAAACATATCTAGTCATTGCCATGAACTCAGGGAACAAAAGTAGGGGAAAGGGATGATATCTGTTGTCTGCTTGTTACTTAACAGCCAACTAGACTCTAGACATGATGTGTGGATTCAAGGACCCTCCTCCTATCTTTCCTCTCTATTTTATGAATGGATACATTTATAGCAGGTGCATGATCTAAGAGTAATACTTGTCACTCCAGCTATATATCACGAGTGGATGGCTGATTTAGATGACAGAGAGGCCACATGAGTTGGCAACACAGACTAATTATGATTTCAAAATTCGTTATTGTAAATACCAAATGAGGTAATGTCATCTGACGCTTTTGCTGGTCAGGACTTGAGAGCCTTGTCCAACTTACAAATTGAAATATTATGAAGTGTATTGGAAATTGCGATATTTCAATAATGACGAACAACACATTTTGACATGCATCCAATCAACTCAGCTGATGAACATGTGCATTCCTGAGGCGTCGGTAGCCGCGAATAACCTTTATATGATTTACGTATAGCAAATTTAATAATTGTCTGCTCAAAATGTGTGACAAGTATTTTTGAGATGGAACAACTATCAATGCAAATGTGTACTAAGATATCTAAAGTATTCTTTCTGCACAGCACCTACAATATGCCACAAGAATTTGTTAAAACTGTAGGTTGATTTAAACACCGCATTGTCCTTTGTGGGAGACTCGTGATAAACTCCAATAATATTTTACATAATAGTATTGAAAACTCACTGCATTCACGACAATCCTTGTAGCATGCGGTTTGAATGAAAGCGTGAAACGCCCCCGTCATTGCATCTATAGTGTATCTGAAGTATGGTCATAATGAACGACCTTTGCCGAGGTGACGGTATTTTGCTATATGATCTCCGTCCACAAACAAACACTAGTTTGCTGTTGTCAACTAACAAACGCCAGTGACTTACTGAATGATATATGTCTGCAAGAAAAAACAGTATTCTACTGTACGATCTCCGTCCCCTAACAAACGCCAGTTTTCCGTTATATAATATCCGTCTGTTAACAAATATCACTATTCTGCAACTTGAATTCCGTGCACAAATAAACATCAATAAACACCAATACACTGTTATATGTATGTCCACTAACAAACATCAAGTTACTGCCACACTGTTGTTCATCAACATGCACTACTATATGTCTTCCGCCTACTAACCAACACAGATATGGTGCTATTTTATATTGGTCCAATCACACAAAACTAAGGTACTGCCATGTGATCTTCGTCCACGTCCAAAACCAGTGTTTTGCTCCATTATCTTCTTTCACCAACAAACATCAGTATATTACTACATGATCGCTATTTGAACTTCTACTAACAAACACCAACATCCTGCTTTATGATCTTGTTCCACTAACAAACATAAATACTGGTATACAGCTTGAATCCTTGATCACTGCTGTATGAACTCCGTCCGCTTTAGAACACCAGCTGATCTAAAAAGTAGAAGTGGTGTTATAAACGCAAAGACCCAGTGTTCGATCAAACACTTCTTCTGACAAATCAACAAATCCTTCAACTGCATGGACGTAATCCAATCTCTACTTTTTCTGGTTGTATTTATAAGGCAATGTGGTTTCTCTTTTACAAGTATCTGTTATCGCAGACCACCGAATCTTTCCAGAATGAATTAATGATAACACTGAAGTCCGTGAAATCAAATATGTCTTCATCTGCTTTATTTGTGGCCGTGAAGTAACAGCATTATCTGTCGTCAGAGACAATTAAAAAGCTACAGTGTAACGAAGGAGTGCATTCTTTCCTCTAGTTACTCTAAACCTTCCTTTAAAATACCGACAGTTATATGTGGTGTTCTGGGAACCATCAGCTGAACCACAACACATTCTGCACACTCACCGTTAGATGTCCTTTATCTGCATCACAAACAGGAAAAACACGCAGTTTCACACACGGACGCACATGTACACAGAGACTCACGGATACTCAGGTACATACAGCTACACACATACACGACTCGTGAACGGTCCAGGTTAGAATATTGATCTTCAGTAACCCATGCTTGTCGTAAGAGACGACTAACGGGATCGGGTGGTCAGGCTCGCTGACTTGGTTGACACATGTCATCGGTTCCCATTTGCGCAGATCGATGATTATTTACAGACCGCCGACATATAGCTGGAATATTGCTGAGTCAGGCGTAAAACTAAACTCACTCACTCACATATATACACACACAGTAACACAAGTGAATATACACAGTTACATACAAGAAAACACATAGTTACACACAGTCACACGGGTTCACACAGTTACACACAGACATACCCAGTAACAAATAAAACACACGCAGATACATACAAGAAACGATATGTCTGCCCACACAAACACATTGATACACACAGTTTCACACAAACACACTGACATACCTAGTAACACACAGTTACATACATGACAAACATTTAGTTACAACCAGGGACATACGGGTAGATACAGTTACACACAGATACATACAAGAAAGTGGACGCACGTACACACATGTTAAACACAAGAACATAGTTTGCCTTTTTGTACCTCATGAACCTTACAAAACATATACAGAACTAATCCCTGTTTAAGTTCAAGGATCGATGTACATAACCTGACAGACTTGATGTCTCTTCTGAGCTTTTAAGCGACATAACGACCGATTTTGGACTTACAGCATATGATAGCAGATTTCCGAAGATCCAAACTTAAAGTTTCACTAATGAAAGATTTGCCAATAAAATTTGCCAATATTATTCCCTTCATGGTCATTGAAGTGGCTGATCTAATTCTGATACTGCTTTCTTCATCAGTGATTTTGTCTGCAAGAAATTGAAGAGTAGGCCACTTGAGTTCCCTCTATGACATTGATTACGTTGCAAAACCAGTGAGATAGCCTCAAGGGCAATGTCTGGTTTCGACAACTCTTTTAATCATTTATACGTCATCTTTGATCGTGTCTTTGACATACAGATGAAAATACAGACATGCAGTGATATTGATCTGTTCAAGGTGAAATACATCAGTTAGATTTATAACTGAGTACTATATATATGATCAAGCAGAAATTTACTTTCAACATTAATACAAAATATCAAAACGATGTTAGCAGAGCACCCCTGCCTGGCCCCACTATTTTCACTCAGTCAGTTGCAAGAGCCAGTCAAACATATGAACAGGAAATATTAAAAAACTAAGTTCAGTTTGAGATTGCTGTATTTTAAGTATATTAAGACTTGCAAATATGGCTGTGTGTTCGTTTTCACACCTTTACTTACACACCAGGAGCTTGTATGATTTTTTAATGTGTTTAAGTACGATGCATGGCCATTTATTTTAACCTATCAGAGGAATATAGTCCCCATTATTCCCCGGCTTTGGCTTTCTTGTCTGTGTTTGTGATTTCTTGTACAAAACCAATTAAGTATAATAAACAATCAGGTTGCTCTGTGTTCCATTGCATGCTCATTGAATACAACAATAAGTACCAGAAAAGCCAGGCCAGTGTTAGTCATTTGTATGGGACGTACTTGTGAATGTTTATTGTGAGGGTATGGTAACAGAGACGAGTTCATTTACAGGTGAAACAGTTGTCATCAGACCCGAGCGTTGAGCATGTCCAGAACTGGCTTCCGTTAATGTGTACCTTCCATAAGGTGTTACAGTGTTTAATTCCGTGACTGGCCCAGTATTTACTTCAGGCACAAACAAGGCAGAAATAGTTCACCCAGTCACCTACTATACACGAACACAAAACTACCAATCTACAGGATGATACGTCTAGAGTAGAAGTTGATTTGTTATCACAGCTGGTTACAAATAGGTGAAATCCCTTGCGGGCGGACCTCTTAATGAAACTGCAATCCATAAGAAATAATTGGTAACTCGGCGTGAAGCAACAAACGTGATTGGCTTAAACAGGTCTGATTGAAGATGGTTGTCAGACACCATTGGCAGCCAGTACTTGGGACAAGTTGTACAGAACATTATTGACAGCACCTCGGGTCCAATAGCTGCATGGTCGATGTCGTGTCTATAACACTATAACAACTGGAAATAGTTATATGCTGGACCTTGAACAGATAGATACAATACTTGAGCCTCATTTGCTGCTTTGAAAGACATTTGATTGCAGATGCTCAGTTGAGCCTGATGAGGCAGATGACGAGGTATAGTGTATATGGCAGTCGTTTTTAACGCATTCTTCCTCCTCGATGAAAAACGGTTTTGTAAAGTTTACAAGGCTGGTAAGGAGCAACCCTGTATATTTGGATTTCTCGTTCTAGTAGTTCTAATAACACGGACCAAACACGCCAAATGAGGTGTTCGGTCATTGGTATGATTACTGAGGGCATTGATCAAAGTATCGACCCAAACTACATCTTGCTATGAATGAAGACGTGCTTCTTGACAAGTGTGTTTGCCTAATAGCGGGAATAATGAAGTACATGAACGTGTTCGACCTCACTACCTTTCTATTCCGCAACATGGTGAAAGGTTGGTCAACATTACAGGGCACTCTTCCGAAGAGTAGACCCTAAGGCTAATACCTCGAACAGTTTCCAGTCCTGAGCAAGAAGGTTGAATATCTTCTGTTTGCTTGTCACCTATCAGAACAAATCTAAGTCTAGTTTCATGTTACCCACGCCGTTTAATAAGTCACCCAAACCAACGGATCTGAGTTTATTTTCCATTCAATTAATTCCCAACACTTTCTCGACATTTTGATAGATTTGCAATCACATCGGCTCATTTAATCCAATCCTACATGATTGCATAGGCCTAAGGGACAAACCTGACTGGAGATACAAGCCTTAACTGTACATTCGGAAGAATAGAGTAGAGTCGTTCAGCTTAGTGCGGGACCGTGATGGCTGTCTGTTGTCTCGTGTTTGTAAATACCGTCTAGACTCCAGTTTTCCACATGACTGCTCCGATGAAAGTCAAGTACCCTGGCAATGGGCGATATGATCGTTTGACGCATTAACATTCAATGAGCAATGTCCTCTTTGACATAGATTCATTCAGCTCCAACAGTTAAGGACACTACAATTGGTTGCTGATACAATTGGACATGAACATGTTAAGGGTAGTTAGAGCTAGCCTCGCTAATCCCCTGACCTCAGTGAGTACAATGATCACATATATCCAGTAAAATACATTGTTATCATAAGAGGCCCGTTCATCATTTTCGACTTCAGAGGTTTGTTGGACGTTGGCACGAAATAATTGTTTTCAGATGAAGATTGCCCCCAATCGGCATGTATAGAAGGCACCTTTTTGAAGGAAGTTAAGCTTTTCGATCATGAAACTTCTCATGTTTTGTGCACTGAGGAAGGTACCTGTAAATCAAAACGTCCTCTTACGATCTGAGTACAACTAACGTCGATCTTTTACGAACGTTTCAGTCCTTCGCTGCCATTAACAGTCACTGCAGATCCACGTGCATACATTTCTGCTTCCACATAGAACACATTAAAACCAGCTTCTCATCTTAGAATTGCTCTTTACCACACCATGGTTGTTGTAGGAGGCGCATAACAGAACGAGGCTTGCTGAGTAGGTTGATAAATGTCTATATAAACCAGTGTTGATCTTGCCAATCACTGCATTGTCTGGTTATCGAATACTGTATCAACTAAATGTTCGGTGATAATACATTCCTCCAGACCATAACACGTTATACGTTTTTTTTATCTTTCAATTTACAAAAGGAATAACAAGGAAACATTTAACATATAAAAATATGGTTTAAGTCTGATTCGAACTCCACTTTAATAATGCTAATAATTCTCCTCACATATTTACGACTTGGTAGGTTACATTATTTCGAGATCACACCTCAGATTATACAACGTGGTGTTAAACGCTTTCTCGTGTGCATAGAAGGGCAATTTGTGTTAAATGTATTCTGACGTTTCCATGGAAACGAGATGTCATTACCTTGTAATATGAATCAGCCCCTATGACGTCTCATCTGTTCAGAAGATAGCACAAGACGCTTCAAGTGTTCCACAGAATCAGTTAATGAAACATGGCAATTTTCAATTTCAGCGGAAACGTAAATCGATGATGAAGTATTGAATTTTGTACATGCTTCAGGCCCCGAACACAGTCCACATGAGAGATGGACCACTCCAACAAAACTTACACATATCATGACAACGTTATACTGACTACGTTTGTGTGGTGCAGTGAGTCCTGAAGATTGTGGCGTTGTGATGCAAGGAGTGGAAACGGTGCAGACTGTTTTCACACAGCCCACATGGCCAGTATAATTAGTTCCGAGAGCGAAAGTCATCAGTATTGCTATGTACATCAGTTTAGAATGTCAGTCGATGGCTGGGTGGGTTAGGTCGCTGACGACACTCAGGTGCCTGACTCTGAGAGGTAGGTTCGAATCGCGGATGGGACTCAACTCTAAAAGTACGACAATTTGTATTTTAATGGAAAAGTGGTATCCTAAATGACACATTTATTGCTTTCTAAACGGTGTTGTGTATTCAACAACTCTGGCGATTAGTGAGATTATCCTATAGTCACAACAAGTGTGATCATGCCACCGTATCTGATGAATCAAACAACTCAGGTTTTATATGATAGATTTTTATAAAATCGGTTGACATGAATCACGGTGAGACCTGGGTTGACCTAGGTGTTAAAAGTACTGTTATGACGTAGATCCTGACAAGAAAGTCATCATTGTACAGGACAAGAGGGCATGTTCCAACTTGATATACATCACGATTTTGTTAAAATGGCAAGGCAGTGAGCGAGTTAATATTTACATATGCACTAACACAGCTAAATTAATAAGCACAGACATATAAATCCCTGTCGACAACGGACAGTAAAACAACCAGAGTATCACAGATTTTAGCATGTAATCACAAAACAGATCTAGGAGTTGCCACATTGCTCACCGGGTCAGGACGTGGCCAGTTGCAACCAGAGTCGTCATTTCTTCCAGCAACACCTGTTCGGACAAATCAGATCCTGGTAATACAAATGGGCAGATTAAATTACAGGTTACTACCAACATCCAATTCAACAGGCAAAGAATCTCACTCCCGTATCTTTTGATATGTTTGATGTCAACATTCGTCGATGAAAGATTAAAATAGTGAGGCATACCCAGGATATTTAACTTTTATTAACCTGTATTTTAGTTAATTTGGGTGCATTACCACAGCAAGTATTCACTAATGTTCATGCCATCTGTTACAACGTTTCATGTTGATTTCTCTTCCAAAACACAACATTTTGTTAATATGTGCTGGACCTACAAAGGCTAATGTGTCACTGTTCGTTATGTATGTTTGCTAATGTAGAACAACCTCTCTATGTTACTTCATTCAATAGCTGCCTTTCAAACTGTACTAAAATGACGGCTGTCATTTACTGCCAGTGCAGGTTTGGTGACGATTATGCATAGACAGTGTACCGGGAAACCATCCTTAGACCCAAGCATGTTAAGAAGTGTTTTAGATGTCAACAGGTCTTAACGTTATAGATATAGGGGTGGTTTCCGTTATTGGTTACTGTTATGTTTCTATTCAAATGGAACATATATGAAGCAAAAACACACAATAAATGGGTCTACATGTGAATAGCAATCTCCAAATCGCAACACATTCGCTTTCCCCATGGCGAAAATGTGATCAATAACTAAAACATATTTAGAAAATAAATTCTCAAGCGGGATACTGATGAACCATGCTGACATATCGAAAGCCATGACACTTGTTTTTAGAAAAAGAATAGACTGGTTGCGTTGAAACAGGTCCTTTTACCTCCAACTTTATTTCGGTTGCATCTCCCAAAAGTTTACATGGTGACGAGAAAGATTACCGCTGTGGTCAGTGGCTAAGGTAACAAAGTCTTGTCAGACCAGAATGATTAGGAACTAAGTCATATGAGTCAGAACAATTGGCCTGCATCATGTGAACCATATCAACTTTGTATCACAGTAGTTTGCATATAGGTTGGTTTTCATTTGACCATCGAGCATTTCGTGTAAAATCCATCTCATTCAGTCAGCGACCTTATAGGATGTAGAACGATCATTTGGTATGAGTGAATTTGATAAACACCGTTGTCAAATCGGTTTCAGCTTGATTCTGAAATATCAGCTTAACGTTCGTGGAATCAGGATATGCTCGTGATCTAGCATTCTGTGAAGACTTAGGAGTGGGAATGTAGTGCTGATGACACCAAAGATTGTGAACGGAGGAACCTGAAACAGAGAAAACAATTTGTGCAGATGACTAAATTTGATTTAACTTGGTTTTATCATCTGTAACTCTGCCGTCATCCTTTGTAATATCTCAGTAGACATTGATTCTAAACACGTTATTAAGTAACTAGTGGCTTTGAATATAATGACACGCCGTTTACTATTTTTTTTCCATTTAATGTCAATGCAATTGAAAAATAAATTAAGGACATTTACTGTAGTATATGTATGTAAATTGTGACGATCCATAAATTTCAGTGATATTTTATGAACTGAGTGTTTAAGGATGCATAATTCTTCACTCGAAATAAGCGTCGATCGGTCCAGCGTCGCCAGTAATGAATAGGTTTGTTTCTATTGGTTTTTTTTCTTTTTATTGTTTTCATTTTTTTTTAAAAATGTTATTTACCATTTATTTACTTGTTTAAAGGTACAGTACATGTGGTCAACGTACGAGATTGATAGGTACAATTGTACTGATATACAAGATTACAAAAGCAATCAATGATATTTCTGTAAAAAACGTATGTACGTATGTATGTACATTATTTTCCTCAGACCTCTTGGTCTGCTATTCATTATATTCATTATTTGTATACCTTGATGCCTCACCCTCCTGTCTCTCCTATGGCTGAAAAGATGAAGATATTATCCCTCAACTGCAGAGGTCTCAAAAAAAATATGAAAAGAAAAAAAGTATTTAATTTCCTGAAAAAGAAAAAGGCTAATATTTATTGTTTACAAGATTTACACTTTACAGCTGAAGATATTCAACATATAAAACAACAATGGGTTTATAATGAATGCTACATAAGTCCCTTCACAAACAATTCCAGGGGAACATCTATCATGTTCAACAATAATTTTGAATTCAAGGTTCTAAATACTATTATAGATGACAATGGAAATTTTGTTGCTCTTTCTGTTAATATTGATGAATTTAATATACTATTATTAGTATCTATGGACCTAATCATGATTGTCCAGACTTTTTTCAAAATATTATAGATGCTACTGAAAAGATTGAAAATGAAAAAATAGTAGTATGTGGAGACTGGAATCTAGTACAAGATCAATCAAAGGACACGTACAACTACAAACACATTAACAATCCCAAGGCTAGACAAAAGGTATTAGACCTAATGGAAGATCTGGATCTTAAAGACCCTTGGTGTGAACAAAAGTTTGGTGAAAGGAGATATACATGGCGACAGCAAACCCCTTTGAAACAAGCTAGACTTGACTTTTTTAAATCTCTCATCAAATGATATCAGCCATTAGACACTGTGATATATCACCTAGTTTAGAATCTGATCACTACCTCATTGAGTTATCACTCACACTTTCAAATATGCCTCGTGGTCGAGGTTTCTGGAAATTTAATAATTCCTTACTGCATGATAGAAAATATGTGGAAATTATTAAATCCACAATAAAATCTACACTTGATCAGTACAAAATCAATGATGAAAATAACGACAATGATTTAACATATTCTATTGATGATCAATTACTATGGGAAACACTTCTATTAATGATTAGAGGGAAGACAATTTATTATGCCTCAACTCAAACGAAAATTATGTTGCATACAGAAAACAAGTTGGAATCAGAATTAGCCTCCCTGGAAATCAGACTAGATAAATCAGATACAGACATAACAAAAAGTGATATACTAAAAGAAATTAACGAAATCAGGACTAATTAAGATGACATTAATGAAAATAAAATAAAAGAAGGGATGCTAGTCAGATCAAAGGCTAAATGGATAGAACAGGGCGAAAAACCAACAAAATATTTTTTGAAGCTTGAAGCCAGAAATGTTTTAAGTAAATCCTTTGTAGAATTAGAAAAAGGTGATGGAATAGTCCTAAATGACCTTGACACTCTATCCAAAGTGGTAAAATCTTTTTATGAAAAATTATATACACAACAAGATGTAAGTCCTATAGATCTAAATGAACTTTTAAAGATATTACAATACCAAAACTAAGTGATGAACAAACAACTAGTATGGAAGGTGAATTAACAAGAGGTGAAGTCTTGACAGCCTTAAAAAATATGGAAAATGATAAAAGCCCAGATCCTGACGGTTTTACAACCGAATTTTAAAAAAAAATTGGAATGATCTTGGCGAATTCTTGATTAAATCTCTGAATTTTGCTTTTCGAACTGGACATTTATCTGTCTCCCAGAAACAGGGATTTATAACATGTATTCCTAAAGGAAATAAGCCCAAAAGGTTTTTAAAGAACTGGCGACCCATTTCGCTTCTAAATATCTCATATAAAATTGTTGCTGCAGCCATTGCCAACAGAATTAAGCCTATTCTTCCAAGTATCATCAATGAAGACCAAAAGGGCTTTATCATTGGAAGATACATAGGAGAAGTAACTAGACTAATTTATGACCTGATGGAACATACTGAAACATATCAAATCCCCGGACTACTCCTATTGATTGACTTTGAGAAAGCTTTTGACTCGGTTGACTTGAAATATATTCTCAATGTTCTCAATTTCTATCACTTTGGACCAGATTTGATTCAATGGGTAAACCTTTTCTATCATGATATTGAATCCAGTGTATTGGTTAATGGCTTTGCATCACCCTTCTTTAAAATAACCCGGGGCTGTTGTCAAGGGGATCCTCAATCGCCTTATATATTTTTGGTTTGTGTAGAAATTTTGGCCTTAATGATAAAAAATAATAGGTATATAAGAGGAATTAAAATTGATAATATTGAATACATTATGTCACAATTTGCCGATGATACGACGATGACACTGGGTGGTTCCGAAAGATGTCTTTATGCTGCTTTATTGTTTTCATTGTTTAAGTAGGGTAAGAGAAAGTTTCGCAAAGTTGCATCGTACCGCATGACATGGAAAGCTGTTTTAAACATTGGTGCTGTGAATTTCGGCAATTAATGAATGAGTAAGGTGTTCTTCTCTTTAAGTAAACGTAAGAAATGATTCAGAAATATCACAGGTTGGATACAACAGGAAGGGGTTTCATATTACCTGGCCATTCTCCATGATGAACGTCTAAACCACCAGGACGCCCCAATTACACCAATGTAGAGTGTTGATATTATTGAATATTCTGTTGAACATTTGGCTGGGCTTACCATGTGCTTGTGACCTGTGCTACCGTTTGGACAGGATTCACTCACGTTTCCGCCAACCTCTTGTGTTACTAATGTTTGGTAATTATTTCTTATGCATGTCCGTGGTATTGTCAGAATCATACAAAAGCCTCTGCTACTGGCAGAGATTCCTTATGAATATGGAAATGGTTTTGTCCCTTTTATTGATGAGTATTATTTATGTTTAACGTTATTTTTTCAAAGGTCAACAGCATTCTCGTAATGTGTCATTATACGAGTGAGAGAGAGAGAGTTTTATTCAGTAAAGGGGCCACAGGCCCATTATACATCAGGTGTACAGAATATACGGGTCGGACGTGTATTTGTAGTGCTCCGTGAAAGTGCTTGAGAAGTGCCCTAAAACGTAAGTCTGGATTTGTAATTTCACTCCAAAAACGTGTACAAGTGTATGCAAGTACGATGGGATGTGATAACGAAACATTTCGAGCCAGAATTGGATGCTTTTTAAGCGTATTTATGGCCTTCATGTCGGTGAGAGCGAGACAAGCCGCCATCCGAGTTCACGGGCTGCACGTGCCAGCGGGACTTAGACTCTATCTTCATATGATCCTGCTCTTGTCGTTGCTACTCGTCCTTTCCAACGATATTGAGTCAAACCCAGGACCACGAAGACAAACAACTATTGAGGGAGAGGTTTGTGATTCCGAAACGCTAAAAGAAATTAGGGATATGAGACGAGAGACACAGAAAAATTTTGAAAAACTTTTCGGTCAAATAAAAAAAATAGAACAGGATGTGGTTACACTAACAGAAGAAAATGAGGAACTGAAAACAACTGTGAAACGTTTAACAAATAAAATTGACCATCTGGACAATAACTCAAGACAGAACAACATAATACTGTACAACATCAAAGAGACATCTGGAGAATCTAACGATGACGTTACAAATAAAGTTCTCGATGTTATAGAGAATAAAATGAGTATCACAGATATAAGAGAATTTGACCGTGTCATTCGCCTTCCTTCGAAGTCACGTGGTGCCAGACCGGTGCTAGTTTACTCTTTTGGAAGATGATGTAAACAAATTCAGATCAAATGAACCTGATTGTAGAATTATAATTCAAGGTGATTTGAATGCACGCACTGGGAATGGATGTTACAAAGATTATATTGTTAATGATGACTCGAGGTATCTCCCGATTGATGATGACATAGATTATATAACCGACGACGCCATCGAACCACGTGCATCACGTGACACTGTGATCAACAAACGTGGCTATGCCCTATTGAACTTCTGCAAAACATTGGACCTGAGAATATGTAACGGCCGTCTATTTCATGATAAAGGTAAAGGTAACATAACATGTTTTGCCAATAATGGACAAAGTGTTGTTGACTATGTGCTTTGTTCGGACAATGCTTTTGAACTTTTTGATGATTTTAAAGTGTCCGATGAAGTTGAGTCGACTCATCTGCCAATAACATTTTCGTTTTCATTGACACTGAATAATAATGAACGTTTCCACAATCTTTCATTTAAAACTAGATATCGATGGAACAATAACTGTTTACTAGAATACCTGCACAACTGGGATGTATTACCACCCGATGTTATAAACCAGTTTCATTCCTTTATTGATAACGGTGATGTTCAAGAGGCCTCGTTACTTTTTAATACGGTTATGCAATCATGTGCCAGTTTCTGTAAATCTCGTGTATTGTCGACAAATAATGTTCCAAAGGGAGACAGCTGGTATGACGGTGAATGCAAGAGTGCACGTGATACCGCTCGGCGCCTTCTGCGTGCATTTCAAGCAAGTAACTGTAAATCTGATAGACAACGTTATGTTGAGTCTGTGTCACACTATAAACAGTTGTGTGCTGTGAAACTGTCTTCATCATTTTCAGATTACACACATAAACTTAGTAACGCACTCTCTACTAAAACAGTAAATTATTCTGGAGAACTGTGAAATCGAAATCATCATTTGTAAACAATAACATTACACCATTTGACTGGATGAATCATTTCATAAGAATGTTTTCAGTCTTCCTATTGTTCAGCCGATGAAGAACACTTCTATATTTTTGTCAATCATTTTGTTGATTCAATCAGTGATAGACTTATTGATTCATCTGTGGACAATGACTATTTGGATAAAGAAATATCCTACCAAGAAATAATTAATGCTATTCATGAAATGCATAATGGAAAAGCACCAGGACTCAGTGGCATTCCAATTGAATTTTTAAAATGCACCTCATCATTGTATTGATTTATTGAAATCTCTTTTCAATAGCATTTTGTCTACAGGTATTTATCCATCTCAGTGGACGTATGGAGTTATAATTCCTTTGTATAAGAAAGGTAAAACTGATTGCCCTGGGAATTATAGACCTATTACACTGCTTGAAGTAACTGGTAAAATATTTTGTAAAATTATCAACAACAGGTTAAACTCTTGGGCTGAAAGGGAAGAATTCTTCGTTGACGAACAAGCTGGGTTCAGGTATGGTTTCCAAACACATGATAATATATTTATTCTTAATGCTATAATTGATAAATATCTTTCACTTTACAAAGGTCGCCTCTATTGTGCATTTATTGACTTGAAGGCCGCTTTTGACTCAGTCGATAGGTGTGGTCTCCTTTACAAACTGTGGCTTGGCAACGTGAAAGGTAATACCTACAGGCTATTGAAAAATATGTACCAAAATGTTAAAGCTTGTGTGTCGATGAGAGATGGTTACACACCGTTTTTTGATTGTTTATCAGGAGTTCGTCAGGGATGCCAGTTATCTCCCTTTCTCTTTTCCTTCTTTGTCAACGATATTGTTGATTGTCTATCTGCTGATGGTCAGAGGGGTATCAATCTAGACTTAGTTGAGCTGTTCATCCTATTGTTTGCTGATGATATTGCGCTTTTTGACTTTACAGTTATAGGTCTGCAAAAGAGGCTAGACAAGCTAGTTTCGTATTGCAACAAGTGGAAATTGAAAATAAATCTTGATAAAAGTAAAGTTATTGTATTCAGGAAGGCTGGTCGACTAAGACATTATGAAAAGTTCCATTTGAATGGACAGTTGCTTGAAATTGTCGCATCATATAAATACTTGGGTGTTCACTTCTCTTCCTCTGAATCATGGTATATTACACAGAAAACTTTGGCTGACCAAGCATGGAAGGTGTTGAATATTTTCAAATCATCGGTTAAGAATTTTTATAATCTACCAATTAATGTTTTGCTCCACATATTTGATGTCAAGGTTCTGCCATTGTTACTATACGGAAGTGAAGTCTGGGGTTTCCACCCGTCGCCATCTGTATTGAATGTACACGATAGGTTCTGTAAACAGGTTTTGGGTCTCTCAAGATACACGCCAAATATTGCAGCTCGTGCTGAGATTGGTCGTCATTCATTAAAGGTAAATCAGTACATTAAGATTGTTAAATATTGGGTTCGCCTCCTGTCTCAAGTTGAGAATGTAATCTTAAATAAGGTATATGAGTATCAGTATTGTCTTGCTGAAAAAGGTATAGATTGTTGGGCTTTTAAGGTGAAATCTCTTTTGTACAGTTATGGTTTTGGCAATGTGTGGGCCAGTCAAAGTGTTGGAAATATCTCTACCTTCATATCATTATTTAAGCAAAGATGTATTGATATAGATAACCAGTTGTGGTCATCTCGTATTATACTTGTTTCGAAATTGGATTTTTATCGCAGGCTCAAAGAAGGTATAGCTTTCGAGTTCTATATCGATAGTGTTAGTGTAAAACAGTTTCGAATCTTCTTAAGTAGATTTCGTTGCTCAAACCACAATTTGATGATAGAGTACGGTAGACATTTAGGTCTTAAAAGGGAGGATCGCCTGTGCCCGCTTTGTATCATACCTAACATAGAAAATGAATATCACTTTTGCCTTGAATGCCCTTTTTTATGGGAAATTAAGAAATGATATCCTCCCTAAATATTATCACATATATCCATCTGAAGTGAAATTAGCCCAGTTGTTTACATCAAAGAATACTTATACTATAAATTGTCTTGCAAAATATCTATTCTTTGCCATGAAAAAACGAAATAAATTTCTTTCAGCCTTCGTACCCACAAATGTATAATTGTGCAGCTCTCATGATGTTGTACGGTGCTCCAATAATTGTATATTCTGTACACCTGATGTATAATGGGCCTGTGGCCCCTTTACTGAATAAAACTCTCTCTCTCTCTCTTATTATACGAGTACAGGTGTCACCACACATTGTAGGTTCGTGTATATTATCAACATGATTGGGCAATTATTTCGGATTTCAAACATATCTCCGTCACTGCAATGAACAGTCAGTGTAACGCTTTACTAATGGCACGCCGCGAAGGGTTAAGCTTCAGGTAGGCTTTCAAAGAATCTCTCTCATTCATTACTAAGCTTTCAAAAAGACCATTGATGTCACAAACAATATTTCACCAAACGCCACATCATTTAAATTTTTGCTGGCTTTTCCTAAATTTAAACTGAGAACCCCATCCCTCTTCTCTAAAATGTACTAAGTCTTAAATGATAAGTTGCTCTCTTTCGCAGCACGAACAGTACCAAATTCACTTAAACGTACTTTAAACAAAAAACAATCAAGCTGTACCAAAAGTCTAGGTACTCAATCTAATTCCTTGTACACGAACTATATACATTTTGTGAAAAATGTATCATGCATGCATGCATTCAATTGTATTACTGTGATTTATTCAATAGAACCTACTCTGGTATTCTCAAAGGTTTTTTGACATGTTTGAAGCACACATTTCCATATCATACTGATCACCAGCGTTGTGATGTAATTCACATTCCCAGTGCTTCTCGTGATTTATATCACAAACGGCTGTGTCTCAACTGAACGTTTTCTTCCATTTATGTGAAATACTAATCCAGAATGTCCATTCGACTCAGTTTAACTCATTACGGAAAACTTGCAAATACGCAGTTTGTATCCCACTACATGTAATTCCATTTGCGCAAAACCCTCAACACAACTACTCCACATACTTCAGATCTAGGATAGACATACATCCCCTCAGTACTACTATTATCGTAGAAGAGTATGCATGAAAAATTATAATGCCCAAAACGTTGATTCCAAACATCTCATCCTGTTTCTTTTAGATTTGACATGACCCGACTGTTTCTGATTTTAACTAAGTTGTTTGATTTCCTCTGATGATTCACAGAAAGGGCTTAATGTTAATGACTGTCTGTAAATGTGCTTAATTCACTCTTGTTCAGATCACGGATTCCAATCATCGAGCCTTGTAAAGACTGTAAATGGCGTCCTACAATAGAACCAGCCGGGTTAACTACTCTGTAAACTACCAGATTGCTTTCACACACCACAACTGCAAGTGTGATGTGTTTTCATAAACCATCCATCATACTCTTCATATGTTCTTTTTCAAGTTCACATTAAATGGGTTATCAAAGCTCCTTTGTGTTTTTCTGAAACGTCAGTCGATTGCTTTATTGATGATACATTCCAAGAAGCCTTTGTCCTAATGTAGTGGTTTGAAAGTTTTTTTCTATCAATTAAACATTTTGTGTTGACGTGGTAGTTGAACCATAAATGTGTTGTTACTGTAACGGTAAAAGAAAAACGTACAACCGAGTTAAAACGTTATATTATGTTTAAAAGGTATAAATGTTCGCGTGTACATATTCTATTTCTTCCTATTCACTAATCGATATTTTGAGACAAACAAGTCACACGTCACCGCAGTGTGCAGCCTCAGTCAACTGAAAGCAAGCTACACATATCTACGATGAGAGCATAAAGATGTGTTCTTCTTGGTTGTCGTTACTTGTGTTATTGTTAGCACTTCTCTTACACATGTAAACATATCTTTGGCAGCTGTGATTCCATAAAACGGAATTAGACTGGTTCCAGCTCGCTGCAGGATATATTACTATCAGGAAACTATCTGCACACAGTTCCCATGTCAATCGACAGAGTCCTTTTGAAAACCACATGCTGACAGTTCAATTAAAGTATTAACCCGTCAGTGGAATTTTCACTTTTTGATGAAATACAGAAAACATATCTAGTCATTGCCATGAACTCAGGGAACAAAGGTAGGGGAAAGGGATGATATCTGTTGTCTGCTTGTTACTTAACAGCCACCTGGACTCTAGACATGATGTGTGGATTCAAGGACCCTCCTCCTATCTTTCCTCTCTATTTTATGAATGGATACATTTATAGCAGGTGCATGATCTAAGAGTAACACTTGTCACTCCAGCCATACATCACGAGTGGATGGCTGATTTAGATGACAGAGAGGCCACATGAGTTGGGAACACAGACTAATTATGATTTCAAAAATTCGTTATTGTAAATACCAAATTAGGTAATGTCATCTGACGCTTTTGCTTGCCTTGTCCAATTTACAACGTGAAATATTATAAAGTGTATTGGAAATTGCGATGTTTCTATAATGACAAACAACACATTTTGACATGTATCCAATCACCTCAGCTGATAAACATGTGCATTCCTGAGGCGTAGGGAACCGCGAATAACCTTTATATGATTTACGTATAGCAAATTTAATAACTGTCTGCTCAAAATGTGTGACAAGTGTTTTTAAGATGGAACAACTATCAATGCAAATGTGTACTAAGATATCTAAAGTATTCTTTCTGAACAGTACCTAAAATATGCCACAAGAATTTGTTAAAACTGTAGGTTGATTTAAACACCGCATTGTCCTTTGTGGGAGACTCATGATAAACTCCAAATAATATTTTACATAATAGTATTGAAAACTCACTGCATTCACGACAATCCGTGTAGCATGCGGTTTGAATGAAAGCGTGAAACGCCCCCGTCATTGCATCTATAGTGTATCTGAAGTATGGTCATAATGAACGACCTTTGCCGAGATGTCTAAGGTGACGGTATTTTGCTATGTGATCTCAGTCCACAAACAAACACTAGTTTGCTGTTGTCAACTAACAAACGCCAGTGACTTACTGAATGATATCTGTCTGCAAGAAAAAACAGTATTCTACTGTATGATCTCCGTCCCCTAACAAACGCGAGTATTCCGTTATATAATATCCGTCTGTTAACAAATATCAATATTCTGCTACTTGAATTCCGTGCACAAATAAACATCAATAAACACCAATACACTGTTATTTGTATGTCCACTAACAAACATCAAGTTACTGCCACACTGTTGTTCGTCAATATGCACTGCTATATGTCTTCCGCCTACTAACCAACACAGATATGGTGCTGTTTTATATTGGTCCAATCACACAAAACTAAGGTACTGCCATGTGATCTTCGTCCACGTCCAAAACCAGTGTTTTGCTCCATTATCTTCTTTCACCAACAAACATCAGTATATTACTATATGATCGCTATATGAACTTTTACTAACAAACACCAACATCCTGCATTATGATCTTGTTCCACTAACAAACATAAATACTGGTATACAGCTTGAATCCTTGAATACTGCTGTATGAACTCCGTCCGCTTTAGAACACCAGCTGATCTAAAAAAGTAGAAGTGGGGTTATAAACGCAAAGACCCAGTGTTCGATCAAACACTTCTTCTGACAAATCAACAAATCCTTCAACTGCATGGACGTAATCCAATCTCTACTTTTTCTGGTTGTATTTATAAGGCAATGTGGTTTCTCTTTTACAAGTATCTGTTATCGCAGACCACCGAATCTTTCCAGAATGAATTAATGATAACACTGAAGTCCATGAAATCAAATATGTCTTCATCTGCTTTATTTGTGGCCGTGAAGTAACAGCATTATCTGTCGTCAGAGACAATTTAAACGCTACAGGGTAACGAAGGAGTGCATTCTTTCCTCTAGCTACTGTAAGCCTTTCTTTAAAATACCGACAGTTATATGTGGTGTTCTGGGAACCATCGGCTGAACCACAACACAGTCTGCACAGTCACCGTTAGTTTTCCTTTATCTGCATTACAAACAGGAAAAACACGCAGTTCCACACACGGACGCACATGTACACAGAGACTCACGGATACACAGGTACATACAACTACACACATACACGACCTGTGAAGGTCCGGGTTAGAGTGAGTGAGTGAGTTAATATTTATCGTCACATCGGCAATATTTCAACCATATCGTGACGAGAACATTTTATAATTATATTAAAGATGAATAAAGGTAGAAATTAATAAACCTGTTGACGAAGAACAGTAAAACTACTAGTGTATCACAGATATCCATTTAAAACTAGCAATTAAATCGAAAATATTAGAACTATAAATAACAATACAATATAAAAACAGTCTGCAGATCGCTAACGACTGAAGGTAGATCACCATACTAGGGACCAGTACATTTGCTTCCTGCATGGACCCTAGCTTGATTTACACCATCCCTTCAGCCGTCAGCAAGTTTAGACAATTTAGCCATAAGTTAAAATAACACATATTCTACGCTTAAAAATAATGGTATGTTTAAATTTACTTTGAATGTTTTGGGACTTACGTACCCCCACAGGAGGACAATAATTTTACAATGCTTCAACCCCCTGTGAGGATACAGCCACTAGCAATCTCACCTGCTCAATTAAACTACCAATTTTAAAATATTTAGCTATTTACAATTCATTCAACAAATCTAATTCTTTTAAAAATGCAATAACTAAATGAGAACTGATATTATTAAAAAGATCCTTCATCGTTCGTGATTTGAAATAGTTATCCCTTGTGATGGAATATTCAATACAGTCAAGCAGGACATGCTTGACCGTGAATCTCTCATCACAAGGGATGCAAAACGGAGGATCCTCACCTTTTAACAGGTATTCATGAGTATATCTAGTATGGCCAATATGACATCGTCGTATGATGACCTCTTCAAATCTGGACTGACAACCCAAGTAGGTATAACCAACATAAGGTTTTATTGCATGTTATTTATTAAGTCCCACTTGAGTGTCCCACTTCTTCTGCATCAGATCGCGGATATAACATTTAATAGCAGCTTTGTAATCAGAGTATGGAATAAGAAGCGGTGTCACAGATTTGTTGCGTGCTGCCTTGGCAGCAAGATCGGCCATTGTGTTCCCAGAAATGCCAACGTGGCTGGGTAACCAACAAAAGACGATGTCGCATTGGCCAGTAGCAAGCTCATTATACAATTCAAGAATTTCTAATAAAAGTGGATCTTGCAAGAAAGATTTTTAATCGCCTGAAGGCAAAAAAGAGAGTCAGAAAAGATTATATATTGTTTATGTTTACGGTGTGAGTTAATATATTTTAAAGCTGTTAATATGGCGTTAGCTTCCGCCGTGAAAATAGAGCTGTTATCAGGCAATCGAGAAGATACTGTTCTTGACCCAATGACAGTGGCACAAGCTAGAGCGCCACCATCCTTGGATCCATCTGTAAATAAGGATTTATATGTATTATTTTTATTTCTTAACTGACAAAATTCTTGTTTATACAGTAATTCAGTAGTTTCAGATTTTTTAAATGTGGTCAAAGTTAGGTCAACATGGGGCCTAACCAACTGCCAAGGAGGAGAAGAAAGAAGACGGGAAGGAGCTATATTTTCTAGCTCAATGCCGGCAGCAGAAATGAATTGTTTAATTCTGTGCCCAAGAGGCGGAACAAGAGAAGGCTTTTTCTTGTATAGATCCTCATAGAGAGGATTCAAAACACAATTAAATGCAGGATTTGACTCATTAGAATATAGTTTAGTTACATACCGCAAGGAAAATTTTACACGGCGTTGGTTAAGAGATGGCTCATTGGCCTCGACGTAAAGACTGTCGATAGGACAGGTTCTAAAAGATCCAAGACAAAGTCTTAGACCTTGGTGATGGATAATATCAAGTATTGTGAGGATGCTTTTACAGGCTCCACCGTATACAATAGAGCCGTAATCAAGTTTCGAACGGATGAGAGATCTGTATAGGTGTAGTAGGGTAGTTTGGTTCCCTCCCCACTTAGAATTTGAAACGACTTTTAACAGATCAAGTGCCTTCAGGCATTTAGTTTTAAGGGATTTAATATGTGGTGGAAACGTTAAGTGTGAGTCAAAAATAATACCCAAGAACTTGGCCTCTTTCACAACTTTGATGGGTTTGCCATTTAGAGATAGTTCCGAGTCTTTATGCGGTTTGTATTTACTGCAGAAATGTATACAATTAGTTTTGGATTTAGAAAATATAAAGCCGTTTTCAAGACACCATTTATCTATTTTGTTCAAACACAACTGCATTTGCCGTTCAATAGTACGCATATTTTTACCACGACAAGAAATATTAAAATCATCCTCAAAAAGTGACCCATCAAGTGAATAATTTAAAACTTTAGATAAACTGTTAATTCTGATAATAAATAAGGTGGCAGACAAAATGCTGCCTTGTGGCACACCCTGATCCTGATTGTAATGATCAGATAGGGTCGAACCCACGCGGACGTCCGGGTTAGAATATTGATCTTCAGTAACCCATGCTTGTCGTAAGAGACTACTAACGGGATCGGGTGGTCAGGCTCGCTCACTTGGTTGACACATGTCATCGGTTCCCATTTGCGCAGATCGATGCTCATGCAGCTGATTACTGGATTGTCTGGTCCAGACCCAATTATTTACAGACCGCCACCATATAGCTGGACGTAACACACGTGAATATACACAGTTACATACAAGAAAACACAGTTACACACAGTCACACGGTTTCACACAGTTACACACAGACATACCCAGTAACAAATAAAACACCCGCAGTTACATACAAGAAAACATATGTCTGCCCACACAAACACATTGATACACACAGTTTCACACAAACACACTGACATACCCAGTAACACACAGTTACATACAAGAAAACATATGTCTGCCCACACAAACACATTGATACGCACATTTTCACACAAACACACTGACATACCCAGTAACACACAGTTACATACATGACAAACATTTAGTTACACCCAGGGACATACGGGTAGATACAGTTACACACAGATACATACAAGAAAGTGGACGCACGTACACACATGTTAAACACAAGAACATAGTTTTGATCCTCATGAACCTTACAAAACATATACAGAACTAATCCCTGTTTAAGTTCAAGGATCGATGTACATAACCAGACATACTTGATGTCTCTTCTGAGCTTTTCAGCGACATAACGACCGATTTTGGACTTACAGCATATGATAGCAGATTTCCGAAGATCCAAACTTAAAGTTTCACTAATGAAAGATTTGCCAATAAAATTTGCCAATATTATTCCCTTCATGGTCATTGAAGTGGCTGATCTAATTCTGATACTGCTTTCTTCATCAGTGATTTTGTCAGCAAGAAATTGAAGAGTAGGCCACTTGAGTTCCCTCTATGACATTGATTACGTTGCAAAACCTGTGAGATTGCCTCAAGGGCAATGTCTGGTTTCGACAACTTCGCGGAGCGTCTTTTAATCATTCACACGTCATCTTTGATCGTGTCTTTGACATACAGATGAAAATACAGACATGTAATGATGCTGATCTGTTCAAGGTGAAATACATCAGTTAGATTTATAACTGAGTACTATATATATGGTCAAGCAGAAATTTACTTTCAACATTAATATGAAATATCAAAAACGATGTTAGCAGAGCACCCCTGCCTGGCCCAACTATTTTCACTAAGTCAGTTGCAAGAGCCAGACAAACACATGAACAGGAAATATTAAAAAACTAAGTTCAGCTGGAGATTGTTGTATTTTAAGTATATTAAGACTTGCAAATATGGCTATGTGTTCGTTTTCACACCTTTACTAAAACACCAGGAACTTGTATGATTTTTAAATGTGTTTAAGTACGATGCATTGTCATTTTTGTTTTGAACCTATCAGGGGAATATAGTCCCCATTATTCCCCGGCTTTGGCTTTTCTTGTATGTGTTTGTGAATTCTTGTACAAAACCAATAACGTATAATAAACAATCAGGTTGCTCTGTGTTCCATTGCCTGCTCACTGAATGCAACAATAAGTACCAGAAAAGCCAGGCCAGTGTTAGTCATTTGTATGGGACGTACTTGTAAATGTTTATTATGAGGGTATGATAACAGAGACGAGTTCATTTACAGGTGAAACAGTTGTCATCAGACCGGAGCGTTGAGCATGCCCAGAACTGGCTTCCGTTAATGTGTACCTTCCATAAGGTGTTACAGTGTTTATTTCCGTGACTGGCCAATACTTACTTCAGGCACAAACAAGGCAGAAATAGTTCACCCAGTCACCTACTATACACGAACACAATACAACCAATCCACAGGATGATACGTCCAGAGTAGAAGTTGATTTGTTATCACAGCTGGTTACAAATAGGTGAAATCCCTTGCGGGCGGACCTCTAAATGAAACTGCAATCCATAAGAAATAATTGGTAACTCGGCGTGAAGCAACAAACGTGATTGGTTTCACCGGTCTGATTGAAGATGGTTGTCAGACACCATTGGCAGCCAGTACTTGGGATAAGTTGTGAAGAACATTATTGACAGCACCTCGGGTCCAATAGCTGCATGGTTCATGTCGTATCTATAACGCCATAACAACTGGAAGTAGTTATATGCTGGACCTTGAACAGAGAGATACAATACTTAAGCCTCATTCTCTGCTCTGAAAGACATTTCATTGCAGATGCGCATTTGAGCCTGATGAGGTAGATGATGAGGTATAGAGTATATGACAATCGCTTTTAACGCATTCTTCCTCCTCGATGAAAAATGTTTTTGTGAAGTTTACAAGGCTGGTAAGGAGCAACCCTGTATATTTGGATTTCTCGTTCTAGTAGTTCTAATAACACGGACCAAACACGCCAAATGAGGTGTTCGGTCATTGGTATGATTACTGAGGGCATTGATCAAAGTATCGACCCAAACTACATCTTGCTATGAATGAAGACGTGCTTCTTGACAAGTGTGTTTGCCTAATAGCGGGAATAATGTAGTACATGAACGTGTTCGACCTCACTACCTTTCTATTCCGCAACATGGTGAAAGGTTGGTCAACATTACAGGGCACTGTTCCGAAGAGTAGACCCTAAGGTTAATATCTCGAACAGTTTCCAGTCCTGAGTGAGAAGGTTGAATATCTTCTGTTTGCTTGTTACCTATCAGAACAAATCTAAGTCTAGTTTCATGTTAATAAGTCACCCAAACCAACGGATCTGAGTTTATTTTCCATTCAATTAATTCCCAACACTTTCTCGACATTTTGATAGATTTGCAATCACATCGGCTCATTTAATCCAATCCTACATGATTACATGGACTTATGGGACAAGGCTTTGGGGAAATAGCCACCTTAATTGTACATTCGAAAGAATAGGGTAGAGTCGTTCAGCTTAGTGCGGGACCATGATGGCTGTCTGTTGTCCCGTGTTTGTAAATACCGTCTAGACTCCAGTTTTCCACATGACTTCTCCGATGAAAGTCAAGTACCCTGGCAATGGGCGAAATGATCGTTTACCGCTTTAACATTCAATGTGCAATGTCCTCTTTGATATAGATTCATTCCGCTCCAGCAGTTCAGGACACTACAATTAGGTGCTGATACAATTGGACATGAACGCGTAAAGGGAAGTTAGAGCTAGCATGGTTAATCCCCTGACCTTAGTGAGTACAGTCAGTTGTTGAACGTCGTTTCTACCGCCATATCCACTAACTAAAAGGTGTGTCGATTCTCACGGAGCTGAGATTGAAAATTGAGTGCACTCTGATACATGGAGCGGATTATTTTTACCACAGGAACAATATTATTATCACAAAGATCAATACTACGGGACAGCTTAGTGGCAGTAGCAATAAGGAATAATAACGATATATGTCCATTCATATGCATGCATGGATATATTTATATGTCCAGTTTTGTCACTGTACATTATCATTGAAAGAGGCCCGTTCTTCGGTTTCGTTGTGTTGGACGTGGGCACTGAATGTTTTCCGATGATGATACTGAAAGCATTCCCCGCTTGATTTGTATGGAAGATAACTTTTCTAATTAGCTTAAGCCGTCTGGAAACTTTTGCATCTCGAAACTTCTCGTGTTTTGTCCACCAAAGGAGAAAAATACACTTACAAGTTGGCCACTACTAACCTTTATGTTTTACGAGCGTTTCAGTCATTCGCTGCCACTGGCAATCACTGCAGATCCTCTTGTAAACAGTTCCTCTGTATTAGATTGTGTACCTTGATATTTGTCGTGACTAATACATCTCTTGTAATTCTTTTATAGCATTGCCGTACCTGGAATTTATGTACTTCTATAAATGAATGTAACTTACTATGAAACGTGACTGTATAGATTCTGGAGAAGATTGTGTAATTCATTCTGAGGCTGTCTAATAAACTCATTGTTTATTCACGCAGGTCTTGTTGTTTGGGGTGGTGGTAGTTGTACCTCTTCCCAATCAAACTGATTCCCTAATATACTCGCGTATTAATGCATATGTAAATTACCATCCCTGAGTGAATTTGTGCATGACAATGGGGTATGACATACTGTTTCCGATGGATTATCCAATCTTACTCAAACCTGACTCAAGTCTAGAAGCAGTGGTTTACATAAAGATAGATTCCTACAAATACCTGTTTGCATACTCCGGGAACCTGGGTACTATATATTCATGTAGGCCGCAGGTGGGGGTTGGGGGGTGGTTGGGGCTGCAACAAGACATGAAGTAAACCTCTGCTTGTGGTCAAGACTAAGGGGATCGAGATGTGGTCGATGATAGCCAAGGTTGAAAGAGTGATGTCCCTTCCACCCAGTCACGCTGAGTGAGTGAGTGCCTAAAGCCGTACGCTAGTTTTACAATATTCCAGCACTGTAACACTGAAGAACACAAGAAATTGACTTCATACAGTGTATCCATGTGTCTTTGACATGACGAGCGAATGCTTTACCCACTTAGCTAGTCCACCGCCCACTCTATCCGGAGTTAACAGTATCAAAGAGCCCGTGGGAGACAAAAGCAGAGCAGGTCAGAACCAGCGCCACACAAACTGAACACTGATCCTATCTCATCTCCAAACGTTAACATCGCATCGGGTCGAGAGGAATGTATTTACGAAACAAAATACCCGTGAAATGGTCTTCAGTAACCCATGCTTGTGGTAGGAGGAGACAAACGGGATCAGGTGGTCAGGCTCGCTGACTTGGTTGACGCAAGTAGATCGATGTCTACACTGGATCCCTAAGGATTTCCACTGTAATTGGTATGTTGAAATATTGTAACTTTGTCGGTCGGTTACATGGCTGTAAAACTATTTATATTAGGCAAAGAATTATTCGAAGACTTTATATGTTCTTCCCATTCATCCACTGGAGTATCCTATCTACCTGTTGCATTGATGTTGTCTACGCTAGAACGGTGCTCATGATATTGATCACTGGATTGTCTGGTCCAGACTCGATTATCTACAGACCGCCGCCGTATAGCTGGAATATTGCTGAGTGCGGCGTTAAACAACAAACCAACCACCAGCTGAACTGAATCACATCAACAATGTTATATTTAAATGCAAATGTGTTATACATTTTTAGATATTGCAATATTAACTTATATGTGCAATGTATATTTTCCCATACTGCAATAGTAGGTTATCATCAGTTACACGACGGCACCACATTAAGAAGACAAACGCAGGTCATGTAAATTATGTGTCATTGTTAGATCTCAGCGAATATGTTTATTCTTCTATTGACACGTGGGTACCGTCTTGAAATGTGAGCAGTAAGCATCGTATATATTTTACTCCTCTTCAAACTTCACGTCTACACCGAGTACGGAACTATAGCAAGCCGTTTTCTCATTTGTTAAGAAATACTTATATCATCAATTGTTTTACAGATGTCTTGAATGAAAATAGAGATATCTTGAATTGAATTGAAGATATCTTGTATTGAATGAAAGACATCTCGAATAGAGATAATTGTAAATATCTCCAATAAAATTCATGATGTCGCGAAATTAATTTAGGATATGTTGAAGCATATTAATGATATCTTGAAACGAATTGCTGATATCTTGAATTGAGTTAGAGATATCTTGAAATGAATTAAGGATATCTCAAACAGAGGGAATGTATACTGATATCGTAATTTGTTTTTAAAGATATCTTGATTTGAATTGGATATATCTTGGAATTAATTAAAGGTATCTTGAAATTGAAATATCTTGAGATAATCTAGATATCTTCAAAAACTTCCGGCTAGATATCCGTAAATACTTCCGGTTCTGTAAAGTAGTGTAGCTAATGTATAACTATTACAGGGAATGTGTGAAACCAGGGATTTCATGAAAACCCTACACGAATTTGTGATTTCGTGAAATCACTGTGACCCCCAGGAATTTCATGTACTAGTATTCCCTGAAATTTCTAGGAATTTCATGAAATTACTGAAATATTGGCTCGGGGATTTCAATAAGTTTATTGAAAAAAGGAACACCAAATGTATAATGCGAGTTCAGAGTTTATGCTGACAAAATTCATTTGTTGGAACGAGGTGTTATGACACTGGCTATTACACTTCAGTTCCGCTTTTAAACAGTTACAACGTCTCGATTTACATTGGTTAGGACCACAGTTACATTTGTGGAAACCCTGACCACCACAATTCGACTCGGAAATCACGGCAGTCCGGAGAGACACTTCTTTGTCCATTGTCACATCATTCCCGAAGCCCATAGTCCCTAGTATGGTGGCCTACCTTCAGTTGTTGGCAATCTACTACCTGTTTTGTTTGAGGAGCGGATGAAGCAGAAGCTCAAGATACACGCATTTAAAGCAGCGATAACATGACCTCGGCACCCCGACTCAAGGTAGTAATTAGCCTAGAGTGTCATCAGTAAATTGTTAAAGTTTTCAACTCCTAAGAACTGAGGGATGAAATGAGACTCAACAATAAATTGTCAAAGTTTCAAGCTACAAACATTAATTTCATACATTCACTGATATCCTAACAGGAAATGTGTGTAATGGAACACCATGAAAATCAGTAATTTCATGACATCCCTTGAAATTTGAGGGAATACATGAAATCCCTGGGTTGACATACATCATTTGTTGACTGACAGTGCTATCAATGTTTCGTCAGCTAAACAACACCTCCAGACTGCTTTATCCAATTTACATCGCCTTCAATTGGCGAGGATGATCACATTTCCAGGCAGAGGAATACATACTGTGGCATGACATGAATCAGGTGACCGGATAATGTGCGCACATAACTTGATAAGCGCGCAACGTCAGCAGCCAATCAATGTGGAGCAGCATTAAAACAACGTTTATGTCACCTATCAATGAAGACACAATGAGTGAGTGAGTGAGTGGGTCAGTGAGTGAGTGGTGGTTGAGTGACTGAGCGTCTGCTTTACGCCCCATATGGTACAACTCCGCCGTAACATTGCTGACAGGTAAAATTTGAAACTCCGCCGTAACATTGCTGACAGGTAAAATTAGCCGTGACACTCCTTGAGATACATAACAGATGTACTCGACAGCGGAAACTCAGTTGATGCTATCAACAATTACTGTCACATAACCGCGTAACGGTTTGTGCGGACATAGCGTCATCCATTTGTTGTACATGGTCACCCGCCATTTTGGAATCGGAAGTATTTATGGATATGTAGCCGGAAGTATTTGAAAATATCTTGAAATCGTTTCCCGTCCTTTCCTTTTATGTTAGATATCTAGAATTGAATTCAAGATATCTTGAAATATTTTCTAATACATTTATGTCACTGTGATCGTAATTGTTTTATCGTAATATGTTCTTGATATCTAAATAACACATATCAGTAATTCTATTTTGGATATGACAAATTCATCAAAAGGTATCTTCAATTATTCACAGATATCGTTAAAACATTATTGATATCTTTGAATAAAATACAGATTGTTTTAAACAATCGAATATATCTTTAATTTCTTAAAAAATGTGAAAACGGCTTCCCATACGGAACGCTGCTTATCCCTTAAGCTCCTAAAATATAACGCTTTCATTATTAACACATGAACGATAGAGAGTGAGTGAGTGAGTTTAGTTTCACGCCGTACTCAGCAATATTCCAGCTATATAGCGGCGGTCTGTAAATAATTGAGTCTGGACCAGACAATCCAGTGATCAACAGCATGAGCATCGATCTGCGCATTTGGGAACCGATGACATGTGTCAACCAAGCCAGCGAACTGACCACCCGATCCCGTTACTCGCCTCGTACGACAAGCATGAGTTACTGAAGATTCATTCTAATCCGGACTTTCACGGGTGAACGATAGAGAAGAGTTCATACGAGATCGCCTGGTACAAAACGAATGCTAAATACAAAAGCGTAAAACCACTTCATTATTGTGGGGTAAATACAATTGCATTTTCGTGCGAACGTACGTAGGTAGGTAGGTTTATTTAATTCCTCCAGATTTAGAGATACAAAATAAATTGAATATTAAAAGCTTAATTTATGATAGATTAATTAGAGTCTTTAAAGAGTGAAACTGGACCAGTTGATCTCAGAGACAAACTGTGTGTGTGATTAACCTGTTTTAGGAGCGCCGAGACTTTCTTCATTTTCTAGACTTGCATGGGCTTTCTTGGATATTTGTTTGTTTCAGGGTCTGTATGACAGACTTGTGTAGGAAAGTGCTTGTTTTTGTAATCATTCCAACGATGTACGGTATACGATTCTACATTGAAACGCTCATCTAACGTTCAGCAATTCAGAATATATGCAACCCACACCTAGTGAGCTATACCGTGGAGCTATTCCCACAACAACCCGAGCCTCTATCCATCACAACAGACTGCAGAACTGGCATAAAACGAAACATTTTCACGTTTAAACTTTTTATGTGAGATCTAATTCAAATTGCTTTTCATGGTATGAATATACACAGAATCCTATTTTTTACAATCATTTAATCTTGGTCACAGAAATTGCATGGATGTGATAAAGAACTGCTACCCATCGTAACGGAAAACAATGGAGGAATACAAAAAAAGCACTGAACTCCGTGACATATTGTGACAGTCAACTCCACTCTGCTGTGATTTTCATTCGGCACGTCTTCTCCAAGAAAATGACTATAACCTCGTACACATGAAATCTCTAACAAGAGCAAAATCGACTGCACGAATTGGAACTAAATCACCAACTTGATACCAGGTGTTTCCGAAAAAACAGAGCGTATCCCGTCAGACGGGTGACATCTGTGGAGAACACATGCAAACAAAAAACAGTGTACTGGTAACCTGAAAAAAACATGAGGCATCTGAGGTAATGAAACATGGGAATTACATATTGTTTGTCACTGACAACATTTTGGGAAACCCTCCCATCTCGTTGATTAAAGTCAGTATAAACACTAGTGTAACTTACAGTGTGAAGGCGTTAACCTTCTGAATAGCCCTAATCATCTTTCATAATGTTAGTCAAATCTGCATAGAATGCTACTGGAGAGACTAAATAATGAGTGTATTAGAACATACAAACGCTAACATTGTCGCCTACCCGCAGGAGTCCCAACGGAATATAAATACACACACGCACGCACACACACACACGGCACCCGTGAAGGGCCACCTCCTCGTGGTGGGTGCTGGGTCACGCTAAGCGCCCTTCAACCCCCCGTTGTGGACCCGGGGGGGGATATTAGGTCCACCAACCCGTTTGCCGTGGGTTGCGCCCCTGTGTCGGTGGAGGACGGGATTCTGGTGGTTGAGGGCACTGGTTCCAGGAACAGTGTTCCTTTGCCCAATACACCACTTCGACCCTTACTTCACCTAGACGGGTGGTAGAACTGGCCCGGTTCTACCAATCGGCTGGTCACGCCAAGCCCTGTGGTAAAATTATGTACCTTTTCAATATCATTTACCGTTGATTATCATGTGATACAATTTTTAAGTCTTGGCGAATTTTTGGAACTCTGAATTTCAAATCCACAATTTCATGACTGTTTTTGCCTAGAGTCTTATACCCAGAAGGCGGTGGCTCATGGGCCAATCTGGTGGAATAGTTACTTTTTGATTATTCTACTTGAGTATATCATCCGGGTATCCTTGGTGCTGCAAGTCGGAGGTCCGCTTGTTTTAGCATTGTCCTTGTGATACTCCGTGGTGGGTGGGGAGCTCGGATGACGAATCAATATAACCTCAACATGGAATACGAAACCCCCCCTCCAAAAAGACCAAACGTCCACTTGATACTGACGATGAACCGAGACCTTCGCCACAAACAGAATATTGGCCACGTTTTCTTGTTGTTGAGACAAGTGACAAGACACCTCTTAAGCTCAACCCATTTGCAATATCAAAGGGTGTACAGGGCATAGCTGGCGAGGTTAAAAACATCAAAAGATTGAGATCAGGCTCTTTATTGATAGAATGTAGCAAGAAGCATCAATCTGATAACCTCATGTCACTCACTTCGTTTGTCGGTGTTCCAGTTTCAGTCACGGAACACAGAACTCTCAATACCAGCAAAGGAATAGTACGTGATAGAGATAAATTGTTCACAGACATGACTGAAAGTGACATAGCATTTGAAATGAGAGATCAAGGCGTGATATACGTTAAACGATTCTCAACCAGGAAAAACTCTCAAACTCAACTGACTAACACTTACCTCTTTTCCTTTTCATCGCCAATTGCCCCCAAATCAATTAAAGCAGGCTACTGCAATATCAAAGTTGACATTTTCATTCCTAATCCCTTACGATGTTTCAAATGTCAGAAGTATGGCCATGGTGTCAATTCCTGTACAAGACCTGTCACATGTGCACACTGCAGCGAACAAACTCATACTACTGAAGACTGCAACAGCGATATTAAAAGGTGTACATATTGTTCAGGGAACCACTCATCCTATTCCAAAGACTGTCCCATCTGGAAACAACAGATGGAAATCAATAAGATCAAAGTTTCCAGAAACATTAGCTTCTCTGATGCTAGGAAACTTGTACAGTCTGCTGAAGTTACAGATTCATATGCCTCTGTTGTTAGGTCAACTGTTACTCAGGCACCCACCGTAACAACTAAATCTATAGACTGTCAAACAGATCTCACGTGGATCAGCACAGAAGCACCCCAGATTTATACCACTGAACAGGAAACACAAACTTCTGACTCAATTTCAGTCTCTCAACATCACTCTCAAGTTCAATCACAGTCGTCACCTCTTTCTCAAGAACCATCTTCTCAGTCAACTCAAAGGTCTCAATCTACGACAAAAATTCAACAAATCGTTAAAAACAAGGGCAAACCGACGTCAGATCACTCAAAGCAACAAAGTGGCAGAACCCCAAAAGGGTCAGACGATAGAATTAAATTATATAACAAATATGGGTCCCTTGAGGACATGGATGTCTCCGAAAACGTCCAACCAAGGGCACACAGTTTGTCGCCCTCCAAAAAGGTGCGGGGTAGATCCCCTATCAATCCACCTAAAAGATAGGTTTTTCAAAACATATCGTGCAGTGGAACTGTAGAGGACTAAGGACCAACTTTAATGAAATACAGCTAATTGTCCAAGATTTAACACCATCAGCATTCTGTCTGCAAGAGACGTATCTGAAACAGACAGATCATTTTAACTTACGCCAGTTTCAAGCCTATCATTATTTTTCCCCTCCAGGTGATAGAGCCACTGGAGGTTCTACTATCCTTATCCGACATGATGTTATTCACAGCCCTGTTACACTTAACACTAATCTCCAAGCTGTTGCAGTGCGACTTACTCTGGGTGTAGCATTTACGTTATGCTCTCTGTATATTCCACCTTCATCAACACTTCAGCTAACTGATCTTCAATCACTCTATGATCAACTCCCGAAGCCATGTGTTATCATGGGTGACCTAAACGGTCACAACCCACTCTGGGGAAGTACTACCATTACTACTAAAGGTAAAATAATTGAAGACTTCATTTCCAATAATGACCTGTGCATATTTAATGATGATTCAAGCACCTATCTGCATCCTGCAACTGGCACTTACTCTTCTTTGGATTTATCTCTTGCAGATTCTAACGTCCTGAATGAATTTGATTGGTCTGTTCATAATGACCTTTGTGGAAGTGACCACTTCCCAACTATACTTTCAGAAATAACTCCATCTGATTCTCCATCGTATACAAGATGGAACTTTTCGAAGGCAAACTGGTCTTTATATCAAACTTTATGTCAATCTAAATTACGACCTTAATATTTCAGTGATATAACTGATCCCATTCAAACCTTTTCTGATGTTTTAAATGAAATAGCTGATGAGTGTATACCCAAGTCCTCTACGACTCCACATGTACGAAAACCATGGTTTAATACAGATTGTAGACAAGCCAGAAAAGCGAGGAAAAAGGCAGAGCGTTATTTTCGCCATCATCCAACTGTCCATAATTTAAATAAATTTAAAATACTCAATGCAAAGGCGCGTCGTACCTTTAAACAAAACAAACGACAATCTTGGAGAAATTATGTCTCCAAAATTAATTCGCGCACGCCAATGTCTAAGGTTTGGAACATGGTTCAGCGAATAAAAGGCAAAGGTTCAAAATCAGCTGTACACCATCTTAAAGATGGTGATAACTTGATAACTGATAAATCTGACATTGCAAATAAAATTGGCGAAACCCTTGCTAAGCATTCATCATCGGCAAATTATGTCCCTGAGTTTCAGAGATATCAGAAACAACAGGAAAAGACAAAACTTAATTTCGAATCAAATAACGGTGAAGATTATAATGAAGTGTTTTCATTACATGAGCTACATACTGCTCTTGAGCAAGCTCATGACACTGCAGCGGGTGATGACAATATACATTACCAGCTACTGAAACACTTACCGGAACCATGTCTGATGACACTTTTAGATATATTTGACAAAATATGGACGTCTGGAGAATTTCCTCCTTCATGGCGTAATGCCATTGTAGTCCCAATACCAAAACCTGGCAAGGATCATACAGATCCGTCTAATTACAGACCGATCTCTTTAACTAGCTGTGTTTGTAAAACCATGGAACGTATGGTGAATAATAGATTAACTTGGTATCTTGAAACCAATAACCTTATAACCAATATTCAATGTGGTTTCAGGAAAAATCGTAGTACCATTGATCATTTGGTACGCTTGGAATCCTTTGTTAAGAATGCTATGGTAAGTAAACAACATGCTGTATCAATTTTCTTTGATCTTGAGAAAGCTTATGATACGACCTGGAAGCATGGCATTTTGAGGGATTTACATGACTTTGGTTTGAGAGGCCGTTTGCCTCTTTTTATATCACGGTTTTTGAAAGACAGACAATTTCAAGTCCGAGTGGGTTCAACCCTGTCTGATCATTACAATCAGGATCAGGGTGTCCCTCAAGGCAGTATTTTGTCCGTCACTTTATTTAGTATCAAGATTAACAGTTTATCCAAGGTTTTAAACGATTCCATTGATGGATCACTTTTGTGGATGATTTTAATATTTCTTGTCGTGGTAAAATATGCATACTATTGAACGGCAATTGCAGTTGTGTTTAAATAAAATAAATAAATGGTGTCTTGAAAACGGTTTTAAATTTTCCAAATCCAAAACTAATTGTCTACACTTTTGTAGAAAATATAAACCGCATAAAGATCCTGAACTATCTTTAAATGGCACTCCCATCAAAGTTGTTAAGGAGGCCAAATTCTTGGGTCTAATTTTCGACTCCCATTTAACTTTTTTACCACATATTAAATCACTTAAAGCCAAATGTCTGAAGGCACTCGATTTGTTGAAAGTTGTTTCCAACTCAAAGTGGGGAGGGGATCAAGCTACCCTCCTCCACCTGTATCGATCATTGGTCCGCTCGAAACTTGATTATGGCTCCATCGTATATGGTGGAGCCTGCAAAAGCAACCTAAAACTACTTGATTCTGTCCACCACCAAGGCCTAAGACTTTGTCTTGGGTCCTTTAGAACCTCTCCTATTGATAGTCTCTATGTTGAAGCAGATGAGCCTTCTCTTGCACAACGTCGGATAAAATTATCCTTACAATACCTTACTAAACTATATTCTAGCGAGTCTAACCCTGCATTTAATTGTGTCTTTAATCCCCTCTATGAGGATTTATACAACAAAAAACCTTCTCTTGTTCCGCCTCTTGGGCACAGAATTAAGCCTTTCATTTCTGCTGCCGGCATTGAGCTGGAAAATATAGCTCCTTCCCGTCTTCTTTCTTCTCCTCCTTGGCAATTGGTTAGGCCACAAGTCGACCTAACATTAACAGCATTTAAAAAAGCAGAAACTAATGAATTACAATATAAACAAGAATATCATCAATTAAAAAGTAAATATAATACATATAAATCCTTATTTACAGATGGATCCAAGGATGGTGGCGCGGTGGGATGTGCCACTGTCATTGGATCCAGAACCATATCTTCTCGTTTACCAGATAACAGCTCTATTTTTACAGCAGAAGCAAACGCCATATTAACAGCCTTAAAATATATTAAAAAACACCCTAAATATCAACAATATATCATCTTTTCTGACTCACTTTCTTGCCTTCAGGCTATTAAATATATTTCTTGTAAACATCCACTTTTATTAGAAATTATTGAATTGTATAATGAGCTTGCAACTGGCCAATGCGACATCGTCTTTTGTTGGTTACCCAGCCACGTTGGCATTTCTGGGAACACAACGGCTGATCTTGCTGCTAAGGCAGCCCTCAACAAATCTGTGACACCACTTCTTATTCCTTACTCTGATTACAAAGCTTGCATTAGAACTTACATCCGTGATCTGATGCAGAAGAAGTGGGACACCCAAGTAGGTATTAATAAACTACATGAAATAAAACCTTATATTGGTTACACTCACTTGGGTTGTCAGTCCAGATTTGAAGAGGTCATTATGCGACGATGTCGCATTGGCCATACAAGGTATACTCACAACTACTTGTTGAAAGGTGAAGATCCCCCGTTTTGTATCCCTTGTGATGAGAGAGTCACAGTCAAGCATCTCCTACTTGACTGTGTCGAATTCTCCATCATAAGGGATAAATATTTCAATGTTAAAACTGTTAAGGATCTTTTTAACTCTGTTCATGTTCATTTACTTCTTGGTTTTTTAAAAGAAATTGATTTGTTCACTGATTTTTGATTAATATGCTCTGTAAGTAGATGTATTTTAATGATTGGTAGTTTAGATTGTTAACTTAGATTGTTCGTGGCTGTGCCCTCAAAGGGGGTTAAAGTACCGTAAAATTATTGTCCTCCTGAGAGGGTACGTAAGTCCCAAAACAGTTCAAGTAAATTTCAGTCTACCAGGTTTTTAATCGTAGTATTTTTGTCATTTTAATGTCTGGCTAAATCTCAGTATAAACGCCAATGGCTGAAGGGACGGTGTAAATCCAGCTAGGGTCCATGCAGGTAGCAAAAGTAATGTAAGCCCCCATGGGCCTTAGTATGGTGATCTACCTTCAGTTGTTGGCGATCTATAGCCCATTTTTACATTGTATTGTCTTCTTTAATTGGAATATTTTAGCTTTGTTCGCTAGTTTTATATGTATATCTGTGATAATCTAGTTATTTTACTGTCCTTCGTAGGCAGGCTTTTATAATTTACTATTACTTACTATGTGTACCAATTAATTGTTCTCGTCACGATATGGCTGAAATATTGCCGATGTGACGATAAATTTTAACTCACTCACTCACTCACTCACACACACAGACAGACAGACAGACAGACAGACAGACAGACAGACAGACAGACAGACAGACAGACAGACAGACAGACAGACAGATAGATTCTGATGAACTGTGACTGAGCACTTTCTATATGTAGAGAAAGATAAGAAAGGGCCGCTTTACTGATAAGTTAAAAAGAGAGGGCAGTACAGTTCAGGTCTTTTTCGTACTGGTATCTCAGGAATGACACAGTGCATTCTATATCTTCTTCTATTTCTCTGTTACACAGAGGCTGCTCCTCTTATTTCCAGTCCTTGGGGTAAGATTCAAGGCATAACTAAAACCACACCAGCCGGCAAGACGTATAACGCGTATTATGCCATACCCTATGCTCTGCCTCCTACTGGGAAACTCCGGTTCCGAGCTCCGAGTCCACATCCAGGGGTGAAAGGTGTCTTCCAAGCCTTACGATATGGCCCGGTTTGTACTCAGTTACATTTTGGTTTCGGCTCTCTGAACGTCCCCTGGAGCGAGGACTGTCTGACTTTAGGTGTCCATGTTCCAACATCTGGAGGTTCAGCCAAGTCTGTGATGGTGTGGATCCATGGTGGTTCCTTCAAGTCAGGCGGTGCTCCTCTGTACGAGCCGGCAAAGCTGGTGACAGAGCAGGACGTCATTGTGGTGGTTGTCCAGTATAGACTGGGTGTGTTTGGATTCCTCTCAACAGGCAACGCAGAAGCTCCAGGTAACTTTGGTTTGTTGGACCAGGTTCTGGCATTGGAATGGGTTCAGAAAAATATTGCATCATTTGGGGGAGACCCTAACAGTGTCACCATTGTCGGGGAGTCAGCGGGGTCAGCGAGTGTGTCCCTCCATACACTGTCTCCAAGGTCCAAGGGTCTGTTTAAAAGAGCTATAATGCAGAGTGGAGCTGCCACAGCTTACTGGGCGAATGACGAAACATACAGAGAAAAACTTTACAGCGTTTCATCAGCAGTGAATTGTTCTGGGAAGGCAACAGACAAGCAGACCGTCGCCTGCCTGAGAGGCCAACCAGCTAGTGTTCTGCTCAGTGCGACGGATCGTCAGGATGCTGGGCCTGTTGTTGATGGATATTTTATGCCCAACAACCCTGGTGCTTTGATCAAGAATGCAACATACCTCTCAGATCTTGGGTTTTATGATGTGGACACAATGCTGGGCGTCAATAACAACGAAGGCGGGCTGCTTCTTGAGAACGCGGAAGCTTTCGACAGACAAGACAACACGTCCACTGCTAAAACACTAAACTACATTTTTGTCTATGACAACAAACTCATTCCCAAACTCCTATTGTCAACGTATGGGCAGTATGACGCCCTTTTGGCTGACGTCATATCATATGAGTATACAGCGCCGCGGACAGAGAACCAGAAACTACTTGACATCAATGCTGTTTTCCACACCTACGGCGACGTCTCCTTTGTAGCCCCTGCAGTGGCATATGCCCGCAGACACTGTGACAAGGGAAATCGTGGCGGGACGGGCAACACCTATTTCTACTACTTCAACCATTACCCATCATTCGCTGCAGGAAGTGGCACACACGGCATGTATCATGCATTCGACCTCCCGTATATGTTTGGTCTCAGTTCAATATCAGTATCTCTCTTTGGACTCCTCGGCCCCATCACTCCGGAGGAACAGACCCTATCAAGTACATATGTGAACTTCCTGGCAGAGTTTGCTAAAACAGGGTACGTATTTCAAGAATTACTGACAGTTGCGCACTAGTTATACATTATCTATGAATTCTACCAACATGTATTTACAATTGATAATACACAAATTAAATAGGCTTCACGCTAAACACTCGATTAAAGATTATAATATTGATATTAATTTTGCAGTAGAGTTCTACAAAGGCAAATGGCATGTCCGTTACAGGAATGGGTCAGTTTTGAGCAACAGTAACATATGACAGACACTCACGAATTGATTCCCTGTGCAGATTGAAGCTAATATTTCACGCATAACCAGCAAAAACACATGTTGGCCATGTTAAGAGTCTCCAGAAGGGACATCACTCAAAACCCAGGATCAATAACACCTTATCACTGGCGCTTTACAAGTTTGTGTCCTCAACTTTTATGTGTAAATTTCACATGTTTTTAATATTCGGCATAGGATTAATGGCATCAGCGTAAAAATGTAATTCATTGGCTGAGTTCATAAACACAACGATAAATAATAGTACTAATTTGGTCGTAGAAATCCAAGTTCAGCCGTACAGCAGGACCTCGGGAGTACATGGACGCAATTTGACTCCCAGGATGAAACCTACCTCTCCTTCACCACCAACATGACCCTGGAGCATCACCTGCAGGCTAAACGTGTCTTCTTCTGGCTCCAGCTGATGCCGGAGCTCTTCAAGCTGGAGAGGGCTAAACTCGCGGCTCCAAGCACCGGACACCAAGGCACAGGCATATTGGTGGGTTGACTGCAACAATCTAATAATAAACTCGCTGAATGACTGTATGATTTATGAGTTTGTATGTTATGTGTGTCCGCATCATCTTGCAGTATTTGATGAACTGTACCAACAGCGAACGACGAATACACTATTAGGTCCATCTTAGTTGGTAGTGGGACATAGAAATGGTTACAGGGTATAACCTCTTACAAGACTTGGGACATATCTCTCACGTACTCATCACACACCACAGTCGACCATTTCTGACACAGAGTAAAATACGCAAATAGTGTCAGGACAAATGGACCTATTTCTGCAGATATATAATTATCGAGTTGGAATCCCTGTCTAGGTTGCATAAAACCGTAAATATGCTGGTGTCCCTGCTGAGCTGTCAACATAGTTCGGTTTCCTGAAACTACCAGGCGAATTTAAATGATTTATTTTATCCGTGTCCTTGTTTTCAAGGAAACCCATGTTACGACCCTATGCCGAAAAAGTGAAAATCAACAACCTCGAAATATCAAATCAGATAGAAATTATCATTGTTAGCCAGTCGAGGCAGATAAAACGAAGTCCACCTTGTCTGACATGCGGACTATCTATGTCACCACCTGTTTCTTTATCAGTGGGTAACTAACAGCACAAACACATGTTCGCTCCCACATTATCTAGCTCTCAGGAACCCCGAACTTTGATCAAGTACATTAGTCCCTCAAATAAATTCAAAATATTCTCCAAAACCGATCTATGTTTTAAGCGGGTACACAAGTATAGAATCCTTCATATCTAAAAGTAGATTCTCTCAGCTGCCTTGAAATATTGTTAAGTAGACGGAAGTAAACGCCACTCGTGTCTTCCCGTTGCCCGTATCTTTCACGGTGTCCGTCAGGGGATCGTAGGAGCTCTTCACACAGCCGTCGTCGTTTACATGATGTATAACAATTGTTCAGTGTAAACGCAAACGCCTGCTAGTCAGATTACTGCAGGATTACTTCAGTAGAGGAAGACACATCTCCCATTTCACACACAATTCCTACATTTAGGAATGGGTAGAGAGTATATTTATATAGACTGTTGGATCATGGCACCCAACAACACACTGTCAGTCTGGGGCGATGAGAAAATCATGACCCTGAACGCTCCCATAATGACCAACATAAAGTGAGTGAGTGAGTGAGTTTAGTTTTACGCCGCACTCAGCAATTTCCAGCTATATGGCGGCGGTCTGTAAATAATCGAGTCTGGACCAGACAATCCAGTGATCAACAGCATGAGCATCGATCTGCGCAATTGGGAACTGATGACATGTGTCAACCAAGTCAGCGAGCCTGACCACCCGATCCCTATAGTCGCCTTTTACGACAAGCATAGTCGCCTTTTTTGACAAGAATGGGTTGCTAAAGACCTATTCTACCCGGGATCTTCACGGGTCCCCAACATAAAGTGGTCGCCATACTTCAAGGTCAATCTGTTTGAACTGAAGACATACCATGAAGTCATAGATGAAATTAAGACGACGAGGAACACAAGAAAGTGTAGTTGTGAACCGGAGAATATATCCTGTATACCCCGCTGCCAAGAAAACAGACTGCACGCGTTTTCCTGAACCTGAGAGTATATTCCTTACACCCAAGTGCGAAGCAAACAGGCTGCATGTGTATTTCTGAGGGGAGAGTATATCCTTCTCGCCCCACGTTAACCTTCTCAATAGACGTAATCATCTTTCATAATGTTAGTCAAGTCTGCATAGAATGCTACTGGAGAGACTATATAATGAATGTATTAGAACATACAAACGTTAACATTGTCGCCTATGGGCACGGAAATCAACGTGTTCCGGCGCTATGTGATACCGAGTAAAACTTATAATATATATATTCACATTTACAGATTCACTTTGTGTCAGTTCTTTAGATTGTGAAACTTCCAGCATACGGATCTCCTTGAATAGAGGTTCACACTTCATAAGCTTTCACTAAGTGGAAAAGGCTGTTGATGGTTTATAAATTAAATGAGAATATAATTTCATGTAGTAAACACACTATATGTTGGCCAAAGTATTGTAATATTGCGTCGGGATTTTAATTTCACATGTATTTGTGTCAGATTCTTAATAAGAGACGTACAGTATTATTATTTTTAGATGGACAAAGGCGTGTTTTAAAAGTAGATCTTGCATTCAATTTGTCTATTACTGTAAAAATAAGATATAGTTTACTGTGAACCGTGACTGAGCACTTTCCATGTTTGGAGAAAGATAGGATAGACCCCCTTTACTGATAACTTAAAATGAGAGTGCAGTACAGTTCAGGTGCTTTTAGTACTGGTATCTCGGGAATGACGCAGTGCATTCTATATCTTCTTCTGTTACTCTATTATGCTGAGGCTGCTCCTCTTATTTCCAGTCCTTGGGGTAAGATTCAAGGCATAACTAAAACCACACCAGCCGGCAAGACGTATAACGCGTATTATGCCATACCCTATGCTCTGCCTCCTACTGGGAAACTCCGGTTCCGAGCTCCGAGTCCACATCCAGGGGTGAAAGGTGTCTTCCAAGCCTTACGATATGGCCCGGTTTGTACTCAGTTACATTTTGGTTTCGGCTCTCTGAACGTCCCCTGGAGCGAGGACTGTCTGACTTTAGGTGTCCATGTTCCAACATCTGGAGGTTCAGCCAAGTCTGTGATGGTGTGGATCCATGGTGGTTCCTTCAAGTCAGGCGGTGCTCCTCTGTACGAGCCGGCAAAGCTGGTGACAGAGCAGGACGTCATTGTGGTGGTTGTCCAGTATAGACTGGGTGTGTTTGGATTCCTCTCAACAGGCAACGCAGAAGCTCCAGGTAACTTTGGTTTGTTGGACCAGGTTCTGGCATTGGAATGGGTTCAGAAAAATATTGCATCATTTGGGGGAGACCCTAACAGTGTCACCATTGTCGGAGAGTCGGCGGGGTCAGCGAGTGTGTCCCTCCATACACTGTCTCCAAGGTCCAAGGGTCTGTTTAAAAGAGCTATAATGCAGAGTGGAGCTGCCACAGCTTACTGGGCGAATGACAAAACATACAGAGAAAAACTTTACAGCGTTTCATCAGCAGTGAATTGTTCTAGGAAGGCAACAGACAAGCAGACCGTCGCCTGCCTGAGAGGCCAACCAGCTAGTGTTCTGCTCAGTGCGACGGATCGTCAGGATGCTGGGCCTGTTGTTGATGGATATTTTATGCCCAACAACCCTGGTGCTTTGATCAAGAATGCAACATACCTCTCAGATCTTGGGTTTTATGATGTGGACACAATGCTGGGCGTCAATAACAACGAAGGCGGGCTGCTTCTTGAGAACGCGGAAACTTTCGACAGACTAGACAACACGTCCACTGCTAAAACACTAAATTCCATTTTTGTCTACAACAACAAACTCATTCCCAACCTCCTAAAGTCAACCTATGGGCAGTATGACGCCCTTTTGGCTGACGTCATATCATATGAGTATACAGCGCCGCGGACAGAGAACCAGAAACTACTTGACATCAATGCTGTTTTCCACACCTACGGCGACGTCTCCTTTGTAGCCCCTGCAGTGGCATATGCCCGCAGACACTGTGACAAGGGAAATCATGGCGGGACGGGCAACACCTATTTCTACTACTTCAACCATTACCCATCATTCGCTGAAGGAAGTGGCACACACGGCATGTATCATGCATTCGACCTTCCGTATATCTTTGGTCTCAGTTCAATATCAGTATCTCTCTTTGGACTCCTCGGCCCCATCACTCAGGAGGAACAGACCCTATCAAGTACATATGTGAGCTTCTTGGCAGAGTTTGCTAAAACAGGGTACGTATTTCAAGAATTACTGACAGTTGCGCACTAGTTATACAGTATTATTATTTACAATTGATAATACACAAATTAAATAGGCTTCACGCTAAACACTCGATTACAGATGATAATATTGATATTGATTTTGCAGTAGAGTTCTACAAAGGCAAATGGCATGTCCGTTACAGGAATGAGTCAGTTTTGAGCAACAGTAATATAGGACAGTCACTCACGAATTGATTCTCTGTGCAGATTGAGGCTAATATTTCACGGATAGCCTGCAAAAACACATGTTGGCCATGTCAAGAGTCTCCAGAAGGGACATCACTCAAAACCAAAGATCAATAACACCTCATCACTGGCGCTTTACAAGTTAGTGTCCTCAACTTTTATGTGTAAATTTCACATATTTTTAATATATGGCATCAGCTTAATAATGTAATTCGGTGACTGAGGTAATATGCACCACGATAAATAAAGTACTACTTTGGTTGTAGAAATCCAAGTTCAGCCGTACAGCAGGACCTCGGCAGTACATGGACGCAATTTGACTCCCAGGATGAAACCTACCTCTCCTTCACCACCAACATGACCCTGGAGCATCACCTGCAGGCTAAACGTGTCTTCTTCTGGCTCCAGCTGATGCCGGAGCTCTTCAAGCTGGAGAGGGCTAAACTCGCGGCTCCAAGCACCGGACACCAAGGCACAGGCATATTGGTGGGTTGACTGCAACAATCTAATAATAAACTCGCTGAATGACTGTATGATTTATGAGTTTGTATGTTATGTGTGTCCGCATTATCTTGCAGTACTTGATGAACTGTACCAACAGCGAATGACGAATACATTATTAGGTCCATCTTAGAGGGTAGTGGGACATAGAAATGGTTACAGGGTATAACCTCTTGCAAGACGTGTGATAGAACTCTCACATAGCCTTCACATACCACAGTCGACTACTTCTGACACAAAGGAAAATACACAAATAGTGTCAGGACCAATGTACCTATACCTGCAGATATATCATGATCGATTTGGAATCCCTGCCAAGGTTACATAAAACCGTAATTATGCTTCAGTGTATTGACTGACGCGGACACACCACAAGCCAATGCTTGATCATTGATTGTCCTATATGTATAACTGAACCCTTCTGTCCCTGCTGTGCTGTCAACATAGTCCGGTTTCCTGAAACCACCAGCCGAATTTAAATGATATCGTTTCCGTATTTTATCCATGTTCTGCTTTTCAAGGAAAAGGTGAAAATCAACAACCTCGTAATTTCAAATCAGACAGAACTTGTCATTGTTAGCCAGTCGAGGCGGATAAATCGAGGTCCACCTTGTCTGACATTCGGACTATCTTTGTCACTACCTGTTTCTTTATCAGTGGGTAACTAACAGCACAAACACATTTTCGCTCCCACATTATCTAGCTCTCAGGAACCTCGAACTCTAATAAAGTACATTAGTCCCTCGTATAAATTCAAAATATTCTCCAAATCCTATATACTTTTCAAGCGGGTACACAACTATAGAATCCTTCATATCTGAAAGTTTAGATTCCTGCCTTGAAATATTGTTAAGTAGATGGAAGTGAACACCGCTCGTGTCCTCATGTTGCCCGTATCTTTCACGGTGTCAGTCAGATGATTGTAGGAGCTCTTCACACAGCCATACATACCAATTCTTCAACGTAAATACACGCATCATATTCTGTTGAGTGGCTGTGGCGTTGAATCTACTATACACTTTAACTGAGCGACTTCCCACTAGGTCAATGTTCTGTCTGCCCTTCACCTATGACCATCCTGTTTTCAAGATCTTCCCACCAAAATTGCTGCAACACTAAACTGACTGACTGAGTTTAGTTTTACGCCGCTTTTTAGCAATATTCCAGCAATATCACGGCGGGGGACACCAGAAATGGGCTTAACACATTGTGCCCATGTGGGGAATCGAACCCGGGTCTTCGGCGTGACGAGCCAACGCTTTAACCACTAGGCTACCCAACCGCCCCGCAACACTAAACAGTGTTGGAAGTTCAGTACGGCAATTAGCAGACATTAACTGATACTTAAACCTATTTCAATCACCTGTTACAGCGACATTATGTGTCTGTGTAGGACAGGATAGAGTAAAGTTTGCTTTCTATATGCAAATACAGGCAAGGGGTACGGAGACAAATTAACCACGATATACATCATCACAATTAGAAGTACATTATACAGTAATGATAATATTATAACACAAATATAGTTTCCAGTGTAATTGCTTTATGTTATTAATTAAAACGTTGTTTAACAGGGCTGAACAATCAGAGGGTGAACTTTTTACAATTAACTTACTGTATTGCACACAGAGTTGTATGTGACCTGAAAAAAGAACACTGTCATTCCTTCAAGTCAGTCTCCTGAAATCACTTTATCTTGATGATATAATATGTATAACGCGTGGGAATGAAATACATATATAAGAGGAAGACTCATCCCCCAGTTCACACACAAATCCTATATTTATAAACAGGTACAGAGTATATAGACTGTTGTATCATGGCACACAATGAGGCACGTGTATTTCCGAGCCTGAGAATAAATCACGTATACCCAACTACGACGAAAACAGAATGCACGTGTATTTCCGAGCCTGAGAATATATCCCGTATACCCAACTACGACGAAAACAGACTGAACGTTTATTTCCGAGGCAGTGAATAAATCACGTACACCCAACTACGATGGTTGGTCGCTTGGTTGTTTAACGGAGCACTCAGCAATATTCCAGCTATATGCCGGCGGTTTGTAAATAATCGAGTGTGTACCAGACAATCCAGTGATCAACAGCATGAGCATCGATCTACGCAATTGGGATACGATGACAAGCGTCAACCAAGTCAGCGAGTGTGACCACCCGATCGTGTAAGTCGTATCTTACGACAAGCATGGGTTACTGAACTACGAAGAAAACAGACTGCACCTGTATTCCTGAGTCTGAGAACATTTTCCTTATACCCTACTACGACGAACACAGGATGCAGGTGTATTTCTGAGTGGGAGGGTATATCCTTCTCACCCAACTCAGAAAAAAAGCATACTGCAGGTGTATTTCTGAGTGGGAGGGTATATCCTTCTCACCCAGCTCAGAAAAAAAACATACTGCAGGTGTATTTCTGAGTGGGAAGGTATATCCATCTCACCCAACTGCAGGTGTATTTCTGAGTGGGAAGGTATATCCTTCTCACCCAGCTCAGAAAAAAAGCATACTGCAGGTGTATTTCTGAGTGGGAGGGTATATCCTTCTCACCCAGCTCAGAACAAAAACATACTGCAGGTGTATTTCTGAGTGGGAGGGTATATCCTTCTCACCCAACTGCAGGTGTATTTCTGAGTGGGAGGGTATATCCTTCTCACCCAACTCAGAAAAAAAGCATACTGCAGGTGTATTTCTGAGTGGGAGGGTATATCCATCTCATCCAACTGCAGGTGTATTTCTGAGTGGGAAGGTATATCCTTCTCACCCAACTCAGAAAAAAAGCATACTGCAGGTGTATTTCTGAGTGGGAGGGTATATCCTTCTCACCCAGCTCAGAAAAAAAAACATACTGCAGGTGTATTTCTGAGTGGGAAGGTATATCCATCTCACCCAACTGCAGGTGTATTTCTGAGTGGGAAGGTATATCCTTCTCACCCAGCTCAGAAAAAAAGCATACTGCATGTGTATTTCTGAGTGGGAGGGTATATCCTTCTCACCCAACTCAGAACAAAAACATACTGCAGGTGTATTTCTGAGTGGGAGGGTATATCCTCATATGCCCTTTATGATGTAAGATACAATCACTCATATGCCCTATATGATGTAAGATATTGCTGGCTTCTGATACTTCAATGAAATTTACTCGACTTATAACAAGCTAATGAGAGCGACAAAATCCTTTCCCTATCCATTAGAAATGTCTGCCCAAAGCAGAGTCGATTGTACAATTCCGACTATATCATAAGCAATTCTGAATCACTATCAGTTAGTGATGATGAAAGGTGTTCGTGAAATGGTGAGGGGATCTTGCCCCACAGGGGGCACTCGTCATTAGCATATGCAAAACACGAGAACATAATAGTACACGTAAAAATAGGGCGTTACATCGGGCATCAAACGCAATATCCTCACTTAACGAAGTACAACAGTTCGCCTTTATGAAGTGGTTTCACTCGGATATGATAATCACGCATTATTGTGATTATGTTTATTGAAAGAGGAAATAACCCGTGGTCACTCAGTATTACTTGCCCTCAGTAGTTGAAGAGTAGTCTGTATAATCTGGTGGCATTATTACTCTTGATTGTGAGCGGAAGGTCGCGGGTTCCATCCCCGACCGCGTCATACCAAAAGACGTTAAAATATGGTACTTGTTGGTCCCTGCCTAGCGCTCGGCATTAATGGGTGCAACAATGACTGGTCGGCTCGGAGTCAGTATAATGTGTCTGAGTGGGGTATTCATGCTTCACTGCGGCATGGTATCTCAGTGGGCTAGCACTGTAAACCAGCTTTAAGTCTGGGCTAGCACAAGCAGCCACACATACACATACACACGCATGCACGTCGTCATATGAGCGAAGTATTCTCAAGCACGACGTTAAACCCAATTTCACCTCACCTCACCTCTCAAGGTTACACGTTGATATCGTAGGCCCTCCGAAGAAAACGGCAGATGGATATCAGTATGTCCTCGTCGTCTGTCATACAGACCCTGAAGTAAATATATGCTTCAGAAGAAATCCCACGCAAGTATAGACAATGTGGCAAGTCTAGATTTCCATAGCTTCAGATAATTATAAAGAAGTTGAAATTTTACAAATGTTTGCATGTAAACGATTTCGTGGGGTTAAATCATCTTGTCAGGTGAGAATGTGGACGTTATCCAATGTATATTTTTACTTATAAAAGGGACGTTGCTTATTGGTGTAAAATATGCAATATGCCTGACACGAGATTTGTGAAATTTTTTTATGAGTTATTAGTTCTAGATGGTACCAAGGGGAAAACTAACTGGGTCGCTAAAATCAGACATATTCTCTCAATTTAGATGTTCTTCACCCTGGCTTCGAATTTAAACTGGTAGATATGTTAAAGAAACTAAAATTGACAGATTAGGCCTCGTGTGCAAAAAACGATAGATTGAAGACGAAAACCGTTTTTTATTAGTATGTACCAGCATCTAAGGTCTCTACTTTTGCCAAAGAAATACAATTTGAATCCTACTGTACATCTTTTCCACGTCAGTTCCACATGATAGGTACACTTTTGTTACAGATTTCTTTACAAGGCACAAAGCATTCTCCACACGAGTGACCTCACCTAAACATTTTCTATACACAGTGTGTGTAGAACATTCCCTGTGAATATTTTTCGATCAGAAAACATGGCTCTGTCTTAGTACTTCAATCAAAAAGACATTTTCACCTGTTCGATGCAGCATCAATTAAAATTCCACATATAGTGCAGACAGAACCTTTGGATTTTGGAGAAAATAAGTAACTTTAGATCCAGTTGTCCAGCCATAGGAATATCAAGAGATGATACTCTTAGCTGGTATCCCTGCTTCCTCTCAAAATAGATTTGGCGACACTTGATACTCATTACCCTAAAACGGCCCACGCCACTGACAGTGGCACAAGGAGGTGTTGGGGGCAATAAATATTCCTGTCACAGACAATTTCAGCAGTAATGGCTGATAAGGACCTTCGTACATGTTGTGAAATTCCAAGAAATTATCCCTCTGCAGATTTGTTTAGTCTCTGAAAATGAAGAAAGTCTCAGGGCTCCTTTTCATTATATTTTATTTTTTTCACTTTGAGTTTTTTTTCTGTAAAATATGTTCATTTCAGAGAATAGTTGTTAGTCTATATGTCATCGATGCGTGTGCTTTCTCCAATGGGTGGAACTACTTCACCTGAGGACAATGCAAGCAACTGAAGTCGCGAAAATCTTGTACAATGAGGTATTTTGTAGATACGACTGGCCACGGGAACCTCTCACAGATAGAGCACAGAATTTCAATTCCCACTCATCGTATCATTGTAAATACGACAACACAGGGAATGTAGCTTTCTGCCGTATATTCTCCGGGCCAGAGCCCAACTGCCGAGCTTCGTTCAGGCCTCCCAGGATATCCCATGGCCGCTGACCCTGTCGGGTCATCAGCCGGTCATCCCGGGAGTCTCCGGCAAGTACATATATTAATACATTATTTCTATTCTACACAAACACTAGTTCTTCTACGTTGTCTACTTTGTTACACAATACAATACTTATGTTTATTCTACAATATTTATAATAAGCACACTTACATGTACACTCATGCCAATAATGGTTGTCACTCCCTTCAATTTTTTTAGTTGGAGAGTTGGTGTGGGGTGGGGGTGTGAGGTGTGTGGGGGTTTGAGTGGGGAAGGGGGCCGGGGTGACAACCATTATTGGCATGAGTATATACATAACCATTAATTCATACATCTATAATATTATCTATAACATCACTACAATATTACTGTAGAGTTTCTCAAGTGGCCGAAATCAAAGACAATGCATATAATTTAGTATCTGTTGACAAGCTCCTTAAGACAGTCAAACGAGTGAGTGAGTGAGTTTTACGCCGCTTTTACCAATATCACCAGAAGGGTGGGCTTCAACAATTAGGCTATCCCGTCGCCTCTTATTAACTAGCAACAAAGTTTGGTGTAGTAGTTGTGGATGTAGCAGGACTAGTGTTATGTGCTGTTTCAGGCTGCACACTGCAATACTTAAGGTGTAAATAATCGAGTCTGAGCAGCATGTGAATCGGTCATTTGGGAGCCTGATCATCCAAAACGTTAGCGAGGGTAGCAGAAGATGTAGTCTAGCCTGTCCAACAGTAGCAGTTAGGCTAACAACTAGTCTTCTGAAATGAACAATCTTACAGTTCATGATAAACAAAAATATAATGAAAAGGAGCCTTGATACTTTTTCATTTTCAGAAGATGTGGAAATCTAGACTTGCCACACATTCTAGACTTGCATGGGCCTTCTTGGATAAACTTGTTTCAGAATCTGTATGACAGACTACAGTAGCAGTCTGTGGCCGTTGTTCGTTTGAATGTAAGTAATAGTAGTGGCACCAGTTATGATTTAGGGACTCTAGTAATCCAGACGGTCGATGCGACAACTTGAAACCAATTACAATCAGCAATATAACAGCGCAACGTCAGAGTTCATTAGACCAGACAACGAAACAACAAGCAGATTCCGCAGCCACGGATATTGCGACCGGACAAAGTATGAATGGTTTTCGTCAGCAAATCGACGTCCTGCAAACAACCCACTGTTCTGAAGTCCTTCCGAAAGCACGCTGACTATCATCTATTTAATCACGTGAGTCTATAGCGGCATCCAATCTGTTATTGATGTTAATGAGTTCTTCTTATGGAAAGACAATTTCTTAGTGCTATGCCACTGAAGGTAATAACATCGTACAAGCCTATCACCCGTGGAGATCCGGGTTAGAATTGATCTTCAGCAACCCATGCTTGTCGTAAGAGCCAACTGAAGGGAGTGGGTGGTCAGACTGGCTGATTTGGTTGACGCATGTCATCCCTAAGGTTATCCACTGTAAGTGGAATGCTGAAATGTTGTAACAGTGTAGGTCACATGGCTGTAAAAGTAAAAGTATGAGGCAAAGAATTATTCGAAGACTTTAAATGATCTTCCCATTCATCCACTGGAGCATCGTATCCACCTGTTGTACTGTGTGCGAGATGCTGCCTACCCGTCAGAATATAGCTCAGAGATAATGGAGAAAGCTCTGAGATCAAGGGTAACACGATACGTTTATTTACAGAACAAAACTACATTGAAATACGGCAATTTGGAAACACGGTCATATTGTATTGCCAAGGCAATTATGAACAGATGTGGAATCCCACTTACGTGCCGCGGGGGGTACACTGACTTGAGACACTCACATGGGGAAGGTGGAATCAGACATATGGTCCGGATTCCACAAATATCAGACAAGACGAATATTGGCTGTGTTTTCTCTGTTAATGCGAAACAGTTGCATTGCTTGGTACGTAATTTAGAGCACTGACGCAGCTAATTAATTACCTGGCTTTAGTAACTTCATCTGTTCGAATGTGTCTGCCTTGTGGTGCTCTAGGTCGGGGAACGTTGAAAGTGTTTGCGAATAACATCGCGTTTTCCGTAATTTGTGATAGCTGGATGGTGAATGAGTATGCTTAACCCCGCATTAGCAATGTTGCAGCTATTCCGATAATGATACCCGATAATGTCCCATGTAAGGATCAGACTTCAAGGGTTCACCCCCACCTAATTCCGTGTGAAGTGTTCGGTTTCACATATAAATTAATACAGGTTTTATTTGGGAGGTGACGTTATAAACATTTAATCTGTCTTAAATTGATAGGCGACAGTTTGTTTTCGGCTAGAATGACAACATATTAGCGTGGAGATTTTTTATAATATTACCCTTTTTTTAAGGCAGTGGTCGATTAGGGGGGTCGGGAGAAAAACCAACTGTCTTACATGTCTTCCATCATCTTCATCAAGACAGATAGTGTAAGATATCACTGTGTGATAACGCTTTGGTTGAGTGCCTCCCTACAAGAATCAACACACTGGGTACTTTCATTCATGGCGACCCGGCACATCGTTACGTGCAGCTCCATCTGAACGGCATTAGTGGACAATCTTGATGAATGGGAACCATCCAAATATGTCGGATAGATAAAATAGTTCAAAGATAAGCACCGGGGCTACCGTGCCGATCTTGTTTGAGAACATAACACCCCTCTCATTAACCCCCGACCAATCTTTGGCGGCACATTTTGACGACATGGAGTGCAATACATACCATCCTTCTCACGTTGGGTGAGGTGTACCCCTAGCTAGCGCACGCGCTCACGTGCGAGGCAATCGCAGACTCTCCTTCCGGTTGCTGGTATGTTCTGAACTGGGCCAAAAGTAATTGAGACGATTTTAGTTAGAAGTGAAGCTTTGAAACTGTGGCGGTATCGAGTACTTCACCTACATCACCCTCTACCGTAACTGTTGCCATATGATGGGGCGCTGACCAGAAACAGTAACCTTCAAAAGCAGGAAGCTTTAAGGAACATTACATGAGAAGCCGGATCCTAAATTTGTGGAATTTGTACAAGAAATGAGTGGTAAGATAAATATTCTCCTCGCATGTGTGCTGAGTGCATGCTCCCTGGTCACAGCGGACCTGTATGTGTAGCGGCGATGAGGAGGATGTACACAGCATTCTACCGCAGGGAGGGGGGCCAATATGTCGCCCCCATCTGCTTTCACCCTGTTCATAGTGATCTATGTTTTGACATTAACACAAATATTGTATAGTATCTTAGACAGCTGTGTGTGCTGGCAGTGCCTGGGATCTGTCTTCCATTATGGGGGCAACGTAAACAGTGTGCATGATGATCTTTGGTACAGAAGAACGAATGATGAATTGACATTTTACCCGCATGGATAACGATAATATGATAGTCTGTTATGTTTAATTGCTATCTGTTTGATATTTATCAGTTTCATACTTTCGTGAAGATGTTTTACACTTAGTGTGTTTCGAAGCGTGTCAAAATGTGAAAATGATATGCGATAATATACTGATAGAGGTAATGAGTAAATTAACATACTGTTATTTTTTTGTAATTTACTTTTATGCAATTTCTTATTCTGTGCTTTTGTCAGTATGGTATGTATATGATCTGACGCTTTGTTTGTTTGTTTAACCTTACACCCAGCAATATCCCAGGTGCATGACAAGTCATTATACCCGTCTATATACAGAACTAGTTCGGGATTTTCCCATTATCGTATGGTATATTGAATAGAATAGTCAAACCTTCGAGTGATTAAGTTGGTAACGGGAAAGGCTATAACCTCACCACCAGTTGTCATTCAGTGATGAATGGCGCTACTTCCGTGACGTCATGGTGTCTCAAATCAACATTATCCACGATACACTAACAGGCAGCGATTGCAGTTTGATCTTGATGATAACTTCATACAAGGTATATGATAAATTAGTAACTGGTAGGAACTGATTCACAGGGATGGATTTGTATCAACACACATATTGTACATGTCCTACTACTGGACGGAATGTCGGCGCACTAGTCCTTGCAGACACTGGACCACATTATTTTCACTACTGTCTCGCCCTCCCTGCACTGCTAGAGGCCTAAATGAAGCAAGTCTAGATTTACCCTGGCAATGAATCACTGGGGCTCCTTTTCAATCAAAATCGGATTACTATCACAATTACATTTATTCAGGGACTAAGCGTTAGGCTAAGTACGTACCGGTGTCTGGTTGTGTCCGGTGTGATATTTTGATTCAGTCTGCCATGTGATCTTTCATAAAATGTCATACATCCTTTCTTAAAGTTCAAAAATGGTATTAATTATCAAATGATAACCCATGACCTATGGTATAACAGTAGTTTCAGCATTGGAGGAAATATTTGTTTTATTTTTCTTGTCCGACTGGGCACTTATCGTTTAACCAAGTCAGTGTATATTTGTGGGTCATCGTCCCGGGCAGCAAGGGGGTATAAACTTTCTCACAGTCCTTAAACCGCATCATTTACGTTTCGCCTAGTCTGTCTCATAGTCCCTGATACGCATTATTTACCTTCCGCCTAGTCTGTCTCACAGTCCCTGAACAGCATCATTTACCTTCCGCCTAGTCTGTCTCACAGTCCCTGAACCGCATCATTTACCTTCCGCCTAGTCTGTCTCATAGTCCCTGAACCGCATCATTTACCTTTCGCCCAAACTGTCTCACAGTCCCTGAACCGCATCATTTACCTTTCGCCCAATCTGTCTCACAGTCCCTGAACCGCATCATTTACCTTTCGCCCAATCTGTCTCACAGTCCCTGAACCGCATCATTTACCTTCCGCCTAGTCTGTCTCACAGTCCCTGAACCGCATCATTTACCTTCCGCCTAGTCTGTCTCATAGTCCCTGAACTATATCATTTACCTTCCGCCTAGTCTGTCTCACAGTCCCTGAACCGCATCATTTACCTTCCGCCTAGTCTGTCTCATAGTCCCTGAACCGCATCATTTACCTTTCGCCCAATCTGTCTCACAGTCCCTGAACCGCATCATTTACCTTTCGCCCAATCTGTCTCACAGTCCCTGAACCGCATCATTTACCTTCCGCCTAGTCTGTCTCATAGTCCCTGAACCGCATCATTTACCTTTTCGCCTAGTCTGTCTCATAGTCCCTGAACCGCATCATTTACCTTTTACGCCCAAACTGTCTCACAGTCCCTGAACCGCATCATTTACCTTTCGCCTAGTCTGTCTCATAGTCCCTGAACCGCATCATTTACCTTCCGCCTAGTCTGTCTCACAGTCCCTGAACCGCATCATTTACCTTCCGCCTAGTCTGTCTCATAGTCCCTAAAAAAGCATCATTTACCTTTTGCATAGTCTGTCTCATAGTCCCTGAACCGCATCATTTACCTTTCGCCCAAACTGTCTCACAGTCCCTGAACCGCATCATTTTCACCTTCAGCCTAGTCTGTCTCATAGTCCCTAAAAATGCATCATTTACCTTTTGCATAGTCTGTCTCATAGTCCCTGAACCGCATCATTTACCTTTCGCCCAAACTGTCTCACAGTCCCTGAACCGCATTATTTACCTTTCGCCTAGTCTGTCTCATAATCCCTGAACCGCATCATTTACCTTTCGCCCAATCTGTCTCACAGTCCCTGAACCGCATCATTTACCTTTCGCCCAATCTGTCTCATAGTCCCTGAACAGCATCATTTACCTTTCGCCCAATCTGTCTCATAGTCCCTGAACAGCATCATTTACCTTTCGCCCAATCTGTCTCATAGTCCCTGAACAGCATTATTTACCTTTCGCCCAATCTGTCTCATAGTCCCTGAACAGCATTATTTACCTTTCGCCCAATCTGTCTCATAGTCCCTTAACCGCATCATTTACCTTTCGCCTAGTCTGTCTCATAGTCCCTGAACCGCATCATTTACCTTTCGCCCAATCTGTCTCACAGTCCCTGAACCGCATCACTTACCTTCCGCCTAGTCTTTCTCATAGTCCCTGAACCGCATCATTTACCTTTCGCCCAATCTGTCTCACAGTCCCTGAACCGCATCATCTACTTTCCGCCTAGTCTGTCTCACAGTCCCTGAACCTCATTATTTTCCCTAGGCTAACGCTTAGTCCATGAATATAATTTTAAAAGTAACAAATAAATCCATTTAAATTGAGAGGAGCTCCAGTGAGATGGTAGATCCTGAAGCTGGGGAAAGCTAGACTTCGTTTAGGACTATAGCATTGCAGGGACGTCTAGGCAGTAGTCACATTAATGTGGTTCAGGGACTGTGACACAGACAATATTTCCCTTTCGCCCAGCTTTTTCTGAAATGCTAAAGCTCTAAGCAAGTCTACATTTCCTTAAGTTCCCATCCAATTGGGCTTCTGTTCAATATTAAAGGAATTATTTGTTCCTGTCAAGATTATATGTATACGATGAGCCGAGTCTGTTCTGAAATGCTGAAGCTCTAAGTGTTTATTTGAAGAGGCGTGCTCTGTAACTATTATCACCTTTAGATCTGATAGTGTGGTTTTGTTCCTATCCCACTGGGGCTCCTTGTCAATCTATCAGGAATTATTTGTTTCTGTCAAGATGCAGACGGGAGCCGAGACTTTTCTGATATGCTGAAGCCCTAGATTTCCTCAGATTCTGAATCGCACTGGTGCTCCTTTTCAATTCAAAGGAACTATTTGAAGCACTCATTTTTTTTTTATGTTCGGAGGCTCAACGATAATCTACAGAGGGTTCCGACCCCAAGGTAACCGGGATCGGCCAGTATGTAACAATGTATATTAGGTCTTGCGGGATTCATATTCACTTCGTTTAACTTCATATGAACTGCACATACGCGATTGAAGCAAGCGTTTGATGTTATAATGGATCAGTTAGTTCAGTTCAATTTATGCCAGTGTTATTTTATTCATGATGCTCTGTCACCAATATACTACAGTCTCTACTACAATCAGTTTGGGACAGTATCTTGGCATATTTTATCTCCGCGTTCCTAAAGCAGATTCTCCTACGCATTGCACTGTGTGTGATGCCTTTCCCATCCGCCAGAGGGCGAGAAGGTGCTCCGTTAACTGGCTCTCGGTACAGAATGTCAGACAGAACGCTATACGTAAAGCAATAGTTGGTGCACACTCGAAAACATAAATTGTAGTTTTTTGCTAGCGGCAGTTGTGCATTGATGACGTAGAACAACAGTGAACAGTTTGGCCTTTAGATAATATCTATCTAGTTGCCATAGAAACGGGTGTATTTTAGTTGCGCAAGCCCACATTCGACAAGCAAGAAACCTAAGATGGTAATTGTGTCTACGTATTGACTAGAAAGGGTATGTAAATATTTCATTCTCTTTTCAACCAACCTCCTGTACCAAAGTCTCGTTGGCCTGCTCAAAAAATATTTATAACAACAAAACAGGGATCCATTAATGCATATTTTATGTACATGATTATATGATAATCTACAGCACCCATTAAAACCTGATGAATTTATCATGAATGATGTACAGCTAGGATTCACCCACAGTGTATTTTCGCAGAATGTTTCGATATTATAAATTGTCCTCAAATTTTCCGGGAAGTGGAACCTTTTTTTCTTGCTTCCATATTTTTGACTCTCAGCATGGCGCGAGACGGTGATAAGCTTGCATCCGTCGAGCGCTCATGTAATGTTGACCCTCAAGCACACTGCCTGCTTTGAGGTAGGGGGCAAAGGCCAAGTTGATTTTCAGATGACTAGCGCTGTACTGCCAGTATCAGATGACTGGTAACACCGTGGGTATTTATGGGTTATGAATGCTGGGGCTGGCGGGATGGGAAGTTCAGTGAGAACGTAGACGCGCTGAGAATAACCCACAAGGAATCATAGTGCAAGGTGAAATTTGAACCGAAATAGCTACATCTTTACGGAATTGCACCATGTCATTGAAATCCAAGTGTTTAAATTCTCCTCAGTCTCCTCAATATAAACAAAACTGTACAAATACTCCTCGAATCAGTGTATTTATGTATCTATTCTTTCTGTGATATGCTCCAGAATTGCCATTTACGTGCTGAAATGAAGAGGCTTGCTTTGAATGTTTATGGGTAACTAATGACATGTCTCTAAATCTGGTAGTGCGGATTGGTCGCACACACCACAAAACACCATGCGCTTAGGGTTTATTGCCGCCAAAGACACTAGAGAAAACAGTAATACTGTCTGGAGGGCGGACAAGTGGATGAGTTGTTACCCCTCAGTGTCTTGGAGTGTTGTCTGCTATCTCCACCTTGGTCGTGTCTTCACTCAAACCCTTCTCACTGGGCAGTCCGATGGTGCCACTACTCAAGGCGTGGAGATTACATTATTTTGTACCTTCGATGTATCTCTAAGTGAACACATTCAATCACAGGCCACGTCCCTTTCAATGATTATCATTTGAAAACGATAAAATGATCACGCATTTTCATCCAGTGGGTACACGACACATACACAACACATCACATTACTTTAATATCAAGGGCGGTGGGGGTAGCCTAGTGGTTAAAGCGTTCGCTCCTGGTTCGATTCCCCACATGGGTTCAATGTGTGACGGCATTTTCTGATGTCCACCACCGTGATATTGCTGGAATATTGCTAACATCGGCTATAAACCATACTCACTCACACACACACTTTAATATCATTTGTATGTAGTCTATCCATGAACCATAAAAAAACAGGATATGTGAGTCCCTGCCGCCACTCAGAGCTCATTTGTACAGAAATGTTTGGAATCTGTTAAATTCATTACACCTACAGTTTGGGGCCTCGATAACCTAGAGCCTTGTGAAAATATATAACTCTTACAGAAACAAAACACTATTTAAATTAAAAAATGAGTCCCGCTGAGATTGCAGATTCTGATCCTGAGGAAAATGTACGCTTCGTTTAGTTCGTTTGTATCATAGATCCAGAGGGTGGGTGCAGGGGTGCGCACCCCTTCCCCCCTTTTGCCCTGAAAGTTTATTATCCCCCGCCGCGCGTTTAGCGCGAAGCGGGGATTATAGTATTAGGCTCGGTCCGTCCGTACGTACGTCCGTACGTACGAATTGGAATATCTTAAGAACTGTTGACTGGATTCTTTTCATATTTGGTACCTAGGTTCATCACAGTAAAAGGATGGTGTCAGTCAGGTTTGGTGACCATGACCTTCATTTCAAGGTCACAAGGGAATTTTTAAAGTTTTACCTGCACGTTAAGCTTTCTCAAGAACCATTTACTGGATTTTCTTCATATTTAACCCTAAGCTTTATCTGAGGAAGGCGCAGGGCCCAGTTGATTTTGGTGACCTTCACATAATTTCCAAGGTCATGGCGACACTTTGAAAATTTCAGCTTGTAAACCTGCATGTTAAGCTACCGCAAGAACCGTTCTCTGGATTTTCTTCATATGTAACAACAAGCCTTCACTTAATTTCCAAGGTCACAGAGACACTTTGAAGATTTCAGCGTGCTAAATCGCATGTTAAGATAGTCATCAAGATATCGCAAGCAATATTCAGTGGATTTTCTTCATATTCGTCACCCAGCTTCATGTATGGAAGGCCCAGGGCCCAGTCAATTTTGGTTACCTTCACATACATTTTAGGGTCACGACGACACTTTGAAGATTTCAGCATGTTAACCTGAATTGTCAGCGAGATATTTTAAGAACGGTTCACTGGATTTTCTTCATAGACTTTCAAGACCTCCCTTGAATGTTTTTCAATAAGCAGTTTCTTTAGTACTAGTTTTGCATATTTCATACACTATGACATTCATGTCAAGGTCAAAGTCAGTCTTGAAAATATGTGTGTGTTTGAACAACTTAACAGCAAGATAACTTCATCTTAAACTTTCATTACTTTATAAGTTTGATTTGATAATTTGCGGCGGGGGATTATGTCACCTTAGTGACAATGCTTGTAATATTATCTCTCAAGAGTGTGCACCCCCCTTTCTCAAAAAGCTGTATCCGCCCCTGCATAGGCAGTCCGTAGGCTAATACTTTAATATATAATAATCTTGACAGAAACAAATAATTCCTTTTATATTGAACGGGAGCCCCAATGGTATGGGAACCTGAGGAATTCTAGATTTGCGTTGTTAGTGGCTTTGCAGAAAGGGCTTGGAGGAAGGGGAAGTAGTGCAGTTCAGGGACTGTGAGACCAGGCGGGAGGGGGTATAAGATATCCTCATTTAAGAAGAGGCACATGTTGTTCTTTTTAATTCTGAAGGCAAATGTACGACATTACATTCGTAATGTTTGTGACTGCAGTCTCTGGTCCTTTGTTGTTTTGCCTAACCTCAACTGAGGTTTTACCGAGATGCAGCTTTTGTCCTCCTCAACAGTTACTAACTATAGCAAATGTTGTATTATTGTTACAGTGGATGGTCGAACTTCCCCAGAGGCCTGGAACCAGAGCCGAACACCGACTGAAATCGACAATGATCTGGACGAGAGGTCTACCGCTACCCCGACCACCCCCGACCAAACTTCCATTGTGACGTCACAGCCCCGACCAACGCCGAAGAAACTGACCCGTGTCCAGTTGTTGATGCCCGCGGACGATTCCTGCAGTGAGAGGGAATGGACATCCGGGTTATGCGAGTGTAGCAAAGGCAGACGAAATTGTACGCAACCTCTTCGCACGTCACAAATAACTGTAATCACCGCATCATATCTTCAAAACTGCCCATGTCATCAAGATTTTCACCGAAACGCTTCTTTTTTCTGCCCATTAAAATTAGGAAATTATCAATTAAATGGTGATGAAAGTAGCGGAACTCATAGGATAATTATCAATTAAATGGTGATGGGGTAACCCAGTAGTTGGCCCGATATGCTGAATATCTGGTTCTGTTTTCAACCTGTATTAGTAATATTCCATGTTTTCTTAGAAATGTGTCCAGTTACTGCCCGACATGGACGTACAATCCTGACCCCTGAAGCTGGTCTTCAGTAACCCATGCATGTCGTAAGAGGCGACTAACGTGACCGGGTGGTCAGGCTCGCTGACTTAGTTGACACATGTCATCGTATCCCAACTGATGGGTACTTTTGATGTCAATCACAGGACTGTCTGCTCCAGACTCTATTATTAACAGTTCGCCGCCAGACAGCTGGAATATTGCGTAAAACAACTTCGCCGCCATACAGCTGGAATATTGCGTAAAACAACTAACATAACAAGCAAACAACAAACAAAGACTGTAGGATGCTGTGATCTGTTCCAGACTGCATGTATTAAACAACAAACAAAGACCGTACGATGCTGTGATCTGTTCCAGGCTGCATGTATTAAACAACAAAGACTGTAGGATGCTGTGACTGTAGGATGCTGTGATCTGTTCCAGACTGCATGTATTAAACAACAAACAAAGACTGTAGGATGCTGTGATCTGTTCCAGGCTGCATGTATTCAACAACAAACAAAGACTGTAGGATGCTGTGATCTGTTCCAGGCTGCATGTATTAAACAACAAAGACTGTAGGATGCTGTGATCTGTTCCAGACTGCATGTATTAAACAACAAACAAAGACTGTAGGATGCTGTGATCTGTTCCAGACTGCATGTATTAAACAACAAAGACTGTAGGATGCTGTGATCTGTTCCAGGCTGCATGTATTAAACAACAAAGACTGTAGGATGCTGTGATCTGTTCCAGACTGCATGTATTAAACAACAAACAAAGACTGTATCTGGATGCTGTGGATCTGTTCCAGACTGCATGTATTAAACAACAAACAAAGACTGTAGGATGCTGTGATCTGTTCCAGGCTGCATGTATTAAACAACAAACAAAGACTGTAGGATGCTGTGATCTGTTCCAGGCTGCATGTATTCAAAACAACAAACAAAGACTGTAGGATGCTGTGATCTGTTCCAGACTGCATGTATTAAACAACAAACAACAACAAACAAGGATGCTGTGATCTGTTCCAGGCTGCATGTATTCAACAACAAAGACTGTAGGATGCTGTGATCTGTTCCAGACTGCATGTATTAAACAACAAAGACTGTAGGATGCTGTGATCTGTTCCAGACTGCATGTATTAAACAACAAACAAAGACTGTAGGATGCTGTGATCTGTTCCAGACTGCATGTATTAAACAATAAAGACTGTAGGATGCTGTGACCTGTTCCAGGCTGCATGTATTCAACAACAAACAAAGACTGTAGGATGCTGTGATCTGTTCCAGACTGCATGTATTAAACAATAAAGACTGCAGGATGCTGTGATCTGTTCCAGGCTGCATGATGAGCTGCTGCTGGCTGTACCACCGGTACATCATTGCCACCAGGGTTGGGGAAACCCCTTTCATGTCCCTCATCCCATGCGCAGCCTTCGCCCTCAGAGTCAAAGTCAGAACGCTATTCAGTATCAAAGTAAGTTTTAATGCATCTTGTTTGTCATGGTGGGCTATTTATTAGCGGCTATGTATGGTGTGACAGAAGGTGAAGAAATCCACGTCACACTTTAGGTATGTGCAGTCAATGCAGAAGCGTACGTAAAAGGAAACAGAATGACCCGAGAGAGGTTAACTATTAACTTTGCTAATATATTCGTCGACATACACCACGTGTCTCTGTCGTTATCGTTGACCCGCGATAATAGATTGTTTTGAGTCATGTACACACTATTTCATCACTCCCAGATTATGTGGACAACAACGGTCGCATAATGAAACAATGTTGCAGTTATTATGTGTATACATATCGAAACCGGAAGAAGTTGCTAAGTATCAATTCAAGTTAACAATAATTGTCCCGGGCACTTTTAGGAAAAGCTATCTTGACGAGGCGATGTTTGAAGGCCCATGTTATAGCATGGGAGTAACGATCACCTTAGCGCCGGGATCGCTTTGTGAACGGTGCAAGCTGTAGGAACATAAACGCTGTCTAGTCCTGTTGCTGCGATATCTGAGTTTGTGAGTGGAATGTTGTAGGTTGTCCAAGAGGAAAGAGGGAGGGGGAGGAGAGGAGGAGGGGGTTGTTAGGGTTAGGATGAAATTGACATCAGTGTGCGAAATTTTAGATATATCACTCCCTCCGACTTGTTGAGTTTTAAATCATGCAAGATTCTGACCTGATAAATGATGGTATTTCACATTTTTTTGTAATGTCTTGTTTACTTTCTACATTCAAATTTCGGGCTAGTGAATTATTTTTTGGGCTAGTAATTATCAGGCATAGCTAGCCCGACTGGCTAGCAAAATTTGGATGTCAATACTGCCTCACTCACTCCAAGTGTCACTTGTTCATGTTCACTATGCGTCCTCTATTTTCAGGGCTCCATTCTCCAGGATTTCTGGGCGGCCCTTTGTTGTGAACCGTGTGCAGTATGCCAGATGACGAGAGAGCTTGATGACGTTGGACTATGACGTCATCAACTAAGCAGACATACAATTGTGTATCAGATCATTCAATCACATGTTACGTATGAAATGCCAGCGCGGAGCTGGCTGACAGAACTGTATGCATGGATATTATCAGGGACATATGCACGTATGTCTATCTCCCTTGTTGCTGCTACTGTGACTGCGACAGTAACGACAGTGAGCGCCATGATGTCGACATCACTGAACACTGCTAAGGAGATTTGGGAATCCAAGTGCCCAACGACATCACTGCGCAGATGGAGGACTGTTATATAAGTTGGCTATTTCAAATACATCCGACATTTCACTTATATATGCATTGTACATTCATTGTTAGAGAGACATGTGACGTTATGGAACATATTTTAAAGATAATTTAGTATTAGCAACAAGTAACAACAGGATCAACAGAGCAACAGCCAAGCAGGTACAGAACCTGATGAATTCATCCTCGGTGAAATACCTGAACAATTTCTATGTGAGTGGCAGTAAGTTCGGCATATGCCGTGAATAGACAGGATCCCATTGTAGGCGAATACATACGTTTTTTGTATAAGAACGATTAAACGTCACATCGTGCTTTTTCGGTTACGAGTAATCCGGGGGTCGATTATGGAATCAGCTTCCGAGCGGTTATACCGCTATCACTTGTCGAATGTAACTATGAGGACAGTTTTGACAAGGGAAATATTCCAACAATACATTATGTCCTGTGACATTTTTTTCCGGGGGAGGGGGTGGAGTCTGATTATCTTTCACAAATACATAATGTAAGCTTCATACATCGTTAGGTCTCGCTGTTATGGCTGATACATGCAGTTATTTTGATTCAATTTGTTATTGTTTCAAACAGACAATCAAAATTTCAAATGATTTTAATCAATTAATAATGAAATATTTCAAACAATTAGCTCAATTTATAATGTCATTCCCCATATTATTCACTGTTATTATTTATTTTACAAGATCTCTTCCGTGTCCGCAGACAAGCTTATGAATGAAACCATGTTCATTTAGATAATAAATATACACTTTTCAAATAAACTGTGAAACAAATCGAGTATTAACTGGTTTGTTCAACGTATTCCACTCTGAGTTTCTGAGCAACATCTTGTCCGCTATGAAGTCATCTCGATAACGGGTCGTATCTCGATAAATGTAGTCATCTCGATAATGGGTCTATATATACAGCCATCATTCCTAACCATCAGATAAACCAGTAACATTCCATTGCTCTAAGTATAGATAAGCGAGTGAAATGGAAGGGAAGTAACTCCTTTGCACCTATGTCAATAATACGTTATCCTGGGAAGTCAAACACTTCAACAAAGAGTAACGTCTAGTCTCTGAATATATTTAAGTTTGATAGTAACAAAAAAAACTCATTTAAATTAAAATGGAGCCCCAGTGAGATGGGAAATAAGGAGGAAATCTAGACTTGCTAAATTTTGGACATTTTTTGCATTGCTAAGCTGTTGAAAAATAATGTGGTTCAACTTCAACCATAAACCTGGGTTATAGGCAGAACATAGACGAAGTAGCAAGTAGGATGAATGGTTCTGAGTTTAACTTTGTAGGGTGGCTAGGGGATCTGTCTGTGTGTAGCAAGAGCAATATCACCTGTGCTTATCTGAAGCAAATATTCAACCAAGCAGCATATTTAGGCGAGCATCAACGTGACTACGAACTAACGTTGATGTTGATCTGTTTAATTGGCATTTAGTAGTTGGTGACTAATAAGAAAGTAAGATTGTTTATGGATAACAACTTCTATATTATATATGATGCGACGTTTCGGTATGGATTCTTATACCGTTGTCAAGCAAGAGTGAAGTACTACAGCACATAATATATAAGTCTGTCACTCTTGCTTGACAACGGTATAAGAATCCATACCGAAACGTCGCATCATATATAATAAAGAAGTTGTTATCCATAAACAAGGTTACTTTCTTAACATTGACGTTGATGTAACCAGTCAACAACTGACTAGTATCTCCAACATCCATCCAAGTGGACATCCTGTCAACGTGGGACGTTCCGTTCTTACACTCAGCTCGGAGAGAGTGCATGACATGATGCTAGGTATACCATGTCAACTGGCATCCTGGGCTTGGTGCAAGGTATACGGCGACAGTAGGCATCCTGGACATGACGCTAGGTACATACAATGTCAGTAGGCACCAGAGGTCCTGGGCTTGGAGCTAGGTATACAGCGTCAGTAGGCATCCTGGACATGTAGCTAGGTATACCATGTCAGTAAGCATCCTGGACTTGGCGTTAGATATACGCAGTCAGTAGGCATCCTGGGCTTTGGGCTAGGTACATACAATGTCAGTAGGCACCAGACGTCGTGGGCTTGGCGCTAGTTATACGACGACAGTAGGCATCCTGGGCTTGGCGCTAGGTACATAAAACTCAGAAGGCACCAGGCGTCATGGGCGTGGCACTATGTATAAGCCGTCAGTAGGCATCATAGGCTTGACGCTAGGTATACAATGTCAGTAGGCATCCTGGACATGACGCTGCGTATACGATGTCAGCAAGTATCCTGAGCATGGCGTTAGGTACATACAATGTCAGTAGGCACCAGACGTCCTGGGCTTGGCGCTAGGTATACGACGACAGTAGGCATGCTTGGCTTGGCGCTAGGTACATAAAATATCAGTAGGCACCAGGCGTCGTGGGCTTGGCGCTAGGTATAAGCCGTCAGTAGGCATCCTGGGCTTGGCGCTAGGTACATACAATGTCAGTAGACACCAGGCGTCCTGGGCTTGGCGCTAGGTATAAGCCGTCAGTAGGCATCCTAGGCCTGACGCTAGGTATACAATGTCAGTAGGCATCCTGGACATGACGCTGCGTATACGATGTCAGCAAGTATCCTGGGCTTGGCGCTAGGTATACGACGACAGTAGGCATGCTTGGCTTGGCGCTAGGTACATAAAATATCAGTAGGCACCAGGCGTCGTGGGCTTGGCGCTAGGTATAAGCCGTCAGTAGGCATCCTGTGCTTGGCGCTAGGTACATACAATGTCAGTAGACACCAGACGTCCTGGGCTTGGCGCTAGGTGTAAGCCGTCAGTAGGTATTCGACGTAAGTAGGCATCCTGGGCTTGGCGCTAGGTACATACAATATCAGTAGGCACCTGGCGTACAGGGCTTGGCGCTAGGTATAAAGCGTCAGTAGGCATCCTGGTCTTTGCGCTAGGTATTCGACGTAAGTAGGCATCCTGGGCTTGGCGCTAGGTACATAAAATATCAGTAGGCACCAGGCGACCTGGACTTGGCGCTAGGTATAAAGCGTCAGTAGGCATCCTGGGCTGGGCGCTAGGTTCATACAATGTCAGTAGACACCAGACGTCCTTGGCTTGGCGCTAGGCATAAGCCGTCAGTAGGCATCCTGTGCTTTGCGCTAGGTATTCGACGTAAGTAGAAATCCTGGGCTTGGCGCTAGGTATATACAATGTCAGTAGGCAACCTTGATATGACGCTAGATATACGGCGTCAGTAGGCACCTTGGGATTGGCGCTAGGTACGCGACGACAGCAGACATCCTGTTCATGGCCTGCTAATTGGTATGACTTTTATATCTCCTGAGTATGATGCTAGGTACATGACGTTAGGGAACCAGCCTCCACAAATGGTATCTGCCGACACGGCGAGCTTAAATAAAGATAACGATTTAGAAATACACTGAACTTGATATGCCCTGGCCACACTCTGCCCAGCGACGATGTCACGCGCAGGAACCTGAAAGATTACAGGTCACGTGACTCTCTCGTAAGCACTGGACGCTAAACACCACCCACGAGGTGCACATTACAAGCTAGGGCGTCCCGAAGAGCGGATTGTGCAGACCGTTTACAGCTTGGATACATCAAATTACACAATATGAATATCGGACCACATCTCAATCTAAGGAACGCCACAATCTCATATAAATTTCAGTATCCAAGCTGTGAGAACATTGAGCTCAGATAACAACATTTCGCAACGTGACATTATCTGGTCAAGAAGGACAGTTTTGATAAACGGGAAATCAGTTGTTCACGAAAGTCAGTATACCGTTCGATGTAGCGGAGTTTAAAATGATTCAGCTGATTATTGTGTCCATGTTGGTCCTCCCTGCTGTAGGGATAGAGGCACCAGTGATAAATTCCACCTGGGGATATATACAGGGAGTGGAGAGAACCAGTAGGGAAGGACAACCTTACTTTGGCTACTACGGAATCCCGTACGCGAAACCTCCAGTAGGAGATCTCCGATTCAGAAAACCTCAACCACACCCAGGAGTTTCTGACATATTTAATGCTTCGAGCTATGGACTGCCATGTCTCCAGCTATCTCCAATGCTCCCTTTGAACTTTTCCTTTCAAGCTATGAGTGAAGACTGTCTCACGTTGAATGTGTTCCTGCCAAATACAACCGATGTATCGTCCAGTGTGCCGGTGATGGTCTGGATACACGGGGGAGGATTCGTGTATGGATCCGCTTCTTTGTACGAGCCTTGGCAATTGGTGACAAAAGGTGACGTTATAGTCGTCACCATCCAGTACAGATTGGGAATATTCGGATTTTTTAGTACCGATAATGACGTCGCTCCAGGTAACTACGGATTATGGGATCAACATCTGGCGCTCCAGTGGATCAAGACTAACATTGAAGCTTTTGGTGGTGACAGCAACAACATCACCATCATTGGGGAATCTGCAGGGGCGGCGAGTGTGGCCTATCACGTGTTGTACCCGGGGTCAAAGGGGCTGTTCCAGAGAGCTGTTCTACAGAGTGGAGCTGCCACATCTCTCTGGGCGATCAACAGATATATCAAATTGTTAGCGATGTTTGTTGGAAGCAGTTTAGGTTGCCTTGGTGATAACCCGGATATTATCAGCAGACAACGGGCCATGGTAGACTGTATGAGGAAGAACGATAGTACCAGAGTGTTAGCCTTTTCTTCTGTTTTGGGGACGCCAGCCTACCAGCTCATGCAGTACACGTGGGTCCCCACCATTGATGGAATCTTTGTCAAAAACAATCCCCAAGTCTTAATGAGAGACATCACATTCTTAAATACCACATGTATCAAGGACATCGACGTTATGGTAGGGGCCAACAACAACGAAGGGGGACTCCTGTTGACGAGTGCTCTAGCATTCGACAGGGCATATAATTACACATACGCTACCGACATTTTCAAGCAGAAGGAGTTTGATACAGATATTCTCCCAACAGTTACATCATTGTCATTAGAAGCTAGCACTACATCCATCAATAATATCGTCAGCGTTGAGTACACCTACCCCCGACCACCATCCGACCAGCCGCTGCCTCAAGAACAGGTACTTTCAACATACGGTGACCCTAGCTTCTTAGTACCGGGAGTCCTCTTTGCCAGGACGCACGCGTTGTTGAACACCAGCAGGAAGTGTTACTTCTACTTATTTGACCACTATCCATCCTTCGCCAGAGATAGCCCTGTGAAAGGCATGAGCCATGGAGTGGACACCTTGTATCTGTTCGACTTGAATCCGGCCACGGTCAAGATGCTTGGCTACTCAGGGAACCTGACGGCAGAGGAGTATCAGCTGGCGGAAACATTTGTTTCTTTCATTGCTGACTTTGCCAAGACTGGGTACGTAACTGTTTTCATTTGATATCATCATTTTATTTCCACAATCGTCATGTAGAGTGTGTCATCAGCCAGGTGTCGTTTAATGTAATACGTTCAAATGACAATACATATGTCTAAAAACACGGCGATACTTGTACATTCGCTCATATGAGGGGAATATCCATCAGTCTTTCAAAGTGATTACTTTATTTTCACAGTAACCCCAACCCTGCTGTTCAGGAAAAGCTTGGACAGGCATGGCCCGAGTTCAATATGGCCGACCAGCGTTACCTGACATTCACAACAAACATGTCAGTACGTGACCACGTCTACCCCAGACGAGTGACCCTGTGGCTGGACATCATCCCCAACCTCATGAAAATTCCCACCACTTCTACAACTTCCTCATCGTCTACGTCCACTACAACACCAACCACATCTGCCCCTACATGGTTCGGACTGGACGCTCACACGGCCGAGGTGACTATCCTGGCCCTCATTGTAACTCTATGTGTCGTGGGCCTGTTACTGGTGACAATAGTCATGTGCTACTGTTTGAGGCGGAGGAAACACGGGATTGATACATTGTCATGACGGCACCAGACAAATAATCATTGTATCGACCATACTTCTGTTGAAGCTACAGGACCACATTTAATGTTGTTGTTGAGATTAATATCTTCACAACTCTCAATTGTAGTCTCATCCATCAGATCGGCTATTTCCTATTTCTGAATCAACAACCCATTATGCAAAGCACAAGAATTGAAAATAAAATTAGTGATTTTTTCAAGCAATGCTTTTCATTAATTATTCGTCATGAAAGAACACATTAATTTTGCTGACGTTGTGTGCTGACGAGTAGATGCCTAACTTTGAATTTGTGGGTTCGAATCCCGGATGAGATTCAACAAAGGTTTTTGAATCTGTCCTTTACTGAGAAAGTGTAATCTCATTTATAGCATGTGCCACATTTCTGCTGTTGGTAACGATCAACGGTAAATGTGTACACATAACAACATAATAGTGTCTTGAATATACAACGTCAGTTCTAAAGAATATCAGGTTTGAGCGATCCTCAAAAACAACCTTTATCAGTGATGGGGATCAAAATAACACACAGCAGAAATTGTTGGGTACTGGGCATCCATCGCCGTGTACCGAATTGACATGTTAAAGACTATTCCCAATTTTGAGTAAATTGTCAACTCATCGTTTTCATTAAACACATCCATTGACATCATGTGACGTCAACGATAACATTACAATACATGTTGGGTATTTTTTTGTGGCAGAGTTTCATATCTATTTTCTTTTCTCTAATTAATAATAATGATAAAAGTAATGACAATACTTTAGGCCAACCGGGACCAGTCCCTTCCTACTCGCATTTGTTAGAATGTCATTCTTGCAGAAAATATTTACATGCAATGTTATTAAAGCTCATCTCAAGACCTATCTCTTTGGGAGATATTAAAATTGACTTGCACTGTTGTAAGCACTTTAAGCATGCCCATGAGGTGTGGATATCAGTGTTATACAATTGTCCTGATTACTAGTATTATCATTACAAATGTCGATTGTGCAATGAATATACAGGGACTGTAAGCTCCTTGTCAGTGAATGTCCTTGGCAAAAACAGCATATCCATGAAATCCGGTATGATACATAAATATGTAAGGTGTGTAAATATTTGCAAATTTGAAAATTTACATGTGTTTCCCCACCTAAGTAAATTCACATGTTTCCAACCCGAGTAAACTTAGAACGAAATCGGAAATTTCAACACCCACTGAAATTCAAAGGAATGCATTGGAAATACTGTATGATCATGTATTTAACGGGGTATCTGTTTTGCAATTCATATTTGGAAATCCCTGACAATCCGGTCAGGGCATACATGAACGAGGTGCTTGTGCATACGAAAATCTACGATGAGCATATGTTTCAAAGGTATAGATTCATATGAAATATATGCCCGAAGTTAGGAAATATCTGAAAACATACGTACATCCGGTCATGGCATGTATTTCCTACTGTATTTACGTTTATTTCAATGGTTTACTATCCGGCTTTTGGTCCGGTGTCTAAAACGGCATGATGGCATGGTTTGTTGCTTCTACGAAGGTCTTCCTCATGCCTGTATCTTTGAGTCCAAGGTCCATCCACGGTACGACTCTGAAGGTGTCCACGGTATCATGTTTTTAACTTCTTTGGAATAGACCCACATACAGACAAAGAAGATTTTCTGCCAAAAACTGATCGTGGCCTTTTTGAGCCAATAAATTTATTTATATCATTGAATGTCCTTTTTCTCGTCAGACCCCCATTGTTCTCGGTGCCCGTGATTTGCTACCTCCTGATCTCTAAGCGCAGATCAGGAAAGTGCCCAGGTTCTATACCAGAAGCACAGCCCTTCTGACGCTCTGGGTCATGCAGAACGCTGCAGTGTTGGGGAGTCTTCATATTCTCTGGAAAGATCTTGGCGGGTTCGACTGGGCAGCTTTTCCAGGGAGAAGTCCCATTCGCTGTCTGGGTTGCGTGTAGACAACGCAACGGGACCTGAACTGAAAAAAAAATGCTACCCGCCTGACTGTGCCAGTACAACTCACGCTCTCTCTGTGCTTTATACTACTTTTAATCTGTAAACCATAAAGGTAATTAACAAGATTCTAGGTGGTTTGGTACCTCCTGATCTCTTCATCGGGAGCATAGCCCTTCTGACACTTTGGGTAATGCAGAAGGCTGCAGTGTTGGATAGTTTACAATATTGGGGTGGGTGGGGGATTACTGCGTGCAACTGGGCAACGCTTCCTGGGAGAAGTTACATTCGCTGTCTGGGCTGCGTGTAGCCAGGGCAAGTGTACCTGAGCTGATCATGATCCTTACCAGCCAGACTGTGCCATGTCCAACCAGACCTCTCACTGATTCATTATATACTCGCCCCAAAAAGAAACGCATGTAGGAATTTCAACTGTATTTTTATGTTTCTTTTGAAACATCATTTAGGCTTTATGAGTCAATGAAATATAGCGAAATTGCACACTGGGAATGCAGATTTATCCGTCTTTGGCACCAACTCGAGGAAAGTCAGTTTGAGTGTCACATGGAGACGTGTGGTGGCGCTGAAGTCAATACCTCGTGTGACCACCGTGGGCATCCAGAACTGCACGGCATCGCCTCGGCATCGAACGAATAAGTCTCATGAATCTCATGAATCTCGTGTTGCCCAATCGCAGCCCACTCTGCCTGTAGTGCCTGTGCAAGTTGCTGAAGTGTCTGGGGCTGAGGGTTACGGCGTCGCACCCGTCTGTCCAGGGCATCCCACAGTTGGTCGATCGGGTTTAAGTCCGGTGATCTTGAGGGCCAGGGGAGCACATTGATGTTGTGGTTCTGGAGGAAGTCTCTAGTGTGACGTGCTGTGTGGGGCCTCGTACTGTCCTGTTGAAACAACTCCCTCTGGCGATCAATGATTGGAAGGAGGTGTGGGCGTAGGATTACGTCACAGTACCGTTGAGCTGTCAGGTTGCCCTGGATCATCACCAAATCACTTCTCCTTTGGCAGGTGATCACCCCCCACATCATAACACTTTGCCGGCCGAATCTGTCCACCTGGGGAACGCAAGCGTCGTCGAAACGTTCACGTCGACGTCTGTACACCCCCATTCTTCCATCGCGTCGTTCCAGTAGAAATCGTGATTCATCACTGAACCAGATTCTACGCCAATTCGGTAGGTCCCAGGCCTGAACGTTGGTGCACCATTGAACTCGATGTCGACGATGTTGTTGTCGAAGCACAGGGTCAAAATAAGGTCTTCTGTCACGTAAACGAGCCTCTCTCAACCTGTTCCTGACAGTCTGTGCAGAAAGCCTCCTCAATCTGGGTATTTGTCGAGCGGTACTGGTCGCCGTAGCTGTTCGCTCGAGGTCGCCCATTACGAGGGGCATCTGCTACCGAATTCTGCCGGCGATATCTCTCCCAGAGCCGTGAAATGGTGCTTTCGTGAACATTCATGCGTCGGGCAACTGCATGTTGAGACTGGCCAGCTTCAAGAAAAGCAATGGCGATATGACGGTTGGCTTCACTTAGACGTTGCGTTTTGCGTTCGTCAACAATATTCCAAATACAGTGAATAATCGACAGACAGCGATCAACCTTTTATACCCATCATTGAGAGTATCTTATCCCCAACTTTCACGTGCATTGCATGTGAATTGTTTATTCTGTGACACTACACGCCGAAATTGAAAATCATGCTGTTAAATACGGGTATTTTACGGATGGTGCGTTTTGTTGTGATGTTTCAAAACATAAACACCACAGGACTCATAAACAGAGCAAAACCTTTTGTAAAATGAATCACGTTTTAATTCATTGCTACATGAAATTGCTATTTTTATGATGCGTTTCTTTTTTGGGAGAGTATATTTCAATCTGTAGAATGCAATACTTTAGAAGGGACAAACTCTTTCCAAATCCATGAGAAATCTGCAAGATGCAGAGTCAACTGTAAGATTAAGACTTCATCATAAACATATGTGTAAACAACTATAACATAGTGTTGATAGCAAGTGTCAAAGTTGTGTTAGATGACAAGCTGTGGTGATCAAAATTAAAGCATCGCTTAGAATCATATATCTCCCACCTCCGCTGAACTGCTATGCCCCTTATACAATACCAGTAACAGCATCAAGAACAGTTACCAAGGCAACCAGCTAGCTTTCGGTTGTGAAGTTAGGCACACAAAACTATGATAACTATCCTATGCATACAACACAAAGATCACTGCTGGCTCTGAAACCAGGTATTTGGGGCAAAGTGCGCTACCGGTACCACTGTCTTGTTATTCTGACTAAAGGTCATACCGTATCTACTACGCCTGTCAAATATAGGTCACACACGTGACTCTCACAAGCACATACCTGGGCGTATTGACAGTACAGATTGTACGAGCATATGTCAACACCAGGAACGCCTTAATCCGGTATGTAAACAGTCAGTGAATAGTAAATACAAATCACTCTGTGCGAACAGGACAGGAAACAACAATTCGCAATATTCAATACGAGGATCTCAGTCAAGAAGGACAGGTGAGGAGTGGTGGGAAAGTTGTTCACGAAAGTCAGTACACCGTCCAATGTAGCGGAGTTTAAAATGATTCAGCTGATTATTGTGTCCATGTTGGTCCTCCCTGCTGTAGGGATGGATGCACCAGAGATAAATTCCACATGGGGATATATACAGGGAGTGGAGAGAACCAGTAGGGAAGGACAACCTTACTTTGGCTACTACGGTATCCCGTACGCGAAACCTCCAGTTGGAGATCTCCGATTCAGAAAACCTCAACCACACCCAGGAGTTTCTGACATATTTAATGCTACGAGCTATGGACTGCCATGTCTCCAGCGATCGCCAATGCTCCCTTTGAACTTTTCCTTTCCAGCTATGAGTGAAGACTGTCTCACGTTGAATGTGTTCCTGCCAAATACAACCGATGTATCGTCCAGTGTGCCGGTGATGGTCTGGATACACGGGGGAGGATTCGTGTATGGATCCGCTTCTTTGTACGAGCCTTGGCAATTGGTGACAAAAGGTGACGTTATAGTCGTCACCATCCAGTACAGATTGGGAATATTCGGATTTTTTAGTACCGGAAATGACGTCGCTCCAGGTAACTACGGATTATGGGATCAACACCTGGCGCTCCAGTGGGTCAAGACTAACATTGAAGCGTTTGGTGGTGACAGCAACAACATCACCATCATTGGAGAATCTGCAGGGGCGGCGAGTGTGGCCTATCACGTGTTGTATCCGGGGTCAAAGGGGCTGTTCCAGAGAGCAGTTCTACAGAGTGGAGCTGCCACATCTCTCTGGGCGATCAACAGAAATGATCTATTTGTAGCAATGTATGTTGGATATATTTTAGGTTGTCGTGGTGGAAGTGGTGACGCAAAGAGCAGACAACGGGCCATGGTAGACTGTATGAGGACGAACGACAGTACCAGAGTGTTAGCCTATTCCTATTTTGGTGGCACGCCAGCCTACGAGGTCATACAGTACACGTGGGTCCCCACCATTGATGGAATCTTTGTCAAAAACGATCCCCAAGTCTTAATGAGAGACATAACATTCTTAAATACTACGTGTATCAAGGACATCGACGTTATGGTAGGAGCCAACAACAACGAAGGGGGACTCTTGCTGACGAGTGCTCTAGCATTCGACAGGGCATATAATTACACATACGCTACCGACATCTTCAAGCAGAAGGAGTTTGATACAGATATTCTCCCAACAGTTACATCATTGTCATTAGGAGCTAGCACTCCATCCATCAATAATATCGTCAGCGTTGAGTACACCTACCCCCGACCACCATCTGACCAGCCGCTGCCTCAAGAACAGGTACTTTCAACATATGGTGACCCTAGCTTCTTGGTACCGGGAGTCCTCTTTGCCAGGACACACGTGTTGTTAAACACCAGCAGGAAGTGTTACTTCTACTTATTTGACCACTATCCATCCTTCGCCAGAGATAGCCCTGTGAAAGGCATGAGCCATGGAGTGGACACCTTGTATCTGTTTGACCTGAATCCGGCCACGGTCAAGATGCTTGGCTACTCAGGGAACCTAACGGCAGAGGAGTATCAGGTGGCGGACACATTTGTTTCTTTCATTGCTGATTTTGCCAAGACTGGGTACGTAACTGTTTTCATTATGATGTCATCATTTCATTTCAACGATTGTCGTGTAGAGTGTGTCATCAGTCAGCTGTCTTTAAGTGTAATACGTTAAAATAACAATACATATGTCTAAAAATACCGCGATACTTGTACATTTGCTCACAAGAGGGGAATATTTATCAGCATTTCAAAGTGATTACTTTATTTTCACAGTAACCCCAACCCTACTGTTGAAGAAAAGCTTGGACAGGCATGGCCCGAGTTCACTATGGCCGACCAGCGTTACCTATCCTTCACAACAAACATGTCAGTACGTGACCACGTCTACCCCAGACGAGTGACCCTGTGGCTTGACATCATCCCCAATCTCATGAAAATTCCCACCACATCTACAACTTCCTCATCGTCTACGTCCACTACAACACCAACCACATCTGCCCCATCTACATGGTTCGGACTGGACGCTCACACGGCCGAGGTGACTATCCTGGCCCTCATTGTAACTCTATGTGTCGTGGGCCTGTTACTGGTGATAATAGCCATGTGTTACTGTTTGAAGCGGCGGAAACTAGGAAATGAAAGATATGCTTTGGAATGAGGGCACCATACAAATAATCATTGCATCGACCATACTTATGTTGAAGTTAGAAGATCACATCATTGTTGAAATTAACAGCTTTATAACTCACACTCTTAGGCTCATCGGCCAGATCTACTGTTACCTATTTCTGAATCAACAATTCATTGTGCAAAGCATAAGGAAAGGAAATAAAATTAGTGATTTTGTTTTCAAGTAACGTCTTTAATCATTCATTCTCCATGAAAGAACACTATTACTTGAATTTCAGTTTGCCTGATGACATGAACTTTGAATCATAAAAGTTGTGTATAAACTGTTTACGTGCAATTATGTGTCGTTATGGTGGCCGGACGGTGGGACAATGTCGATGATGCTGACGCTATATATTGGGAGGTTGTGTACGTGTTGTGTGCGTGATTTTGGTGGGGTGGGGATGGGGGTGGGTGACAGCACAGAATCCTCATATTAGGAGATGATGGCTGCCCTTCAAAGCTTTTTGTTCAGATGTATTACTGTGATGTTTTTGTGCACAATTCAGTTCTTCATCGAAAAGTTTAAATCCTAATGACAAATTGCTTTAATGCATGTAGTTATAAGATCATGGTAAGGTTTCTGGATAGGATGAACGCAAAACGGTATCCGTTTAGGCCATGTTCGGATAAATATGTAAATCTTCTACTGCAACCAAGTAATGTGCATTATTTGATGTTACGTTATTTCTTATTGCAAAATGATAATAACAAGATTTGTGGTGCTTTCCTTAATCACTGTTGACAGGATAATATCGAACTCTGTATGATTTGACCCTGCGCATCGTAACACACCCAAGATATTTGGTGTGATATTGATGTGAAAAGTTAGTTCAGAATCGTGTGTGTCCACCTTTGGTGCTGATGCGGGCTTGACAACGACGATGCATAGACGACACTAAGCGATAAAAGAAAAATTGGAAAATGTTGTTTCATGTCTGAACCAACGCGTGTCCTAATTCAGTTAACGTCAATGGCTGATTCTCGGAAGTCTTGCTGTCTTGTTTGGCACTTATAACTAGTACTAGCCCAGCTTCAACTAAGTTTGTGAATTTCTGACGTTGCTGGATAATTCGGTAAACGGTGCTCCATACGTTGAATTGCTGGGTTCATATCTTCTTTTGATGCCTTAAATACTGTATCGTGGTATCTCAACAATGGAGTTGCGTATCGGTAAACACTATTCACTTCAAATCTTTCCATATGGAACAAAGGTAAGTCTCTGATATGTGCCCACTGTTTCTGGAGTGCAACCACTGGGTATATATATTCAGAAAAAGACAAGTTACTTGATGTGAAGGCATTCACGACATTGTATCTTGTTTCTATCATATTGTCTGCAGATACCAGGAGACTGAATCACAGATTGTCCACTACACAGATATGGCTCATGCAAAATTGTTGTATGCTAAATGGTTTCAAGCGACTTCACAGCAGATTCAAGAATCATAGATTTTTGGGATTCGTCATTAAGATGGCCTAAGCATTCACGTTTGGGCCATGTCCGTACAGAGTAAAGGGCTGGGATGACTGATCAAGATATACTTGGCCATTGATTTTAGCTGTAACCACTGGTCAAGGTGGGTCAAATCGTACGATGCGATAGAACCATTGGAAGCTATAGTCTTCCCAGAAATTATTGAGAAAGTTGTTTCGGCAAATATCTAATACATGTATATAAACTATAAAAGTTTTACTTAAATGAATATGTTGAAATATGTTTCTCTTACAGTCTAAGTGTCTTTGCAGTACTTTGTGAGACCTCCTTGCCTTGCAATACACGGCTGAATGCGCCTAGGCACACTACCGATCAAGTTTTTAGGAAATCGAGTGACAGCGTATCCCAATATTCGACCATATCCTCATACCCTCAATATTTCTAAGTTGGTTTATTCTGCCCTTCACTAGTCCCCACACATTCTCAATAGGGTTAAGATCTGGGCTGTAGCTGGGCCAGTCAAATTAAACTTGAAGATTTTTCTCCAACCACCACTGTTTTGTGCAGACCGCAGTGTGTTTTCGGTCGTTATACTAGAAAATCCAATTATCTTCTTACAGTGTTCGGGCCGCTGGAAGGAAGTGATCATTTGAGATGTCAACATATCGTTCCTTCGTCGTATTTCCAGTGAAAATACACGGCGTCACTCCACGTGATGATATTTCACCCAACATTTGAACTGTCGGGCTATGTTTTGGGAGTTAGTAGATAGGTTTCACAGTATCTTTTATCCACATTTTCACACAGCACGGACAAAGCCGGACAGAATTTTCATCAGAAAACATTGTCCCAATCTTGAATTTCGTTAACCCTACACAAGTTTAAACGTCTTCCTTTCCGTGCCTCTTTCATCAATGGTGAGGGAATTCCGCGCATTTTCACCCACTTAAGTCTTTGTATTTCTGGTCTGAGGGTTTCGTTACATACCTAAGAACTTCCTCTATAAATCATCTCATTTCTTATATTGTCAACGCTTTTCAATTTTCACCCACTCACAATCTGACCAAGTCGCCGGCGATCCGTAGTACTGAACTTCCTTGGTCTCCCTGCCCCTGTCTTGTGCTCATTCCAAACTCCTGACTGAATATTCTTCAAAGTTCTGTATACTGGAGACCAAGGACACTTTTGCATTAGTCACATCCCTTTCAAAATCATCTAAACTCATGGTCAAAAGAAAGTGAACACTTTTTATTTTGAATGTTTGGCGAAGTTGTCCAAGTTAGTAAAATCCTTTTAGGCCGAAACAGTTCGTCCACTCTTACTAATCATTCGCCCAAACGCAGCATGTTGGCTGTGTAGAAGCACGTGAATTTGCGAAAAATGGCAAAACGTGCATCTAGGAGATTTTGCAAAATACTTTTCGAGAAATGGTATAAAGTTATGCCACGGCTAACAGCGCAAGAAAGAGAGAGGGCCATATGTATGAGGCAGATGGGCGCCAACAACAGCCATATTGCCAGGACCCTGACCTGTTCCAGCGTTACAGGCAGACTGGCAGCGCTCAAGACAGCCCACGATCAGGCAGACCACGTGTGACGACCCCACAGGAAGACCGGCATCTGCGTTCTCTTCATCTGCGTAACCGGGTCATCACCGCAACGGATACGGCGGCAACGGCTCTAGGACATCTCATAAGTCGACGTACCGTGCTACGACGTCTACGTGCAGCAGGTATCAGAGCTCGACATTCCCTGCTTGGAATGGCATTGATCCAGGAACATCGTCGTCGTAGGTTGCAGTGGGCAAGGAATGTACGTCGCTGGCAGGTACAAAATTGGGAGCGAGTGGTTTTTAAAGACGAAAGTCAATTCATCATGTTCCATAATGTATACCGTTGCAGGGAAGAAAGACTAGCGCCGAATTGCTAAGAGGAAGTTCATCCTTTTTGAGGAGGCGGTGTGATGGTGTGGGGAAGAATTTGTGGGAATCAACGTACACGGTTGGTCGTAATGAGTGGAAACGTGAACGCTCAGAGATACAGAGGTGACATTCTTCAACCCGTGGCAATACCATTTCTTCGCCAGCAACAACAGGGAACACTTCTGCAGCACGACAACGCCAGGCCCCACACAGCGCGAATTTTCCAGCACTTCTTGAACGCCCAGAATATCCAAATTCTTCCATGTCCAGCACGCTCACCGGACATAAACCCCATAGAGCACTTGTGGGATCACCTGAATCGCCAAGTGAGAAGACGACCACGGTCCCCAGCGAACCGACAGGAACTTGAAGACGCTCTCAGGAACGAGTGGAATATGATTCCGAATGACGTCATTCGGCGGCTGACGACATTGATGAGAGGGCGAGTCGGGGCGTGTATTACTGCTAGAGGTGGTCACACTAATTACTAAGGATGACCAGAGACTTGACATGACGGAGACATTCCATGATTGACTCTTGTTGTATCTGTGAACTGTGCCATTCCTACCCTTCTACCCATTCCATAACATGTGCTCTTAATCTGTGAGGAGTTTATCATAGACACTGTGGGTGCATTGTCCCAAATGCTGGCTTCATTAAATGTATTATAACTTAAAACATCGTATGTTTTGCTTTGATTTTATCGATGATTAATGAAGGTGTTCACTTTCTTTTGCCCACTAGTTTAGAACCAGCTTTCTTTACTCTTGCGCTGTCAAATCTGCCATATCAACAAATTTAAGGAAGTCGTCTGCTACACTAGGAGAGATAACTCTTGATGTAGTAAGGTTCATTCTCAAGCCTTCAAGAGTTACCTCCCACATTGAGTACCTTACTGCATAATGTAACACCTATTTCAAAATTCTATTATCAGTTTTAGGAAACAAAGATTTTTGCAGTAATTTCTGGGAAAAACTCTACTTGTAAGATTTAGTCAGGCGAGGATGAACATCTACTAAGGTCTCAAGTGCCATCTTCAGTAAGATAAACTCTCATTTCCTTACCACTATTGAACTCTGGTAGAGAAAGTTTAGGAATTCCATAAACAGAGGAAATCAGCCTTGCGTTCATGGGCAAATCAACACTGGTAACATCTGAAGCAAGTTTGGGCTGAGGTACATTAGTAGGTGATGGACTGACATGGGAATCCTCATTTCATGTTTGATGCGTCGATTAGTTATTGGTGCACATTGGTCAGAAAAATTACTTCAGTGTTAAGTTATCTGGGATAGGATGTGTCACTGACATCAGGCTCTTTCATCCCATGTCCACTGTCAATCAGAGATGAAATTAACTTTGCTTCTTTATATACTACTCAAACTTTGCTAAAGATCAAATCATACATTCAGCAGAAAACTATGATATGGGGTCAAATTGGATTTAAATATCTAAGCTTATTGTAAGCATGGATCCTAGGTTTCAGTGTGTCATTTCATCTTGTGGATCCCATACCTGCTATTGATAGCTGTTGTGTACATGTCAATGACTTGTTCCATGGTTTGCAAAAAGGTTGCTTGGTGCCATGAAAACCATGTTGATGGTTACTCATGTATCAAGTGCATAAGGTTAGATTAAAGTGACTGTTTGCCTAAAGAGGGGTTACCATATTATTATTTATCCAGATTTAAATGGATACAATATTAAATTATGAATCTACGTTTAAGTAAAGTTGTGAATTGTTGTGATCCTTAGCAAAGTGTGAGTAGTATACATATTACCAGCTTCTCTTAAGTTTATTTCTTTAACAACCTGTAACATCATGCATTCTTTCTCTTTCTTGGTAGTCCTTCCATTCTATGGAAATTATGTTTAGTTCAGATGCTTCATCCCCCATGTGCTTAATGTGAACAACTCTGTCTCTCTGTCACCTTCTAAGTGCACCTTAAGTTCATGTTTTCGTTTTATTTTCTCAAGTTCAGCACTTTGCCCATTACTCACACTTGACAAAACGACTAACTAGTTTAATGAGCACTACCTACACTTACTTCTGATCGAGGAGTCATTATTTCATGAAGTTCATGATTCATGTCAAGTTTTGTCAACTACATAATCTGACAAATGGGCCTGGACGAAAACCGGACAGAGCGTCCGTCTTGCGAGTGTGGCTGTGTTTCACAGGGCCCATCATTGTCATCACTGTCAAAGTTCCTTATTAGGCAAATACTGACACTTTCCGCCTCGAGGGACCATGGAAAGAAGACGAAGTATGTGTAATCATGTGCCAAGTCATGTGACCCACTTTTGAAAGAGGTCGCTAGCGTCAGTCTCGCTCTGTGTTTTTTGTGTTGGTAGTTTTCCTTTGTGTTACTTCTCTAGTTAAAAAATGTTGTTTTCATTTCTTGTTCTCTTTAACATGCCGTTTTGTGTTTAATAAATAGTATTGCAACACATCATCTCATGTTATTCCTGACTGGTCACTATGATGTAAGTTTACATAAAGAGTAATCATATAACCAGTTATATGACCCACTAGCGTCAGTCTCAGTGTCAGTGTATGTTACCTTTAACCTTGCTGATGGACATCATGATTTCCTACTCACTGATGGTATCTATGCGGGGAATACACGTGTGTATGTGTGCGTGTGACTTGAGCATTTTGCGTTCAATAAATTGTATTACAACACAACATATTTTGTTCCTCAAGATTGGTCACTGTGAGGTAAGTTTCCATATATCGCCTGCAGTTTCTCAAACCATTTACTGGCAGTTCGGTATTTGCAAACAAGGCAGGGTACACTGTGAAGAACACGTAAAGCACGTGGTCACATAAAAAATACAACAACAATAAAAAACGAAATTGGGTGCTTCGGTTTGGGTACACATAATCGTTAAACTGGCAACGAAATGGCAGATAAACGAAATTACCTCCATAGCATCTACACAACATTGACAATAGGTAAACAGCCTTACCATTCTTATTGTATTTAAATAGCATACATTTAATTACTTTCTGACAACTAGGATGTTGCTTGTTGTCACCTTAAGTATACACCACCAAAATAGTGAAGCTGGACACACAGCACAAAGTTAATTGCTGGAAGTGAAGCTAGGCATACAACACCAAGATAATTGCTGAGTGTGAAGCTAGGCATACAACACCAAGATAATTGCTGAGTGTGAAGCTAGGCATACAACACCAAGATAATTGCTGAGTGTGAAGCTAGGCATACAACACCAAGATAATTGCTGAGTGTGAAGCTAGGCATACAACACCAAGATAATTGCTGAGTGTGAAGCTAGGCATACAACACCAAGATAATTCTTGGGCGTGCAGCTAGGAATACAACACCAAGATAATTGCTGGAAGTGAAGCTATTCACACAACACCAAGGTAATTGCTGGAATTGAAGCTAGGCATACAGCACCAAGATGGTTGCTGGAAGTGAAGCTATTCACACAACACCAAGGTAATTGCTTAGTGTGAAGCTAGGCATACAACACCAAGATAATTCTTGGGTGTGAAGTTAGGCAAACAACACCACGATAATTGTTGGGTGTGCAGCTAGGAATACAACACCAAAATAATTGCTGGTATTGAAACTGAGCAAATTAAGCTACCAATATTGGTAGACACGCTGTTTTTATCATTCTAGTTAAAGATAAAGAAATATTAATATTTGCGAAAAACCTGAATTTCCTAAACTTGTCCTGACTGAACTAGCCCCTCTGTCGCGTAGCTTCACACCTGTCGTAGAGAGGTCACGTGACTCACATGACACATATCGGGGCATAGTGACTGTGCATATTGTCCGTTGCCGACTGTGTACAGTGTTTGCATATTTTATTTGGCTACTACGGAATCCCGTACACGAAACCTCCAGTTGGAGATCTCCGATCCAGAAAACCTCAACCACACCCAGAAGCTTCTGACATATTCAATGCTTCGAGCTATGGACTGCCATGTCTCCAGCAATATTCCTGTCTCACGTTGAATGTGTTCCTGCCAAATACAACCGATGTATCGTCCACTGTGCCGGTGATGATTTTTTTTCTGTTTTGGGGTCGCCAGCCTACGAGCTCATGCAGTACACGTGGGTCCCCACCACTGATGGAATCTTTGTCAAAGATGATCCCCAAGTCTTAATGAGAGACATCGCATTCTTAAATACTACGTGTATCAAGGGCATCGACGTTATGGTAGGGGCCAACAACAACGAAGGGGGGACTCCTGTTGACGAGTGCTCTAGCATTCGACAGGGCATATAATTACACATACGCTACCGACATCTTCAAGCAGAAGGAGTTTGATACAGATATTCTCCCAACAGTTACATCATTGTCATTAGAAGCTAGCACTACATCCATCAATAATATCGTCAGCGTTGAGTACACCTACCCCCGACCACCATCTGACCAGCCGCTGCCTCAAGAACAGGTACTTTCAACATACGGTGACCCCAGCTTCTTAGTACCGGGAGTCCTCTTTGCCAGGACGCACGCGTTGTTGAACACCAGCAGGAAGTGTTACTTCTACTTATTTGACCACTATCCATCCTTCGCCAGAGATAGCCCTGTGAATACGTTAAAATAACAATACATATGTCTAAAAATACGGCGATACTTGTACATTCGCTCACAAGAGGGGAATATTCATCAGTCTTTCAAAGTGATTACTTTATTTTCACAGTAACCCCAACCCTGCTGTTGAAGAAAAGCTTGGACAGGCGTGGCCTGAGTTCACTATGGCCGACCAGCGTTACCTGTCCTTCACAACAAACATGTCAGTACGTGACCACGTCTACCCCAGACGAGTGACCCTGTGGCTGGACATCATCCCCAACCTCATGAAAATTCCCACTACATCTACAACTTCCTCATCGTCTACGTCCACTACAACACCAACCACATCTGCCCCATCTACATGGGTCGGACTGGACGCTCACACGGCCGAGGTGACTATCCTGGCCCTCATTGTAACTCTATGTGTCGTGGGCCTGTTACTGGTGATAATAGCCATGTGTTACTGTTTGAAGCGGAGGAAACACGGAATTGAAAGATATACTTTGACATGAGGCACCAGACAAATAATCATTGTATCAAACATACTTATGTTGAAGTTAGAAGATCACATTTAACGTCGTTGCTGAGATTTAACAACATCACAACTCTCGATTTTAGGCTCATCGGCCAGATGTGCTATCAACTATATCTGAATCAACAACTCATTGTGCAACACATAAGGAAAGAAAATGAAATCAGTGATATGTTTCAAGTAACGTCTTTAATTAATCATTCGCCATGAAATAACACTATCATGTTGCTGAAGTTGTGTGCTGACGATTAGGTGCCTAACTTTGAAATTGTGGGTTCGAATCCCGGATGAGATTCAACAAAAGTCTTCGAATCTGTCCTTTATTGAAAAAGTGTAATCCCATTTAGAGCATGTGCCACATTTCTGCTGTTGGCAACGATCAACGGCAAACGTGTACATATAACGCCATAACAGTTTCTTCAAAAAAACGTCAGTGCTAAAGAATACCAGGTTTGAGCGATCCTCAGAAACAACCTTTATCAGTGATGGGTATCAAAATAACAAACAGCAGATATTGCTGGGTACAGGGTATTTATTGCCGTGTAGGGGCGGTGGGGTAGCCAAGTGGTTACAGCGTTCGGGCCCGGGTCCGGGTTTGATTCCATACATGGATACAATGTGTGAAGCCCATCTCTGGTGTCCCCCGCTGTACTGTTGCTGGAATATTGCTAAAAGCGGCGTAAAACCATATTCACTTACTCACTCATTGCCGTATACGGTTTTGTCATTTTAAAGACTATTCCCTAATTTGAGTCAATTCCCTATTAGAATGAGGACAAACTGACACAGAGGTTCATTTTGTTTTAAAAGTTTACTTGCCACATAGACCAGAAAACGTTGTTAAGCGCCTGCGCTTGTAAACTACTATCGCAAGTTGATATGCAAGAAAGGACCCAGTCAAATGGACCCTTCAAGAGCGAAATAAAAACCAAGGGAAGTAACTCTATCTTTCTTCGGCAACAATGTCCACAGAAATCGTGAATTAAACACCGTTAAATCTCAACGAAAAACAGATAAAGATACAGAAATGTTCGTTTGTTGATTTTATAGCAAGTTTTATTTGTTACTTGCCCACAGTTAAGTTGAAATGAGCAGTTTAGTTGCCCGACATCAATCAATCAGTTTATTGACATAGACAGTTTAGCGAACCAGGGCGTGGGGCAATAATATTTTTGAAGCCCTGCTGACAGCAGATTAAACATATCCAATGACATGGATATCGTGTGACGTCAGCTGGTAACATCGAAAAAAACCAAAAAAACCCGATGACGCTGCAATACATGTTGGTTTTTTTTTTGTGGTTGAGTTTCATATCTATTTTCAACTCGTGAAGGTCCGGGTTAGAATATTGATCTTCAGCAACCCATGCTTGTCGTAAGAGGCGACAAACGGGATCGGATGGTCAGGCTCGTTGGCTTGGTTGACACATGTCATCGGTTCCCAATTGCGCAGATCGATGCTCATGCTGTTGACCACTGGGTTGTCTGGTCCAGACTCGATTATTTACAGACCGCCGCCATATAGCTGGAATATTGCTGAGTGCGTCGTAAAACTAAACTCACTCACTCACTTCGTCATGTCTGTATCTTCAAATGACTCCAAGGTCCCTCCATGGTTCGACTCTGGACGTGTCCAGGGCATCATGCATTTAACTTCTTTATTCTTTGGAATGTGCCCATATACGACCTTAGAAGAATTCCTGCCAAAAGCCTGATCTTGGGCTTTTTGATAAAGCCAATGAATTTATTTATATCATTGACTTTTCTGACTCCGCATTGTTCTCGGTGCCCGTGATTTGACACCTCCTGATCTTTAAGCGCAGATCAGGAAAGTGCCCAGGTTCTTTACCAGAAGCACAACCCTTCTGACACTCTGGGAAATGCAGAACGCTGCAGTGTTGGGGAGTCTTCATATTCTCTGGTTTCTTCGACTAGGCAAAGTCAGGGGAAAAGTCAGATTCGCTGTCTTCGTTGTAGAGTACACAATGGTACCTGAAACCGCTACGAGCCTGACTGTGCCAGGACAACTCAGGACAACTCTCTCTGTGTGCTATATTCCATTTTTAATCTGTAAAATCAATGGTAATTAACAAGATTCTAGGTGCCCTTAATTTGGTACCTCCTGATCTTTTTGCGCAGATCAGGAGTGCCCGGGGTCTCCATCGGGAGCACAGCCCTTCTGACATTTTGGGTAAGGCAGAAAGCTGCAGTGTTGGATAGTCTACAATTTTGGGGGGAAATGTTTAGTGTGTGCAACTGGGCAACGCTTCCTGGGAGAAGTCACATTCGCTGTCTGGGCTGCGCGTAGACAGGGTAAGTGTACTTGAGTGGATCGTGAACCTTACCAGCCTGACTGTTCCAACACCACCCGAGCTCTCACTGATTCATTATATTTCAATCTGAAGGGACAAATCACTTGCTGTACGATTGCAACTTCATCATGAAGATATGTGTAAACGATTATAACAAGTGTCAAAGATTGTCAGATGACAAATGGTTGTCACACGTTACGGTTAGCAATGTTCAGGATCCAATATCGCCTACCTACGCTGATGATACAGTCCAAGAACTGCTATACCCCTAATAAAATAACTAAGGAACCAGCTATCTTTCTGTTGTGACGTTCGGCACACAAAACAAGGATAACTGTTAATTATGAATATAGGCATACAACACCATGATAACTGATTAGTGTGAAGCTAGGCACACAACACTATTATAAGTACTTGATGTGAAGCCAACCGCACAACACCATGGTAACTGTTGCTTGTGAAGCAGCTAGGCACACAGCACCATGGTAACTTCCAGTAGTGAAGCTTGGCACAAAGAACCATGGTAACTGCTAAGGGTGAAGCTAGGCACACAACACCATGGTAACTGCTGGTTGTGAAGCCAGGTACACAGCACAATGATAACTGCTAAGTGTGAACCTTGGCACAGAGCAACACGTTAACTGCTACGTGTGAAGCTAGGCATACAGCATCATGATAACTGCTGGTTGTGAAGCTAGGCACACAGCACCATGATAACTATTAAGTCTGAAGCTAGGCACACAGCACCATGATAACTGCTGGTTGTGAAGCTAGGCACACAGCACCATGATAACTATTAAGTCTGAAGCTAGGCACACAGCGCCATGATAACTGCTAAGTGTGAAGCTTGGCACACAGCACCATGATAACTTCTAAGTGTGAAGCTTGGCACACAACACCAAGGCAACTGCTAAGTGCGAAGCTAGACATAGAAAAAATATGATAACTACTAAGTGTGAAGCTAGGCACACGACGCCATGGTAACTGCTGGTTGTGAAGCCAGGTAAACACCACAATGTTAACTGCTAAGTGTGAAGCTTGGCACACAGCACCAGGGTAACTGCTAAGTGTGACGATAGACACACAGCACCATGGTAACTGCTGGTTGTGAAGCTAGGCATACAACACTATGACAACTACTAAGTGTGAAGTTAGGCACACAGCACCATGGTAATTCCTGGTTGTGAAGCCAGGTACACAGCGCAATGATAACTGCTAAGTGTGAAGCTTGGTACACAGCACCACGGTAAATGCTAACTGTGAAGATAGAAACAGCATCATGGTAACTACTAAGTGTGAAGTTAGGCACACAGCACCATGGTAACTGCTGGTTGTGAAGCTAGATACACAGCACCATGATAACTGCTAAGTGTGAAGCCAGGCACAGAGCATCATGATAACTGCAAAGTGTGAAGCTAGGCACACAGCACCATTGTAACTGCTAAGTGTGAAGCCAGGCACACACCACCATGGTAACTGCTGGTTGTGAAGCTAGGCACACAGCACAATGATAACTGCTAAGTGTGAAGCTTGGCACACAGCACCGTGATAACTGCTGGTTGTGAAGCTAGGCACACAGCACCGTGATAACTGCTAAGTGTGAAGCTTGGCACACAGCACAATGATAACTGCTAAGTGTGAAGCCAGGCACACACCACCATGGTAACTGCTGGTTGTGAAGCTAGGCACACAGCACCGTGATAACTGCTAAGTGTGAAGCTAGGCATAGAACACTATGATAACTACTAAGTGTGAAGCTAGGCATGCAACACCATGGTAACTGCTAAATGTGAAGCTAGGGACTCAGCACCATGGTAACTGCTCAGTGTGAAGCTAGGCACACAACACCATGGTAACTGATGGTTGTGAAGCCAGGTACACAGCACAATGATAACTGCTAAGTGAGAAGTTAGACACACAGCACCATGGTAACTGCTGAGTATGAAGCTAGGCACACACCACCATGGTAACTGCTGGTTGTGAAGCTAGGCACACAGCACTATGGTAACGGCTGGTTGTGAACCCAGGTACACAGCACAATGATGAATGCTAAGTGCGAAGCTTGGCACACAGCACCATAATAACTTCTAAATGTGAAGCTAGATACACAGCACCATGGTAAATGCTAAGTGTGAAGCTAGGCATACAGCACCATAATAACTGCTAAGTGTGAAGCTAGATACACAGCACCATGGTAACTGCTAAGAGTAAAGCTAGGCACACAGCACCATTATAACTGCTGGCTGTGAAGCTAGGCACACAGCACCATGATAACTACTAAGTGTGAAGCTTGGCACACAGCACCATGATAACTGTTACGTGTGAACCTTGGCACACAGCACAATGATAACTGATAAGTATGAAGCTTGGCTCACAGCACCATGGTAACTGCTCAGTGTGAAGCTAGGCACACAACACCATGGTAACTGCTGGTTGTGAAGCCAGGTACACAGCACAATGATAACTGCTAAGTGTGAAGCTTGGCACACAGCACCATGGTAACTGCTAACAGTGAAGCTAGAAACACAGCACCATGGTAATTCCTGGTTGTGAAGCCAGGTACACAGCGCAATGATAACTGCTAAGTGTGAAGCTTGGTACACAGCACCACGGTAAATGCTAACTGTGAAGATAGAAACAGCATCATGGTAACTACTAAGTGTGAAGTTAGGCACACAGCACCATGGTAACTGCTGGTTGTGAAGCTAGATACACAGCACCATGATAACTGCTAAGTGTGAAGCCAGGCACAGAGCATCATGATAACTGCAAAGTGTGAAGCTAGGCACACAGCACCATTGTAACTGCTAAGTGTGAAGCCAGGCACACACCACCATGGTAACTGCTGGTTGTGAAGCTAGGCACACAGCACCGTGATAACTGCTAAGTGTGAAGCTAGGCATAGAACACTATGATAACTACTAAGTGTGAAGCTAGGCATGCAACACCATGGTAACTGCTAAATGTGAAGCTAGGGACTCAGCACCATGGTAACTGCTCAGTGTGAAGCTAGGCACACAACACCATGGTAACTGATGGTTGTGAAGCCAGGTACACAGCACAATGATAACTGCTAAGTGTGAAGCCAGGCACAGAGCATCATGATAACTGCAAAGTGTGAAGCTAGGCACACAGCACCATTGTAACTGCTAAGTGTGAAGCCAGGCACACACCACCATGGTTACTGCTGGTTGTGAAGCTAGGCACACAGCACCGTGATAACTGCTAAGTGTGAAGCTAGGCATAGAACACTATGATAACTACTAAGTGTGAAGCTAGGCATGCAACACCATGGTAACTGCTAAATGTGAAGCTAGGGACTCAGCACCATGGTAACTGCTCAGTGTGAAGCTAGGCACACAACACCATGGTAACTGATGGTTGTGAAGCCAGGTACACAGCACAATGATAACTGCTAAGTGTGAAGCCAGGCACAGAGCATCATGATAACTGCAAAGTGTGAAGCTAGGCACACAGCACCATTGTAACTGCTAAGTGTGAAGCCAGGCACACACCACCATGGTTACTGCTGGTTGTGAAGCTAGGCACACAGCACCGTGATAACTGCTAAGTGTGAAGCTAGGCATAGAACACTATGATAACTACTAAGTGTGAAGCTAGGCATGCAACACCATGGTAACTGCTAAATGTGAAGCTAGGGACTCAGCACCATGGTAACTGCTCAGTGTGAAGCTAGGCACACAACACCATGGTAACTGCTGGTTGTGAAGCTAGGCACACAGCACTATGGTAACGGCTGGTTGTGAACCCAGGTACACAGCACAATGATGAATGCTAAGTGCGAAGCTTGGCACACAGCACCATAATAACTTCTAAATGTGAAGCTAGATACACAGCACCATGGTAAATGCTAAGTGTGAAGCTAGGCATACAGCACCATAATAACTGCTAAGTGTGAAGCTAGATACACAGCACCGTGGTAACTGCTAAGAGTAAAGCTAGGCACAAAGCACCATTATAACTGCTGGCTGTGAAGCTAGGCACACAGCACCATGATAACTACTAAGTGTGAAGCTTGGCACACAGCACCATGATAACTGTTACGTGTGAACCTTGGCACACAGCACAATGATAACTGATAAGTATGAAGCTTGGCACACAGCACCATGGTAACTGCTCAGTGTGAAGCTAGGCACACAGCACCATGGTAACTGCTGGTTGTGAAGCCAGGTACACAGCACAATGATAACTGCTAAGTGTGAAGCTTGGCACACAGCACCACGGTAACTGCTAACAGTGAAGCTAGAAACACAGCACCATGGTAACTGCTGAGTATGAAGCTAGGCACACAGCACCGTGATAACTGCTAAGTGTGAAGCTAGGCACACAGCACCATGGTAACTGCCGGTTCTGAAGCTAGGCACACAGCACCATGGTAACTGCTGAGTATGAAGCTAGGCACACAGCACCATGGTAACTGCCGGTTCTGAAGCTAGGCACACAGCACCATGGTTACTGCTGGGTGTGAAACTAGGCACAGAGCACCATGATAACTACTTATAATTCCATCAGAAAGTTGTATATTAAGAAATATTATTGTGCCCATCCAAACCTTTATAAATTCTCAGCATTTTTGAATAACAAAACCCTTACTATACTTCAAGACTTGTCCATGTTTGCTTACTATGCCATGTTGTTTAGGACAGAATATATCTCAGAACACAATGTAACCTAAAGTTGATTATTTTCCCTTCTTCATGTATATTATCCGTGCGTGTAAATATTGAATTATAAATGCATTGTACTACAGGCCTGTGGCCTTTCAGTACCGGAAATAAATATATATATATGATAACTACTAAGCGTGACGCTAGATACACAGCACCATGGTAACTGCTAAGAGTGAAGCTTGGCACACAACACCATGGTAACTGCTAAGTGTGAAACTAGGCACACAGCACCATAATAACTGCTAAGTGTGAAGCTAGATACACAGCACCATGGTAACTGCTAAGAGTGAAGTTAGGCACACAGCACCATGGTAACTGCTGGTTGTGAAGCTTGGCACACAGCACCATGATAACAGCTAAGTGTGAAGCTTGGCACACAGCACCATAATAACTGCTAAGTGTGAAGCTAGATACACAGCACCATGGTAACTGCTAAGAGTGAAGTTAGGCACACAGCACCATGGTAACTGCTGGTTGTGAAGCTTGACACACAGCACGATGATAACTGCTACGTGTGGAGCTTATCACACAGCACCATGATAACTGATAAGTATGAAGCCAGGCACAGAGCATCATGATAACTGCAAAGTGTGAAGGTAGGCACACAGCACCATTGTCACTGCAAAGTGTGAAGCCGGGCACACACCACTATGGCAACTGCTGGTTGTGAAGCTAGGCACATAACTATGTGGTAATTGCTAAGTGTGGAGCTAGGCATACAGCACCACGATAACTGCTAAGTGTGAAGTTAGGCACACAGTACCATTGTAACTGCTAAGTGTGAAGCCAGGCACACAGCAACTTGGTAACTGCTGGTTGTGAAGCTTTACACAGAGCTCCATGGTAATTACAAAGTGTGAAGCTTGGCACACAGCACTATGATAACTGCTAAGTATGAAGCCAGGCACACAGCATCATGATAACTGCAAAATGTGAGGCTAGGCACACAGCACCATTGTCACTGCTAAGGGTGAAGCCAGGCACACACCACCACGGTAACTGTTGGTTGTGAAGCTAGGTACATAGCTGTATGGTAATTCCTAAGTGTGAAGCTAGATACACAGCACCATTGTAACTGCTAAGAGTGAAGCTTGGCACACAGCACCATGGTAACTGCTAAGTGTGAAGCTAGGCATACAGCACCATAATAACTGCTAAGTGTGAAGCTAGATACACAGCACCATGGTAACTGCTAAGAGTGAAGTTAGGCACACAGCTAGACATACAGCACCATGATAACTGCTAAGTTTGAAGCTATGTACACAGCACCATGGTAACTGCTAAGTTTGAAGTTAGGCACACAGCAACATGGTAATTGCTGGTTGTGAAGCCGGGCACACAGCACCATTTTAACTACTAAGTGTGAAGCTTGGCACACAGCATCATGATAACTGCTAAGTGTGAAGCCAGGCAAACAGCACCATGGTAACTGCTGCTTGTGAAGCTAGGCACACAGCTCCATGATATTTGCTCAGTGTGAAGCTATGCACACCGCACCATGGTAACTGCTGGTTGTGAAGCCAGGCACACACCACCATGGTAACTGCCATTTGTGACGCTATGAATATAGCACCACGGTAACTGCTAAGACTGAAGCTAGGCATACAGCACCATGATAACTGCTACGTTTGGAGCTACGTACACAGCACGATGGTAACTGCTAAGTTTGAAGTTAGGCACACAGCAACATGGTAATTGCTGGTTGTGAAGCCGGGCACACAGCACCATTTTAACTAAGTGTGAAGCTTGGCACACACCACCATGATAACTGCTACGTGTAATGTTTTTCACACAGCACTATGATAACGGTTAAGTGTGAAGCTAGGCACACAGCACCATTGTAACTGTTTGTTGTGAAGCTTGGCACACAGCTCCATGGTAACTGCAGATTGTGAAGCTTGGCACACAGCACCATGATATCTGCTGAGTGTGAAGCTTGGGAAACAGCACCATGATAACTGCTACGTGTAATGTTTGGCACACAGCACTATGATAACTGCTAAGTGTGAAGCCATGAAGACAGCATCATGATAACGGTTAAGTGTGAAGTTAGGCACACAGCACCATTGTAACTGTTTGTTGTGAAGCTTGGCACACAGCACCATTGTAACTGCTAAGTGTGAAGCTTGGCACACCCCTCAATGGTAACTGCTGGTTGTGAAGCTTGGCACACAGCACCGTGGTAAGTGCTAAGTGTGAAGCTTAGCACACATCATCATGGTAAATCCTGGTTGTCAAGCCAGGCACACATCACCATGATAACTGCAAAGTGTGAAGCCAGGCACACAGCACCATGGTAACTGCTGGTTGTGAAGCCAGGCACACAGCACAATTATAACTACTAAGTGTGAAACTTGACGGACAACACCATGATAACTGGTGCGTGTGATGCTAGGCACACAGCATCATGATAACTGCTACGAGTGATGCTAGGCACACAGCACCATTATAACTACTAAGTGTGAAGCTTGACACACAGCAGCATGGTAACTCCTAAGTGTGATGCCAGGCACACAGCATCATGATAACTGCTAAGTGTGAAGCTTGGCAAACAGCTCCATGGTAACTGCTGAGTGTGAAGCTTAGCACACAGCACCATGGTGTTTGTGAAGCTAGGCACACAGCTCCATGGAAATTGCTGGTTGTGAAGTCAGGCATCCAGCACCATGGTAACTGCTGGTTGTGAAGCCAGGCACACAACACCATGATAACTGCTAGGTGTGAAGCCAGGCACACACCACCATGGTAACTCCTGTTTGTGAAGCAAGGTATACAGCACCATGGTTACTACTAAGTTTGAATCTATGCACACAACACCTTGTTAACTGCTAAGTGTGAAGCCAGGCACACACCACCATGGTAACTCCTGTTTGTGAAGCAAGGTATACAGCACCATGGTTACTACTAAGTGTGAATCTATGCTCACAACACCTTGTTAACTGCTATGTGTGAAGCCAGGCATACAGCACCATGATAACTGCTAAGTGTGAAGCTTGACACACAGCACCATGGTAACTGCTGGTTGTGAAGCAAGGTATACATCACCATGGTTACTACTAAGTGTGAATCTATGCACACAACACCTTGTTAACTGCTAAGTGTGAAGCCAGGCATACAGCACCATGATAACTGCTAAGTGTGAAGCTAGACACACAGCACCATGGTAACTGCTGGTTGTGAAGTTAGGCACACAGCACCATGGTAACTGCTGCTTGTGAAGCTAGGCACACAGCACCATGGTAACTGCTGCTTGCGAAGCTAGGCATACACCTAAATGGTAACTGCTGTTTGTGAAGCTAGGCACACAGCTCCATGGAAATTGCTGGTTGTGAAGTCAGGCATCCAGCACCATGGTAACTGCTGGTTGTGAAGCCAGGCACACAGTACCATGATAACTGCTAGGTGTCTTTGTCAATCTGCTTAAAAAAAAAGAAATGTCAGTATTTGCGAATAACTTGAATTCCCTGAACTGGACCTGACTAAACAAGCTCCTTTCGCGTGGCTCCTGTCAAGTAGAGCTTACGTGACTCAACGAACACATATCGGAGCATCGTGACTGTGCAGAAAGTCTTTTGTTGACTGTGAACAGTGCATATTTCACTGTACGGGTATATGTTAACAGCAGGAACGCCTTCCTCCAGTATGTTGTCAGTCTGTGAATAGTAAATACAAATCTGCCTGAGCAAACAGGACAGGAAACACCATTACGCAATATTCAATACGGGGATTGTGGGACAAGAAGGACAGGTGAGGAGTGGTGGGAAAGTTGTTGATGAAAGGCAGTATACCGTTCGATGTAGCGGAGACGATTATGAATTATCTGATTATTGTGTCCATGTTGGTCCTCCCTGCTGTAGGGATGGAGGCACCAGTGATAAATTCCACCTGGGGATATATACAGGGAGTGGAGAGAACCAGTAGGGAAGGACAACCTTACTTTGGCTACTACGGAATCCCGTACGCGAAACCTCCAGTTGGAGATCTCCGATTCAGAAAACCTCAACCACACCCAGGAGTTTCTGACATATTTAATGCTTCGAGCTATGGACTGCCATGTCTCCAGCTATCTCAAGTTATCATTTCGAGCTTTTCCTATCCAGCTATGAGTGAAGACTGTCTTACATTGAATGTGTTCCTGCCAAATACAACCGATGTATCGTCCAGTGTGCCGGTGATGGTCTGGATTCACGGGGGAGGATTCGTGTATGGATCCGCTTCTTTTTACGAGCCGTGGCAATTGGTGACAAAAGGTGACGTTATAGTCGTCACTATTCAGTATAGACTGGGAATATTCGGATTTTTTAGTACCGGAAATGATGTCGCTCCAGGTAACTACGGATTATGGGATCAACATCTGGCGATCCAGTGGGTCAAGACTAACATTGAAGCTTTTGGTGGTGACAGCAACAACATCACCATCATCGGAGAATCTGCAGGGGCGGCGAGTGTGGCTTATAACGTGTTGTACCCGGGGTCAAAGGGGCTGTTCCAGAGAGCAGTTCTACAGAGTGGAGCTGCCACATCTCTCTGGGCGATCAACAAAAACAACAAATTCTTAGCTATGTTTGTTGGAAGCAGCTTAGGTTGCCTTGGTGATGATCCTGATATTATCAGCAGACAAAGGACCATGGTAGACTGTATGAGGAAGAACGACAGTACCAGAGTGTTAGCCTTTTCTTCTGTTTTGGGGACGCCAGCCTACCAGCTCATACAGTTCACGTGGGTCCCCACCATTGATGGCATCTTTGTCAAAGATGATCCCCAAGTCTTAATGAGAGACATCACATTCTTAAATACCACGTGTATCAAGGACATCGACGTTATGGTAGGGGCCAACAACAACGAAGGGGGACTCCTGTTGACGAGTGCTCTAGCATTCGACAGGGCTTACAATTACACATGGGCTACCGACATCTTCAAGCCGAAGGAGTTTGATACAGATATTCTCCCAACAGTTACATCATTGTCATTAGGAGCTAGCACTCCATCCATCAATAATATCGTCAGCGTTGAGTACACCTACCCCCGACCACCATCTGACCAGCTGCTGCCTCAAGAACAGGTACTTTCAACATACGGTGACCCCAGCTTCTTAGTACCGGGGGTCCTCTTTGCCAGGACGCATGCATTGTTGAACACAAACAGGAAGTGTTACTTCTACTTATTTGACCACTATCCATCCTTCGCCAGAGATAGCCCTGTGAAAGGCATGAACCATGGAGTGGACATCTTGTATCTGTTCGACCTGAATCCGTCCGTGGTCAAAATGTTTGGCTACTCAGGGAACCTGACGTCTGAGGAGTATCAGGTGGCGGAAACATTTGTTTCTTTCATTGCTGACTTTGCCAAGACTGGGTACGTAACTGTTTTGATTATGATGTCATGATTTCATTTCTTAAATCGTCATGTAGCGTGTCATCAGTCAGCTGTCCATAAGTATAATACGTTATAATAACAATACATATGTCTAAAAATACCGCGATATTTGTGCATTCGCTCACAAGAGGGGAATATTCATCAGTCTTTCAAAGTGATTACTTTATTTTCACAGTAACCCCAACCCTGCTGTTGAAGAAAAGCTTGGACAGGCATGGCCTGAGTTCACTATGGCCGACCAGCGTTACCTGTCCTTCACAACAAACATGTCAGTACGTGACCACGTCTACCCCAGACGAGTGACCCTGTGGCTGGACATCATCCCCAACCTCATGAAAATTCCCACTACATCTACAACTTCCTCATCGTCCACTACAACACCAACCGCATCTACCCCATCTACATGGTTCGGACTGGACGCTCACACGGCCGAGGTGACTATCCTGGCCCTCATTGTAACTCTATGTGTCGTGGGCCTGTTACTGGTGATAATAGCCATGTGTTACTGTCTGAAGCGGAGGAAACAGGGTATGGAAATATAAACACTAAGATTAGAGGTTATTCAGATCTCATGCCTATTCGCAGCTTAGTTTGTATCAGCAGACATCCTGAACCTATTTATGTTCAGTATCAAATCTCGTTCGGCACCCGTTCAGTCCATTAACGTTAAAGTAGTCACTAACATATGTACATAAATTTAGATTGCGGCATCTTTTAGCAGTTTTAAACATTTTTATAGCGAATCAAGACAAAGATGTGTTAGAGTCACACGTATTGATCAATTTCTCCACAAACGTTTAAATACGAGATGATCTGCCACCTATCCCATCAGGTTAAACTACTACATGTTTAATGTACATGGGTGTGCATCATTACAAAGTTAGTCCCCGTTAGACACTCCTCTATGCTCTTGTGTGAGACACTTATGTCCACTGAATGTAAGCTCGTTGGAATGTCACCACCGCTTTCTCAAATGATGTAGTAGGCTACAGCCTAACAAACTGGGGATGGCTGCGTACATGTAAATGTTTAAACAGTCGGGGACCTTTTCTGGATATTCTGTACAATGTTCAACATTATATGGGCGTATCCCTATGTCTTCGTCATAAGCTTTCATCATACAATTTTATACAAAGAGATAAAACCTTACTTTCAAATTACCGAGGTATATCCCTTCTGAATGTGTTTGGCATATTATATAGTAATACTTTCAACAATAATCTTGTGTTTTTGTGACAAAACTAATTATGAATAAGCTAAGCTGGCTTTCGAACAGGATACTCTGCCATTGATAATATTTTACCTTGTAAGCTTTTTTTTCAAAGTTCTTGGAATTAGTCAAAAGACAAATGCTTTGGTATGTATTAATAATATAATAATATGATTCAAAACTACATAAACTGGATGTACCAAGTACTAAAATGGGACGGCATGCGTGCGTACATCCACAACGTAAATACAGAAGTGTCTGTACCTCCTCTCGCTGTACAACAAGGTTGTGTTCTTAGTCCGTTTCACTTTCATTTGTTATTAATGCATTGGTAAACTTATCAATTCGTAAAAATGGTGTTTTTTCTTACTCGGGCTGTACTCCATATTTTTATGCTGAATATTGAATTATGTTTTGTGATACTGTAATTGGATTCCAAAAGCAAATCCACATTTTACAGTAGTATTTCGAAGACAAAACAGGAATTGTTGTTTTAAAAATTGCGACAAACGTCCTAGAACAAAAAAGTGATTCGTAAAGGCTGTTTTTATATCATATTCCATTTGTATCCCGTTCTATATTGTACTGTGATTGTAATTCATTGCAGTAATTTGTAATGTTTTGTAAAATTCGTTAATTTTGAAGAAAATAATACTAAATGTTTATTTGCATGACACTCCTTTGTTGTTGTTGTTTTTCTTTGCTTCACACAACGGTTTTACGGAAGGATTTCATGTTAACTTTTACTTTCATTTTGGAATTTGGCAATCAAGGTGTATTTTAACTTAACAATGAATTGTGACCCTGATACACCTGGACCTGCTACATTAACCGGGTTTGATAAGGTCATGAAAGAAATAGTGACTCTATGGGCATATATTTGATATGGTGATACGGGCGATACTTTATCACATCGATGAATACATCATAACAGGTGACATACACCCGACTTTTCCATAAATATGGGGGCCGCAGTTGCTCATTATGCAGCAAGTGCATTTCTTTTGCCAGCAGTAATTGGCATCTGACCTCCTGATCTTCTACTCTTCATAATCCCTCATGTTCTTCATCACTCGGTATTCCACTACTTCCTTGTCAATCAGCTGATATTACACAACCACCGCCACCACATCTTCACATCAGGTGTAATCAGTACTTCATTTCCAGGTGTGTCTGTCTGTGTGTATGTGTGTGTGTGTGTGTGTGTGTGTGTGGGTGTTTAAGCAATTCACGATTCGAGCATATGTCTAAATATTTTTATATAAGTGTGTACACACATACTAATGAGTGAGTAAGTATGGTTTTACGCCGCTTTTAGCAATATTCCAGCAATATCACGGCTGGGGACACCAGAAATGGGCTTCACACATTGTACCCATGTGGGGATTCGAACCGGGTCTTCAGCGTGACGAGCGAACGCCTTAACCAATAGGCTACCACACCGCCCCGCTAACTAAAGAATAGTACATATAAGAGTGGCGTAATGTCAACAAAATATTATCCTCGCGTTTCTAAATAAAACGACAATATTTATCTGTTACTTTCGCCAGACAATTATTCTTTTGTGATTTGCGCAAGGTGTACATTGAAGCCAAACCGTTATCGCCAAAACAAAGGCTAAATTTGTGTTCTACACAAATGAATGTTGTGCTGTAATTGTATATATTCGCTTGAAAAAAGTCTAGAGCCGCCTTCGATTGATCATATATGATCGATGATAAACATATATCCAGTGAAACAATGTTTATTTATAAACTGACAAACACTATTAGGCTGTCGTGTTTGGGCGTGTGAATCAAACATGGTGCTGGTGTGTTCAACATCCTTGTTTTTCGCTGTTTTTAACAATGTTTCATTTCACTCAAACTCAACGAATATTGAATCAGTTGCTTTACGACATGTTGCAACATGTCGCTTAAAGTGACCATTAAGCATACAAAAAGTTGCATTTACCTAAGCGTATAAATGACCTCACCATGTTTCAGTTTATATATGACTATCAAATTTTAGTATAATTTCACTTCAAGATTCCGTGGGCCTGTTCGTGCCCACCTCGTTTATGTATTCTCCTTGCATGAACCTCCAAAGAAAACATACAAACATATTCTGAGTAAATTAATTTACATTTTTATAGTTATATGAGAGTATAACATGCACAACAACCACTGTCTCCGGAGACGAGAAATGCTAATGTTGCTTGTGTTGAGAAGTGCTAATGTTGCTGGTGACGAGATGTGCTCATGTTGCTCGTGACGAGAAGTGCTAATGTTCCTGGTATCGAGATGTGCTCATGATGCTGGGGACGAGATCTGCTTATGTTTCTGGTGCCGAGATGTGCTTATGGTGAGGGTGACGAGATGTGCTTATGGTGTTGCTGACGAGATGTGATTATGGTGCTGGTGACGAGATGTGCTCATGGTGATGGTCACGAGATGTGCATATGGTGCTGGTGACGTGATGTGCTCATGTTACTGTGACGAGATGTGCTTATGGTGCTGGTGACGAGATGTGCTTATGGTGCTGGAGACGAGATGTGCTTATGGTGCTGGTGACGAGATGTGCTGATGTTACTGGTGACGAGATCTGCTCATGTTACTGGTGACGAGATGTGTTCATGTTGATGCTGACAAGGTGTACTCATGTTGCTTTCAACGAAATGTGTTCATTTAGTAGAGCGAGAAGCTCTGTTGATCATCAGAGGAGCGAGCTTTGATGCAGAAACACACAATTGTAATAACGAATGCAAGGACCAGGGCGCCGAGTGTGGAGCCCATCGCTATGACTGCAACTCTTGAGTCGTCAGAGCACTCTGGCGGTGGAGACGATGTTGGGACGGATGTTTGTGTTGTTGTGGGCGACGTTGGAGATGGTGCTTCATTCAGCATCGGGACAAGATCAAGCCAAAGCGAAGCTCTTTTAGAATAAAGGTGTTCTTGGATGGACATATTGGTGTTGAAAGACAGATAGTGTTCGGACATGGCGTCAAACTCAGGCCATGGCGTCCCTATCTGCATCTCCAGCACTGAATTAGGATCACTGAAACATGTCAAACAGTGACAGTAAGAAAGACGTTATTCACAGTTCAGATTGCAAACAATTGTGTCAAACAATTGTGTGTGTGTTGGGGGGGGAGAGAGAGATAGAGAAAGAAAGAGAGAGACACAGAGAGAGACACAGAGAGAGAGGGAGAGAGAGAGAGAGAGAGAGAGAGAGAGAGAGAGAGAGACACACAGAGAGAGAGAGATTGTATAATTTTAAGCTGCACTCAGCAATTCTAGTATTCCATCTGTAAGGCGGTGGTCTGTAATTTCGAGTCTGGACAAAATAATCCTGTGATCAACAACACGAGCATCGATCTACGCAATTTTGATACGGTGACAAGTGTCAACAACGTCAGCGTGCCTGACCACCAAGTCCCGTTAGTCGAATCATACGACAAGCATGTATGTATGGATGGATGGATGGATGGATGGATGGATGGATGGATGCAGGCAGGCAGGCAGGTAGTAGGTAGGTATGTAAGAAGGTAGGTATGTAAGATGGTAGGTAGGTATGTAAGAAGGTAGGTAGGTAGGTAGGTAGGTATGTAGCCTTCTGTCCGGTAGGTTAGAGAGGGTAGATATGCAGACAGACAGTTTCCGTCTATCATGCCCTGATTCTGAAAATTCCACGTCTGATCTGTTAAGGGAATGTATCAAAACCAAAAATATATCATTTCATTATCATTTCATCATATTAAACAAATCCTGCACACTCACCTCGACTTAGCAAATGCCCCTATGAAAGCTGTAAAGTTGTCGGCAAGTTTAAATTCCTCCTGAGAAATGTTTCTGTTTTCGCGGTCAAGCTGACCAAACAAATACATGATGTCCATACCGTGGACCATCCCTTTCACCGGGGAGTCTTCAGTGAATGACGGGTAATGATCAAACAGATACAAGTAGGTTTTCTTGTCTGTCTTCAACATGGCGTGAACTCTGGAAAACAAAATGGCTGGAACATAAAATGCTGGATCACCATAAGTGTCGAAGACCTGGTAATGGGGTAGGCTCACATTGGCATCAGGGCGTGGGTAGGTGTAGGTAAATCCAATGACGTCATCGACTACTGGATTGTGTTGTCCTAACGTCAGATTTGTTATCTGCGGTAGGATGTCTGTGTAGTATGGCGTTGGTCGGAAGATCTCATTGACGTATGTTGTGTTCAAAAGTCTGTCAAACATAACAGCAATGTCGTACATCATCCCGCCTTCGTTATTATTGACGCCAACTAGGACATCCACGTCCTTCAGGACGGTCGTGGACAGAAACGTGTGGTCCGACATAAGTTTTGCTGGTTCATCGTGTATAAAGACTCCATCCATTGTCGGCAGCCATGACAGGAATAACAGGTTGTGGGCCATTGAACCGTGTATGACAGAGGCACGAAGGAGTGTGTCCGCTGTCAGGTTTCTCAGACAGTTCATTATTAGTTTTTGCAGGGCAATTGGATCAGTGTCCTCGGTGAGACAATCAGCAGCCCTGGCGACAAGCATCAGCGTTGCCACTGGATTTCTTTTGTACCCCCAAACAGGCGTGACAGCTCCACTCTGTAGAACTGCTCTCTGGAACAGCCCCTTTGACCCCGGGTACAACACGTGATAGGCCACACTCGCCGCCCCTGCAGATTCTCCGATGATGGTGATGTTGTTGCTGTCACCACCAAAAGCTTCAATGTTAGTCTTGATCCACTGGAGCGCCAGGTGTTGATCCCATAATCCGTAGTTACCTGGAGCGACGTCATTTCCAGTACTGATGAATCCGAATATTCCCAGCCGGTATTGGATGGTGACGACGATGACGCCAGTCTCTGTCACCAGTTTCCATGGCTCATATTCTTCAGCTGAGCCAGCCATAAATCCTCCACCGTGTATCCACACCATCACTGGCGTTTGGGAAGACACTTCAGTGGAATTGGGCAGAAACACATTCAGCGTGAGACAGTCCTCATCTGAGAGGCTCGAGTTCGTAATTTGTAAAGATGGACACGCATATCCATACGCAGTGGCATTGAACACATCCGCCACACCTGGGTGAGGCTCCGGTCTGCGGAACCTCAGGTTGCTAGTCGGGGGTTTCGCGTACGGGATTCCGTAGTATCCAAAGTATGGAAGGCCATCTTTGCTGACTTTATCCACACCTTGTATCTGTCCCCATGTTGAGTTGACATCCGGCGCGGAAAGCACTGACCATGGAGCAAAACCTAGAACCAGAAAGGGGGACCAGAATACCGAGAGCCTCATTTGGGAACCTGGGCCACAATTCGATAGACTTTCTGCTTGTACACGTTAGTCTTGAACAAGGCACATTAATGTTAAAGACGTCCTATATTGCTTGGTATTTACAAACAACTGAATGAGGAACACGTTATCAGTTGACGTGGATAACCGCGAGTATATTCCTTTCGCTTATCACTTGTGCAATGTCCATGACGCACCTACAATCATGTGATGGCGATTAGAAATGTGATACAGCCCGCTCAGAGCTATTGTTGTACTGAAATGATTGTGACATAGGGTGTCTTAGTAATGTCCATCCCGTCACGATATGGCTGAAATATTGCCGATGTGACGTTAAATATTACCTCACTCACTCACTAGTAATGTCTATGATGTATAAAACCATTGGTAAAAGCAATTGTTGTTTTTTTGGTGAAGAAAGAACACCATCTTTCACTACAATGTGACAATTTACACCCATTAGATGTTGGTGTTTAGTAAGATCATTATCAGCAGATTATATAGGGCCAAGACAAATAAATTATGTATGTTTTATACAGTCACTCAAATATTTTCCTATTATTGTTTATATCGATCAACAAAACTGCTAGTGGTAGAATTATTTTATGGTTAGTACATCAAGATTCGCGGGATCCAGTGAGCCAAGTGGCAGGAATCAACTGAGCCAAGGTGGGAGGAATCCACTGGACCAAGGTAGTAAGAATGCCTTGGAGCAAGGTTGGAGGAATCCACTGACTTAAGGTGGAAGGAATGCCCAGGAGCAAGGTGGGAGGAATCCACTGACCTAAGGTGGAATGAATCCACTAAACCAAGGTGGAAGGAATCCACTAAACCAAAGGTGGAAGGAATCCACTAAACCAAGGTAGGAGGAATGCCTAGGAGCAAGGTGGGAGGAATCCACTGAATCAAGGTGGGAGGAATCCACTGACCAAAGGTGGAAGGAATCCACTGACCCAGGGTGGAAAGAATGCCTATGAGCAAGGTGGAGGAATGCCTAAGAGCAAGGTTGGAGGAATGCATAAGAGGAAGATGGGAGGAATCCACAGACCCAAGGTGGGAGGAATGCCTAGGAGCAAAGTGGGAGGAATCCACTAAACCAAGGTGGAAGGAATGCCTAAGTGCAAGGTGGGAGGAATGCATAAGAGGAAGATGGGAGGAATCCACAGACCCAAGGTGGGAGGAATGCCTAGGAGCAAGGTGGGAGGAATCCACTGACCCAAGGTAGGAGGAATGCCTAGGAGCAAGGTGGAAGGAATCCACTAAACCAAGGTGGAAGGAATGCCTAGGAGCAAGGTAGGAGGAATGCCTAGGAGCAAGGTAGGAGGAATGCCCAGAGGCCAAATGGGAGGAATCCATTGACCCAAGGTGGGAGGAATGCCTAGGGGCCAAATGGGAGGAATCCACTGACCCAAGGTTGGAGGAATGCCTAGGAGCAAGGTAAAGGAATGCCTAAGAGCAAGGTGGGAGGAATGCATAAGCGGAAGATGGGAGGAATCCACTGACCCAAGGTGGGAGGAATGCCTAGGAGCAAGGTGGAAGGAATCCACTAAACCAAGGTGGAAGGAATGCCTAGGAGCAAGGTAGGAGGAATGCCTAGGAGCAAGGTAGGAGGAATGCCTAGGGGCCAAATGGGAGGAATCCATTGACCCAAGGTAGGAGGAATGCCTAGGGGCCAAATGGGAGGAATCCACTGACCCAAGGTTGGAGGAATGCCTAGGAGCAAGGTAAAGGAATGCCTAAGAGCAAGGTGGGAGGAATGCATAAGCGGAAGATGGGAGGAATCCACTGACCCAAGGTGGGAGGAATGCCTAGGAACAAGGTAGGAGGAATGTCTAGGGGCCAAATGGGAGGAATCCACTGACCCAAGGTTGGAGGAATGCCTAGGAGCAAGGTAAAGGAATGCCTAAGAGCAAGGTGGGAGGAATGCATAAGCGCAAGATGGGAGGAATCCACTGACCCAAGGTAAGAGGAATGCCTAGGAGCAAGGTTGGAGGAATCCACTAAACCAAGGTGGAAAGAATGCCTAGGAGCAAGGTAGGAGGAATGTCTAGGGGCCAAATGGGAGGAATCCACTGACCCAAGGTGGGAGGAATGCCTAGGAGCAAGATAAAGGAATGCCTAAGAGCAAGGTGGGGGGAATGCATAAGCGCAAGATGGGAGGAATCCACTCTCCCAAGGTGGGAGGAATCCACTGACCCAAGGTGGGGGGAATGCCTAGGAGCAAGGTTGAAGGAATCCACTACACCAAGGTGGAAGGAATGCCTAGGAGCAAGGTGGGAGGACTCCACTGACCCAAGGTAGGAGGAATGCCTAGGAGGAAGATGGGAGGAATCCACTGACCCAAGGTTGGAGGAATGCGTAGGAGCAAGATGGGATGACTCCACTGACCCAAGGTAGGAGGATACCTAGGAAGAAGATGGGAGGAATCCACTGACCCAAGGTTGGAGGAATGCCTAGGAGCAAGGTGGGATGAATCCGCTGACCTAAGGTGGGAGGAATACCTAGGAGCAAGGTGGGGGGACTCCACTGACCCAAGGTTGGAGGAATGCCTAGGAGCAAGGTGGGAGGAATCCACTGACCCAAGGTGGAAGGAATGCCTAGGAGCAAGGTGGGAGGACTCCACTGACCCAAGGTAGGAGGAATGCCTAGGAGGAAGATGGGAGGAATCCACTGACCCAAGGTTGGAGGAATGCGTAGGAGCAAGATGGGATGACTCCACTGACCCAAGGTAGGAGGATACCTAGGAAGAAGATGGGAGGAATCCACTGACCCAAGGTTGGAGGAATGCCTAGGAGCAAGGTGGGATGAATCCGCTGACCTAAGGTGGGAGGAATACCTAGGAGCAAGGTGGGGGGACTCCACTGACCCAAGGTTGGAGGAATGCCTAGGAGCAAGGTGGGAGGAATCCACTGACCCAAGGTAGGAGGAATGCCTAGGAGCAAGGTGGGAGGAATCCCCAGACCCAAGGTTGGAAGAATGCCTAGGAGCAAGGTGGGAGGAATCCACTGACCCAAGGTGGGAGGAATGCCTAGGAGCAAGGTGGAAGGAATCCTCTGACCCAAGGTTGGAGGAATGCCTAGGAGCAAGGTGGGAGGAATCCCCAGACCCAAGGTTGGAGGAATGCCCAGGAACAAGGTAGGAGGAATCCACTGACCCAAGGTGGAAGGAATCAACTGAACCAAGGTGGAAGGAATCCACTGAAACAATGTGAAGTAATCATGCCAAATATGTCTCTGTTCGACGTAAAGAAATATATCTTTGATGAAAAAAGCTGAATATGTTTCGCTCATCGTTGGTTCGAATTACCCCGATCACGACGCTAACTCTGCACTACAGGTGTACCTGAACATACACGTAAATAATTGATCCTGTCCTCTGTTATATCGCCGCAGCTTGGCGATATGTGATCTTGAAATGAGAAGTTCAAAGTGCAAGTTAGTCCGCTGTATTGCGACATGTCACGTGATGCAAGAAACGACATGAATCACACAGCAGTGTTTGCAGTAGTCAGTCTGGTTACACATAGATGAGGCATGCACTCCTGTACGTGCTACGGACATTCTTAATGCTAACGAGAAATATAAATGTGGGTGTCGGTGTTGATAATTCTAGTCAATACTAAAACTATATGTATGTGACAGAGTGACAATTCTAGGTAATACGTAGCTAAACAACTAACTAAGTAACTAATTAAGAATTTAACTACGTAACTAAGCACCTTCTAATTCTAGTGAATGCTATAACTACATATACAAAACAGAGTGATAGTTCTAGTGCATGCCATAACATTTACATATGACAGAGTGAAAATTCTAGTGAATGCTGTAACTCTATGTATGTGGCAGAGTGACAATTCTAGGTAATACGTAACTAAGTAACTAAGTAACTTACTAAGTAAATAAGTAACAAACTAAGAATCTAACTACGTAACTAAGCACCTAACTCATTCTAGTGAATGCTATAACTACATATACATGACAGAGTGATATTTCTTGTGTATGCTATAACATTTACACATGGCAGAGTGATAATTCTTGTGAATGCCATAACATATTCATATGGCAGATTGACAATTCTAGTGAACGCCATAACATTTACAAATGGCAGAGTGATCATTCTAGTGAATGCTATAACTATATGTATGTGGCAGTGTGACAATGCTAGGTAATACGTAACTAAGTAACTAAGTAACTCAGCAACTAACTAAGTAACTAACTAAGAATCTAACTACGTAACTAAGCACCTAACTAATGCTTAACTACACATACATGACAGAGTGATAATTCTTGTGTATGCCATATCATTTACATATGGCAGATTGACAATTCTAGTGAACGCCATAACATTTACATATAACAGAGTGATAAATAAATGTTAAAAACCGTTTCAATTATACATTGGCGGAAGATATGTGATGTCATAAACCTTAGCAATCCATTCCTGAGGAGAAATCTACATTTTGCTGTTGAAGTTAAGAAGACAGAGTTGCTCCTCCTTAGCAGAAAGATTTTCGTTATCCACTCAATCCTCTTTCTCGCCCCTCTGTGCCCCCCTTCGTCTGTAATTGTTCATTCAATTACCACGATAATAGTTTCGTTTTAAACATATTTTATTCATGAGAAAAGGATTGGGTACAAGTTATACCAGTTAGAACAACCTCGCCTAGAATTTACATAACATTATTTACATTCAATATACAAGACTGACAGATAAGAACAGAAAGATAGTAAGCAGTGGAGCAACTTTAACTGGAAATTCATTCCAAATTCTAATTGTGAATGGAAAATACGAATCATACGAAAAGTATAATCGTGCGAAAAGAGGTGAAACATCATCAGTTACGAAGATTATAGTTACTTTTAGATGCCACGTTCCCAGGAACAAGATCATTATGGTACGATGGTGCCATATTATTCTGTATTTTTTAAAAAGACAAAGTGTGCGCTTTCTCCTACGTTCTGCTAAAGCTTCCCAACCAGTTTCATAATACAGATATCCATGATGAGTATATTTAGGTAAAACTGTTACAATTCTTGCTGCTTTTAAGTGCAGTTGTTCAATTTTGTTTGCTTGATATTAAGCACATATTCGCATATTCGAAATGGGGTGTTATGAACATTACACAAATTCTATTCAATACAGAGCGCGGTAATAAAAATATGAGTTTACGTAGAGAAGATGTCTCTCTTAAAGTTATTTTTACAATATTATCAGTATGGTCAGACCATTTACAATCTTTTGAAAATGTTAATGACCCTAATGCACACCCGAAATAAAGCTTTGTCAGATTCAGTTGTGGCAACAGGAGGAGACATACTGGAAAACATGGAGTGGTGTGCAAATCAGTAAGGTTCAATTTCTATGAAAATAATCCAAAGCAAAAATAGCATGTGTTGTGTACGTATGTATTTATATGTGTGTGTGTGTGTGCGTGTGCGGGTGTGCGTGCGTGTGTGTGTTTAAACTGTACTTCTTCAATTTTACTTCATTTCATAAAGATGTTTACTGCATTTGTAACATATTTACAATACAGATAGTTGTGGTGTTTTTATATTTTTGAGGGAAAGTTAAGAAATCGTGTAATAGTATTGAAAAACTCATGTAAGACTCTTTGATAATACCTCTATAGAGTATATAATTCCTGAGTAGATGCTTTTGTGTTTAGTAATTGTGTTGTTTGTTATGCAAAACATAAAACGAAACAAGACAAATTGCATTCACGTTTACATTTTGTTGATGTGACTCCTGTTATCCTTTAGTCCATATCGTCTGAACTACATGTGTACTTTCATACTAGGGCTGGGACGGGTAACCCGGATACCCGGGACGGGTGGGTAATAAGTTGGACCCGGGTACCCGTCTCAATACCCGGACTCGTTATGATCATGTGACTAATAGATTAAACAATGTAATATGTTATTCTTTCATTATTAAAAGGTTGCATTGTCTTTGAAGAGTTAGACGTAATTACAGCCACTTCTTTTGGATATAATGCATGATTAAGATATTGAAAAACTCGAATTTTTAGCCACAAAGCTGAAGAATGTATTGCCATTTCTTACAAATTTGATATCAGAAATTAACATAACGGGTATCCGGTTAGGGTAGGGTAATAGAGACTGAGGTACCCGGGTAGAAAATTTAGACCTGTCCCAGCCTTATTCAATACAGTGGTCACTTGCATTCTCTTACTCCGCCATCTACCTCCATTCAAACTAAGCCATTTCACTTCAATTCATGGATGGCCTTGTTAGGAAATATTATGTGTGTGGACAGCCATTCAATAAAAGACATAGGTTCGGAGGAGATATGATCATCGCATTTATATCAGCCCCAGGAGTAAACAAAAGAAAATAACTAACCTGTAGAACATATATTTCCATCTCAATATTCACTGTGCAAGGCGATTGGGTCCAGGAATTGAGATGAATAATACTATAATACATGGTGAAATAGGGGAACAACTGACTCTTGTTCACTAAGAGAAATTAAATGTAATGTTCATTGCCATTGAGGACACTGAATTACAAGTCATGTTACAAAATCTATGCTGAGAAACATGTCTGATAAGAGAAAAGATGGGCAGGCTTGAAGTGTACAGGAAGTGTAATGTCATTGATATTCATGTTTTATCTTCGGGGTACATTGAATAATCAACTCGTAATGTTTGACTTGATTTTACAAATACATTGAATGTCTGTTATTTGCCAACTATTATAATGTCTTTGATTTGAGTGTGAAGCCTATTTCTGGTGTCCCCCGCCGTGATGTTGCTGGAATATTGCTAAAAGTGGCGTAAAACCAAAGTCAGTCAGTCAGTCAGTCTTTGATTTGATCAGGAGATAGCTATAGCTCTTGTACAAATGTTTGTTAATGCATGACATGTTAGTTTTCTCCAAACTTATAAATAGGTCGTCACAAATTCAAACACTGTACAATTATACTTTCAGTTGCAGACAGCAACGTAATCGAGGGTGTGAAATGTTTACATGGCTATCCTCGGTACCATTGGTTTAGCCTGTATTCACGAAGCGATCCTAGAGTTAGGATGTCCTAACTTGGTTCTGTAAAGCTATGATTTAGTTAGGACATCCCAGCACTAGGATCGCTTTGCGAATAACTAGCCTGGCATTGGGTCTTCTGAGGGCAGATTATATCAGTGATGTGTTTCCTCTAATCTGTCACATTCTAATGGACTGCTCATACAATCTGACAGAAAAATCAAGATTTTCGAAGGCATAGAGAGCTGATGAAACGTACTAACAATGAGCTTGCAAATTATTCTGCTGCATGGACTTTTGCTTTGTGTTTGTAAGTACAGGATGTGAGTGAGTGAGTTTAGTTTTACGCCGCACTCAGCAATATTCCAGCTATATGGCGGCGGTCTGTAAATAATCGAGTCTGTACCAGACAATCAAGTGATCAACACCATGAGCACCGATCTTCGCAATTGGGAACCGATGACATGTGTCATCCAAGTCAGCGAGCCTGACCACCCGGATGGTAGAATGAGAATGCGGAGGCGACGCCGTGAACGTTATGCGCAGTGTTGTGTACAGGAAGTTGACAGATCTGGGGGCGGAGGTGTCATGGTTTTGGGTGCTTTCTGTGGGACTGCCCGTTCCCGACTTCTGGTTATCCGTGGGAATGCTGCAGGTTACCGCGACCAGGTGCTGGCCCCCAAACCTATTCCATTCATGGCAGCACATGGCCCAAGTATGCACTTTCAACATGACAATGCCAGACCCCATACAGCCATCTTGACCAGGAATTACCTGCAGAACGAAGGACTCAGCGTTCTGGACTGGCCGTCAAGGTCACCAACGTCAAGGTCCAATCGAGCACATCTGGGATGCTCCTGGTAGACGTCTGCGCACTCGCGACTTGACACTTTTTTATTGATAAATTCTATAACCACATGGAATCGAGTTTTGGCATTGTGAATATTCTCAGTTCATCCTATCGACATAACATTGTTGTGGAAAACCTACCGATCGGCCTATAATAGGCCGGACGGGACATTATAGGCCGTTCTTGCTATTTTGCTATAGGCCGGTCGGGCTATATTTGAACATCTTTCTAATTATACTGGACAAAAATAGTTAGGGATATATGTAAATTTTGAAATTATGAATAATGATCTACTTATTTATTGACACACTGATAAAATATCAATCATAAAAATACCAATATTCTTAACTTTATTTGTCCAGTATATTTCACAAACTATCGATTTCCGTATTCGCATAGCCACGTATTCGCATAGCAGGACATATTCCCACGGAAAGCGTGCGGCACCCACGTGCGTTCTGGTTGTATCGTCTTTCAAGTTATCACAATCAGTTATCTATATAGGTTTTCTAGCGGGTAGTCAAATCATAAAGATTGTTTTAATATACTCAGATACTCACAGTTTATAGGTTAAGTCTTTCCCGCGATATATCATTTCACTGCCTTGAAACTTGCGTTGCAGAACATAATCCCGCGGAAAGCGTGCGGCACCCACGTGCGTTCTGGTTGAATTGTCCTCAATCAGTGTAGGTTTTCTATTAAACGGAGTGAAAACAAAACAATAACCTGGAAAGCATAGCTAGTAAACAAATGTTGTGAAAGGTATTCGGAGCTCAATACGTTCGTTATTAAGAACTATTAAAAAAATGGGATACGATTTCCTGTCAATAGCGAGTTGACACGACATATGAACGTAGGTATCGGTGTTGAAATGAAAAGCATTGCCTGCACACACACGCGCACACACACACGCACGCACGCACACACACGCAACTTGTCACCAATAAGTTACTGCAGCTACTGTTGTTTAGAATTGGAAGATATATTACGTATATTCTGGGAATGCAATAAAGTGAGCTCCATCTGGGGAGACCTGGAAACTTGAATATCGCACAAAATGCAAAGCCCGGTAACAACACCCAAGGAAAATGTTCTTTTGGACTATTTATCGAAAATAACAATCCTTTAACCTTTGTCAATATCCTATCAAAACGAATCATTTTCAACTTAGAAATAACAACTACCCACCAACATTCCAGTTCTTACAGAAGGAGCTCACTGAATTTAACCAAGTATACCTCTGTCATGACTGAGACTACTTCAGTCAGGTTTGGTCAAACTGCCAGTCTCTATTCTCCTGAATATATTGTTATACCAAACCGTGTAAACAATTAAGATCAATAAACAAACTATCAAAAGACCAATACTCTTTTAGTGGAAGCGGACATAGTAAGTGGCATTAATGGAACGTTTCACGTCGATATTGTTCAAAATCATATTTCTTGTATCACCTACCACCAGTGCAGTTATCAACACCGAACTACGAACCACAGAGCTACTTTGTCAAAACTGTACTTACAATTTTAAAAATTATGTTCTCTGGGCTGTGAAATAGTATGCAAGAAAATAATCATTCTCGTGTGTCAGCATGTAGATGGTAAATCATCAGCTGATTGTTACAAGTATATGTAATGATCGAAACACTAGAATTTGTGAACACATATCGAATGTGTGTCATTGACATTTAGTGTCAATACGTCCATTAACGTCCAAACATTATAGTCACGAGACACCATTTTTACCTGTAACCGTCGTCATCGCTCGTGACCTATTCGTCTATTTCCGTGAAAACTGGTAAATGTCGGTTAATATGGCGAAAGAAGTCCATTGACAACAGAGAAGTATGGTGGCTGACAAAGGGCCATCGCTTTAGGGCTTTATCGCCTTGTTATTTCGCTTTCTCGCTCTTTTGCTTTCTCGACTTGGTATATCGCTTTATCGTTATATCATTTTATCGCCTTGTTATTTCGCCTTGTCGTTATATCACTATATCGCCTTGTTATTTCGCTTTATCGTTATATCACTTTATCGCCTTGTTATTGCGCTTTATCGTTATATCACTTTATCGCCTTGATATCGCTTTATCGTTATATCACCTTATCGCCTTGATATATCGCTTTATCCTTATATCGTCTCATGTTATCGCTTCCTCGTCTCATGTTATTGCTTTCTCGTCTCGCGTTATCGCGACCGAATTTTAAGGCGAGAAATCGATGGCCCTTATCATCCACCATAGAGAAGACCTCTGTCTTGTCCGCAACAATGAGCGAATGTCATAACTATTTACAGTCCCGTTAATTCAAATCTTGATACCTTTCATAAATTCTCATTGACATCCTAGAAATTATGAAGATGTGGTATGTGGTGGCTCATATCACTACGTCGTGTCGTACTATCGCTCAGTCGCCATATCCCTGGTGTTTTCAGGGCCCGAACCAGCCACCATAGGTACCGTATTTCCTCCAATAAGCGACCGGACGCTTACTTTTTCAACGGACTTCTAGACCCGGCGCTTATATGAGGGGCCGGCGCCTATTGGAGATCGAGCGCTTATTGGAGATCCGGCGCCTATTGGAGATCAGGCGCCTATTGGAGATCCGGCGCCTATTGGAGATCCGGCGCCTGTTGGAGATCAGGCGCCTATTGGAGATCAGGCGTCTATTGGAGATCAGGCGCCTATTGGAGATCTGGCGTCTATTGGAGATCAGGCGCTTATTGGAGATCCGGCGCTTATTGGGGATCAGGCGTCTATTGGAGATCAGGCGCTTATTGGAGATCCGGCGCTTATTGGGGATCAGGCGCCTATTGGAGATCAGGCGCCTATTGGAGATCCGGCGCCTATTGGGGATCAGGCGCCTATTGGAGATCAGGCGCCTATTGGAGATCCGGCGCCTATTGGGGGAAATACGGTATATACGGATCTGGCTTCATGATATATATTCTCCTGTAGTGCATGTTACTCCAAGAAGAGGGAAGTAGTTTATTTGAAACTTTATTAGACAACTTAACAACTCGTTTTAACCTGTTCCCAAGTCCTATGTTACGTGAAACGTGAAGACAGATCTTGTGCAAAACATGTACAGTTGGATCAAAAGAAACACCACTGACAAACTGTCAACACAATCCCTTCAAGCTGTTGATCACTGGATTGTCTGGTCCAGATTCGATTATTTACAGACCGCCACCATACAGCTGGAATATTGCGAAGTTCGGTGTAAAACTAAACTCACTCACTCACTCACTCACTAAAGAACACATCAGATACCATCCTCGATAATCTCCAGGGTGATCGTAACGTATACCCTGGAGAGTATCGAGGATGATCAGATACACACTTCAGACCAAATGACAGGCCATATTTTCCTTGGAAGCGCACATAAAATCACAACATTGTCTGGCGGTGATACGCAACCTATACTAACAGCATTCTAGGTCGTCTGGTAGCCCACATTTCGATTGTCTGAACTATGTCCAAACATCCGCATAATCCCTTCAACGTGCCGCGGCTCAAGAACCTTCAATTCTTAATTCCTGTAATCTTGGGGGGCATGAAATCTTCCATTTATTGGACAAACGAGTAAATTTCATTCCTTCACGTGAGTGTAATATTTTCTACCTCGAGTAGAAAACAGTGAAAAGTGAGTTCAACAAATAAGGAACCCTGTCAAATGAATCGCTATGCTTGTTTAAAAATAGTGGGGGCGGTGGGGTAACAGAGTGGTTAAAGCGTTCGCTCGTCTCGCCGAAGACCCGGGTTCGATTCCCCACATGGCAACAATGTGTGAAGCCCATTTCTGGTGTCTCCCGCCGTGTTATTGCTGGACTATTGCTATAAGCGGCTCAAAACCATACTTACTCACTCATTAAACGATATGGTTGGTGTCCGTAATGAGATTCGTGGATGTCGTGTCGTTTGACTCGCAGGTGTGTCGCCGTGGGTTTTATTGAATTATTGAAACATCTGAGACACAGTGCACCCGTCACCAAGGGGCTGAATGAGTCTGTATATTTTCGCTGTAATGAGATGATGCAGCCTTCACACGTGTCACACGAATTTACACTATTGAACGTGGGCGCATTATTCTCCTATAAATAACATGCTGAATATATCTAGATGTGAGTGAGTTTTTGACTGTGATCATTATATTAAAACTTTGAACAGTATTCCTGCTATATCCCGACGTGTCACATATGCTGGAGGGAAGTCCGAGATGGTGCAAATCCTTAGACGGTTACCAGTTTGTAAAGAGCACGAGAACATGTGTACTGCCCAGGAACCTAGACACATTAAAACTGATTCGAATTCAAGATTGTAGGTTTCTGTGACTTCTCACGGGCAAGGAACCACACAGTTGCTTACGGCGAGTAGATGACAGTAGTAGTTGTTGAAGTGGTCTAGGGCGATCAGGAGAGCTGTTAGTCCGGAGGTATATTGCTGACAGCCTGTCACAGTGTTGCAGTCACCTGGAAACAGCACGAGCTGCCTTGACTGTTTACAGCATACCTTCACCTAACACGTGCAGTCAAAGCTGACAGTGTTCCTCAGTTGAGAGTGGAGCATTCATATCAAAGAAACAGATACAGATTCACTCTGTCTTCTGATTTTGTCTTGAGTCCGCATGGTGTGAAATAAACATTGAGAGTTCACATTTTCAAAGTGTGACAATGCTAACGAATTTGTTTTGCAATATATAGATTTTATGAAAGTCCGAAAACAGACCGTTCCATCAGCTGTTGTGTGGGACTCCAACTATCGTTCACAATATTTTCACAAATATCTACCTTATACTGCTGATGAATTGGGTGAGTGAGTCTCTGTTTATGATGTTGACCGTGAGTATTACGGACAGGTCATCGGGTGAGATACCTGACTATTAAACCTGTAACACACATGGAGAGGTAATGGAGTGGGATACCTGACTGTTAAACATATAACACACGTGGAGAGGTCATGGAGTGGGATACCTGACTGTTAAACCTGTAACACACATGGAGAGGTCATGGAGTGGGATACCTGACTGTTAAACATATAACACACATGGAGAGGCCATGGAGTGGGATTCATGACTGTTAACATATAACACACATGGAGTGGCCATGGAGTGGGATACCTGACTGTTAAACATATAACACACATGGAGAGGTCATGGAGTGGGATACCTGACTGTTAAACATATAACACACATGGAGAGGTCATGGAGTGGGATACCTGACTGTTAAACATATAACACACATGGAGAGGCCATGGAGTGGGATTCATGACTGTTAACATATAACACACATGAAGAGGCCATGGAATGGGATACCTGACTGTTAAACATATAACACACATGGAGAGGTCATGGAGTGGGATACCTGACTGTTAAACATATAACACACATGGAGAGGTCATGGAGTGGGATACCTGACTGTTAAACATATAACACACATGGAGAGGTCATGGAGTGGGATACCTGACTGTTAAACATATAACACACATGGAGAGGTCATGGAGTGGGATACCTGACTGTTAAACCTGTAACACACATGGAGTGGGATACCTGACTGTTAAACATATAACACACGTGGAGAGGTCATGGAGTGGGATACCTGACTGTTAAACATATAACACACACGGAGAGGCCATGGAGCGGGATTCATGACTGTTAACATATAACACACATGGAGAGGCCATGGAGTGGGATACCTGACTGTTAAACATATAACACACATGGAGAGGTCATGGAGTGGGATACCTGACTGTTAAACATATAACACACATGGAGAGGTCATGGAGTGTGATACCTGACTGTTAAACATATAACACACGTGGAGAGGTCATGGAGTGGGATACCTGACTGTTAAACCTGTAACACACGTGGAGAGGTCATGGAGTGGGATACCTGACTGTTAAACCTGTAACACACATGGAGAGGTCATGGAGTGGGATACCTGACTGTTAAACATATAACACACATGAAGAGGTCATGGAGTGGGATTCATGACTGTTAAACATATAACACACGTGGAGAGGTCATGGAGTGGGATACCTGACTGTTAAACCTGTAACACACGTGGAGAGGTCATGGAGTGGGATACTTGACTGTTAAACATATAACACACGTGGAGAGGTCATGGAGTGGGATACCTGACTGTTAAACCTGTAACACACATGGAGAGGTCATGGAGTGGGATACCTGACTGTTAAACATATAACACACATGGAGAGGTCATGGAGTGGGATTCATGACTGTTAACATATAACACACATGGAGAGGCCATGGAGTGGGATACCTGACTGTTAAACATATAACACACATGGAGAGGTCATGGAGTGGGATACTTGACTGTTAAACATATAACACACATGGAGAGGTCATGGAGTGGGATACTTGACTGTATAACATATAACACACGTGGAGAGGTCATGGAGTGGGATACCTGACTGTTAAACCTGTAACACACGTGGAGAGGTCATGGAGTGGGATACCTGACTGTTAAACATATATCACACATGGAGAGGTCATGGAGTGGGATACCTGACTGTTAAACCTGTAACACACGTGGAGAGGTCATGGAGTGGGATACTTGACTGTTAAACATATAACACACGTGGAGAGGTCATGGAGTGGGATACCTGACTGTTAAACATATAACACACGTGGAGAGGTCATGGAGTGGGATACCTGACTGTTAAACCTGTAACACACGTGGAGAGGTCATGGAGTGGGATACTTGACTGTTAAACATATAACACACGTGGAGAGGTCATGGAGTGGGATACCTGACTGTTAAACCTGTAACACACATGGAGAGGTCATGGAGTGGGATACTTGACTGTTAAACATATAACACACATGGAGAGGCCATGGAATGGGATACATGGCTGTTAAACATATAACACACGTGGAGAGGTCGTGGAGAGGAATAGCTGACTGTTAAACCTGTAACACACGTGGAGAGGTCATGGAGTGGGATACATGGCTGTTAAACATATAACACACGTGGAGAGGTCATGGAGAGGAATAGCTGACTGTTAAACCTGTAACACACGTGGAGAGGTCACTGATTGGAATACATGTCTACTATACCTAAAATACACGTGGAGAGGTCATGGAATGGGATACATGGCTGTTAAACATATGACACACGTGGAGAGGTCATTGAGTTGGATACATGGCTGTTAAACATATAACACACGTGGAGAGGCCATGGAGTGGGATACCTGACTGTTAAATATTGTGGTTCAGGGACTATAAGACAGACTAGATCCATACCCCGTAACAGCTAATCACAGCGCATTATATGTTCACTCAGTGAGTGAAATTGACCTTTTGTCTTTTAGGCCAGCGTACATTCTTGTACTTAGACGCATATCTAGTCGGTCGGCAGATAGGGAACCAAGTAATTTATGAACCACTTGCGATCAGTTCCGGTGTGGCAAAAAACTTCCTCAAAACGGATCTCATTCTGACGCCTGATATTCAGGGTATCAGACTGACTTTTCGCACCGATATATTTTTTTTCATATTTTACATATATATCTACCAACTAATAGTTAAATCAAACCCCAAAAACATCCACAAACCATTACTAATTTCAGGAACTAACCAAACCTGTAAGACTTGAATTCAGTAAAATTTCTTAAAGGCCAAATATAGAGATAGCATAACACATTACAACCCGTTTTATCACCCACACTGCACATTTTGACTGCATCAGTGCTTGTCACCCTCTATTAGACCATGGGCTTAATACTCATTGTCATGGGTTTGCTCAAATAATGAGCTGATACTGCAGTGTTGAAGAAGACTTGTAGTTATAGTTTCATGATGTCACTCTCCATTGCTGCTCTTTGCTGTTTCCGCTGATAGCTGAACAACACATTTTTATATCAGCTACACATTTCCTAAATGTTCATGCAAAGGAAATATGCATCTGCGCACTTGACCATAATATGTTTCAGTTACATTATTTTTATCAAGAGTTTCTAACGTTCAAATATAGCTTTTTGTACTCCTGCTTTGAACCCTGCCCCTTTGGGTGTGCATTATATCTCCTCGACTGGCCTATCAGAGTAAAAATATCAGTGTTAAGTGATGAAATGTATATTTTGCACCATTTTCATGCTAATGATACTAATTACCTTAATCTGGGTACTTAGATGGTAGCCTACAACCTTATTACCTACAAGTTATGGTTGTCTGGGTTAAACCTTGTTTGTTTTTAGTAACCTGATACATTTTGTGGCTGGTTATGAGAAGAATTTCTAATTACCGGATAACACTTTTACTGCTGCTGAGAGATCCTGCAAGATAAAAACTTTTCTTGCATTTGGCCCAGGACTATAACGTTGTCTGTCCACATGGCACTGCCACTCAGCCAGCATAATTATGACCAATACATCCTCCTACTCACACTGTGGGTCCAAACTTGATATAGTTTCAAATGCTAGAGATTTTCCACATCAGTTTGACAAACAAAACATGTACTGATGCACTTGAATCTGTTAATTGAATATTGAGCATGAATGCAGTCAGAATTCCCTTTTTAAGCTTTAGTAATTCCATTGCAGATATATCTTTGTATGTTTAATATGCAGGAACATTTCCTCATTTCAAAGTCTAAATCCAGTACATTGTGTAACATAGGAAACGGGGTAAACACCAGTGGACAGAATAAGATTAACTGAAAAACCAAGGATGAATCTCACTAAAGACATAAGGACATGTTATAACTTATTGGTAGGTCAATAGACCAACTGTTTCTATGCAGGGATATGTTATTAGTCTTTTATAATGTTTTTTTAAGTTCCCTTAGCGGTCAAATTGCATAAGATGGTAATTTTGTTCAAAGCGGGGGTTTCTTAAAGTAACTTTTTCTTTTTTTAAAAATTGACGTGAACATTTCTTCCTATACAAACAGTAAGAATTAAAGCCTCTTCCTGTTGTAAGTTACCTTTACAAAGCCATAACAACAGTTTCAGAAATGCCACTTTGATGCATCTATTCAGGTAGTGTTCATTATTCATCATTGGCCCATCATCGGCTGATAGTTTGCACTGTCGACTAATATGGACATCTCTGAACAGCACTGGGCAGACAGTATTGATATAAATCATAGAATTGATGATCGTTATTAGGAATAGTAACTTTGAAAAAGAATATAAAAAAATCTGAAAGAAATCAACACATGTTGCATCTAACATTCATCTAATTTTCGAACACAGTATGTTTATCTCCATTCAACCATAACCGATTTAACATCAAACTTCCTCGTCCTGCGGAAGACACTACGTAATCCGGCATGGGACGAGAGGCGAATTGAACTCGTCTGTGAAGGGAGTGGTAGGTTCCGTTCGTATTTTTCCGTTCGTAACATTGCAACATAAAAAATATTCTGTCCAAAGAAAACAAACTACTGTTTATTCAATGCAACAATGTACGACCTAAGAGCTTGGTTTTTATAATCATAACTCCACACGACCGAAACCAGCCTATTGTTTTGTGTGCCGCTTTACTGTACCCCCCTGGCCACACTATAATGGAATCGTCTGACCTACTTATTTTCTTGGAAGTAGACAGTTACTCAACAGTTTGAAATGGCGGACGAGCCAGTGTTTACATTTTGCGAAAGGTCGAAATTCGAAGTGACAGTGGAAAATACTTGACTGACTGTCGAACCTGAACCCTGCAGAATCGAAGAACAGATCCTTTTCTGATTGACCTATGACCTGTAACTCATCAAAGACTGTTGATTTTTATGACCGGCGAGTGTCGATCATGATTTCACGTAGGTGCCTCCACCCCGGCATGCGACGAAAGAGTGACAGTGCTGCTTTGTGTACATGCGACATGCGGATTCCTTGGGACATTGTTCTCATCATTTGGGACTGGATTGTGGCCAAGCTTTTCAAAGTGTACGAACATAGCAGTGGCAGCCTTGTGGGGAAGGTGGCAGGGAGCGGAATTCTCATGGTTCAATTTTTGACATTTTGAACGATGCAACGGGACATGATGGAGTATGAGTGGCAAATTTTGTGTTTCGCCTGATCGTTTTCTTGCGAATTTCCCATTCTAAACGGAAACAAATATACCATTTACCAGGTAGGTAAATTTTTACGAACGTTTTTCCGCACAAATAGGGATAGGTAGGGATGTATTTTTGATATTGTTTGTTTATGTTTGGGGCTGTGTATTGTAATTGAGTTTTAATATTTTTATAATAGAAGGTAGATCTAATAATTATGATAGTGAGGTTCCCTAATAATTGTGGAGGAGAAATCGTATAATTGTATTTTTCGAGTTTTAATAAATGTTTCATCAGCATTTCCATCACGTGTGTTGTGCTGATATTAGTCATGTTGGTGGCCAAGCTGAAGTAGTGCGGCAGTGTTATATACGTGCACAGTGAAGCGCCGTGAAATCAGACACATTTTCAATCCAAATTGATACCGTCTGATTTTATGGATTGACCAATCAAATTCGAGCATTTCACGTAGCCATGGTACAATATTTCATATTTTATAATTGTCCATGAAAAGATCAACATTTTTTATTCTCAGAGATTAAAAAGTTCTAATTTCCCATCTTTCTGCATGAAAAATTATCATTTATAACTCTCATAACATTAAAAAAAACATGATACAATTGCAAAATGTAAACGATACATATTAATATAATAAAAGTCAATTTCTATAGCGCAATACCCACGTTGGATGACATGCTCAAAGCACTTTGAAGTAGGTAGGAAAAAGTTTTAGAGGTATGCCACCTGGAAGAGATAGGTCTTGAGTAGAGTTTAAAAGTTGAGAAATTGTCACCTGATTTCAGATTTTCTGGCAGTTGGTTCCATTGGACTGCTTCTGTGTGAGAGAAAGACCATTTGCCATAGGCCTTAAGTGGGTGTTTTGGGAACTTGCAGCAAGTTCTTTGTCTGAGATCTTAGAGATCTAGATGGAAAGTATGGCTTGAGAAGCTTATGCAGATAGACTGGGGCTGTACCCTGGATGCACTGGAATGTTATACACAAGGTTTTGTATAACCCTCTTTTGTATAGGTAGCCAGTGCAGGCATCTGAGTACTGGTGTTATATGTTCTCGTTTTGGGCACATGGTTACAATTCTTGCTGCTGTGTTTTGTACATGCTGTAGTTTGTTGATTAATCCTGTGGGAGATCCCGTTAGTAGAACATTGCAGTAGTCCAGAAGGGGTAATATTAATGACCTCACCAGCTTGATTGTAGCATCTTTTGAGATCAGCTTGCGGATCTTGCTGACGTTACGGATGTACATGTAACACGTCTTGGCTAGTTGATTTACATGCTTCTCCATTGACAGTTCATTGTCAAGAGTGGCACCAAGGTCTTTGACTGCAGCACTGAGAGTAATCTCGTTGCTTCCTACTCTGATGTTGGTAAGATTGGTCTTATCGCGTCTTTTCTTCGGGCCAATAAGAATTGATTCTGTTTTTTCCTCGTTGACCTTGAGCATATTTATGTTCATCCAGGTTTTCACGCTCTTGCAACAATCAGCAGTTGTATCCACGGCTACTTTGGCGTCAGCATGAGTTGGCTTGAAAGGTGTGTACACTTGGGAATCATCTGCATAAAGGTGGCGAAAAAGGTTATGATTTTCTATGATAGAGCCCAATGGTTTCATGTAGAGAGAAAATAACTGGGGTCCAAGAACAGATCCTTGGGGCACGCCATATTTCAGCATCGTGGGTTCTGTCAAGGTGCCATCAATGGACACACTTTGAGATCGATTATGAAGGTAGGACTGGAACCAGTGAACTGCTGTGTCACCTATGCCCATTTCATGCTGGAGTCGATGAAGCAGTTTGTGGTGGTCGGTGGTGTCGAAGGCGCCACTAATGTCGAGCAAAACCCGAAGCCCAATATTTCAACTATCTACTCCACGGCGTAAATCATCAACAACTTGCAAGAGTGCAGTTTCAGTGCCCTGGTGGCATCTGTTAGCTGATTGGAATTGTTCTTGTAGACTGTGACTTGAAATTTGATCGTTTAGACGCTGTGATACTGCTTTCTCAATAAGTCTAGAAACAAATGATAGGTTCGAAACTGGTCTGTAGATTTTAAGACTGTCCCTGTAGAGAACTGACCTTTTTAAGCTGGGGCTTGACTAGAGCTTTCTTCATGGCAATGGGGACTACCTCCCTTGGTAATACAGGTGTTGACAAGCCCTCTCATGACTGGCAGCATGATGTCTGTGTTTTCACAAAGAAGTGTTGTTGGTATTGGGTCCAAGTCACATGTCGTCGTGTTTGCGTTTTTGAGAAGATTTAGAATTTCACCAAACGTGAAGGGTTTCAGATCTGTCAGTTTCTCTCCTTGAAAGACTTCTACTATGTCATCACTGGCATCGCTAGAGGGTACAAAGGTCTCGCGAATTGTATCAATCTTTCTCACAAATAATTCTGAAAATGACTGTGCAATGTCCTGATTGCTGCCTGTTGAAAGCAATGATTTATCTGGAACCTTTCCAATTAGGTTAAACATGAGTCTATACAGAGTTTTGGGGTTGGAGGACGAGTCGGTGATCTTAGCCGTGATGTAATCTCTCTTAGCATGTCTGATCGTATCCGTCACATTTTTCCTCTCTTGCACATAAAGTTGTCCATGGATTTCAAGATGCGACTTCCTCCATGCACGTTCAGTTTTACGGCGTTTTGCTTTAGCTTCCTTTACCTCTGGTGTGAATGACCATTTGGAGTCAGGTCGTAAAGGAACTGTCGTGACCTTCACAGGAGCATGTTTGTCAAGGGTGTTCTGGAGCACCGTGTTGTCAGAAGCATTATGAAACAAATCAGAATCAAGTAAGCTCTGTCTAAAAGCGTCGCGATCCATTCTGGCATAGTTTCTACATCTCACAGAGATATTGGGGTTTGGGGGTCTGCTGGTATCCAGATCAAGATTCACCAAAGAGTGATCGGATATTTGAATATCCTTAACAGTTGTATTCAAAACTGCGCTTTCAGACTCTCGTGTGGTTATCCAGTCGGGAGGGTGTCCGGATTTATGGGTTGGGACGGAAATGTGTTGAGTCAAACTGCAGATTTATAAAATAAATTTCGTTTCTGGCACATAAGAAGGATCATACTGAACATGGAAGTCACCTAAGATAACCAGCCAACCTTTCATTTCGCACGTTAGTTCTAGGTGCTCACAGAATCCATCGTGAAACATTGCAAATGTTAAAACATATTTAAACCGATAATTTCAAAACTAAATATCGATACAGTTTTGAATGTATTGATAATTGGCCCGTCTTTGAAAAAGTATCGATGCATCGATGTATCGTGGCATCCCTACCCTTAACAATGTTCTGGCCTACTTTTAGAATGTAGCACCACAGACTTGCAATACCCCACAGGGCTCGATTTAGTGCTTTGTTACTTGCACTGGTGCAACCCAATATTACAAAGTGCAACCTAGTTATTAATCTAACTTGCACAAGGTGCAAGTCAATTATTTAGTGGGTAAACTTCTGAACAAAACATCTAAATAATTCAATAGCATATTTCTGATATGACATATTGCAATAAAAACAGTGCAACTGGAATTTGACTGGTGCAGCTAGGTTACACCTGGTGCAAGTGGATTAAAATCGGGCCCTGCCCCATGAAGTAATGCCTCATGAATCTTTGCAAATAAGAGATTAATTGATAGACATGGAATAGCGTTATGTACAGATAGTCTGTCTTTGATGACATATATGAAACATTTCAATACAAACTGTATTTACTCTCATACCAAGTAGTTCCAGACAAGTATTGTGGTTCTGATCATGCAAAACTTTACAGAAAATGTAGAATTTTTGAAAACTGGCAGAATTTGCACTTTCATATATCAATAGGGTACTTTTAAACATTTTAAAGCTTTTCTATTGACTTTTGCACTAGAATGATGTCCAAACATTTACAATTAAAAAATGAATCCCTCCAGTTCATACAGGAGTCGTCTAGTATGCCTCTATGCATGATAAGAGAATGGGAATAGTCCCGACTGGCTCAAAATGGGCTGTGTTTAAATGGTATTCAGACCAGACTTCAGGCACATGTCAATGTCGGAGCCCCAGTTTATTCAGGAGTCGTCTGGTATGCCTCAGTATATGATAGCTGAATGGGAACTGTCCCGACTGGCTCAAAATGGGCGGTGTTTAGATAGTATTCAGGCCAGACATCAGGCAAATAACAGTCTCGGAGTCCCAGTTCATTCAGGAGTCGTCTTGTATGCTTCAGTGTATCATAGGGAGAACCTGAATAGTCCCGACTGGCTCAAATGGGCCTGTTTAGATGGTATTCAGACCAGACATCAGGCAAATATTAATGTCGGAGCCCCAGTTTATTCAGGAGTTGTCATCGGTTCCCAAATGCGCAGACCATGCTCATGCTGTTGATCACTGGATTGTCTGGTCCAGACTCGATTATATACAGACCGCCACCATATAGGTTGAATATTGCTGAGTGTGGCGTAAAAGTAAACTAACTAACTCACTCGTCGTGATCATTCATTAGAAATAGTGTGCACAAATCCATATTTAATTACGCAAGTTAATCATGTTGTTACTTTATCTCGTAATCAAACATGTTTTTATACCTGTACTTTGCAATCCAGTTTATTAATTTATTATTAGTTCAAAACAGAATGTTTATATCAACTGCACTGAAATCCTGTTTCTCCCCGATATTTTAACTTCGGTCCGCATTAGTCACAAAAATCACTATCATATTGCATCTACTCACGCCTCGACATCAAGTGTATTTGGCAGAAAATGGATACGTATGCATATTTTATTTCGCTAAAAGTAACATTTGTTGTAGCTGGACGATCACATGTCAACGAAGTGTTTTCGCGGTGCAAATATCGAGACCTCGCGAAACCTTGCATAAATACTATCCAGCAATACACCAAAGTGCTGTCGCATAACCTTAGTTATGAGTATAGATATTTTACAGTAATAGAGCAAAACCGGCGATTAAAATGAAACAATATATTTTCATGGTAACATAATAATTTGGTTCAGGCTCATAACGCCGACCTTTCGACCAATCTTCACGGTTGAGTGTAAAGAAATATCTGCGTCCTGAGACTAGTTTCATTTTGCCAATTAATAAAGGATTACAAGGACAATGAAGGATCAACGAGTTGTTAGAAGTGGATAATCCGGATTATGCGGATGAGAGCACACCTAATGATAGACGACAACAGTTTATATTTTTATCAGTTTATTTCCATACTTGAAACACTCATCAACAAACTCAGTTGACAGATTTTAACGTTTTTTACAATGATTCATATAAGTAAATATATGACATTTTTAATAAATACATCGCATATCCGATGCGTATTCATGATACATATAGCTCACATTTTTTCACAGAGATTGATCCACAGCAACAGGTGAAATGCTGAATCAGCAAACTGTCTCACGGACAGTGTTCCTTGTCTGAGCTGGTGACGGATGTCATGAAGTCGTCGCTTCAAGTCCCTGTATTTCTTTTTTTTGGACGGACGCTTCTGGTCAGCAGCGTACTGGATCAGCTTGTTTTCCGTGTTCGTCTGTTCTCGTGACAGGAACGGCACGTTCTCGAAGATATTTGGGTGAGCCTTGACAACGTATCTCTTCAGACGTGAATGCCACCCTTCCAGGTGGTTGTTGGTTCTTGGCCCATCTGAGTTGTGGTGGTTCCATTGCGTTCCACTGCGATATGTTCACCTAGTGCGACGAGTTCACTTTATCAAAACATCTAGAGGAGATTGTCCGCAACCCTAATTACGCCTAATCGGAACCTAACCTTCAAAGAAACCCGCAAGTCGGCGTCCTGAGACTAGTCGAAAATCGGAAGGTCGGCGTCCTGAGACGACACCAATAATTTCAAATACTATATTTTCCCGATCACTCCGATTAACTAAATCACCGGTAGATCGTGGGGACAAGTGTGCAAAGCTGATTGCCATTTTCGACGGTGTATACGAGGCAAAGGTGTCGTCTCAGGACGCCGACCTTTCGATTTTCCACTAGTCTCAGGACGCCGACCTGCGGTTTCCTTTGATGGTTAGTTTCTGATTAGATGTGACTAGGGTTACGGATAATCTACTCTAGATGTTTTGATAAGGTGAACTAGGTGAACATATATAGCAGTGGAATGCAATGGAACCACCACAACTCAGATGGGCCAAGAACCAACAACCGACTGGATGACATCCGTCAACAGCTCAGACAAGGAACACTGTCCATGAGACAGTTTGCCGATTCAGCATTCCACCTGTTGCATTTGGTAAAAATGTGTGCTATATGTATCATGAATGCACATCGGATATGTATTTATTAAAAATGTCACTTATTTACTTATGTGAATAATTGTAAAATAAACGTAAAATCTGTAGACTGAGTTTGTTGATGAGTGCTTCAAGTGTTATTTTATGTCATAAAATGTATTTTGAGTTAGGACAAGAGTTACCTCCCTTTGACCACATTTTTCACCTTGTACATAACATCTACAGTAGAATAGAACTAGCTCCCTTGAAACGGCGCTGCTATCGCCTACGCTAAGGCGACAGACGTGCACGCTTGCACCGCTTTGCATATGCTTTTGTAATTATTGTTAGATTACTTAAAGTATGGAAATAAACTGATAAAATATAAACTGTTGTCGTCTTCTCTTTAGGTGTGCTCTCATCCGCATAATCCGGATTATCCTCTTCTAACAACTCGTTGATCCTTCATTGTCCTCGTAATCCTTTATTAATTGACAAAATGAAACTAGTTTCAGGACGCCGATATTCTTTTCCACTCAACCGTGAAGTTTGGTGGAAAGGTCGGCGTTATGAGTTTGAACCGTTGTTACCGTTGTTGATTGTTGTAACAAGCTTCTGGAAATACAATGGAAGAGAGAAGGTCGCCAACATGTAACACAACCATAAATAAAGTACTTTAAGCAAGTGAAATTATACAGAGCAAGATAATGTTTAGATATTATGTGAAGTTATATAGAGTAAGGTACTTAATGTAAGTGACCAGTGTCCTGTCCCCTTCGCGACTCAGTCTGCTTTTTCTAATATGCGCCCCATGTAAACCGTACTTGGGGAGACACGAGGACAAAAACCTTAAATTTTGCTGTGGGTGTGGGGTGTGGATGCACGGCAGCATATGATACATTCCTCCGTCCAGAGTCGCCAGTCCTAAACGAACCATGTGCCAGGGTGTGGGTGTGGTTATAGCCCGGGAAAGCCACATTTAAGAAAAACAGAGTTGAAAATGATGTGTCTCAACCGGCAATGGGCATAGTTGAGTGATCGTGTGAATGTGGGTCTCCCGGCAATGCGCTGTTAGCTAATCCATGTTACCGTAAATAATGTGAAATATTCATTATGTAAATTCTAGAAATCCAGTTGAAGTGTTCGTGGAGAAAAGTCCAGATCACGCAAACTATAGCTGCCTCACGGCGGTACTCAAAAACATTTTACGAATTATTTATGATTATACAGACCAATTCTTTCTTTGAAGCATTTGAACTTATGAGAGGGTGAATTGAATTTATATTAATCAAAATGTATGACTATATTTTCAAAAATCAATATTTCTACCGCCGTTGCAGTAATGGCATTTTGATTTAAAGTTGAAACGTCACAATATATTTTATGGAAAATTCTTGTCCACACTTCTGATGCAATATACCAATCATACAATCCAAAGTAGTTTACATGTAGGCATAAAAAAATACAGAAAATACAAATATTTTTTTCTTAAGTGCAAAAGCTGAAATTGCCCTTTTCCATAGAATGACCATGTTTCATTTTATCTCAGAACATATGATATCATATGTTAACTAAAAACTTCAACGAGAATAAAGAAGCCGCCCACCAAAGAACAACTCACTAAAACAATTTCAATCCATTGTGATCAATGGGTGACGCTTATTAGAAAAAACTGTATTGATTCCCTTACTCATTGTGGCTTTCGCGGCGATTGGCGGCACCGAGGTTTGTACTTGAAATGTGGCTTTCCCGGCGGACATCGTGGGGTGGGGGTGGGGGTGGATGCTCGGCAGAACATGATACATGTTGTGTCCAGTCTCGTCAGTCCTAAACCATGTGCCAGTCAAAAGTGATCTCCTTATCAGATTCCGTGGACGAAGCAAACACTGTGCACAGCGGTACGTTTTTCAAATAATTACAAATTATAGGGTGCATTTAGTTAGGGGAAGTGCACCTTGTGGCCCGGATAAAAACTATGCCAAGCATTAAATTCCATGACTATTACATTGTATACACATCAAACACCACGCAACTGTGTGGATATTTCATGACATATTATGACATAATTGTCCAGTCTGCCCTAAACTCATAAATCTGCCACAGATGCCTGGTAGGCGGCCTTGATGAAAGGGAACTTAAACAAGTCACGTATTTAAACAGCGGCCACGTTTTCAAATCCCGTTACATGGCCAGGGGTCGTCTCTGCGAACTGTATTTGATAGGTAAAAATAGGATTGGGGAAGGGGGGATATGGAAGTATACAGCACTAATGAAGTGCAACTGTCACCTCCCTGCCTCGGGCATGATGGGTAGACACTTACATACTATATTTTGCCTATTGGCCTCCGGCTATTTCCCATGAACTGTCTTTTGTTTCATATTTCCGCCTTTCATATATTTTCATCATGACCGATGTAGATATCGACACTAATGCCATATATTCACGTGTGAGCAAAGATCAGTACAATAAAAAGTATTTAATAGTTTATTTAGATAATTATAACACTTGAGTTGTATTGTTGCAAGTATATACCAATATACGTAGAGAGTATAGGGAGGGCCCATTCTTTCCAGATGTTATAGAAACATATATTTTATTGCACTTTTTTTACATTTATGTACGTCAAATAATTTACAAGAATGATAGATTTAGCAAATAGGGGAAATACAATGTACACAAGAAACGTGTCTAGTATTATGGAATTATTTTACAAATTCCAATGATACTGATCATGTGGCACATCAATCATGCAGACTTTTAGTACTCATCCTTCCTGTTGACTGATTCCAGCCTGAAACATTAAGATCTGTTGTATACATGGCCACTATTGTATACGCTTGCTATCAACAACGGAAGATTTAACATGCTGAGTTGTATTTCTTACTGGGCCAACATCCCATATAAAACACTGATACTCATTGCGGTGTTTACAAGTGAGATCTCCATATGTAAAACTGAGACAGAACTCATATATGATCCTTAGTGACATGCTTGGGATGGGGTGGGGTGAGGTGTTTACAGGTGAGATCTCCATATGTAAAACTGAGACAGAACTCATATATGATCCTTAGTGACATGCTTTGGATGGGGTGAGGTGTTTACAAGTGAGATCTCCATATGTAAAACTGAGACAGAACTCATATATGATCCTTAGTGACATGCTTGGGGTGGGGTGAGGTGTTTACAAGTGAGATCTCCATATGTAAAACTGAGACAGAACTCATATATATGATCCTTAGTGACATGCTTGGGGTGGGGTGAGGTGTTTACAAGTGAAATCTCCATATGTAAAACTGAGACAGAATTCATATATGATCCTTAGTGACATGCTTGGGGTGGGGTGGGGTGAGGTGTTTACAAGTGAAATCTCCATATGTAAAACTGAGACAGAACTCATATATGATCCTTAGTGACATGCTTGGGATGGGGTGAGGTGTTTACAAGTGAGATCTCCATATGTAAAACTGAGACAGAACTCATATATGATCCTTAGTGACATGCTTGGGGTGGGGTGAGGTGTTTACAAGTGAGATCTCCATATGTAAAACTGAGACAGAACTCATATATGATCCTTAGTGACATGCTTGGGGTGGGGTGGGGTGAGGTGTTTACAAGTGAAATCTCCATATGTAAAACTGAGACAGAACTCATATATGATCCTTAGTGACATGCTTGGGATGGGGTGAGGTGTGTTTACAAGTGAGATCTCCATATGTAAAACTGAGACAGAACTCATATATGATCCTTAGTGACATGCTTGGGGTGGGGTGAGGTGTGTTTACAAGTGAGATCTCCATATGTAAAACTGAGACAGAACTCATATATGATCCTTAGTGACATGCATGGGGTGGGTGGGGTGAGGTGTTTACAGGTGAGATCTCCATATGTAAAACTGAGACAGAACTCATATATGATCCTTAGTGACATGCTTTGGATGGGGTGAGGTGTTTACAAGTGAGATCTCCATATGTAAAAAACTGAGACAGAACTCATATATGATCCTTAGTGACATGCTTGGGGTGGGGTGAGGTGTTTACAAGTGAAATCTCCATATGTAAAACTGAGACAGAACTCATATATGATCCTTAGTGACATGCTTGGGGTGGGGTGGGGTGAGGTGTTTACAAGTGAAATCTCCATATGTAAAACTGAGACAGAACTCATATATGATCCTTAGTGACATGCTTTGGATGGGGTGAGGTGTTTACAAGTGAGATCTCCATATGTAAAACTGAGACAGAACTCATATATGATCCTTAGTGACATGCTTTGGATGGGGTGAGGTGTTTACAAGTGAGATCTCCATATGTAAAACTGAGACAGAACTCATATATGATCCTTAGTGACATGCTTGGGGTGGGGTGAGGTGTTTACAAGTGAGATCTCCATATGTAAAACTGAGACAGAACTCATATATGATCCTTAGTGACATGCTTGGGGTGGGATGGGATGGGATGGGGCCACTTACCTTTCACAATAATTTTAGGGGGGTCATTCTCATTGTACTTTGCTTCTCCTAATATAATCATCATGCATCCTTCCCACCCCACCACCCCCAGCCATAACGTATGAACGGTCCCTTGTAGAACATACTTTTGTTTACAACAGACACATATAGTATATAGTAACTTGGAACTCATTAATCTCGATCATCAGAAGCATTCGCGTAGGGTGTCGTTACAACTCGAAATTCCTGTCATATCTTGAGTTGACATTCTCATGTAATGCCCGCAATGCCCTTACACTTAAACCTTTCAATACACTTTCGCAATTACGCTATATTATTGTTCCGGCGAAAATGTCGATTCTTAATATATTTATAAGAATGTGTACAGTTTTATGCATACAGCTATATATATATGCGTATGCTGTTCAGCTTGCTGACGGTATTTTAATTACCAGTTTTGAGTAGGACATAAAACTTTGTTTGAACGGTCGTACGGTCGCAGAGATCTAAACTTTAACAATCACAGAATTGCCTTCCCGTAGCTGGGTCGTGGAAAAGCGGCGTGGCAAGTTTTAATGGATCGAAGGCTGAATACGTGGTTTATGAATTGAATATTATCTTACAAAATAAATGCCAATTTACATCGTGTCATATAGACAGGCACATATATAACGGCTTAAGATTTTAACTATTTTAAACTGAAACACTTCCAGTCTGGGTGACTTCGATAAGAGTCAGATTGACCTAGTGTATTGTATGAATATGAACTTTGAACCCAATGTCATTCATTTTGTTGATGATGATAAAATAGTGCACCGATCAGAATAATATATGGATGATGTCATTTGGTCACGCTTCGCTACTGCAACACATCGCATTGTTTGTGTATGAAACGACTGACGCTATTAGATAACTCTACTTGAGCAATCTATTTCTCATGCGTGTCAATGACACCACTTGCTGTGCTAATATGTAAGCTTAGTAGCGATTCGTTGAAAATACCGGAAGTGCAGGTGCCCGATGAGAACTGACCAATCACAACAACTGTCTGATGATGTATCAATCGGCGTATGAATACCCCCGCAGGTCACATCGGGCATAGATCCTCTCTCTACGTGGTTGGTAAGTGTGGCATCAGTGTATAAGAATCTCTCGTGAAATGGTTTTCTGAAGCGTCTAGTAATTATCTTATTTGGTGATTTCAGATTAAAACGCAGCCACATTGGAGCCAGACGAAGGTTTCCCTAAACACTAGGACGGATAAACGGACGCAGTACGGTAAGAATGCTCGACCAAATGCGACACGTCGACCCGTCTGTCAAGATGGGTGCAAAGTGTTTACGTGGACAAGGACATTTCACACATTTTGCCATATTTTCGCAAATCTTACAAAATATGGATCAGCCTGCCACTTATTTCCAATCGGATTGTATGTATGACTGTACTATGGTGTAATTTGATGGCAATGCGGCTCAATTATTCATGAGTTTGTTTCGTGGGCATACGTGTCAGGTACGGGGGTATATATCAATATAGGCTAAGCTTTGGGACGAAAAGCCTGTGGGTGATGGTAAGCTTAAAATCTAGTTAAAGCTTTTCAGTCCAAAACTCTATACACTTAAAATAGAACTGCCAATTTGATAAACAGTAAAACATTTGGGATGTTAATTATTTAGCCGCAGAGCAACTGAACATCAGTTTGACTAATTGCAAGTAATCCAATCTGATACACATCATTCTTTGGTCATCAGTCTCTCATAACATTTCAGTAACTCCCGATTAAGGGAAATTGTTGTAGTTCAGATGTTTGATAGTATACGTTACACTATTTTACTGTACGAATGTTGATTAGAATTTACGAAAACATTTTGTTTGTGCAGTGTTTATTGGTGATAATTAAGCTTTCCATGATTTTGATTGGTGGACTGAAAAGTATGTTATATAATTTTATATATTACACCATAGATTCTCAAATTCATCAATGAGGAAACTATGTTCTTTGATGGAAATGAAAATCATGTGTCATGATAGGGGAATGTTCAGCACATTCCCAAAGCCATATATCTGATATGTGTAAAAGATATTTTAAAAGGGGTTTTCATAACATAAGCAATAATTTGGTGTTGGGAAAGTACTGAAACTGTGTTGTTAGAAAGTGAATATGGGAATTAAGATGGAAGTGGGCATGTACTATATTTACTGGATCCTGACCAGAAGTGCATAGGCTCTTCTTGTTTTATCTCACACTTCACATTCTGTGTAATTTTTTTTCAAATTTACATTATAGCAGCAAAGAAGTGAACATGACACATTTGGCTAAAATAGTGATGGAAATTTATGTTATATTTATATGTAGCCATAGTGTTACGCCTTTGAAGGCGTGAGATGCATTTCACTAACAGGGATAATTAACAGATAGACCTTATATTTTTGTTTTACATTTTTGTATTGAATTAATAGTTGAAATGGACATTTAGGAATATACCGATGAACCAAATTACATTTATTCTCATGTTGTCTTTCATGGACTCTGATGTACTGAGTTAAATTCATCGCCACATTGGCAATATTTTAGCCATAAATAGCGGAGTCAACAGTTTGTGTTGTATCTTAGAAAAGTCCCTGATATTTCTTTGTCTGACAAGAGCATCTGTGTGGCCTATGTTTTTCAAACATATTAGCATGATTATAGTATGACAATTTATTACATTTCAACATTCTGTTATTCTCATATTTCTATTATGTGATTGTTTTTCTTATTGCTAGCTGTCCTAGAGCAACAGACAGGTACAGCTTATTTGCTGTCATTTTCTTAAACTGTGTTTTTGTACTTTCAGCAAGTACTGTACGACTCGGCTCTGTCTACTGACTACTGAGTATAGAACATGGCAACGAACTCTGAGGCGGTGCCGAATGTGGAGGATGAGGCCTTTGAGCCACCAACATACGACGAGGCCTTCCCAGCCCTCAAGGCGGAAGTGCGAGAACCAACTCCCATCACTGATGACTTTACATGGCAGCCCAAGTTTCTGAACCGATCTAAATGTACTCAGGTGGGTTGTGATTTCTAATCGCTAGTCGTTCAGTTACACAGCAAACACTGATACAGAGCATACATATAAATCATTTTGTTATAAGTGAAGGTGACCGTTAGGGATCATCAGTGTCACAGTTACTTTATCCCATATTTTCCCTCAGAACAGGAACATTTAACACTTTTCTTTTTCTGAAGGGTAATTATTGATGCTTATCATAGAATCCAAAATTCAAATAACAGCTGATTAAGAGAAGATGTACAAAGTACTTAGCACCACAATATAAACTCCAAAGATAACCAAAACTGCAGTGATAGTACATATAATGAAAAGGAACTCATTCTTAAGAACAAATTGTTGCACTTTCTTGAGGAAATAGCTGTTGCACTTCTGAGAAATATGATGTGTTTGATGACCAACTATGAGGGAATGTGTGACATTTTGTGCAGGTCTTCACCGTACCCCTGGAAGAAAGAAGGTTCAAGGAGATGAAGGAGACCCAGTTTGGAGAAGAGAGTGAACAAGCCAAGATCTGCAAGGAAATCATGAATAAAACTGGTGAGGGAAGATCTGTTGTAGATTACTCAGCATGGTTTGGGATGCTCATTGAAATGGACAATGAAGTAATTAATGGAATAAATGAGTTTTCACCAGCTTTGTAGTGGAAGACTATCATTCATTAACACTTCCATTTCAGATGTGTCAATTGAAATCAGCTTGGCCAAGGACCAAAGTTTGACAGTAGTGATTCATGGCAAGGCACAGGACGTGATCAAGGCACGGCGTGAAGTTCTCACAAGGCTGCAGACTCAGGTGGGATATCTCACGATTCTTCTCATGTAGATGCCCAGCAGTCAGTGATTTTCAAAGTCAATCACCTTGATGTATTTTAGTATGCAGAGGTTTGCTCTGTTACATAAAAATACACCCCTTACAACTTATTAGTTTTAACCCCTTTCAATTTTATAGAATAGGTCTGTTTGCATGCTTGGTTGTGGAATGCTTTCGGTTTCATTGACATCCAGGGAATTTTGGTTAAGAAAATCTGTCATGAGCAAAGTGTGCTTCTCGTTAGAGGTGACTAAGAGGATTGGGTGGTCAAGCAAGGGTTAATGATCATGTTTTCAGTCCTGACATTGTGTACAGACTGCTTTCGCACAGCTGGAATATCTTTGAGTGCAGCATTATACATTTTTTATGGATATTTTAAACACGGTACAAAGTAATTAGCATGTCCTTTCAACATTGTAAGATACTTAGGTTTTACTATTTTTCCTTATCCTGACTCATGATCTTCTGGAACACTTTCACCTTTGTAGTTCCCTCACCCACGAGTTACCTCCATTTTCTCGCGCATGTGACCAGCCTTACTTGTCACTCTCTGGATTTCTGTATACGGCATGTGCCATGGATCAGGTGAGGAAGTCATCTCAAGTCACTGTTGATCAACCGGAGATAATGCTGGTAACCGTGTGTTGTCTTCTACTGCAGAAATACATAATACTAGGGATTTGCCGAGTACGTTGCAGGGGCAGTCGTCTGCTTTGGTTGTGATTTAACTGCTGCAAAGAAGAGGTCTATCTCGTCCGAGACGTCATCATGGCAGTCTACGAAGAAGATGTCTCCATCGACCTCGACACAGAAGAAGTCATCTGCATCCAGACCATCAGTGAAGTCGTCTCGTTCCGGTAAAACATCCCATCAGAGATCGTTTAATGAAGAAATTGTGCCGCCTGCCGAAGCAGACGTTTTTTGCTGACCCGCCGATATTTCTACTTGAAGTACCTCTCAGATTGGCAAGACGAGCGACGCAGTTGACCTCCACGATGACTAGATCGTCTCCTGCAACTACAGCAGCTGCTCAGCTGTCCAATGACCAGCCTCCAACAACGCAGACATCAGTCATCAGCGAAGTAGACATAGACAACACCTCAGCGTTCGCGAACGCTTCATCCACGTCACAGCAGTTCCAGCCTACAACGCAGAACTTCGATCCGGGCGACTTTATGAGGCAGTTTACAACTCAGATGATGGCCTTGATGGAGCGTTGGTTCGCTGTAGAAGCAGTTGTTCGGCACAATCTACGATGGCAGTCAAGGTTCGCAAACCCTCCGACCTGCGCGAACCTGAAGCAGCTAGACCCCAGAGGTTTACAACTGCAGATGAGGTTCGGAAGATCTTCACACTCAGAAGACTCTATCATCATGGAAGATGAAGGTTCGAGAAAGGAAGTTTCGAGAAGAGGCAACACAGACATCTACAGGGTTCGCGAACCTTCAGATCATCAGGCAGATATCATCAATGCAGACATCTACAAGGTTCGCGAACCCTCAGAAGCAAATATCAGCAACGCAGACGTCTACAGGGTTCGTGAACCCTTAGATCAACAGGCAGGATGATGACGTCGACTCTATTACCATACGACTGAATAAAACGAAGCAATGATTAAATATTTCAAGAATCCGCGGTCAGAATGAAAACGGATGGTTTTGTAAGCGCTTATAACTCAACAAAAAAAGATCAACAACATGTGCGATCTCTATAGCTTACAGCCTGCACAACTCTACAACCTGCACGAACCTTTCACATGTAGTAGGTTCAGTTTTGGACGACAGCCTACTTGATGAGGGGAATTCCTTCATCTACACGGATGCGGAGGTCTTATCCTGGGTGGCAGATGGCCTGCTGATATTGTCGTTCACTCACTCACTCCAACCCAACAGAGATGTACTGCATATATGCTGATGACTTCGACTCCAATATGATATCACGATGAAGCCGATGTCTCAAGTACTGGAGAACCTGAAAGCAACCTTCGTAAGGTGCTTAAGGTTAACAACGCCTTCAACTTGATTCAACATCAGTATTTCTTCAAGATCCATACAGACATATGTCTCGACAGCCTCCTTCATCATGCTGGCTTATATTATCCACAATGGGAATACGTGATTAATATCACTAAACAATATTTTACACTTGGAGCAACCCTTATTCAAGAGGTTTATATGAGCGGTGTAGAATTATGCGCGCTTGTACTCAACCAACTATTGCACCAGATTTTATGGAGGCCAACTTGCTACAACACCAGTGACGTCGTACTGGAACCTGATTGGTCCAGGACAGACAACGCCTCTTACTGACAGAACAGGCACCAGCAAGTTTACTGACTTGACTTGACGGCACGCATCTTTATGTAGACGATCGCTACAGGGATGGGGTGTGCATCTCAACAACCAAGTTGCATCAGGGAAGTGGTCGATAACAGAACAGCATCTTCACATCAATCTGCTAGAATGAAAGCTCTGATCAACGCCGTACAACTATGGTCGAGCTCACTCTACAGTGGCATTCTCCATAAATCGGCAAGGATCAACAAGATCACCAAGCCTACTTCAGCTCACATTCCAGTTGTTCAACATCACGGAGGATGCAAACATCTGGATAAAGGCGTGTCACATACCGGGAGCCAAGAACGTACTAGCATACGCTCTTTCCCGACCACTTCGTCCGTCACCCACGGAATGGATGCTCCATCAAGAAGCATTCCGGCTCATCATAAGGGAAGTAGGATCCCCTTGCATAGACCTGTTCTCCACGAGGTTCAACAAAGAACTACAGACGTTTGTCTCACCAGTAGCAGATCCCCAAGCCCTGGGCAACAGATGCACTGAACATATCATGGAAAGGACTAATCGCATGCGCATTTCCACCTCCACCTCCTAACTTACTACCGAAAGTACTGTTGAAGATCAAACAGACAAAGGCGCTACAACTGACCGCTTCCTATTGGCCAGCAAGAGTCTGGTTCCTAGACCTAATAGAAGATCTCGGAAGTCCCACCCTCAAACTACCAGAATGGCCGAACCTACTCAGTCATCCGCACACCAAGCAAGTCCACAGGAACCCAACACTGTTCCAGCTACATGTGTGGACCGTATCAAAACCTGTCTGAAGAAAAGAGGATACTCTGCCAGAGCAGCGAAAGCAGTAACCTTAGCGTTACGCAGATCTACTCGCAATTTGTATGACGACAAATGGCAGAAATTTGAACAATATGCAAGGCAGAATGGCTTCACAGCTATGAAAGCTTCTCATCCTCAAGTGGCGGAATATCTATGTCACCTTAGATATACAAGACACCTGAAAGGTTCGACATTATCCACATATCTGGCAGATATTAGTACAGTCGTCACTATGAAGTCAGGTATAAGTTGACGAAAGTACCAGAATTACTTGCTCTGCTGCCATCTATTAAACTGAGGACTAAAGAAATTCAGAGCACCAGCCTGGGATCTGAATGTAATTCTACAACATCTCATGAGTGATGCATCTAGGACAGACTACCACGACTGGAAGACTTTCTGTCTCTAGCCAAAATGAATCATGCTCCGACTTTGGACAAACTGGATTCAACCAGATGCAGTACATCTAGGACTTAGATGGGACTTTGTTAGAAAGAATCAACTACCTGGTCAACCAGATACAGTTCCATGTACCAGCGCTATCTACGATCCTAGGACCAGAGGACACCCAGGACTTATCCTTGTCTCCTGTCAGGGCCTTGAAGATATATCTTCAAACGACTAAAACAAGAAGAAAATTCAAGCGTCTATTCATCCCCTTGTCAACGGAGACATCAGTGGAAGTCTCAAGAACGACAATATCATTTGGATGAGAGCCGTTATACTAAGAGCCTACAAAGCAGCAGGATTAGACCCTCCAAGAGCTTCCAACCCACACGAAGTCAGAGCACTGGCGTCACCACTCGCTCTGCATGGAAATTGCTCTATATCATGAATTATGGAGGGCTGCTTTTGGAAGTCGGATACGGTGTTTGCCAACCACTACCTCCGAGACATAGCCACCCAAGATGTCTCCAGCATTCACCAGTTTGGGCTTCTCGTTGTAGCACAACAACTAACGGTTCCTCAAAGGCGCGCTGAGTTTCAAATCTCACCATTTAATCACGTTGACTTGTTGAAAACTTTTAATATGGAAAAAGTTCTAGTTTTGAAAGTCCATGCGCAGAGTCTAGACTAGGCTAGCATGAGTGATTAAGACTGTGTACGGGTAAAGATCTTACCTGTACGTGAAGGGGTCGCAACTCATTTATGATAAAGATCTTGTCATAATCTATGGGTTGTTATAGGTAACTAGTAAAATGAAGATACTAGTATATATTAAGCCACATGAATCTAGAAGATTCACTTGTCTGAGAGAGAAGTAAGACAAGATTGTGGTCCCCCCAAATTATAATGGAAGTTGGAAGAATAGGACCTAGGAAATGCCGTTATGCAGTTCCCATGGGGGGGGGATACACGACGTATCTATGGACAGCTGATGAATCCAGGAAGTGGTTTGACCCACCACCAATCCGAAGGATTTTATAAGCAAAGATCATGAGTCAGGATAAGGAAAAATATTTAATTTTGTAAGTAAAATTGATATTTTATACTTATCCTGACTCATGAGGACAAGCCCTCCCAACCTCCCTGCTGGAAGCACTTCAGATTTCACAGTAGATCCAGGTGCATTGGCAGAAAATCAGGAGAGAGTGACAAGTAAGGCTGGTCACATGACTGTTTGCGTGGGAAAAGGGAGGTAACTCGTAAGTGATTGTACTTTTACGTCCGCTTTAGGGAACTACAAAGGATTCAAGTGTTCCACTAACATTCGCATAGAAGAGGGAGATAAGCAAAGGTCATGAGTCAGGATAAGTCTAAAATATCAATTTTACTTAGAACATTACATTATTAACAAGATTTCCACTTCTCCACAAATTGACACCAAACGATTCAACGTCTTGAGATTCCATGGAAACATTGGAGATTGCTGATCTCCTTCTGGGTGGTTGTCACAGCCAAACTGTATATGTTGAGGAGAAACAATATTAGGTGGGAAATGTCACCATCTAATCAGATTTAACACACAATAATCTTGAAAGCGATACTTAATTTGTTTTTGCCTTGCCTTGTCTCTGTTTGAATGTCTTAACATTGTACTTGCTTCTTGTTCTCAGGCCAACATTCAAATCAAGATTCCTCGTGAACACCATCGGTTCCTCCTCGGCAAAAGTGGGAAGAAACTGCAAGACCTTGAACTTGCAACGGCTACTAAGATATACCTACCCCGTGCTGAAGAGAACTCGGACATTGTTCGAATTGTTGGAACGAAGGATGGCATTGACAAGGCCAGACATGAGATCCAAATCATTTCTGACGAACAGGTGAGCTGCCATTTTTGCTCTTTGTTAGACATTGAAGGTGATGCTAGCGCTGATCTACATAGCAGGTGTTAAAATGGCAGGTTTTAAAATGTGTTGGTTTCCAAACTAAAACAGTGCATTAGAAATCTGCTTGGACAAGAATTCAGTTTGAAACAACTAGAAGTTTGACACAATTATCAATTTTTCATTTTATGGAATTAACATGGTCCAACTGTATAGTTCATAATGACATTCACTGAAATTGTTATTTGTGACACTTCACACTTGTTTGCTGCTGATATCTTTTATGCTTGTTAGTAATTTCAATGCCAATTACAAGGAATGTTGCATCTGAACTGTGTGTATATTTTTTCTTCTGTGGGTCCCCAGAATTTTCAGTGGGTCAGACAAACATCTGAAACTTACAGGAACAACATTTGTGAACACTGCACTGCCAGCGTAGCATGACATAGGTTATTGGCCACTGATGGTGATTGTTTCCCAACAGATTCCATTGCTCACAGATTTCTTTAAATGCTTGCTTCCAGGCTAAGTTGGCGTTTGAACGACTCCCAGTACCGAAAGTGTTCCATCCATTTGTTTGTGGTCCTAACAACGCCAATATCAAACAGCTGATGGAGGATACAGGTGCAAAGATCAATGTTCCACCACCCAGTGTGATGAAGGACGAGATCGTTGTATCTGGTGAGAAGGATGGGGTGATGAAGTGCAAGGCTACAATCATGCAGATCTGTGAGGAAAAGGTGGGTATCTCACACCTTGCTGCCCAGTTTCGGCTAATCTCTCAAAGGGGAAGGAAGACAGATGGCAAATACAATGAATGTAAAATCAAGCAATCTTACCATTTGAGAAACACTTTATTTTGGTCATAAATGATCTCAAAGTAACTATGAGCTTTCTGTTTTCAGCGCCGGAAATGTCAAACGGTATCAGTGGAGGTCCGCAAGTCTCAACACAAGTACATTATCGGACCCCGTGGTGCTGGCATATCTGAGATCCTTGCCAACTGCGGGGTCTCGGTGGAAGTCCCTGCCCTTGACAGCTCCTCAGAGACCATCACACTGCGCGGCGAGCAGGATAAGCTTGGTCCTGCCCTCACTATGGTGTACTCCAAGGTAGGCTGGGGTAATACCCAACAAGAACCAGTAACATAGCAAAGATTTATATAGGTATTCCAAACCAGAAAAGGATTTAAGAGAATTTGATTCAAAATAGATATTTTTCCTTATCCTGACTCATGCTCTTTTGCTTGTCTTCTTCTTCTTTTACGAACATAGTGGAACACTTGTATCTCCCTAATTGAAGTTCCCTTCAATAAAGAAATCACTAATTAGTACTCACGAGTTACCTGCCCTCCACAAGCGCGGGAACGAGGGCGCCACCTCCACCCATGTGCCTCACTCTCTCCTTCTTCGCCCAGTGAGCTGGACGTGAGAGCGCCTGTGTCTCCCGACACACTATATCCTTTGATTATATTTAGTTAGTTACCTCGTATAGGCATCAATTAGGGAGATACAAGTGTTCCACTAGGTTCCCAAGAAGAAGAAGACAAGCAAAAGAGCATGAGTCAGGATAAGTATAAAATATCAATTTTACTCTAACAATTACATACTAGTATCTTCTGAAAACAAGAAGCTGGAATTTAGAAGTAAAAATTGAGCATCATCTTGTTTATCAGTCCTGTTATGAGTGGAATACAAATTGTTTCTGGCCTCTGAGTAGTTCTAGATAAATCCCTCTATGTACAAGCTTATCATTCCTATAGAGGGTTGTTTTGTACAGGGCTCCAGATAACTTTTGGGGGGTGCGGGTGTACTTACACATCATATTGCAAGTGGAGGTGTACTGAAAATTTTGAAGGAGTACTGACATGTTTTTGTGTGAGCGAGTTGTGATGTGGTTTGTCTGGACGATTCATCGATCACTATTTCCTACCATGTATTTGTATCTGAAGACACGTGAGAAATAACTGAGTGACCATGTGATGCGCGAAATGTCAGGTCCGACTGGATATAAATGGGAACAGTGTAGTTTTTAGCCAATCGAAAAATAGTGACGCATATCGTTGCATGGCAACGCATGTGATTCCTACTGTCGGGGTTTCCTCGTGTCAAATCGTGTTTCGCAAAAGAAACTTGACAAGTATTTATCCGAAATAGATTTCCATTTGCACGATACGCACGGAAATTAAATGTTAGACGTACAAAGATATTTATGTGCGTACACGATACGCTTGAAATCTTATATTATGTCATACTTAATTGATTTTGAGGCGTACATGACGCCTGTACGCCCCTTATCTGTAGCCCTGTTTGTAAATAGATTTTCTTTCACCTTTCATCATGACTTAGATAAGGAACTACACTGAGTGTATCAATGTGTTTATAGTGATAATATGGCAACTGTATCTCACTAAATGACAGTTGTAAATCATATTGCATAAGCAATGTGCGAGTTTCATGCATAAGATGTGGGGGAAGTTACCTCCCCCTGGACTGTGGCCAAGTCCCATGCTACATGTTAGGATGGGATCTGTCACTGGCTAGGGAAAGTAATGATGAGGTCGTGAGACCTGGTGGCTTCAGATATGTCACTGGGTTCGAACTCCTTCATACAGTAATTGTAAATAACAGCCATGCCTGCATATAACATTATTGACTTTGAAAGTGTGTGGTAAAGGATGTATGGTTTTTTTATCATTTGAGATTATCCATGCTCTACAAACAATGGATTATCTGCCCTATGGTGTAGAGTGACTCTCTGATGTACCAGTGTGTTGTGTTTTCCAGGCTAACAGTGTAGTGTTTGCTGATGTTGTGGCTCCATCTTGGCTGCATCGGTTTATCATTGGTAAAAAGGGAGCTAACATCAGGAACATCACGGAGGAATACACCAAGGTGAGAACAGAGATTTCTATACAAACTCACATTGCTATTTGAGTTCAGTAATCTTGAGTGAGATCTTAATCCCTGTTAATCTCTGCTTCCAAAAAAACCCAAATCAAGACTACAGGATTTTGCAGATATATTGTAGTCATACAGATTGATTTTCACTGGTCCTTTTTCATAACTGATAGTTTACCTTTCACCATTGCCCAAACCAGGAAAGACTTAGAGCAGACAGCTTGGAATATATTAACCCTGAATTTCCTTTTGCTGTTTAAACCGTTTTTTGATCATATCAGTGATGTTTCTGTTCTGAATGATCCTGCTGGCCCTGCTAGTTTATCTCATGAACACATGTACAAAAACCAGTGCATTGGTTGTTGTTTGATGTTTCAGAATTTCACAAACAGCATACATCCATGTTTTTCAGGTCCATATCGAATTCACGGATGGCCAAGACAAGATCACGGTTGAAGGCCCCCCAGAGGAGGTTGATTTGGCTGTCAAGTCCTTGGAGACTGCGGTTAAAGATCTGGTAAGTTTAATAACTTAATGTTATTGTTGTTTGTACGTCATTTGCTGGTAAACTGAGTGTAGACTACGTATGAGTTACATCTCCTGTCTTGTTCAAGACCCTTGTCAGATATTGGCAAGGTGTCTGTCATAGGCAAGGTATAACGAAATGGGGAGGGGATGCAAGCTGCAGATAGTGCTGTAGTCTTGATCCATCTCCCCTACATTATGTTTACTCAGTTGAAGGGCTTGTTCACTGTAAGGGCTTGTTCAGGAATCATGCTAAGTGAATTAGTAAGATTATGCATCAAGAGAAATTTACAGCAATTTTCCTACCATGAAAGAAATTACGCATAAAGATGGATTTATTGCTAATGCTTTCCCATAAAAAACATTCCATGAATTGGATATATTTTGGAAATGAGTACATTTGTAGAATAGATGATCGTCTGCCAGGTCAAATATCAGAATCATATGCTTGTTTCATCTACTGAGTGGATGTTTGGAAATATTTCAGTCATGTGAAGATGGTAGCATTTCGAGCATGTTTTAAGGTGTCTATTTGGTGCAATATTGTTGTTAGTGTTTTCTACTTGTTGGCATTAGTAGTATGTTCCTGCGGTCATTGTTCTTATGTTTACCATCCATCGAGGTGTCACAAATTACCTCCCCTGGACTGTGGCCAAGTCCCATGCTACATGTTAGGATGGGATCTGTCACTGGCTAGGGAAAGTAAAGATGAGGTCGTGAGACCTGGTGGCTTCAGCTATGTCACTGGGTTCGAACTCCTTCATACAGATTTACTTATATAAATTCATTAGAGATGTATGTGTGTATATATTTTTTTTGGATTTAATAGATTTCCACATGCATGGTTTGAGTCTGTTTTTGTGTACTTCAGAAATCTCGGATGGATTTTGCAGAAGTTCTTATTGACCAACGTTTTCACAAGCATATCATCGGTAAAAATGGATCAAACAGTAAGTATTTTAGAATTGTTTTAAGATTGTACATATATTTTGGTGGGAACAGAGTTAATTTTTGTGTGTGTATAGGCCAACCAGATATAATATGTTGATGTTGTCTCATCAACTTCTAGTTACAAGAATCAAGAATGAAACTGGGGTGGCGATAAGGATTCCGAATGACAGCGAGCACAGCAAGGTGATTCGTATCGAGGGCGACCCTGCAGGTGTCATTCAGGCTAAGAAGGAACTCCAAGAGATGGCACTGCGAATGGTGAGCTGCTCTAAACAAACCTATTCCATGGAGTATTATATAACTCATACACAGTGATTCACACACTGTAGCTAAAGGCATCAGTTGAGAAAATTTGAATGAGTGAATGAGTTTTACGCCCGCACTCAGCAATATTCCAGCTATATGGCGACGGTCTGTAAATAATCGAGTCTGGACCAGACAGTCCAATGATCAACAGCATGAGCATCGACCGCAATTGGGAACCGGTGACATGTGTCAGCCAAGCCAGCGAGTCTGACTACCTGATCTCGTTAGTCGCCACTTACGACAAGCGTATGAGTGTCGGTGATTTAAGAACATGTGTTTATATCAGAAGTAAAGGACAATTACAATTTCTACAGGAAAATGAGAAAACCAAGGACATCATAATCGAACAGCGTTTTCACAAGAGCATCATCGGAGCGAAGGGAGAGAAAATCCGGGAGATCCGAGACAGGTTCAACCAAGTTCAAATCACCTTCCCCGACCCTGGCAAGAAGAGCGATGTTGTAACGCTCCGGGCCCCAAGAACGATGTCGACAAGGCTTTCAAGTACATGCAGAAGATGCACGAGGAGTTGGTACGCACCTCACTATTCTCACAGCATTTGTAGATTAAACATTTCTGAGAAATCTCAACATAACAGTCATCTGTTGATGTAAATGTACAGTCTGATGCACTGGTTATCTCCTCGCCCTGTCTTCTAACTACCCACAATGCATGGTGAAACTGATCTGTTGTAAACAGTACTCTGTTTTTCAGGTTGAAAGTAATCATCAAGCTCAAGTTCATATCTTCAAAGGATTCCACAAGAACATTATTGGCAAAGGTGGTGCCAATATCAGGAAGGTAAGAATAAGTTCCTTCTGTCTCCACCAGAGCTGAATTGTTCATTCAGGTTGACAATCAATGTAAACTGATTTGGCAATCATTTCTTTAAATTTCCTGATTACTCTGATCACGGCAAGCATGTAACGATGTATCAAACATATAAGTTGAGTTTGGTGTGGATGTGATGATTTTCTTTGTGTTCAGATCCGAGATGAAACTGACACAAGGATTGACCTGCCCAGTGAACTGAGTGACTCTGATGTGATCACCATCACAGGGAAGAAAGCTAATGTGGAGCAGGCTAAAGAGAAGATCGAGTTAATTCAGAAGGAACTGGTAGGTTGATCTTGCCAGTTGTTTATATTTTATTGTTAATTTTCATCTCATATTGACTGACAAATTAAAAGCATGAATCTGTTAGCACTATCAAAATACCTAAAATTTGGTAGAACGTTCATTCTTTTCCTGAAAACCATTTTAACATGACATGTAACATGATTGTTGTTGAGACTCTGAAGACTGACTCTACACGTTGTTTGATTCCAGGCCAACATCAAGGAGATCACCATAGAAATCCCCCACAAGCTTCACAACTCCATCATCGGTGCCAAGGGACGTCTCATCCGAGCTATCATGGACGAGTGTGGGGGTGTGATCATCCGCTTCCCCAGCGAGGGCAGCACCAGCGACAGAGTGACGATCAGGGGACCCAAGGACGACGTGGAGAATGCCAAGAAACAGCTGCAGGAACTCACCAGTGAGAAGGTAAAAAACTGTCTGCATTTGGTGGCTTTCCACCAACCTATCTTTGCCCTACACCAATAGTAGACCAACCTTAGGGTGATGTTACGATCGGCATACTGTTCCACTAACCAGTCTTTCCCAAGTCAATCGTAAAGTTAAGATCCAAAGTCTAAGTTGCTCACGACCAACTTAGGTTCCCTAAAATCAATCGTTGAGAAACCAAAATTGCAGTTTTCATTATTATATGTAAAGAAAAAGAGCAAGCATTAAACCGCGAGCGTGAATTTAGAGACTGCTTACAGATTCTAGCTACATTAGCACATGATGAGCTTGTGGCGAGGTACAGGATGCCTCGTCACACCTTGTTTATTCTGATCGGTTCAGCCACATATTACGCGCTCTTCCCCAGAAACCAAGGTGCTCACTACCCTAAGATACCTCGGGAAGGGTGGATTTTTCTGTTGAACTGGCAGATCTTAAATGGGTATCTAAGTCAAGCATATCTAGGTTTCTTTTCCACATTTACACTTGGTCCAAAACTACTTCCATGGTCTGCTTGACTAACTATGTAAAGGGAGATAACTCGTGCCTCATTCACACGAAAGACCCTCAACCTTAGCTAGCATCGGATCGTAAGATAGGGACTGTCTACGATCGGCCTAAGATCGGTTAGTGGAATGGACGTAGCTTTTAGCTAAGACGATTGTGGAATTGGCGTACCTTGCCCAGATTGATCGGTTAGTGAAACGGCACCCTGGTTCTCATGGTTGCATATTAAGTAATTATATTTTCTACTTTATACATTGAGTTATTTTATAATTCCAGCAAATGTCAAGCTTCACCAATGAAATTAAGGCCAGGGCACAGTACCACAAGTTCCTGATTGGAAGAGGAGGTACAAATATCAGGAAGGTAAGCACATTTGGGGAGATTAAATCTTAATTGCAGTTTTCAAACAAGCTGTTTATTCTTGCATGATTCAAATACCCACCAACATACCCATGACGTGTTTATATGCTATGAGTATGTTTGGATGGAGATTGGAAGATGTTTGTTTTCTATGTGCATTCCATAAAAATTGCTGTTCTATTTCCGAATGTCATTTCTTTCAACTTTGTTGTGCTTCAGGTTCGTGAAAACACAGGTGCTCGTATCATCTTCCCAGCCAATAACGATGCTGATCAGGAGACGATTGTTGTTGTCGGGACACAGGACTCTGTGAACAAGGCCACCAAGGAACTGGAGGCACTGATCAGCAATCTGGTATGTTGCGTCAGAAAGGATTACACTCTACTCCATTTAAAAAGTATCTTCTTAGTCGTTGATACACAGAAATTCTGTACTGCTGTAATCTAAGGTTTTTCTTTGTCCTGAACAAGTAAATGTGATCAATGTGCTGTGTGTTTCAGGACAACATTGTTGAGATAGATACAAATGTAGACCCCAAACATCATCGCTATTTTGTTGCTCGCCGGGGTGAAGTGCTGAGACAGATTGCGGATGAGTATGGTGGAGTGACGGTCAGCTTCCCTCGTAGTGGAGTGAAGAGTGACAAGGTCGTTATCAAAGGTGCTAAAGATTGTGTTGAGGGAGCTAAAAAGAAAATACAAGACATAGTGGCTGATTTGGTGAGTATTTATTATGGTCAATCAGTTGTCGGGGGCCCATATGTGTAGTTTGTGGGATCGGTGAAAGTGGCTTTGTGAATATCTGGTGGGATCATGACATGTTGCATCACATCCCAACACTTGGGATGTTCTCATCTACAAGTGGGGTAGCCTAGTGGTTAAAGCATTGGTTTGTCACGCCGAAGACCCGGGTTCGATTCCCCACATGGGTACAATGTGTGAAGCCCATTTCTGGTGTCCCCCGCAGTGATATTGCTGGAAAATTGCTAAAAGCGGTGTAAAACTAACCTCACTCGCTCGTCTTCAAATAAGTACTTACTTTGTTGTGTTTAATGTGCATTCACATCAACTATGCTTGTTTGTCAAGTGACTACATGGCTCAGAATGTCCGATTTGCTGCTCCAGACACCTACACAATGTAGGAATATTGTGACAAATCACATTGAACAAACATCACACAAAGCAAACAAGCAGTATTGATGCCGAGTATACATTGCTGTGGTTGATGGGAAAGAAGATTTACTTGATTATCTTGTTGGACTGTATCGCATACTGACGGGGGTTGTGTTATGGTGTGTTGCAGGATGCCCAAGTGACGGTGGAGTGCGTCATATCCCAGCAGCATCACCGTACAGTCATGGGGGCCAGTGGCTACAACATCAAGGAGATCACCAAGAACTTTGAGGTGGGAATCAAGTTCCCTGACAAGCCCACTGCCAATGGAGGTAAGTCCAGCTATGCATTTTGATCACCAAATTAGAACTTGGATACATCCAATTAAAACATGTTTTATTATTCAGGTCCTGTTTTGCTCAATTTGATGTGAAAATAGCTAAAACCTGTTTCACTAAATGGAGTCTTTCTTCAAAATAATACATTATGTAAATATAAAATGTTTGTAAAAGTGACTTCTGCGTTCTGATGCTGCTGAATGATATTCTGAAACAAATGTTAGTTCCCTCCCATCTACCTTCCATGTAACCAGAGATGAATCTGTCTAAGAATTGCCTTTTTGTTGCTAGCAGCCAGACCAGAAGCAGCTGGTGATGAGGAGCCGCTGGTGAACGGCGACTCGGAAAGTGCTGAAGGGGAAGGAGAGAAGACGAAAAAGAGAGACATAATCATCATCACTGGCAAACCCGAGAACTGTCAACAAGCCAAGGATGCCCTGCTGGTAAGCAGTTGCCAACTTCACCATGCTCTGTGTACACTTTCTGATTAAAGGGTGCTCCGATCCTGCATGGTGATGAAACATGCACAGTTATGTCCCTTGATATGCAGGAAAACTGATCGTGGTTTCAAACCAACAGCACTATTTTGATGCATGAAAATGTCTGCTCTGAATAGATTTTGTTTTCAACATATTGTCATGTTAAGGTATTTTCATACATCTCTTTTTTTTAATTCCAGGCTCTGGTGCCAATCACTGAGGAGATGCAGATACCATTTGATTTCCATCGGTTCATCATCGGCCAGAAGGGACGCGATGTGCGCAAGATGATGCAGGACTACAATGTGAACATCTCCATTCCACCGATGGAGGAGAAGAGTGACATCGTCCGCATCTCTGGCCCCATCACCAACGTTGAGAGGGCCAAGGCAGGCCTGCTGGAGAGGGTCGAACAGCTGGAGAAGGAGAGAGAGGACAGGGTGAGGACGGGAGCATTCTGTCAGAGCATTGTTTCATAACAATCAGTTCTCAGTTACTTAGTTTCAGATTTTGACATACTTTCTTGACCAGATCATTTAAAAAATCACTTTTAAGTATTATGTGTGTGACGACCGGATTGAACTGTCATTCAACTTGCTGTCGTATATTTGTGTAGGAACTGCAGAGCTTTGAACTGAAGGTGGAAGTGGAACCTGTGCACCACCCAAAGATCATTGGACGCAAAGGGCTAGTTGTGAAGAAGATCCGAGAGGATCATGGCTGTCGCATCCAGTTCCCAGAGAAAGGAGATGAGAATCAGAATATCATCACCATTGTGGGTTACGAAGATAAAACTCACTTTGCTAAGGAGGATATTCTCAAGATTGTCAAGGAACTGGTATGTGTCTAGCTATCTCAGTCTAAAGGTAGCAAGTTACCTGTGGAACAAGTACAGCAGTTATCGCTCTTGTATTCTAGCCACTGATCACAGTTCAGTCAGCAATCAGTTCTCCATGTGTTTATCTTTCACTCCTGATAACTAATTACAATACACAAGCAGAGAGGTACAGATTTGTTCTCCTTAATCTTGTTTCGCTCACTTCTATAACTTAAGAAATAGTGTATGGATACAAAGCTGTAGTAAACCTCCCCAGTTGATACACATTGCCAAATATTTCCACCCTTGAATTGACCATTAGAATTATATTCTGCCCACCACATGTGCATTTATCAATGAACATGTGATACCATGTTAATTGGATTGGTTTGTGTCATAAAAGACACTGTCAATTTGTTTCTTAAACAACTTATATATTTGACACATTAAAATCTAGAAGCACGGTAAGACTGAACTTAAATTTAGTGTTTTGCAACTTAAAATCATTTCATTAATGCAAGACATTGTATTCGATGCTTTTCGTATTGAAAATGTTCAGTAATGTGATGGATGTGATGTATTTGCAGGAAGAGATGGTGACTATTGAGGTGCGTGTTGATCACCGCATCCATCCCAGGATCATTGGCTTCAAGGGGCGAGCTGTGAGGAAGGTGATGGACGACTACCAGGTGGACATCCGTTTCCCCCGACCAGAGGATGGGGACCCAGACATTGTCACCATCACTGGGATGGAAGACAATGTGTATGAATGCCAGGACCACTTGCTCAATCTGCAGGAGGAATTTGTAAGTACTTAGATGGATGCATTAAATTAATTAAGTATTCAGTTTATGGAAAATAACATGTTTCATGTTGTTAGTTCATGATCACATTTACACAGGAACATGTGTTTTAATGAAGGAGTTGCATGATTGAAATTTTTCTTTCTCCTTTTGATGTGGTCCCCTGTAATTGCCGCTGTCCTTTTTTTTTCTTTTTGTTACTCTATCTTAGACGTCAGATGTGCTAACAAGATTTCTAGGTTGTTAATGCATACATTGTGATCATGAGATCCCAAACACCCAACAATTCATGCATGTAGCAAAGATAGCAATAAGTGTTTACATTTTATTCTCAGTGACATGATGTGTGACAAGTAAATCAGTATTACTCTTGGGAGCAGACACTCAGTGTTAAAGTATAGAGTAGGTGGCATCAGACCAATCATTTTACCAGTACATGCCAACATTGGGAGGGATTTTACAAGATTCTCATAGACAGACCGCTGTAGTTCAGTACAGTGCATTATAATAAAATGGCATAGTCGACTCTATCTTGGTTCATGACAATTTATTTCAGTTCATGTACTAAGAGATATATTTGGATATTTCTGATTTCATTCTACCTGTTCCAGCTTCAAGATGTCATTGACCAGGAGTACATCAAGCAGCTTCAGCGTCCTCCCAGCAAGCAGGACGGGGACAACCGCGGTGGGCCACCAGATCCGCGTGGCTTTGTTGTGAAGGATGCACCATGGGACAAGACTCCCGACACTGCCAGTACCGAGGAGTTTCCTGCGTTCGGTGCTGTAGTGGCACCCAAGTCCAGTCACGCTTGGGGTCCATTAAAGCGCAAGAACTAAACTCACCACATGGTAGCTTGCGACATAGTAAATTCTGTCAATCTTTGGAGGGTTTCTATAAAGCTAAAGCCTGCTTTTAGTTTGTTTTTCTGCTGTTATTATATAAATAAAACCTGAAGAAATATTTAAACATTTCTTCATTTTGTAGTTGTGATCTACCCCTTGGGCATTTATTGACACTGTCCTATTTGGAGTTCTATATCTACCTTACCATGGCACCAAGTAATTGTACTTCAAAGAAGAAATGGCAAACTGAGGATGACTGGTAGTTGTACCGTTATGTTTTTAACTTCTGTTTGTTCCACTCACGTCTCTGAATCCACAAGTATAATTACAGTGAGTTAGTATTGTGATATAAAACTAGAGGAACTACCAAAGAGTTTCCGAGATATGTGTGGTACATACAGACATGTTTAACATGTTAATCTTTTATGGGATTTTTTTTTCTTGACAACTGGGGCCTGTGGGATAGTTATTCTTAGTTCCTGTTACGATTCAGACCACTTGTACAAAGCCTTGTTTTAAGTTTTATTGTACTAGTCATTTTCATGGAAATGACATGGTAAAAACTCTTGTGGCTGTTCGAGTCAAACTGTGAAAACTGTAAATAGCCACTTAAATAGTAGCTGCAATATTTTTGTCACAAAAAATTAAATTATGCAATATTAGCTTATGTGAACGGAACAAGAAGAAACCTATTTTAATCCTTCCATGCTCTGTTCCATTCCAAGCCACAAGGTCTGAATGATTATGCATGTTAATTTTGTCATGTGATGTTGCCATGGCAACCATTCTAAGAAGGTTCTGCAAAGACATTGTGGAAGCTTGTAGTCATGTGATAGTAACCATGGCAATCACCTCAGCAGCTGTTTCCACGGAAACAATAAGATTAATATTTCAGTGGAACTACGGAAGTTTGGGTGATGGTCATTTGTTTGTTTTCCATGCATATATATTCATTGAATCATTGAATCGCGGCGCTCATGATGCTGCCGCTCATGTAATATATGTAAGAATTCTGTGCACAGAATGAGCCATTGCATCTCCTGTGCGTAACTATCATGATAATTTATCATGAGTAATAAAGAAATTTGAGCCAATATTTTGTCTTTGTTGGTATGCTTTGCATGTTTCAACTTTTGGTTGAAAGGTTTAATGATGCTGTATATTATCAAAGTGGTAACACTTCAGATATTTCAGTGTTGTGATCAGCTGTTACAACCCCTAAACATTTTCTTTGAATGCAGGGGTATTGGTGGGTTAGACTTGTGGTTAAAGGCGTCACAAAAGGACCTGGCTTCAAATCCCCAGTGTACAGTGTGTGAAACCCCTTTTTGCTCTCTCTTGTGATGTTGGCTGGAATATTGCTGAAAATAAACGCTCGCGATCGATCCATCGATGATTATAGTGTTTTGCGATGTGTACTGCCATTTGATCCAGTGTATAAAATAGTTTTGAAATATGGCCTGTCCAAGGACTTTCTGTCCGAACAAGTGACCAGTTCTGAACAAACACAGGCAGTCCCAAAAACTGAAACAATGAAAAAGAATAGATAAGACGAAGTTCAAACCAAGTTAAGTTTATTTTTTTCAATATTTCCCCCGACTAATGGACGGCCTTTCTTATTTAATAGACTGTCCTTTACAAAAATAGACAGTCTAGGACGGGCTGTTTTTTATACACTGTTTGAACGGTAATTGGCATTTGGAGTGGCATCTTCACGTTGCGAACACGTTAACAGTCGCCTCGAAAATCACATCCAACATCTGTAATAGGTATCAACGACCTAACGACTATCTCAATATCAGCTAGAGCTCACTATTTTTCTCAGCATATTAAAAAATTCATTCTGGGTCTGTAAATAATCGAGTCTGGACCAGACAATCCTGTGGTCAACAGCATCGATCTACGCAACTGGGATACGATGATATGTGTCAACCAAGTCAGCGAGCCTGACCACCCGATCACGTTTGTCGCCTTTTACGACAAGCATGGTTTGTTGAAGACCAGTTCTAACCCGGATCTTCACGGGTATTGTTATGTTAATATTGGTACAACTGGTGTTGAAGTTCCCGCGTCAGAGAGATGACCACATCCACCACATATACATACACAAGCACATCAGCCTGATCACTGCATCTTGTGGCAAAACATGACACAACGTATAACCAAGGTTTGAAGAGACAAACTAGGCGTACTCGCATCCCGTCGTGGTCAGAGGAAGGGAGAGAACTCGTGTCGGACTATGACAAACAAGAGCTCGATGTGCCCTCCCCCGCCCCTTTTTTGTGTCCTGAAAGTTTGTTCAATGACCATTGAAACTCGGGTGAAAATGAAGTGTGCACCCCAACCCCCCTTCTCAATAGTATGCACATTCTCCCCCCACCCCTTTCTCAAAAAGCTGAATCAGCCCCTGCTGGGTCAGATAATCCAGTGATTGACATTTGTTAGCAATGAGATGCAACCAAGTAACAGACTGGTCCCCTTGGTGTGGGCGCGGACGCTACACAGGCTGTACACAATGCAGCGTCAGCAGTAGACTAACAACTAGTCTCTGAAATGAACATATTTTAAAGACAAAAAAGTTCATAGTAAAAAAAAAAAATAATAATTAAAAGGAGCCCTGAGACTTTATTCATTTCCAGAAGCTCTGGAAATCTTGACTTGCCACATTTTCTAGACTTGCGTGAGCTTATTTGGATATATCTGCAGTACGTCAGCAGTAGAGCGCCAGCGCAGCATACCGAGAGCACCAGTTGACCTGGGAACCGACCTTACCACCTAGTCCATGAAGTCTCCACTTTGGACCAGCATAGTTCGCCGGGGTCAGTTCTAACCCGTATTCCCACATGCTGAGTGAAATAGTGTCATATTTTGTCACACACTACCAACAATAATTCATAACATTCCACTTCAACTATTTTCCCAGTGTTCGTGGGTCCACAGTTCCCAAAGTAGTAGCGTGAGGACAATAAATAGCTAAAGGTCATATGATATGTAACTGGTTTAATCCGATTGGGAAAAAAGTACACCCATCTGACAAAGTCATTGGGAATGTATGCAAGGAATGCCTCCAGGTTGTATAAATTCGTCCTTACATACGGTTGTGTTTCTCGTTTCTCGCAGCATGCTAATTTCTCTTTTCTGTTAGTATTCGTGAATTATTCAGGAATAAATCTATTTATGTTTGACAGGGCATCTACAAAGACATTGCAAGTTTTAAATTCAAACTTATAATGAAAACCGACGTATATGTAAGTCACGGTCTGCGTTCTTAAGGGATATTGATGAAAGTTGAAATGGAAGCAGGTCACCGCCATTTTAAATATCTAAAAAAATTAAAAAATTATCTAGATCTAAACCTGGGTAAGAAATGCCCTTTTCTTGTTCGTTCGTCGACAGTGTTATATATCCGGTTCCATTTTGCAGACTGCACGTCAGAGCATACCTGTATTTTAAAATGATGGCTATGCAGGAACTGATTCGGGCCTGGTGTTATGTAACACTTATGATAAGTACCATGCACATGATAAGAATGGTCTTTAAAATGTCTTCTCCACATTTCCTCATAGATCATTTTCCACAATGCGTTTAAAGATCTTTCCATGTTCAACTAGCTCACTGTAGTCAACCAGATATTTGTATAAATATTGTAAAATACATGTTTCTGGCATTTACCGCTAAAGACTTTGACCTGTATTTGAGCCCTTTTATTTTTAGTTAAACGTTTTCTGGAGTAAGCAGCATGTATTTTATTTTATTTTTTCGACCCCTCACCTCGTCGCCCGATCGCTCTCTTCTGAGAAACAGTTGTAGAGAGGAAACAGAAATGGTAAAGACCTATACTGGTTTTAGAACAAAAGGCACGCTCATTCCTCCTAATCACGGGCTCTTGCAGCAAGCTTGGGTGATGGTACACGGTGATGGTAATCTCCAAGTGTACACGCAGAACAACGCCCTGTGAATGAGTGAGTTCAGTTTTACGCCGCTTTTAGCAATATTGCAGCAATATCACGGCGTGGGACACCAAAAATGGGCTTCACACATTGTACCCATGTGGGGAATCGAACCCGGGTCTCCGGCATGACGAGCGGACGCTTTAACCACCAGGATACCCCGCCACCCTGTGATGCGATATAACAGTATAGCAGATTGTAATTTTTGTATATCAACGACACAACACGCTTGCAACTATGACACATAGTTTATTAACACCATAACCTGTTCAGTAACAAGTCACAAAAATATGCATTAAATGCATCAATATTGGAATAAATCCTTCCCTATATACACGAACAAGCTCTGTGAGTCACAACTGACCAACTCTTTACCAACGTGTGTACATGTGAGTGCGGACAAAATAGCTGCCTTCTGTTTCAAAATTGAGATATCATCCTCTATCACCTATAAAACTTCAGGGTTGAAGAGATACTGTCGGTTGTACAAACTGTCGTTGTAAAGGAAACCCTACACGTACGTGTACAAATACCGAGACGCCGGGGGCTTGGCGTGTCACATGGGGGCAGACATATAAATTGCAGTGGTGGTGATCGATCTGTGTTCATGATAAGTATGACAAATCAATAATACTGATTGGAGTCTGTGTAAGTGTTTACTCAGACGACAGAGCACGATTTACTATTTGGAACGCGGTCTACACTGCGTGCTGCAACAACACCCCTACTTCCTTATCTAAATTACATATCTACGCAGTGCTGGAAATAAGAGTGTGTCTGTTGCCAGTGATTTCAAATATAAATCCTCGCAGCAATAAGCTGCAGTTTAAAAAAAAAAATATATAAAAAATCCATGGCAATTATGTACACAGGTTTCCTCAATATATGCATCGAACTAGCATACAACCTCGGCTGGTCATCACGATCATTTTGTGGACAGACGCGGGGGGAATAATGATTGATGTATTTTGTTCGAAGCTATTAAAAATACAAACATGTAAACGATAAAAGCATGAAATACATGTACAGGTGCGTAAACATGGGTAATCAGTGACGTTTTGTTTATCATGAAAAATTAACTAATAAAAAATATCCAGGAATATCATTTGCATTCGTTATTTTTAAATTTAAAGTTTTGGGGGTTCACTCAACTTTTACTATCAATATTTGAAGTACAGTTTCTGTTCCTTATTTCCAACATTGTGTCTTTTCCGTATTTCCAACACTGTTTCTAGTACTTCCTACATCTGATGGATGTGTTATATTCCCTTACCACTCCAGCCAGTTGACTTTGGGACCAATCAATTCTGATATGTTAGTTGATTTGTCGATGACCTACTAGTGTTGGGAATTGGTTAAAATCTCATAATTGATGATTGGTTCATTAAAACCGATCAATCATCGAAAATAATTGGTTAGCGTCATTTATGAAATGTGTTAATGCACAAAAAATAAGGAAAATAACATGTAGTTCTTTGGGGTTTTTGGGGCAAAATTTCACATCTTTAAAGGATGATTAGTATGGTGGAACATAGATTTCTTAGAGTCTTTAAGATAAATTCAATCATGACTTGGAACGAGCTTGTAGTGCTTATGAAATGTAACAGACAAAACCAACCTAGTGGAAAATACTGTTAATGAAAACAAGTGTTCTAGAATTGTTTGTGTTCGATTATGAGAAAACATGATCGATTGCTTGGTCGTTTAGTCACTGCGACCAATCTTCGATTATTTCAATTAATCGGTCCACCACAATGACCTACTACACAAGGAACGCTAAGATGGCCTATCTACGCCGTACGTCAAGCCTTTGTGTCCAGCCTGTGGGACAACCCTCAAAACAAACATACCTGCCTCTGAAGCCACACACCATCAGTAACAAAACAATCGAAAGTACAGGCATCATTTGTATATAACCCTTCTAGAAAATTGCCATTTTAATTTGTAAGCCTCCCAGCTGCATGTGTTGCTGCGAATATTTTCCGATAAAGGGGAAGACACCTTAACCTGATAGAGACTAAAACCCCGACAGTACTTCTTCAAACGTTGTCAGTATAATACACCTTCAGTATCCTCACTATCACAAAAACACTAAAAAGCGTGAGTACATTGTGTTTTAAGACAAAACCTTAACTCCATTTGAGTATTTATCAACAGTAATCACAAACCTGACAAGCTCCCTGTACCCCGTCACTATATGTTAACAATAAGCTATGCTCAGTATGGCCGGCAGGACTATGGTCCTCTAGTGGTATGGAAATAGTCAGCTGACCGCTGGTCAAATCTGGAGTGGTCGCGCACCGTCAGACGCTGGACACACGTAGAACGTTGCTGTACCCGTGTAACGGTTCTGAAATAACGAATGAACTTCACTATGGTTGAAGGACTTGAAGACGATTATTAATACCATATATACCAGTTTTTACAAGCTATAATCTGGATTAATCGATAATTCTCTAAATACTTTGGACCGCGAAGATCCTGGTTGGATCTGGTCTTCAGCAATCCATGCTTGTCGTTAGATTGCGTAGATGGAGGCTCATAGTGTTAGTCACCAGATTGTCTGGTTCAGACTAGACTACTTACAGACGACCACCACTTACATGTAGTGAGTGACTGAGTTCAGTTCAATATTCCAGCTATATGGCCGCGGTATGTAAATAATCGAGTCTGGATCAGACAATCCAGTGATCAACAGCATGATCATCGATCTGCGCAATTGGGAACCGATGACATGGGTCAATCAAGCCAGCGAGCCTGACCACTCGATCCCGTTAGTCGCCTCTTACGACAAGCATGGGTTACTGAAGGTGCATTCTGTCCCGGACTTTCATGGGTTCCTATACATGTAGCTGGTATATTGTTCAGAACGGCGTTAAACAACAAAAGAAATTTAAGCAATGAATAAGATTTTGAGCAATAAATAAGATTTTACACAAGTTTAATCACTATTGCAAAACTTGAGTGATAACCAGCTTGACACAACTAGCTGTATAATCGCTTCCCTGCTTGAATACAATGGATACAAAAGAGGACTATCAGTTTCGCAAATACTTTACACCTGGTAATCACTCCTGAATCATCCCCTGCACAGAACATCTGGTCTTATGGACATTCTAAAAGGCCGATTATTACTGGGATCAGGCGATGCGACCTGCCAGGCCATGTCACTGTGTCCTCGTGCTGTAGGTCATGCTGACCTTAACCCCCAAGACAGGATTATGAAGAGACCGCTGTTATGCGCATATCACTGTCTGTTGCGTTAAACATTCACTGACTAATGTAATGCAATCTGTGTATTCACCTTCATATTTAGTATACAATTGCCGACCGCGTCTCTCTTCAGCAAAGTCACCGTGCATCCTCCGAAGCCTCCGCCCGTCATGCGTGAACCAAACACGCCCTCTACCTCCATGGCTGCTTCCACAAGCTGGTCCACCTCCGAACATGACACCTCGTAGTCGTCCCTGCATGGAGAATAGAAATCAGATTTCACGGAGCATCAGTGTAAATAAGTATCTATGCTACGTAAGCTGGCTGTCTGAGTTATTTCAGTTATTTGAGAAATGAATGGAAGGTCACCTCTGATTACATGATAACGTCTAATAATTCAAACCACGTCTTTTGCAGCTAGATAAAACAACAACATAAGGCCACATAAAAATAATTTCTTGTTTCTTATTAGAGCCGTCCTTAAAATTTGGCCCGACCCTATTTTTTTTTTTTGGCACTGGTAAATGTGCGTGTATAAACCGGCAGAATTCCGAACTCCTTGGACAGCACAATATTATTCAATGTACCCACAACACATCGATGACTAAGTGTGTTGTTTCTGTCAGAGCAGTTCAGTGCATCATTTCATTCACCAGTCCACATAGTCATTGCTTTATTAGAGGCTCTAAAGATATTATCAAAACGTACACTTCTCTACACTGTAACTCATATTGAGGACCCTTACACAAAAACTAATTGGGGGGTCGCCCATGTTTCTGATTCCTGGTGAAACCCTACAGTCTAAACTATTATCATTCTCTTCCCACAGAGGTTACTCCTGTCATATCTTCCTACGTAACCTCAGTTCTAATACGGCCCTTTCATGGTGTGAGCGTTCAAGACTCGTGATTGGAGACAATCAGATTTAGTTGTGCAATCAGCAACGTTGTTTCAAAAGTGATCATTCGCAAGGCCTCGGTAATTTCCGTATGCTTCGAGAAAACTAAACTTCTTCCCCTGCGCGATGCGCAAACGTTTTTTCTAGACAGAACTCAGTTATGTTATGGCGGATCAGTGGCGTCTCCATCGCCCTCGTTGACAACGGACAAGCTAGCCATTAAACGTCTTGTGTGTAACATCAACACAAGTCCCCGGCAGATGGGGGATATTTGTGGCCCCACATTTGCTTGTGTTAGTCAAGTTGAATCTAAGTCGATGTAACAGGTGTTCTGATTGGATAGAAAGAAGGGAGATAATTTGTGTTGCGATCTTTTGCCGCTAGGGGGATTTTACGAGAACCGGGAAATATGGCCGTATTAGAACAGAGGTTACGTAGGAAGATATGACAGGAGTAACCTCTGTGGGAAGAGAATGAACTATTATAGGCCAATGGGCAACTAATCCCCTGTCTTATCCAATTAACCCATATGGTCTCGTCTTACAAATACAAACACAGATACACAGAATTATACACTCTTACACGACACAGGAGTATACATTAACATATAACAAAACATACTTGTGCACATGTTGTTTATTCTGTCATAGACCAAACCATTTCAATAAGTTTCTTTGAAACTTCATACATTTAAACGATCAATTCGTTTCAATATATGTCCAAAGTGCACCAAAATTCTATCCCCATTGTCTGTTTAATATATTCAACAAACATTCGGTGTATCTCCTCTTATCATAAACCCCCTCCTTGAAGGATTAAAGGAAAAAAAGTCCTCGGAAAAAAAAGGTCCTCTATAAAAGTACAGGAAAAAAGTCCTATTATTGTGAAAACAAAGTGATTGTGTATAAAAGACATGGATTAAATACTGAATTAACCAAGGACAAGGATATTTTAACTGGGCAGATCTAATCCAGGATTTAGCTTGAGTTCTGTTTGTCAAAATGGGATTTTAGCTGCTTGAACCCAAGAATAATTAGTGTTCACAACAACATCAATCCCAGAGTTTCTCCATGGTGTGGCCACCAATATTAGACTGCATAAAACTCAGTAAATGTCAGGAAAGTCTTGCAAATTGTCAATTTACAGTGCAATGTGAAAGTGCCTATGTGAATAAAGTATTAGAAAATTAAAAAGTCCTGCAAATGTATCAGTGCAGATGCAATTATTTATCAATTTACATTGTTGTTTGTTAAAGTGCAAATGTATCAGTGCAGATTCATTTTTTAATTAATTTACATTGTTGTTTGTGAGAGTGCTTATGTGCATAAAATATTATAAAATTACAAAGTTCTGCAAATGTATATTATATTTGTGAATTTACATTGTTGTATGTGAATAAAGTATTAAAAACCAGAATATCAATTTTCTTTCTTAACATTTGTTAAAAAAGAAAAGTAGGACTTTTTTTCCTAGGCAAATTTAGTACTTTTTCACCGGTACTTTTTTCCCCAACACCCATGGCAGGACTTTTATCAATAATGCCAATTAACACCTGCCTATGGCAGGACCCTTAATCACTGACTTATCCATATGTTCACGTATCCAATAATGATTCTTTTAACCATTAACATTAATGAATGGTATTAAAATCGGCGACTGATCTGACGACTGCCACGTTAGCAACGCCGCTTTGAGCAATATCCAGCAATATCATACGTAAAATCCGCACATTGTGCCCATGTGGGAAAGATTCTTTTCTTCGGCGTGACCATTAACGCTTAATGAATGGTACTACCCCACCGTTTGTGTATTACGAGAATCCATGTATCGTCTCCCTGACACGACTAACTCAACTGATAAGACCTTACACTGATAGTAGTGTGAGAGTGAGTTCAGTTTTATTCCAGCTGTATGGCCGCGGTCTATAAAAAATCGAGTCTTGACCAGGCAATCCAGTGATCAACAGCATGAGCATCGACCTACGCAATTGGGATACGATGACATGTGTCAACCAAGTCAGCGAGCCTGACCACCCGATCCCGTTAGTCGCCTCTTACGACAAGCATGGGATAATGAAGATCAGTTCTAACCCGGATCTTCACAGGTCCACCCTTCGAGTAAAGTGTAGCCGACTATCGTTCGTATTAATACCAAGGCAGTCTACTACAAAAATAATATTTTCTGATTAACAGGATTGCAAAGTTGTTGTTGTGAAGGCTATCGATTCATTTTGACCGAGGCATAATTGTTGAAGGTGCGCACGATTCAAGGTGAAACAATAATAGCTGAAATCTGCTTGTATGCCACGGACGTGTAAGAGGTATCTGATAAGTAAGGATGACTGACATAGCGGTAGATACAAATACAGGCGTCAGAATGTGTTTGTTTGCCCGTCAGAATAGGGCAAATGGTGCAACTCGTCCTGGGCTTTCTCTGAAGCGAGATTATAGTTGTGACCCTCTCCATGCTTTTAGGATATTGTGACGTGTTCGGTAAGGCAAATCTTGCCGATTAGCATATATCCCATGACAATGTGACGTATGTCAATCGACAGAGAGCAGGGCACATTGCAGCCTAAAGCCTGGAACCTGTTGACATACACGCCCGTAACACTGTATTGAAAGATCCATGCCGAGCCTCAACCACCACCAACAACCCCCTTCCACACCCAGTAGTCCCAGAGTAATTGTTATCCAGTACATCTTTGGTGACTACCCCGCCCAGCCAAGTGATTTTGGAAAGAGGCCAGTGTCATCCACGTTTCAGGTAGGGGTAGCCTAGTTCGCTCGTCACGCCGAAGACCCGGATTCGATTCCCACAGGGGTACTATGTGTGAAGTCTATTCCTGGTGTCCCCCGCCGTGATATTGCTGAGTAATTGCTAAAAGCAACGTAAAACCACACTCACTAACTCACTCAGTCAGTCCATGTTTCATATCTGACCATTCGTTGCTAGCGTTATACGGAATTGTTTTACACTGTGCATTGATCCGCCCCGAAATCCGACCTCTGACATAACAGCTCACACACTATCCTCGAGACCAGTGACGATCCGGGTTAGAATTGATCTTCAGTAACCCATCGTCGTCGTAAGAGGGATGTAACTGGGTCGGGTGGTCAGTCTCGCTGACGTGGTTGACACATGTCATCGTATCCCCATTGCGTAGATCGATGCTCATGCTGTTGATCACAAGATTATGTGGTATAGACTCGATTATTTGCAGACCGCCGCCATATAGCTGGAATATTGTTGGGTGCTGTGTAAAACTAAACTCATTCACATTCACTCACTGTTACTGGTGATGTACAGACATGACTTACCTTAATGAGTTATGACTGGCTACCATAAGTTGGCCAAACTTCTTATAATCTCCATTCTCCAACACGCCAGCCGCTTCTTCTGTTCTCTGAATCTCTGTGATCACGTGACGTATTCTCCGGAACGTCTCAGCGTCAACTTCATCCTTGAAATCTGCAGATAAACATATCGAACACTGTAGCTGTGCATCTTGAAGCAGGTGTAAGGATGGGCCTTATACAAGGTTTGTTATTCTTGGAGACACATTATGCAAATAATTCCCGCTTCTCATTATCTGTCTCTATACATCCCCAACATCGACATGTGAATCAATAGGTAACTGAGCTAGACAGATGGTCCGTCGTCCAGACACTCGAGACAAATAAAGATAGTCCAACTGATGTCTAGAATGATTGAGAAAGCCCCAGATTTCACAGATCCAGCTCCTTCAACTGAGAATTCTTCTGGGCTCCTTAGGATTCGACCTGTTCTTGTTTACATCTTTAATCAATGTCACTTTCCCTGGTTCTCTAAAACGTATCAAAACTGGGTGTTGTTATGTGAGTGAGTGAGTTTAGTTTTACGCCGCACTCAGCAATATTCCAGCTATGTGGCGGCGGTATGTAAATAATCGAGTCTGGACCAGACAATCCAGTGACCAACAGCATGAGCATCGATCTACGCAATTGGGAACCGATGACATGTGTGAACCAAGTCAGCGAGTCTGACCACCCGATCCCATTAGTCGCCTCTTACGACAAGCATGGGTTACTGAAGATCAATATTCTAACCCGAACCTTCACGGGTCGGGTGTTGTTACGTAACGATGTGATACATTCTTAAACAGTTTCGTAATTGTATTACATTGTTTCTGTGAAGATTCAGGCAGTGGTGTGCTAGTTGACTGAGTTTAGAGGAATCTGGAAGGTTCTAGAACAATTACAGAATGTTCCAGAAGGTAGATAGACTATAAGTACGGCAGCCACATGTGTATGATAACTCGCATCAAGACCGGCGCTGTGTGAAGATCGCTGTGTGAAGATCACTGTGTGAAGTTTGACCATAGATACTGCTAGGTGATCATTATCATCACAGGCTTTTTCGCTGTAATCACTGCTTTAGTATTGCCACTGATTTTGTACTGCAGTAGTATACACAATGGGGCTACGGGACCAGCTCACCCCCCCCCACCCCCCCCAAGTTAAAAAATGAGCCCCAGGGTAGAAAATCGGTCAAATAGTTTAGGAAATAATCACTTTTAAGTGAGCAGGGGGTCGGTCTGGCGAAAGGCTAACAATCCAACGTATTGTCGTACTTGTTATATATTATCGAGGCGAGAGGTGTATTCAGCCGAGGAAACGCAGGTCTCGGCAGTCATCATCTCGCTACCATCTCGGGGGTTGCTTTGAGCGAGCGCCGTGGACGAGTATAAGTGTGTGCACGTGTGTGTTTCGGCTCGGCTATGATGATGCACGAGGCTACAGATGTCTGAAAGCGAATGAAACGCATCTCTCGGCAGTTCCTCCCCAGGTCGTCATCTCGGTATCACCGAGCGAGCGCTGTGGGTGAGTCGCAGTTTTACACGCCTGCCCCGGAACGGAAAGACCAGGAACTGATTTTCGTGGTGCTGGGTCTAGCGTCGACCGTGTTGATCGCCAAAATGTTAGACTAAAATATATTTATGTGTATATACATAAAGATGGGAAGGCGTGCACTGTATAACTGCAAGTAAGTGCTGCTAGGAAAAACCGAAACCTGCGGCAGGAAATGCACCACCGAATATTGCGGCATACACATGATTCCCATACGAAAGGTTTTTGTGAATTACACATGCGAAGTTTGCGGCGTGGGTGTGAAATGCCATTATCGTCGTTGCAAAGCCCATGGAGCGGACGTGGTACGAGGCCATCTCATCTACTTGACGAAAAGAGACTATCTCAATGAACGCAACCGACTGCTGAGAATAAAAATCTAACGTGCATCATGGAAATCGCTTTTTTTTAAGTCGGTTGAAAGTTGAAACTATCCAACGTATTAACGGAGTTGCTAACATTTAACAGCGAGACATACTTCGCTCACCAATGAACTACTAATTTTGAACTACTGAGTGAGAGTTTTTTTCGACTCAGCAATATTCCAGCTATATGCTGAACAATCGAGTCTGGACCAGACAATCCAGTGATCAACAGCAAATCGATCTGCTATTGGGAGAGATGTGTCAACCAAGTCAGTGAAACACCACCTGATCCCGTTATAGCCTCTTAACAACCTTTTATGGCAAGCAGGGTTGCTGAAGACCTTTGATCTTCGCGGGTGCTCGCATCATGCCATGAAAATCTATAGAGATTGGACTTCACACCTGATTATAGCGAACAACCTATTAGAGATTTGATTTTGCATCTGACTATAGCGAACAACCTATTCGAGATTTGACTTCGCATCTGAATATAATTATTTTTCATTTTAGAAAGAAGTTTTCACACATTGATATAGCAAGGATGATTACCGTTCGAGAACTGAAAAGGATTGCCAAAAAACGCGGAGTGATCGGTTACTCCCGTTTGAGGAAATCTCAGCTGTTGAGATTGCTCGGCATCATCGACGAACTTCCTCAACCCACGGTGAAACAGCTGAAACTCCAAGAGAAGGAGCGTGGCTCATAGGTTATTCGCGCATGAGGAAAGCCAAGCTCGTCGAACTGCTGGAGGTACACAAACCCGTCGAACTACGGTTCGTGCAGACGAAGCATGCCGTAGGTAAGTATCTGAGAGGCTGGAGGATGGACGTCGACAAAAACATGGACGTCGACGACATCAAACCCCTGGTCGCCGACAAAGTCAACGAGGAACTGAACGATCTGGGAAGCCTCAAATTTCAACTCACGGTGAGAATATCGCTGGACAAACAGCAGACGGACGGCACCACCGAGCACATGCAGCCCTACTTCAGAGGCAAGCAAGAAGTCACGACTCAACCTGAATCCATCAACGCGTCCCGTTGATGTACATGCCGTTCAAAGGAGGAACGTACCTAGACTTGTCACCGTACTACAAGAATAAACAAGCCATGGTCAACGTCAAAACAAAGGCGATGATTGCATGAGGGTTGCGATCAGATCCGCGAAGAACGTCGACATAGCCATCAATATCTTCGGACACGAAGGGAATAAAACGATCGTGCACAGGATCAGCTCCTTCACAAACGACCACCGCAAGACGATCAATAAATTCATGTTCCAGCAAGGTGACAAGTATCACTACACGTGGATAAAATATTTCAACAGACTGTTGTATGATCAATCGAAGCATAAGGAAAAGAAACACTTCTGCAAAAGGTGCCTGTACGGCTTCACGCGAGCCGACCTGCTGGAATCCCACCGGGAGGATTGCCAGGGCGTGGGAGAGACGGCCATCCGAATAGACATGCCCGCCGAAAAGAAAAACACACTAAAATTCTTCAACCACAAACAACAAATGCCCATGCCCTACGTCATCTACACCGACTTCGAAGCCCTCGTCAAAACCGTCGACACAGTCGCGCCGTCGTACGCGGAAAAAAGTTCCATATCACCGGTAAGTACAGAGGTGCCGCTCACAACGCGTGCAACCTGAAGCTCAAAATCGACCCCAAAACCATCAAAATCCCCGTCATGTTTCACAATCTTCGCGGTTACGATTCTCACCTGATCATGCATGCCATCGCGAAGGTTGACAGCAACATAACGTGTATCCCCAACAACATGGAAAAATACATTTCGTTCTCGTTAGAGGGTCTGAGATTTATCGATAGCGTTGAGTTCCTGCTGTCGTCTCTAGACAGTATGGTGAACGCCAACGACCCGGACGACTTCGACATCACCAATCTACACCAACACCGAGACTCAACCTGTGCTGCTGAGGAACGGCGTCTACCCCTACGAGTACATGGACGATTGGTCTAAGTTCGATCAGACGCGATTACCTCCCATCGACCGCTTTTACAGCAACTTGACCGACTCGGCCATCACCAATTTTTAAATTACCCTTGTGGGGTACCTGGTCCCGTAGCCCCATTGTGTATACTACTACTGCCATTCTATTTTGTTCCGGCATTTTAATTCCTTCGCAGTAATTTGAACTGTTTTGTTAAGTTAGTTAATTTTAGAATACATTAAAATTTTGTTAATTTTAGGGCTGTGTATTGGCAAATAAATTGTATTGCAATATATTGCGATTCAGGTATCCGTATTACGATACGTATTGCGATATATTGGGAACTTTAGTTTTTGACAGTGAGTGACACTAACTGTACATGTCGATCCTATTCTCTACATTATACGTCCCTAAACATATATGCTATGGTCCTGATAACAGCAATCTCAAAATTAGGTTGCATAGTCAGGGATTCTTTTTTCTTTCCTATACAATTTATAGTATTACAATCTAGTGCTATGACATTCTCTGTTCTAAAATGACAACGTAATGAATGTATGTCTTTGAAACGAAACCACTTTGTACTTACAATGTATATTAATGCAGACTTGTTCTCGTCACTATATGGCTGGAATAATGCCGATGTGACGTAAAGCCCAACTCAACTCAACTCAACTCAACTATAGTATTACAGTATGCCGTATTGTAATTGAATAACGAAGGAAAATATTTGTTGTTAATGAAAGTGTGTAGATTTTAATTTAAACCATAAAGATAATCACAAAAACTTCATATATGTTCTTTACCCAATATACCGGTTCTCAGAACAAAATATTGCAATATGTATCGTTTAAAAAGCGAATGGCGATTTACCGGTATACCGGTATACCAGTAAAACGGTGCAGTCCTAGTTAATTCTTTTACACTGTTTTCTGTTGGTTTCATAGTATTTCTAAGGGAGATATTTCTGGTTGACTAAGTATTGCATCGTGGAAATCGACAAATATCGGCTTTAAAACAATCTTATCGCGGTTTCGCTCGGACAGAATGTGTGACTATTTGGTATGTATACTTATTACTGTTCATTTTGTAAAAGCCGTAACAATATAGCTACAGTATTCACATTTAATTAAGAGTCTGGCCAGTAAGGATGATCTATTGAATCAAGTGTGTCTATATTTGTACATTCACTCTGTCCAGTACTAATGGTCAATATCGTGTTTCACTCATGGACAAGGAATACCTCTCAAAACCTTATCAAATCGATTTGTATTGTACTGATGCTGAAATAGATCCGTCCTTGTCGATCTGTCCAGAGGAGTATTCCAATTACTTGGGATGCCCTACAAGACATGAATGTTTAATGATTGTACATACAGTCCTTCCCAACCCTCCACCAGCTGCTACGCCTTCATCGCGCTGCAGGACGTATAGTGGCTTCAGACAGCGGGAAACAGCCCCTCTCCAGCATCTTTAATCCCCACGATGACGTAGTTTCGCTTCTCGGGTTCTATTGACGTACCGCACGGAGATAGCTACATCGTTACCTGAGTTACTGTCACGTGACTACCACCTACCTGCCAACTGATCTGGTGTCAAGTCGGCGGCTTCTCGGAGACTTTTCTTGCCCATGATTTTGGAGGCTGTTTCACACTGCCGTCTCCGCGTGGGGTACTCTGACCCATTCAGTTCGTGTTTGACGTTCGAGTTGGTCACCAAGACAACCACCTCGGGGTCAGTCATGGGCACTAGTCGACCTTCAAAGGACCTGAAAAAAACAAACCAGGGTTACCTTGGTAACGGAATAAAGGTTTAACTTGATAACTCAACTCATTTGGATTGGCGAAAAGCTGATTAAAGTATGAGTATACAATTACTAAGAAGATGGCACATCGCCGGACAGAGACCAACCCGTGAGAGAATTTATATAAGCCGTTGTTGGCATACTCAAGCCGAAGTTGGAAACCAGTGTGTTTAATCAAACTTGTTCGCCGGACTGATAGTGTATTACAGGGGTGGAAATAACCCATTGCCCGACGTCCGAGTCCAGTGTTTTTTTCTGTCGGGCAAGCAAATTTGTATATCACACTGTACCGGTGTCCAGTTGACTTTCCACTGTTAATTATGTTAAGAAAACGGCCGGTATAGAAGAAACATGATCAGGGCAAGTGAGTACCGGAGTACACTAGCAATTTTAAAGTTACTTCCACCCCTGTATTACTATAACTAATTGTGCTTTGCCTCACTCTGAAGCCACATCGCCGTAATAGTAACCACATATTGTGTCCACGAGTAGGGTGAGGTCAGGTGAAATGAGGTATAACGTCGTACTTTCGAATATTTCGCTCATATGACGACGTGCATGAGTGTGTATGTGTGGTTTCTTATGCTAGCCCAGACTTAAGTTGGTTTTATAGTGCTGTCTCACTGAGATACCATGCCACAGTTAAGCACGAATACCCCACTCCGAGACAACCAGTCCTTGGTGTGCCCATTCACGCCGAGCACCAGGCAGGGAACAACAAGTACCATATTTTAACGTCTATTGGTATGTCCGCTCCCCGGCGGACACTCTAACCACTACACCACGGAGGCGGTCTTCCACGAGTAGGGGTGAACCGCAATAACCAGGGCCTGAGGTTATGAATGTTGACCTTCGGAAAACCCACGTAGACAGGTGGAGCAGAATGATTAGGGAGTAGCAGATCCTGGTGCAGCTTAAGGCCACAACCCAGCACCACGATGTAATAGGAGAGAAGCAGCCGGACCGCCCTTCAATGTGACGAACTTACCAGAATAGTTATGTGTTGCTATGTCCCCACGGCTACTTTTTTTGACGTTACACACCTCAGCATCACTTGTGTTTTAACAGTTTAATTTGTTGGCAAAAATATCTGTCATATTGTGCACGGATAATTATATGCAGTTCACCACCTCGATTGAGTGAGTGAGTGAGTTTAGTTGTACGCCGCACTGAGCAATATTCCAGCTATATGGCGGCGACCTCGATTGAGAAAGACTGGAGTGACTTTCAATGTGGTTTCCTTCAAGTTACCAATCAAATAGCAATTATTACAATAAATTTATGACAATATAAATCAGCTCTAAACAAACGTGCTAATGTTAGGAGAACATTCACATGCAGCGGTTGATTCAACAGTTCACACATTAGTATTCATAGTCACGTAACGAGAGCAACTGACGGTAAATTTCCTTCGTAATGAGAGAGCGTGACAGCTACGGGACTTCCTCACTATGTCGCGTGACAGTTGCGTGAACCTATTACCAGGGCGAGTGACGGCAAGCTGTCTCTGTTATTGGAGCCAGTGACAGCAACGTGACTATTAAAAGGACGAATTGGTGTCTGACTGGTTGGTTGGTTGTTTGGTTATTACACAGCACTTGGCAAAATGGCGGCGGTCTGTAAATAATCGAGTCCGTACCAGCCAATCTAGTGATCAACATCATGAGCATCGATCTACGCACTGGGATACGATGACATGTGTCAAACACGTAAGCGTGCCTAGCCACCCGATCCCGTTAATCGCCTTTTACGACACGCATGGGTTGCTGAAGACCAATTCGAACCCGGATCTTCACGGGTCAGTTGTGATCTGAAGACTATATTGTTTCAGATGTAGCTTGGTAGTCGGGTAGCCTGGCAACCAGGGACATTTTTTCACCTAAATAGCTGTCCTAGCTCTGTGTTCATTTACATACTCAGTCGACGAAACATGCACACTTAATGATGTTGGATGTTTTAAATACACGTGACCTTCTCCCTCATCCTCCTTCACCCTCAGTGACTATTGACATCAATTCAATATTCAAATATTATATCTCGCAAATCCCTATACCTGCAGTCTATGAGGAGAGCATGTGAAGCCTTGCCCATCGTTGATATGTACTGATCCATGATGCCGCATGGCACGTTGGCGAAGTCGTGCTCGGCCTTCTGACACGCCAACACCTTCTGCATGGTCTTCACGTTCTGACCATCGTCGGGACACAGCTGCTGCAGGAAGGTGAACGTCGCCACCTCCAACGCCGCAGAACTGGACACACCGCCTCCTACGGGCACCGTGGACACAATCACCGCGTCAAAAGCTGGTACTGTACCTGTAAATAACAACAGGGTCTTGGTGTAGGGTTAGATTGGAGGGTGCGGCTGGCTGAGAGGGGTGGTCAGCGAAGGAAATACCTTGTGTGTAATAAATAAATGGACAATTAAGCATGCTATCTGTATCATGGTGACACACGTTCCTGCCGTGGGATGACGCTTGCCCGTCATAGTACGATGCCACTAATACAATGATACGTATACCATTGTCTTCAGGATATAATTAATAAGACCTTATGCTCACTACATGGTAAAGACGACCTTATACAGACGATACAATACCTATTCCTATACTGTCACGACACGTAAATATGACCATATTGTCTTCACATTATCTTATTTCGCGAGACAGCAAACACGTGCATATTTTCAATGCGGTTAATATGATGTCATGGTCATGATACTGTAAAGATGATCACGATCTAGTATATATTATCTTATTCTCACGATAGGGGAAATATCCCTTGATGCTGAAACTACGGTAAACAGGAGCGTATTCTCACGATAGGGGAAATATCCCTTGATGCTGAAATTACGGTAAACAGGAGCGTATTCTCACGATACGGTAAATATGCCTTTATGCTCAAGATACGGTCGGAGCGGTTGGGTAGCCTAGTGGTGAACGCGCCCCCCTCATCACGCTGAAGACCGGGGTTCGATTCCCTACATGGGTACAATGTGTGAAGCCCATTTCTGGTGTCCCCCCGCCGTGATATTGCTTGAATATTGCTAAAAGCGACGTCAAACCATACTCACTCACTCAAGATACGGTAAACATGAACATATCACGATACGGTAAATATGCCTTTAAGCTCAAGATACGGTAAGCATTCTTATTCTCATTCTCAACAGTAAATATGAGATATTCTCCTCAAGGCACGTAACCTTTGACGATTTCTCCCACACTATAGATTGCAACACAGGTATCTGGCTGGCTCAGCTTATCTAGCAAACAGTTGCATCAAATGAGCGGAAAGGTATCTCCCTTGCACGAGTGCAGTAATCTGTTTCTTACACACCGTCATAACGTACCATTTACAACCCAATCGATGCACATTTGGTCTTTACTCCTGATAACAGTCTTGTGTAAATGCGTAACACAAGGGTCACTTGTGACGTCAACCAGATTACTACTGCACAATGCGTACCAAGTGTGAATCTTCGTCAAACACCTTCCGCCAAATTTGTTGATTATCTAGGCGGTGATGATGATCCAAACAACAAAGATCAAACAGTTACTGAACTCTAAACCCACAATGTTTGCACACAGACGTCGGTGATTTACAATCGGGAATCCAGTCCGTCATTATTTGACCATTCACGGACCTGGAATTTGATCTCAATCCGACACTTTTAACCTAGCGGTCCACTATTAAACTATGTTACAAATAGCCTGTAATACATTCACCAGGCTCCCCTTTAACCCCTGTTTATTTCAAGCAGCTGCAAACCCAGTCTCATCTCTGAGACTACTACACCGAGATCTGGGGGGTCCTGATTACTACAGATTTCCTTATTGAACTAATAATGTAGCTAACATTATAGATAACTTTATAAGCCAGGTACTCTGAGTACTACGTGCCATTAACCCCAGCATCAAGATACCGTGACACAAACACCACGCGGTACAATATTTACGCCACTAGGATGAATGCGAGTAACATGACAGGTATGTATTGACGGGATGCCGATCCGAGTACCATGACACGTATGTAATGACGGGATGCCGATCCGAGTACCAAGACACGTATGTATTGACGGGATGCCGATCCGAGTGACATGACACGTATGTATTAACGGGATGCTGATCCGAGAAACATGACATGTATGTATTGACGGGATGCCGATCCGAGTAACATGACACGTATGTATTGACGGGATGCCGATCCGAGTACCATGACACGTATGTATTGACGGGATGCCGATCCGAGTGACATGACACGTATGTATTGACGGGATGCCGATCCGAGTAACATGACACGTATGTATTGACGGGATGCCGATCCGAGTAACATGACACGTATGTATTGACGGGATGCCGATCCGAGTGACATGACACGTATGTATTGACGGGATGCCGATCCGAGTAACATGACACGTATGTATTGACGGGATGCCGATCCGAGTAACATGACACCTATGTATTGACGGGATGTATCCGAGTAACATGACACGTATGTATTGACGGGATGCCGATCCGAGTAACATGACACGTATGTATTGACGGGATGCCAATCCGAGTAACATGACACGTATGTATTGACGGGATGCCGATCCGAGTAACATGACACGTATGTATTGACGGGATGCCGATCCGAGTAACATGACATGTATGTATTGACGGGATGCCGATCCGAGTAACATGACAGGTATGTATTGACGGGATGCCGATCCGAGTAACATGACACGTATGTATTGACGGGATGCCGATCCGAGTAACATGACATGTATGTATTGACGGGATGCCGATCCGAGTAACATGACATGTATGTATTGACGGGATGCCGATCCGAGTAACACGACACGTATGTAATGACGGGATGCCGATCCGAGTAACACGACACGTATGTAATGACGGGATGCCGATCCGAGTAACATGACACGTATGTATTGACTGGATGCCGATCCGAGTAACATGACACGTATGTATTGACGGGATGCCGATCCGAGTAACATGACACGTATGTATTGACGGGATGCCGATCAGAGTAACATGACACGTATGTAATGACGGGATGCCGATCCGAGTAACATGACACGTATGTATTGACGGGATGCCGATCCGAGTAACACGACACGTATGTATTGACGGGATGCCGATCCGAGTAACATGACACGTATGTAATGACGGGATGCCGATCCGAGTAACATGACACGTATGTATTGACGGGATGCCGATCCGAGTACCATGACACGTATGTATTGACGGGATGCCGATCCGAGTAACATGACACGTATGTATTGACGGGATGCCGATCCGAGTAACATGACACGTATGTATTGACGGGATGCCGATCCGAGTAACATGACACGTATGTATTGACGGGATGCCGATCCGAGTAACACGACACGTATGTATTGACGGGATGCCGATCCGAGTAACATGACACGTATGTATTGACGGGATGCCGATCCGAGTAACACGACACGTATGTATTGACGGGATGCCGATCCGAGTAACATGACACGTATGTATTGACGGGATGCCGATCCGAGTAACATGACACGTATGTAATGACGGGATGCCGATCCGAGTAACATGACACGTATGTATTGACGGGATGCCGATCCGAGTAACATGACACGTATGTATTGACGGGATGTATGCGAGTAACATGACACGTATGTATTGACGGGATGCCGATAGTGGTCGACTGGGATCTACCCTTAGGTAACAAACCGGCTTCACAAAGACGCCAAAGACAACCGTTTTAACTTTGAAGAAAGAATATATGTACGAAAAGACAACCCGAACTCAAGCGATCGTTTCCTAAACCGGCGCCACTGAGTATCTAGTCGAGGCCTATTGTGAATTGTGGAGAAACATTAAGACCTCATTATAGACTTCATAATCTATCAATCTGCAAATATAGGGATCAATGCACACGACATTATCCACACGCATACTGGTGTGTCTCGCGTGTGTAGGTAGTGCCCCTAATGACGCATAGCCACTGTGATGACTATTTTCAACAATCGCAGCAATAGTACTGGTATCAAATACAACGCGACCGATTAGGCCCCCAGAAAATATGCGACCCTATGCTAAACAACACACACACACCAAGATAAAATAGGATACGGACATATATATGTTTGGCCTTCCTCTGTTCACGAGGCGGTATGTCTCACAATGCTATTGAATGACAGGTGTGTCACACAGTGTCACCACACGACCAGGTATGTCGCAGTGTCACTACACGACCAGGTATGTCGCAGTATGTCGCAGTGTCACTACACGACCAGGTATGTTGCAGTGTCACTACACGACCAGGTATGTTGCAGTGTCACTACACGACCAGGTATGTCTCACAGTTTCTTCACTGAGCGATAAGGTATTGCGCGAATGACGACATAAGCCTTGTGGTGTACCTGCCCTCCAGGGGATCGTTACTCAAACACAGCGGAGCTGTCATGACCGGTTCTGTTTAATCACGTCCAACACGTAAAGTAACTCAATACCCATACAACATGACCCCAGCGGGATATAGGCGGCGCTACACCAAGTATGTTCAACCACAATGTCAGCACAAAATAATGAATGAAAGTCCATACTTTACATTATCGTCCAGTTTATTTATTTGATGTCACTAAAAGACAATATAGTTTTCCTATGCCTCTTCATACATATAAATAGAAATTGATTCGAATTGCTGTCGAATTCTGGCCCTGATGTTCTCACAGAAGTATAGCTAGGCACACGTCAGTTCATTCATAGCTATTTGAGGCAGGATTGGTGATTAAATGTCGTCCATAACATTCCTAACGGACATATTCTTATGCTAAAGAGCTGAGACATTCACGGACTGAGGGCCACTTCTGCAATTTAAAATACCTCAACGTCAGAAAATCGGGACTGGAGTTGTTTACACCATAATTCACTATATTATATTACGGATCCCGAAGAGGAGGGAAATGAGTTTTTCTGAGAGGGAAAATCAATCACGGAACAAAGAAGGAGACCTAATATGGATTTCTGAACATGATGGCATGAAAACAAAAACCCTTTGACGTCAATGATGTCACTTGACAAAACACACGTTAACCTCGGCTCAATCAAACAGCCGTTTTCAGTCATTTATCGGTTAAGTTAAACTGGCACATGAAAACACGTCGGTAAGACGCGTTCATTGTAGCATTATCAAATAGCGAGTAGCTCGCATCGAACCACTGGCTTGTGGTATAAAACATAAGGCGAGACAGATAAAACCACATATACCCCTCTTGATAATATATAATATATATGATATTTGGCATTGTTATCCTAACCAACTGATCTGCACGACCTACTTGTGAAGCAACATTTCAAAGACACGCAAGGTGTGGATTAAATCATGGCGGACCTTTGTGGCATAACGTATCACTGCTGTGCTTTTGTAATCGCTCTGCACTTTTAACATTCAGCGCTGTGAAATAGTTTCAGGTGAACCACATATATAGGTCTACTTTGAAAAGATGTATGTTTTTATTACATATATACACGTCACTAAGGTGTGTGTTGTAAGTTATTAAAATAAAATTACCTGGGAAGTTGGCAATAACACCTTTGAAATAGTTCGCCCATTTGGGAGTTCCAGGCGACAGGGGCGTTGTCTCCGAATGGGGAGGGAATTCTATGAAATGGGGTGCGTCAACGCCCTCAGCCTTCGTCAATACTCGGCATTTACCGACGTCGTTCTTGCCTCCGACTACCACTGTCACCATTGGCAACGCCTGCAAAAAGGAATGGTATGACATGGTAACAAACGCATGGATTTCATCGCCAACTGTTTATTTCCAGTCCGGGTGGTCAGACACGCTTAACCTGACAGTATGAAAACATAAAACATTGTTTATACTATGACTGGTGTGTCTGGGCCAGATTCGAACAGCCAGCTGCTATCGCATACCAGGAGATTTGAATATATTAATATTTATGTTTGAAACGATGGATGAACATACACACTCATACCCCTAAGCTATACAATTTTTCCTGTTCCATCTGGTTCCTTTACCATGAAATATACATGTACAATGTAGACCGCCCTAACACCCATTAGATAGAAGGTACTATGTGCTTCAGACACGTTTAAAGACTGGTAGTTAATGAGAGGAACAGGTTTACTGTATATCCTGTTTATTAAATCACGTCACCGTATCCAAACTGGGTAGATCGATGCTCATGATGTTGATCACAGGATTGTCTGGTCCAGAGTCGATTATTTACAGACCGCCGCCATATAGCTGCAATATTGCTGAGTGCGGCGTTAAACAAAGAAGAAATACTACATGATCCGACCCACATTAGCACATTGCTACGGTGCGGTCAGGAGTGAGAAAGTGAGTTTAGTTTTACGCCGCACCCAACAATGTTCCAGCTATATGGCGGCGGTCTGTAAATAATCGAGTCTGGACCAGACAATCCAGTGATCAACAGCATGAGCATCGATCTACGCAATTAGGATACGATGACAAGAGTCAGCGAGTCTGACCATCGTGTTAGTCGTATCTTACAAGTATGAGTTACGGAATATATATTCTAACCCGGATCTTCATGGGTGCACGTGGTGCGGTCAGGCATTACAAATACACATTCTAGAGTATTGTATCATAATTATCAAAGCCTGGCAATCGTTTATCAGGAGGACATTCATGAAACCATCCTCGTTTCCTTCCTAGCATGTAATCTGTGTGGTGTGTATTCAATCGTCATGGTGACCTACGCATGAGTCACGCTGACATGTCACAATCATGCCAACATTTTACAGATACATTCCGGCAAATATACTAGGAACAAGAAAAGTCAAGGATAACCGCATTTTGAAAAACTGCGCGTGAGACAAAACATACGTGTTACTTGTATGCTGGCAAAGCTGGCATATTGTTAAAAGTTTGATAAAAACACTCCCTCGCTGAAAACAGCATGAGTAATGACGGCTTAAGACTGCGGATAATGTCAGCTATATTTACACAGAGGCTGTCTGGATGATGTGAGACACGTACACTTGTGACACACACAACTATCATGACACGGAGGAGTCAATACAGGCAAGGCAGACAATCACACACACGTGGCCGCATATATCAAGTGAGTCTAGTTTTGCGCCGCACTCAGCAATGTTCCGGCTATATGGTGGCGTTCTGTAAATAATCGAGTCTGGACCATACAATCCAGTGATCAACAGCATGACCATCGATCTACGCAATTGGGAACCGATGACATATGTCAGCCATGACGGCCTGACCACCCGATCCCGTTAGTCGCCTCTTACGACAAGCATGGGTTGCTGAAGACCTGTTCTAACCCGAACCTTCACGGGTCAACTATCAAGTAGTGTATATTTGGTAAAATAAATAACGGTAAGATTTTCCAGTATTCATAATGACACTGGCAATAGCAACACCCGCTTCAGTTTCTAATAAAACTATATTTTGTCACTGTTCTTGTTACTCGTACTTGAATACTGCATACTGCATACTACTCAACAGCAGTGATATAAGAGGGTCATTTGAAGCTAAATTAAAAGAAAGACATTGAACAAATTCATAAATCTTTATGTACCCTATTATGTTTTTGTAAATGTTCAGTATGCTATAAGGGCGGTGCTGTCGCCTAGTGGTTAAAGCGTTCGCTCGTCACGCTGAAGACCCGGGTTCGATTCCCCACATTGGTACAATGTGTGAAGCCCATTTCTGGTGTCCCCCGCCGTGATATTGCTGGAATTTTGCTAAAAGCGGCGTAAAACCATACTCACTCACCCACTCAATATGCGCATCAAATTGATTGTGTCCATGTCCAGCAAACCACACTGGTGGACCTAGACTGTCTCACAGTCCCTGAACCACCTTATTTTCCTCACTGCCCCGCCCCGCCCTCCCTGCAATGCTAAAGCTCTTAAAGACGCAAGTCTCGATTTCCTCGGGTTCTGAATCTCCCATCTCAGTGGGGCTCCTTTTCAATTTAAATGTTACTCTTAATTATATATATTCAGAGACTAAGCGTTAGTCTATGGTGAGTGGTGAACACTAAAGCGGTTTTACAACCCGAGTAACATTAAACATTTACCATGATTGTCTTTCATACTATCGACAAATCGCCATGCATCTTTTGACTGCAGTGTAAAGTAAAATATACGAGTGGACTTATTCTAATTCTATGAACTCGCCGTTAGAAATGTCCACTGGGATTCATACTGATCCCTCAGAGAACAATGATCATCAAACACTGTTCTCGATCCATCCTCGTTAATTCCGTGGGTAACATATCCTTATGTTTATCGTAAGACGATAAGGGAGGCATAAAACGGTTTAATAAGTTTTCTTCTCTGGACACCTTGTGGTAAAGTTATTCTTTAATTTAAGTAGGACAAAGCAGGACACTTCTAGTAGCAAACAAGCAGTGGGGGAATTAGATCGCCGTAAGTCCAATAAATCATGCGTACAGACAACCGGGTCGTGATGTTGTTGGCGTGTCAGAAACAGAGGCGATCAGCCAATCAGCCTTTAAGGTGTGTAAATATTAGCCAATCACAGGCGAGTTGTGTCTGCAGTATTGCATCACCAGTATGCGCGAGCGATCGCCGTCTCGAGTTGATTCAGTCCATAATGTTGACTGGCGTTTCATGAATTACATCCAACCCACGACGGATTCGTTTTCGAAACATCTGTAGCTAAACAGTTTGGGTGTATTGCAGCCATATGCGTGGTGAATTTATTGGCCGCTTGAGAACGTCCGCAAACAGAATATCCGGGAGCACCCGCGTATATATGACCCATTTTTGTGTATATCGGTGTGTCATTCATGTTTTTATTCTAATGACCAACCCACAAATCAGCACATGTACTTTGGCATCAACGGTTTTCAGCCTATTCGAGGGTTGCCACAATAAAGTCAAACATAAATTCCATACCTCAAATATTTCTCCACGCATACATTCTGGCTATATTCATTCACAAAATGTCTGAAACTTCCCTTTCAATTTGCCATCACTCAAAATTAACATGGGCATCTATCGACCAACCTATCAAAAATGGAGACACGAGCATATCCCACCCCGCTTGATCAGTGAAGCCTGAAGCGAAGCGTGGCAGTCAGGCTCCTACATTCAGTAAGCCTGGCGGGGTCTTGACAAAAATATACAGCTGAACACGATCTGCCCACAGAAATAGGCCTTACCTTCTAGTCTCAACATGAATGACGAATTTAGAAACGAGCGCTATTGTTTTCACAGCTGTTACTGACATTTCTCAAATATAAGAGTTCAGAACACGATTTCAGACTTTCACTTACCATGGGAAATACGAAGCCCTCATTATAATCTGTGTGTTCGCCGATCAAATTCACGCGACCAGGCGCACATGCCGCTAAGTTCGGATCCTTGCCAAATTTATCTCTGAAATATGCAGCCGCTTGCTTTAGAGTACTTTCCACGGATGGGGTTTCACTTGCCATGTCCGTTTAATGTCTGTAGAGATAGAAATCTGATGACAGTTGAATTGGTTACGTGTCCCTGCGTTCAGCGACTCGCTCGATATAGCCGTATGTGCTGTGTGTCGGCTTCCGGCTATGTGCGCAACACGGGTTACACAGGTCAAACGTGGTTCAAGGTCACCAGTCGTGCTTGACGTCAATTTGTAAAGAACAGGTATTTTCAGAAAGCATGCTTGCATAAGTTCAATAACATTTATTCGTCATATATATATTAATTACAAACCATATTGATATCGATCACCATAATGAACGTCAGTGCTGGTAGCAATGTACATCGCATAACTTATTGATTATTTCAGTCATTGGTATTTGGCCGCTGTATTCCTTCACTGTTAAACGCGGCTGTTCCACTACAGCAGTTGATATACACGTCCATTCTCTTCTATACGGTATCAGATTTACCTGTGGCAGTGTCATCGAGCCAATGTAATTAAAAAAATGTAACTAACCAATACATGTACCACGTTTGTTTTCAAATTAAAAAACACCCACCACACGGTGACACCAGAAATGGGCTTCACACATCCTAGGCAGATCCAGAGGGGGTGGGTGTACACACACACACACGCACACACACACACACTTTTTCCTGAATGCTAGTTAAATGACAATTGAAACTCATGTGAAACCGGGTGAAAATGAAGTGTGCAAAAACCACCCCACCCCCACCCCTTCTCAAAAAGAGGGCAAAAAAACCCCACCCCCCTTTCTCGAGAAGATGTATCCACCCCTGCACATCGGGGTGTCGAACGATCACTTTAACCACAAAGCTCCCCCACCGTCCCTGATCCGGTGCAGAAGAACTGACCCAGAGCAAAGTTTCCACGTGTGCAGACAAAAGCAATAGCACACAGCTTAAACAATATTGATATCACATGATGAAAACTGATATGATGTAACTGCATACAGGTGCATGGTGATTTAGGATCATCTGTCCTAGTTTTATAATGAATTCTGTCAGAAGAGATTCATGCATGCGTCTGAAACACATGCAGCATATGATTACTACAACTTTCCCCATCCATGCCAACACATCGGGTATTACTTTATTGAAGTAACTGCAGTCAGTGGAATGGATAATTCTTATCAAACAAGTAAAAATCGGCTGTAATCTTGTTCCTATTTCCATTAAAACAAATCCGTCATTGAGAGTCTGTCTAAACAGATACACTGCCACAGGGCCACACTGATTTCTTCGTCATTAAGTACAGTGTACAGTCTCAGAACAAACGTGGAATGAAACGCAGTGTACTGACTGACTGACCGACTGAGTTTGGTTTTACGACGCTTTTAGCAATATTCCAGCAATATCACGGCGGGGGACACCAGAAATGGGCTTCACTCATTGTACCCATGTGGGGATTAGAACCCGGGTCTTCGGCGTGACGAGCCAACGCTTTAACCACTAGACTACCCCACCGCCCCGCAGTGTACTGAATATCTACAACACTGGTAAAATTAATCATGAAAACTAAGATCTAGATTTTCCGCAGCATTCATTCAAACTGCAGCGACCCATGCAAAACCCGTGTCTGGAATTCGTCAGAACATAAAATCTTTATATCTTTACAGCTAATCTTGTATTTAAATAGGTACATCTAAAACTAAATATCTGCGAAAGAGAGTATTCTACTTGAAACTGTTCCATCGAACAGTGCACCTCGGTTTGTAACGTTGCATTTAAGTTTCAAGAGATTTAACCCTTCAGAGATTATCTGGTCAAGGATTACTGGTGTAACAGCACGTGAATTGCGTCCCGCGGGTGCATCAAATAACAGTAAGTCATCACAGTCAAGAATGAAATCAGTATCTCCATAGAGCAAGTTTTTCAAGCATATGTTTGTCTGGTAATGTATCTGTTGAACTAGACATGAATCAGATGTATAGTTTCTACGACTTACCTGTTTTATGTAGAGGTACACGTATAGTTAGAGTAAAGTACATCGTGAGTCATTACGGTAGATACGTTGCGTTCTATGATGTGTCGTCTTTAAGGGGTTGACCTTCTTAATGCAGAGTTCAAAGAGACACGTGACGCTCTGTTTAGGGAGGTCAAAGATACATGTCACACTGTTTAGGGAGGTCAAAGATACATGTCACACTCTGTTTAGGGAGGTCAAAGATACATGTCACACTCTGTTTAGGGAGGTCAAAGATACATGTCACACTCTGTTTAGGGAGGTCAAAGATACATGTCACACTCTGTTAAGGGAGGTCAAAGATACATGTCACACTCTGTTTAGGGAGGTCAAAGATACATGTCACACTCTGTTTAGGGAGGTCAAAGATACATGTCACACTCTGTTTAGGGAGGTCAAAGATACATGTCACACTCTGTTTAGGGAGGTCAAAGATACATGTCACACTCTGTTTAGGGAGGTCAAAGATACATGTGACACTCTGTTTAGGGAGGTCAAAGATACACGTGACGCTCTGTTTAGGGAGGTCAAAGATACATGTGACGCTCTGTTTAGGGAGGTCAAAGATACATGTCACACTGTTTAGGGAGGTCAAAGATACATGTGACACTCTGTTTAGGGAGGTCAAAGATACATGTCACACTCTGTTTAGGGAGGTCAAAGATACATGTGACACTCTGTTTAGGGAGGTCAAAGATACATGTCACACTCTGTTTAGGGAGGTCAAAGATACATGTCACACTCTGTTTAGGGAGGTCAAAGATACATGTCACACTCTGTTTAGGGAGGTCAAAGATACATGTCACACTCTGTTTAGGGAGGTCAAAGATACATGTCACACTCTGTTTAGGGAGGTCAAAGATACATGTGACATAATGTTTAGGGAGGTCAAAGATACACGTGACGCTCTGTTTAGGGAGGTCAAAGATACATGTGACGCTCTGTTTAGGGAGGTCAAAGATACATGTCACACTGTTTAGGGAGGTCAAAGATACATGTGACACTCTGTTTAGGGAGGTCAAAGATACATGTGACATAATGTTTAGGGAGGTCAAAGATACACGTGACACTCTGTTTAGGGAGGTCAAAGATACATGTGACGCTCTGTTTAGGGAGGTCAAAGATACATGTGACACTCTGTTTAGGGAGGTCAAAGATGCATGTGACACTCTGTTTAGGGAGGTCAAAGATACATGTGACACTCTGTTTAGGGAGGTCAAAGATACATGTGACATAATGTTTAGGCAGGTGAAAGATACATGTGACACTCTGTTTAGGGAGGTCAAAGATACACTTGACGTTCTGTTTAGGGAGGTCAAAGATACATGTGACACTGTTTAGGGAGGTCAAAGGTACATGGAACACTCTGTTTAGTGAGGTCAAAGATACATACTACACTCTGTTTAGTGAGGACAAAGATGCCAAAGATACATGGGACGCTCTGTTTAGGGAGGTCAAACATACATGTGACATAATGTTTAGGGAGGTCAAATGTACATGGAACACTCTGTTTAGTGAGGTCAAAGATGCCAAAGATACATGGGACGCTCTGTTTCTGTCAGTTGAGAAACTGACCTAGTCATAATGAACAGAGGAGTATACTTTAGGAAATCGAATTTGACCAAGAAATTACAAACGTTAGTGGCCTGATTGTCTCGGATCTGTGTACCAGCTGAAACCGATAATGAAAATACCTGCCTCACTCGGCTTATTACATTACCAACAAATATTCGTTTCATCCTTGTTTCAGTTTTAGCCAACACCTAGGGAGGATGTAGACTCATTTTAGCCCGGCAGTTAGTGTGAAAACGTTTTCTAAAAATGCCTCCATATTAAGTGTTACAATAAACTTATCAAATAGGATTCTATAATTTCTTAGATCTTCGATGTATCACATGTACATGTTTGTGAAGACCCGTCTGCAGGATCAGAAGTATGTAATTACGTTACTACCCCAAGCTTACCTATAATATCGTCTATAATATTCCGTTCATGTAATTGACGCATGCCACACATTCCATTATAGTTATTTGTCAAATTCAATAGCACAAATCATCCATAGATATACAAATTATTCGCGGCATTCCCGGAGCAAGCTGTGTTAACGCTAAATTTGCTCTTAAATATTTAGAAAAACAACCCATTACAGCCGGTTTGAATACTTCAGTCAGTTTCAAGTTCTGTCGCCAAACAGCTGCATTGTTCTACAAGCCTGGTTTTAATGGGGACGGTTTCAGAAATTAGCTGTTTTATAAGCCGATACTGTGTTCTCGCCTGACAATGTAGCACGGTTCTTGACTCGGCTATATTCGCGAGACTGACAGGTTGAGCTCGTGGGCTTTCGTGTTCTGAATATTCTTGGCCTTTACACACGTTTCCTCCAATGTTGGTGTGAGATGTGGCTGGGTAACACCTGGAGGTGACTGGGAGAGATGCCACGGTATACAGGGATGTGGGGAGGATCCACTGGGAGAGATGCCACGGTATACAGGGATGTGGGGAGGATCCACACACGTGGGGCCGGAACACGCCCTCATTCCCCACGACCTTGTTACTCAAGCCTTGGGCTACTTTTACACGTGTGAACACATCACATACGTGGCAGGCACTTAATATTGTATTTTACAGTCATGCCTATATTACTTGTATGTCAATGTATAATTTTGTAGATATATTAACCATTGCTTTCAAAGCTGCAGGTATATCATTTCTTATTTGTACTAATGAATACATACCCCTGATGATTCGGGTTAGAATTGATCTCCTTCAACCAATGTTTGTCGTAAGAGGTCACTAAGAAGATCGGGTGGTCAGGCTCGCTGACTTGGTTGACATATGTCATCGTATCCCATTTGCGTAGATCGATGCTCATGCTGTCGATCACTGGATTGTCTGGTCCAGACTCGATTATTTACAGCCCGCCGTCATATAGCTGGAATATTGTCGAGTGCGGCGTTAAATAACAAACAAATCAAATCCAATTGAAACTAATGAATACTTTTACAAGAGATCTGCTCATCTGGAAACTGACTATACCAATCTTAACAAAGGTCTGTTATTAGCTATCTAGCCAGTATCATTCTAGTTTATTCAAGGATGGGTAGGTAGGGCCATCACATAATTGTGTGTCCTGATGTAATCAAATCTGGTAGGATCATTCAGACTTTTGTCCCCTTTCCTTTATTCAAATCTGCACTTCAGTTCATCCGCTGCACTACAAGAAGCTTGTTGTGCGTTTTGAATCACCAACTTCTCATTCCTGGAATGTCAGTTTGACCTTTTTAAGTTAATGGGTGTGTATACCTTTACATGCTATATCTTTAATGTGTGCGTGTAAATATATACCGTAACATATGTGTAAATGTACAAGTAAAATAACTCGTCTAATTATAATTAATGTGTTTCTAATTTCCCTATGAGTGAATGGTTGCATGTTTGGACATTTGACTGATGAATGAATTCATTTCATTTCATGAATGAGAGAAAGGATAGCGTAGAGATGAATGTAAGTATGATATTAACGTTTTGATTATATCCCAGGTTTCCTAATGATTAAGACATATCCATTTGTAATTATCATAACTCATATGTTGTATTATAGGATTATAGGTTACGTTTGATGGTCTTGGCCTGATTGGTTGGCGGAGCTGTACCTTTATACCCTAGGTACCATACAGCAGGTAGGAACTACTGTGTATTGGATATATATGTTGACGTAATACTGTGCACTACATCGATTCCATCTGGGCATGTGTAATTAATTCAGAAATCTGTACCCTAACTACATTTATTTCATTCATATGTCGAAAGTAATTCAAGGAGTATTCGACCCTTGTTTTTAATTTGTCTAATGGTTACTCGCATCTAAATGATGTAATGACCAATTATAAACTCTTATGTCTTAATCTTATGTTTTTGTGTGATAAGCAGTGGTGTGAAATGTTTGTATCCACACCACCCGGTTACATACCTTCAAGGGGACATGCATAATTATATTCTCACATGACATTATCCTCTGTCCGTGTGTGTGCGTGCGCGCGCGTGTGAACACATCACACGATCCTTCAATTCCTTTCATGAACAAACATCGAGACAATTCATAATTCAAGTAAATCAAAGTGATGTCATGCAAATTAGCACATCTCTATTATCATAATTATGTACAAATAAGCAACGCAACATACAAAGCATACAGACTGTAATCCACGTGTCAACAATAATACACTACATAAATATCGGCACACTATTGCAGTTAAATAAATCTGACGACCATATTTATATCAATACATTTATTCCTTTCTTTAAAGCTAAAAATACAAAGTTAGCTCACCACTGGATCACCTATACAACAACACCAGTCAGCCGGGTCAGCCTTTGGGGGACCTATACAACAACACCAGTCAGCCGGGTCAGCCTTTGGGGGACCTATACAACAACACCAGTCAGCCGGGTCAGCCTTTGGGGGACCTATACAACAACACCAGTCAGCCGGGTCAGCCTTTGGGGGTACGTGTGATGATACGTGGGTAAAGCATGCTTCCTAAGATCCCCATAAAAAGGTCACACAAGGCAGAAGTTCTTCTTTTTTATTACTAGCAAAGAAATGCACATAGCTTCAAAGTTTTACTGATCTAGATAGGTGAGCTTCCGTCCCTCAGCAGTCACGAAGTTGTGGCTTGTGCAACGTACTCTTGATACTGATAAGCGGTAGCTAGGCACTAACAGTTACCCGAGATCAATAGATTTCAAATGATTTATTTGACGTAATATATCAGAAAAACATCTAGACTGGAGTAAGAACATAACGTTCAAAATAGGTTTCGTGTTTAAAAATATACCTCTCTGGCAATTTCTTATAAATATCTGCTCAAGACAGACCTCCTATAATAAGTGTGTCTCTTATAATAAGTGTTCGCCGTCAAGCTTATTCTGCTCGACTGTGTGGACTTTTCAACTGCGTCGGACTCTCGTTATGAAGCAATAAACCTGAAAGATCTGATCTCACTGGGAACTACTTGAGAGAAATTGGTCTCTATCATAAATTGCAATTGACCTTTCTATTTGCAAACAATACTGTAATGAAGAAATACGAAGTTTAAGGAGCTTTTGTGGATTTTGTAACTGAAATATGTGTGTGCACATACTTCGTCTCGTCGCTATATGACTGAAACAGTGCCGATGTGACGTTAAACTTCAACTGGACCGAACTGAACTGAACTGATCTCTTGATATAAGCATACTGCGTCCACAAGCTGCTTTTCCCAAGCATATACCTGATTTAACCATGATAGCCAAACATGGTATTCCTTTTACGATAAACCTGCTTTCAGACGGGCTACACAGAGTTGGTTAACGGTAAAATATTATATAATTTCCTGTACATTTACACCTGTAAGCACGTCGCCATCACCGATCTACTATATGCATAACATGTATTACTATCTTCATTATCAACCCAATTACAGACCAATCTCTTTAACAAGTTGTGTCTGTAAAACCATGGAACGAATGGTAAACAATAGATTAACATGGTATCTTGAAACCAATAACCTTATAACCAATGTTCAATGTGGTTTCAGGAAAAATCGTAGTACCATTGATCATTTGGTACGCTTAGAATCCTTTGTTAAAAATGCAATCGTAAATAACCAACATGCTGTATCGATATTCTTTGATCTCGAGAAAGCATACGATACTACCTGGAAGCATGGCATTTTGAAGGATTTACATGATTTTGATTTGAGGGGTCGTTTACCTCTTTTTATCTCACAGTTTTAACAGACAGGCAATTTCAAGTCCGAGTGGGATCAACCTTGTCTGACCATTATAATCAGGATCAGGGTGTCCCACAAGGCAGTATTTTGTCTGTCACTTTATTCAGTATCAAGATCAACAGTTTTTCCAAGGTTTTAAACGATTCAATCGATGGATCACTTTTTGATTTTAATATTTCTAGTCGCGGTAAAATATGCATACTATTGAACGACAACTGCAGTTATGTTGTAAACAAAATAAATAAATGGTGTCTTGAAAACGGCTTTAAATTTTCTAAATCAAAAACTAATTGTCTACACTTTTGTAGAAAATATAAACCACATAAGGACCCGGAACTATCTTTAATTGGCACTCCCATCAAAGTTGTCAAGGAGGCTAAGTTCTTGGGTCTATTTTTTTACTCTCATTTAACGTTTAATGCTGCCACATGTTAAATCCTTAAAGCTAAATGCCTGAAGGCATTTGATCTTTTAAAAATCATTTCCAAATATAAGTGGGGAGGGGATCAAGCTACCCTCCTTCACTTATATAGATCACCAGTCCGATCTAAACTTGATTATGGCACCATCGTATATGGTGGAGCCTGCAAAAGCAACCTAAAACTATTAGATTCTATCCATCACCAAGGTCTAAGACTTTGTCGTGGATCTTTTAGAACTTCGCCTGTTGACAGACTCTACGTCGAGGCAGATGAGACTTCTCTTATCCAACGCCGTATAAAATTATCTTTACAATATATTACAAAACTATATTCCAATGAGTCTAACCCTGCATTTAATTGTGTCTTTAATCCTCTTTATGAGGATTTGTACAACAAAAAAGCCTTCTCTTGTTCCGCCTCTGGGGCACAGAATTAAACCATTCATTTCTGCTGCCGGCATTGAGCTGGAAATTATAGCTCCTTCCCGTCTTCTTTCTTCTCCTACTTGGCAATTGGTGAGGCTACAAGTTGACCTCACACTGACAACGTTTAAAAAATCTGAAACAAATGAATTACAATATAAACAAGAGTATAATCAATTAAAAAGTAAATATGATAGTTACATGTAAATTCTTATTTACAGATGGGTCCAAGAATGGTGTCGCAGTTGCTTGTGCGACTGTCATTGGATCCAGATCAATATCATCTAGATTACCAGGCGATAGTTCTAGTTTCACAGCCGAAGCAAATGCCATATAACAGGGCTTAAATATATACAAAAACATCGTAAGTACAAACAATGTATAATCTTTTCTGACTCTCTTTCTTGCCTTCAGGCTATTAAAAATTGATCTTGTAAACGTTCACTTTTAATAGAAATTATTGAATTATATAATGATCTTGCTACAGGCCAATACGACATCGTCCTCTGTTGGTTACTCAGCCATGTTGGAATCTCTGGGAAGACAATGGCCGATCTTGCTGCTAAGGCAGCACTCAACAAATCTGTGACACCACTTCTTATTCCATACTCTGATTACAAAGCTAGCATTAGAACTTACAACCGTGACCTGATGCAGAAGTTGTGGGACGCCGAAGTAGGTATCAATAAGTTACATGCAAGTAAACCAACTATCGGTAACACCTACTTGGGTTGTCAGTCCAGATTTGAAGAGGTCATTACGCGACAATGTCGCATTGGCCACACAAGATATACTCACGAATATTTATTGAAAGGTGAGGATCCTCCGTTTTGTATACCTTGTAATGAAAGAATCACTCTCAAGCATGTTTTGCTTGACTGTATTGAATATTCCACCACAAGGGATAACTATTTTAAATCACGAAGTATGAAGGATCATTTTAATAATATCAGTTATCATTTAATTATTGCATTTTTTAAAATAGAATTAGATTTGTTAAACGATTTGTAGATAGATCAGTATTTCATGATTGGAAGTCTGAATAAGTACCTCAGATTGTTAGTGGCTGTATCCTCAAGGAGGGGTTAAAGTACTGTAAAATTATTGTCCTCCTGAGAGCAGACGTAAGTCCCCAAACAGTAAAATTTCATCTTCCACTTTTTACTCGTAGTATTATTGTCATTTTAATTTGTGGCTAAATTTGCCTACAATCGCCAGCAGCTGAAGGGATGGTGTAAATCCAGTTAGAGTCCATGCAGGTAGCAAAGGTACTGTAAGTCCCCATGGTTCCTAGTATGGTGATCTACCTTCAGTTGTTGGCGATCTATAGCCTGTTTTTATATTGTATCGTCCTTTATAGTTAAAGTATGTTAGATTTAATTACTAGTTTTAAATATATATCTGTGATGATCTAGTTAGTTTTACTGTCCTTTGTCGACAGATATTTTAAATTGATGAACTTGTTTTCATCGATATATGGCTGTGATATTGCCGATGCGATGTAAACGTTTAACTCACTCACTAACTCATTATCAACTCAGTCATGTGCCCAAGGCCGAAACGATCAACTGAAAGCCTAAAATTACCGATTTCTCACCAGTGACCAACTCTAGTTTGGGGTCCCGGAATTTGTAATGATACAGTTATCTTTAAGGTTAACATGGTTATAATCCATGTCTGGGTTAGCCTTGTGAAGTCAGTCCACACACAGGCCTCTATCTTCAAGACCAAAATTCCGAAAGAAAATGCGTACGATATTGACTGAGAATTCTGATAGTGATAGCTACGTTCTTGATATTAGGGGATTCTAATAGTGATATTGCAAAATATCAATGAAAACATAATCTGAAATGTGGCCAAGTGTATACTGAAAGGCAAAAGAAATGTCGTAATATTGGAAATGACATTTAAGTATCAATGGAACATTTGAACCTATTTTTTTAAAATAATACGCCACTGAAATGCAGTACCGACTTTCATCAGAGAAGATAACCCCTCTCCATTGTCCCCCACGACAGTTTTGCCGCTGTTGTGTCCACTTGGATACGTTCCCGGCGGTGACGTTGGGTGAATATGGGTCTCCTGGCAGGACATCGACAAAACAGGTTCCTGGCTTGGAGACGTCGCCGAATGGTAGGTCACTGACTGGTCGCTGGTGGTTTCCTATGGTCACCCAAGCTGTTTCTCTGGCCCTTGCGAATAGGTCTTGCACGTGTTGATGGACGATATGACGGTCCTGGCGACGTGTTGTTACACAGTGCTGCTGGGTGGCGCTGGTGGCGTCGCACTCTAAGACGTTCTATCGTTCGTACGCTGCAACTGAAGTCATTAGCAATGACTCGAGCATGTTGACCAGCGTGCAGACGTCCAATAGCTTGTTGTGGTTGATCTCTCGTTAACCTAGTCATAGCTGCTGTGTTCAGAAAACAAGTGAACGATTGCCATTCAAGCCGGCAGTTTATGCCTGAATGCATTTATGATGCACGTGCATCTCGATTTCAATGTTGTGTTTGTGGGAACTTTTCCCTCTCCAAAAAAACAAAAACATTCTAACTTCAATCTCAAACAATACTTTATTGGGCAATGCAGGCTATACGACCACGATTCATGTTTCCTCACACTTGACTTCTGGTGTATATTTAAAAAAATAGGTTCAAATACTCCATTGATACTCAAATGTCATTTCTAATATTACGACGTTTCTTTTGCCTTTCAGTATATAAATATATAACACAATGAATAAAAGTTAAGAAGTGGATTGTCAGTAGAAGTGTATACTTTCGGAGTGAGACGGGTGGGTTGGATCGAAGGTTGGGTAGGTGAGGTGGGTGGTGGGCACATGAATGTCACATTGCCATGACGTTGTATCTAAAATTCCTCTGTTCGTCTGTTTCTTTCACACCCGATGACGATTCTGCAACACTACACATTATCTTCAAATACGGCTTGTTTGGGTATCGATATGTCTCACAGCTACTCAACCGCACTCTCCCTTCCCTTTATGTAATACAAATTCACTAAATGGAATTATTTGTTTTCGTTTGAAACCCATTTCTTGTGTCCGTCACCGTGATGAAGCTAACGTATTGCTAAAAGCGGCGTAAACCCACACTCACCCACTTTTGTTTCTGACACAAATATGTATGTTCAGGGAGTAAACGTCAATCTTGGGAAAGAGCAACGCGTCCAGAATGCTGGCTGGCTAAAAACTGGATATTTTACGACCTCTTTGTAACATTCCACACGCAACGCAAGGCAGTTAGGTGAAAAGAAGGGCTCCAAAATACCACCCACCGTTAGATATGACAAACCATTGTTCTATGCAATGATATCAAATTGCAGTCAGTATTTGTACGCTGTGTGTCGATACTGCTCGTCTCACGTGGACTATGTTCACTGTTGCACGTGCTTTAATGTCCTTCACGAGCTGGAGTTTCTGTGCTTGGATAAACAGTACATAGATATACGTTCTCCCGTTTCCTAGGTTTTCTGATTTTTCAATGTCCTGGCATTCTTTCAAAATATCCATAGCAACTTCACACGTTTTCGAAAGCCTAAGTTCAAATGATGAAAAAACTGATTTAAGACCTATCATTAAGCCAATGCTCCTCCAAGCGCTTAGAAGGTCCACAAATAGCATTGCCAAAGACCAGATCAAAAGGGCTGAAAACAAATGTTCCTGAACTGACTCCCTCACTGGAAACAACAACACATGAACACCTTCATCCCAATCCGTCTCTGTTTCACAACAGTAAGTCCTCAGCATATGTTTAACAGTCTGATGACATTTTTCCAGAGGTCCTTGAGATTCAGGATGACATACACAATATGTCACTTGTTGAGTCATGCCCAACTGTGCATAGCATGTTGGAACACACTTGACATGAAACTTGAAGCCTTGATCATGCCCAACTGTGCATAGCATGTTGGAACACACTTGACATGAAACTGAAGCCTTGATCTGACCAAAGAGTCCCAGGCAATCCGAACATAGTGAAACACTTCACCAAAGCCTTGACCTGACCGAAGAGTCTCAGGCAATCCGAACATAGTGAAACACTTCACCAAAGCCTTGATCTGACCGAAGAGTCTCAGGCAATCCGAACATAGTGAAACACTTCACCAAAGCCTTGATCTGACCGAAGAGTCCCAGGCAATCCGAACATAGTGAAACACTTCACCAAAGCCTTGATCTGACCGAAGAGTCTCAGGCAATCCGAACATAGTGAAACACTTCACCAAAGCCTTGATCTGACCGAAGAGTCTCAGGCAATCCGAACATAGTGAAACACTTCACCAAAGCCTTGATCTGACCGAAGAATCCCAGGCAATCCGAACATAGTGAAACACTTCACCAAAGCCTTGATCTGACCGAAGAATCCCAGGCAATCCGAACATAGTGAAACACTTCACCAAAGCCTTGATCTGACCGAAGAGTCTCAGGCAATCCGAACATAGTGAAACACTTCACCAAAGCCTTGATCTGACCGAAGAGTCTCAGGCAATCCGAACATAGTGAATCACTTCACCAAAGCCTTGATCTGACCGAAGAATCTCAGGCAGTCCGAACATTGTGAAACACTTCACCAAAGGCTTGTTAATGACATATTCCGTGATTTTCCGTAAATGAAAATCCTCTGTAAATCATGTGTAAGCACTCATGACATATACTGATTACCTGACCTAGTTGTACATCATAGGACCAATACAACCAATGGTGACCATGCTGAAAGGCACTTCAAAAGCTGGAATGGGGTTTAATGGTGGGAGTCGTATCTTCGGATTTAGATTGCAAACCATTGGACACACATGACAGGTTTTGCAATATTCAGCGGCATCATGGTGCAAATTAGGCCAAAGGAAATGGGACATAATTTTGCTACAGGTTTGCTAAACTAGTTTCACGCGCCAAACTCAAAACATGTTTTCGATAGGAATTGGAAGAACGATCTGATGACACACCTTCCGCAACATTACCTCAACAAGATGATATCCTTGAAATTCTAGCCAACTGATAACTTGTCAACTTATGAGAGTGCACTACTGGAAAGAACATTGAGTTCTGGGTCTTCTCCCTGTAACTTAACCAAATGTTCTCTGCCCAGTACAGGTTCAAAGGCTAGACTGTCAGACATTCGAGTACTCCCTTCGACAGGTCAAGAGAATGATCCATAGAAGTGCCAAGTCTACACCTTATATATGGAGAGTTTCTACAAGACCCACCTAAACCAACCCAGACTCCAAGTCAGCTTTCAAATTCACAAAATGGAGTGGCGCAGTTGTAAAATCACATAAACAAAATCTTAGGGTTACCTGACGACAGAAAGTGGCACAATACCACCCAAAATCAGAGTTTAAAAGCACCAGTATCCCCCGGTAATGGGCATAACACTGGGGCGGTCACCTTTATTAACGAAAGGTAAATTCCTCTCTCACAACACTGGTCTACTAAAGCTGATTCCACACTAGATGAACCACAACAAGGCTGTTATTTGTCATGCACAAAAAAAACATTGGGGGAGGAATGACTTTCTACACCCAGAAATGATATGCCCTGGGTTATGGCAATACTTTCCAAGAATTTTCGGACGAAAATTTAACTGGTTTATAACTCTTTAAACTCCTGCCTGAAAACCCTGACTGCCTAGAACTTACCCTATGTGTTGGTGAATAATCGTCAGCCAACGGTAGCAGTCTGGTGCAACTGATCCCCTTTCTGCACGCCAAGAGAAGTCGGAGTGTCTCTGGAGACAAACCGTTTAAAATCTTCAATAAAAACACAAATACATCAAACTGTCAAAGTTACCATTGAACTATTTTGAAGTACACCACCTATCAACCAAAGTTTCTTTCCCCCTAGCAAACGCAACAAAGATAGTTTCATCTCTTTTCTCTGCAGACCTACACATTTGACTGTAAGCTTTAGGCATAAGCCTTACACAATTCCAGCCTTAACAGTCTGATAATCAGAACTCCTACCAATAGGTAAGGCAGAATATACTTCATGAGCTTTCCCCCCCAAATAGTCCACTGACTTTCAGGGGATGCCAAAGTGTCAGTCAAAATGTGAAAAAATCGTGGATTGGAGTGGTGTCAGGGGTGTGGCTTGAGATGTAATGTGAGATGAGCGGCAATAGCCAGGCCCCCTTCAAAACAAACGAAAAAGCCTATAAATATTCTCAGGGTCACTGGACATGTCTATAATGTTTTACCATGAGTCTAAATATACAACACAGCTTTTTCCTCCACAGGTACAATGTATTACATGTGGCACATTCTTGCTCACGGAATAACACTGCCTCATTTAATATAAACCAATGTTATAGTATGACCAGAAATTATTGAGAATTTTAGGAATATATTTAATTGGATTTCTAGTATAAACAACCTTGACCAGCTATCAAGTGCTTGGTTTCATTCAAGAGAAACAACTCCGTTAATCCTTTTTCATTAGTTTGTGAAGAGTTATCTCCCTTTGTTTACTTGATAGCAGACGAGATTTTCAGTGATCCTCAGTATGGATGATTTAGAGAAGAGTAAGTTGATTTTAGAGTATTACAACAAGGACATCAGATTAGCTAAAGTGATTTCAAGTAGAACAGGCATCCCTTTGTCCACTGTTTATCGCGCTTTGAAAAATGTTGCAAATGGATATGGCATTGAGCACCAGGGAGGTGCAGGTAGGCCCAGAAAATTGACTGTCGGTGACAGGAGGCGGCTTGGTATTCTTGTTTCTAAAACCAAACGAAGGAGTTTAGAAAACTTATGGCTGGATATGATTGATAGAGGAACTGTGGCTGTCTGTAAGGAGACAATTAGAACTGAGCTGCATGCAATGGTTTGGCAGAAAAGTCGAGGAATTCCATCACCGATCATGAAACCTGAACAAAAGGAGCAAAGGTTGAACTGGTGCTTACAGCATAGAAATGTTAACTGGGACAATGTGATATTCTCAGATGAAAGTTCTGTGTGGCTGTTTCCTAATACACTGAAATTCTGGACCAAACAAACTGAAAAACCTTTGTATCAGCGCCCAAAGTACAGTCCGAAATTTAACGTGTTGGGTGGCATATCTGTGTTAGGGGCAACGCCCCTCTGTGTTTTTGAAGGGAATATGAACAGTGAGCGGTACACAGATATTCTCGAGGGACATTTGCATCTATCTGCTCACGTGTTCTATGGAATTTTTTTGATTTTCCAGCAGGACAACGACCCAAAACATCGTTCAAAGCATTCACAGGCCTGGTTTCGGACCCAAAATATGACATTATTAGATTGGCCAAGCTTCAGACCTGACCTAAATCGAATGGAAAATGTTTGGGGACTTATGAAGGTAAGTATCAATAAGAAAAATCTGACAAAAATTGCTGAAATGAAAGAGGAGGTGGTCCGATATTGGGACAGCATGGACCACGACTTTCTAACTTCTTTAATCAGTAGTATGCCCCGCCGCATTGAAGCCTGCATTGCTACCCGTGGTGACTTGACAAAATACTAACTGTTCACCTGTCTTTGAATCTGGAGTTATGTTCTGCTAATATTCACATTAATACGTGAGTAATGAGTGAAAAAAATATAAAAATTACAATCTTTAAATTCTCAATAATTTCTGGTTGTACTGAAGTAGAGTCCCTACATCACATGCCGAAAACAAGTCGCTTTTTCGTAACTAATATTCCTGATTTGCTTGTAACGGGTTTTCTTAACTGTTATAAAAACGATGTTCGTCGAACTTTCTAGTTTGTGACAGACAGGAGTGACATAAGAGGTGCCGATATCAAGCTTTGTAACATGAGATGTCATGTGAGATGCGAAGAAAGAGTTATCCCCCTTATATAGATCAGACAAAAATTCCAGAAGGCTCTCCAACAACCTGTACAGTAGTACCCTGTAGCATCTTCCAGATCTCTTCTAAATATAGCACACAACCGTCCCTCACTAACTGTTCACATGGACAATGTTGTACACTTAGAGACCCGTGAAGATCCGGGTTAGAATTGGTCTTCAGCAGGCCATGCTTGTATTAAGAGGCGACTAAAGGGATCGGGTGGTCAGGCTCGCTGACTTGGCTGACACATGTCATCGTATTCCAAACGCGCAGATCGATGCTCATGCTGTTGACCTCTGAATTGTCGGTTCTAGACTCGATTATTTACAGACCGCCGCCACACTGGAACACTGATGAGCGTAGCGTTAAACAACAAACCGACCAAGTACATACACTTGGAATATACTTACACGACGAGAACAGTGTCGCATAACATTAGTCATGTACACATCGTGTGTCCCTAACTGACTGTAGAGTCGCCATAAGGAGTCATGTCTATTGTCAACTGTCCTGAACATCAATAACTGGTATCACCTTCAGCCTTCAGCCACAGTTGTGCTTCCCTCACGATCCACATGGACAATGTTATACACTTAGAAACCCATGATCCGGGTTAGAATTGGTCTTCAGCAGCCCATGCTTGTCGTCAGAGGCGACTAACGGGATTGGGTAGTCAGGCTTGCTTGTTTGGTTGACACATGTCATCGGTTCCCAATTGTGCAGATCGATGCTCATGCTGTTGATCACTGGATTGTCTGATCCAGACTCGATTATTTACAGACCGCCGCCATAAAGCTGGAATATTGCTGGGTGGGACGTTAAACTAAACTCACTCACTCACTGAACCAGCGAGTACATTTGCCAGCCACAGGGGCTCAAGTGTTAATTGTTTTGGTATGAAGTATCAGTGGAGATTTCCCGGAGCTTCAATCAATTCACGCTGCACAGAGCTGATATGTTCATGTCTAAGTGTATGAAGTTTACGTAAAATACCCTCTGAAACCTTGCTGCCTGGCTGGAAGGTGTTTTCACACTGTATGAAGAATATAACACCACCAAGGTGTCAGCTCGCAATTCCTAACTGTATACCTGCTACCCTCAGGTTAACAACCCCAAACCAAACCGAAAAGGAGATGTAGGTTAACAGATACATAAATACACAACTTTAGGGTAACAACTGGTTTTCATCCAATTAGCAAGGTTTCGAATTAGATTCTTGCCACGTTATCAAACAGTGTTACTTGATATTTTGACAACGATATGTGAATCCAGATCAAAAGGTCGATAAATGAAACGCACAAGAAACTGTTATCCCTACAGCTGTGCGCGAAATGATCCTTGTGTTGAGCAAATCAAATATTTGAGTGCTTCGTTCCCACGAGGATTCGGCTGGTGTCTGGTAATTTGCAAAGTGCAACACGTGTGTTTCTTTTCAACAACAATCGTGTATTTATTTTCTTGAAATTATGGAACTTGTTGATTTGTTGCTTAACGCCAGAAACAGCAATATTCCAACTATGTGACGGCCATCTGTAAATGATCGAGTCTGGACCAGACAATCCAGTGATTGACAAAATGATCATCGGTCGACGCAACTGGAATACGATGACGTGTTAACCAAGTCTGTTAGCCTGAGCCCCCGATCCCGTTAGTCGCTTCTAATGACAAGTTTTGGTTGCTGAATACCAAATCTAGCGACAAATAGTATTTTTATGGAATCATTTGGATGCGATTATAACAACTCCTACAAAACTCAAAAGGATGTCACGTGCCCTACGTGATAAGCAAAATAAACGTTTATGTTGGTATGACAGGTAATCTAACTACTGGTGAAGAAATACGTCATGGCCATCTTTGTAAATAACTACTTGGGATAATGTATAGCCTATTTGTGTTTTGGAATCAGAGGCACCGCACATTGATAAACCCCACAATGAGGGTAATCATAGACACATTACACAACACCATCAGAGGCACCGGACTTTGATAAACCCCACAATTAGGGTAATCATAGACACATCAGACAACACCATCAGAGGCAACGCACATTGATAAACCCCACTATGAGGGTAATCCATAGACACATCTGACAACACCATCAGAGGCACCGGACTTTGATAAACCCCACAATGAGGGTAATCATAGACACATCATACAACACCATCAGAGGCACCGCACATTGATAAACCCCACAATGAGGGTAATCATAGACACATCAGACAACACCACCAGAGGCACCGCACATTGATAAACCCCACAATGAGGGTAATCATAGACACATCAGACAACACAATCAGAGGCATCGCACATTGATAAACCCCACAATGAGGGTAATCATAGACATATCAGACAACACCAACAGAGGCATCTCACATTGATAAACCCCCCAATGAGGGTAATCATAGACACATCAGACAACACAATCAGAGGCACCGCACATTGATAAACCCCACAATGAGGGTAACCATAGACACATCAGACAACACAATCAGAGGCATCGCACATTGATAAACCCCACAATGAGGGTAATCATAGACATATCAGACAACACCAACAGAGGCATCTCACATTGATAAACCCCACTATGAGGGTAACCATAGACACATCAGACAACACAATCAGGGCATCGCACATTGATAAACCCCACAATGAGGGTAATCCATAGACACATCAGACAACACAATCAGAGGCATCGCACAGTGATAAACCCCACAATGAGGGTAATCATAGACATATCAGACAACACCAACAGAGGCATCTCACATTGATAAACCCCACAATGAGGGTAACCATAGACACATCAGACAACACCATCAGAGGCACCGCACATTGATAAACCCCACAATGAGGGTAATCATAGACACATCAGACAACACCATCAGAGGCACCGCACATTGATAAACCCCACAATGAGGGTAATCATAGACACATCAGACAACACCATCAGAGGCACCGCACATTGATAAACCCCACAATGAGGGTAATCCATAGACACATCAGACAACGCCATCAGGGCACCGGACAGTGATAAACCCCACAATGAGGGTAATCATAGACACACTAGACAACACCATCAGAGGCACCGCACATTGATAAACCCCACAATGAGGGTAATCATAGACACATCAGACAACACCATCAGAGGCACCGCACATTGATAAACCCCACAATGAGGGTAATCATAGACACATCAGACAACACCATCAGAGGCACCGCACATTGATAAACCCCACAATGAGGGTAATCATAGACACATCAGACAACACCATCAGAGGCACCGCACATTGATAAACCCCACAATGAGGGTAATCATAGACACATCAAGACAACACAATCAGAGGAATCTCACAGTGATAAACCCCACAATGAGGGTAACCATAGACACATCAGACAACACCATCAGAGGCATCGCACAGTGATAAACCCCACAATGAGGGTAATCATAGACATATCAGACAACACCAACAGAGGCATCTCACATTGATAAACCCCACAATGAGGGTAACCATAGACACATCAGACAACACCATCAGAGGCATCTCACATTGATAAACCCCACAATGAGGGTAATCATAGACACATCAGACAACACCATCAGAGGAATCGCACATTGATAAACCCCACAATGAGGGTAATCATAGACACATCAGACAACACCATCAGAGGCATCGCACATTGATAAACCCCACAATGAGGGTAACCATAGACACATCAGACAACGCCATCAGGGCACCGGACAGTGATAAACCCCACAATGAGGGTAATCATAGACACATCATACAACACCATCAGGGCATCGCACACATGATAAAGCCCACAATGAGGGTAATCATAAACACATCAGACAACACCATCAGGGCATCGCACAGTGATAAACCCAACAATGAGGGTAACCATAGACACATCAGACAACACCATCAGAGGCATCGCACAGTGATAAACCCCACAATGAGGGTAACCATAGACACATCAGACAACACCATCAGGGCACCGGACATTGATAAACCCCACAATGAGGGTAACCATAGACACATCAGACAACACCATCAGAGGCATCGCACATTGATAAACCCCACAATGAGGGTAACCATAGACACATCAGACAACGCCATCAGGGCACCGGACATTGATAAACCCCACAATGAGGGTAATCATAGACACATCAGACAACACCATCAGGGCATCGCACATTGATAAACCCCACAATGAGGGTAATCATAGACACATCAGAGAAAACCATCAGAGGAATCGCACAGTGATAAACCCCACAATGAGGGTAACCATAGACCTATCAGACAACACCATCAGAGGCATCATACATTGATAAACCCCACAATGAGGGTAAACCCTAGACACATCAGACAACACCATCAGAGGCATCGCACAGTGATAAACCCCACAATGAGGGTAATCATAGACACATCAGACAACACCATCAGAGGCATCGCACAGTGATAAACCCCCAATGAGGGTAACCATAGACACATCAGACAACACCATCAGGGCATCGCAGAGTGATAAAGCCCACAATGAGGGTAATCATAGACACATCAGACAACCCAATATGGGGCACCAGACATTGATAAACCCCACAATGAGGATAATCATAGACACATCAGACAACACAATCAGATGCATCTCACATTGATAAACCCCACAATGAGGGTAATCATAGACACATCAGACAACGCCATCAGGGGCACCGGACATTGATAAACCCCACAATGAGGGTAACCATAGACACATCAGACAGCACCATGAGACATCACACAGTGATAAACCCCATAATGAGGGTAACCATAGACACATCAGACAACACCATCAGGGCACCGGACATTGAGATACCCCACAATGAGGGTAATCATAGACACATCAGACAACACCATCAGAGGCATCGCACATTGATAAACCCCACAATGAGCGTAACCATAGACATATCAGACAACGCCATCAGGGGCACCGGACATTGATAAACCCCACAATGAGGGTAACCATAGACACATCAGACAACACCAACAGAGGCATCTCACATTGATAAACCCCACAATGAGCGTAATCATAGACACATCAGACAACGCCATCAGAGGAATCGCACAGTGATAAACCCCACAATGAGCGTAATCATAGACACATCAGACAACACCATCAGGGGCACCGCACATTGATAAACCCCACAATGAGGGTAATCATAGACACATCAGACAACACCATCAGGGGCACCGCACATTGATAAACCCCACAATGAGGGTAATCATAGACACATCAGACAACCCCATCAGGGGCACCGCACATTGATAAACCCCACAATGAGGGTAATCATAGACACATCAGACAACACCACCAGGGGCACCGCACATTGATAAACCCCACAATGAGGGTAATCATAGACACATCAGACAACCCAATATGGGACACCGCACATTGATAAACCCCACAATGAGGGTAATCATAGACACATCAGACACACTGATAACCTTGAATGACGACTCAATCTTCTGAGCACGTTTCAGCATTCACCTTCTTATTTCTTTCACTTTCCAAGTGGAACACGACAGCAGCTCAACTTCATAGAAAGACCCATCTAACTAATTACTTCCAACCAGGCGACACGGGTCTCTCACTGAAACGTTTGCCCCAAAAAACCAAGTGGCACTGACATATTGCCAAAGCAGGTAAGATGTTAAAAGATTCAATAATCTGTTGTCGGATGAAATGTGGATACCACAAGCTGTGATGTTTAACCCCCGCCATGTCATATTTGTAAAGGCAGTCGGTTCAAAAGAAACTTTACGAATCTAGGACGCGGAATGAAGAGAATTGATGTTTTGCATCACGATACGCTGTAGTGAAAGTAAGAGTGGTTAATCAGAGCTCTCGCGGATCTCTCAGGAGCGAAATATTGGCTCTTCAGATAGTTTTTATTTGTTTGGAGTTTTGGTGAGACTTCATCAATTACAATCCCTGCAAAAATCTCCTGTCGAGTTTATGTTACTTGTATTTGATACAACTCCAAATCCCACGACACGTTTCAAAATTCTGTTGCGTTGATTGGATTAGATATTTCAAGGGAAAAGTACGGCAGAGTTGTGTTGATTTGGAAATTGATTTGAACCTAACAGAGAAATGATGTGTGAGGGGGGTTGCTAGGTGCGTGAAGAGGTGGTGGAGCGGTGTGTGGGGTTGCCAGGTGCGTGGCGAGGTGGTGGAGAGGTGTGTGGGGTGCTAGGTGCGAGGTGCGAGGTGGTGGTGAGAGGTGTGTGGTGGAGAGGTGTGTGGGGTTGCTAGGGTGTGTGGGGACGTGTGAGGGTGCGTGTGGAGAGGTGTGGGGGGGGGGGTTGCCAGGTGCGTGGAAGAGGTGGTGGAGAGGTGTGTGGGGTTGCCAGGTGCGTGGAGAGGTGGTGGAGAGGTGTGTGGGGTTGCCAGGTGCGTGAAGAGGTGTGTGGGGATTTGTGTGGGGTTGCCAGGTGCGTGGAGAGGTGGTGGAGAGGTGTGGGGGGTTGCCAGGTGCGTGAAGAGGTTGTGGAGAGGTGTGTGGGGTGCCAGGTGCGTGGAGAGGTGTGTGGGGACTTGTGTGGGGTTGCCAGGTGCGTGGAGAGGTGTGTGGAGAGGTGTGTGGGAGGTTGCCAGGTGGGCTGCCAGGTGAGTGTGGTGGAGAGGTGTCAGGGGTTTGCCAGGTGCGTGGAGAGGTGGTAGAGAGGTGTGTGGGGTTGCCAGGTGCGTGAAGAGGTGGTGGAGAGGTGTGTGGGGGTTGCCAGGTGCTTGGAGAGGCGGTGGAGCGGTGTGTGGGGTTGCCAGGCTTGTGAAGAGGTGGTGGAGAGGTGTGTGGGGTTGCCAGGTGCGTGGAGAGGTGATGGCGGGGTGTGTGGGTTTGCCAGGTGCGTGGAGAGGTGGTGGAGAGGTGTGTGGGGGTTGTAACGCGGGTATGTTAACGATTCATCTAAAGGCTTTTATTATTGTATCACTGAGGATTCCCCATGATTTGAGCAATATCTTTTTTGAGTGAAAACGTTTATAAACCAATATTATATTTTAGACCAAGCAACCACAATTTACCAATATAAAAGAGACGATATTATAATATCCCTCGTCAAGAAAGAGTATGTACAGAGTGTACCTCACGACTTATCGGTGATGAATTCCACTATCTATTTGATTGTACTGCCTTATCAACTCAAGAAAAAGTTTGTTAAGTGATTATTATTACCAATGTCCATGTTTAGTAAACTGTAAGAAAGTAATGTGTAATGTAAATATTTAGATTATTAAAGAATTTGTCACATTTTTTCAAGGAAGTATTTGCCACCTTGTAAATATTATGTTTCTTTTATCATTATATTAATGCAACTCATGTCCTGCCGTTGGCGGTAGCTTTGAGTGAATAAAGGTTGATATATATATATATAGGTACGGGGTGGTTGAGTGGTGTGTGTCTTTTTGATGCGGGTATTGTGGCGGCGTCGGTGCGTGTGGTTTAAATGCGGGTACGTCGGTATGTGTGGTTTAGATGTGGGTGTTGTGGCGGCGTCGGTGCGTGTGGTTTAAATGCGGGTATTATAGCGGCGTCGGTGTGTGTGGTTTAAATGCGGGTATTATAGCGGCGTCGGTGTGTGTGGTTTAAATGCGGGTATTATAGCGGCGTCGGTGTGTGTGGTTTAAATGCGGGTATTATAGCGGCGTCGGTGTGTGTGGTTTAAATGCGGGGATTGTGGCATGTGTGTAGTGAAGTCGCGCGAGAAGTCCCCATGGGCAATCCTGCTATTTTCAAAAACCTTCGAATGATACAAGTCGTGTGCAGGATCAAAACAATAACTGACAAACCTATTCTGTAAATGTTAAGAAGCGGGGTGCCTGTCACATTCCCCGGTTCATGTGCCGACAGAGACATACATGCTGTGATAAAGAATTCCTTAAAACCAATATGGCAGTAAATGTGTTTGTGTAGCTACACAGGTAGTGCAGAATTGTATTGCCCTAGTAATCAATTACCTGAATTACGAACCTGCGTGTGGGTGGAGGTATGAAGTCTGACCGTGGGGAGGATGCCGCGTCCAGCTGCTGTCCCCGACTGTTGATATACCTGTTGATATATCTTAACATTGACGGTAACCTGAGTCACACGATGCAATAGGCTACCTTACACACTGGGTTGGGTTGGTTTGTTGTTTATCCCCTCACTCAGCAATATTCCAGCTATATGGCAGCGGTCTGTAAATAATCGAGTCTGGACCAGACAATCCAGTGATCAACAGCATGAGCATCGATCTACACAACTGGGATACGATGACATGTGTCAATCAAGTCAGTGAGCCTGACCACCCGATCCCGTTGGTCGCCTCTTACGACAAGCATGGGTTACTGAAGACTAATTCTTACCCGGATCATGACAGGTCTACACACTATGAACCCACCACGAGGCTTTGAGGCGTGTGGAGATCCACATATGTTGAGGTTAGAGATATATTTGGTTGGGTGGGGCTGGTTTAGTATCATTAGCACCTGGACAATTCTCCTTTCTCAGCAGGCGTCCCGCGTTCAGATACCTTGTCGTGGCGTCGAGCTGCTATGTTAGCTAGAGTATCTGCTCCCTTTAGGATAGTACTTGAAAATAAAGTATAGAGTAATAACGATTTTGTTACTGTCGTTAGACGGATATCAAACATAATATAGAGAGGTTCCGTGACAGATATCTCGTCGTCTTATCATTCCGACACATTTCTGAACTGTTCTACAGCTATTCAGAGTAGATTGACTCTTCACACAGTCTGAAACCCTTGCCATATTCAACGTCCTTTTGATATTCAGTTCACCGTTCGTTTACAGATGATGAAGGTATGATGAACAGCTTCCAGCTTCCACAATACTGTACTGCAGTGAGTCGTTCGATCAATCCCAAGTTTGTAATGGAATCTCTGTGTATGTAAGTCACTCGGAGTATGTTTGGATACCAGTAACGTCAACCGACTGCATTGACATAAGGTCTACTTTATGTATCTCAATTGCTGCATAAAACTATGCCTGCATCTGTCGTGTGCTTAAGTAAATAATCAAGACTGAACCAGAGTGAGTGAGTGAGTTAAGTTTTACGCCACACACAGCAATATTCCAGCTATATGGCGGCGGTTTGTAAATAATCAAGTTTCGACCAGACAATCAGTGATCAGCAGCATGAACATCGATCTGCGCAATTGGAATGCGATGACATGTGACATGACCACTCGATCCGGTTAGTCGCCTCTTACGACAAGCATGGGTTACTGAAGATCAATATTCTACTCCTGACCTTCACGGGTCTGGACCAGATAAGGTAGCGATTGACATTATGAGCATCCATCTAAGCATTCATCAACCAGGTCAGCCTGACCACAGATTCCGTTATTGATGACATACACTCAACACACAAAACATATCAGGGCAATGTTCTGTTTCTGGATGTTTTGAACCAAAACTCATCACCAAAACGTCAAACCATGTCTTCATCTTGGGATAGTTTCTGACAGTAACCATCAAGCATCAGTTTGAAGTGGAGACGTGGTGTTCAGCGGTAAAGCTCCCGCTGTGTATCATGTCATGAACTTTTAAAGTTTGAATACTTCAAACAAAACAAGGATATTGATATAGCGGGGGCTATCGTCATTGCATGAACTTCTTAAACAGGCCGCGGAGGTTGGTTTATGTCAATTGTAACAGCTTTAGACGTGTATGTTGGGACGTTTGTCGAGCTCACGTGTATTTTCCAATACGCCTGATATACTTTGTTGTTTCCACTGATGTAATGCTCTCAGTTTTACGTCTTACACGCGCTACCTCCTTCAAATTTAAAGCCATTGTTTTCTCGTCAGTCGAAAGTGTATATCACAATAACAATTATCCTGTTTGACGTAAGTTCCCTCGTCTCTCCGGGGAATCCGACATTGAGCAGGTCACAATTTAGTAGTAACATCTCACTTAATAATAGCTTTCAGAAGCAGTAGAAACTGAATGAGTGAGTGAGTGTACTTTTACGCCGCACTCAGCAATGTTCAAGCTATATGGCGGCGGCCTGTAAATAATCGAGTCTGGACAAGACAAGCCAGTGATCAAGAGCATGAGCATCGATCTGCGAGTAGAAACTGAAGTTGAAAAAACACACGAAATGTGTTTGAATTAATCGATAGATATAATACACATAAATACATCGCCTCATGGTTAACGTCCTCATCGTTACATCTTCTCCTGTTTTAAAGATCCCTTTTTTTACATCTTCCCGTGGTTACATCTCCTCCTGTTTTAAAGATCCCTTTCTTTACATCTTCCCGTGGTTACATCTCCTCCTGTTTTAAAGATCCCTTTCTTTATATCTTCCCGTGGTTACATCGCCTCCTGTTTTAAAGATCCCTTTCTTTATATATTCCCGTGGTTACATCTCCTCGTGTTTTAAAGATCCCTTTCTTTACATCTTCCTGTGGTTACATCGCCTCCTGTTTTAAAGATCCCTTTCCTTACATCTTCCCCTGGTTACATCGCCTCCTGTTTTAAAGATCCCTTTCTTTACATCTTCCCGTGGTTACATCGCCTCCTGTTTTAAAGATCCCTTTCTTTACATCTTCCCGTGGTTACATCTCCTCGTGTTTTAAAGATCCCTTTCTTTACATCTTCCCGTGGTTACATCGCCTCCTGTTAACATCACCACCGGGTTACATCTATATAAAAGGATTGTGGCAAGACGACCAACATAAGACAAAAGTTATTTAATTTATGCAATTGATAATTGTAATTCAATTTTGGTTTTAGATCATCTAGAGAAGTTAAAATGTTTGCGACTTTTCTAGAATAGATGTATTCTTTGGTTAAAATAAACATGAAGTTCAGTACACCATTTCCTCTCTCTTTGAAACCAAGAATACTTGTTTCTGCGTTTAATTTCAAATGGGTGTCGGTTTCATTTTCAATACCTTCCAGTGGATCTTGCCAGAGCCTTTTGACAAATTTGCATTCATATAGTAGATGAATGATCGGTTCTATTTCAGCATGACAAAATGTACAAATTGGTGATTCTATGAGTTTGTATTTGTATAAATCGTCATTTTTTGTCAGGATTCTATGGAGAATACGATATTGAAGCCATCTATGCTTAGCACTAGAAGATGCTCGAAATGGTATAATTGTATGTTTTCCATAGATTAAGTGTGGTATCCATGTTCAAATCTTTCTCCCGTTTACTTTGATAAAGCCGTTTCGAATAGATCGTATAGATACCTTGGACTATGGTAAAATGAGAATTGAGACTTAAGGAAGACTGTGAGACACGAGCAAGACCGATTGAGAATTGTATAAACCTGCCAGTCTTTACAAATTAAATGTAGCTGGAGGCATGACATATCCTGTTTTGTATTTGAAAATTGTGGACAATTTATGACATACTATGAGTGCTGTTGTTTAATGACACCTTCCTCACATTTTTCTGCTGTCGTTATAACTCCTTCCCCAGATCGTTGTGCTGTTGTTTAATGACACCTTCCTCACATGTTTCTGCTGTCGTTATAACTCCTTCCCTAGATCGTTGTGCTGTTGTCTAATGACGCCTTTCTCACATGTTTCTGCTGTCGTTATAACTCCTTCCCTAGATCGTTGTGCTGTTGACTGATCAAGTAACACCAACCCTAATATTGTTATAAAGATGTTATTTGTAACAAAAGGTTTACTTAAGATCGTTGTGGTACTGATTAATAACATAATGCACACACTTACTAATCGGCCCGTTGATTAGTAACAAGAAATATGATTAAAGATCATTGCCTTTAATAACAGAACGCCTTCACCACGTCGTTGTGTGGCTGATTTATAGCATAACGCCCACATTAGATTATTGCGCTATTGGGTCTAGATAAAACATCTACACTAGATGTTATGATGATAAATAATATCATGTAGTAACTAGATCGCTGTATAAATGCCAGGGATCGTTGTGCAATGTTGAATGATGAAGGTTTGATAGGGCTGACAGACTGGTTTCAAGGACTCGCTCAAAATATCGTTTGTGTAATTGATCACCGAGTATCATCTAACAGCTGGACAACACTAGACTCTGCTGAGTCAGACTAGTTCTTTGAGCTGTATAATCAGTTCTTTTTAAAGTACTGCAAACATTAAATGTGATATGTGTACTGTGAAGTTATACTGTTCATATAATACGTACAATGTATGAACTCTGTACACAGTATATGCACTACATAGTATTAGTATAGACATGGATGCATTATGTAGTAATACTTTTTCTGTACATCGAAAACAGAATTCCTTTGCATTTTAAGCCTCGGTACATAGAGGATCAAACGCTTTTATCACGGAATAATTGTCACTGTGTCCGACTGGGTGCGAGAATTAAGCTTTGGTCCCTCGGGAATGCTGATGAATGACCTACGTAATGGCAGTATATATCAAAATAATACATCATTTCCACCGATGCTTTCAGTAACCCCCTCTACAGTATATACGAGAAAGAAGGGGGAAGGGGTGCTTTATCAACTCGGAACTAACTCGGTTGTGAAAAGACACCAAAAAGCCATCCTCGAAGACAGGGAAGAAACATGAGAGAGAGAGATAATACTGTATAATGTCGTAGCATTGTGCTGTCAGGCAGACTTTGGTGTTAGGTTTTTATATGATCACACCCTTTGAGAACAATAATAATATGTAATATTTATACCGCAATGATAGTTATCGTATCTGCTTCATTTAGATCGGTGTATATTTCAGAGCAAGATTCCAGCTTCAGTCTTTCATGAGCCTTGTATGTATCACAGAAGATAAACTGTACTGTAATTGATCAGGCTAACACCGAAACATAGTACCATGAAATACTTCGTTAAACCAAGGCCATAAGCTGACTTAGGGCCATAGTAAAACTTCGGTTACCATCAAACATAGTCAATTTTGTATCCCTTGTAAATTTAGATGGCCGTTAACAGATGAACAGATATTCTACATGAACTCTTGACTAGGTAATCAGCAAATTAGAGAATGAAACTGGGCTCATTGAAAACGAACATATTAACAGGGGCAAACAAAGACGATCCAAGATGGACTTGGTGGTAAAAATTAGAAATTTGACTAGGACTTTCTTCCTATTCTTGAGTTGGGAAAGTGAGAGTTGGAACATGTAAAGGTGAGAGGGAAATTAGCGATTACGGGCAATAAGAGAAAGGGAGAGTTTGAGAGCGAGGAAAAGAACAAGATCGAGATAGAGAGAGACAAGAGAAGGAATAAGAAAACAAAGCGAAAGAGCGAGAGGGAGAATTTGAGCTGAATAAGTTAGACGTTGAAAGACCGTTTGTGTCACATATTTCCATTATTTTGACATAAGTGCAAATAACTTTGAAATGGTTGTGACAGTGTTAGACTACTTTATTACAAAGTGTACTAGGTGGGAGGGGGCGGATTCAGCTTTTGCTTTGAAAGATGGCGGACATTGGTTAAGTAACTCATTTTTTAAGGCTTATGAGTCAGTACCAGAGGATTATAGGCAAAGGTTCAGGAATGACATGACAAATGACAGTGGAATATGCTGTGTTTACAAGGTTCATAAGAGACTGCTTTTGAAAGATGGTGTGCATCTTAGGAAGTTGTACATTATTGAGACAAACTGAAACAGAAACTTAGTCGAGGAGTGTATTCCCACTGTGGCTAAATGTTCTTAGATGAACAAGCAGTAAATACATTAGTTGAAGCGGCTGGGTTGGCAGATTGGCTTACGCTTGAAGATTAACAATTTTTTAAAGATAGACATCTTCTTTAATGCAATAGATGTGACGTTTCGGTGTAGATGCTAATAGTGTTATCAAGCAAATGATACACAACATTATTCACAAGGAGAATATATGCATGAAGATATTTGAGTTTATCTTACCTTCATGTAAAATACTTTAATTTTTTGGTCAATGACGCTTTAACAAGTTTCCGTGTCACCCTTCCCAGGAGGGTGACAACTTAAAAAAAATTTATTACCCGCTGCCACGGTAACCGCCACCCTGTCCGTCGAGAAGCTGTATCGGTAACAGTCGTATGACGTCATGATATAACGCACGCGGTCATGGAGTTTGAAAACCGTTTTATTAGCTGTTTTTGAGTTCACCGTGTGCAGATTTATTTTACCGAAGTTAACTGCATTAATTAAACTATTTTATACATTGAGTCATTTTGCACACTCAACCTAAACATAATCAACCATTTTTATAGCAGTTTTAAGCTTGTCAGAATAAGTTTCACTGATTTTAAAAATCAAGTCGAGAGGCATTTTGTTTCCATGTCATATAGGCGATAGGGAGCTTGTCGCTCTTCAAAATGAAATAAAATGATATTTGGTACATTTAACATGACGGTAAGAAACGTTGTAAACTTCTCCGTCGGGTAATACGGTCTGATGTATATGGTGTACTATAATTGCCATCGCGTGGCGCGTAAAAAGACTACGTCGACAACGACGTCGCATAAAAGAGTAAACGTCGTGTACGAGTAGTGAGTTAGTTTTTAGTTTTACGCCGCACTCCAGCAATATTCAAGCTATATGGCGGCGGTCTGTAAATAATCGAGTCTGAACCAGACAATCCAGTGATCAACAGCATGAACATCGATCTGCGCATTTCGGAACCGATGACACATGTCAACCAAGTCAGCGAGCCTGACCACCCGCTCCCGTTAGTCGCCTCTTACCACAAGCATGGGTTACTGAAGGCACTTTCTAATCCGGACCTTCACGGGTGAAAATGGAGAGAGAAAAAGGGCTGGAGAAGTGATATATAGGTAGATGTAATACTAATCTGTGAATTAAAACGCAATTCAAGATACATGTGTGAGGTTTAAGCTGCTTTTGACGGCCCGAGGTATGCCGGACCGAACAATAGTGTCGGTGATTATGTTTAGAGTGTGGGGAAGAGATCGTTTCATTTTGCAGATTGGTATGCCTTACATACAATGAACAGTGAACTTCTAGGGTGGTATTTGATTGGATATAGGTGTAAAACATTTTCGAGTCGACAGAAATGTATATCGAGAGTCACTGAAGCATTTTTGCGTTTTAAATCCTGTTTCGTTTAACGATTCTTCTTTTAGACGTAACCTTGGTCAGCCACGTTCAGAGGCCGATAACCACTCGATAAAGTCAGACGTCGCCCACGACGTCGCCCGTTATTTTGTAGCCAAAGCCAAAATATATTTTACAAAGCGACGTCGCGCAAGACGTCGTCTTTTTATGCGACGTCCTTTTTTACGCGCCACGCGATGGCAATTATAGGACACCATAGATGTACGCCTTTTGTAGCAGTGTCATCCCTCTCTTCTACCGGCTCGGGTGACACTGGTACAAAACGTACATGAGACCGTATTACCCTCGAGAGAAGCTTACATCTTATAATATACAATTGAAGAGGTTGATGTACTGTGGTGATATTGCGGATAGTTATTGTGATTATAGATGATGGCTATGAAGGTACATTCTACAAGCCACCGGAAAACCAGCTGCAAGCGACGAAGAGTATCCTTCAGGTGTTGTCTACCGCATTCAATGCGAACGGTGTAACTCGTACGTAGTTGAAACGCCCCGCACCATTCGTGAAGTAAAAGAGATTCCAAATCTGACCACACCGAAGCGAATCTGCATCAATCCATCATTTGGAACAACATGAACATCACTGAAGTCAACCTGTGAGACTACAAGACAAGCAAGCGCTGAGAGGCAATCAACATCAAACGACTCGATCCTACATTTTACAATCTACAGCGATCAACGTTATTACAACTCTAAGCTTACCATAATCTAATCAAGGTCAGTCAAGAATAGCCCTTCCCTATTCTTTGTCCATCTGGCTTATTAGCCAGTATATATAATCACAACAACTATGAAATAGCGATGATATCAAATGTGAGCGTATGCTGCCCCACCTGTGGCACCCGCCATAGACATATACAAAGGTTGTCTACTGACAACCTTACAAATACGGAAACGTACGGCACAACTCCAAATAGGGAATTTCATCGTACATAATTTTTGTCGCGGATGCATCAAATTTCAATTGAAGTGTCCTCCACATGTCTGCCGTAAATCCTTTTGAAAGCTTTACTGAGGCCTTGAATGTTTAAGTGTGATCGAAAAACTTCAAGAGTTCACGTTGGCTCTTTGAAACCTTGTTAAAACGAACATGCTCGACTGAAGCTCAAAAGGTGGGAAATGTAACAACCAAAGGCTCTGAATACAGAGAAAGTCCTTCTTTGACTGTATAAAGGATTATGGTTAATCATTGAGGCAGTGGATTGGTGGTACATTTGCTTGACCCAGCAATATATCTCTCTATGTAGAGATTTCTGTATGTAGCTTGGGTATCCAGAACAAAAGAGGCATGGTTATGTCTTCAGGTTTTAGGGCCAAACCGTGATAGCACCGGGGAATGGCAGATTTCTTCCTCCGTTAACATACCGGACTAAATGTGTCATTATATGATATGTCACGTATACCAAGCTGTTTGATCAAACAAGCTCTGCAATGATATTTACATGTTAGGGTTATGGTGTTTGAGGCCTTGTCACTGCGAACAACTACACACTTGTCAAGCCGGTAGAAGACCCTGGATGACAGCTGGCGAGACAGAATCGGTTTACTCCAATACTATTTCCTCTTATCCAGTTTGTGCATTCTACTAATGACAACATTACGATCTGACTTAACCCACTCTGAAAGACATTCTACAGGTTCCTCTTTTGACCCCTTTTTAGCAGATGCTTAGACAGCACCCATAATGATTTTCAGTTGGTAGGCGTCTGTTCCCGATAATTAGGTCCAAATTTGAATAGCTGACATGGGTTGCTGTTGGAGCAATGGCGAGGTCACCCCCGATTATATGCCCTCCAGATCTGGAGCAAAACAATGTCTTGACAGCCGACTGAAGTGGAAATAACGTAGCAAGTTAATAGTAAATAGATATGAAGTTAGACAGTTATCACCTTTGCACTTTGCAACATATGTATTATTTTTCCAGCACACTTCGAGATATTATCCTTTACGACTCATATACGTATCACATTAGACTGATTTGATCATCTGATTTGATCATAGCACCTTGAAATACATCGGTAAACATCACAGGATGCAAGCTGTAAATCAGCGTTAGTACCACTGTCATTGTCGAGCATATTAAATGTTTATCCCTCGTAAAGTGAGATAGGTGAACTATATTCTACAGGAATCTGAGTCTTGGCTATGAAACGGACAATGTTATCGAAGAAAGAAATTGGTAACATGAATAACTGAAAACCTATCTTTCTGACATATACGTTAACACAAACAAAGACAAACTAAGATTTAGATGGTGGTGAACTGTGAAATCTAAAGAACTTGCTTCGTACTTCCCTGGACACTTGGATTGCAGTAGTGGCGATTACTATGGAATCCTCGAAGGGACATTGTCGCGATGTCGCGTGTCGCGTTTTGGTTTATTTTGCCTCACTTTACTTGTTTTTGAGAGGGCGACAATGCGACAGAGCGACAGTGTCCCTTCTCGGATTCTATAGATTACACATACAGGGTATATATTTTGAGGCATCTTCACGCTACCAACGACTACAAACATATCCGGCATAGCCAACCTCGTTCTCTGTATAAGGCATAAAAAAGAAATAAGAACATAAAATATAATAAAGATACATCAGTTAAAAAAATAACTAGAACAACTTTCCTAAAGATGAGAGAATCAGAATCAGTTGTATAAAGAAAAATTGGAAGTTTTCCTTTGCGAAGAATGGTTTAACGTGTGAAAAGACATATGTTCTACTAGTTGGTCAATGTTAAATATACCAGTAAATGCATTTACGCATTACGTGTAGCACAGCAGTAAATAAATATTTAATAATTTAAACGTGCAACAAAACACCATACAAGGTTCCAGATATAACGAAAGAATATGCAGAGGATCTTGGATATTCCTACTGAACGCTAACACAGGAGGCCCTTGTCGGTTTCAAAGAAATATATAGAGAGACTCCTGATGGAATGTAGTATTGTTTAGAAAGTCTAGTAGCATTCAAACATATCACAGAAAAAATATCCAGGATCACATACACCATAGGATAAAATATAGATGTTTCTTAAAGAACTGACGCTAAGCTTATGTACCCGCAATACCAACAGTACCCGCAATACCAATAGTACCCACAATACCAACAGTACCCTCAATACCAACAGTACCCACAATACCAACAGTACCCGCAATACCAATAGTACCAACAATACCAACAGTACCCACAATACCAACAGTACCCACAATACCAACAGTACCCACAATACCAACAGTACCCACAATACCAACAGTACCCTCAATACCAACAGTACCCACAATACCAACAGTACCCACAATACCAACAGTACCCACAATACCAACAGTACCCACAATACCAATAGTACCCGCAATAACAATAGGATGCCATGTCCCTAACACGCTTGTACTGACACAACAGAGAGCTATTGGTATCCACTTGTAGGCCAGGTTTCATTACGCAGCTCTCCAAATTTCACGTATGTTCGCATTTTCTTATTGGTCGTTATTGGTCGTGTCGCTGATGAACAATTTCCACAGAGAGTACTGCTTCTATTACACATGTTAATGGCAGCAGCTGTGCTTCCTGTCGCTCTTACTGGGGCTATTTATACAATGAAAAACTACGATCAATCCATGTCAAAAGGTCACGTCATCACAGACATCCAACATTGTGGTAAGTAAATTAGGTCCTAATTGAGACTTCTTGCATACGATAAACAGGAAACCTGAAGAATCTGTCCGCATCTGAGTGGTGCTGTCAGCCGGTGTGTATTACAACGTCACACATTACACGGTCTGTCACTCAAGGACATGCTGGCACCGCCAGCGGTGATGTCCCAGTGACCACTGTGTGTGTATTTAACCAGGCCCCAGACACAGTCATAATGTAGTACATTGAATTGACATCATTGACAGGGAACGCTCATTGCCCGGCTGGTTTTGTCTGCTATGGTATCGTGAACATTCGCAATTACCAAACACATTAACTACGTCCGTTTTGGGTTCATGTCGTAAGTTCGATGTCTGACAAAACCTCCTTCAGTTACGAAGTTGGAACAAACTTACAATCAATCTGAAAGTGTGCCTTAAACATGTGTATATACCGCCTCCAGCGAGAGCATTTGTTTCACTGTGCGGTATTTCTGTTTTATCAGTCCAGATGGATGTTATAACATGTTCCGTGGCTTCCAAGACATGGGTCGCATAGGCATGCTGTGTGTACGGGTGGAGAGAGTTCAGGGGGTCGTCTGTTGCTTTTATAGACATCTGATGACATTTTTGTACGTGGGCAGTATGTTGATTTGGTCGTTATGTCAACTATTTCTTGGGTAAGCCTTGGGGTAGATCCCCACCCCTGAAATTACTAATGTAGCACTTTGGAAGTTTGAAAGAACAGAGACATTCATGTCAGCTGTGGAGAACACTGTGTTGCCATCACGGTTATCTTATCTTAATTCAATGCTGACCTTGACATTTACGTAACTGTGTCACTTGACATACTTATCTAGCAGATGTGGTTGTCTTGATTCTCACTTCTCCAGAACATCGCCGTGCAGTTAACACGAACTTCTTTGGTAGCCACTATAATCTACTTTGTCCAAACCACAGCCAAAGTTAGCAGATGGGTGAAGATCATGGGACCTTTCATTGTAAAAGAGACCATGCGAGTGACAGATTGGACACATTCGAGATTATTACAGCCCTACTGTTTGACAAAGTAAAATTTCTTACAATTTGTCTGATTACTAACTCTTAAGCCTTTGGGTTACCTGTAACTGAACTAATTCTCAAATAACGACAGTGAGCATTGCTACTGTTTACACATACGTTAGCGGTGACATTTTCCTGAGTCTGATAATTGATTTCCTACTCACTACACACAAATGCCTTCAAGTGCATATAGATAATAACTGTCGATCGTTTAACTATACCTGACACTGCTTGTAGTTCTCTTGCACTGATGATGAGTGGCCTTAAAAGGTCATTCGTGACATTTCTGTGCTTACATATTACAGAAAACCGTCTCATGCTATCTTAATTACAAACATATTGCTCATTTTCGAGATTACGTGTGGTATTCTATGTATACCAGGACGTGTCACATTAGAGTGGAAGGAAATGACATTTGCACAATAGTTGACGACACGTTGTGCAGCAGTTTTCTCTTTAAGAGCTCGTTACTTCGTGATGTATTGAATAGATCTACTGGTTTTCTTCCTATATAGTCATATTATATTTAAACATCACGTACAACGTGACGTACTGACATATAGCTAGAGAGAAATATCGACATGTTTATTCGATTCCCAAAGTTGAAATCAGCAACAATATGATCACGCAATATGTTGCCACATGATCATAAAACACAACCATACGTTTTATACGAATCGTGACAAGACATGTTTTCCCAAATCTCATTTAACTTATTTAAGCATTGTACTGAAATTCCTAGACGCAGTTGAAAGAAAAGCAGTCAAGTTAATGACAAGTGTAACTTGTAGCTGTATTGGAGCGTTTTACTCAGGAATGCCTCAGGAATATCACATCTGAATCTGCACTACACGTTCAAAGCTGTAAAGGTATGAAGAATTTCATATTACTGGTTTCTTTTCTGGACTTTCTTTTCATAGAGTTGGTTGATAATATAAGCTATACACTTTCGGTAACGTTACGACGTTATACGTCAGAGCACGTCAGAGATGTGATGCTCCCCCCATACCATAACGCCTACCACCAAACTGAACAACGCACGCGTCACCATACCGTTCACCTCGCCGTCTGTACACCCTTGCCTGTCTAGATGAAATCTCAGCTCGTCAGTAAACAAAACACCATCCCAATCTTGTCTCCTGTACCGTAGGTACTGTCTGCACCCAGGCAAGTCGTGCCTGTCGGTGACGGTGGAGTGTAATTGGACGTGGGGCCGAATGTTGTGCTACCTCAGTCTGTTCCATACAGTCCTGGAACTGATTAGACGTAAGCCAGGAATGGTCCGAGTAGTCAAACTGTCATTTGATGGGTAAGCCGAATGTGGTTGTCTGGTTGACTTGACGTCACGCGTGGACAGCCGGTCCAAGGCAAATCTCTCGTGTTCCCATTGTGTTTAAAACGTCTCCATAGAGATGAGATCGTGTTTCGATGGACACCAAGATGTCTGGCCACTTCATTTTGGGCCATTCCAGTCTCCGGCATACTCAGAATGCGGAGACGCTGATTATCTATAGGTTTAGGTTGAAAGTAACGTATTTTGCACAACATTCAGAGGCACAATCAACCGTTTTTCAGTTTTCAATATCAGGCTTGTGAACTTCAGGTGTAGAAAAAGCATGCAAAAAGTGAGTAAGTTCATTGTGCTCAAACAGCACGTGCCACGCGCGATACGTAACATCAAATTTCATGCAAAGTGGTTTGCTACATGTTTATTAAGGGTTATTTTTGTACCTTTTCAAATAACTGTTATTTTATGCAATTTTATGTTATGCACAGTTACTTTTTCCCGTTAGTATATGTATAGATTTGGGGACTCACCATGAGTTACAACAGATTTGCAATACATTATCTATGATATTACGTTTATCATGCTGGACTGATATTTCCAGAGCATGTCGTTTACTTTCACCATGTTGGTGGAACCTCACTTTGATGTACATAATATAATCCTGACTCTTTCAGTTCAGATTTGTCGACGGTAGATGGCAGAGGTAGAGTCCACATATTTGAAATATATATTTGTAGTCATCCTTACTTCGTTAAGTTCTTCAGTGGTTGCTATTACATCTTGGCGTATGTGGACTCATCCAGAGTTATAGTACCTCTCCAATACCCTGTCAGACTCTGATCCAGTGGCCAGGGACTGTGACCAGGGTAACGGCGTCTCCTTCCTGACCGCGTCAACGCGTTGGGCGTTGCTCATATTATCAACCTCTGAGTTGTGCAACCCACACGTCATCATGTACAGACCGCTCTGATAAATCTGGAATGTTTACTGACTAGTCGAGCAGTGAATCATGCTCCCTCACTACCTCACTGACGCTGAAATAGGGTGCCTATTGTGTAGGGATATAGAAGTCTGAAAGATCGATAGCGTTCAGGAGGAATTGACAGATCAGAAGTAAGCTTTGTAGAATGTGATTGGTTTTTTTCATGAAATGGAGAGATTTTTAGAGCATGTCAACGAATAGGTTTTATTACCATGGTACAGTGCAAGACCATATTACAGCTTTGATCTGACAGTTTAACGTGTTGAGATATCAGTGAATACCAATCAATTTCAACTGAATGTGAAAGGTGAAGATGAAACACGACTCTAAATAAATAACCGTGCAAATAACGGTTTGTAGCTTCATTTCTAATAAAACAAAATACAACCAAAAAATGCGCTATGTATCGCAGGCCGTTCGCGTGCTTCAAGAAAACAACTGCATAATATTGACCTAGATGTTGATAAGATTGTCCAGTTTACTTATTCAGATGTGACCATTGAACGTTAGATTAAACTGTAGGTCCTGTTTAATGTGATAGGTATGTTGTATTCCTGTAGATTATTCAGAAGCATGTGATATTTGTATGTGTGTATAGCAATGAATCTCGTACTACTGCTGAATGGCGAGAAAACTATGAGCAACTAGTGAATGACTGGAGATTTAGCTCTTGGAAGAACTACTCCACCGCCATCCATGGTTTACCGGAGTATCTCGCTTAGACTTCCGGGAGACGAACAGTGTCGCTAACTCAGATATAAGGGTTAAGACGTGTTTCTAGTTCAGACATGCAGGACTTGAATAGAAGTTCTAGCTCAGACAATCTGGATGTTTGCTGTGTTTCAGTAAGTTACGCGGTGAGGTATTGTCATAACACACACGTTCGCAGGAAGCACTGAGGTTTAATTCAAATTACACTAACGAAAACATGGAGAAGTAGGTAGACAGTGGTTGAATCTAATTAGAGCGTGGACAGGCGCAGCGGGTGGATCCTAGTTTAGCGTGGACAGACGGGAGTAGGCAGTTGGTGGATCCTAGTTGAGCATGGACAGACGTGGGTAGGCAGTGCGTGAATCCTAGTTGAGCGTGGACAGACGTGGGTAGGCTGTGCGTGGATCCTAGTTGAGCGTGGACAGACGTGGGTAGGCAGTGCGTGAATCCTAGTTGAGCGTGGACAGACGTGGGTAGGCTGTGCGTGGATCCTAGTTGAGCGTGGACAGACGTGAGTAGGCAGTGGATGAATCCTAGTTGAGCATGGACAGACGTGGGTAGGCAGTGAGTGGATCCTAGTTGAGCGTGGACAGACGTGGGTAGGCAGTGAGTGAATCCTAGTTGAGCATGGACAGACGTGGGTAGGCAGTGAGTGGATACTAGTTGAGCGTGGACAGACGTGGGTAGGCAGTTGAAGAAATTCTAGTTGAGCGTGGACAGACGTGGGTAGGCAGTGAGTGAATCCTAGTTTAGCGGGGACAGACGTGGGTAGGCAGTGCGTGAATCCTAGTTGAGCGTGGACAGACAGGAGAAGGCAGTTGGTGGATCCTAGTTGAGCATGGACAGACGTGGGTAGGCAGTGCGTGGATCCTAGTTTAGCGTGGACAGACGTGAGTAGGCAGTGAGTGAATCCTAGTTGAGCGTGGACAGACTTGGGTAGGCAGTGCGTGGATCCTAGTTGAGCGTGGACAGACGTGAGTAGGCAGTGGATGAATCCTAGTTGAGCGTGGACAGACGTGGGTAGGCAGTGAGTGAATCCTAGTTGAGCATGGACAGACAGGAGTAGGCAGTTGGTGGATCATAGTTGAGCATGGACAGACGTCGGTAGGCAGTGGGTGAATCCTGGTTGAGCGTTGACAGACTTGGGTAGGCAGTGGATGAATTCTACTTAAGCGTGGACAGACGTGAGTAGGCAGTGGGTGGATCCTATTTGAATGTGGGCAGACATGGCTAGGCAGTGAGTGAATACTAGTTGAACGTGGACAGACGTGGGTAGGCAGTGAGTGAATCCTAGTTGAACGTGGACATACGTGGGTATGCAATGGATGCATTCTAGTTGAGCGTGGGCAGACGTGGGTAGGCAGTAAATGAATCTTAGTTGAGCGAGGACAGACGTGGAAAGGCAGTGAGTGGATCCTACTTGAGCGTGGACAGACGTGGGTAGGCAGTGGATGAATCCTAGTTAAGCGTGGACAGACGTTGGTAGGCAGTGGGTGGATCCTATTTGAATGTGGGCAGACGTGGGTAGGCAGTGAGTGAATACTAGTTGAGCGTGGACAGACGTGGGTAGGCAGTGGATGAATCCTAGTTGAACGTGCACAGACAGACGTTGGTAGACAGTGGGTGGATCCGAGTTGAGCGTTGGCAGAAGTGTATAGTCAGTGGATGAATCCTAGTTGAGCATGGACAGACGTGGGTAGGCAGTGGGTGAATTCTAGTTGAGCATGGACAGACGTGGGTAGGCAGTTGACGAATCTAATTGGAGCGTGGACAGGCGGAAGTAGGCAGTGGATGAATTCTAGTTGAGCGTGGACAGACGTGGGTAGGCAGTGAGTGAATCCTAGTTGAGCGTGGACAGACGTGGGTAGGCAGTGGATGAATCCTAGTTGATCGTGGACAGACGTGGGTAGGCAGTGGATGAATCCTAGTTGAGCGTGGACAGACGTGGGTAAGTAGTGGATGAATCCATACGAAGGGTAGGCAGAGTGGAGTGGGTAATTCATGAATCCTGGTTCATAGAACACAGAAGAGGGTACCACGTAACCGTTACTAACAATGAGTCAGTGTTTGCATGTCTTATGAACAGGAACACTAATATTTGCCCATACTCATTGCACGCCCGATAAGCATTCACTCCTATGAACAAACACACCCAATACAACCAATCCGTTCACCCTTTACGTACCATGAATAAATTATGAGATGCCCACTAAACTTGACACGCCCACTAAAAAGTCACTAACAATGACATTACCCCCGAACAGTCACTCGCACCTAATAAGACTTGACATTACCACTGTACAGTCTCTCAGAACGAGATAATCATTCCCAGCCCCATACGCAGTTCACATTAATACAATATTCATACCATTTCTGCCACAATTATCAACTCAATTCTGCTCTTTTCACGCTGACACGCAACATAACCTTGTCCAGCGAAATCATAGGCTACCTAGCTGAACAGTCATGCGCACTGAAATAGTTATGAATTACCTTTCAACTAGTCAGTCAATAAATATCAGAGAGCACATACCCACTAAACAGTTGCTATCTGTAAATAGTCATCACTGACCCACGGAACAGTTACTCTCTGTAAAATAGTCATCACCGGCCCACAGAACAGTTATTCTCTGTAGAATAGTCATCACTGACCCACAGAACAGTTACTCTCTGTAAAATAGTCATCACCGCCCCACAGAACAGTTATTCTCTGTAGAATAATCATCACTGACAGACAGAACAGTTACTCTCTGTAAAATAGTCATCACTGACCCACAGAACAGTTACTCTCTGTAAAATAGTCATCACCGCCCCATAGAACAGTTATTCTCTGTAGAATAGTCATCACTGACCCTCTGAACAGTTACTCTCTGTAGAATAGTCATCACTGACTCACAGAACAGTTACTCTCTGTAAAATTGTCATCACCGCACCACAGAACAGTTATTCTCTGTAGAATAGTCATCACCGTCCCACAGAACAGTTATTCTCTGTAGAATAGTCTTCACTGACCCACAGAACAGTTATTCTCTGTAGAATAGTCATCACTGACTCACAGAACAGTTTCTCTCTGTAAAATAGTCATCACCGCCCCACAGAACAGTTACTCTCTGTAGAATAATCATCACTGACAGACAGAAGAGTTACTCTCTGTACAATAGTCATCACCGCTCCACAGAACAGTTACTCTCTGTAGAATAATCATCACTGACAGACAGAACAGTTACTCTCTGTACAATAGTCATCACCGGCCCACAGAACAGTTACCCTCTGTAAAATAGTCATCACCGGCCCACAGAACAGTTATTCTCTGTAGAATAGTCATCACCGCCCCACAGAACAGTTATTCTCTGTAGAATAGTCATCACCGTCCCACAGAACAGTTACTCGCTGTAGAATAGTCATCACCGGCCCACAGAACAGTTATTCTCTGTAGAATAGTCATCACTGACTCATAGAACAGTTACTCTCTGTAGAATAGTCATCACCGGCCAACAGAACACTTGCTCTCTGTAGAATAATCATCACTGACAGACAGAACAGTTACTCTCTGTACAATAGTCATCACCGCCCCACAGAACAGTTACTCTCTGTAAAATAGTCATCATCGGCCAACAGAACAGTTACACTCTATAGAATAATTATCACTGACAGACAGAACAGTTACTCTCTGTACAATAGTCATCACGGGCCCACAGAACAGTTACTCTCTGTAAAATAGTCATCACCGGCCCGCAGAGCAGTTACTCTCTGTAGAATAGTCATCACTGACTCATAGAACAGTTACTCTCTGTAGAATAGTCATCATCGGCCAACAGAACAGTTACACTCTATAGAATATTTATCACTGACAGACAGAACAGTTACTCTCTGTACAATAGTCATCACGGGCCCACAGAACAGTTACTCTCTGTACAATAGTCATCACTGACCCACAGAACAGTTACTCTCTGTAGAATAGTCATCACCGCCCCACAGAACAGTTACTCTCTGTGAAATAGTCATCACCGTCCCACAGAACAGTTACTCTCTGTAAAATCGTCATCACCGGCCCACAGAACAGTTACTCTCTGTAGAATAATCATCACTGACAGACAGAAGAGTTACTCTCTGTAGAATAGTCATCACCGCCCCACAGAACAGTTACTCTCTGTAAAATAGTCATCACGGGCCCACAGAACAGTTACTCTCTGTAGAATAGTCATCACCGCTCCACAGAACAGTTACTCTCTGTAGAATAATCATCACTGACAGACAGAATCTTTACTCTCTATACAATAGTCATCACGGGCCCACAGAACAGTTACTCTCTGTAAAATAGTCATCACCGGCCCACAGAACAGTTATTCTCTGTAGAATAGTCATCACCGCCCCACAGAACAGTTATTCTATCTAGAATAGTCATCACCGCCCCACAGAACAGTTACTCTCTGTAAAATAGTCATCACCGGCCCACAGAACAGTTACTCGCTGTAGAATAGTCATCACCGGCCCACAGAACAGTTATTCTCTGTAGAATAGTCATCACTGACTCATAGAACAGTTACTCTCTGTAGAATAGTCATCACCGGCCAACAGAACACTTGCTCTCTGTAGAATAATCATCACTGACAGACAGAACAGTTACTCTCTGTACAATAGTCATCACCGCCCCACAGAACAGTTACTCTCTGTAAAATAGTCATCATCGGCCCACAGAACAGTTACACTCTGTAGAATAATTATCACTGACAGACAGAACAGTTACTCTCTGTACAATAGTCATCACGGGCCCACAGAACAGTTACTCTCTGTAAAAAAGTCATCACCGCCCCGCAGAACAGTTACTCTCTGTAGAATAGTCATCACTGACAGACAGAACAGTTACTCTCTGTACAATAGTCATCACCGCCCCACAGAACAGTTACTCTCTGTGAAATAGTCATCACCGTCCCACAGAACAGTTACTCTCTGTAAAATCGTCATCACCGCACCACAGAACAGTTACTCTCTGTAGAATAATCATCACTGACAGACAGAACAGTTACTCTCTGTAGAATAGTCATCACCGCCCCACAGAACAGTTACTCTCTGTAGAATAGTCATCACTGACTCACAGAACAGTTACTCTCTGTAAAATAGTCATCACCGCCCCACAGAACAGTTACTCTCTGTAGAATAGTCATCACTGACCCACAGAACAGTTACTCTCTGTAGAATAGTCATCACTGTAAAATAGTCATCACCGGCCCACAGAACAGTTATTCTCTGTAGAATAGTCATCACCGCCCCACAGAACAGTTATTCTATCTAGAATAGTCATCACCGCCCCACAGAACAGTTACTCTCTGTAAAATAGTCATCACGGGCCCACAGAACAGTTACTCGCTGTAGAATAGTCATCACCGGCCCACAGAACAGTTATTCTATCTAGAATAGTCATCACTGACTCATAGAACAGTTACTCTCTGTAGAATAGTCATCACCGGCCAACAGAACAGTTACTCTCTGTAGAATAATCATCACTGACAGACAGAACAGTTACTCTCTGTACAATAGTCATCACCGCCCCACAGAACAGTTACTCTCTGTAAAATAGTCATCATCGGCCCACAGAACAGTTACACTCTGTAGAATAATTATCACTGACAGGCAGAACAGTTACTCTCTGTACAATAGTCATCACGGGCCCACAGAACAGTTACTCTCTGTAAAATAGTCATCACCGCCCCGCAGAACAGTTACTCTCTGTAGAATAGTCATCACTGACAGACAGAACAGTTACTCTCTGTACAATAGTCATCACCGCCCCACAGAACAGTTACTCTCTGTGAAATAGTCATCACCGTCCCACAGAACAGTTACTCTCTGTAAAATCGTCATCACCGCACCACAGAACAGTTACTCTCTGTAGAATAATCATCACTGACAGACAGAACAGTTACTCTCTGTAGAATAGTCATCACCGCCCCACAGAACAGTTACTCTCTGTAGAATAGTCATCACTGACTCACAGAACAGTTACTCTCTGTAAAATAGTCATCACCGCCCCACAGAACAGTTACTCTCTGTAGAATAGTCATCACTGACCCACAGAACAGTTACTCTCTGTAGAATAGTCATCACCGCACCACAGAACAGTTACTCTCTGTAGAATAATCATCACTGACAGACAGAACAGTTACTCTCTGTAGAATAGTCATCACTGACTCACAGAACAGTTACTCTCTGTAAAATAGTCATCACCGCCCCACAGAACAGTTACTCTCTGTAGAATAGTCATCACTGACCCACAGAACAGTTACTCTCTGTAGAATAGTCATCACCAGATATGTGTATTTTGTCGAGTATTATTCGAGCTATACTCGATTTTATGAGCCGTATACCTATCACAAAACAAATCTGATGTATTGTACTCAAGTATAGGATTACAACGAATTATAGCACTGTGAAATACCACGCTAAACCACGCTGTAATCTGAAACTCTACCATAGTAAAGCTATCATCAAACATAATTAACTTTTTCTTCCATTGTAAATGTCGTGAACGGGTGAACCCATATTCAACATGAACCAGACTCTGGGAATAAAAAATGGAATTAAAGAAGAAAACTGGTCATTGAAATTATTGAAAACTAATCTTACTGACATATAACAGGCGCAAACAAACACGACCAAAGATCTGGAGGAAACCATCAGAAGTTTCAGAAATGACTTGAACCCAAACCTGGAATTGCAGTATTGGGTGTTTTACAAAGAGATCGGTTATAAACACAAGGAAAAGCGTATCGTAACACCCCATATTCTTCAAAGTATCACTATGTAACCATTAACCATAACAAAGGGACTTACCCAAACCGCAAGGAAAATCAGTACCTGGATAGACTGGCCCTCAGGGAATACTTAAATATGAACGTCAAAGAACGTAAAACTGTACTTTATTTTGAATACACAATGCCATATAGAATAGTGGTCAAATTTAACAAATGTTATATTGGGGATTGCACTTTCTCAGTAAAGTACAAATTGTAGTCCCATCTGGGATTCGAACCCCCACCCTCAGAGCCAGGCATCTAATCGCCAGCACACAAGCGTCATCCACTTAACCAACTCAGCCAACGCTGCTTCCACGAAAATGGAAGTCGGACAATTGGTAGTCTAGACTACGGACTTTGTGTACCCCTCTGATCTGAGTGTAAATTGGCACTTTATTTATCCAAGCAAATCTTGATAAAAGGACAAGTCTTGAAGAGATGACAACTGTCATAGGACAGTTGCGGCCATCGTCAGTATTCCGGCAATCAACCCTCAAGAAATCACATAAGGATAAACAAATAAAAAACGAGCACAATGTCAGTATCTGGTGTAACCTCCACCAACTGCAGTAACGACTCCGACCCTCCTGAACATATTAGACGTTGAATTTGACGTTGATGTATTGGGTTCTATTCTTGATGGAGGGTTTGTTCCAGTACATCAAGATCTTGTTCTGGAAGACCTTTCTGGCGTATTCTTCGACCAATAATGTCCTAAACATGTTCTGTGGGATTGAGATTGAGACCAAGGTGGAGTAACTACTGCCTCCTGACGTAAGAAATCGCCAACGGCATGTGCACGGTGTAATTTGGAGAATATATCCTCATTATATGTCGACATGAATGCTGACGGTCATTAACGTAATTAGTATGCGGATTTTTTCCTGGCCAGCTGGCTGCAACAGCTCTTGCAACAGCCCTCAATGACATACCAGCATTCTGTATACCAATAACTTGCCATATTTGATCAGTTGTCATTTGAAAAGGCCTCATATTTGCTTATCAACGAAGGAACGAATTGATCTTCCAAGTTAACGAGCTGTAAGAACAATTAACTGAAACTTGATTAATAATGAGTACGCATTTTGCATGTCAAGGGTCAAAATGATCATAGAAGCAAACATAATTATTACATGACTATATATGGCTATATAGAGGTTAAAATAATAGCTGCTCGCTGGCTTGGTTGACACATGTCATTGGTTCCCAATTGTGCAGATCGTTGCTCGTGCTGTTGATCACTGGATTGTGTGGTCAAGACTCGATTATTTACAGACCGCCGCCATATAGCTGGAATATTGCTGAGTGTGGCGTAAAACTAAACTCACTCACTCACTTAAAATAATAGCTGTAAAATATACTCCGCAACCACATAATCTACAATAGCTAGATCGTAAATATACATGGACTCACAAACAGAACTTGCGTATAATAATATAAAGGCCTCTTCGTCTTGGCAATAACTATAAAAGTTCAATTGAAGTACAGTAGGATTAAATCAATTTTCTTCCTTGCATACATCGCAAACTCTGAATATAAAACAAAGAGATGGATCAGCTGAAAACAATAAACCTGTTTTCCAAAACACAACAGAATCCCAAGCAATTAGGAAGGCTTTATTTCAAGATGTGAAAACAATCCTGAAGGTTATGATATTTCTACAGCATTAAATATTTCAGTAAACGCATTTACAAAATGATAACAGGCAGTAAGTCTTCGCTCCACTACAAAATACATTGTCACATATATAACAAACATATAATGGCGGCTCTTGGCATTCTCGCGTTGAAAGTCCTGAAGTATTGCTGGAAACCGTCTGCCATTCTCCAGTCCACGTATACGGTAGAAACCTGATAAGTAAAATTTCAAGGGACTCGTTTACTTGTTTACTTATCAGGTATTTTACTTATCCAAACTCATCAAAACCTGCAAATGACAACCATATGCATGTATATATATACATATGTAACAATGAACAACTTATCAGGGCTGGCCTCCAGTTGTCAGTGTATTGTCAACTGCATGACGCCAGCGAGCTGTAAGTAGGATGTTTGTTTAACTGGAGACTGACACGTGCCCCTCATGTCGGATTATGTGGTGATCGCTAATTAAGTTATCCAGTCTCTTCTTAAGTAATTTACTTACAGGGACTGTGAGAAGACTTTTAGTTAAGCGGTATTGTTTACTTATCCGAGTTTAGTTAACCGGACTTTAATAGTGATAATTAATGAAGAAATTTGTAGTTAGATTCACGCCAGTGCTTAGTAACTTTTATGAAATGTAGACACATTAAAATATCTCACTGAAAGAAACCCTACTCACAGCTGATATAAATACAAATGTTTCTTATTGTCGGAAGCGTATGGCATAAGCTCCAGCCGTGGTCAACGGGCAACATGTCCTAAACACGTTGCTGAGGGAAACACAAATATCATCATTTCAGGTAGATGCATAATGTGAAAATATTTTATCAGGGTGTTCATTTTTCAGCAAAGGACTCCAAACAAGGAACGAACTGAAAGTGCCTCTGGCAGTTTAGTAAGTGAAATGTATTGAATGCATTGTCACTTGATTGGATTATGTCTTAAGACAGCTAGTTAACAGTAGATCGTCACTGGAGACTCATTAGATGACAGGAGCGGTAGGGTAGCCTAGTGGTTAAGACGTTCGCTCTTCACTCTGAAGAATTCGGGTTCGATTTCCCACTCATTAGATGACAGGGCACTGACATAGCAGTGGACTATTGAGATCTATTCCTATGTAACGTTTCAAAACGCGATTTCCAGATTTCAACGTATATTCTCAATTCCAACTTAACGTGTCTCTGATGGTGTCTCTGTAGAATCAATTAACACAGGAAACACTGGGAACAGCGTGCGGCTACTATACATGTAAAGGGCAGGAGTAGTTGGTCCTGTCGCCCTTACTGAGGCTATTTATACAGTCCATGTCAAAAGTCATCACCAGAGAACCGATATCGTGGTAAGTAGATTAGATGCTGATTGAGACTAAACAGGAAACCTGAAGCATCTGTCAGCCGGTGTGTATTACAACGTCACACATTACACGGTCTGTCGCTCAAGGACATGCTGGCACCGCCAGCGGTGATGTCTCAGTGACCACTGTGTGTGTGTGTTTAACCAGGCCCCAGACACAGTCATACTGTAGTACACTGTACTGACATCATTGACAGGGAACGTTTAATGCCCGGCTGGTTATGATTGCTGCGGTGTCATGCACATTCCCAAATACCTTAATTATTTGTTTTGGTATCATTTCAAATGTTCAATGTGTGACAAAATTCCTTCAGTTACGAAATGAATACGGTTAGTCACAAAGTGCCTGCAACAAGAAGGTGTATAAGTGCATAATAAAAGCCGGGTCTCCAATGTTCGACACAGATATCTGAAACCGAACCGTCGAACTGCTCTGAACAGGTCTGAAAGGGAGGCACCTCCTACTGGTCCCGGAACGTCTATGTACTTGAGAATGATGGGAGAATGAACAGAAATTCACAAATGAAATATAAACAGCCTTTTCCCAAGCATGTACACCCAGCGCCATAGCTGTATCAGTTAAATATGTAATTACTTATGCCCATATAGGCGTCACAATGGAAAACGCCCTCTTTCTTCGCCAATAGGCTTCAACAAACAGACCCTTCAATACACTTCCTTGAACGTTGAAGTAGGTTGTTCTGTCACTAGCATGAGAAATTAGGGTATATTAAGGGGGAGATGAAAATTATATGAATCGAGACAAACATGTTTCTCTAAAGCACATTTGCTATTTCCGCTTTTTTTCTGATTTTTGTTAACGCAGCGTGTACAGGAATCAGCTGCATGTTAATTTATCTCACAACGTGTATCTATGTTCAGCAGGGGATATTAAGTGACCCCGGTAACCTTTCAGATTTCAGCAGTTGTACTCACGTATTATTGCAAAGCACGCAGGCCTGCCATGGCATGGCATGTTCTCTCCAGGATACCTTGCCACACCTTCTTATAAGTCATATCAACCACACTTACCGTATTATTTATTTCCAGTACAATAATCACAACGCAATCCTCCACACATACATGTCCACACATACATGTCCACACATACATGTCCACACATACATGTCATTCACCGCATCGTCTGAGGGTATCTAATGTATGAGGACAACCTCATTATGTCACAAAGTGATGTTATTCCTGGACATAGATGACCTTTGTGCAACAGTGGACGACACGTTGTGCAGCAGCTTTACTCTTTAAGAGGTCGTTACTTCATGATCTATTGAATAGATTCACTCTTTTTCTTGCTAATATAGTCATAATGTATTTAAAACATCACGTACAACGTAACATACAGACACATGGCAGGAGAGCAATATCGACCTGTAATTCGATTCCCAAAGTTGAAATCAGCAACAATTTGATTACAACATATACTGGTTGATGATAACGATGTTAACAATGGCACCAATGTGTACAAATATTGGGTAGGCATACTGTGCTCTCGATATGAAGACCATTTGCTTGTGTTGTGTGTATCAACTGACAGCAGATGTACTTGTGTTGCACTGGTGGATTGTGCCCAGGAGGGTATTACTTTATTGCAAGATACTTGATGGTACCGCACTTATAACTCGCAACCCTGTATTTCTCCAATATATATAACATGGTGCTCATGGTGGATATTCTGTTCCACTTTGTGGTAGCTTTACAATCAATAGGGCAATTATTTTTAAGAAAGGCACTTCAATCATTATTAGATGATGGATATTTAACATAAAGTTTGGTCTATTCCTTTTGGGGTGATATCATTTGGCAACCAGGTTCATTGTACATGGATTTAGAATATACGTATTTCATTCAAAACATGAATTTCATTTAACGAATTTCGTGCAAACATGCCAATTTCTTGAAAGCGTTTTTCATGATGCGCACGTGAAGGGGGATGAAGACATCATTGTGGCACGAGTTCACGATTTAGCACATTATAAACACATAGCGACAGAAAAATATCGCTGATGAAAGACGTCGATCTGGTCGACCAAGGACGATAACTGGTGAACAAGACTTTTTTTGGGCGCACAACGATCGTTGTAGGGATGGCTCAGTATTGGTGTGGGGTGGAATCACTGTGACTGGAGGAACACCTGTCCATGTGTCGCAGGGTAGTACTACCATGACTACATATTGGAGGCAAACGTGGTGCTGACATGGACTTTGTTTCAGGCTGACAAGGTAAGAACAAACAGGGTTCGTATTACATGAGAACACAATCACCTTTCCATTGCTAGCAACCAGTTCAGACTTGTCACACACCACACATGCCTGGGATATCCTTGGACGACATCACCGAAAACACTCTCAGTAGACTTGACCTTGACTGGACGAAAATGATGGAATGAACCAAGCTGACATTGGACATTTGCTTAGGATTATACCTCGTCGAATCAGGGATTGTCTTGAGAATATAGACAAACTCACGCTATATAAAGGTGTTTGATTTTTCATTGTACATATATACTCTGAAAAAAGCAGGGGAACATCATTTTTAATTTACGATCTACGAGATACATCGGAGTCAATCAATGTTGATAAAATAATAATGAATGTTTCGAGAGTGCATCACTACTTGCACTTCCTTATGACCATAGTTGTTTGTACTGTAATCGCTCTTGGTAATTGGTGTATGAAATTTGCATGTGTACGATTTTCTTTTTCAAACAAAACAAATGGATAGACAACTGTATAATGCAAGATGATTGTCAAAATTAAAGGCCTACAGTGATATATCGACCTTCTTGAAAACGCCAAAATCAAGAATGACACCCCATGCACGAATATGGGGCTACTGCGTTGTGCTTGTACATCCCATCCATGTGTATAGGGGTGGTGATAAAGAGAAATGGTAGTGCATTCATAAGATGTCTGTCTTTGAAAAGTTTATGAACGCTTATACTTCCTATCTAAATTGAAAACTCAGGTTCCCCTAATCTTTGTTACGAATATGCATGGTTCATACACAGTAGGGCGATTTGGCCACTCATCTAAGGCAATTTATGGTCATCCGTTCAACTAATGCAAATCTCAGTCTGATGTCCAAGTTACAATGTTAATTGTTTCATCTCATGAACGATATATGACAATGGTTATTTCACCTTTTCATTTTATATACCCTTCTTTTTTATCACTTTATTTCTTTTTGGTCATACACGATTAATAGGTCGGCATACTTGTAGTATATAAAGCAAGTCAAATTACAGTCATTATCTACGTAAATAGATTGTGACAAGACGACCAAACTGAAACAAAAGTGTCGTATTTGAAGTGAGTGTAGGCACTAAATTTATGTAATTGATAATTCAATATTGGTTTCAAACCAGCCAGAGGAGGTACAATGTTTGCTACTTTTCTGGAATATATGTATTCTTTAGTTGATATGAAAATAAAATTATGTACATCATTTCTTCTCCCTTTGAATCCGAGAATAATGGTTTCTGCGTTTAATTTCTAATGGGTGTCGGTTTTATTTTTAATCCATTCTAGTAGATCTTGCCACATCTTTTGGACATATTTGCATTCATATAGAAGATGAATAATCGATTCTATTTCAAAATCATAAAATGCACAAAGTAGTGATTCTATTAGTTTGTATTTGTATAAATCTTTATTTGTTGTGAGGATTCTACAGAGAAAACGGTATTGAAGCCATCTGTGCTTAGCACTATAAGATGCTCGAAATGGAATAAAATTATGTGTTTTCCATAGATTAAGGTGTGATGTTCAATTCCCTATCCCATTTACTTTGATAGAGCAGTTTTTGGTTTATAACCTCTTGTGAAAAAGCCGGTTGTAAAATATGCTACATCCTTTCTTAGCTTAAATGGTATTTCCAAATTTGGAGGAATGAAAGGTAAATCTTTCGGAATATTAATTTTGAACGAACCCTGTTTTGAATATGTTCTCAATGAAGATAATAATCCTGTATTTACAAGGAAATTTGTTTTAACCCTATATGGTTTTACGAGTTCTTTATAAGAAAGAAAAGCATTGTCATCTTCTAGGAAGTCATTTGTAAATTTTACATTTGATTGTAGGTAATGGTTATACACCGCAGTTTTCTCCCTATTGTTATCTTATCATTTGCCCACATGTACTGTCTGCTGAGATGGTCATTTTCATATTTGCTTTGTCCTTGTAATTCAGACCAAGCTTCAAATACGTCATAAAAAATGGGCTGATGAGTTTGGGAACATAATGTGTCCTCAGATACAATGGTCCCATTTCTATGGGGTTTAGTTTGCTCACTGTTTGTGGAGTATATAAAAAAATTATTTAATTTTAAGTCATGTACGAATTCTCTTCTGACCCATGATATTTTGTGGGACTTAATTGTTTCATGTACAGCTGGTTCTTTTAGACCACCTTCTTGGTATGTTTTGTTATCCGACATCGTTTTATTGTATCAGGTTTACCTTTCCAAATAAAGTCGAAACATTTCTTTTGAAGATTCACTATTGTTTCTAATTTAAGGTTTGCTAGCGAGGTGAAAACATAATTAAGTGTTGGTATAATCAAACTCTTTAAAATAGTTATTAAAGTGTAAGGTCTCTCAGACTCCACATTTTCATCACTTTGTCATTTTTTTAGTTTATCTTTATAATTCCTTTTCAACATTACCCTACGTTTTGAATATTTCTGAAAACGTGGTCAATGGAACTACACAATGATGATTTTCTTTTTCATTCATATCTCATATATCATGTTGACTGATATTTCCAGAGCATTTAATTTAGTTTACTTTCACCATGTTGGTTGAACATCACTTTGATGTACATACATTGTAGTATAATCATGAGTCTTTCAATTCAGATTTGAAGACAGGAGGAAAAGAAAGCAGAATGCGTGGGTTAACTTTCTTTAATTGAAAACACACATATATATATATATATATATATATATATATATATATATATATATATATATATATATATTAAATATATAAATATATATATTTGTTGGCATCCTTAATTCGCGATTTTCTTTAGTCGTTCACCTAGAACTACATTAGATCTCCTATACCCTTCTGCTTGTCATCACAAACGCCATTGGTCAGTTGCTGTGATCAGGTAAACTGTGTCTCATCACAGACCGAACTCGCTTGGCGTTGCTCATAATATCGACCATTGATTTGTACGACCCACTCTCCATCATGTACATACGGTGGGGTAGCCCAGTGGTTAAAGCGTTCGCCCGTCACGCCGAAGACCCGGGTTCGATTCCCCACATGGGTATAATGTGTGAAGCCCATTTGTGGTGTCCCCCGAGATGATATTGCTGGAATAGCGCTAAAACCTGTGTAAAACTAAACCCACTCACGCTTGTACAGACCGCTCTGATAGGTCTGGAATGTTGCTGACTGACGATTCGACAGTAAACAATGTTCCCTCACTACCTCATTGACACGGAAATAGGTCACCTATTGTGATGAAATGTAGAATCTTGAAATATCGATTGCGTTTAGAAGACGCTGAAAGATCAAATGCTACCAATCTGGAATGTGATTATTTTTCCTGAAATGGCCTTTATTTTATCTTTATTACTATGTTATTGTAAAACACCCTATTATTGCTGTCATTTGACATTTAAACTGGTTGAGACATTCAGTGAAAACAGAACAATTTCAGCAGAATCTGAAAGTAACGTGAACATGAAATACTACTTGGTGCATTTAATATGTATTGCTTTCATTTAACACATATATATTTATAATTTGAACCGTGGAGATGTTTTCAAAGTAAGCATTTACGATTCACAGTCTATTCGCGTCCTTCAAGCAAACAAATATTAACCTAGTCGTCGATAAGGGAAGCTTTGGTTCAACCGGTTCTGATGTCACCAGTACAAGTTGGCTTACAATGTAGGCCCTGTGTAAAATCACAATGTGTCCAAGTAGATTACTTACAAGTACATGATGTCTGTAGTTTTACACAGCAGTGGATATAGTGAATGGCGAGGAAATAATGTGGGACACCATTGGTTAACTTGCCGGGACCAGTGTTTGTATAACTATCACAGAGGACGGAATCAGGAACAAATGTGTGAATTAGTTCGTGCTGACCTCTGACCTGCCTTTTGCGTCTGTATGGTCAGCAATTAGCATCAGGCACACCAAGCCTATCATGGCGTCACATAGCGCCAGTCAACACACAGAGTATCAGGACATGTGGTTTGGTATATTCTGTCAACAACCAACATGCCATTCTCAACTGGCTGTATTGACTGCACTATCTTACTGTCATATAGGTGGAGTTTAAAACGAGCACACAAAACTGTTGATTTGATTCATGAACTTTACTTCACAATTCTGTTTTGCCCAATACACGCCAACACACATTCCGGGATACATTGCATACCGGAATATTTCAAAATAATATCGGTCTGGACCAAGAGGTACCAATAGCAATGACAGTCAGGAATAAAAAAATGTGGGGTTGTTAATGCATAGTATTGATAACATTGATGTGAAAATTAGAGATAGCAAATATTTCGAAAAATAAATTGCAGTGCAGTCGATATTAGAAAGTATGTCAGAAACAGAAACGAATGTGTGCCAGTGTCCCATGGTGACAACAATACATGCTGATGGGTTACAGGACATGACATCATGTATCTGGGCAGGTGATAAACATGGTTCAATATCGTGACCTGTGTACAAGGTCATTTCGTGCGTTCGTGTACCAACTTGGTATGCAAGTGAGGTTGCGTTTAATGAATTTGGTACCCGGTTCGTTATGGGATAACAAGTTTTAATCCTTAAAATAGAATGTAGAATTCCTTCAGTCAATGGTCAGGCAAGGAGATATTTCAACCTTTATTGTAAGGTCAAGTGTGTTATACATGAATACATATACATCAAAATATTCAAACAATAAGCTTATATACACGTTTTGATGGGGAATTAGCATCTCAAACGGTAGACCTTGTATGTATAACAGTTACAATGTTTCTTCTTTCAACCTAACATCAAGTAATAACCATAATCAGGAATCATTCATACAATCATTTAACACATATCTCAATTATGCCTCAGCTGTCGTTATATAAAACGTACACAAAATATATTTGCCACTGAACCAAATATTTACATTAGTTCACTATCGGCAAATGTTATAAAGTACATCTAATGTGTCCATACATAAGTGTAATATAGGCACAACTAACCATGACAGCACATCTAGTTCACTTACACATTCAATAACGACTGAGATATATGCATGTCAATGTTCATGCAAATACGCTGTATACATGATACTGCCACTTTCTATTCATAAAGAATACATTTCAGTCATGACATTATCTGAAATAATTCATAGAGCTGTATCAATGAACTTACCTTAAAATAGAATGTAGAATTCCTTAAGTCAATGATAAGTCAAGGATATGTTTCAACATTTATTGTGAGGTCAGGTATGTTGACAGAAAATCACTTACCTAGACGAAACATCACTGATCAATGTTGGAATTCTTTTGTGATTGTCCAAAACATATAATATGTCTTAATTATGATTTTTGTTTGGTGACATAGATCAGATATTTTACAAAATAGTAACTATTTGGACAAGCCGAAATGAGCTTTTGGAGGTGTAGTCACGTGACCGTGACAAGATAATTACATCAGCTTAATTACAGTTTGTTTTACAGCCCTTGTATGGATGTCAAATTAGTCTTTTTTATAGCTGATGTCGCAGGACCGTGACACAGTGATAATTGGCTTCAACTGGATGCGATTTATTACAGTTGTGGTCTGGATGTATGTCCAGTGGTCATTAAGAAATTTACTGGTGCAAGAAACAATAGATAGTTTTAAGTAGACACTTTCAATGCTATAAGGCTTATGTTAATTACCTTTGCAAAGTGCGTTACATCAGATTGAGCCATGGGTTACAGCCTATTAGCATGTGTCATTTTATCTCAGAACATATGTTATCATATGTTAACTTAAAACTTCAACCAGAATAAAGAAGCCGCCCATCATATGTTAACTAAACAAAGGACAAGTCACTGAAACAATGAGTGACGCTTATTTGAAAAAAACCCGGTATTGATTCCTTTACTCAATGTGGCTTTCGCGGCGATTCGCGGCACCGAGGTTTGTCCTTGAACTGTGGCTTTAGTGGCAATTGGTATTTTTCAAATGTGGCTTTCCCGGGCGGACACCGAGCCGGAGCCATGACATGAAGGATAATTGAAGTGACATTTCAATATAGAATGAAAGTGAAATTTGTCTCAAATATGTGCAAAATATATACATACAGAAACATATACAAATATAAATAATATAATAATAAATTGTGCACTGTCCCAAATTGACGGCAGAGAGAACGTCCTACTGTTCTTTAACTGCTGTTGCCAGTGCTACTCTCTTTGCAAGAAGGATCGCCAGGTATGCAATTAAGCCAACGCGACTTCTGAGGACAAAATCCCGTTGTCTATTCTGAGCGTCGCTATGATCTAAGGTGGTGTCCACTTCATCACTGCTTCATGAGCAGATGGTTGTGGTAGTGTAGATGTTCTTTCTCCAATACAGATGCAAGACCATGTTGAACACGAAACAGATTGTGGCACGTCTGCCTCAGTGTCTGTTTGAGAGGGAATTGTCTTGAACCGCTGTAAGCCTGATAGTGTCGAGTTTGACAGGACTATCGTTCAAACTTGGCGGGGTAATACGTGATATGAAATAGGCATTTCGTTTATGAATTATATTCCTGTATATGAATTGTGACTCATCCTGTGACTCAGGACTGACACCTGGTATGACAACTGAATAATTTTGATTGCACACGTATTAAGAGTAACATTAAGAATAACAGTTTGCTGCAATGTCGATTTCCTGTGAACCACTTGGTGCGTTGGCAGCGTGACATGTCGAGTTTACTTGAATGGGCGAAGGACAAAGCTGCCTCCTTCAATTATTTTTCAGACTTAAAAATCAATTTATGAAGGTCGTTAAAGTTGTTCATCCTCTCTGTGTGTGAGTGTCTGCAACTCTGTGTGTGTGCGTGTGTATGTGTGTGCTGAGATTCCTGTAATTTAGTATGTTCCTGTTAATGGATGAGATTTATTGTCTGTAATTTAGTTTGTCTGTGTGTGTTGGGCTGCCTTTAATTCAGCTTGTATTTGCTTCCTGTGATTTAGTACGTTTAAGTGCCTCGCTATATGTTGGACTGAAAGATAGCACCTTCTGATAGAGTTGTTTTGCAAGTGCTTCTGTGGAGAAAATAATTGCCATCTTAGAAATTGAAAGATGAGGCCCTGGCTTGACAAACGGGTTACGCAAGTAGAATTTGTCACATCTAACAAATGAAGCTTTTAAGTACCTACTTACATAGAGACATTGCAAAATGCTCAAATCATGTAAAGAATAATCGTTTAATGTCGTCCTCATTCCACCAAGTTCAATATTTGTAAATGCTGGGTGATTGCAGAGGAGATGAAGAACCACAACATGAACAGGAATTGCCTCTGCTACGTCCATGACGTTTATGTGTTTCCAGTTCGGGGTGCATTATCAAGCACAGCTTGTCAGTCTATCGTATAAACAGGTGAGAGAGAACCACCTTCCCTATACCAGTAGGGTCCTCTTCTGACCCTCAGTCTGTTGCATGTACTCGTAAGCCCGCCGTGACTTAAACAACTAGATTCAGATCATGCCGCGTTTGAAGATGTGTCTGTGCAGAAGCATATAGTCCCAATAGTGTAACGATGTTCTACTCATACATACATTGTAATCTACTCTGCAGCTCCCAAATCTTCGTGTTTGTGGGTCTGTCGGCTCCATATCGGACTCCCAAAACAGCTAGTCTGTGATCAATGTCAAAACCACAGGTAGTTTCCCAAACTGTGAGTTGACCCATTTATGTAATAATGAGTTTTTTCCTTAGTTATACGAAACTAACAAAAACGATTTAAAAAACTGTTCTTTTGTTCTTAAACAACAGTGTTCACAGCGATAGACCTCGGTCAACGAATCTCATCTATGCGTGTACCAAATCATCTGTTTACACGCACCGGATGATTTAGTGACTGCTTCTCCTTTATTTTGTTTCTTATTCAAATCAATCTATGCATTGCATTTTTCATTTGTTTCTTTATCTGATGATTCAGCTTACCTCTATAACCTCTAGATAAGCAGGCACGACACTGAGCGGTGACGACGTTGTGGGCCGTATGCGACTGTGTTTTGTCACATTTGAGGGATAGGAGCTCACGTCACTCGAAACAGATCTGTGGCAGTATCATCTGACGTTCGGAGTCTGCTATTATAGTGATTACGGGCAAGGGTCGGGATCTATTGTGCTGTGCATGCATTGAAGCAATGGTTTACCTATCATTTTGTAGATGGGGTCGAGTTGTATTTGAATAGAAAATCATTCTTCTCATATCTTATAATAAACCCATAGCAGCAACAACGTCTCACGGTTTTATCACGCATTCCGTCAAGAGGAGAATCGAATACTTGAATCGCAAAGTTAATTCGCTACACGTCCACTTGTTGTTTTGTAAGGTAACCAGGTATGGTTCAAATTTACAATTTGGGGGGTATGTGTAACAGTAACACTCTCAGTGCTGTGTTCTTTACTGACAGGTGAAATGCACAGGCAATACTTCATCCTATGAAACGTACAAATTTCGGAACAACGTCATAAAGGGGGATGACATTATGACACGGTTACAATCTAATGTTACATTCCTCTGACTTTGCTGTCAATCCTCTGACTTTGCTGTCAATCATGATTAGGCATCCAATCAATTGATAAGTATTATTAAGGGAGGAATTTGGTGAATGACTAAACATTACTCTCTGGGCAGAAATACGGCAAATGTGTCAATCATGTCCCAGGCTGTCAGGCTACAGTATACATATACAAGCTACTCTGCCTCAGCAGCCACAAAGCTGTCTGTGATAGACGTTGATTCACTACGAACAGCATCTTCCTCTGGACACAGTAAGGTCCTTGCAAAGTTTCAGAATCACAAGATGGCATGATGCATTTAGCATCATACCGTAGTCAAACAAAACCGCTGTTCCGCTGATCTTACTCGCCATGCTCGGTTCACGGCGACGCATTTACATGGCGAAGCCATCGAGTCACGTGAGCATTCAATTTGATGGACATGACATAACGTTGGAAACATAGATTGCAGCTATTGTTACACACTTCCACTCACAATAGCAAGCTACAAGGAAGTTCTTCCGTTACTGTACATGTGTCAGCTCGGACCCATAATGTTCTAGCTCCCAATCACATCATTAATCTGAAACTGGCTATTGTGATCAATTAATTTTCTTTACATATATTACCAAGAGAAATATAAACACATCCATATTGAGAATCGTCAATAATTTCATACGTCGCCTTTTCCTTACCTTTTAATACTACTGCCAATCTCTCCACAGAACAATCAATACCCAAACTACACCCGATCTCCCCACAAAAGACATTACCATTACTCAAGACGGTATTTGCAGAACAGATATCTAGCTACAGCTGTTTCACTACAACAGTCGATATCCTTGCTACATCTGATGCCACACAGTCGATATCCTTGCTTCATATGATGTCACACAGTCAATATCCTTGCTACATCTGATGTCACACAGTCGATATCCTTGCTACATCTGATGCCACACAGTCGATGTCCTTGCTACATCTGATGCCACACAGTCGATATCCTTGCTACATCTGATGCCACACAGTCGATATCCTTGCTGCATCTGATGTCACACAGTCAATATCCTTGCTACTTCTGATGTCACACAGTCAATATCCTTGCTACAATCTGATGCCACACAGTCGATATCCTTGCTACATCTGATGTCACACAGTCGATATCCTTGCTCATCTGATGCCACACAGTCGATGTCCTTGCTACATCTGATGCCACACAGTCGATATCCTTGCTGCATCTGATTTCACACAGTCGATATCCTTGCTACTTCTGTTACCACACAGTCGATATCCTTGCTACATCTGATGCCACACAGTCGATATCTTTGCTACATCTGATGCCACACAGTCGATATCCTTGCTTCATATGATGTCACACAGTCGATATCCTTGCTACATCTGATGTCACACAGTCGATATCCTTGCTACATCTGATGCCACACAGTCGATGTCCTTACTACATCTGATGCCACACAGTCGATATCCTTGCTACATCTGATGCCACACAGTCGATATCCTTGCTGCATCTGATGTCACACAGTCAATATCCTTGCTACTTCTGATGTCACACAGTCGATATCCTTGCTCATCTGATGCCACACAGTCGATGTCCTTGCTACATCTGATGCCACACAGTCGATATCCTTGCTGCATCTGATTTCACACAGTCGATATCCTTGCTACATCTGATGCCACACAGTCGATATCCTTGCTGCATCTGATGTCACACAGTCAATATCCTTGCTACTTCTGATGTCACACAGTCAATATCCTTGCTACAATCTGATGCCACACAGTCGATATCCTTGCTATATCTGATGTCACACAGTCGATATCCTTGCTCATCTGATGCCACACAGTCGATGTCCTTGCTACATCTGATGCCACACAGTCGATATCCTTGCTGCATCTGATTTCACACAGTCGATATCCTTGCTACTTCTGTTACCACACAGTCGATATCCTTGCTACATCTGATGCCACACAGTCGATATCCTTGCTCATCTGATGCCACACAGTCGACATCCTTGCTACATCTGAAACCACACAGTCGATATCCTTGCTACATATGATGTCACACAGTCGATATCCTTGCTACATATGATGTCACAACAGTCGATATCCTTACTGCAGATGATCTCCCCATAACAGTAGATACCTTTACAACAGCTGAATATCATCACAGACACATTGGACTGTGTAGTTAATTGGCACGATACATCTCACTCCATTCGGGAGATTGAGAGGTAGGGAAAGGTAAGAATGCTGACATAGGAACGAAGTAATTCTTCAATTAATTCTGCGATCCTGTGTAGTTCTGACCAAGAATGATATCTAGAGCACCTGCATTGGTGTTAATATTGACAACCACCAGCAAGTTCTTGACGATACATGAATTGCTTTTTGATTGCTCTGAAGTACGTGACAAGCTGATTCTCAATGTGCCTCACCCTTGTGGTTCTGTTTGGAGAATGTTTAGTTACATGTTTGTAACCTTGTTCAACAGTGTTCTTTGAAATGGTTCCTCCAAATCAAAAGTTCAAATAAGATGGATAATTCTAGTTTTTCCCCAAAATGACAAAGCAATTGATACGCAAAAAAACAACAACCAAGGTGCCGTTGTACAAAACAACCTTAGCGATACGACGTCGTAAGTCTATGTTAAAGCATGGGTGTTACCATTACCTTAGCCCTAAGATCACTTTGTACAACGGCACCCTGGTCCAACTGAAATTGAATTAATTGAGAATATTTAGTGACATCTTTGTAACGTTTATGTTTCCCATACTCCTTCAAATGGGTCTGTATATCAAAAGCTCAAATGCGATGGTTAATATGTGGACGCACTGAATGTAATGCTTTCCCCTAAAGATGGCACAAAGCCATTGGCACGAAAGAAACATCAGTTGAACTGAAATTGAATTAAAAGCCAAGGAAAACACATTATTGACAAATTTGAATCTACACTGTAATATATTCTGTAAAGCAAATGTCATGTGTCGTGACAATGAATGTCTCAGGTTGACACACAATTGACAAAGAGGAATGACGTGTAACCGTTAGACAGAATCATGAAGGCTGCAAGTGGATTATGGTTTCATTTTTTTAAACATAAAAATGACCTTAAAAAACTATGAAAGTGCCTCTATGTTTGTGTTTCAGCTGTATGTATGACGCACAACAAAATAAAGAGTGGATCAGCGTAAGGACAGGCCAGAAAAGGGATCTTAAGTAGGTAATGGGACTTACTTAGGTGTTGTTTTAGTGGCTTCCACCCACTTTTACCTGCTGTCATCATTCAAAGGCTGATACAATGGTATAAGTATCAATGTTGATCGGTCAACAATGAAATTGACACATGTGGTGAAACAGTCATCTACTCGTTTAACTGAATTTGGAAGTAGAATTTGCATGCGCTTATTAACTCACTTGTTATTGATCATACAATGTTGTGGCAGATATGAATTAGATCGGAGGCACGAGTGGCCAGCAATGTATTGTGCAGTGTTGAGCGCGTTGGGTCCGCCAAAACTTATGATTGTGGTTTCGAGTCGCGGCCAGACCTGATCATGTTTCAAGGAAATACTAATAAAAGTTGCTTTCACCTGCCAAACTCCCTCGTCCAATACTCCATTAAACTGATCTTCAGCCTGTACGAATGTATTGCAATACATATCAAGGGGCACGCCATGTAGTCCCCTTCTTGAGGTTAGGTTCAAATACATAAATGATGTGCCATCTGGCAATGTAACATGTAAACATGTGAATCTGTTAATTGTTACAAACTGTCCAATTACTGATGTTAGTGTAGAAATATTGTAACATGTGCCTGTGTAATAAAGAACCCCAGAAGTATAAGTCAATGTGCCTCATTGACAAAATAGTAGGTTTCATTGACAAAATGAACTTAATTGTAAATAACGATGATACAAATGAATAAAATATTCTTGCAATATTTGTTGTTAGCAGCACAAGCCCCACTAATTAAGTGTTATTACTAATATCAACATGAGACTCGTAACAAGATAATATGTTGACTGCAGCACAGATTACAAACCGGGGCGGTGGGGTGGCCCACTGGTTACGGCGTTCGCTCGTTTCTGGTGTTCCCCGCCGTGATATTACTGGACTGTTGCTAAAAGCGGCGTAAAACCAAACTCTCTCACTCACAGTTTACAAACCCTCGTATAACTAAAATATTATTAAAACTATAAACTATATAAGCATGAAATATGCCAAAATCTGCCGTTTGCTGTTTCTGGATGGATGCAACCCATCGTGATGTCATCTTGGAGATAAGCATTAAAACAACTAGCACTGAACCAGTGCAGCCAAAGGCAAGAATTCCGTCGGGGTCTCAAAAATTGAAGAAGGTTAAGCGAAGCATCTCCTCATAATTCTAGTCAGAACTTTTCACTGCATTCCCATTGGTGTTAGTTTTTCTGCTATATTGTGCACTGAAAGGAAGGTGCGGCATTGCGGTTTATAACATGGAACGATATGTATTCGTCCTGAAGCTATTTGAGCAGATACTAGAAGCAGCCGTCAGAGTGGTAGCTACATGTATGTCCTTACTCCAAGAGAAACTTTTAGAAAGAATCAAATTCATGAATGTGTGTATGGGTTTTTGTCTCGAATCATGACTAGATGCCCAACGGAGGTAACTCTCCATATAGCAAATTGCAGCGCCTATGAGGAAAGCCCACCCACGTCAGGTATCAATGTGGAGAGCACAAAGACGTCTTTGTGAATGTGAATGCCGCGAACGAGAAGCAGGTGACGCGGCAAGACAGTATTTGGATATGTGAGTTGACTGCTTGAATATACCAATACCTTATTCCGAACATAATAATAAAGAATGGAAATGTACAAATCGAATATAAACATCCACCAAATGCCATAGTTGTGTCATTTACTTATCTCATTGTCACCCAAAACCCTTTTCCTCAAGTCGCACCCATATAGGCGTCAAAATTAAAAACTTTCTTTTTCTTGACCTATAAGGCTTTAAAACGCATACGCTGAAATACATTTCTCTGAACGCTGTACTGCGTTTCATTGCCTGAACGGCAGGCTTGGGTTTTGGAAAGAAATCTGTTCTCTTTTAACATGGATCGTGACTGGACATATTTTCCCAAATCATCGAAATCATTGAGGCAATGTAATGCAATTCCTAAAAGCATTGGGTGGGAATAACATTCGAACGTTATTGCATAGTGTGACTTGTAGCTGTGTTAAAGTGTTGTGCAGGATCACATTGTGAAAATCGACTGTGCAGGATTGTTTGTACATACCTCAATTATACCTTCTTCTTCCCTTGTATATACTCAATTTACATATCTGGCTTCCTGTTCATCTAGATATATACTGTACTGTTCACTATCACCATTATCCACCTAAAGAAGGGGCAAAAACTAGCCCAGAAACGTTGTGAAAGATAAATCAAGAAGTTGTTATCCATAAGATTTGTTTTGTAACCGTAAGTTTGTTTTGATAATTGTGTAGGCGAAATGAGGTGTAGGCGATATGAGTTCAGACCATAAGGGGAGGTAAAAATCACACCAGTTTGTACAAACATACTTTAAGCAGGTTCCACTACACTAAATCAGAATCACATGCTCCCCGAGCGAGAACCGTATATAAACATCTGAAGAGATAGAGACATGTGACAGCTGTGATTGCATGAAAGGGTGTAAGATTTTAAAAGCACATCCATCCGGTAATTAAAACTGACCACAATTTTAAATATTTAGTGCTGTCATTTTTATCACCATGACTTATACTTATTGTGTGTACACATATTTTCCAGTAGGTGACATTTGGTGCGGAACTGGGGTTGATGTGTTCAGCTGTGCTCTGAAAGTTAGCAGGATAATTTAGCCGAATGTTTTGTTTTTATTGTAGTTTAAAGGCCAGACTGTACCGTACCCATGTGTACATGGAATGGCTATTGATAACCTGATTGTTTAAAAAAAATATAACCTTACTATAGAAGTCTATGGGAAAACATTCTGTGTTGTGTAACCTGTAGGCATGCTGTGCTCTTGACAAAAAAACACCATCTGTCTCCACACAAGTTGGGTTGTGTGTGTCAACCGACAGCTGATATACGTTTGTTACACTTGGGGATTGTGTTTTGCATGTCAGTGCACTGTGTTCTTGCCCGATAGGAAGATACTTATACATTATTCTCTGATATATTTAAACATGACACTTATGGTGGATATTCAATTACACTCTGTGGGATCATCATAGCCAATTAGAGAATAGTACACAAGAAAGGTAGGTTTTTTTTCAGAAAAATTAGATTAGTTGCAAAAAAGTAAACATAAGCTGTCCTAGATTATTCAGCCATTCGAGAAGATACGTGATGGGCATATTGTGAAAACGTGACAATGGAACCTTGACAATTATGTGTTTCGTTTTCATGTTCCATGATTACATGTTAAACTGATATATCCCGACACGGGATTAAATTTGTCTTTATTGGCTGAAGGTCTGAACTCAAGTTAATGTGTAAAAATATAATCTGAACATATTTCGGTGTATATTATAGAAGGAAGAAGACATGACTTACAAGGCAAAATGTGTGTAACAAATAAATCCTTACTTACTGTACTGTTCAGTGACACGGGCATTCACCATGTGTACCAGTAGATATTCTACACTGGGATGCTTATTATAGGATGCATCGAGTGATCAGTGGTCATGGGCTGAGACCAAATTAACTACGTTTCATCAAAGACCGACAGCGTTGGATGCTGTCCAACCTCTGATTTGTATGACCCACACTCGATCCTGTTGAGACCATCCTGATTTATCTGGCATTTTGTTGATTGCAGACCTAAACAGTTAAATACTGGCCCCTCACGTATTCACTGACAGCAATAATTAGCCTGGTGCATGGGAATGTAGAATCCTGAAAGATAGATTGAAGTCAGAAGACTTTGAATGATAAGAAGTTATTTATCATTACTGCAGCTGTTTTCCTTGACATTACTGTTGCCATGCTGACTTAGGTAACCATGTTATGGCTGGCATCTGACATGTTAGCTGGTCGAGATATTTCATCTGTATCTGAAACTAAGTAGGAGACGAAATAATACCCAGCGTATTTAATTATGCTCATTTCTCACAATAAGTTTTAGCAATAACTCGAACTGTGTTAAACGTAAATAAAACCTGCGTTATGTGTCGCAGTCTATTCGAGTGCTTCAAGCACTGCATTGCATTGCTGTCATATAGTCAGAAACGCACACAGAGACATGGTGATGAACTGTTTCATGAACTGTTTGTCTAATTTCTCTTTGCTCTGGAACAAGAGGTAACCTTGGCGATGTCAGTCAGGAAAATGAATTAAGACGTTGACACGTCGCAATACATGTACGTTTTCGAAACAAATGCAGTATTTGATCATGTTATTTGGCGATTTCTAACCTGCATTTCACAGTCATTATTTGTTGTCTGAATGTAGACCATCGATTTAATTTATTTTATATTTAGAGGAAACGAATATATATAGAAATGACATAGCAGTTTGATTTTGGAAATTTGGTGATAACAGTCGACGAATATACGACAATGTCCCATGGTGACAACAACAGATGCTAAACAGGCGAGAGTCCATGAACACCAAATCATGTATCTGGGCAGTTGATACAGACAGTTCAATATCGCGTCCGGGGACTCAAGATGACCTGTGTTACAAGGTGGATGAAGTCAATGATATCATCTCGTATTCTATGTTCGTGTAATGATTTGACATGCATGTGAGGTTGTGTTGAATGAATTGACGGCAGAGAGTATGTCTACTGTTCCTGAACTGCTGTTGTCAGTACAACTGTCGGTGCAAGAAGGATCGCCAGGTTTGCAATTAAGCCAATCCGCCAGCTACTTCCCAACGTGACTTCTGGGGACAAACCCCCTTTGTCTATTCTGTGCGTTGCTATGATCTAAGGTGGCGTCCACTTCATCACTGCTTCAGGAGCAGGTGGTTGTGGGCAGTGTAGATGTTCTTTCCCCAATACAGATGCCCTTGGAGCGATACAGGATCTGTACAAGGAACGGTTGGAAAGGGAATTGTCGTGTACACGTGTAACTCTGATAGTGTCGGGTTGACAGACAGGACTATCCTTCAAACTTGGCGGGGTAATACGTGGTATGAAATAGATATTTCATTCATGAATTATATGCTTGTGTTAAGGATGACACTAATTCTTGCACCATATTCTTTGTAGTTAAAGGATGGCACTTTGATTCTGCTGGCATATCCTCTTGGAGGTATTAAGATCCCAGCCTCAAGATATCAGACTAGTGATTAATGCACCATAGTTTTGTAGCTACATTTGAAATGAAATGCCTTCTCTTTATTCAAACTCCCGAGCAAGGACTAGATGCATTCTAGTACCTGTACCATTTTGTTTGGTAACGTTTTGTGTTTAATAATGAGAATATTATAAAATGAACTGGCATGTTAACAATTACAATTTTGTATCTTCACTCCCTCTTCCAGTCAGTTACAATCAATACTACAGCATTGAAAACAAAGGAAATTATGAGTTGTGAAATTATTGGCGATATAAATGGTTTCTATCGCTTGGCAGTAGTTGTAGTCGTAGCAACAGTGGCAGCAGCAGCAGTAATAGCAGTACAAGAAGAAGAAGACGCTTATGTATGATTATGGATCACGATGTACGACGTTCGTTCACTTGGCCAATTTGTGCGTGCATTAGAGATTGAAAAACAAAAATCTTTATGGGTAATAAATCTCTGTATGGACATAACGACAGATTCGTAAGGAAAGAAGTATTGCTGGAAGAAAGAAGAAACCGGATTTAGGTTGAACATTAAACGATTTGTATTCACACGATTTGAGCATTTTGCAATGTCTCCGTGTAAGTAGGTACTTCAAACCAACGTGTGTTAGATGTGAAAAATTCAACGTGTGCAACCTGTTTGTCAAGCCAACGCCTCATCTTTCAATTTCTAGCATGGCAATTAGTTTCTCCACAGAAACACTTGCAAAACAACTCTCTCTGTCCAACATATAGTGAGTATAAGGCACCTAAAACAAACGCTGAATCACAGGAAGCAAACCACACGCTGCATTATTGGCAGCCCAACATACACACTGGATGATAGGCAGTGTATCACAGACACACCCGACCCATGCACACACATGCACACTAGATGATAGGCAGTGTATCACAGACACACCCGACCCATGCACACACATGCGCACTGGATGATAGGCAGTGTATCACAGACACACCCGACCCATGCACAGACATGCACACTGGATGATAGGCAGTGTATCACAGACACACCCGACCCATGCACACACATGCGCACTGGATGATAGGCAGTGTATCACAGACACACCCGACCCATGCACAGACATGCACACTGGATGATAGGCAGTGTATCACAGACACACCCGACCCATGCACAGACATGCACACTGGATGATAGGCAGTGTATCACAGACACACCCGACCCATGCACACACATGCGCACTGGATGATAGGCAGTGTATCACAGACACACCCGACCCATGCACAGACATGCACACTGGATGATAGGCAGTGTATCACAGACACACCCGACCCATGCACACACATGCACACTGGATGATAGGCAGTGTATCACAGACACACCCGACCCATGCACAGACATGCACACTGGATGATAGGCAGTGTATCACAGACACACCCGATCCATGCACACACATGCACACTGGATGATAGGCAGTGTATCACAGACACACCCGACCCATGCACACACATGCACACTGGATGATAGACAGTGTATCACAGACACACCCGACCCATGCACACACATGCACACTGGATGATAGACAGTGTATCACAGACACACCCGACCCATGCACACACATGCACACTGGATGATAGGCAGTGTATCACAGACACACCCGACCCATGCACACACATACACACAGATTATTAACACACACTGAATCACACAAACACACTCTAAATTCCTAGATAGTACTTAACGCATAAGTATATTCAGCGCAGGAAAATAACCTACACTGAATAAAAGGAAAGTCCACATTGTTTTAGGAAACCCAATATGTTCCAGTTCAACAGTCGTTCCCCCTAAAAATCCATCTCTCAACTGTCAGTACGTCTCTATAATCGACCCTATCCTTTTAGCCCTCCGCTCCAATGCACTCAATCCATTCATCACAGTCAGTCCCTTAGATGAATAGAAGTATTACATCTGTGAATCTTCATACATTGTTTTTGAGTGAGTGGATCACTTCTGAACATGTGGCGATACTACTGCAATGAAAGCGAAAGGGTAAAAGCGCATTAACACTGGAAGGTGAATATCAGCACACACACAGCGGAGGGTGTAATTAATTGACACAATACATCTCACTCCATTCGAGAGAGAGAAGGGTAGGGGGAGGTGGGAACACTGACATAGAAACGAATTGATTCTTCCATCAGTTACGCAATCCCGTGTAGTTCTGACTTAAGACTGCATATGATATATAGAGCACCTGCATTGTTGTTAATATTGCCACCCACCAGCAAGATACATGTATTGCTTCTTTATAAGTCGGTGCATATCGTGATGGCAGACAGAATCTCACAGATCTAGGATAAACTACATCTCCCTTCGTATCACGGCAACCACCATCACAACCTTGACCAGCCTTGACGATAGGAGGTAACTATGAGGTAAGGGAGTTATGCTCTCCTGAGGCGTCAAAAATATTCGTAACACATTCGTAACACACCTGTCAATGGCGGAAAGGTGTGAGCCGCGCTTTTTTGTTAATTGGATCAGTTTGCTACACCAATCAACTTCTCATTGACTGACTTCGGCTTATGTATACAATATTGCTGTTGTTTGAATGTCCTGGGACCAAATTTCCTTCTCGAGTCATCGTGTGTATTTATGAGACGAATTCGTGTAGTAGGAAATCAAATGATGACAACTATAACAGGGAATGGTCGGGACCGACAGGTACTTCGAGTTATGCATTCGAGACACCGGCATTCGACTCATCGGGATTTGACTGTACATGTATATGCATAGGGTCTTAGAATTTCATCAAATTATGTGAGTTTGTTTCTTTTGGCAAGAAATGAAAGGAATGGGGTGTCATTTTACCAGTAAATAATTTTTTCCGTACTTTCTTTACACCCCAAAGTGCGTCCTAGAATTGGGATGATATGCACAGATGGGTACAAGTTATTTTCCAGCGTTGGGTAGGTGTATTCGCACGCGCGATAAAGTGACAGCACCAGTGTATGCATCTTTCGTGGAGAAAGTGAAGATCCTTCATTAAGTATTTCCTGGTGTAGTAAGTATTATATGGCGAAAATGTAATGATTGATTTACTTTGCTTGATTAAATAGTAATTCTTACTTAGAGTACATCACAAAATGTTTAGAAGTTGTGAACCACCTATTTCTGATGTTCCTGAAACTCAGGGACATACGTGGATGAAGACGAATACCTGGCGAGAGTGTCACCAAGTATGTTGAACCTTTGCCCTTTATTTTTCTTACCACGTTCCACACCTTTGAAATCGGCGTGCGTAAATTTATATTGGAAACATAATTTCTCCAAGAATGACGCTTATTCTGTTTTATTGTGCGTCGAGTATTGACATTAAGATTTTAACTTTGTTCAAAGTATGCATATGCACGTTAGGATGTTGTCGAAACACTGCTTATCGGCTTTTTTCTTAGACTTTGTGGTCTGTTTGCATTCATTATTGGACCATGGTTTATGAATGTGGAGTTGCAGAGGACTGTGGAATTGTTTTTTCAGCAATGTTGTTAAGTATATCCGAAAACAGTCGTATAGGATCCTCACTGTGAATGAAAAGGTCATGTTTCAAGTGTTCAGTTATATAATGACCAATCTGCCTTGGTGAAGCTCCTCCTTGTTAAAAGAACACCAAACATTGGACGGTATTTTGGCGGAAAACTGAGTATGGAAATGCAAACCATGTTCATTTTATTTTTCTATTTGAACAACGAAAGACATTCTAATGAACATTCATAGTTAGAATTGGGACCAAGAAAAAGCTCATCGGACCTCAAACTTAGCAGAATCGGCAGGGGAGCTGCCTTACCACTGGGGTCGTCATGCTTAAAGGGATGTACTTTACAAGTAATGTGAATGATTCAACCACTAAACAATTTACTCAGCTTCATTCACTTCTATACTGCAAGTCTCTATCTTTAACAACAAGAGAGAAATCCTGTTTTTGGAAGTACCCGTCCTAAAAAAGGGACAATATACATAAATGGGTTAATTTTACTGACATCATTATTAGTTGGCAAAATCGAATGTGCCTTTATGTTTGTATTTTAGCTTTGAGTTGATCGGCAGCTGTGATAGCCTGTAAATATGACACAAAGCATTTTATGCTGGACAAGAGCACTGTCTTTGATGTAATCTGCTTTCAAATTCATTTCCATTTCTATGGTTTCAATTGTAACGACATCAATATTAGTTGGAAATGTCGAAACTGCCTTTATGTTTGTGTTTCAACTGTGAGTACGGAGTATCACATACATAACGGTGTACAGAGCTGATCAGCAGGATAGCCTGTAAATATAGCCCGTGCATGGGGCAGGTTACGCGAGAATTTACGTTGTTTTTCTTCTTCCGTTCATAAAAAAATGTTTCCCGTCTTGATGGCACTAGATATACATGGACGCTAGTATAACAGAATATCTTTAGAAGCAAGGGGAACATGAGCTAATCTGCATGAGCATGCTTTTCAGTGCAACTGAAGCGTTGTTAGGTAAATTTTCATTTTGCATCCATTTCTTCCATGCACTACCAATCAACGGCAGATTTCTTGGAATAATTGTCACTGTGCACAATTACTTATTTATATAATACGGCATCTTGAAGATATATTTGTTATCACGCGGAGTACTGTTAGCCGTGCCTGATGCTGTGTCACAGGGTTAAACATATATATTGTCTACATACATGCATGAGAAGAGGGTGACCTTTATCTCGCGCTATTTCAAGATTGGCTAATAACATCCTTCTGACCAACCGATCATTTTGTCATAGGGTCCCTGACAAATTGGCGCTTGCTGTTCCTGGTTTGATGCGACAACTATCTAGACTTCAGATACAAGGCATGCATTAACATATATACTGTTAGCCCCGTTGTGGCTAGAGGCCCATGCTCCGTCTTTGGGGACGTGAACAGTTACAAATGTTTGATCAAAGCTTTCTTGTAAGTCTTATCAGGAACAGTTTTTGTTTTACCATTTTTCTATTTCTATTTAATCAACACGAAACGGAAGATACGAAAATAAGTTTGTTAACAAGGAGAGATTATATATAATTGTATTTTCATGTTATATTTCTATATTTGTCTTGTCGCTGTTTGCAAAGACACAAAAAGTTGTTGTCGTAGAGGTAGGTATGTCCTTGTTCAAGATCTAAATGTAAGAAACTTCGCAAATTAACACTTATTGTGGGATCAGTATTATTTATTATTTACCTTACATGTTATTTGAATACTTATTTTGGAATTTGTTCAGAGTCAATGCCAACTTATCGTTCATCATAGGTTATTCAGAACCAATAACGAGATCTACATGAAAGTGGTCGTAAAAGATGTGTGTGTAACTGCTCTTGCTTTACGAGCAATTTTACTGTCCAAAATAAGATATTTAATATATGGAACTGTTTGTGTGAGAATGTTTTATTCAATCACCATTCCTGTGCTGGGAGGGATTCCTTCTTGTGTCTATTGTACCGACTGTTATTTGTTACTGGCTCTACTGGTATGCAGGTTAAACTGACTCGGGTATTTCCTGATCTTCTTGTATTCTGAATTCATGATAATGAAAGAAAGAATAATTAGTTTCTTCTCAAAACCTGAAAGGTGCTTGCCTGCCGGTCATAGCCGGTCAACAGTATCAATTGGAGAATGTTGATGTTATTGACACAGACAAGCAAATTACTGAAACGTGTTAAGCTCTTTTAAGTTGACTATCCTAGTTTCTAACGGATTTCTATTGACCTGAAAAACAAAAGAGAAATACTGAACTAAGATTCACAAAGGTAATAACGAAAACAGTGCAACTTTGGATTTAACACCAGAACTATGACTATTTCTTGCTGCAATTTAAGATGTTACACAGTGCGCTATCAGTACATGGCTTGTTTGACAAGAACTATGCATGTGTTGGTTATAGAAAAGACAATGGAGTTGACGTTATCTGCGGGAAGTTGATTTAGAAACTACCGTCCAAAAAACGACATACTATTTAGAGTCAATTGCAGGTTGGACCGCTTGGACCACTTCCAGGGGATGATTAAAATCAGTAATTATCAACTTCTTCTGTGATTTCCGCCATCAATTGTATTACTACTTACATTCAATTGCAGGCGGGAGCGCTTGAACAGCTTCGTGGGGATGTTTGACACCGGTAAATATCAACTTCTTCTGTGATTGGCGCAATCAATTTTATATACCACCCTACACTTACATCGAGATCGGGCAAGGCTTTAGCTGGGTAATGAGTGAAACTGACAGAATTAAGCAATGATACATAGTCAACCTAAAGGGCAAAGCACAACATGGGGTTAGGAGGAACTGAGAAAACAATGATTTTCTAGTCAAATACGAATTGACGTCTTCTACAAGATAATCGGAAATTCATTGCTTCAATACATATAAAGTGTAACAGATCGCGATCCTTGCCCGTAATCACTATAATAGCAGACTCTGGGCTAGCCTGACTGCAAAGATATTGACACGGGTCTATTTAGTGAGACGTTCGTTCCTATCCATCAAATGTGATATAAAACACTGTCGTTGTAGCAGATACTCTGGTCGATGAAAACAAGTCTTTATAGAGGGATGCTAAATTAGAGCTATCAGGACATTTGAACAAATCATATAAAATTTGTTCATTCAGTTATTGTTTAATTCTCTTACAGAGAATTTATTTTTCATTCCCTCAAAGCCATTCTGTGGCACTCGTGCTGCAGTAGCCGTTGCTGAATATAGAGACGTGACGACGTCGCGTTAGATGTCGATTTGCGATTTCGTTATCTGTTGTAGTGGTACTAGACAAACGGCATGTCGACTTGGGCATTATGTTGCCGCATTGGTAACTTATGGTAAAGAGAATGCTCTATTTACCAACAATGGATTGTCTGTTTAGCAAATTACCTGGCGAACAACATCCGTTATTATTGTAGCCTCGTTCGTTTGTTTCTACCAACACTTGTTTGGAAAACAAACGTTCCGCCGAACATATATTTTTCACAACGTGTGTGTGTGTGTGAGTGTTAGTGTATGTGTGTGATGGCGCAACCACTTCTGTTTCAGTACATTAGGTGTATTCCTTTACCTCACACGGACCTTTCTATTTGGATCTCTGTGGCATTGGAAACGTCAACAGTATTTACATAATAAGTTAAAATGCACAAATGTGTAAAACGTTCTGTATAATATTTCGACAGCTTGTTTATTTTGGCTTCCACTTTATATTGTTAACCAATTTGCTCCTTGTGTATCAGTGTTACCATCACACGTGTAGCAGAAGGACTGTGATGCGGAAACAGGTTATATGCATGACGTGGAGGGGCAAGGATAAACCACTGCTAGTGCAAAAACATTCGAAAAAAGTTTCTTTAAAACTTCATACAAACAAAATGTCGAATTGTTTTAATATGCTTCCAAAATGAATTTAATTGATTCCAATGTTAACGTGATACTGATGGCGATATGTGACACCATGGAGATGGAGGTGATCTCAGAACCTTACTGATACATAGATATTGCATAATCCAGGTAGTCGTTGACGATATTTTTATGCTTGTATTTGTACAAACTAATACGTAACTAGAATATAGATAAAATATAGTACAAAATATGCCAATATGCTGACGCTTGAACTTCCTTTAGCGTCCGTAAATAATATTGGTGAAAATCCAAATATAATGAGCCACCTGGCAATGTAACAGTTTGTTAATTTGCTACTTGTTATACACTGTAACAATATACTACCGTAGCACAGATTACAAACTCTTATGTAATCAGAATATAGATATAATTTAGTATAAAATATGCCAAATTGACAATCGCAAATTGCCAATTCTGGTTGGATGCAGCTATCTAGACCTTATGTTCCAGATGCTATGTATATACATCGAAATATCTAGCATTGAACCAGGGAAGCTCGTCCAAGAATTCTGTCGGTACGTGACTTCAAAAAGTGAAATAGGTTCATCGAAGCTTCCTCATAATTACAGTTTTACCTTTCACTTCCTCCCCATTGGTGTTTTCTTTCTACTACATTGTGCATGGAAAGAGAGGTGCTGTGTTGTGGTTTCTAACATGGACAGATATGTCTGCGTCCTGCATCTATTTGCGCAGATACAAGAAGTAGCCGCCATAATGGTAGCTATATGTATGTCCTTACCAGAAGAAAAATGTAAGACAAAATCAAATTTATGAATATTACGGGATCTACATTTTATATATTTTACTAACTTTTTGAATGTGTATATATCTGTATGTATATATAATGTGTATATATCATGGACCTATAACTTCTTATATTATAAACATAGGATGTGGAAGAATGGAAATGTTCAAATCTAATAAAAAAACCCAGGTATACCAAACCATAGATGTGTCATTTACTTATATCATTGTCACCCAAAACCTTTTTCATCGAATTAGATTAACTCGTTATAATTAAAAACTTTCTCTTTCTTGGATCAGAGGTTTCTAAACACATGCGCTTAAATACATTTCTCTGAACGCTGAACTACGTTTTCGTGTCACCAGCATATCTTGGGCATATCAAAAGGGATTGGAACAAACTAACACTTTTTACATGAATCTTGACTGGACATTATTTTCCCAAACCACATAACTCTTTGAGGCAATGGAATGAAATTCCTAAAAGCATTGGGTGGGAATAACATTCGAACGTTATTGCAGAGTGTGACTTGTAGCTGTGTTAAAGTGTTTTTCGCACTTTTGGAATGTGCAGGATCAGTTCAGTCAGTTCCAGTAAGCTTTCGGCATCAGATCTAAGCAGATGTATGCATGCTCGCTCTCGGGCAGGTAGGTAGTTAGGCAGGCAGGTTGGTAGGTATGATACCATTGTTTGGGAATGTGTCTCTCTCATTTTACTTCTCTCTCTCCACGCTCAGTCATATTGATTTCCAAAGCGAACAGTCCAGATATACTACCCATCAAAACTTTAGTCTCACTAGTGCAAATGTATACGTACCCACTAACTTCAGTCAACTGTTCTCAACAAAAAATCCATACTGTTTACAGGTACTGTTTACACATGAACTGATGCATTGTAAAACAAATTCGTAACGTTGAAAAGATTATTATCAAGATGAAACTCGGTGAAAATTGGCGAATTCTTAACAACAAGTTACACCAAAGCTCAGCTGTTCACATGCACGATATTTGCCCATGCTTTTCAGAAATGTGATGCATGAACCTTGTGCAATTCATCGGCATAAGGTTTGCAGTTGGTTCCCCCAAGTTAGTGGAAAAAAAATCTTCGATGTAACCATATATATACATAACATATAGTGAGTGTTCTGAGTCTAAACTTTTGATGGATAGTGTATATTCTCGTCCACACAGAAGTGCAATTAATGCAGTGTCCGTTTCAAGGTAGGCATGAGGGTATACAATGTCTACTTGCAACGACGCTTTATCACAAAGTGATGTTATTCTTGGACAATGTGTTTCTCTTTCATCTACTGAAAAGGCATTTCTTTATCTGCTCCTGTATTTAAATAATGTATTTTAGTATCACGTACAGCGTAGCGTACATACACATGGCTAGAGCGAAACATCGACAAGTACATTTGATTACCAAAGATAAAACCATCAACATTTACAACAATTACTTAGTCTGGTAGATGATCATAACGGATGGTAACAATGACACTATTTTGTACAAGCAGACTTTGGGCAGGTATACTGTGCTCTTGACAAAAAGATCATTTGCTTTCACGCAGGTTGTCATCCGACAGCTGATATACCTTTGTTGCACTCGGGGATTGTGTTCAGCACGTCCTTCCAGTGTGTCCTTCCACGATGGCAAGATACTGATACCCCGTATTTCTCTAATATATTTAAACATGACACGTACGATGGATATTCAGTTACACTAAGTGGAATCTTTTGAACCAATTCGAAAATAGTATTCAAGAAAGGTGATTTAATCATAAAAACGAGAGGTGTTGCAAATAATGTTCATATTGGCTGGCCTAGATTATTCAACCATTGGAGAACATACGTCACAGCAAAAATAACTCGGTTTCCGCAATGCGGAAACCTGGTAGAAAGTGGACTGAAACTTAAGTTTCCACCTAGAATCCAGTGAGTTTCCGTTCTTTAACATTGAGTTTCCGCAATAACGGAAACTTACAATTACCCACTTTCTAAGGGTTTCCGCAAGGTTTCCGTTACCCACACTCCAACAGGTTTCCGCAAGGTATCCGTTACCCACACTCCAAGAAGTTTCCGTTGAGTTTCAGTTAACTTTGAATCCTTCAGGTTTCCGCAAGGTTTCAGTTATTAAGACTCCAAGAGGTTTCCGCATAGTTTCAGTTACCAACAATCCGATACAGTTTCCGCATAGTTTCAGTTCCCAACAATCCGACATAGTTTCCGCATAGTTTCAGTTACCAACAATCCGACAAGGTTTCCACATAGTTTCAGTTACCGGTTTCAATTTCAGGTTCACAGGTTTTCATATGCGTTTCAAAGCTAAATGTAAACATTCTTCTTTATTTATATCATAAACTCTTGTTAAAAACAATATAAGCAACTTGTTATTATCATGACATTTACTAAAAGAAAAACAGAATATATAATAAGATTCATTGTTTTATTTTCTCAACATGGTATGGATTAGCATTTAAGGCAAATAAAGATCATACATATAACTACATTGTAGTAATATAGCACTAAAGAACAGGGCAAAACATATTGGCATAACTCAATCCAGTTTTAGAAATCATATATCATTTATAACAAAGTTGTAATTTTTCATCAGTTAAACTTTCATTCACTTATTATCTTGAAATAGCATGTTAGATACGAAATTTATTTCTAAAATCATGCTAATGATGAAAAATAACAATAACATACAACTTAACACAGTAATAAAACATAGCTGCATCGGACATTTATTTGCACGCCTTGGCATTCAGCCACACACTCTATGTCACAACTATCGCCAGACATCAACTATGATATACAATAACACAACATACAGCTTACAATACAAAAATAAAATAAAAATTACATTATGAAATTGAAAATAAATTCAATTAAATTGCAAGAGCTGGTCAGTGGGCCCTGTAAGGGGCATCCCTAGGCGGAGATCCCTCTATAACTTTGGTTGGATGCCTCATCCTCGTCCTCCTGTTGGCCTTGACGAGAGCAGTGGAGGTGTAGATTCTTTCCAAGTCCAGTGTCGTGTATGCCATAAGCTTGCTGGACTCACAGACAAAGGGGACGGAATGCAACTAATTGACGTCATCTTCGTCACTCACGACTGGTGATGTCATGTCTATGGTGAGTGTTGTCGCTACCTTTTTCTATCGTCTATCTGGCCATTCAATAGATGCAAGTCTGTTTAGGCGTTGTACAAGTTTCTGAAAATGGCAGGTTATAACGAATTACTAGGTTATTTTGATGAATTACACAAACATCAATCAACAAGAAACTGACAATGCCAAGGATGATTTAAAATGAGTAATCCACAAGTAAATTTGAATAAAAGAGAACTAAATTGAACAGTCACACTTTGCACTAGTTTTCAAAACTCAAATTATGCAATTCATCACACTTCATTGACCGAATGTAATATCTTATTTTCTAAAGAGGACACAGAATCTATACAAACTTTGCTCTGGAGTTACATGGTTCCCAGACCAGAGGTAGTAATATGTTATATATAATATCTGAACATTTATTGCATTTTCTATGTAGTAATAATGGTACTAGTAATAGATTTTCATCAACGTTGTGGTGTCCACCGACCGTGATGTTGCTGGAATATTGCTAAAAGCGGCGTAAAACCAAACTCAGTCAGGCAGTTGTATTGTTGAAGGCACAAGTATATTCACCCAGTAGTGACTGTATGTTTACACCATTACGTCTTTGAGGTGTATTTAGAAGTGAATAATACAAGACACGAATGTTTCCGGATGTCAAGGTCTTTATTATGTGAAAACACAGTGTTTCGGAGTGAATGCTTACCCCTGACGAAGGGGTAAGCATTCAACTCTGAAACATGTTTTCACATAATAAAGGAGTTGACATCCATAAACCTTGTCTCTACTCTATTAATTGGAAATTATTTACTACTTATAATGAAAGTCACTACAGATAGGTCAAAATTACCTTCACACATGTTTCAGCTCACCATCCTTGGTCATTCGTTATACAGTCTGCAGACTCATCATCAGCTGAAAAAATAAACAATAACACGTTACTTTTCTTTGCATTTCTCCATTCATTCATTTGAGGTTTAACAAACCCCGGAACAATTGCAGCGACATTTATACCAACAAGCAAACTACAGATTTATCACTTTAAGGTTATGCAATGAGTAAGTGAACGGCCTGACATAAACATCCTGATGAATGAAGTTCAGTTATCACCTGTGACATAATCTTGGAGTAATTACGGCATTGTAAAATCAAGGGGTCAGTTTTACTGCCATTTCACACAGGTGTGAAGTTTATTTGGTCCAATTTGAAATCATGATTAAGTTACCGGTTATTCAAATCCATTTGCAAATGTAACTTGAGTATGGTTCATTTTGAGAAAATGTATCTAGGGAAGCATAATAATAAAATAATCAAAGTGAAATTACATCTATGTTTCATAGTACCATAAACACATACCTTCAGTTAGAGAGGGTGATCTTTTCTTCCAGGAGTGGTCGTGACACGTTTCCTCACAACAGCCTAAATGAATAAAACAAATCAATTAATATACAATCTATTTGCTATATTTTTCAAAATTGTAGTATATTTTTAGATAGACACTTATTTTACTTCACCAACCTTTGAAAATAGTTCGTGCAAAACGGTTTATACAGTCAGGGGACTTAAATATACGTCAGTCGGCAAAATTCTCATAGACTTGCATGCTATTTTAGTGTAGCTATGTAATTTTCATTAATTCAGTTTTCCATATTTGGTTCTCAAATTATGCAGGCTTTTAGGAAATAATCTTGGTCACAGATACATAATTTTCCGCATTGTAGTTACATGAGCAACATATATACAACATTGCGTATTCTTTCCCCATAGACCGCCATGTTAAAAATTGCCATAACCATGACACACATTGAATTGAAAATAAAACGGAAATTATGTCTTTGAAGCTGAGATGATTCAGAACCCATGTGCAAAATATAAACAATATCAAACGGATATCAAATAAATTCAAGACATATTTCTAGCTGCACCAAATTAACATGTAAGTCGAATAATGCACAGTGGCGAATACCTATGGCCACTGGCTGTAATTCGATAGATTAACTTGTTTACCAATCCGGATTTTCTGTACGTAAAGTAAATAATTCATAAAACGTTATTTGACAACAAAACAAATTGGTCTTACCTGACAGGGTCGTGGTACTGCGAGTTTTTCGCAGCCATTTCCATCTTTCTTTTCCAGGTAGCGAATTCTCTCTTTCAGTGCTTTGAGGGTAACTGAGGCGGCTTTGAAAATCGCGACTCGCACAGGCTCACGGGAAAAACACTTTGTTGTTGTTTTTTAATCTAAATCTAACATTACAGTTTGACAATATCTTTCCGCGTTATACAAACAAAATAAACATACACTATACACATAAAATGTCAGCTGTGTGTTTTTTATAATGATTTAGGTAGTCTCGCGTGGACGTGATCCGGTCGCCATTGTTTTATTTGTTTACATTGCCGACATCAAAGGGGACCGTGAAAGGTGGAAATGAGCAGATTGAATGTGAGTACCCAACAGTGGGCTTGTATGGGCTTAAGGGTCTTCTCATCGCATTATGGGCACTAATTGCTCCTCCTCAGTGTCAAGCATCAACATGTAGGCCTAGAGAAGTGAATAAATCTGAAAACATATTCACGTTACTTTAAAAGTCCTCATCGAGCTTCATGAGTCCTACTCATGAGAGATTGTGTTAGTGACAAATAGGTGATTTTTCAAACCCTGTCAGGAGTAGGCAATATACGTTCTGCTGGACGTAAAACTTCATCGTGTAAGTAATTTACCTATTGAGCTCAAAACATGCACGTGTATTAGACATGCTTATATCATGTTCATTCTTTTCAGTTCTACACCTAGATCTACGTATACCATTCCCTGTATTATAAGTTTACTTATCTAATTATATGTGATGTCAGCTCAATATATCTAAGTGAGCGAGTTAAGTATTACGCCGCACTCGGCAATATTCCAGCTATATGGCGGTATTTATCCAATTATACCAGTACATCTTTTTTATCATTTTATTACCATTAAAACAATTATAACATATACTTTACACTCATAGCTTTGTGTAATAATTTATGTAATCAATTATTAAACCTCTTAGCCTTACAATGCATTGACACAAGTCACGTATAACATTTCTAAAAGAATCATTGTTTCAATTATTTGATTTACAGATACGTATTGTGGATCCACTGACTTGTTGGAGATTGACAAGATGCTTGGCTTGGTTATCATTTATAGTTACACCATACCATGCTCCTAATTTCATTAAAGGAAATCTTAAAACAATATTTTTTATTCATCAGCATTTAGTCAAAAACAAGTAAACACTAAATAGATACATAGAATAAATTTCTTTATCTTTGTGAAAAATATAATCACTCAAAATGTAACAGTGCGTGGATTCCAGTGTAACCATAAGTTTAACATATGTTATATATGGGATTACACTTTCATGAGTTAAGATATGTTGATATGTTTTTAAGTTCCAAGAAAAAGACCCAGTTTTCTGTCCGCACTGCCAGTCGTTTGTTTCAAGGAAACAAGGAATCGTCTGGAATGGACGGCAGTTTCTCATCAGGTTAGTCGTCCAAAATACTTCACTTCATAGGTTTCATTTAACGACTTCAGTTTGATCTGTCCCATTGCTATCCATCATATATCAATAATGAATATATTTAATTATTGTAATTTGTTTGATTGGCATTTAGAAGTTGGTGACAAATAAGAAAGTAAGAGAGTTTATGGATAACAACTTCTTTATTATATATGATGCGACGTTTCGGTATGGATTCTTATACCGTTGTCAAGCAAGAGTGTAATTATTGTATACCAGATATGTAACTGTAACTGAAAGTGGATAAGTTGTGTTACACATTTTACAGTTTTTAAATTAAATTAAAGGTCACATAAAAAAATAATATTTTATGTTACTATATTGCTGGGAATGTTTTCTTAGAGGGTTGATAAAACTAAGAAATACCCACGATTTTTCATTCATGGGAAATGTTAGGTTTTGTATGCTTTTCTCAGTTGAGTTGGTCATTTCAATTTGAATAAGATCACATATATAATTAGGTGTTACATTCAGTGTTTAAACATAATTCGTATCTATTTAAAATATGTATGTACCGTTTTACCTATGCTTCGATTTCAATTGGCGATTTGGTAGTAGATGTTACCTTGAATATGAGTACAGTAACAGTAATAAATATTACAACAATTTGCTTCAGAATACTGGGTTGGCTACTATTTTCTGGTACCGATCAATAAAATAAGTGACATGTCAAATGGAAGATACAATATACATGTATACTACATATCTTTCCTTTGTGATTGTGAAAAATATATTTTGGTTACATATACAAATTAGTCGTTCTAATTATATAATTTCATTGTGATCAGATGTACCACTGTGCATGTTTATGAATATGTATAAATGTGTTACTTTGGCTGTTTTTGCAGTTTTACTAAGCATTGTATGTATTGTATTTGCAGGATGATGAAGAGTCTGTGTGGGATGATAAGGATGGCAACGATGTTGTGCCAGACATCAACCAGGGCTCTTCATATTCACCCACAAATCTTAAGTAGAGCATACACCATCTGTTTGCGGTTATGGACTGGTTCAAGCTTTGTTGTAATCAACTTGGTTATATTTCCCCTTTCTCTGTGTGGCAAAACTCAGGCTCAACTCAAGGCTCTGCGTCATATGTACCACATCAGAGGATTGTTGGCTGCTCAGTGTGAGTGCAACAGAAGCTTCATGGTTGTAAGCAAGTTGCCAAGTCTTTACTATGTGAGATTGTTAGTGTGTATATGTTAAGATACATTGAGACAGCTTCAAATGTACACTTCATGTATATGTATATGGGCCCATGACCTTTCATACAATAAACATTTGAATTTGAATTTGAAATCTGTTTTATAAATACCACAGCAAATATGTTATGCCTGCACTAGTAGACCTCATTTCATCATATGCATAAAATGTTGTAGGGTTTTGACATATTTGTATTTGCATATTCATACAGAATTTGTTTTCTCCAATGCTGAAAATTCCCTTTTGATATGGGCATGCATACATACATACATACATACATACATACATACATACATACATACATACATACATACATACATACATACATACACACACACACACACACACACACACACACACACACACACACACACACACACACACACACACACACACACACACACACACACACACACACACACACACACACACACACACACACACACATACATACATACACATTGTTGAGTACTGTTGAAATGTGAGCTATTCACAATAATGAAACAGATGAATCATAACAGTGCATGTGTCACTGTGTTTGTTGTTTTTCGCGTACAATGTAATAAATGGTACATTCACAAGTTATGCAGAATGGTAGTGAGTGAGTTGCATAGTTACATCGGTAGCCATATCGTGACTATGAAAGTCGTAACTCTAAATTTGTAAATGTGTACATGAAATAAAAACAAACTTATATACTTACCTGTCTTCGAAGGACAGTAAAATAACTAATCTATCACAAATGTACACTAAAAACTGGCATGTAACCATAAACACTTTACCGGTACAGTATAAAAATGAGCTATAGATTGCCAACACCTGAAGGTTGATCAACATACTAGGGACTACGGCACGAACAGTACTTTTGCTTCCTGCATTGACCCTAGCTGGATTCTGTAAACAGAAATTATCTTGCAAATGTAACAGTAAGTAAATATAGTCCCCCCAATGGAACAGCACAAAGCTAATTATAAGTTTGCCGTTTCATCTAAGCTGAAACCAACAGAAACCTAGCGGAAACCTACATTACCCAGTATCCAATAGGTTTCCGCAATAGCGGAAACAAAGTCATTTCTCTTTGAATGTTTCAGCGAACTGAAACTAAATGGAAACGCATAATGATAGTTTCAGTTGTAGAAACTTGACGGAAACCTAGATTTGTTAGTTTCAGTTTTGTAAACTATGCGGAAACTCGCATTGTCTGTTTCCGGATACTGAAACCTAGCGGAAACCTACATTACCCAGTATCCGTTAGGTTTCCGCAAAAACGGAAACTAAGTTATTTTTGCTGTGCGTGGTGGGCACCTAATACTATTGTGAAAACGTGAATATCGAATCTCGACAATTATATCTTTGTTTTTTTAATGTTCCATGATTTCATGGTTACATTTAGCATCTTAAACTGATATTTCCCGACATGGGATTTGCTTTGACTTTGTTGATGAAGGTCTGAATATGCGTTGATACAATAATTTAATGTGGACTTATTTTGGTTTATATTAATAGAAGGTAGAAAGCAGTACTTACAAGGCAGAATGTGTGAAAGGTTTCCATTCTCAAATAGATAACACATATTTTAAACTACATTATCCATACGTTTTCGCTGCTGTTCAGTGGCTGCAATCACACTTGGCTTACGGAGACTCACCATGTGTAACAATATATCTTCCACACTCTGAGACTTATTAAGAGATAAATCTAGTGATCCAGTGGTCAGGGCTGTGACCATGGTATCTGCGTGATCATGGACCGACAGCTTTGTATGCTCCTCAGATCAGATTCAGATCAGAAGAATGATCAAAAACTTATCTATCTGTAACGTAATTGTTTTCCTTGACATTATAGTGGGCATGCTGTCATGGCTGTCATCTGACATTCTAACTGGACGAGACATTCGGTAATACAGAACAAATTTCAGCTGTAAATGAAACTAAGCAGGAGACGAAATAGTATCTAGCGTATTTAATTATGCTCTTTTCTAACACAAGTTGTTAGTAATAACTCGAACTGCAGAACATTTTTAAATTTAAACAAACCCGCGTTGCAGTCTTTTCGCGTGCGTTAAGCAAACAAACATTAACCTTGTCATGATAAGGGGAGCTGAATCTGATAGTCACGTGAATATGAAATACTACTTGGTGCATTTAATAATGTATTGCTTGGAGATGTTTTCAAAGTAAACATTTACGATTCACATTCCATTCGCGTCCTTCAAGCAAACAAATATAAATCTAGTCGTCGATAACAGGAGCTTTGGTTCAACCTGGTTCTGATGTTACCGTTGAAAGTTAGCTTCAAATATAGGGCCTGTGTAATGTCACAATGTGTCCAAGTAGATTACTTACAAGTACATTGCTGAAGTTTTCTAGTTGTACACACGGGGCGCCATGAGCATACACTAGTGTGTGGAAACGGCGCCATGCAAATGGATATTATTATTATTATTATTATTACTATTATTATTATGTTTTACAGATTAAAGATAATATGCAGCAGAGAGGGTTCGGGTGATCCTGGCACAGTCAGGCTGGTAAGGCTCATCATCAGCTCAGGGCCCTTGCCCCCTCTACACGCAGCCCAGACAGCGAATGGGACTTCTCCCAGGAAACGCTGCCTAGTCGAACCCACCAAGAACTTTCCGGAGAATATGAAGGCTCCCCAACACTGCAGCCTTCTGCATTACCCAGAGTGTCAGAAGGGCTGTACTCCCGGTGGAGAACCCAGGCACTCTCTTGATCTGCGCCAAGAGATCAGGAGGTACCAAACCAAGGGCACCGAGAACAATGGGGAGCCTGACGACAGTGTACTTGGGATGCAAGCGAGACATTTCAAAGGCGAGGTCCGCATATTTATCATGCTTTTCCGTAATCTTGCCAATCACATTGGTGTCAAAAGGGACAGAAAACTCTATGATATAAATAAATTCATTGGCTTTATCAAAAAGGACAAGATCAGGTTTGTTGGCTGGAATTCTTCTGAGGCTGTATATGGGCCTATTCCAGAGAAGTTTGAAAGCATCATTTTCCATGACGCCCTGGACATGTTCAGGGTCGTACCATGGATGGACCTCGGAGTCAAAGCCACAGGCATGGCGGAGACGGTAGTAAAAGCAACGAACCATGCCATCATGTCGTTTAAGATATGCTGTTTGTGCCAAGGAAGGGCATCCACTGACAGGGTGTTGGACGGTCTCCGTGAATTCATTGCAAAGTCGACATTTCATATTGATATTTTCTTTAAGAATCACATTTAGGCGATTGCGAGGGGAAGTGACTGGTCCTGAGCAGCAAAAAGGAAGCCCTCGGTTTCACATTTAAGACCAGCCGACTTCATCCAGGCGAAGGAGTCTGTGGGATTGCTATTCTGTTCAATACACTGCATGTACACACGATGCAATGGCTTCTCAGAAAGCTTCTCCACAAAAGACCGACTCTGGGCAGATTTGGTGAAGGACTTCACCTGGTTTACTCCCATCACTGTACCGTCCAGCAGTACATCGCCATTAACAAAATCAACCTCAAATTTCAGATTCTGTCCAACAACCTTGGCACGCTTAAAATAGCTGTGGAATTCCTTGCTTTCATCATGAGTCTTCACATGCATCACCAGAGGATCATCTGATAAATAAATATGTGCAAAAGTACACAATAAAATTCTATCATGAAGAGCCTCCACATTAATCAAACCCCGACCTCCAGAATTGATTGGCATGTATAAACGGTTAAGAGAGGAACGAGGGTGGTGGGCTCTGTTATCAGACATGATCCTTCTGGTCAGACGGTCAAGACTCTGGATGTCTTGTTTCGTCCAATCAACTAATCCAAAGGAATAGGAAAGGACTGGCACAGCAAAAGTATTGGTGGCTTTGACCTTGTTTCGAGCATTTAGCTCTGAGCTCCAGATTTTCTTTAAACGAGATTTATACTCGGCCCGAAGTTTGTCTTGAATCTGGGCATCCTGGAGCTTGTCTCGAACTTGCATTCCAAGATAGGTGTAGGCCTGATCTTCCACAAGATGCTCAATAACTCCTCCCCCTTGTAACTTGACCGATCCATCATTAGTTACCTTGCCTCGTTTCAAATGAAGAGTATTACATTTGTCGAGTCCAAATGTCATGCCAATATCATTCGAAAAGGACTCGACAAGGAGAACCTGCTCTTTCAAATTGGTATCTCCTTTGGCAAGGAGCTCGATATCATCCATGTAAAGGAGATGAGTAAGAGGTGTTGGGGATCTGTGCTGAGGGGGTCTGGGATGGTAACCCTCCTCTTTATTGAGCAGAAAGCTCAAAGGATTTAAAGACAGACAAAAAAGCAAAGGACTAAAGGAATCCCCCTGAAATATTCCCTTTCTGATTGGAATAGATTCCGAAGTCTGAACCTGCCCTTGCGAGTACATCTCAAGCTGAGTCGACCAGCAACTCATTAAAGACTTGAGTAAATCAAGTAGTCGCTGAGGGAGGTCAATACAATGAAGAGACTTCAGAATCCATTCGTGAGGGACAGAGTCGTATGCCTTTTTGTAGTCAATCCAGCACATGGAGAGGTTGCGGTGATATGTTTTTGCCTCTTCCAAAATCATTTTCTGTACAAGAAGTTGATCCTTGCACCCCCAACATCCCTTTCTTGCCCCCTTCTGCTCTCTGAAAATTATATCATTATTATTATTATTATTATTATTATTAAGTCTGTACTTTTACATAGCCGTGGACTTAGTCGCCTCCTGGTGAATGGCGAGAAACTAATATTTGACACCATTGGGTCACTTGCCCGGACCCGTGTTTGTATACATATCACGGAGGACGGAATGAGGAACAAATGTGTGAATTAGTTCGTGCTGACTTCTGACCTGCCTTTTGTGTCTGTCTGGTCTGCAATTAGCACAGGCACACCAGGCCTACCATGGTGTCAACACACAGAGTATCAGGACATGTGGTTTCGTATATTTCTGTCAACATGCCGTTCTCTATTGGTTGTATTTACTGCATTGTTGTATTGTCGTATCGATGGAGTCAGACTAAGGCAGAAACATGGTGATTTGACCGGTTTCTCTACTTTCTCTTACAGTGCACGTCAACACAATTTCAGGAATGTGTTACATGTTGTAATTTTAGTAATATCGGAGCAAGAGGAAACTTGGCAATGACAACTGTCCTACTGTTCCTGAACTGCCGTTGTCAGTACCACTGTCGTTGCAAGAAGGATCGCTAGGTTTGCAATTAAGTCAATCCGCCAGCTACTTCCCCAAGGTGACTTCTGAGAACAACACCCCTTTGTCTATTCTCTGCGTTGCACTGATCTAAGGTGGCGTCCACTTCATCACTGCTTCATGAGCAGATGGTTGTGGGTAGTGTAGATGTTCTTTCTCAAATGCAGATGCCCTTGGAGCGATACAAGATCCTACTGTACATGAAACTGATTGTGGCCCATCTGCTCTAGTGTTTGTTGAAAAGGGAATTGTCGTATACATGTGTAATCCTGATAGTGACAAGTTTGACGGACAAGAGTATCGTTCAAACTTGGCTGGGTAATACGTGGTAGGAAAGAAACATTTCATTCGTGAATTATATGCTTGTGTTGAGGATGACACTTTGATTCTGCTGTCATATCCTCTTGGACATGTGAAGATGCCAGCCTCAAGATATCAGACTAGTGATTCATGCACCATGTTTTTGTAGTTACATTTGAAATGAAATGCCTTTTGCATTTGAAATGTCTTCTCTTTATTCAAACTCCCGAGCTAGGACTAGATACGTGTTAGTAATTGTATCATCTTGTTTGGTAACGTTTGGTGTTTTATGATAAGAATGTTTGAAAAGAAGAAGGAGTATATCCATGATTAAACATCACGAGGCATGGAGTTCCATCACTTGGACAATTTGTGCATGCATTAGAGATTGACAAACATAAATATTTATGTTTAATATTGTTTTCATGGACATAATGACAATGTCGAAAGGATAGGGGCATTGCTGGAAGAAAGAAGAAAACGTTAGTTAATTAGGGCTTAATGTTTCTTAATTGTTTCTGTAAAATGGACAACATAACAATAAGAGGAAGACGAGATTATACGATTTCTTTTCACACGATTTGAACATTTCGCAATGTCTCCACGTAAGTAGGTACTTAAAGGCTTCCTTTGTTGGATGTGACAAACTGCACGTAACTCGTTTGCCTTTCAATTTCAAGTTTTTCTCCACAGAAGCACTTACAAAACAATTCTATCAGAAGGTGCAGTCTTTCAATCCAACATATAGCGAGTAAAGGGCGCCTAAAATGTACTAAATCATAGGAAGCAAAACACACGCTAAATTATTGGCAGCCCAACATACACACTGAATGATAGGCAGTATATTACGGACACTTCCGACCCATACACACACATACGCACAGAATCATTTATACACACTGAATCACGAAACAAACTAAATTCCCAGAGCCTTATTTACACACAAATATATTCAGCACAACAAATAACACCGAATAAAAGCAAATTCCACATTGTTTTAGGAAAGACAACATGTTCAAGTTCGACAGTCCTAGCTTCCCTTTAAAATAATCTCTCAACTACCAATCCGTCTCTACAATCGATCCACTCACTATAGCTGATCCTATCCTTGTAGTCTGCACCTTCAATACATTCTGTCCGTTCACTACATTCAATCCGCTCATCACAGTCAGTCCCTAAGGTCAATAGCAGTATTACATCTGTGAATCTTCATACATTGTTTGGAGTGAGTGGATAACTTCTGAACATGTGTGGCGATACTACTGCAATGACAACGACTGAAAGGGTAATAGTGCATTGACACTGGGAGGCGAATATCATCACAGAAACATTGGACAGTGTAGTTAATTGACACGATACACCTCACTCCATTCAGGAGAGAAAGGGGTAGGGGAAGGTAAGAACGCTGACATAGAAACAAATTAGTTCTTCAATTAATTCCACGATGCCGTGTAGTGTTTCACCAGGAATGATATCTAGAGCACCTGTATTGGTTTTTGAAGTTCTTGAAGGTACATGCATTGTTTCATTATAAGTGGGTGCTTCTCGTGATGGCAGGCAGAATCTCACAGATCTGGTATAAACTACATCTCCTTTGGTATCAATTGAAAAATCACTGATTTTACTGAAGTAGGTGACAAACTGATGCACAATGTACCATCTTATCCTAGTGGTGCAGCTTGATGTGGGCCTGATGACAGTCCTCTCAAAGTGATTCACTCCGGACAATAGCCCTTCTTTGTTTGTAGTATAGTTTCATATAAATCTTCAGTCTCAACAACCTTTTATTGGTGAGAATGTTTAATGACATCATTGTAGCATTGTTTAAAGTTTACGTACTGGTCTTTGAACGGCATTTTACCTTCAAAAACCATAGTTCAAATGCGGTTCTTAATCAAAAATTCCAATGCGATGTTTAAGTAGAATGTCATAAATTCTGCCCGGTTATTTGCACTACCATTCAACGGCAGATTTGCTGGAAACATGTGCATAATTACTTATTTATATAGAACGGCATTTTGAAGATATATTTGCTATCACACGGATCACTGTTAACAGTGCCTGATGCTAACTGAATTAGATTCCAGAAGTGTTGTGATCCACAGTATCGCAATCAGCCGCCATGACGAAACATGGCTCCCTCTGACACAAGCTGATCATGATCATGGTACACCCTGTTGATGGCTAGGCGTGATTTAGTTAAAATACTACCGAGTTAAGGTTAGCATGCCCAAAGCTACGTTTTAATAGTAAACCCTGTTCAGTAATCAAGTAAATATGTAACGTTTAAGTCGCGTTATACAATACTTCAGCATGGCGGGAAGCAGGTAATCCCCGAACTGGGCCTCAACATTTTATGCATATGGGAATCGCAAAAGAGTGAATGTACAAAACACCCTCTCCCCTTTCCCCATTACCTCACAAAGTACCATGAGGCATGTGTACAGTCCCGCTTGCTGTTGTAGGAATAATGCGACCGTAACGTATCTCTCTCCGTAGTGTTTAAGAATAACCGTCATAAACAAGTACAGATCAGTCTTATTCCGTTAAAAAACCAATACCAGTGTTGCACTTTCAATATTCATAATGTATTAGCATTTAACATGAATACAAAAGCAAAAAAATACAAATAAATACAATTACTGCCAGCAACAACAAAACAGTGTAAATATTCTTTAAAGGACAGAATTGTACCTGATGTACAACCAAAGTATTGATAAAACTACGTTTAACCTGTTCGATAGTGACGATGACAAATTGCTATTTGCTGTTCCAGCTTGGGTGCCACAACTATCTAGGTGTGCATTAACATATACCTTTCGCCTGCTGCAGCTGGAGGCCTATGTTCAGTCTTGTGAGGGATATGAAAAATTACAAATGTTTTATCGAAGCTTTCTTGTAAGTCTAATCCAAATAGATTTTTGCATCATAATTGTTTTCTGATATAATTTGCACAAAACGGAAGAGTCGAAATTAACAAGGAGGGATTACGTATTGTATTTCCATATTATATTTCTATATTTGCCTTGTAGCTGCTTGAAAAGACACAAAAAAGTTGTTGTTGAAGGGGTAGCTATTTCCTAGTTCAAAACCAAATTGTAAGAAACTTCGCGAATTAATACATATTTTGGGAATGCATGATTGTATCTACCGTACATAATATTTGAATGCTTATTTGGGTGTGTTTTCAGAGTCAAGGCCTTACATGGCTTATTCACAGACAGTCCTGACATCTACATGAGAGAGGTCATATTAAAGATGTGTGTCTAACTACTATTGATTACGACCAGTTTTATTGTCCACAATAAGATAGTTAGAAGATAGAAACTGTTTGTGTGTGGCTGTCTGGCAGTAAGACAATGACAGACCCAACCAATAAAACTGACGTAGGTATGTACAAGCGGCATAGTAGAATCACTGATGTTATCCAGCGTTGTTTACAGCAGCATGACGGTAGTATGACGTTCAGTGTTGTGCCCTGACGCCCACGTTTCACACATACATCAGCATTTGTATACACGCAGGACGGTCCACTCTCATCATGCACAGGCATCGATGCTTACCAAATAACATCGTCCTGATCGATGTCGTTCCGCTTCTCAGAGACTAAAACTCATTTAGGTTGGTAAGGTAGGAGCAAATAACGCTCGTTTCATGACGGTTTGTTCTTTCATAATAAGCTCAGGTCTCTATGAGATTTGGCGGTGTTCTGAAACGCGTTGGGCTTTGGCCGATTTTCCTCCACTAGAGATGTGCAATATTACCGGTAAACCGGTATATACCGGTACAGTATCTTGCGATATGATTATCGCGATATGCTTCAGATTCTGCAATGTATTGGGTCATCCAGAGTTAGCTCCCTTTGAATTAACTGCCCTTGATTTCCATAGCAACAACATGTGCTCTCAAATTGCCTTGACGTTTACGTTTCACACATACATTAGCATCTGTATAACTGCTATTGATTACGAGTAATTTATTGTCCAAAATAAAATATTTAGGCTGTGGAACTGTTTGTGTGTGATGTAGCGGCATATTACATACATTGACGTTATCCAGCATCGTTTACAGCAGCACGACTTCAGCATGACGTCCGGTATTGTGCCTTGACGCCCACGTTTCACACATGCATTAGCATACACGCAGGACGGTCCACTCTCATCACGCATAGGCATGGATCCTTGCCAAATAACTGTGTCCTGAACCATGTCGTTCCGCATCTCACAGACTAAAACTCATCGAGCTTGTTTCATGACGGTTTTCTCTTTTAGAATAAGCCCAGGTCTCTACGGGAGAGCGGTGTTCTCAAATGCGTTGGTCTTTGGCCGTTTTCCCTCTACCCATTGACTTTATGTTCCTCCTATAGTTGACGCCCGCTCATTCGATATTACATCCTACAGAGATGACTTAAGGACATCCACAATTTTAATCAATACAGTTCCATACATTTTAAGTCAGCATTGTGAATTTGGACTGTTTAATAACATTCCGACCCCAGAGAGTTAATGTTTTTCATCAGTTGTTGGCGATCTATAGCTCGTGTTTTATATTGTATTGTCTGCTTTAATCACATGTTTTAGTTTTCCATGCTAGTTTTATATCCATATCTGTGATGTATTTATTGTGTATGCCCAACATTTCTCGTCACTACATGGCTGAAATATTGCCGAGGTGACGTTAAATTTTAACTCACTCACTCACTAATGGGCACCCGTGAAGAGCCACCTCCTCGTGGTGGGTGCTGGGTAACGCTAAGAGCTCTTCAATCCCCCGTTGTGGACCCGGGGGTATATTTGGTCCACCAACCCGTTTGCTGTGGGTTACGCCCCTGTGTCGGTGGAGGAAGGGATTCTGGTGGTTGAGGGCAATAGGAGCCTGGAACCTTGTTCCTTTGGCCCAACACACCACTTTGGCCCTGACTTCACCTAGACGGGTGGTAGAACTGGCCCGGTTCTATCAATCGGCTGGTCACGCCGTGCCCTGCGCATGGAAACATTCAAATTTATATTAATGTATATTTATATATTATGTTGATATTGAATGTTGTACTTTAAAATTATAAGATATATATTTGCCTAGAGTCCTATGCCAGAAGGCGGTGGCTCATGGGCCAATCTGGTGATAATGACCTCCAAATGATGTATGTCTCTAATTTCTTGTCTTGGGCCGAACCAGTCGGGCATGAAATTGGTAGACAAATGCAGCTATTTGTGTTGTTTTCCCTGAAGTATAACACCCTTGTATCCCCGGTGTCGGCATCTTGGATACCCGTTGCTATCTGGCACTGTCCTTGTTGACACTCCGTGGCGGGTGGGGAGCAGAGGTGTTGAATTATTTCCTTTCATTATGGAGCTTACACATGCTGGTTCACTTCGAAACGAAATGAAAAGACGTTTAGAGGACTTCGAGCTCTCAAATGGAAAACATACTTCAAACAATGATTCCTGGCCACGATTTTTGGTGATTGAGGCTGTAGATTTCCTACCCATTAAATTAAACCCGTTTGCAATCTCAAAGGCTGTATCTGGTATTTGCGGTGAAGTTAACAACGTCACCCGTCTCCGTAGTGGTTCACTTCTTGTGGAGTGTGCACGGAGACAGCAATCTCTCAATTTGCTATCGATCAAAACATGTGCAGGTATTGAGGTTGCTGTGTCTGTGCACAGGACACTAAACGCTTGTCGAGGCATTGTTCGTGACAGGGGTCGTTGCCTGTCCGACATGCCTGAGGAAGAAATCGGTACGGAGCTAAAGGAACAGACGGTAACCGCAATTAAGCCTTTTACTATCAAGAAAGATGGCGCAACCATAAATACAAACACATATTTAATGTCGTTTGCGCGTTCATCTCTACCAGAGTCTATCAAAGCAGGCTATTTTAATATCGGAGTGGAGGTGTATGTCCCCTCTCCGCTCCGGTGTTATAAATGTCAAAAATGCGGACATGGTTCAAACTCTTGTCGAAACGCTGTCATCTGTCATCGTTGTGGTGACAGCCACGAGGGCACTGACTGCCAAAAAGATATTAGATGCTGCAATTGTGATGGTAAGCATGTTGCATCATCCAAGTCTTGCCCAGTGTGGCAAACGGAAGCTAAACTAATAAAGCTAAAGTGTCAAAACAATATATCCTACCTTGAGGCCAAAAAACTATTCAAAACTCAAACAGCACCTCCAGCAACTATCACCTATGCTGCTGCAGTCTCTCGATCTGTGGCAACATCAACTATATCGTGTCAGACTGACTTGACATGGGTCAAGTCAGAGAAGCCTGTTGTTTCAGAATCATTCAAACCTTCTCAGGCTACTCAGTCAACGTCTGCATCGCAGACAGACAACCAGTCTACGGCACAATCAAGAACGTCAGTCAAACAACCAGCAATGGACTGACAAAAAAGAGAGGAAAGAAAATATCAAACAGACCAGACACAATTACCGTCCCTTCATCAGTCCCTACCGTGCAAAACAGGAGGAGGAACAGCTCCCCCTCACCTTCACGAGAGAGATCGCCAATTGAGCCACCAGGACTCAGTTGGCCAATATATTTCAATGGAATTGCAGAGGGCTGAAGAATAACTTCAATGAGATACAATTATTAATACAGGATTTTAAGCCTTCAGCATTATGCGCTCAGGAGACATATACAAAAAATACAGACTCATTCAATTTACGACAATACAGTGATTATCACTCCTTTTCTCCGCCAGGAGATAAAGCAACTGGAGGTGCTTCTATTTTGGTACGGCAGGGCATCATACATAGCCCTGTCCCATTTAATACCAATCTCCAAACTGTAGCTGTTCGTCTAACTCTACGCATTGCGTTGACGTTGTGCAGTTTACATGTCCCTCCATCTTCAGATATCCTACTGTTAGATCTGCAAATTCTGTATGATCAGCTCCCAGAGCCATGTCTTATCATGGGCTATCTGAACGGACACAACCCGCTTTGGGGTAGTGTCCATACTAATACTAAAGGTAAAATTTTTGAGGAATTCATTTCCGATAATAATTTATGTATTTTCAATGATGATTCAGCCACTCATCTTCATCCAGCTACGGGAACATATTCTTCCCTGGATCTGTCTCTCGCTGACTCAAACTTGTATAATGAATTTGAATGGATGGTCCATGATGACCTTTGTGGGAGTGACCACTTCCCTACCATTCTCAAAACAATCAACCCTGGTGATGATCCACCTTTGTCAAGGAGAAATTTCGCCAGGGCTGATTGGTCATAAAATGAGACTCTGTGTGTTGAACACTTGAAGCATGATCTTTTTAGGAACAGTGAAGATCCTATACAGTCTTTTTCGGATATACTAAATCACATTGCTGACAAAACAATTCCTAAGTCCTCTGCAATTCCACATATTCGTAAACCATGGTTTAATAATGAATGCAAACAGACCAGAAAATGTAGGAAGAAGGCCGAACAATATTTTCGCAAACACCCTACTGTCCATAATCTAGACAAAGTCAAAATTACTAGTGCTAAGGCTAGACGTTCTTTTAAACAAAATAAGCGGCAGTCTTGGCGAAATTATGTTTCTAAAATAAATTCACGTACACCTATGTCAAAGGTGTGGAATATGATCCAAAGAATAAAGGGCAAAGGTTCCAAACTGTTCATCATTTGAAGGACGGTGATAATCTTAAAACTGACATTGCAAATAAACTTGGTGAAACCCTTGCCATGCATTCATCTTCATCTAATTATGTCCCTGAGTTTCAAAAGTATCAGAAACAACAGGAGAAGAAAATAATAAATTTTAACTCAGACAATGGTGAAGATTATACGAACTATTTTCGTTACATGAGCTCCATACCGCCCTTGAGCAAGCTCATGATACAGCAACAGGAGCTGATAATATACACTATCAGCTCTTGAAGCATTTGCAGGAATCATCTTTAGAAATCCTTTTAGAAATCTTTGATCAAATATGGACTTCAGGGAATTTCCCAACTTCGTGGCGTAATGCCATTGTAGTCCCTATTCCAAAACCTGGCCGGGATCATACTGATCCGTCTATTTACAGACCAATCTCTTTAACGAGGTGTGTCTGTAAAACCATGGAACGAATGGTAAACAATAGATTAGCATGGTATCTTGAAACCAATAACCTCATAACCAATATTCAATGTGGTTTCAGGAAAAATCGTAGTACCATTGATCATTTGCTACGACTAGAATCCTTTGTTAAAAATGCAATAGTAAATAAACAACATGCCGTATCGATATTCTTTGATCTCGAGAAAGCGTACGATACAACCTGGAAGCTGGCATTTTAAAGGATTTACATGATTTTGGTTTGAGGGGTCGTTTACCTCTTTTTATTTCACCGTTTTTATCAGACAGACAATTTCAAGTTCGAGTGGGTTCAACCCTGTCTGACCATTATAATCAGGATCAGGGTGTCCCACAAGGCAGTAATTTGTCTGTCACATTGTTTTTTAGCATTAAGGTCAATTGTTTATCCAAGGTTTTAAACGATTCAATCGATGGATCACTCTTTGTGGATGATTTTAATGTTTCTTGTCGTGGTTAAAATATGCATACTATTGAACGGCAATTGCAGTTATGTTTAAATAAAATAAATAAATGGTGTCTTGAAAACGGCTTTAAATTTTCTAAATCAAAAACTAATTGTCTACACTTTTGTAGAAAATATAAGCCGCATAAGGACCTAGAACTATCTTTAAATGGCACTCCCATCAAAGTTGTAAAGGAGGCCAAATTCTTGGGTCTAATTTTTGATTCTCATTTATCCTTCTTGCCACACATTAAAGCTTAAAGCTAAATGCCTGAAGGCACTCGATTTGTTAAAGGTTGTTTCCAATTCTAAGTGGGGAGGGGATCAAACTACCCTCCTTCACTTATACAGATCATTGGTTCGATCTAAACTTGATTATGGCTCCATCGTATATGGTGGAGCCTGCAAAGGCAACTTAAAACTACTTGATTCTGTCCACCACCAAGGTCTGAGACTTTGTCTTGGGTCATTCAGAACATCTCCTGTTGACAGTCTCTATGTTGAGGCAGATGAGCCTTCTCTTACCCAACGCCGTATTAAATTATCTTTACAATATATTACAAAACTATATTCTAACGAGTTTAACCCTGCTTTTAATTGTGTCTTTAATCCTTTCTATGAGGATTTTCACAACAAAAAGTCTTCTCTTGTTCCTCCTCATGGGCTAAGAATTCAACCATTCATTTCTGCTGCCGGCATTGAGCTGGATAATAAAGCTCCTTCTCGTCTTCTTTCTTCTCCTCCTTGGCAATTAGTGAGCCCAGCAGTTGACATCACCTTGACAAAGTTTAAGAAAGCAGAAACTAATGAATTACAATATAAACAAGAATATCATCAATTAAAAATAAATATAATGCATACAAATCCTTATTTACAGATGGATCCAAGAATGGTGGCGCGATTGGATCCCGAACAATATCTTCTCGACTACCGAATAACAGCTCTATTTTCACAGCAGAAGCTAACGCCATATTAACAGCTCTTAAATATATTAATAAACACCGTAAATACAAACAACACATAATCTTTTCCGATTCTCTTTCGTGTCTTCAGGCTATTACAAATCTTTCTTGTAAACATCCACTTTTATTAGAAATTATTGAATTGTATAATGAGCTTGCTACTGGCCAATGCGACATCGTCTGGGAACACAATGTCTGATCTTGCTGCAAAGGCAGCACTCAATAAATATATGACACCACTTCTTATTCCATACTCTGATTACAGAACTAGCATTAGAACCTACATCCGTGATCTGATGCAAAAGAAGTGGGACACTCAAGTAGGTATCAATAAATTACATGAAATAAAACCCTATATTGGTTACACCTACTTGGGTTGTCAGTCCAGATTTGAAGAGGTCATCATACGACGATGTCGTATTGGCCACACAAGATATACTCATGCATATCTATTGAAAGGTGAGGATCCTCCGTTTTGCAACCCTTGTGATGAACGAATCACAGTCAAGCATGTCCTGCTTGACTGTATTGATTTTTCCATTACAAGGGATAAGTATTTCAATGTCAACACAGTTAAGGATCTTTTTAATGTTAATTATCATTTTATCATTGATTTTTTAAAGGAAATAGAATTACTAGATAAATTTTGATAAATGATCTGTAAAAAGATAAATATTTTATTATTGGTAGTTTAGATTAATAACTGCGATTATTGGTGGGTGTACCCTCAAAGGGGGTTGAAGTAATGTAATTTTTAGAGTAAAATTGATATTTTATACTTATCCTGACTCATGCTCTTTTGCTTGTCTTCTTCTTCTTGCGAACATAGTGGAACACTTGTATCTCCTTAATTGAAGCTCCCTTCAATGTAAAATCACTAATTGGTACTCACCAAGAGTTGCCTCCCTTGCCCTTTTGGCGGGAACAGGTGTCGCCACCCTCTGGCCTCATGCTTCACTCTCTCCTGATTTTGCGAGCCCAACACTTGAATTTACAGGGAAATCCAAAGCGTTATGTGGGGAGGATGGGAGGGCTAACCTCATGAGTCAGGATAAGTATAAAATATCAATTTTACTCTAAAAATTACATATTTTTCCTTATCCTGACTCATGCTCTTTTGCTTGTAGAATCCTATGGAAGCGGAGGTGGGCAAAACAGAATACTTTGGATTTATAGAATTAGTGATTTATATAGATATAACTGTAATAACCCCTTACGGGAACTTCATAAAGGCATAGACTTAGGATATTTCCTCTATTATAAGCCATACGTTATATTTGCCATACTGGGGTATTTACAATAATAATATACTGTGATATTATGAAATAACAATATCAAAGCGACTCTGATAGAGAAGCTATACAACTGAACATAATCATCAGTAAAAGCTTAAGGGTGAGTAGAGCTAAGCTAAGTATATACATAGTGCTAGAACTCCGTAGAGTTATAAGCTAGATAATGCATGTATTAATTATGCATATTAATCTCGTAAGACTACGTGTTAACGTTTACGAGGGACTGTCAACTGCTGTGCGAGGACCAAGGGACCGAAATGGTGAATACCTGAGACGTCCTCGGTGATGATATCTCTCAGATAGTGATTAGCAAACACCCTGTTAGATTTCCAAAAGCATCCTTCCATAATTGTATTCAATGAACAGTTACCGTGTAGGGCGAGAGTGGAAGCCAATGCCCTGATCTCATGGGGATTTGATGCTGTTGGAGGGTCCAGTCCTGCTGCCTTGTAGGCGCGAAGTATGACAGTTCTTATCCATATAGATATGGTGGTACGAGAGACTTCTGTCTGAGTTGTTGCCGACAAGGGAATGAATAATCGTTTGAGAAATCTTCGCCTTGTTTTGGAACGTCGTAAATAGATTTTGAGAGCTCTGACTGGGCATAGAGATAAGTCCAGTGTATCTTGAGATCCGAGAATCGAGGATAGTGCAGGGATATGGAATAACCTGTCTGGTTGACCTGGTAGTTGATTTTTGGCGATGAAATCCCATCTTAGTCCCAGGTGTGCTGTGTTTTGATTGTCATCAAACTGTATCCTCTCATAATCTAGTGCGTGAATTTCCGACATCCTGGCTGCTGTGGCTAGAGATAACAGGAAAAGCGTTTTCTGTGAGAGAAATTCAAAGTTTGTCGATTCCAACGGTTCATAAGCCTCACTTGTGAGGTGTTGTAACACTATATTCAGATCCCAAGCTGGGGCGTGGAACTTCCGCTTTTGGTCCTCCAATCGGAAAGCACGTAGTAAGGCCAGTAACTCTGGTGTTTTAGTCAATTTTACACCCGTTCTCATAGTAATCACAGAACTAAGCGCGGCAAGATATGTTGACAATGTCGAGCCTTTTAAATGTTTGTTTTGCCGTAAATAACACAAATAATCTGCCACTTGTGGATGAGTAGCATCTCTCGCTGTAAATCCCTTATTTGCTGCGTAATTTTCAAAACTGTGCCACTTGTCGTCGTACAAGTTACGTGTAGAATTGCGTAAGGCAAGCGTGACCGCTTTTGCCGCCCTGGTAGAATATCCTCTCTTGTTTAAACACATTTTAATACAGTCCATACGTGAAGTTGGAATACTTCTGGGCTTCTGTGCACCTGTCTGGTGTGTGGATGTATTAATAGATTTGAGCGCTTGGGTAGCTCTAGTGTTGGTTGACCGATTTCTTGAATTAGAATGGGAAACCACGTTCTGGCCGGCCAGTAGGGCGCGACCAAAGTGAGTTGGAGGCTCTGTGTTTGTCTGATTTTCTGTAACACTTGAGGTATTATTGCTGGCGGCGGAAACGCGTACGCATTGAGGCCTTCCCAAGATATGCTTAGAGCGTCCGTTGCCCATGCTTGTGGGTCTGGGACTGGTGACACGAATGTCGGTAGCTGATTGTTGAAGCGTGTGGCGAATAGATCTACTAGCGGCGCTCCTATTTGCTTGATTATCTGTGCAAATATTTCTGTATTGAGCATCCATTCTGTCGGTGACGGTTGATGTGGCCGAGAGAGTGCGTCTGCTAGTACATTCTTGGCTCCGGGAATGTGACATGCTCTGACATGTAGGTTTAGATCGTGGATTAGATCGAACAGTTGAAAGCTTAAAGTCAATAGGTTCAGTGATCTCGTTGAGCCTTGTTTGTTCACATAGAACGCCACTGTCGAGTTGTCGGTATGAATCATTAAGTGCGCATTCTGTAGAATGGTGCTCCAATGAAGTATGGCGTTGATTACAGCTTTCATCTCTAACATGTTTATATGGAGCTTGCTTTCTTGCTGATTCCATAACCCTGATGCCGTCCGGTTGGCAAGATGAGCTCCCCAACCTTGGAGCGACGCGTCTACATATAGATAGGTTTTGAATTCCTGCTCTTCTAAACAAATACCTTCGCAGACATTCGACCTCCTGGTCCACCATAGTAGATGGGGTCTGAGATGTTTCGGTAGACTGAATGGTTGTAGGTCGTCGAGATGTGCATTGATGAAGACCTGTAATGGGCGTAACTGTAATCTGCCTCTGACTGTCATGTCTTGGGCTGATGTGAGGAGACCCAACAAGCTCTGCCATTGTCGTAGTGGTAACGGAGAGAGTAGAGCTGGCGGAATGGTCTGTTGGATCTTGAGCCAACGGTCTTCTGGTACGACGATACGGTTGAGATTCGTGATAAATCGAATGCCTAGAAACTGCAGATCTTGCGATGGTACTAGGTCCGACTTGAGTAAGTTTACTAACCATCCTAGCTGTGTTAGTAGCTTTATGATGTAGTTTAACTGTAGTTTGAGACGCTGTGGATCTTGATCTACTTGTATCCCGTCGTCGAGGTAGAACGCACTGCGTAGCCCTAGACGATGTAGATAGGTGACAATAGGTTTCGTTATCCTCGTGAATAGCCAGGGGGCTGATGATATTCCGAATGGGAGTACTTTCCATTGGTAATGTAGCCCGTCTAGTGTAAATCTTAGATATTTCCTGGATTCGGGATGTATCGGGATGTGTAGATATGCGTCTTGCAGATCTATACTGGCCATGTAATCCATGGGGCGAATCAACTGCCCTAACTGAGGTAGGTGTATCATGCGAAACTTTGGTGGTTTGCATAGATAATTCCTGTTGAAAAAGCTCATTTTGTAAATGAGTCTGTATTTCTCCTTGGAGTTTTTCTTGGGTACTAGGAAAACTGGGGAGTAGAAGCCTGGTTCGATGTTTACTTGATCTAGTACTTCTATGGCCTGCTTGGTTATGAGTGATGTAACAGCCTCTCTTAACTTTGGTAGTTGTTGTGCCTGTAAGTCGAACTTGTGAGGGTTGACTGTCAGCGGAGGCGTGGCCTGTAGTGGGATACGAAATCCGTGTTGAAGAATGTTGGAGACATAAGGGTCTTGTAACATTCCCCAGTTCTCCCAGTGTAGTTGGGGGCGTCCACCCACTTGTGACGGTTGTACTGGAACGGCTGGGGATGGAAGACTCCAGTTGTTCCGAACCTGTCTTTCAGCGTTTATAGTTGCGGGAACCTCTGGGTGTCCTGCCTCTTCCTGACCCTCCTCTATAGTTGCCATATGGGCGTCCTCTATAGACGAAAATAATCTTTTCCCCTGGCGCTGGCTATCTTCCTATCCCGTGCTTTCTGTAGTCCCGAGAACTTAGATCTCCCTGAGTATCTTTGTGAAGTCTGCCTGATGACGCTGGCTAGCGTGTCCATCGACTTGATCATAAGGACTTCTCTGGAGTCCTTAGTGACTTCCTTGGAGACTTTGTCTATTCCTCCGTCAAAGATGGATGGGGAAGACCACGGGGCTGTATAGAGTGGAGCTGTAAAGTTCTCACCCCAGCTGCAGGAAGCGAGGAGGCCTTGACGACGAGCTAAGGTCAGCGCTGCTGAGACAGATGTGAGATGATCTGTAAGGAACTGCTGGTCCTTCTTTTGCATCAGTAGGGCCGAGTAGATCATCCTATCATCTTCAGAGGTCGTATTACGAAATCTGGTGATAAGTGTCTCATTGATCGTTCTAGATCTATTTAGGCCAAAAAACATGCGTCTCGTCATGGTTTCTATCTGCACCAGCTTGCGATCGTCAATCTTGTAGTTCTTGTTCTTAACATCGCTGATCAGCTTGTAGTTGTCATCGATGTCTTGTGCCTTCAGGAAGGGGTCTATGTTGTGCGTGGAGAACTTCTTAGTGTGAAAGTTCGGCAGATGTGGTGTCTGCACTTTCGTGGCTTTATGGAAGGCTGTATCTAGATTCTGTGGCACCGCAGCAATCGGGTCGATCGGAGGTAGGGGGACGACCTCTGCATCGTCTTCCTTCATCAGGTATGTCTGCGCTGAGTTGCCACTCTTGGACAGTGAAGATAAATCTAGGTTGTTTACCATCCAATATCTTATCTCAGCGTCTGAGAAGATGATGCCTCCATCATCTTCTGTACCAGCATCGGTGATAAGAGGTTCATGCTCTTCTGATGGTGAACTGTAGGCTGCTATCTCTATGTCGGGTAACGCTTGGGGAGACCTGACTGTAGACTTGTGTGCCGACTTGTGTGGTGACCTGCGAGGTGATGTACATGGAGATCGGCGTGGTGATAGGCGTGGAGATCGTCTAGGTGATCTGCGTCTATGGGATGACCTTCTCGGAGATCTGCGAGGAGAATGTTGATAGCTTCGCGAAGCTCTTGAGTAGTCCCTCGACGTCCTTCTGGACGATGACGATCTGTGTGACGGCCTTCGTGCAGCTTCCTCTGCGTCCGGACCTGGGGAGCAGCGCCTTGACCTCCGTGACGGCTTCCGTGATGTCTGGTGGTCTGAGTCCGCATCTGAGGATGAGGCTGAGGACGGTGACGATCTCTCCCGTCTTCGCGAAGGCCTTAGCGAAGACTGTACATCTGGGTCCTTCGTCGAGGTGGTCTGTGACTTCCTTCTCGAAGGCTGCTTCGTCGTGGCTGCTACGCTGACTGGGGGTGCCTCTGGGGTGTCGTCTGCGTTGCTCAGGCCCTGGGCTGGCTGCTTCTCCCGTCTGTAGTGGCCCTCCATCATGGTCATGATCTGCCGCAACAGCTCGTCTGGGATGGTCTGCGACGAAGTGGTCGGTGCCCTCTCTGCGATGACAGCTGCTGAGCCCTCAGGGAAGTCGTCTGACATCAGTGTAGAGACATAAGGCTGCATGGCGATCTCTGCTGATGTCACTGTAGCTGTCACCGGTCGCTTCTTGTGGCGTACGTCAGGGATGATGATCAGCTGATCATCGTAGAGGCCCAGTTCGGCGGCTGGAACGATCTCGGCTGAGAAAGTTCTTGACGACTTCGTAGACTTCCCCTTGGAGGTCGACGCTGCCCTGGCGGTCCGAAGTCTGCGTTGAGAAGACGTCGAGGCCCTCTTGGACTTTAGCTGCGATGACGGGACCTCTGGGGAGGCAGGACGCTTCTTAGAGGTGGCGGACTGCATCCCACGCCCATCTTCCGACGGAGTCTCTAGCGGAACACCAGACGGGAGGGGGTCGATCGACAGCAGCTGACTGGATGGGGAATCCGATGTATCGGCCATGTCTAACCCTTGTTTGCGTGACCTATCTGCAGTACGTCTCACGACGCAAAGATATTTATGAAAAGCAGAATTAGATAGATTAATGCAGTAACTGCAACGTGAATCAAACGCACAAGGCGTAGCACAACTAGGGCATAATACATGCGGGTCAGCAACAGAAAAACGTAAACTGCAAATAGTACAGATTTTCATCAACGTAATACTAGCTGAACAATCACGAACTCACGTGAATAAACAGTAGAAATACGATTAATAATCAATGCAAATTAATGAAGGATACTAGCTATACCTCTATAGTAACCTATAAGAGGTAATAAACTAAGAAAAACCAAAGGATATAGTGTGTAAGGAGACACAGGCGCTCTCACATCCTGCTCACTGGGCGAAGAAGGAGAGAGTGAAGCATGAGGCCAGAGGGTGGCGACCCCTGTTCCCGCCAAAAGGGCAAGGGAGGCAACTCTTGGTGAGTACCAATTAGTGATTTTACATTGAAGGGAGCTTCAATTAAGGAGATACAAGTGTTCCACTATGTTCGCAAGAAGAAGAAGACAAGCAAAAGAGCATGAGTCAGGATGAGGAAAAATTTGTAAAATTATTGTCCTCCTCCCAAAGCATTCAATGTAAATTTACATCTACTATTATTTTTAATCGTAGAATATATGTTCTTTTAATTTGTGCCTTGAATATCCAAAATTGCTAATAGCTGAAGGGATGGTGTAAATCCAGCTAGGGTCCATGCAGGAAGCAAATTTACTGTAAGTCCCCATGGTCCCTAGTATGGTGATCTACCTTCAGTTGTTGGTAATATGTAGCCCGTGTTTATATTGTATTGTCATCTCTAGTTAAACTGTTTTAGATTTAATTACTAGTGTTAATTTCGTCTCTGTGATAATCTAGTTATTTTACTGTCCTTCGTAGACAGCTTTGTATAATTTACTATTACTTACTAAGTATACCAATTAATTGTTCTCATCACAATATGGCTGAAATATTGCCGATGTGACGATACATTTTAACTCAGACACTCACTCACTCACTAATGTTTTTCATCAAATCACCATTTCCGTGCGGTGTGGGTTTCCGTCTTGTGCCTATTGTTCAGACTGTTATCTGTTATTGTTACTGGCATAAAATCAGCTTCTTACCCAAAATGTGCTTCCTGCCGGACACAATCCCTTCATGTTATTGACGCAGAATCTTCGCTGACGCAGAGTTGCGGTCTTTTAGGTTGACTATCTTAGTTGCTAATAGATTTATAATGACCTCGAAACAAAAGCGAATTACTTGTAAACTGCAAGTCCAATGAGATTCCCAGGGGTAATAACGAAAACAGTGCAAGATTAACTTTGGATTTAACACAAGAACTATGACGATTTCTCATTGCAAGTTAAGCTGTTACACAGTGCGTTGTATCAGTACATGGCCTACTTGACAAGACCTATATATCTATTGGTTATAGGAATGACTATCCTAGTTACTAATAGATTTATATTGAATACAAAACAAAAGTGAATTACCTGTAATGAGATGAAATTTCCAAGGCTATGAAAACCAGCGACATTAATTAAGCTCTTAGGTACTAACAGATTCATATTGACCTCAAGAACAAAAGCGAATCACCTGTAAAGTTAAGCTGTTACATGGTGTGCTATCGGTACATGACTTGTTTGACCTATACATGTATTGGTTATAGGAAAGACAATGGAGCTGACATAATCTGAGGGAAATTGATTTAGAAACTACCTTCTAAAAAACGACATACTATTTACATTCAATTGCAGACGGGAGCGCATGAACAGCTTCGTGGGGATGTTTGACACCGGTAAATATCAACTTCTTCTGCGATTGGCGCAATCAATTTTATATACGACCATACACTTACATCGAGATCGGGCAAGGCTTAGCTGGGTAATGAGTGAAACTGACAGAGAATTAAGCGATGATACATAGTCAACCTAAAGGGCAAAGCACAACATGGGGTTGTGAGGAACTGTGAAAACAATGACTTTCTAGTCAAATACGAATTGACCTCTTCTACAAGATAATCGGAAATTGATTGCTTCAATACATATTAAGTGTAACAGATCGCGATCCTTGCCCGTAATCACTATAATAGCAGACTCTGGGCTATCCTGGCTGCGAAGATATTGACACGGGTCTATTTAGTGTGACGTTCGTTCCTATCCATCAAATGTGATATAAAACACTGTCGTTGTAGCAGATACTCTGGTCGATGAAATCAAGTCTTTATAGACGGATGCTAAATTAGAGCTATTAAGAGATTTGAAGAAATCATATAGAGTTTGTGCATTCAATTAATGTTTAATTCTCTTACAGAGAATTTATTTTTCATTCGTTCAAAGCCATTCTTAATCACTCGTGCTGCAGCAGCAGTTGCTGAAAATGTGGATGTGACGTCATCTCGGTGGATGCCCATTTGATTTGTGATTTCGTTATCTCTTGTAGTGGTACTACACAAACGGGATGTCGACTTGGGCATTATATTGCTGCATTGGTAACTTATGGTAAAGAGAATGGATTGTTTATTAAATTAGATTACCCGGCGGACTAATTCCGTTATTCTTGTAGCCTCATTCGTTTGTTTGTACCAACACTTGTTTAGAAAATATACGTTTCGCTGAACACATATTTTACAACATGTGCGTTTGTGTCACATCGCATTGACTCCTGTTTCAGTAAATTAGGTGTATTCAATTACCTCACCCAGACCATTCTATTTGAATCTCTCTGGCATTGAAAAAGTGGCAGTATTTACATAATAAGCTGACAATGCACAGTTGTGTCAAACATTTTGTATATTATTTCGAGAGCTTGTATATTTTGATTTCAACATTACACTGTTAACCATTTGCTCCTTGTGTATCAGTGTTACCAATGCTCGGGACTGTGTAGCAGAAGGAGTGGAGGTGCGATGTTATACCAGTGTTACAGTGCAAACCATTTGAAAAAAATGTTTCTTAAAAACTTCATGCGCCCAAAATGCCTCATTGTTTAATACGCTTCCCAAATGCACTCAATTGATTAGAATGTTAAGATAATCCTGATGGCGATATGTGCCAACATGGAGATGGAGGTGATCTCAGAACCTTACTGATATATAGATATTGCATAATGCAGGTAATGCAGGGTGTTCATAGGTACATAACTCATATTTTAGGCAACCTGTCTGAACGTCAATTGAGCTGACGTTATTCACCGCTTGGACTTTCTTTGGCGTCAGTAAACCATATAGGTGAAAATACATATATAATGTGCCATCTGGCAATGTAACATTTTGTTAATTTGCTAATTGTTACAAACTGTAACAATACAATTATGGTAGACTGTAGTACAGATTACTCTTTTATAACTGGAATACAGCTTAAAGTAAGAATAGCATGTGCAAAATTGACAATCAAATGTTGCCGTTTCCTAGTTGTGGTTGGATGCAACTATCTAGACGTTCTATTGGAGATACATAAACATGTATTAGCACTGAACAAGTGCAGCAATAGTCATGAACTCCAAACATTAAAGCTTTTCATAATTCTGGATGCAAACTATCGAGACGTAATATTGAGATTTACATTAAAATATCTAGCACTGAACCATTGCAGCTACAGTCTAGAATTCTGTCGCGTCATGACTTCATAAATTGAAGGAGTTTCATCAAAGCTTCCCTTATAATTCTAGTCAGAACCTTTCACTGCATTCTGACTGGTGTGGATTTGTCTACTATATTGTGCATGGAAAGAGAGGTGCGGTGTTGTGGTTGATAACATGGAACGACATGTGTGCGTCCTGCAGCTATTTGCACAGATACAAGACGTAGCCGCCATAGTGGTAACTGCAAGTATGTCGTCACTCCAAGAGAAAATGTAAGAAACTATTTGAATGTGTATATGGATATCTGTGTCGAATCATTGTGGAGAGCACAAAGACGCCTATGCACTTGAATATGATGCGAAGGAGAAGCAACCAATGTGACCAGACAGTTTTTAAATGTGGGAGATGACTGTTTTTATGAACCTATACCATCTTTTTATCATAAACATTAAAGAGTGGAAATGTTAAAATCTAATAAAAAACCCTAGTTGTGCCATTTACTTATCTCATTGTCACCCAAAACCTTTTCCTCAAATCAAATTAAAGGCGTCATAATTGAAAACTTTCTCTTTCTTGGATCAACGGTTTCACACGTAAATACATTTCCATGAAAACTGAACTTGTTTTAGTACCACCAGCACGGCATCCTTGGGCATATCAAGAGCAATTGGGACAAATCAACACTTTTACATGAATCATGACTGGATATATTTTCCCAAACCATAGAACTCATGCATAGAATGGAATGACATTTCTAAAAGCATTGGGTTTGTGTAGCTTTCAAGCGTTATTGCACAGTGTGACTTGTAACTTCTGTTAATTTTTTTTGCACTTTTGGAATGCCACAATATTGCATTGTGAGAATCGACTCTTCACGTGGTCGTACCAAGTATGACTGAATCGACTCTTCATGCGGTCGTACCAAGTATGACTGAATCGACTCTTCACGTGGTTGTACCAAATCTGACTGTTTCTGTTGAACTACAGTTATCATATCGCTGTACTGAATTTCCATTAAGTTGGTGGAGAATACTGACCAGTCAGGTCCAGTAAGCTTTTGACATCAGATCTAAGCAGATGTATGCATGCTCGCTGTCGGGCAGGTAGGTTAGGCAGGCAGGTTGGTATGTATGATACCATATGTTTTAGAATGTGTCTCTCTCATTTTACTTCTTTCTCTCCTCGCTCACAGTCATTGATTTCCAAAGTGAACAGTAGAAATATATATTGTCGTCCACACAGAAGTGCAATCAATGCCGTGTCTGTTTCAAGATAAACATGAGGATATAAAATGTGTCATGGCAACGACGTTATGTTATAAATTGATGCTATTCTTGGACAAAATGTTTCTCTTAATGATTGATCTACTGAAAAGACCTTTCTTTATCTGCTCCTGTATTGTCATCAGGTATTAAAGCATCACGTACAACGTGACATACACATGGTTAGAGCTAAACATCGACATATACATTCGGTTACCAAACTTAAAATCAGCAACAATTCGATTACAATATATACTGGTAGGTGATCATAATGGGTGGTAACAATGATAACAGTTTGTACAAACATATTGTAGGTCGGGATGCTGTGCTCTGACATGGAGACCATTTGCTTCCACACAGGTTGTGTTGTGCGTATCAACTGACAACTGATGTACATTTGATGCACTTGGGGATTTTGTCTTGCATGTCAATACACTGTGTCTTTATACGATAGGAAAATACTTATATATAATTCTCTAATTTATTTAGATATGACACTTATGCTGGATTTTCAGTTACCCTATTTGGGATCTTTTGAACCAATTAGTATTCAAGAAAGGTACTTTAATCATAAACATGAGATATGTTTCAATAATGTTAATATATTAGCTGTCCTAGTTTATTCGAGAACATACGTGGTGGGCACCTAAGCATGTTAAACTGATATTTCCCGAGATTGACTTTACTTTGTTGACTGAAGGTCTGAATTTACGTTGATGTGCAATAATAATATGATGTGGACTTATTTTGGTTCATAAGAATAGAAGGTAGAAGAGAGACCTTACAAGGTAGAATGTGGGGGAGGTTCCATTCCAGATGTTGAATGATAAGAAGTTATCTATCTGTAGTGTAATTGTTTTCATTCTTCTTGCCATGCTGACATGGAAATCATATCAAGGCTGTCATCAGACATTTTAACCGGGCGAGACATTGGGTCAATACAGAATAATTTCAGGTGTATATAAAACCAAACAGAAGACGAAATAGTACCCAGTGCTAATTTCTAACACAAACTGTTAGTAATGACTTGTCACAGTCATATCCCCGTGCTTCAAGCAAACAAATATTAACCTAGTCGCCGATAAGGGTTCAACCTGTTCTGATGTCACCATTGAAAGTTAAATGTAGGCCCTGTGTAATGTCACAATGTGTCCAAGGATATTACTTACAAATACATGATGTCTGTAGTTTTACACAGCAGTGGATATAGTCGCCTCCTGGTGAATGGCGAGGAAATAATATTGGACACCATTGGCTAACTTGCCCGGACTAGCGTTTGTATAACTATCACAGAGGACGGAATCAGGAACAAATGTGAGAATTAGTTCGTCCTGACCTCTGACCTGCCTTTTGCGTCTGTCTGGCCTGCAATTAGCATCAGGCCTGTCATGGTGTCAACACAGAGTATCAGGACACATGTTTTGGTATATTTCTGTCGACTACCAACATGCCCTTCGCTTTTGGTTGTATCTACTGCACTGTGTTATTGTCGTATAAATGGAGTCAGACTCAGGCAGAAATATGGTGATTGGATTCATGAACAGTTTGTCTAATTTCTGTTTGTACAATGCACGTCAACACAATTTCAGGGATCTGTTATATGTAGTAATATTAGAAAATATTATAGGTTTGGAACGAGAGATAACCTTGGCAAAGACAATGAGGAAAATAAATTAAGACACATCGCAATACGTCCTGAAATCAAATCCATTATTTGAATATATTATTGATATATAATACACACCGAATGATCACCCTATCCGGATTTTAGGCGAATTCTAACCTGCATGTCACGGTCATCATTTGTTGTCCGAAACAATGTCGCGATGGGGTTGTTAATGTAAAGCATCGGTTTTATTTTTGTGAAATTTAGAGGTAACGAATATATAGAGGACAAACATATAGTCGATTCTGGAAATTTGATGACAACAGTCGACGAATATACGACAATGTCCCATGGTGACAACAACAGATGCTAAACAGGCGAGAGTCCATGAACACCAAATCATGTATCTGGGCAGTTGATACAGACAGTTCAAGATCGTGCCCGGGGACCCAAGGTGACCTGTGTTACAAGGTGGATGAAGTGATATCATCTCGTATTCTATGTTCGTGTAACGATTTTACATGCATGTAACGTTGTGTTTAATGCATTGACGACAGAGAGTATGCCCTACTGTTCTTGAACTGCTGTTGCCAGTACAACTGTCGTTGCAAGAAGGATCGCCAGGTTTGCAATTAAGCCAATCCGCCAGCTACTTTCCAACGTGACTTCTGGGGACAAAACCTCTTTGTCTATTCTGTGCGTTTCTCTGATCTAAGGTGGCATCCACTTCATCACTGCTTCATGAGCAGATGGTTGTGGGTAGAGTAGGTGTTCTTTCTCTAATACAGATGCCAATTGTACATGAAACTGATTGTGGCCCATCTGTTTCAGTGTCTGTTAAAAAGGAATTGTCGTATACATGTGTAACCCTGATAGTGACAAGTTTGACCGAAAGGAGTATCGTTCAAACTTGGCGGGGTAATACGTCGCAGGAAATAGACATTTCATTCGTGAATTAAATGCTTGTATTAAAGGATGACACTTTGATTCTGCTGGCATATCCTCTTGGACATGTGAAGGTCCCAGCCACAAGATATCAGACTAGTGATTCATGCACCATATTTTTGTAGTTACATTTGAAATGAAATGCCTTTTGCATTTGAAACTTCTTCTCTTTATTCAAACTCCCGAGCAAGAACGAGATGCATTCTCGTACCATTTTGTTTGGTCACGTTTTATGTTTTATAATAAGAATGTTATAAAATGAGCTGGCATCTTCGCAATTACAATTTTGTATCTTCACTCCCTCTTCCAGTCAGTTACAATCAATACTACAGCATTGAAAACAAAGGAAATTATTGGCCCAACATGCACACTGATAGGCAGTGTATCACAGACACACCTGACCCAGACACATTCACACAGAATCACTAATCACTAATTTCACAGACAGTCATTAAAGGCCGGGGTGCAAACCTCCAAATTCCCCACGGGTTCCCAAATAGTCACCCATTGGCTACTCCTCAGCAGTGTAGATGTTATCTGCCCATGAATGACAGGACTGTAACGGCTTTGGGTGCCTGGCAAGTGCCAGTGGGAGTCTGGGGATGTCAAAGGTTAAGCTTGGAATTTACTACTAGAACAAACATGTGCCTGATAGTAAATGTCCAACAACCCTTCCCTTCATTTCATGAAGACAAAAATGACAGACTCATTTGAGAAGCTTTAGGATAATTTACTTATTTATAAATTCAACGTTTTCTCAAAAGCTATTTCTATTACAAACAAATAATATTTACAACAAAATTCAATCATATTACTTCATTTATACTCTATGTGAACAATTTATGTCCTCATACTAATTTAATATTTACAATTTGTTTTGCTGTAATATAATTCTCTAAATTAAATACATAATATTTATAACATATTTTAATTATGGTATATTATATAATTACCTTCCTAAGAGAATAATACATTCCACTTGAAAACAGCATCTCGAATAGGAAACAGCACAGAATATAGCAACGATAACATAGACATAACGTTAATATAATATCAGTTCCAGGTATGTCCCATATATGGCTTATTTGCAGGATTGGGGAGCCATGTCCGAACTAACGTTATGACACAATCTGGCATTAAGTCACGCTGGTGTCTGGTTCCAGTCCACACCAGGTGATGTCGGTTGAAATGTCTCTGTAATGCTTGTCTCTTTCTTTCTTGATACCGAGCATCTCTCCATACACCTCGGTGAAGAAGCATGGTCCAAAATCGCTTATAGTGTCCCTTTCTAAGTTGCGAATTTCTCGTGTTCTCCTGAAGGATATCTTCCTCCCACCACATTTGCCTGTTCACTGGGTCTGTTATGCATGGTTTGCACAAACAGTGAGGACACTCATCTGTATCAGGTCTCTGTTGAATGACAAACTCGGGGTCACCATCAGGTTCATTCATACCTGGAAGTGTTGTCACTGTTGCCTCGGAATGGGGAACTTCTATTATATCCCAGTTATGATGATGAAACAGATTATATATAGTTTCTCTCTGGAGAGGAGTAACCATCAATGTGAGAGAGAGTCTGTCTTGTTCAACTTCCATGATCGCTGTTTCTCGAGGTTATACCATTTTTCACAGCTTTCTCAAGACTTTATCTATGAAGTAACACCGTAGAGATAATTAATAGTGACAGTAAAGATAAACAAGTTAGCAAATTAGAGGGCCAGCAGGAAATAATGAATTATCTGATGGCAAGATATAGCTTTAGGTCAAAATAATCTCCCGAGATATCTGTTCCATACATTTCGCCTGTAATTGTAGGAGACAGGTTTGTAGTTCCTCTTCCTGCGACATCTCTGTGCACCAGGATTCCTTGAATGCCACTCAGAAGTATAGCTTCTATTCACGTTTTCATTCCAGTGGCAAACAGCTAATTGAGATTTCATATTGTAAATCCTGCCAGAAAATGAGATTCGTTTGTCTTGAAAAATATTCATAACATTATTGAAACTTTCAACATAGAAAGTATCTTTAGCCAAACTGAAGTCGTCTGCATACTTGAAAATGGTGGAATTTGTGAAAACACCTTTCAACAATGACACAGCTTTCTCACTTGTGAGCACTATACGTGATGGTTCATAGTTTGGATCTTCCTTGCACCTGCAATCAGAATGATTGTTCTTATAATGTTCAATAACATTTATGAGTGAGGATCTCAGATTCTCGCTGTCACCGTTACAACTCCGAATGGCGTGATGGAAGTGTGTAGCAACAGGTTGCACTTTGTCTGACAGCTGTTCATGCCAGGTACTGCCATGCTTGTACTTTGGTCCCGTAGATACAACAGAAAGAGATTTGGCTACTGATTTTACGCCATGCCATATGTCATTTTGGTTGATTGTTCCACTGTCTCGAATGAGTTTATTTACAGACAGGTTTCTGTCATGGGTATGTACATTAACATGGACATTTCTCTCTTCGAGGTACTTGTATATCTCCACTGTTCCAACCCTTTCGTGCCGTTGTGAAACAGGATCATTCTGTTTGGTTATATGTTGGCATGTTAACACCTTATGTGTGTAGTCACCAATGGCCACCACACTACTATCCTTGGCATTTTTCCTCCAACCATGACGAGCGTCTGTCATGATGTTGATGCCGTCCAAATCTTCATAACCAGCAACTTCTTCTAACAATGAAGTTTCACACGAGTCAGTATATTCTGCCTGAACACAAGCCTTATAGGTGGTAAGTTGTTGTTCTCTATATTTCCGTGACAGATTACCTATCCCTGCAGCTGAACAGAACCTTTGGTACTGGACTGGTAACATACCACAGCTGTAAAAAGCATGTCCAACCTTCTCATTCACAAGAAATTTGTTGTCTGGTAGGTAGGGTGATGACGCCAGACGATACTGGTGTGACTTGCGGCAGCGAACCTTCATCTTCATTACATGGCCACCATAACTGACTTGTGTAACAGTCAATTTATTGGAACATTTTCGTCCATGCTTCTCTGCTACATCCAGACACATTTTCATGGATGATTCAGATATGATGAAAAATTTGTCATCAGAGTCACCTGGTCTGGCTGTCAGGTATGTAACTGGTGGATCTTCTGGGGCAGTCACACCATGGTGCTGGAGATAGTATGACAGCACCCGGTCCAGAACCTCAGCATTATTAGCAGGCTTGTTTGTTTCTGCTTTTAGGTGTACTTTCACTTGTTTCTGTTTTTGGAGAATACCTTGCTTGACTTCTTGGTCACCAGGTATTTCGATTGTGAAACGAGCACTTCGCTTACTTGGATCCATCTTGTCAGGAAATCAGTATGGTCAGCCAGATAATGAGAGATGTCAAGTGTATTCCGATAGTAGGAGTCAATGAAGTATGATCTGACCCACAAGTTAAATTACTAAAACTAAGCAAAGTTCATTTCAGGCTTTAGGGGTTTGGGTTTTGAAAAGTACAGAATGTTATGTTATTACTGCATTTTAGAGAATCATATGTTATTATAAAGAATTTAGTACATCAAAGGTTTACTATAGAAGATAATTAAATTTGCCTACTTGATGTGTTGATAATAATAACAAGGATACCAAGCCAATGTCACCCCTCTGGGGGGAATCAAGTGTTCCACTCAGTGTCAGAGTCAAATCAGTGTACAATCCGCACAGCTGGGGGTCAGGGGAGTGGAGGAGGGCATCAGTTTCACTGACTGCCTGGGAAGAAAGTGAAATATGAAACCCTGAATGAAGCTTTAACTTCCACTCAGAGGTCTGTTTCTATGGAAACGCACCTCCTCTGGCCTACTGACTGACACAGTGGCAAATTCAAATCTGGATTTCAAAAAGAGATTGTATATTTTTAAAATGCAGGTTTTGTACACTGTCTGCATCAACACTTTTTACAGTGTGTGTTCATAACATACTTGTTCACACTATGGCTTAATTTCATCAAGAACCGGTAAGTCAATTTTGTGATATTTCATGGAATGTACTTGAATACTGCTTTGTTCTGCATTGAAAGACAGCTTTGGCAAGGCAGGAGGCCACACCCCATCTGTGTATAGGTTTGAACCCCGGCCTTTAACACACAAGTATATTCAACGCAATAAAAACACACCGAATGAAAGAAAAATCCACATTGTTTTAGGAATCACAACATGTTCCAATTCGAGAGTCGTTTCCCCCAAAAGTCCCACAACTATCAACCCGACTCTACAATCTATCCCCTCACTACAGCCGATCCTATCCTTGTAGTCTTCCCGCTCAATACATTCACTTAGTTCATCACAGTCAGTCCCTGTGATGAATAGAACTATTACATCTGTGAATCTTCATACATTGTTTGGAGTGATTCGATCACTTCTGAACATGTGCGATACGCGTGAAGGTCCCGGTTAGAATATTGATCTTCATTAACCCATGCTTGTCGTAGGAGGCGATCGACTAACGGGATCGGGTGGTCAGGTTCGCTGACTTGGTTGACACATGTCATCGGTTCCCAATTGCGCAGATCGATGCTCATGCTGTTGATCACTGGATTGTCTGTTATTTACAGACCACAGCCAGATAGTAAAACTAAACTCACCCACTTACTCTGAACATGTGTGACGATACTACTCCAATGGAGGCGACTGAAAGGGTAAAAGAGCATTAACACTGCGAGGCGAATATCAGCACAGACACATTGGACTGTGTAGTTAATTGACACGATACATCTCACTCCATTCGGGGGAGAGAGAGGTAGGGGAAGGTAAGAATGCTGACATAGAAACGAAGTAATTCTTCGATTAATTCCGCGATCCTGTGTAGTTCTGACCAAGAATGATATCTAGAGCACCTGCATTGGTGTTAATATTTACAACCACCAGCAAGTTCTTGAAGATACATGGATTGCATCTCGTGATGGCAGACAGAATCCCACAGATGTAGGATAAACTAAATCTCCCTTGGTATCATGGCAACCATCATCCTAACTCTGACCAGGCATGACATTACAAGGTGACCATGAGGTATGGGAAGCCTGGTGTTGGGAGTATTCACATTCATGGATATCACTGGCATTCTTAACACGTTTAGGAACTTTGAACTGTATTTAATAGAGCAAGTCATGGTGCTGACAAACCGAACCGTTTCAGGACTCGAACCCATGATCAGTAGATCTTATGGACCTTACGTCTCTATTCTGCAAGCCCTGAAGCCTTAGCATCACTCCATAAAAAGAAATTAGATTACAAAAAAGTGGAGGAATGTATTTTACGAAATCCTCTCAACGAAAAAATATCTCACATGACGAACCATCGTTTTTGTTGTAGTTCGTGGTAAATTGATATACAATGTCCCTTATCCTCTCCGTACAAGAGCAGCACTGTCTTTGATGTAATCTGCTTTCAAATTTATTTCCATTTCTATGGTTTCAATTGTATCGACATAAATATTAGTTGGAAAAGTATTTTAACTGTGAATAGTTAATATTACATACATAACAGTGTACAGAGTTGATCAGCAGCTGCTGTGTAAGGATAGCCTGTAAATATAGCCTGTATTTAGGACATGAGGTTACTAGAGAATTTACGTTGTGGTAATTAAAAACATGCTTCACGGCTATATGACAATAGACATGCGTTGACGATAGTATAACACAGAATGCCACTACAGGCAACAGAAATATGCATGCTTAGTTTTACAGTGCAGTTGAGGCGTTGTCATTAATAAATTCATTTAAGTTGTCATTTTGCACCCACTGTTACCTTGCACTACCATTTAAAGGCAGTTTTGATGGAATAAGTGTTACTCTGTATAATTACTTATTTTCCTAATACCGCATTTTGAAGATATATTTGCTATCACGAGGAGTACTGTTAACAGTGCATGATGCCTGATGTGTGACATCGACATTTTCTACATGCATGAGAAGACGGTGAACGTTTTCTCGCACTATTTCAATATTGACCAATAACGTCTTTCTGCCCAACCGACGTTGATAATTTTGTCAAAGGGTCCCCGTGTAAAGAATGGTGTCATGTGACCAAAAGGACAAGTTTCATAGGGCTAAATAATGCAGTCATGATCCATGAACTTCAATATACATAGAAAGCCTTTCTTGAGGACATTTACTATCCACATCTAGCGTGGTTAAAGGGACATCGTTAAGGACAGTCTGGGGACATTAATTCTAATTGAACTAGATTCCTGTTGCGCTGTGATTCACAGTGTCATGTGACCAAAAGGACAAGTTTCATAGGGCTAAATAATGCAGGTATGAACTTCAATATACATAGAAAGACTATCTGGAGGACCTGCCTGTGTTTTGTACTATCCATATCTATCCTGATTGAAGGGACATTGTTGAGACCAGTCCGGGGACATTGATTCTAATCGAATATATACTTCCCATCAACAGTTTAGACTCACTAGTGTAAATGTAGCCACTTATTTCAGTCAACTGTTCTAAACTACATTTAGCTAAATATTCCATACTGTTTAAAGGTAATGTTTACACATGAACTGATGTAGTGTAACACAAATTCGTAACGTTGAACAAATTATTTTCATGAGTTCAATAAATCATGAAACTCAATGAAAATTGGCGAATTCTTAACAAAACTTTACACCAAAACGCAGCTGTTTACATGCACGATATTTGCACATGCTTTTCAGAAAATGATGCATGATCCTCGTGCAACTCATCTGCTTAAGGTTTGCAGTTGGTTCCCCTAAGTAAGTGGATAAATCAATCTTCGATGTAACCGTATATATATACATAACATATAGTGAGTGCTTTAAGTGAGTCTAAACTTTTGATGAGTAGTATACATTTCAGTAGTGCTGTGATCCACAGTATCGCAATCAGCCGCCTTGGCGAGTCACGTAGCCACTGACACAAGCTGTATCATGATCAAAGGTACACCCTGTGTAATCAACCCCATACCTAAAAACTCTACTGATGATCTCAGGGATCCATTGGCATATAGGGGACTCACTATTACCAGCGCTGTATATAAACTGTACTGTCATGTGTTAAACAACAGACTAACAAAGCGCGTGGAAGAGAACAGTATTCAAGAGGACAACCAGAATGGTTTCAGAAAAGGTCGCTCCACAACAGAACATATAGCATCACTAACTTCTATAATAGAAACTCGCAAATCACTGAGGAAATCAACTTACACAGCTTTTATAGACTTCCGTAAAGCCTATGACTGCATAGACAGGCAGAAAACGTGGACTAAACTGATGGGTGTGGGAATTAAAGGGAGGATGTACAATGCCCTCGTATCACTCTATAGGGATGTTCAGTGTTCTGTGAGGTTGAAAGGGAGAATGACACCGTGGTTCGATGTTAAAGGTGGACTTAAACAGGGATGTCTTCTATCTCCCCTTCTATTTAATTTGTACGTCATGGATCTAATCTCATCTATCAATCAGCTATCCATTGGCGTGAAAATGGACGATGTAACTGTTGGAATCATGGCCTATGCTGATGATGTTGTATTGATAGCAGAATCTGAAATCGATCTGAACATTTTATTGGAATATTTGGATACCTGGTGTGAGAAAAACTATATGCCTGTTTATAGGAATACATCTAAGGTTGTACACTTCAGGAGTAAATCCAGCAACCGAACTAACGCTACTCTTCGATGTGGCGACCAGCAGTTAGATATAGAACAGTGTTATAACTACATCGGAATATTGTTAACAGAACACCTGGATTATATACGTATGGCGAGAGCATCGGCGAATTCAGCCTCGAGAGCCCTTGGACTGTTGATCTCCAAATACAAGCAGCTCGGAGGGATGCAATACACCACTTTCACCAAGTTATACGACACCATGGTTTGGTCTGTTCTTGACTACGGCGCGAATATCTGGGGTGCGTATGACGCTTCTAGTGTAGAGGCTGTCCAAAACAGATGAATGCCTTTTTTCTTGGCCTCCGTAAATATGCACCCACTAGTGGTGTGATTGGTGATATGGGGTGGTCTCCATCTAGTGTACGGTAGTGGGGAAGTGTGACCCGTCTATACATGAGATTGCGTTAATCTACAACCTACACGACTGACGCACAAGATCTTCTTATGGTCTCACCACTGGGGTCTGAGGGGGGAGAAACAATCAGACTGTCAGGATTTGTAAGAAGTTTAAGAAGCTGAATCTGCAGCATTTTATACCTCTGCATAACCGCTATAGTAGTCGCCACGTCACAGCTGAGGTTCAACACAGCGTCTTCTTACAGTTCATAGATGAGTGGAAAGCTTAATCGACACGACAGTTTAGCACAAATGGACGTGGTGGGAACAAGCTTAGACTGTATAGTACCTTCAAACACGAGTTTGGGTGTGAAATATACGTTTTTAGATATTTGAAGAGATCATTTAGAACAGCCCTTTCACAGTTCAGAAGTGGAGTTGCCCCTTTAAGAGTGGAAACTGGGCGTTACAGCGACACTTCTTTGGACGAGACAACTTGCCCATTCTGCGATGACCAAATAGAAGATGAGATTCATGCTTTGATTAAGTGTCCCCATTACCAGCATGAGAGAAAGGAGAACCTCTGCAATGCCAAGTTTTACCCATCTCTGTGATACTGATAAAGTAGGTCTTATACTCTCACATCCGGTCGTTTTACATACTGCTGCCAAAACCTGCCATGCTATTTTATCTAAGCGTTCCACTCTCTTATACACCTGAGGATTTTTCACATATTGTATAAAAGGTTTATCTTTTAACCATACCTTTTTAAAGTTATTCATAAAGGTCTTTGTTGCCTATGTTTTTTGTATCTGCAATGTAGTCTCTCATAACCCCATGGTGGGTGGCTCGATATATTTTACCTGTATATTTTATTACTGTATATATTCAATATTGACATATATCGAGGTGAGACTTAAATAAAAAATCTGTCTGTCTGTCTGCCTGTCTGTTGATGGCTGGATGTGATTCAGTAAAAATACCACTGAGCTAAGTAAAGCAGGCCCAGCCCAGTAATCCAGTGAATGTGTAACGTTTACGGCTCGTTAAACAATATTTCACCTTGTTGGGAAAGTGGTAACAAAAAAATGCTTCTCTATAATATATTCATATGGAAATTGCGATGATCATGCGTTTAACGTGTCTCTCTCCGTAGTGTTAGGAACAACCGTCGTAAACAAGTACTTATTAGGCTTATTCCGTTAAAACCAATTCTAGTGTCGTACTTTCCATATTCATGATGTATGAGCAGTTAACATGATCACAAAACAACAAAATGTACAATTACTAACAGCGACGGGAAAAAGATCCAAGTAAAGGATTGTACCTGATGTACAAGCAAAGTTTTGATAAAACTAAGTTGAATATATACGATAGCGACAAAGACAAATTGCCGTTTATTGTTCCTGGTTGGGTGCGAGACCTATCTAGGCTTCCGATACAAGACATTAACATATATACCGTTCGCCCGCTGCAGCTAGAGGCCTATGCTCCGTCCTGGGGATGTGAACATTTACAAAGGTTTTATCAGAGCTCTCTTGTAAGTCTAATCGGAAGCAGTTTTTGCATTACTATTTTCTTTCTTTTATAATCAACACGAAACGGAAGATACGAAATTAAGTTTGTTAAGAAGGAGAGATTATATATTGTATTGCCATATTATATTTCTATATTTGTAGTGTAGCTGTTTGCAAAGACACAAAGAGTTGGTATTCTTGGGGTAGGTATATCCTTCTTCAAGAAGAAAATGCAAGAACCTTAGCAAATTAACACTTACTTTAGGGGCGGTATTATTTTATGTACCTTCCATGTTATGTTAATGCTTATTTTGGAAATTGTTCAGATCAACATGAAAGAGATCGTATCAAGATGTGTGTGTGTAACTGCTATTGATTACGAGTAATTGTATTGCCTGCCCAAAATAAAATATTTAGGCTATGGAACTGTTTGTTTGTGATGTAACGGCATATTACATACATTGACGTTATCCAGCGTCGTTTACAGCAGCACGACTTCAGCGTGACGTCCGGTATTGTGCCTTGACGCCGACGTTTCACACATACATAAGCATACACGCAGGACGGTCCACTCTCATCACGCATAGGCATGGATCCTTGCCAAATAACTGTGTCCTGAACCATGTCGTTCTTCTCACAGACTATACCTCAGTGAGCCTGTTAAGATGGGAGTACATAACGCTCGTTTCATGACGAGTTTCTCTTTAAGAATAGGCCGAATTCTCTATGAGATTTGGCGGTGTTGTCAAAAGCATGAGCTTTGTCAGTTTTTTTATGTTATGTCTTTAATTTTTCGTCCGCTGGACAAGCCCGATCATTCGATACCAGACTGTCCAGACTGTTATTTCTAACTGGTCCTACTGGTATGTAGGTTCGGCTGACTCGGGTATTTAGAGATCTTCCCGTATTGTGACACAGTTCTAACAATCCACCCCTAGAATGTTGATGTTATCTTAGGTACTAACAAATCTATATTGACCTAACAAAGTAAATTACCCGTAAGCTATAAGCACTGAGATTCCCAGTGGACATAACGTAAACAGTGCAAAGGTAACTTTGGATTTAACACCAGAACTATGACTATTTCTCGCTGTACGTTAAGCTGTTACATAATGCGCTGTCATTACATGGCTTGCCTGACAAGACCTATGCATGTACTGGTTATAGAAGTGACAATGGAGTTGACATTATCTTAGGGAAACTGATTTAGAAATTACCTTCCAACAAACGACATACTATTTACATTCAATTGCAGGCGGGAGCGCTTGAACAGCTTCGTGGGGATGTTTGACACCGGTAAATATCAACTTCTTCTGTGATTGGCGCAATCAATTTTATATACCACCCTACACTAACATCGAGATCGGACAAGGCTTAGCTGGGTAATGAGTGAAACTGACAGAATTAAGCGATGATACATAGCCAACCTAAAGGGCAAAGCACAACATGGGGTTAGGAGGAACTGTGAAAACAATGATTTTCGAGTCAAAATACGTACTGACCTCTTCTACAAGATAATCGGAAATTGATTGCTTCAATACATATAAAGTGTAACAGATCGCGATCCTTGCCCGTAATCACTATAATAGCAGACTCTGGGCTAGCCTGACTGCAAAGATATTGACACGGGTCTATTAAGTGTGACGTTCGTTCCTATCCATCAAATGTGATATAAAACACTGTCGTTGTAGCAGATACTCTGGTCGATGAAAACAAGTCCTAGTAGGCGGATGCTAAATTAGAGCTATCAGGGCATTTGAAGAAATCATATAAAGGTTGTTCATTCAAATTTATGTTTAATTTTCCTACAGAGAATATATTTTTCATTCCCTCAAAGCCAGTCTGTGGCACTCGTGCTGCAGCAGCCGTTGCTGAATATAGGGATGTGACGTCGTCGCGATGGATGTCGATTTGATTTATGATTTCGTTATCTCTTGTAGTGGTTCTAGACACGGGATGTCGACTTGGGCATTGTATTGCCGCATTGGTAACTTATGGTAAAGAGAATGCTCTGTTTACGAATAATGGATTGTCCGTTTAGCAAATTAAATTACCTGGCGAACTAAATGCGTTATTCTTGAAGCCTTGTATGTTTCTATCAACTCTTGTTTGGAAACTATTTGTACCTTGGAACACATTTTTTTTCACAATGTGTGTTTGTGTGTGTGTGAGAGAGAGAGAGAGAGAGAGAGAGAGAGAGAGAGAGAGAGAGAGAGAGAGAGAGAGATGGCGGATTCTCTTCTTTTTCAGAAAATTAGGCGTATTCGATTACCTCACCGAGACCTTTCTATTTGGATCTCTGTGGCATTGAAAAAGTCAACAGTATTTACATAATAAGTTGAAAATGCGCAAATGTGTCAAACATTCTGTATGCAATTTCACGAGCTTGTTTAGTTTGACTTCGACATTCCATTGTTAACTATTTGGTCCGAGTGTATCAATGTTACCAATGCTCGGGTCTGTGTTGCGGAAACAGGTATATACGAAAAGTGGAGGTGCGATGAGAAACCATTGTTACAGTGTAAACCATTCGAAAAAATGTTTCTTAAAATTTCATACGCCCAAAATGCCTTGTTGTTTAACTCGCATCCAAAATGCACTCTATTGATTAGAATATTAACACTATGCTGCTGGTGATATGTGATAATATGGAGATGGTGGTGAACGTACCTGATACACAGATATTGGTGAGTACAGGTAATTGTCGACGATTCTTTTTACGTTCGTATGCTCATAACTGATGTTTTATGCAACCTGTCTGAACGTCAAGTAAGCTGACGTTATTGCCCACCTGAACGTCCTTTGGCGTCCGTAAATAACATAGTTGAAAAGCCATATATAATGAGCCATATGGTAATGTAACATTTTGTTAATTTGCTAATTGTTACAAACTGTAACAATACAATAAGTTTGACTGTGGTACAGGTTATAAACACTTGTATAACTAGAATGTAGATAAAACTAAGTATAAAATAAGCCAAAATGACAATCAAATGTTTCTGGTTGGATGCAACTATCTAGACGTTCTATTGAAGATATGCAAGCATGTATATAACACCGAACCAGTGCAGCAATAGACATGAATTCCAAACATTAAAGCTGGTTCATCAACGTTTCCTTATAATTCTTGATGCAACTATCGAGACGTCATATTGGCGACATTCATTAAAATATCTAGCACTGAACCATTGCAGCTACAGCCACGAATGCCGTAGCGTCGTAACTTCATAAACTGAAGGAGTTTCATCAAAGCTTCCCTCATAATTCTAGTCAGAACCTTTCACTTCCTTCCCATTGGTGCTTTGTGTTATTTTCTCGTTTATATTGTGCACGGAAAGGAAGGTGAAGTGTTGTGGTTTGTAACATGGAAAGATATATTTTACAAACTATTTGAATGTGTATATGGATATCTGTGTTGAATCAATGTGGAGAGCACAAAGACGCCTATGCACTTGAATATGACGCGAACGAGTCGAAGCAAGTAACGCGACCAGACAGAATTTGGATATGTGAAATTACTGCTTTTATGAACACTATACCTTCTTTTCATCATAAACATAAAGAATGGAAATGTACAAATCGAATGAAAACATCCCCAAACAGGTATAGCAAACCATAGTTGTGTCATTTACTTATATCATTGTCACCCAAAACCTTTATCATCAAATCAGATTAGAGGCGTTATAATATTTCTCTCTCTTGGATCATATGTTTCTAACCACATACGTTTACTTCCATTTCCCTGAACGCTGAACTAGTGTTAGTGCCCACAGCACAACATCCTTGGACATATCAAGAGCAACTGGAACAAACCAAAACATTTTACATGAATCGTGACTTGACATATCTTCCCAAACCATAAAACGCATTAAGGCAATGGAATGAAATTCCTAAGTGCATTTGGTGGGAAATAACATTCGAACGGTATTGCACAGTGTGACTTGTAGCTGTGTTAAAGTGGTTTTTTTCGCATAGAATGCCACAGGATAGCATTATGGGAATCGTCCCTTCACGTGGTTGTACCAAGTATGCCTGTTTTTGTGGAAATACCATTATAATATCACTGCATCGTTGTATTGAATTTCTTTTCATTAAGTTGGTTGAGAATATTAACCAGTCAGTTTCAGTAAGCTTTCAATATGAGATCTAAGCAGATGTATGCATGCTCTCTGTCGGTCAGGTAGGTAGTTAGGCAGGCAGGTAGGTAGGTAGAACATTGTATGTTTTGGAATGTGTCTCTCTCATTTTACTTCTTTCTCTCTCTCTCTCCATGCACACAGTCATATTGATTTCCAAGGCGAACAGTACAAATATATATTCCCGTCCACACAGAGGTGCAATCAATGCCGTGTCTGTTTCAAGGTAAGCATGAGGGTATAAAACGTCTACTCGCAACGACGCTATATCACAAAGTGATGTTATTCTTGGACTATGTGTTTCTCTTTTATGAGTCGTTAACGAACCATCTACTACATAGAGCTTTCTTCAACTGCTCCTGTATTGTCATAATGTATTTAAAGCATCACGTACATAGTTACGTACATACACATGGCTAGAGCTAGAACATCGACGTGTACAATCGATTAACAAAAATAAAATCAGCAACAGTTTGAATTCAAAATGCACTGGTAAATGATCATAGGATGTGGTAATAATGACACCAGTTTGTACAAACAGACCTTTGTAAGAATGCTTTCCTCTTGAAAAAAAAAGATCATTTGATTAAAGGTCATTTGGAATGGAGTTCGTTTGTATGTGATTGCTAAACTTAAGTTAAATATGTTATTACTAAAAAACATTTCTTCATAGATAAATTGACAACATATAGTTAGCAAATGGCACCTAAAACACACACTGAAAAAGAGGAAGCAACGCACAAGCTGAATGTTGTACAGCCCAACAAACACAATGAATGATAGGCAGCTATCGTCCGAATCAGAAACTGTTTACACACACACGCGCGCACGCACACACATACACACATACATACATACACACACACACACACAGCGCACTAATCACACACTGCTTAAAAGCAAAATCCACATTGTTCTATGAATGTTCCAGTTCGAACCATCTCACAACTACCAATACTTCTCTCCAATCGATTCACTCACAACAGCTGATCCTATCCTTGCAGTCTTCACCTTCACTACATTCACTCCGTTCATCACAGTCAGTCCCTAAGGTCAATGAAAGTATTACATCCGTGAATCTTCATGCATTGTTTCGGAGTGAGTGGATTACTTCTGAACATGTGCGGCGAATATCATTACAGACACATTGGATTGTGTAACTAATTGACACGAAACATCGGGAGAGAGAGAGAAAGTGAGCAAGAACGCTGACATAGAAAGGAAGTAATTCTTCAAGTAATTCCATGATGCCGTGTAGTTCTGACCAAGAATGATATCGGGAGCACCTGCTTTGGTGTTAATATTGACAACCACCAGCAATTGGTTGAAGATACACGTATTGCATCTCATAAGTGGATGGATCTCGTGATTGCAGACAGAACCTCACAGATCTGGGATAAACAACATCTCCTTTGGTATCAATGGAAAATTCACTGATTTTGCTGAGGTGCGAGACAAACTGATGCACAATGTACCTTATCCTAGTGGTACAGCTTGCTGTGGGCCTGATGATAGTCCACTCAAAGTAATTTACTCCGGACAAAACCTGATGCTATGTCACAGGGTTAAACATCGACATTTTCTACATGCATGAGAAGAGGGTGAACTTTCTCTCGTACTGTTTCAATGTTGACTAATAACCTTTCTGCCCAACCGACGTTGAACATTTTGTCAAAGGTCCCTGTGTGAAGAATGGTGTCATGTGACTAAAAGGACAAGTCCCATAGGGCTAAATATTGCAATCGTGAACTTCAATATACATAGAAAGCCTATCTGGAGGACATGTTTGTGTTTTGTACTATTAACATCTATCGTGATTGAAGGGATATAGTTGAGGACAGTCTGGGGACATTGACTCTAATTGAACTAGATTCCTGTTGCGCTGTGACTCACATGTTCACAATCAGCCGCCATGACGAAACGTGTCTCCACTGACACAAGCTAAATCATGATCAAGGTACACCCTCTTGATGGCTGGATGTGATTTAGTTAAGATACTACCGAATTTAGTTTAAGATACCTAAACATTTAAGTCGCATTAAATAATACTTCAGCTTGGCGGGAAGCAGGAAATCCCCGAACTGGGCCTCAACACTTTATTCATATGGGAATCGCAAAAGAGTGTACAGAACACCCTCACAAAGTACGAAGACCCATGTTTACAGTCCCGCTTGCTGTTGTAGGAAGAATGCGACTTTAACGTATCTCTCTCCGTAGTGTTTAAGAACAACCGTCGTAAACAAGTGGACATCAGTCTTATTCCGTTAAGAAAACCAATACCAGTGTTTCACTTTCAATATTCATGATGTATTGGTATCTAACATGAGTAGTGTACAGTGTCACCCTGGGGTCTTTTTCAAGATGGCGGCACATCCGGTCCCCATGGGCGCCGCCATCTTGGATCAAGATGGCGACGCCCACGGGGACCGGATGTACCGCCATCAGGGGGAGATCACTCGGGTTCCGGTTCCGGTGGTTCCGGTTCCGGTGGGTGCGTACGCATCGCGATGACGTCACGTCAGGTTCCGGTGGGTGCGCCCACATGACGATGACGTCACCTCCGGGCCAAGATGGCGGACGCGTTTCAAGATGGCGTGAGAGGGAGGGGAAGGAGAGAGAGGGAGGGAGGGAGGCAGGGAGAGGGGTGAGGCGGACGATGGCGTGGCTAGACAAGTGTGTGTGTGTGTGTGGTTAAAGCTATTGGATGTAGCATTCTTTCGAGCGAGGTGGGTGGCCCTGAAAAGGGCCGTTGGTATGGGTGGGTGAGAGATCACCAAGGTATCTATTGTGGTGATGGTGGTGCACTGGAGGCAGTGCTGCTGGAATCGTCCATGGGTTTGACAAACTCCAAGATGCGTTGAAGTAGAGAGTACATGCGATCTTGAACGAGGAGGACCTTGTCATGGAGTAGAGCCAGCAGATGTTGGCTTTCACGTTTACTCACTTTCTTTGGCGGTTCACTTGGCTGGTAGGTGGATGCCGGACGTTTCTGGGTCTTGTTAGAGCAGTTCATACTCTTATGGTCCTCTTTACCACAGTGACGACAGGGATGTGGACAGGCGTAACTGAGATGACCTTCGTTTTTTCCACAGTTGTAGCAGGTGTTGTTATCGTGCTTGTTGTTGTCCTTGGTCTTCTTGGGACATATGTAATGGCGATGATCTTGAGCACCACACTCGGTACAGGACACCTTGGGGCAGTGTAGATAACTGTGGTCATCTGTTTCGCACAGGCGGCAACGGAAGGAGGCGGAGGCGGGAGACGTCTGCATGCTTCCAGTTTCAGTGAGCAACTGATGGGGAGAGCTGGAAAACCTCGAATTTATATAGCTGGGGTTGATGACGTCACTTTGACGCATCTGGTTCGCACCGGTTGCATCCGGTTCGCACCACTCTCATCCTGACTCAACAGGGCGATAGGCTAGTGTGACGTCATGGGTATGTCATCATTCCTATAAATAACAAATGAGCTCATGGTGTGCACTGCCACGCTTAGGACGACCTATTGTGACGTCATAGGGTGACGTGACCTATATAAACCAGGCTCAGCGTGGGTCTTACCAGTTCTCACCATGCCGTCACCCAGAATGAACGAAGATGAACTTGAAGATGAGCCTGTGCCCTACCAGTTGGAGCGGACAACCCAAAGAACAACCAAGAAATTCCGGACTGGTACCCAGCGCTACAACCTGACGTTCAATCCAGCTTGGCTGCAGCGTCAACAGCCTGAAGACCTTCCCGTCGTTCTCAGAGAACAGTTTGATGCAGTGTTAGCAGATTTGAGAGACGATGTGGGCGGCCAGGATGGTGATCGCGTGGGATTGGCCCTGGAACACCCAGCCCTGGATTCAAACATCCGAGTCCCATTTCAGCGGATGGGTGACCTGCAGGGGGAACACATCATGGCCCAAGTGGAAAAACAACAAAGCAACCACGATTTACATATCGATGACACCATGGACATATACTTACTGCATGTAGAGGATCCTGACCGTATAGGTGAGGGACACAGCCGGCCAAGGCACCTCGTTGGCTTAAACACTTTCCTGGAAAAGAAACAATGCATCGTCCAAATCAAGAATGAGGATCAGCTCTGCTTTGCCCGTGCCCTGGTCGTGGCCAGTCACCACGAACACAAACCCGATCCTGTGACCAAAGAATGGACGAAGGAATGGCGATACATACGTGACGAACGAAGACCAGCGCAGTTGAAGGCTGCCAAGGGCTTGTTTCGTCAACTCAAGATCCCCGAAGGTCCTTGTACAGGACGTGCCACGTGGGAGTTGTTCAGTCAACGTTTGGCCCCTTACTATCAGCTCAAAGTCTACTCCCAAGATGTGATGAATCGGCTCCTGTACAAGAGTGAAGTGGCTCAACCCACCAAGATCCTTCACCTCTATCACCACCATCACCATTACGATGTCATTACATCGATGACTGCCTTCACAGGTTATCCCTACTATTGTGAAACTTGTGACCAAGGATACAGTACCCCTGAAAATCATCGCTGCACCCGAGAATTTCAATGCCACTGGTGCCAATGTCTTGGATACTGTGGCGACGTGGACAATGAAGGGCTCTCCTGTCTCCAATGTGGTGGATGGTTCCGAAACTCGTACTGCTTTCAACGCCATCGGACGGCCTCCGCCAAGCATCCCAGCACCTGCTCCACCATCCATCCATACGTGTCATCGATGTCTGGCCAAAGTCAACGTGAGAAAAATCCAGGGCATGGCCAACCACCAGTGTGGCACGAATCGTGACTGTAAGATCTGCAAAGAACCCTTGAAACCCAACCACCAGTGTTACATGTCTGTCATCGAACCACCGAAACAAAATGAAGACGGTGAAAAAATGGATGAAGACAAAGAACGGCAACAGCGTCAGTTCATCTTCTATGACTTTGAATGTACTCAAGATCAAGGGACTCATGTTCCCAACTTGTGTGTGGTGCATCTAGGATATGGAAAATGTATTTCCGAGGCCTCGGATCAGCTGTGTGAAAAGTGCCCCTGGCGTAAGGAAGGAGAAGGGCCTAGCCGCATCAAAGTGTTTCGGGGATCTACGACCTTGAAGGACATGGGCGACTGGCTGATGGCCCTGGCTGAAAAGAAACAGAAGAAGAAGAAACGTAAGGCACCCCACCAGCACCCGTCGGACCGTGCCTCGAAACAACCCAGACTGTCATCACCAGAACCCGATGATGATGATGTAGAACAACAAGACGATGAAGAACAAGATGATGAAGACGACATTTCCCCTACCATTGATGATGACGACGTCTTGGTCATTGCTCACAACTACCGTGGGTATGATGGACACTTGCTCCAACAGTACTTCCATCAACATCTCGTGAAAGCACCCCAGGTCACACTACGTGGGAATCACATCTTGCAGATGACCGTGGGACGTCTTGTTTTCAAGGATTCACTCAACTTCCTCACGATGGCTCTGAAGCAGTTTCCAAAAACGTTTGCATTGATGGAACTCAAGAAAGGCTACTTCCCTCACTTCTTCAACACCGAAGCTCACCAAGGCTATGTGGGTCCATATCCTCCCGTGTCTACCTACGATCCTGACAGTATGTTTCCTGCCGAACGTAAAGCTTTCTTGGCCTGGTACGATGCACGGATGGCTGAAGGGACTGTCTTTGATCTGGATGAGGAATTGTTGACCTACTGTCAGAGTGATGTGGACATTTTGCGTCGAGGCTGTGCTACATTCCGCAACATATTCATCCAACAGAACAACGTGGACCCTTTCTATGAAGCAGTGACTCTACCCATGGCTTGTATGCTCACCTTCCGAAAACAGTTTTTGGAACCCCGTACCATCGCCATCATACCTACTCAAGGTTATCGCCCCTGAGCGTCGCTACTCGCTTCAGTGTCTCCACTGGCTCAATCTGGGTCATGCATCAACACCCTGGGGTCCGCATCCAACATGCTCGGAATGGTGGAGAAGTAGGCTTTGACTGTGCTGACGGTAGCCGCTACATGGTGGATGGCTACGACGACAAAACACGCACCGTGTATGAATACTTGGGCTGTTTCTGGCATGGATGTACTCGCTGTTACAAGACGGGGCGATGTGAACACCATGCTAGCTTGGGTACAACCCCTTGGGAACGATACCATCATACCATGTACCGACTGGGTGTGTTACGCCAACATCCCGACATCGACCAAGTGGTGACCCTCTGGGAATGCGATTTTCTGAAACAACAGAAAGACAATGGTGACCTGAGAGCCTTCCTGACCCCACTGCAAGGACCCCATGCCTACATGCCTGACCCATTAGATCCCAGAGATGCTTTCTTTGGAGGTCGTACCAACGCCACCAAACTGTACTACGAAGCCAAAGAAGATGAAGAAATTAAATATGTGGATGTTTGCTCGCTGTACCCTTACATCTGCAAGTATGGTACTTTTCCCATGGGATATCCCGAGATCAAAGATCATCCTCCCGTGTCTGACTTGTTTGAGCTCCACGGCCTGATCCAGTGCCGTGTCTGACCACCCACCGACCTCTATCATCCTGTTCTTCCTTACCGTGTCCAGGGTAAGTTGTTATTTCCTCTGTGCCGTACGTGTGCTGAAGAGCAGTTGGATGCTCCCTGCCCCCATGGGGATGAAGACCGGGCATGGATCGGTACCTATGTCAGCAAAGAGCTTCAGTTTGCTGTTGAAAAGTGTGGCTATCAGGTACTTCACATCTTTGAGGCTTGGCACTTTGACACGCTCGCCACCTACGACCCTGACACTCAAGAGGGAGGACTGTTTGCCAAGTATGTGAACAATTTCTTCAAGATCAAGCAAGAGGCCAGTGGATACCCAGAAGGTTGTCCAGACCCAGACGCTTACATCAACGAGATACAGTAAAAAGAGGGAGTCACCTTGGATCCTGCTCACATTCGCAAAAACCCAGGACTACGTGCCTTAGCCAAAGCCTGCCTGAACAATCACTGGGGCAAGTTTGGTCAACGCGTTGGGTTTGACAAGACGGAATATATCAGTTCCCCTGAGAGGTACTTTGCCCTCCTCCGGGATCAGCGCTGTGTGGTGAAAGACATTAACATTATCAATGAAGATCTCATCTGTGTCACTCACGAACCTCAGGCAGAATTTCACGACCCCCATCCAGCCCACAATGTGGCCATTGCAGCCTGGGTGACAGCGCAAGCCCGTCTCAAGTTGTATTCTTATTTGCAACCCTTGGATCGACGTGTCCTCTATTTTGATACGGACAGTATCATCTACATTCACCGTCCACTAAGCTACAACCCTCCACTGGGAGATACCTTGGGGGAGCTGACTGATGAACTGGGAGGGGGCAACAGCATTCAAACCTTTGTCTCGGCAGGACCCAAGAATTATGGCTACAAGCTGCGTCATCCTTAATCTGACGGCAGTGTAGGCATCAGCAAAGTCCGAGGATTTACTTTAAATCACAGGGCGAGCCAACATGTCCACTTTGACAGCATGAAGAACCTCGTCTGTCAGAGGGATCAAGCCAACATCACTGTCCCGTGCCCGCACCGCATCATTCGCGGAGGACTTCGTCAGGGCAACGTGTTGTTGTCCAAGGACACCACCAAAACCTATCGCTTGGTCTACACCAAACGCCGAGTGCAGTACGACCCACAAGGTGTCCCCAGGGAAACTCTCCCCTATGGGTATAAAGAGTGAACACATCCCTCCCATGGACTTTTGTTGCAGACATGCTCTGATGTATTGATGTTTAACCCATAAAATGTGATTGCCTTGTTCATCTGTTGTTCTATCATTCAATAAAATGTGATTGTATTGCACTCTTGTGTTGTGTCGTCTCTCTTCAGGGCCAGACCTGGTGGAGTCCATGGTCACCCTCAACCCTGTTGTACCCTGTTCTTAGACTCAGACCTGGTGGATGCCACGGTCACGTTTACCATGTATAGGTACTGTCACAAAAGGGAAGGAGAGCAGAGTGGCGCAGTGGAAGCGTGCTGGGCTCATAACCCAGAGGCCCGTGGATCGAAACCACGCTCTGCTCTGTATATCTTTTTTTTTTCTTGCGAATACAACTCCTTGAAGTGGGGTTTGGCGTCGTCACACACCCTATGACGTCATCACGACCCTGTGTATATATATAAAGAGACGTTTCTGTCAGAGTCATTACAGATTCTGGTGTCTAAGAAAAGGATGGAACCCGTCACCGCGATAGGCTCAGGGAGAATCGTTGTGGTCTCGTGCTCGCTATCAAGCAGGTCAAGCCGTGGTAGACAAACTGATGGCGCGAAAGTCCTGACCATCCTCATGAAGGCAGAGATTATCGAAAAACCTCGGACCTCCTTTGACCGTGTCAGAGAATTGTTAGATATGCTTCCCCGACGTGGACCCCAAGCTTACTCCCTCTTCTGCAAAGCTTTGGAGGAATGTGGAGAGACAGAAGCCATGACATTGCTGGATCTCAAGACTCCAACTGACAAGGCACAGTCACAAGTGACAGTCCACTGGCTATTCTTCTATGGAATCAAGTCACAGTTCAGCAACTTTCATCCAGCTGTGTTTACCTTGGATGGTGTTACATTTAATTGTGTTGAACAGTGTTACATGTACTCTAAAGCCATGTACTTTGGAGATTTGGAGAGTGCGACACGTATTCTGCAAGAGGCTGTTCCGGGTAAGCAAAAACGTTTGGGGCGATGTGTGAAAGGCTTAACTCAAAAAGTGTGGGACACGGTCAGTCTTGATGTGATGACCAAGGCGATAACGGCTAAATTTTCCAAGAACAAGGACTTGAAACAGAGATTGATTCAATCCTACCCAAAGTCGTTAGCTGAAGCTAGCCCCTTTGATCAAAGATGGGGAATAGGAATGGGTGTATCTCATCCTGATATTGACAAACCCTGGACATGGTCGGGAAAAAACAAGTTGGGAAAAGCGCTCATGCATCTTCGTGACACGTTGTTGTTGTGAGTGACGTCATCCATGGACAAACTCCAATGACGTCATCCATGCACGAGCCACGTGACGTCACCCTGTGTATCTGTATAAAAAGACTCTGGCCCCATCGTTATTCGTCATCATGCTGTTCACGCTGCTCTTTGTGCTCGCCACCTATCTAGAAGAGAGACACTTTTTAGAACAGTTCAGAGAAGCGGTGCAAGACGCTGTACAGAAACAACACGATCGTGACGTCATTTGAAGTGACGTCATAGCTCGCGCTGCTGGTGTTGCCTATAAAAACGCAGGATCGATCGAGTGGATCATCAGTTGCATCAGCTCAGTCGTTGAAGATGGCATCTCCAGGCAACCTCCCTTTTTCCTTCATCAACTTGGCTTCGCAGGCAAAGGACCTCGCTTCTGACATGGCCCATCTCCACAACAACATGATGGCTCAAAGCCAGTTATACAAGACCAACTACATGGATCTCCAGGACCGGCTGCGTGTGATGGAACAAAAGTTGCCATCGATCATCCGCAAGCTGGCAGGTATTCATCCGAAAAGAGAAACACTGTATGGAATGATGGGTCGCTTCTGTGAGTTGACTGAGGAAGACTATTACTGGATGGCGTATCACCAAGACCACTTAGAAATCCTCTCCGACAGCGCCAACAACTCTGTTCGCTTGATACTCATAGGTATCAACGATGCGTATGCCAAGGAAAATGCAGGGGAGACCTTCCTCAGCAAGCTGTTCCACATCATGTTCAAGTTGAGGAATGGACGTCCTATGGCCTATGACCATGGTGTACTGTACAGCAAGCTGCTGGACAAACTTCGGGTGAAACTCTGGCCTCACCCACCCAGCTATGATCTTCGATATGCCACCTGCACTCTACCTTTGTTCTCCAACAATCCAGAGGTCACCGACATGACGCCCAAGCCCGTCCCTCGAAAAAGAATACCTCCCAAGACCACTCCTGCCAAGACTTCTCCAAAGAAGAAGAAGAAGAAGGAGGAGGAGGAGACCCCCACCAAGGCTTCCACCCCACCCCTTCCCAAGGCACCCACCAAGAAGACGACACCTCCCAAGGTGACCCTGGCCCCGACTTCTCCAAAGAAACAGAAGAAGAAGAAGAAGTCAAACAAGGAGGCCCCCACCAAGACACCCACCAAGAAGACACCCCCAAAGCCTAAGAGTCTCAAAGCACCCCAGACTCAGAAGAAACAGTTGGAGATTGCTGACTTGTGGGAGAACTATCAACAAGCCAGCCATACTAGGGTTGAAGAGAGCGAGAAGGGTCAAGGGATCAGTCCTGCTAGCCCCAAAGAGATCCCCCAGGCAGAGTTACCTCCAGATCTTCAAGACTTGTATGATCTACTCCCGATGCCTGTCACCATGGAAGCAGAGCAGACAGCTCCAGAGAGGGCTCCAGAGACGACTCCAGAGACGACTCCAGAGACGGGCCAAGTGATGGCTTCAGTGACGGCTTCAGTGACGGCTCCCGAGGAGCCAAAGGACATCATTGACATCCCCATGTTTAACGATGAAAATCATTTTCATCCCGGTCAGATGGACTTTTGACGGTGTTCTACCTGCAATCCCGATGATCACCTGAACTGGTGGTGATCTGTGGATGTACTGTTGTTGATCTGTTAATGCATCATTAGTATTGATCTGTTCGCCATGTTGATGTTGTTCCTCAATAAAATGTGAATTCCATTTCAAAGGGTTGTGTCTTCTATATCTTCAGGGATCTTAGCTCTTGGAAGTCATTTCCGGTGCAACCTGCAGGGTGGTAAGACGTGTGTCAGGGACTATGTCAGGGGCACTATCAGGGACACTGTTAGACTCAGACCTGGTGGAGGCCATGGTCACCCCACTCACGTTGCGTCATCCCTTTACCATGTTGATTGCAGGCCCTACAGGGTCGGGTAAAACATCGTTTGTCAAAGCCTTCATGGAACATGTGTTTCAACCGGGGATCCTTGATCTTCCACCTCAGGGCATCGTGAGGGTGTACAGTGAATGGCAACCCATGCATGAGGACTTGGAAGTTCTTACCTCGAGGTTAGGGATACCCCTGACGTTTGTGCAAACCATGGGGGAAGCCAACACTCAGTTACCTGCATGGTCTGGGGGTAAGGCAGAGGAGGGCTTGCCTACGCCCCATTGGTTGATCATTGATGATTTGCTGGGCGACAATACCAAAGAGGAAGAAGCCGAGGTCCTGCGATGGTTTACCAAGAAAAGTCATCATCGTAACACGTCCGTGTTGTACTTGACACAAAACCTCTTTGCTTCATCGCCTCATCATCGCACCATTAGTTTAAATGCCCACTACATGGTGCTGTTTAAAAACCCGAGGGACGCCTCGCAAATGGATCACTTGGCCAGACAAATCTTTCCAGGACAGACGGCCTTCCTTCGGGAAGCCTATGAGGATGCCACTTTGGCTCCTTATTCCTATTTGTTTCTGGACTTGAAACCGACCACGCCAAAAGAGCACCGTGTACGGTCCCATCTCTTTGTAACCCCACCACCTTTACATTCCCAAGTAGGGATAAATAGAGATGATCGTCTACCCTACGGTCAGTTGACCCAGAGCTGCCATGGGAGACAGACGGAAACAGACTCAGCCCCGCAAACGTGCTGTTGCCACAGGGTTGTTTAAACCGATCCATAAAACACTCCTGACCACCTTGGGTCGTGATCCCACCGAACAACATCGGTTGGGTGTGCAACGGCTGTACGAAAGTCTAAGTGCTCCTCCTCCCTCTGCTTCCTCCTCCTCCAAACAAAGACGTTCCTTAAAGCAGTTGTACCCCACAGCACCCACCATGAACACGTTTGTCCCTGTCAGTACGTATCGTGCCTCTCCTGCTGCCTTCTCTCCCCCTTCTTCTTTTCCGTCCTCTCCCCCTTCATTCCCATCGTCTCCCCTCTCTCCCACCATGATCCAACCCTTTCAACCCTTGACCCAACCTCGTACCACCAGCACCAAACGCACCAGCAAGAAACGCACGATAGCTAAACGCCCCAGCCCGGGCACCCCACGCAAAGGAAGCCACAGAAGCATGCCCGCCTGCAGAAAGTCAAACCCATCTTCGTGAAGAAAGACTCCCTTCGGCAGAGAGTGTGGCTGTCAAAGGACGTCATCGGCTGTTGCAATGGTTTGTCATTGCCGTGAGAAATCTGCGAGCAGGACGTGTTCCTTTGAAGACGCAGCACAAGACCTGGCTGTTGAGGCACCAAGACGTGCTGACCAAGATTGCGAATCCACGACTACCTATGGACGAACGCCTGAATTACCTGATGAAACGCAGTGGAAGTGGTACGTTGGCTGGTGTTTTGACCCCTATCTTGCTGAACTGGCAGTCCTACCTACAGGAAAAACAGCAGAAGCCCTCAGCACCTCGTCGCCACCGTGCCCCCCCCAAAAACCAGGGACGTCGCAAGTCACCCACCCGACAAGAGAACAAGAAGAAGAAGAAAAGGGTCAATTCACCCTCAGCCCCAGGTGCAGCCTTGACCCGGATGGTGTTAAGAAGTCAAAAGAAGAAGAAGACGGCAGCGGCATTACCCCCACTCCCTCCAGCGACATTACCATAAATAGAGGCCTCCCACCCCCATCCTGGTCAGTTCAACGGTAGCAGCTGCAGGGACGACACCATCATGTCTGCACGTTTGAAGCGTCACAAAGAAGTGCTCTGTCATGTGTGTAGTCCTTCTGCGACACCAGCCATGCGACAGGCTATTTTGAAACAGGCCCCGTCGGAACTGATTCAAGCCATCTGTGAATGTGTGGTGAATTTGTATGGAGGCAACATTCCTATGACAACACAGCAACGTCAACGTTTACAAAGCATGGGTTACTGATGCATACGTTGATGAAAAAGAAGGTGTCTGTGTCCAAGAAACGTCAACTATTACAGCAGAAAGGAAGAGGATTAGGTCTCTTGTCTGCCTTGGCATCGGTGGTGGGTCCCTTGGTGTCTGGCCTGTTGGGTAGATGATCCTCAAGGAAGATCCTCAAGGAAGATCATAAATAGAGGACGCATCCTAGATTGGGGTTAGTTGCATCTGCACCGTCCTACCACCAAGATGAAACATGCACGGAAGATGGTGATGGTCCCAGAAGAGGTATGGCAAAGTCTGCAAGAAGAAAAACGTCAATGGCATTTGCTCAAGTCCAACCTGTTGGAACAGAAACGTGTGCACACGCTTCACGATATGGATACCCTCGTCCGTGATGACACGGTTCCCTTTAGGGACCAAGAGCAGCAGTATAACACCTTGTTGCAACACACCTTTGGGTTTTAAGACCAAGCTGCGACCAAACCTTTAGAGGCCACGGGCACCCCTAGGACGGGCACTCCCAGGACGGGCACCCCCAGGACGGGCACTCCCAGGGTTGGAACCCCCAGGGATGGAACTCCTCACCGTAAGTACGTTTGACTTACTGAGTCGTGTATCTGCATGTGCCTGCGTAGAGGTCGCCTTCCTAAGAATGAGTCCACGAAGCCGGTCGCAGAGCAGTGGCTCATGATTTTTGTTTTTTTGTTCCAGAACCCGATGTCGAAGCCATTCTGCATGAAGTCGTGCAAACGGTTCCCAAAACGCTACAAGCCAAGGCCAAGCAGTTGATGGCCCGTATTCATGCTCATCCCGACTTGGGTCGGAATGAGACGGGTCAATTCGTGGTGGAAGGGGAACCCATGCCTGGGCCGCACATGGTGGATCTCATCAATGATCTTGTTCGACAACGCACCAAATCAGACCCTCCACGGGGTTGGAATATTCTGGGTCAGTATCTCGCTTCCAGCAACGTACCCCATGAACTGATTGGTAACCCTCTACGTTGGTCCTGGATGATGAAAACCAAAGGATCATCCACCCAGCCTCCTGACACCCCCGTGAAGCGTCCACACCCTCCACCCGCTGACTTGTTTTTGACACCCCCCGCATCCAACCTTCCTCTGGAACCCAAGAAGAAGAAAAAGGCTGTAGAGACCCCCTCCTCCCCTCTCAACCGGGTTCGTCAGTGGATTCACTTTTAATAAAAGGGAGCAGAGGGTGATGTCAACGACAGTGTCACCATGAGACGTCCAAAGAGAAACAACAACATCAGCAAAGCATCATCATCGTCTTTGTCACCTGCATGGGCACGATGGCTCCACCACACCTATTATGATCCCAAACACCCAGCAGGCTATGGAGGGTGGCTTGCCTTGTGGCAAGCAGCAGGACATCAAGCCAAAGCAGGACCCAGGAAGGGGGGACCCAAGAAGGGGGGACCCAAGAAGGGGAAAGCAAAACGGGGCCAAGGCCCACACAACGTCAGGTGCGGCAATGGTTGAAAACGCAGGACACGTACACCTTGCACAAACCAGCCCGACGCTCGTTTCCCAGGGATCATTACTGTGTGGGTGGCGTAGATGAATTGTGGCAAGCCGATCTGAGCGATCTCCTTGCGTATCAGAAAGAGAACCAAGGCTACCGGTATTTGCTGTGTGTCATCGATGTTTTCTCCAAAATGGCTTGGGTGCAGCCCATGAAAGCCAAGACCGGTGCCACTTTGATAGAGGCCTTTCAACGGATCCTGAAACAAGCCAAAGGACGTGTGCCATCCCAGTTACAGACAGACAAAGGGACTGAATTTGTCAATGCACCTTTTCAAGCCTTCCTCAAGAAACGGGGTATTCATTTCTACACCAGTCAAAACCCAGAAACCAAAGCCTCTGTGGTGGAACGTTTTCAAAGGACGTTGAAAAACCGTATGTGGCGTTATTTCACCCAACAAGGAACACGCCACTACCTGAAGGCATTACCCCAACTGTTGCATTCCTACAATCATCGCGTCCATCGTACGATTGGACAACGCCCCGTGGATGTACGTCCTAACGCTCCCTATGATGAAATTCGGGTGTTGGATCACATGGAACGACAGAAGAAGCAGAAGCAGCGCCAACTCAAGACAAAGAAGAAGAAGAAGAAACACCCTCTCTTGTTACCCGGGACCCGTGTCCGTTTGAACAAGACCAAGGGCACGTTTGACAAAGGGTACCTTCCCAACTGGACCATCGAACTGTTCACCGTGGATCGGGTCGTGAAAGGGCGTGTTCCTCCTGTCTACCAAGTGAAAGATGATCATGGAGAAGTGCTGCAAGGCACCTTTTACCCGCAAGAACTACAACCCATTCAGAAAACGGATGACGTGTACAAAGTGGATCAGGTCTTGAAACGACGATGTCGTCAAAAAAAGGATGAAGTGTTGGTGAGATGGTCAGGATACCCTGCCAGCTTTGATTCATGGATCCCTGCGGCTCATCTGGTCTTTAAATAGTGAGGCCTCCAGTCTCCCAACGTCAGTGGAGCCTCCACCATCATGCAGAGTGAACCGATCTCAAGGTGCAAGGAGGGCGGCAAGCCATCCCCACGCTGGTGTTGCTTTGGCATGGACTTGCCACGAAGTGAAGTGGTGTTTTTCTCCCAAGTGTTTCTGATATATGGCGTGGTCATCATGAGCATGGTTCAGTTGGCATTGGACAACGGTGAGAAGCAGTTGTGGACAGCCTTGTTGGCCAGTTGCTTGGGGTACTTGCTTCCACAACCCACGTTGGTGTCGTCGTCGTCATCATCCCCGTTACCACCTTCGTCGACTGCCCCCTCTGTATCCAGTCTGGTTCCCTAAGAGAGAGAGAAAGATGTCGGTGTCTTTGTTTTCCAAGCGGGACTTTTACGTGACCTTACCCAGCGATGCGTCCGTGGATGTTCATCCCAACAACAGAGTGAATCATTACGAAGTCAAACTACCCTTTCCCATTCAAGTGAATCGCCAAGAGTGGGAAGTCGGCGTCAGTGAACTTCATTTTCCCGTGACATGGTACAATGTGTCGTTCCCCTTCAACTGGTTTGTCCTTCATGTGAACTTGGAACGCATGACCCGGACTTACAGTTCATCAGCACGCGATGCGACCGTGACAGAAGAGAACCCAGGCATCATCAGAGCAGCCAGCGAAAAGGTCATTATTCCAGAAGGAGTGTATACCACTCGACAACTGGTCCAGAGATTGAACATCCTGCTTCAACACACCTGTACACGACTGCTGGAAAAGCATACAAGTGATGTTTACCAAGCGGATGTCGGAGGCCGTTTCACCGTCACCGTCGCCGTGAACTGACGCGTGGCAAAACGCATGTCAACTTTTATGCTCCCACCCCAAAAGACATGTGTAGAGCCATCACGGGTTCCTCCTGCAGAACCGCAAGACAACCTGACCACGATGTCATCAGGTCTGCCTACACCACCCGATTGGTGTTGCCTGCTCCTTTAGTACGTATGCTGGGATTCATACAGCTCCCCATGGTGGATGAAGCAGAAGAAATAAGCCAAGTCTCTGCTCACCCTGTCCAGGTGGGTGTGTTTGACCAACCTCGCGTCGTGGGTGAACATGAAGCAGATCATCTGGCTGGTTTTGATACCGTGTACGTCTACTCGGATGCGGTGGAAGATCAAATTGTGGGGGATACCATGGCTCCCTTACTGATGTATGTCCCCGTGTCCCGTCAGATGATGGAAGACGGCGTCGTGATCAAAAACCCTCAGCACCTACGCTACATGGGATTACGTCAGGGAACCACGGATGCCATTCGAATCTATTTAACGGATGACCTAGGACGTCTCGTGCCATTCCAGAGTGGGAAGACCATCGTGACACTTCATTACCGTCCCCGTCGTCTGGGTACGTACTGAGAATCAGCATGGTAGGACACCAGTGTATCAGACACCGCGGTGAAGCGGCAGCGGCTTGGGTGGCCAACAGCGAGGAGGAGGCGGCTTCACCGTGTACCGAGGACGCTTTCATCAACGAGGGAGAGGTTTCGGTAACATCTTGGGAAACTTGGGACGTTCGGCGCTCTCCATCCTCAAGACGGTGGGAAAATCAGCTCTCAAAACAGGCGTCAAGATGTTGCCGGGATTGGTGCAAGATATCAGTTCAGGACACCGACAGTTTGAAACATCATGGAAAACAAGCCTTACTTGCCACCTGGCGACAGCACCCACCACCACCAGGATCACCCGCTCGCAAACGAAAACGGAAACAGGCCGTGGGATTCACCAAGAAACGTAAACCCTTGTTTTGAGAGAAAGAGATAAAGACCCACTCTGATGGGAAAGGAGTTCAGTTCAACACCAGACACCGTACGGTCAAGACCTCTTGTGCAGACCTGTTGTCGAGATCAGCTGTCAAGATGATGAGCCGGGATGCCTGTGAATGCTCCAAGGCCCAACTGGATCTCTTTTCTGTGCCCCCCTGTGGTGACTTCCGTCCAAGAAGGTCAGTGGATTCGATACAGCCCTCTGGCACCCCCTTCGGTCGCGGGTCCCCTCCAATTTAACATTGCTAACCCTGTCAATGCCTACATCGATTTGAGCCAGTGTTACCTCCGCATCTGCCTCAAAATCAAGAATACAGATGGTACGGATGCAGTTCGTGATGGCGATGGGGCACTCGCCGTGTCCACGGTGAACAACATGATGCATTCCCTCTTTCGTGAAGTGCGTGTGCAAGTGGGACACAACCAACTGGAAATTACTCCTTCCATGGGTACCTATCCCTACCGAGCCTATTTGGAAACGTTGCTGAGTTATGGGAAGGCAGCCAAAGGGACCCATCTCCAGTGTCCAGGATGGTACACAGATGAAGCTGGAAAAATGGAGCACTTTAATGCTGTCGCCCAGAATGCCAACGCAGGACTTGTCGCACGACGAGGGGTCATTCTACCCACTCGAGATGTGGAACTGACAGGGCGTCTCCACTGTGACCTGTTTCTCCAAGACCGGTACCTGGTGAATAGAGTCCCCATAAAACTAGAACTGATTCGCAGCCCGAGTGATTTCTACTTGATGAGTGCTGGAGATGTCGAGTGTCGATTTGAACTGACCAAAGCCGAGTTTTACGTGCGCCAAGTCAACATTGATCCTGCCATACGGGAACAACACATGAAACACATGTCACCAGGAGTCACGGCCAAATATCCTTTGACCCGAGTCCAAGTCACAGCCCACGACATTTCAGGAAGAGGACGCGATTTCCACAAAGATCAACTGATTGGAGGCCAACTGCCCAAACGAGTGGTGTTGGGATTGGTGGACAATGATGCTTTGCTGGCAGCAAGGAAAAGAACCCCTACCATTTCAAGCACAACAACGTGACCAGCCTCAAGCTGAAACTCAATGGGCAAGAAGTGCATGGCACCGAAATCAAAAGCGACTTTCAGAACAACAGTGCCTCGCTCAAACAGTTGTACATGAACCTGTTCCGCAACACGGGACACCTGTGGCAAGAACATCCCTGCAACCTCACCCTGGACGAATTCAGGAACGGATTCACCGTGTGGGTGGTGGATCTGACAGCGGATCTGGGCGCAGATGAAGGGTATAACTACCCACGACAGACGGGCAAGTTGGGACTTGAACTTCAGTTTGCAGAACCCCTACCACGCCCCGTCACGCTCGTCTGCTACGAGGAATACGAAAGCGTTTTGGAAATTGATCGGTTCCGCAATACTCTGATGGTCTAATGATGGACGACGACAGTGGCTTGACGACCAAACACTTGAACGCCTACGTACAACAGGATCCCCTGCTGCGACCCCTCTACCAAGGTACCTTTGCCCGAGATCGTTTTGCCACCGCCGTGCTGTGTGAACAGCAGGAGGGACATTATCCTAAAGCCTACATTGTCAACACGGACCCCAGCCATCTCCCAGGACAACACTGGGTGTGCGTGTATCGCCCAGCACCAGGTGTCATGGACTACTTTGACAGTTAAGGACTCCATTCTTACCAACAGCATCCAGACTTTCGGAATGTCATGACCTTCGCCGGATGGCTCCAACAACAGTGGAAACATCAATCACTTCAACCCTGGTTCAGTGCCTCTTGTGGGATGTACTGTTTGTATGTACTGGCTCATCGTGCCCGTGGATGGTCTTTTGATGAAGTGATGGAACAGTTTGATCCCTACGATACCCTCGTCAATGAAGAACGTGTAAGACGTTGGTTTCAATCCACACGCCTGACAGACAACAATGCTGGCCATGATCCACACCCCTGCCAAAGGACACAACCTTATGGTTCTGATGTGATAATGTTACAGTTATGATGTTACAGTTTGTAAACAAAAGATCAGGGACGCCCCTAATCCTGTCTCTTTTGTCAAAGTGTTCTTGTTAGCGGGGGGAAATAAAACGTTTAAAAAATGTCAACCTAGTGTTGTTATTATTGGCATTGAAATGAACGCTTCTTTTGAGAGAGATGGATGGCCCTCACTCAAGGGACCAGAGTTGGCACCTACATTGGCAGGGATGAATGGCCATCTTTGTTTTTACGGGGCACTTGCTCCCATGAGTTAAACGCCTGATATAAGTGTCCTTTAACACTGTCTTGCAGTAGACACATTGAAAGGTACCATTGTACACAATGGTGCCATTGACGTAGACGGGCAGGCAGCCATGACAATGGTGGCACTGCCATGCCGGTAAGGGTGGTGATGCTGTCTCCAAGGACATGAGTTCCAGATCCCAGTTTTCAGACATGATTGCTGGTTGTAACACTGCTTCGGTCATCCCTCTCATCATATATAGTGAGAGCTCAGCCAATCCAAGGCCATGGGGGCGGCACCACCTCACGGTGACGTCACCGGTACTACGTCATTACCCTCACAGGCGACCATGACGTCATGGATACCACGTCATCGACGACACGTCATCGCTGTCTCGTCGCCTGTATATAAACTCCAGCATGGGTCAGTGAGGGCTATTTTGATGCAACATGTATACAAGAAAAGTGGAAGTCATGCGACCAGCGCCTTACCGGAAAAATTGCGGTAGACGGCAATGCTTGCGGTGCAGCCCTACCTTACAAGGGAAGGCTGGCATCAAAATGGAAGAGGCAGCAACAACACCTACAGAACCGGTACCAACAACGGCAACAGAAGCAGCGGCAGCCCCACCACCACCTACGACAGGAGACACGGTAGCGCCACCACCACCAACAATGGCAGCGAAAACATTACCAAAATGGTCATCAAAATGGCGACTGATTATCTGCCCTACCTGTTTTAAAGCGTATCCCTCGAATCGCTTTGATGTCGTCCCAGGAGCTGACTTCTACATATGCCTCTACTGTGGGGAAGGCATCATCAAGAGAGGGCAACAGCAGCACGATGATGTGTGCCCCGGAAAATTTATTTTTCGGGGTCTCCATCTCCTCTGTGAATGTTAACCTGCCTGGTTCACATACCAACGGCCCTTTTCAGGGCCACCCACCTCGCTCGAAAGAAGGCTACATCCAAAAGCTTTTAACCACACACACACACACACACACACACACACACACTTGTCTCGCCACGCCATCGTCCGCCTCACCCCTCTCCCTCCCTCCCTCCCTCCCTCTCTCTCCTTCCCCTCCCTCTCCGTCCCGTCCCGTCCGCCGCTCGTCCGTTCCGCCATCTTGAAAGGCTTCTACGCTCGCGAGATCCCGCGAGAGTCCACGAGATCCCACGAGATCTCACGCGATCCCACCGGATGGGACGCCATCTTGAAACGCGTCCGCCATCTTGGCCCGGAGGTGACGTCATCGTCATGTGCGCGCACCCACCGGAACCTGACGTGACGTCATCGCGATGCGTACGCACCCACCGGAACCGGAACCACCGGAACCGGAACCCGAGTGATCTCCCCTGATGGCGGTACATCCGGTCCCCGTGGGCGTCGCCATCTTGATCCAAGATGGCGGCGCCCATGGGGACCGGATGTGCCGCCATCTTGAAAAAGACCCCAGGGTGACACTGTACACTACTAACATGAACAGAAAAGCCAAAAAAAAATTACAATTACTAACAACAACAAAAAAGAGTGTAAACATTCTTTAAATTACAGAACTGTAGCTGATGTACAATCAAAGTATTGGTAAAACTACGTTTAACATATTCGATAGTGATGATGACGAATTGCCGTTTGCTGTTCCTGGTTGGGTGCCCCAACTATCTAGGCTTCCGATACAAGACATTATCATATATACCGTTCGCCCGCTGCAGCTGGAGGCCTATGCTCCGTCTTGTGGGGGATGTGAAACGTTACAAATGTTTTATCAAAGCTTTCTTGTAAGTCTAATCGGAACAGGTTTTTCCATCATCCTTTTTTGTCTGATATAATTTACACGAAACCAAAGAGCCGAACTTATGGCTGTTAAAAAGGAGAGATTACGTATTGTATTTCCATATTATATTTCTATATTTGCCTTGTAGCTGATTGAAAAGACAAAAAAAAAGTTGTTCTTGTTCTGGGGTAGCTATGTCCACACTCAAGAACAAATTGTAAGAAAATTCGCAAATTAATAGATATTTTTGGAATATGTTATTTTAGTTACTTTATATTATTTGAATGCCTATTTGTGTGTGTTTTCAGAGTCAAGGCCAAATTACCTCTCCTCACATAGCTTATTCACAAACTGTCCTGTGTTTCTACATGAAAGGGCTAATATAAAATATGTGTGTGTAACTACTATTGATTATGACCAGTGTTATTGTCCACAATAAAATATTTAGAGCATAGTAAGATAGAAGATAGCGTTGTATATCAGTAGTACGACGGTAGTATGACGTTTAGTGTTGTGCCCTGACGCCCACGTTTCACACATACATCAGCATACACGCAGGACGGTGCACTCTCATCACGCATGCTTGCCAAATAACTGTGAACTGAACCATGTCGTTCAGCATCTCCCTGACTAAATCTCATTGAGCCTGTTAAGGTGGGAGTAAATAACGCTGTTTCATAATGGTTTTCTCTTTCAGAATAAGCCCAGGAGAGTTGGCGGTGTTCTCAAAAGCGTTGGTCGTTGGCCGTTTTTCCTCCACCCACTGACTTTATGTTCCTCCCTCCTGTACATCGTACAGAGATGACTTAAGGACATCCACAATCGATATAGTTCCCTACATTTTAAGTTAGCATTGTGCATTTGGACTGTTTAATAACATTTCGACCCTAGAGAGGTATATGTTTTTCATCAAATCACCATTTCTGTGCCGTGAGGGTTTCCTTTTGTACAGACCGTTGTTTGTTACTGGCCTAAATTTTATGTAGGTTTGACTAACTCGGGTATTTACTGGCATGGCTGTGTTCTGAATTCCACGAAGTTCTGTATTCGATAATGATACCAGGCATTATCAGCTTCTTGCCAAAACTTGAAATGTTGACGCAGAATCTTTCTCTCTCTTGCGGTCTTTTGGTTGACTATCCTAGTTACTAATAGATTAATATTGAATACAAACAAAAGTGAATTACCTGTAATGAGATGAAATTACCAAGGGTATGACAATCAGCGACAATAGCTAAGCTCCAGGTTGACTATCTTAGGTACTAACAGATTCATATTGACCTCAAAAACAAAAGCGAATCACCTGTAAAGTTAAGCTGTTACATAGTGCGCTATCGGTACACGGTTTGTTTGACCTATACATGTATTGGTTACAGGAATGACAATGGAGCTGACATAATCTGAGGGAAATTGATTTCGAAACTACCTTCCCAAAACACTTGAACCGCTTCCTGGGGATGTTTGAAATCAGTAATTATCAACTTCTTATGCGGTTGGTGCATCAATTTTATATACCACCACACTTACATCAAATCGAGCAAGGCATAGCTGGGTAATGAGTGAAACTGACAGAGAATTAAGCAATGATACATAGTCAACCTATAGCTAAAGGGCAAAGCACAACATGGGGTTAGGAGGAACTGTGAAAACAATGATTTTCTAGTCAAATACGAATTGACCTCTTCTACAAGATAATCGGAAATTCATTGCTTCAATACATATAAAGTGTAACAGATCGCGATCCTTGCTCGTAATCACTATAATAGCAGACTCTGGGCTAGCCTGGCTGCGAAGATATTGACACAGGTCTATTTAGTGTGACGTTCGTTCCTATCCATCAAATGTGATATAAAACACTGTCGTTGTAGCAGATACTCTGGTCGATGAAAACAAGTCTTTATAGACGGATGCTAAATTAGAGCTATGAGAGATTTGAAGAAATCATATAAAGTTTGTTCATTCAATTAATGTTTAATTCTCCTACAGAGAATTTATTTTTCATTCGCTCAGAGCCATTCTGTGGCACTCGTGCTGCAGCAGCCGTTGCTGAATATAGGGATGTGACTTCGTCGCGATGGATGTCGACTTGTGTATTGTATTGCCGCATTGGTAATTTATGGTAAAGAGAATACTCTATTTACCAATAATGGATTGTCCGTTAGCACATTAAATATACCTGGTGAACAAAAGCCGTTATTCTTGTAGCTTCTTTAGTTTGTTTGTACAAACGTTCCGCAGAATTTTCACAACTTGTGTGTGTTTCATGGCGCATTCTCTCCTGTTTCAGTACACTAGGTGTATTCTATTACCTCACCCGGACCTTTCTACTTGGTTTTGGAAAAGTCAACAGTATTTACACTATAAGTTGCAAATGCACAAATTTGTAAAACATTGTGTGATATTTCCAGAGTTTATTAATTTTGGCTTCCACGTTACATTGTTAACCATTTGGTCCTTGTGTATCTGTGTTACCAATGCTTGGGACTGTGTAGCAGATGGACTGTGATGCGGTAACAGGGTATATGCATAAAGTGGAGATGAGATGATAAGCCATTTTTCTGTATTAACCGTTCGGAAAACGTTTTTAAAATTTCATCCACCCAAAATACGTAATTGTTTCAATACACTTCCAAAATGCACTCAATTGTTCAGAATGTTAACACAGCCGTGATAGCTGCATGTGACAATATGGAGATGGTGGTGATCTCAGAACTTTATTCGGACTGTAGCACAGATTACAGGTTCAGGTACAACTAGAATATAGATACAAGTAAGTATAAGATATGCCAAAGTGTCTATCAAAAGTTGCCGTTTGCCTTTTCTAATGTATTGTAATATATATCAAGGGGCATACAACAGAATCCCCTTTTTAAGGTTAGGTGCCAATGCATAAATGATGTGCCATCTGGCAATGAAACATGTAAACATGTTATTTTGTTTAGTGTTACAAACTGTCCAATTACTAATGTTAGTGCAAATATTTTAACAGGGTGTCTGTGTAATACTGAAGCACAAGTTAATGAGCCTTAACATGGCGACAAGGTAGGTTTCATTGACAAAAAGGACCAAAATTATGAATAATGATGATAGAAATGAACAAAACAAAATTCTTGCAAATGTTTATGTTTAAGAACACAAGCCTGACAGTGAGATTACTGATACCAACGTGAAATATAATATATTGACTACAGCACAGATTAGAACCACTTGTACAGCTAAAATATTAATACAACTAATTATAATATATGCCATTATGCCGTTTGCTGTCTCTGGTTGGATGCAACTATCTAGACGTTATGTGGGAGATATACATTAAAATATCCAGCACTGAACCATTCATTCGTGATATCAAAGGTTGAAGGAGGTTCCTCAAAGCTTCCTCATAATTCTAGCCAGAACTTTTCACTGCATTCCCATTGGTGTTGTTTTTTCTACTATATTGTGCATGGAAAGGAAGGTGCAGTATTGCGTTTTATCATCCAAAACTGTGTTTCCACAGGGGATATTGTTTGTGTGAGATCAAACGATATCTCCTAGGAGATTTGTACAATGCCCTAACAATGCTATGACGTCATGAACTTGTGACACAATGCTATGACATCGCTGCACTACAAGTCTAATGGCAGTGCCGTGTTCAGAAATGTACATTTTTCAGTGAAAACTAATGAAAAAGTCATTTTTGGATGATAAATAGAATCTCACCCTCGTGTCTTCTGATATCAAATATATCAACACGCGTTGATAAAAGTAAAAATATCCTCGGCAAGCATGGGATATTTGTAACTTTGTCATCTCGTGATTATATATTTGGCACTCGGGGGAGATTCTCTATCTATAACCTGTGTATATGGGTACTTGTCAAGAAACATGACTACATGTACAAGGGACGAAACTCTTCATAGCAAATTGCGGCGCCTGAGAAGACAGTCCATCCACGTCAGGTATCAATGTAGAGAGCACAAAGACGTCGTTGTGCTTGTGGATGACGCGAACGATAAGCGGGTCACGCGACCAGACAGTTTTTGGATATGTGAGCTGACTGCTTTAATAAACCAATACCTTATTCCGAACATACAAATAAAGAATGGAAATGTACAAATCGAATACAAACATCCACCAAACAGGTACACCAAACGCGATAGTTGTGTCATTTACTTATTTACTTACCCAAACCCTTTTCATCAATTCATGCCCATATAGGCGTCATAATGGAAAACTTTTCTTTTTCTTGACCATAGGTTATAAAACACATACGCTGAACTACATTTCTCTGAACGCTGAGCTACGTTTCAGGGCTTTGGAAAAAACCCTACTCTTTTAACATGAATCGTGACTGGGCATATTTTCCCATTGAGGCAATGAAAAGAAAATCTCTAAAAGCATCGGGTGGGAATAACATTGGAACGTTATTTCACAGTGTAACTCGTAGCTGTGTTGAAGCTTCTTTGTACTTTTGTAATGTGCAGGATCACATTGTGAAAATAACCTCTTCGCTTAGGTAGTTAGGCAGGCAGGTTGGTATGGATTATATCGTGTATGTTTCGGAATGTGTCGATCTCATTTTACTTTTCTCTCTCCATGATCACAGTGATAGTTATATCCAATGCGAACTGTACACATATATACACTAAACGCCAAAAGAAACGTTAACCTCCTACCTTTATGAATTACTGAAAAACTATCAAAGATATGTTAGAAGGTATTAGTTTACAAGAAAGCTTAACAACACAGCTTTATGCAAATCACGAAAACAAATTCTCAAATGCATTCATATTTAGGTGAAATGCATCTTTTTCAGAAGAGTTAAATTGTCTTATATTCGTCCATGCCGAAATAAACTACTAACAGTGATTTTGATGTCCAAAAGAAAGGTTGAAATGATATTCTGCTTTGGGACAAAGATAAACTACTTAAAGTAACAATTTTTCAACTATCAAAACAAGAAACAACTGTTGTAGAGTGTGTAAAATGGTAAAATAATCATTCTTATGATTTCAGTCTTTTAAAACATTTTCTGTAGACTTGCACAGACCAAGAAGTGGACGTCCACGCGTCACTACGCCAGCTGAAGATAGATACCTCCGTCATAAAGGAAGGAGGGTAACGTTTCTTTTGGCGTTTAGTGTATATTCTCATCCACACAGAAATGTAATCAACTGCAATGTATGTTTCAAGGTAAGCATGAGAGTGTAAAATAAATCATGGCAATGACGTTATGTCACAAAGTGATGTTATTCTTGGACTATGTGTTTCATTACAAAATATACTGGTAGATGATAATAAGGGGTGGTAGCAATGAAACAGTTTGTACAAACAGACGATGGGTAGGCATACTGTGTTCTTGACAAAACAGACCATTTGCTTCCATGCAGGGTGTGTTGTGTGTATCAACCGACAAATGACAATTTTTGTTGCACTGGTGGATTGTCGTTGCAGTGTGTCCTTGCACGATAGCAAGAAACTTCAAGACAGTGAGCTTTACTTTAAGACCCATATTTCTCTAATATATTTAAACATGACACGTATGGTGGGTATTCAGTTACACTATGTTGGATCTTATGAACCAATTCTTGAATAGTATTCAAGAAAGGTAGTTTAATCATAAAAATGAGATTGTTTCAAATAATTTTAATAAAAGCTGTCCCAGATTATTCATCCATTCGACAACAGACGTGGTGTCACCTAATCATATTGTGAAATCAAAACGTGAATATAGAATCTCGACAAAAATTTCAATTACATGATTACATTTATCACGTTAAACCGATGTTTCACGAGATGGGATTTACTTTTTCTTTGTTGGCTGAAAGTCTGAACTCATGTTGATACACCATAATATAATCTGGACATTAATATATTTTGGTTTATATTTATAGAAGGTAGAAGGCAGGACTTACCATAGCTGTTCAGTGGTTGCTGTCTCAGCTTGGCTTACGGGGACACACCATGTGTAACAATAGATCTTCCCATTTTGATGCTTGTTATAAGACACATCCAGTGATCCAGTGGCTGCGACCCGGGTAACTGCGTGTCATCATAGACCTACAGCGTTGGATGCTCCTCATAATATCAACCTCTGATCTTAATAACCCACACTCGTGTTGAGATATCCTGATGTATCTGGTATTATGTTGATTGCAGACCTGAACAATTAAATACAGGTCCCTCACGTATTCACTTATCCAGAAATAATTGGCTTTGTACATGGAAATGTAGAATCCTGAAAGATAGTTTGAGATCAGAAGACGTTGAATGACCAGAAGTTATCTACCTGTAATGTACTTGTTTTCCTTGCCAAAATTCTTGGAATGCTGGCTTTGGCAATCAAATTATGGCTGTCATCTGACATGTTAACTGGACGAGACATTCGGTGAATCGCGAGGAAATAATGTGGGACACCACCGGGTAACTTGCCCGGACCAGTGTTTGTATAACTATCACGGATGACGGAATCAGGAACAAATGTGAGAATTAGTTCGTGCTGACCTCTGACCTGCCTTCTGCGTCTGTCTGGTCTGGAATTAGCATCGGGCCTGTCATGACGTCAACAGACAGAGTATCAGGACGTTTGTTTGGGTATATTTCTGTCGACTACGTATACCAACATGCTTTTCTCTATTGGCTTCTTTTACTGCACTGTATTATTGTCATATTTTGATGGAGTCAGACCCAGGAAAAAACATGGTGATTGGATTTATAAATAGTTTGTGTAATTTCTGTTTGCACAATGCAGCATAATTTCAGGGATTTGTTACATGTAGTTATGATATCTGTCTGGAGCAAGAGGTAACCATGGCAATGACAGTAAGGAAAATATCTGTCTGGAGCAAGAGATAACCATGGCAATGACTGTAAGGAAAATAAACCAAGACGTTGACACATCGGAATACGTCCCGGAAACAAATACAGTGTTTGAATATATTATCTTGATATATAATACACACCGTGTGACCAGATACCGTTATAAGGCGAATACTAACCTGCGTTTCACAGTCATCGTTTGTTGTCTGAACATGAAGAAACTATTGCTATGGGGCTGTTAATGTAGAGTATCGAATTCATTTATGTGAAATTTAGAGGTAACGAATTTACTGAAAAATGATATGCGACAGTCGATATTGGAAATTGGATTATAACAGCTGACAGTGTCACATGGTGACATCGGAAGATGATAAACAGATGAGAGTACATCACCATCGAATCATGCATCTGAGCAGTTGATACAGATAGTTCAATATCGTGCCCGGGGGCCCAAGGTGACCTGTATTACAAGGTGGATGACGTCAATGATATCATTTTGTATTCTACGTTTGTGTAACAATTTGACATATACGTGATGCTTTGTTTAATGAATTGACGACAGAGAGTATGTCCTACTGTTCCTGAACTGCTGTTGTCAGTACAACTGTCGGTGCAAGAAGGATCGCCAGGTTTGCAATTAAGCCAATCCACCAGCTACTTCCCAACGTGACTTCTGGGGACAAAACCCCTTTGTCTATTCTGTGCGTTGCTCTGATCTAAGGTGGCGTCCACTTCATCACTGCTTCATGAGCAGATGGTTGTGGGTAGTGAAGATGTTCTTTCTCCAATACAGATGCCCTTGGAGCGATACAAGATCCTACTGTACATGAAACTGATTGTGGCCCATCTGCTGCAGTGACTGTTGAAAAGGACTTGTCTTGAACATTTGTAAACCTTATTGTGTCGAGTTTGGCAAACAGGCCTATCGTTCAAACCTGGCGGGAAAATACGTGGTAGGAAATAGACATTTCATTCGAGAATTTTATGCTTGTATTAAAGGATGACACTTTCATTCTGCTGTCATATCCTCTTGGACATGTGAAGGTCCCAGCCTCAAGATATCAGACCAGTGATTCATGCACCATATTTGTGTAGTTACATTTGAAATGAAATGCATTTTGCATTTGAAATTTCTTCTCTTTATTCAAACACCCAAAGAGCTAGGACTAGCTATAGATACATCTTGTTTGCTAATGCTCGGTGTTTTATAATAAGAATGTTAAAAAGTGAACTGGCATCTTAGCAATTGCAATTTTGTATCTTCACACCTACTTCCAGTTAGTTACAATCAATATAATAATAATAATAATAATAATAATCTTTATTTGCACTGAGAAGTCCACAGGCCTATAGTACATAAAGTTGTGTTACATTTGAGAGGAATTTAGATCGGGTAATCATAGCATAGTAAATGAACATTGAAATATTTTGTAGAAGAACTGGATTTTTACTACTTAACAGTGAAGAGAATTTTATCACATTTGGATGGACATAGTAATATCTTTTAATATATTTTGTTCGCAAAATGTCATAAAATTGACATATTAGGAGAAAAGGTAATTCATCTTCTATGTCGTTAAAATTACAAAGTGTACATATTCTATTTTCTCTTTTTACATTCACATATCTGCCTCTTTCAATCAACAAATCATGAGAAGAGCATCTGAATCGTGCCAGTGCTATTCTAAACTTTTTAACATTAACACAGGATAGATATGACTCAAGGACTATGGCATTTTTAAACAATGAATAATACATGCATTTATTTGATAAGGATATCCTTTCACACCATGTGTGAATATACATATCTTTTCGCCTTGTCGTTAAGGATTGTATGAATAGCGTAGGTGATTCGACATATTGTGTAGTCCATGTAATTCCAAAACCAATAGAATATAAAAAGTTGTTTACATTGGTTGCCCAGTTTTTGTCCACCTTTATCATATAACAACATCATATTATAACACTTCTTGGGTAAGCGATTTGAAGGCAGAATCAACAGTTTTAGCCATTACTTAATAACTTTAATGCTTGTAAGAATGTGCATTGGGTACCTACCGCATTCACCATAAACCACTGCGTTAATAGTGTTAATTTTAACTCCGAGGAAATTTTTGCATGCGTATAAATGGATTTTTTCAATTTCGTCAAATTTTGTTATTCCCCAAATTTCGGTCCCATCTGATATAATTGGACTGACTTTGGCATCAAATATTTTAAAGAATGAAGAGTAGTTAAGATCACCAAGTACACTCAACTGTTTCATAATTCCAAGTAATGCTTTTTGTCCCTGTAACGCTGCATATTTTACATGCCTCATCCATGACAGGCCACCGGTGAAATATAGTCCCAAATGTTTATAAAAGCCAATACACTCCAGCTTCATACCTTTATATAACCAGTTTTCCTTTTCTGACAATTTGCCTCCATTTTTGAATACAACAATTTCCGTTTTTTCTCTATTTACAGTTAATTTCCATTTATCGCAGTAACTTTCAAGTTCATTAATTTGATTCTGTAAGCCAGTATTCGTGCTTGAGAACAAAACAATGTTACAATCAATATTACAGCATTGAAAGCAAAGGAAATGATGAGGTGTGAAATCATTGGCGATTCTCAAAATGTATATATGTTTTCTTTATACATGTATATGTTACATTAGTAGTAGTTGTAGTAGTAGAACCACCACCACCACCAGCAGCAGTAGTAGTTTAAGAAGAAGGAGTATATCCATGATTAAACATCACAAGGCATGGAGTTCGATCACTTGGCCATTTTGGGCATGCATTAGAGATTGACAAACATGAATCTTTTTGTGTAATATTGTTTTCATGGACATAATGACAATGTCGAAAGGATAGAAGCATTGCTGGAAGAAAGAAGAAAACGTTAGTTAATTAGGGTTTAATGTTTCTTAATTGTTTATGTAAAATTGACAACGTAACAGAAGATGAAGACAAGATTAAACGGATTTTCTTTACACGATTTGAACTTTTTCTCAATGTCTCCATGTACGTAGGTACTTAAAGGCTTCCTCTGTTAGATGTGTCAAACTATGTGCGTAACCCGTTTGCCGTCAAGCCAGCTCCTCATCTTTCAGTTTCTAAGATGACAATTATTTTTGTCAAGAGAGGCACTTGCAAAACAATTCTATCAGAAGGTCCAACAGATAGCGAGTAAAGGGCACCTAAAACAAACACTAAATCATAGGAAGTAAAACACACGCTAAATTATTGGCACCCAACATACACACTGAATGATAGGCAGTATATCACAGACCACCCCCACCCCCACACACATACACACAATCATTAACACACACTGAATCACACAAACCTATAAATTCCCAGACAGTCATTAACACACACGTATACTCGGCACAATAAATCACATTGTTTCAGGAAACCCAACATGTTCCAATTCGACTGTCTTTCCCTCTAAAAACCATCTCATAACTATCAATTTGTCTCTACCATCAATCCACTCACTACAGCCGATCCTATCCGTGTACTACATTCACTCCGTTCATCACAGTCAGTCTCTAAGATGAACAGAAGTATTATATCTGTGAATCTTCATGCATTGTTTTTCAGTAATTACTGTCGGTGGGGTAAGATGCGTGGTCACGATACCCGGGTACTGCAAATGGTTAAGCCTTTCTGACTGGAATATTGGCGGCGTAAAAGTCATCTAACACTACTACTGCAATGGCCTGAATATCATCACTGGGAGATCACAGACACTTTGGACTGTGTAATTAATTGACACGAAACATCTCACTCCATTCTGGGAGACACAGGGGTGGGGATGAGGGGGTAGGGGAGGGGAATGTAAGAATGCTGACATAGAAACAAATTAGTTCTTCAAGTAATTCCATGATGCCGTGTAGTTCTGACCGAGAATGGTATCGGGAGCACCTGCTTTGGTGTTAATACTGACAACCAACAGCAGGTTCTTGAAGATACATGGATAGCTTCTTTATAAGTGTGTGCATCTCGTGGTGGCAGACAGAATCTCACAGATCTGGGATAAACTACATCTCCCTTGGTATCATGGCAACCGTCGTCACAACTCTGACCAGGCATGACAATAGGGCCCGTAAGTCTCGCGAGGCGCTACTTCCACTACTAGATTTCCGGTGACAAGCGAATACCAAAGAACCAGTTCTGGTTCCAAATTGCGCGACCGCCAGATATGACCTTACTAGACCGGACCAAGTGTACTACCAGCTGGTGACAGTCGTAATAATTGGCTAATTTGGGGACGATAAGATCGGAAATTTATTATTCCTTCAAGGATTATCGGTTCCTTACTAACAACCGACAACCGTGAGTCAATTCGAACATATGAGTACCTTTCTTTAGCTACAATATATTTTTGACAACCACTGTTTCTTTTCAGTATCGCGGACAGTGTTTGTCAAATAACATATTTGGGGAATCAATGACATGGTTAACTTGAAATGCATTTGAGTAAATTGTATTTATTGAATTAATAAAACTATTAATAAATACACTGCTATTAATGAAACAGTCATGTGTTACCAACTTTATCAAGTTGATGTTCTATTCATATTTGGCCACATTGACTCTGTCATTACCATTTTCAATTAAAGTATGTAATTTCCAAATTAGAATATTTTTGTTTGTTTAATTTATTAGTGTGTCTTTTATATACAGTTGTTATGCTGCAACAATATTTTCAGTAACTACATTCCAAATTAAAAACTATATTTTACATATTAATATTTATATTTGTTAGGAACTATTTAATAGATATAATCAATGGAGACAATTGGCTTTTTATGCAATGTAGAATGCATGTGCATAAATACTTGAGTTATGAATATAAATAGTTTGTAAACTAGTCGGTAGGCTTAACATATAATTTTACTCTATTCCAAGTCAAAGGGATGACCGTATGCAAGTTCAGGTGACAGAATGACTCAAAGATACAAGAAATAAATTGTTTGTTGCTTTGCAAATTTGACAGAAAATGCATTAAAAACTTTACTTGGGATAGATGACAGATATTTGCATGTGTTAAATTGTTTTTCTTTGCTGTAATGATATATATATATATATTTTATTTCCTGTTCAAGCAAGTGTCCAAAGTATGATGTGTAGGGCTTTAATATGTTTTATAACTTGCTGTATCTTCATTGGCAATGTATTGCTTGACCACCAGATGTTAAAAGAAATCTGAAGCTCTTTTTCAGTTTGTGTTGCTCTTGATGTTAATGGTAATTGTGGTGATACAGAAATCTATTCCTCCTTTCTTTTCTTAAAGATGTGAATCAGTTCCAAATGAAAGAAATACATAACACATGTGAGACCAAGTATGATATACTTCTAAAATGTAAACAGTTCCTTACAATGCTGACATCAAGATATTACTGATAAATTGAGGATGTGGATGTTATGTTTTACTGAACATGTTATACCATAATCAAATGATAAATGGGTTTGTCATAATATAGTAAATCAAGCTCATATTACAGAATACATTTGTGAGAGACACCTACTCAGAGCTATTGACATCAATCAAAGTGTGGATATAATCATCATTGTTTACACGCTATTCAATTATTATTTAATTCATAACATTATTTTTTTAGAATTACACCTGGATTTCACTGCACATAAAGTTATCTTCTGGATAATTCCAAATTGCAAGATAGTTTATTTATTAACACACTTCCCGATAAGATGATTTTTGCACAAATTTACAAATATTGGCCCAAAGAGTATATTTTTGTGAGGTTCCAAAATAACTTTACATTGTTATATACCGGAAAATGCTCAGGTTAAATTTAATTGATATTTGCCATGATGAATAACAATAGTTATAATAAATGTATCAACTGAAAAATTCCACTGTAGTGAGTGAGTGAGTGAATATTTATCGTCACATCGGCAATCAGTGTTCACGAATAGCGTCAGACCCTCAAACAAATCCGGCAGATTTGCTGACGGTCAGGTGGAGGTCTACAACTTGCCGGGCCTAGTGTCCGACTGTATTTCACAATAACTGAAGTTGTTATATACTCAGCAGCAAAAACAACAACGTCAGTACGAATTCAAAATTAGATAGGCACTTTAATCAACTCATTACAGATATGAACATCATAAACGGTTCAAAAACATTTTTGTGCACAGTATCCTTACACATCAATGAATAACTCAGCACAATTCCAAGACATTACGTGAACGTTTGCAGTCCATTCAGACTCTTGACTTCAGTATCTAGTGTGACCACCACGAGAGGCAATAACTGCAGCACAGCGTCTGTGCATGGAGTGCACCAATCGATTGATGAAGGCCATTGGCACCTGGAAGCACACTCTGGGAAAGGCCTGGCGCAATATATCGGCTGTGTTCGGCCTTGGTATGACATTTTTCAGTTTCCTCTGAATTTCATCCCCAAGTTGTTCAATTGGATTTATATCAAGACTAAGGGCTGGCCACTGCATTATGTTGACACCCTTCTGCTGTAGGAAGTCCCGTTATCATGCTGGAAAATGTTCGGTGACGTGCGAAATGTGGTATGACCCGGGGTCTGAGAGCTTGGTCGATGTTGCGCACCGCTGTGATGCTGCCTCCTCTCCCTGGACCAAGGTTCTGGAACACCACAGGACCCACTCTCTCCTTGAGTCTCTTTCCAAAACAAATTAGTCTGAGTAGCGCTGGCCATGTCGTCGCCATATTCGTGTTCTGCCATCTGCAGTTGATACACATTACCGACTCTCATCTGTGAACAGAACAGTTCTCCATTGACTGTATCGCCAATTTGGGTGTTCTAGGGCAAACTGTAGACGTTCACGTCGATGACGAAGGGTGAGGATAGGTCCACGGTAAGGTCTACGGCAATGGAGGTCCCCGCTGTTAAGACGTCGGCGTACTGTATCAGTACTGATTGGTCTTCCTGTTGTTCACACTGTCTGGTGTGATGTTTCGGATGCCTGCATGAAGGGATTCTGTACTTGCTGTCGCACAACATGGCGGTCTTGTCGTCTTGTGGTCACCCTTGGTCTGCCAGTACGGGGGCGATCATTTCTGGTGTTGGTGGCCCGGAAACGTTGCTGCAGCCTGCAGATGGTCCGAACGTTGACCTGGAAGTGATTGGCAACGGCTTGTGCAGTGTGGCCAGCTTCACGTCTTCCTCGCGCCTGGTTCCTCTGAGCTGTCGTAAGTCGCGGCATTCTGCTGGCTTTGTTATGTGAACGTTTCAACCATGTTTTGGGGTGCATTTTATAGGGCTGATCCTTGTGAACAGCACGTGCAGCATGAGTTTCCTGAAATACATGGAGAACACCGTACCATCTCCGATATCAGATTGCGTTTTTGAGACCATTTCCTGGGTTCCATTTTGAGAAGGAATGTCTTTGCTCAGGTAAAGTTGGAGATGTCAAAAACTTTAAATGAGTTTACAGTTATATGTTTCTAGGATGAAAATTCCAAACTGACGTTTCTTTTGCTGCTTAGTATATATGACATGTGACACTTGTTTGCTGTTTATAAGGTTTACGCTTGTTAATAATTTCACTTCCAATTGCAAGAAATGTTAAATCTGAAACTTACAGGACCCAACATCCTTTTCACGTCACTTCACTTCACTTCATTTCACTTTATTCTCAATAGACCACCAATGGTGGTATAAGAGTACATATTACACACATCAATTATTACATACAGTCAAAATGGCGGCGGAGTATAAAAATATATTATAGAAAATCAGTTGTTGGTATAACATGTCTATTATCTAACTTTTGTTATAGTAGAAAAGATAACATTTACGAACTTTGCTATGTGTTTTAAAACAGTATGATCTAAAGTAGTAAACAGGATTCTATGAGTGTTTGAGCAATTTGGTTGGTATAAATTTTCTTCTAGATTCATGAAAAGCAGGACAGCGAAATATATACTAGCCACATAAAGAAACTGTGCATTGTCAAAATATTACCCCAGTTGATAAGTACGATAACAATGTCAAAAGTACATATAAACTTTAATGGAAGGATCATGAGACCATAACAAGTCGGGAGAATTTCAATTGAAAAGTCAATCACAATGACGTCACGAGTCCACAAGCGGGACAGGGGTCAAACGTCCATGTCACAAGCTCAATAACGGGTATGTCCACCATCGGCATTGAGAACAGCAGTGCATCCACGACGCATAGAGCCTATCAAACGTGCAAGGAAGGCTTGTGGGTTGTCACGCCAGATTTTCTCAAGTTCTGTTGCAAGGTCAAGGACGTTATCTGGCGGATGAGGAAGACGGCGTAGACGTCGATCCATCCCGTCCCAAACATGCTCTATCGGGGAGAGATCCGGTGAATTTGCAGGCCAAGGCAGTAAGTCAACGTTGTGGTGTTGCAAGAAATCCATAGCAACCCTTGCCGTATGAGGGCGGGCATTGTCCCGTTGGAAGGTTAACCCAGGGCCATGACGTTGCAGAAAAAGAATTGCCACAGGTCGAAGAATCTGATCCCTGTAGCCCACACCAGTTAAGTTGCCCTGAACAATCACCAAAGGAGTTCTTTGGCGTGCTGTTATTCCACCCCAAATCATCACGGAACCACCACCAAAGCGATTCCTCTCCAAGACACAGTCCTGTGCATAACGTTCTCCCACGTGTCTATAGGCACGTTATCGTCCATCACTATGGGAAATGTTAAACCTGGACTCATCTGTAAAAACAACATTTCTCCACCAAAACAAGGGTCTGCGGACATGATTTCGGTGTTGGAGTGGATACGGCGATGTCCTCGGATGTTTCGGGCAGTCATCACTGCAGTCTGAAACCTGTGGCGAAGATGGGTCACCCTTATCCATCTGTCCTGTCTTGGCGTTGTTACACGTGGACGTCCAGAACGTGGCCGATCGATGACGTCATTTGTGTTCTGGTAGCGTCTCACCAGTGCAGAAATGGTGTTCCGGTGGCAGTGGAAATGTGCAGCCACTTGTCGTTGAGACATTCCCCCCACGGACCATCCCAATGGCCTCATGACGTTGTGCAGACGTGAGCCTTGGCATGCTATGCGTTTCAATAGCCGTTTAACTTTTTGAACGATCGCAAGGGCAGGGGTTGAGCTTTCCAAAGTGACAATATTGTGTGGCATTCATTTGCTCTGTTTCTCTTTCCCGGAATGCACGTGCAACAACGTATTGCACGTCTCAAGGACGAACCCACTGACGTCACGAACGTGGCACGTGCATGCATGTTGGATACATGTCACTAATCTCTGAGCTTGAATCCTTATGTGTCTACACAGGTTTGATAAATTTAGATTCTAAATTTGTGTATGCACAGTTTCTTTATGTGCCAAGTATATAATGGAACTCGTCTGCAGCTGCTGGCGAGTCGCAAAATTTACAAGTTCTACTTTCTCTTGGAATATTATTCCAACGCCCCGACTCAATTGGTTACCAATGATTGGATGTTCTAAATCTTAATAGTGGATAATAAATATATTTGGGCAATGAGAGAAAGGCATCAAGTGATGTTAGGGTCTTAATATATTATAGTATTGTCCCTTTGGGCCTTCTTCGAAGGGTCGTCATATGAGAGAAATATTCTCAATTACGACGCTAAACCCAAGTTCACCTCACCTCACCTACTTCTAAGGTATTCCTCCACTCTTGAAAAAATTGATCTTTTAACCTACTTTCTACCATATTCAGCAGCCATGTTCTACTAACATTACCCGGGGACATATATACATTACTAGGCCCGCATGAGTTTAGGATATTTACAACAAATTTAAGCCAAGAATAGGAATGGTTAGTTACCATACTATCTAATGACATGAAATTATAGATTACCTGCAATAATTTGAATTAGTACAGGGGCGTTGTGAGTTTATGCCAATAACTAATAATTCTTTTGGATACATGAATACTGATAGGATATCTTCAAAATTCCCCATATAAGAAATAATTAGGTGTAGACATTCTGAGACCCAAGGCTAATTTTAAAAACTTGGTATGTACGTTTTCAAGTATATCTATTTTTCCATGACCCCAAAATTCAGAGCGATACAACATGATAGCTAAAATCATTAAATCAAACGCTTTAAATACACAATCAAGTGGTAAGTCATTTTTTCTTGCCATTTTCAATAACAAAAAACATACATTTCTTAGCCTGTGTAGCTAGTACATTAATACCAACAGTGAACTTTCTATTTTTGTGAAAATTAAACCCCAAGTAGTTATAAGTATCTACCATTTCGATTTCTTCCGTGCCATAGTGAAACGATAGCTTATTTACTCTACACTTGTCACTTCCAAAAATAACAACTTTAGTTTTATCCCCAGTTACAGTCAGTCTCCATTTCTGGCAATATACATGAAAATGGTCCAGGGACCTTTGCAGGGCTGACGAGAAGGTAGCGAATAGCACTGTGTCGTCTGCATATAAAAGTACCAGCAGTTGTATGTAGATTACATTCATATCATAATTATTGATGGATATATCAACACCATTACAATCAAGTGTTTTTAACCATGATTCTAAATCATTTATAAAGATAGAGAACAATAACGGAGAAAGATTTTCTCCCTGTCGAACCCCCAAGAAACTTGTGAAAGAGGAAGACTTTTCATGGTTAAACTCAATACTGGATTTGATGTTAGAGTACATATTTTGAACTAATGTAAAGAATTTTCCTCGAATACCATAAGATAGCATTTTTGACCAAAGACCAACTCTCCAAACATTATCGAAGGCTTTAATTTAAAAAAAGTAAATGAAAGCACAGTTCAATTTATGTTCATTGGGTTTTAGGAACTCGATAACTGAATTAAGAACGAACATATTTTCAGTTGTAGAGTAACCTTTACGAAAACCGGCTTGGCAAGGAGATAATAAAGAATTAATATCTAGAAAGCTGGATAATCTACGATTAAGCATGCTTGTGAAAAGTTTTCCAAGACAGCTAAAAATTGTAATGGGCTTGTAGGAACTAGGATCACATGAGTCACCTTTGTCTTTGTAGATGGGTTAAATCACTCCAGTTAACCAAGATTCAGGAACTTCACCTGTGTCGAGTACAACATTAAAAAGTTTTTCTAGGAATGGAAGAAGTAAGTCTATTGAGTCACTCAAATAGTCGTTTTCTATTAGATCTTCACCTGATGTTATATTTCTTTTCAGTTCGGAAATTTCCTTCTGTGTTATGGCTACATTAAGAACTGAGCAGTCTAAGGGTACATGCATCTCATTAATATTTTCAGGAACCGCATCATTACACCCTTGTGCGTTTATACTCTTCAAGTATTCATATGACTCTTTAACACTAGGGGAAGAATCGTTATGTGTAGATTTTCGTTTATGCAGTAATTACCAGTAATCCCTTGGGTTCTTCTTCTCTTCTGCTGTTTTCAGTGGCTAATTTACGCTTATATCTATTCATACACTTGTTCATATATTTTTTATATTCCTTAGCTGCGTGGCGGTAATAGATTAGATTTGCCTGATTCCTATGTGTTCGATATTTCTATCTAGCTTTATGGTAGTGTCTACGTTTCTGAGTACATTCTTTTCCAAACCAAGGTTTGTTAATTTTATTGTTCTTACCATTTCCATTATAGTTATATGGACGAGAGGGACGTATGAATGGTTTAGGTGCCTTAGCAAACTATCTGGTATTCATGCTTGATAACGAAAATACTATAGGGCAGTGCACATCTGAGTATAGAGGAAAAAAATCAACGATTTCTATATGACATAGTCAACAGTGCCTGTGTCCTGAAAAGGAACTTTTCTTAATGTTGCATATTTGTCCATTCTACCATTACAAGGAAACATATCAAATTTTTTTGCAGGTATCAATCAGTATATGTCCGTAATTATTAAGTTGGTTACTGTCGTGCAAATATCGCTTAAGAGGCAGACCGAGCTCTTCTAAAACAGGTTCAGGGTCAAAGTCATGTGACGTTTCATCAGTGTCAATATCCAACTCTTCTAACAAATGTTTATCTAGACTTATATAATCACACAGTGTTCCAGTACGAGCATTAAAATCGCCAGTAAGAATGACAGTTTTACTTTGAAACACCATTCGTGAACACTGGGCAATATTTCAGCCATATTGTGACACGAACAATTTATTATTATATTACAGATCAATACAATTAGAAATCAAAAGTCTGTTGTCGAAGAACACTAAACCTATTAGTAAATCACATGTATTAATGTAAAACTAGCATGCTATCATAAAACGATATTATTAAAAAGAACAATACAATATAAAAATGGGCTGTAGGTTGCCAACAACTGAAGGTAGATCATCATGCTAGAGACCATGGTGACTTACAGTACTTTTGCTACCTGCATGGACTCTAGTTAGATTTACATCTCAGCCGTTGGCAATTTAGACAAAGTTAGCCATTAATTTAAACGAAAATATAAAATTCACGCACATTTTTAATCATAGTATATATGTCATATATACTATGATTAAACATGTGGTGAGATTAAATATACTTTGAAAGAGGTGGTCTTACATACCCTCTCAGAGGGTCAATAAAATCCCACTGTAAGATATCAAATGCAATCAAACGATTCACCAATCTGCACACATGTCAACTCCACCCTTACTGTGCGTGTCATGCTTAAACTATACCAGCCTATAAATGAAAATAAAGAAATCGATGTAACATACAAACTTACCTCGACTAATGAATGGGCCAGCCTGAAGACGACGCTGTGACAACTCTGCAACTGTTTGGCAGATATCCACGTGCTATTCATGCAACATAGCCTTAGTGCTTTTATAGTCTGTTACATGACATAGCTTATAGTTTTCTGATTCACACATGTAACACTGTTTATCGCTAGTATGATCAGTATGGACGATTATACGTCTCTACTCTCACTCAAGAGATAGAAATTAACCTACGAAAAAGCGCAGGAATGTACTTTTACGAAATCCCCTGACCGAAGAAATAAACTCTGTCAAAAAGAAACGCAACCCCTGTCCTCAGATATTAAAATTTCGTTTTGAATAAAGTTATTCCTTCTAAACGAAATTTTATGCAAATGTATTGAAATTATACACGTATTTAATGAAGATGACCATCCAAACAACTGCATTTTCACGCATGAGTGTATTTTATTGCTTATTCCGTCACAACGCAGGAAATGACCCTGGTGACTTCGCACAAAAACCCAAATGCACGTGCAAATCATGAAAATGGTAGTTAATGTAGGGGTGTATAAAAACCCAGGTGCTTTCGTATTTTATTCATTCATTTGTCGCCGAAAAGCAGTGATAAAAATGCCACGATTGAGTGCTGCCGACCGAAATATCGCCATTGGTCGTGTTCAAGCCGGAGATAGTTTTGGAACTGATGCACGGCACCTAAATGTTCACAAAACAACGATATCCCGACTTTGGAGCCGCTACAACAACTTCAATTCGACCAACGATGGCCCGAGAAGTGGAAGGCCAAGAATCACGACCCCCCTTCAAGATCGGTACATCCGGGTCCATCACCTGCGTAATCGGCATGCCCTACCAACCCTGACTGCCACACAGGTGCCAGGTTTGAGGAGAGTGTCAGCTCAAACGATTAGGAACCGTCTGAAAGAAGCGGGTTTACGTGCCTGTAGACCAGTTGTTGGACCTGTACTACGCCCCCTACATCGACGCCGACGACTCAGGTGGTGCAACAACGTAAGGATATGGACTTTACAAAACTGGAGGCGCATCTGGTTTTCTGATGAATCACGTTTTCTTTTGCAACGTCACGACGGAAGACAGCGTGTGTATAGGAGACGTCATGAACGTTTTGCGCCCATCTGCGTCCGACAGGTGGACAGATTTGGCGGAGAGAGAGTTATGGTTTGGGGAGCCATCTCATACAACCAGAAATCAGACTTGGTGATCGTTCCAGGGAACCTGACAGCCCAACGTTACATCAACCACGTGTTACAGCCGCACCTTCTCCCGATTATTGACCAACAGACACAGATTTTTCAAAGGACAACGCCCGGCCTCATACTGCACGTGCAACAATGAACTTTCTGCAGAATTCCAACGTCAATGTCTTGCCATGGCCCTCTAAATCACCAGACCTTAACCCTATTGAACACCTGTGGGATACTCTGGGTCGACGCGTACGTCAACGTTAGCCGCCGCCACAGACGCTGCAACAGCTAGCCGTTGCACTGCAGGAGGAGTGGAGAGCCATTCCCCAGGAGGGAATCCGGCGTCTTATCCGTTCTTGTCCAAGGAGATGCCGTGTAGTGATTGCAGCTCGTGGTGCTCATACGAGATACTGAGAAAGACGCCCCCTGGTGACAAACTGGTGTCTGTGAGATGACTTTTGAAATTACAATTTTCAACATGACCATCTTGGTTATTATTCTGCCAAATTTCAGACTTCTGTCTTAAATAATAAAAATGCTGTGTCGTCCTAAAACTTAAGATTAAAATCTCTAAAATACAGGGGTTGCGTTTCTTTTTTGACAGAGTTTATGTTTCAAATTTATGCACATGACAAACCATTGTTTTTCCTGAAGTTCGTGGCAAGCTGATGTATGAGAATATTTAGTGACATATTTAGTGACGTCGTTGTATAGCGTTGTTCAAAGTTTATCTTTCCCCTGCTGGCCTTAAACGGTATATAACGTTTAACATCAATCGTTCAAATGTATAATATTTTATCCTCTCCTTAAGATAGCATAAAACCACTGAACCACTAAAATCACCTTAAATTGTTGAATTCATGCCACGGGAGTCACATTAAAGCAGTTGAAAAAGTGGAAACTACACCGTATATATTCTGTAGAACAATGTCGTGACAATGAATGCCACACACTGACAAACAATTGACAAATTGACAAACAGGAATGAAGTGTAACCGAAATGGTACTGACATCAGTACAGGTTGGAAAAGTCGAAACTGCCTTTAAGTTTGTGTTTTAGCTGTGAGAACGTACTATTCCATACATAATATTGTATAGAGTTAATCAGACGCTGTGTAAGGATAGCCTGTAAATATAACCCTTACATTGGGCATGAGTGAGGGAGTAAGTTGGATTTGACGCTGCTTTTAGCAATATTCCAGCAATATCACGGCGGGGGACACCAGAAATGGGCTCCACACATTGTACCCATATGGGGAATCGGACCCGGGTCTTCGGCGTGACGAGCGGACGCTTTAACAACTAGGCTACCCCACCGCCCAATATTGGGCATGAGGTAAAGCGAGAATTTACATTGTTTTTTTATTTCCAGCAATATTTCCGGTTTCACGTCTATATGGCAACAGATATACGTTGACGCTTGTATAACAGATTGTCATGACAGGCAACAGAAACACAGCTAATCTGCATACTTTCAAGTGCATCTGAGGCTTGGTAATTCATAAGTTCAGTCGTTTTGTACCCATATACCTTCCACTACCATTTAGAGGCACTTTGGATGGAATAAGTGTCAGTGTACGTAATTACTTGTTTACATAATACGGCATTTTGAAGATACATTTGCTATCACGCGTATTACTGTTAACAGTGCCTGGTGGTGTGTCTCAGGGTTAAACATCTATATTGTCTACATGCATGAGAAGAGGATGAGCCTGCCTGTGCTCTGTACTATCCGTATCTATCCTGATTGAAAGGACATTGCTGAAACCAGACCGGGGACATTGATTGTAATTGAACCACATTTCAGTAGTGCTGTGATCCACAGTATCACAATCAGCCGCCTTGGCGAAACATTGTCCACTGACACAGTGATGGATAGCTGGATGTGGTTTAGTTAAAATACTATCGAAAGCTACGGAATCCCTGTTCAGTAATCAAGTAAATATGTAACGTTTAAGTCGCATTAAACAATACTTCAGCTTGGCGGGAAGCAGGAAATCCCCGAACTGGGCCTCAACACTTTATTCATATGGGAATCGCAAAAAGAGTGTACAGAACACCCTCACAAAGTACGAAGACCCATGTTTACAGTCCCGCTTGCTGTTGTAGGAAGAATGCGACTTTAACGTATCTCTCTCCGTAGTGTTTAAGAACAACCGTCGTAAACAAGTGGACATCAGTCTTATTCCGTTAAGAAAACCAATACCAGTGTTGCACTTTCAATATTCATGATGTATTGGTATTTAACATGAACACAAAAGCAAAAAGGAATTACAAGCACTAACAACAACAAAAACGTTTCTGTAGAAATACTTTTATCATATCGCTGCATCCTTGTACTGATTTCCTCATTAAGCTGGTTGAGAATATTAACCAGCCAGTTTCAGTAAGCTTTCGACATCAGATCTAAGCAGATGTATGCATGCTCGCTGTCGGGCAGGCAGATAGTTAGGCAGGCAGGTTGGTATGTATGATACCATATGTTTTAGAATGTGTCTCTCTCATTTTACTTCTTTCTCTCCACACTCACAGTCATATTGATTTCCAAAGTGAACAGTAGAAACATATATTGACGTCCACACAGAAGTGCAACCAATGCCGTGACTGTTTCAAGGTAAGCATGAAGATATAAAATGTGTCATGGCAACGATATTCTACTCTTTGACGATGTGTTTTTCTTTTATGACTCGTTAATGAATTATCCATTAGCATTTAACATGAACACTAAAGCAGAAAGAGTTACAGTTACTGACAACAGCAAACAAGCGTAAATATTCTTTAAAGCACAGGATTGTACCTGATGTACAACCAAATTATTGATAAAACTACGTTTAACCTATTCGATAGTGACGATGACAAATTGCCAGTTGCTGTTCCTGGTTTCTGTGCGAGACCTATATGCGCGTCTGATATAAAACATGCATTAGCATATATACCGTTTGCCCACTGCAGCTACAGCCTATGCACAGTCTTGGGGGCTGTGAAAATTTACAAATGTTTTATCAAAGCTTTCTTGTAAGTCTTATCGGAACAGCCTTTTGCATCACCATTTTTTCTGATATAATTTACGCGAAACGGAAGAGTCGAAATTAAGGTTGTTAATAAGGAGAGATTACGTATTGTAATTCCATATTATATTTCTATATTTGTCTTGTAGCTGTTTGCAAAGACACAAAAAAATTGTTATTGAAGGGGTAACTATGTCCTCGTCCAAGAACAAATGGTAAGAAACTTCGCGAATTAATACATATTTTGGGAATACATACGTGTGTATATTATTTTATTTACTTTACATAATATTTGAATGCTTATTTGGGTGTGTTTTCAGAGTCAAGGCCTTACATGGCTTATTCACAAACATTCCTGACATCTACATGAGAGAGGTCGTATTAAAGATGTGTGTCTAACTACTATTGATTACGACTAGTTTTATTGTCCACAATAAGATAGTTAGAAGATAGAAACTGTTTGTGTGTGGCTGTCTGGCAGTAAGACAATGACAGACCCAACCAATAACACTGACGTAGGTATGTACAAGCGGCATAGTAGAATCACTGATGTTATCCAGCGTTGTTTACAGCAGCATGACGGTAGTATGACGTTCAGTGTTGTGCCCTGACGCCCACGTTTCACACATACATCAGCATCTGTATACACGCAGGACGGTCCACTCTCATCACGCACAGGCATCGATGCTTACCAAATAACATCGTCCTGATTGATGTCGTTCCGCTTCTCAGAGACTAAAACTCATTTAGGTTGGTAATAACGCTCGTTTCATGACGGTTTTCCCTTTCAGAATTAGCTCAGGTCTCTGAAACGCGTTGGCCTTTGGCCGTTTTTCCTCCACTGGGGCTGTGCAATATTACCGGTAAACCGGTATATACAGGTAACGTATCTCGCGATATGATTATCGCGATATGGTTCAGATTCTGCAATATATTGGGTCATCCAGAGTTAGCTCCCTTTGAATTATCTGCCCTTGATTTCCATAGCAACAACATGTGCTCTAAAAGTGCCAAATGTACTTCTATATTTCTGTTGGTTTCATGTAACATTTTACAAATGGTATCTTGGAAGTGGCTCCCAAACTGCCAAATATTCTACCAAATGCTTTAAGTTTTGTGGGTTTCAATGGTTTCATATGTGACATTTTGGAGGAATTAAGTGGCCTCAAATGGGGTTTAGGGGGGGGGGGGGGTGATAAAAAGAAATGGTGGTACGTTTATAAAATGTCTGGCTTTGAAACGTTTGTTAACGCTTATACTTCTTATCCAAATTGAAAGTTCAGGTTTTTTTAAAAAGAGTTTATTATGCATTTATAATTTACGCACTTGGGCAGAAACCTTCCAGTCAATATATCACAATATGTATTGCAATATCTCTTAAATTATTGCAATATATCGCAATATCAAAATCAGGGCAATATCCAGCCCTATCCTCCACCCACTGACTTTATGTTCCTCCTTCCTGTACATCCTACAGAGATGACTTGAGGACATCCATAATTTTAATCGATAACGTTCCCCGCATTATAAGTCAGCATTGTGATTTTGGACTGTTTTATAACATGTTGACCCTAGAGAGGTATATATCTTTCATTAAAACACCATTTCCGTGCGGTGAGGGTTTCCTTTTGTACAGACCGTTGTTTGTTACTGGCCTAAATTTTATGTAAGTTAGACTGACTCTGGTATTTACTGGTCTTGCTGTATTCTAAATTCCACGAAGTTCTGTATCCGATAATGCTACCAGGAATAACCAGCTTCTTACCCAAAATGTGCTTCCTGCCTGACACAATCCCTTAGTGTTATTGACACAGAATCTTTCTCTAACGAAATGAGTTTTAGGTTGACTATCTTAGTTGCTAATAGATTTATATTGACCTCAAAATTAAAAGCGAATTACTTGTAAACTGCAAGTCCAATGAGATGCCGTGGTGTAATAACGAAAACAGTGAAAGTTTAACTTTGGATTTAACGCTAGAACTATGACGAGTTCTCGCTGCAAGTTAAGGTGTTACACAGTGCGTTGTATCGGTACATGGCCTACTTGACAAGACCTATATATGTATTGGTTATAGGAATGACAATGGAGTTGACATTATCTTGGGGAAATTGATTTAGAAACTACCTTCCAACAAGCGACATACTATTTAAAGTCAGTTGCAGGCGAGAGCGCTTGAACCGCTTCTTGGGGATGAAATCAGTAATTATCAACTTCTTCTGCGATTGGCGCAATCAATTTTATATACGACCATACACTTACATCGAGATCGGGCAAGGCTTAGCTGGGTAATGAGTGAAACTGACAGAGAATTAAGCAATGATACATAGTCAACCTAAAGGGCAAAGCACAACATGGGGTTGGGAGGAACTGTGAAAACAATGATTTTCTAGTCAAATACAAATTGACCTCTTCTACAAGATAATCGGAAATTCATTGCTTCAATACATATAAAGTGTAACAGATCGCGATCCTTGCCCGTAATCACTATAATAGCAGACTCTGGGCTAGCCTGGCTGCGAAGATATTGACACGGGTCTATTTAGTGTGACGTTCGTTCCTATCCATCAAATGTGATATAAAACACTGTCGTTGTAGCAAGTGAAAACAAGTCTTTATAGACGGATGCTAAATTAGAGCTATCAGGACATTTGAAGAAATCATATAAAGTTTATGTATTCAATTAATCTTTAATTCTCCTACAGAGAATATTGTTTTTCTCTTGTAGTAGTTCAAGACAACGGCATGTCGACTTGGGCATTGTATTGCCACATTGGTAACTTATGGTAAAGAGAATGCTCTATTTACGAATAATGGATTGTCCGTTTAGCAAATTAAATTACCTGGCGAACTAAATCTATTATTCCTGTATCCTCGTTCGTTTGCTTCTACCAACGCTTGTTTGGAAAATAAACGCTTCGCGGAATTTGTTTTTTAACAAGATGTATGCGTTTTACGGCGCATTCGCTCCTGTTGCAGAAAATTAAGTGTATGCCATTACCTCACCCGGGCCTTAATATGCTGGATATGCATCTTTATGATATTTCGAGAGCCTGCTTATTTTGGCTTCACCATTACATTGTTAACCATTTGGTTCCTGTATATCGGGGCTACCAACGCTAGCACTTCTGTAGCCGAAGGACTGTGATGCCGAAACTGTGTAGCTGCATAAACTGAAGGTGCGATGGTAAGCAATTATTACAATGCAACCCATTCGAATAAGGAATGTGTTTTTATCATCCTTCTCGGGCTCTGAGGAACTCGAATATGTATATACGAAACGGATTGTTGTGGAAAGCGTTTGAAGGAGTAGCGCTGGTTTTAGTATGGGATATATAGTGCGGGGTGTATATCAGACAATACACAGACAAAGAAAACAAGTGTGTTCATGATCAATACCAATGAAAGAAACCAAATACAAACGATAAACTGCTTTGAATAAAACACCTCGGGATAACCACTTTACTGAGTATTTGCCGCAGTTGGTAGAGACGTTACATTCGAAACAAAACTAATGATCCCCCCCGTAAACAATCATTGGCCCACTTTGCTTCAGGTGTTCACAACCATTAAACCAATTCTCCGTCACTTTGACCATGGTATCCCGTGTGACGAATCTGTGAAATTCCAATCTCTGCTGTGTGTAGATGTTCGTCCTGCTTATCTGCTGGTATTTACTCATTTCCTTTGAGGTCGGAAGAGTTGATGCCGTGTGATGCTGCACCAACAGTTTATGAACTATGTGTTGTCAGAACCGGGCAGCATGACGGCGAAATGCAATGACTGAATCTGGACCAGATAATCTAGTGACTGATTGTCACGCGAGTCGTGTGGGTGTTTTGCAACATGGCCGTAAGTGCCTGCGCATTTGTTTATTCAGCTCATCTAGTTAAGTCGTGCGTCCCCTGTTGCTAATTTTTGGTTGTTATGCATTGTAATAAACATCTTTTAACACCTATGTAAAAATATTATGTACCCAAGTATTAGCACACTTCTTTGCTGGTCAGAGGCTGGATGCAAACTTTCACGTCGCGTCGTGTATTGTCCTCTGCGACGTCCGCGCGGTTACGCTACAGCTTGACGTGGCCAGTTGTCCATCACACTTGGGGAAAGTCTAGAGTGCTTTGTGCATGTCGACCAGCTAGTTGTCAATCGCCGCATCGTGGGACGACCTGAGGACCGAACTTGGGAGCTCAAGACTGGTTTTTTGTGATGGTATATCTTGTTCTGGTATGTTTGTCCTATTGATCACTTGGGGTGTTAAATGTTTATTGGCCCGATACTCTCCCTGTAAGTGGCAGTAGTTAGGTCTTTATTATCCCCCACTCATTAGGTGTCACCAGTCAATATATGGTCTGATCCCTGAAGTAGTCTACTAAAGTACTGTCGGAAATAGAACAAAAACTGTTTTTTTTTCACATTTATATCCACAATTTATGTAGGTAATATGTGAAAGTGTGAAATATCTGTTAAACCAAGTTCGGCCTAACTACAGTCTCAGTGGTAGGGAGATAGGAAACGTGAACAAAGGACATTACTGATGAGAGATTAGAGCAGTAATGAGCAATGTCCAAGTCGACTTATTTGGAACAAACCTTGGCTTTATTCAAATTAATGTGTGATGATATTGTATTACAAAGAACACTTTTTTAATTTCACATTTTGAAATTAGATTAGCTTCATTATAAACGATAGATGACGTACAAAATAATATTTTTAATTGTGAAACTCTTAAGGATGTAGCTGCCATGGAGTCTCACTACCACTATAAAAACAAACAGACATGGGGGTCGTCTCAAAAGCAAAACCAGGTAGGGTGTCGCAGAAGGTCACTGATGGTTGGGGTCGGGCTAGGGGATAGAGATTCCAGAGTGGCTACGTCCCCCAGGCTTGGAAACAAGGCATTATCAACCCCATTGTAAAACCCAGCTCGGCTGATGTCCGACAACCATTAACCTACAGCGGCATCTGTTTAACATCGGTCCCTTGCAAAGTGTATTGTGACATTTTGAATTACAGGTTGACAAGATTTATCGAGGACAACCGTTTATTAGTGGAGGAACAGAACGGTTTCAGAAAGCATCGCAGTTGTGTGGATCATATTTACAGTCTCTACGAAATCCTTAACAACAGGAAAACTTCCGACCAATCGACGTTCACCTGCTTCATTGACATGAGAAAAGCAATCGACAACGTAAACAGAGACTGTTTATGGTATAAACTGAAGTTATCTGGTGTACAAGGACACATGTTAAAGGCAATCCAATCTCTATACGAAGGGGTGAGTTGTGCTGTTCGTGTGAATAACGACCTAACTCCATGGTTTAAGGTACCAATCGGCGCCAAGCAAGGATGTTTGCTGTCACCAACCCTATTCGCCATTTACATTGATGTCTTGACTGATTGGTATACGCTATATGAACTGTGGTGTTGATGTGAATGCAGAAAATATTAGTATCCTTCTTTATGCAGATGACATTGTCTTACTTGCACCAACGGAAGAGCACTTACAGTCTATGTTGGATGAAGTTCATAAATGGTGTCTCAAATGGAGATTGGAGTTAAATGATGAAAAGTCTAAAATCGTTCATTTTAGACCCCGATCGCGAAATTGCTCTCATGTCCAGTTTTCTTGTGGCGATATCTCATTGCAGTACACGGAGCACTACAAGTACCTCGGCCTATGGTTTGATGAACATTTGGATTATAAAATTGCTGTGAATCAACTAGCGAAATAGGCAGGTAGAGCTCTGAGTGCTCTCTGCACAAAGTTTTGTGATGCAGGTGGAATGGCTTACGATGTATTTACAACCCTCTACAACTCATTAGTACAGCCTATCCTTACATATGGAGCGGGTATTTGGGGGCTTTACGAACACAGAGTTATCAATGTAATTCAGAATCGAGCCTGTCGCTTTTTCCTCGGAGCCAGTAATAAAACGTCTAATATCGCCACCAGAGGTGATATGGGTTGGACCTCGTGCGTTACCAAACAACGCCTTGAAGTATATAGATTGTAGATGAGAGTACGTCATATGCCAGAGTCTAGACTCCCGCAAAATGTACACAAGTGGTCACTTAATCGGAAGAGATCCTGGGAACACAGAGTTAAATAACTGAGCGAATCGTTAGGTCTGGAACAATACCTGTACTTAGACAAATCTACAATTCCAGTTATACGCCAGAAACTGAATATCTTGGATGAACAGAAATGGTTTATTGATTTGTGGAATGATAAAGGTAATGCAACAAATGGAAACAAGCTTAGGACCTATCGCCTGTTTAAGAAGGATTTATGCCCTGAACCCTATGTAACCAATACGATGTCAAGACACCAGAGCCTGCAGTCTCCCTCTGTGCATCGAGACTGGTAGAATTCGCTAAGCCGCCTATCCCACTACATGACAGAGTTTGTCCACTCTGCCCCTGTATATCGAGGATGAAGCCCACTTCACCATCACGTGCCCGCTGTACTCAGATATTATGTACGTCGTTTTTAAATTGGCCCTTGAAATAGATCATGCTTTTATGCAGAAAAAAATCAAAGAAAAATATATTTGTTTAATGCAAAATCCTGAATGCCACCTTCTACTTGCTTCCAAGGTGCAATTTATGTGTGTATATGTATGTGTATGTATGTGTGTACCTATATGTATGTATGTATGTATGTATGGTGTGTATGCGTGTGTGTGTCAGTGTGTGTGTCAGTGTCAGTGTGTGTATGTGTGTATGTATGTCCGCGTGAGTACGTTATTGCGCATGTACGTGATAATGTTTGTGCGAGAATGACATAGCGTAATCCTGTGATTGTGTACGTGAGTGCGTGATTGTACATGTGTGTGAATGCAGGATTGCGTGAGGGGTTAAGTGAGTGCATAATTGCATGTTTGCGTGTGAGTGTGCACGTTTACGTCAATATGGTGAAGTGCTTTTATAACGTTTGTGTGATTAAAATATCATGTTATTAATCTGGAATGTATGTACTGGTGTGTTTTATTTGTATTCTCTTATTTTATTGTATTACTGTGATAATGCTTGTGATTTTAGTGTCTCATAGGCCAAATGGCCGGGTGCTTTTTGTGTTTAATGTATGTCTTTAATGTAATGTACTGTATTTTATTGCAAAAGCACGTGACACTTTAATAAACATTTTCTCTGTCTCTCTATTAGCTAAGATGAGAAAATCCTTTAGGGGAATTAAACTGGGCAAGTAACAATTTACAAATAATATTCGGGTAGATCGTCGGGTGGCCATGCTACCTATATATTTGAGACATTTATTACCATGACTGATTTAAGCCTTTCTATGGGTATCATACCATTTTACATATCTCAGCATCAACTTTATGAAAGAAAGACACGTTAGATGTTAATTCTCAGTTTTAGTAAGTTTTGACCGATTTTACGAGTAAACATGCTTTTCTGAATATCCTAGGGATACAGAGTAACAGCCTAAAAACAGTTTTTTTCTATTTCCGACAGTACTTTAGCTACTCGTTTTGAGCGGCCTGTTGTTGTGCTTGGGGTGCAAGTTCATTCATGCCTGAGCGGGTACTTAGCTTTGATAAATGGTTGTATCAACAACCTGGTTCAATGTGTATTTCCTACTATTCTGGATCATTTTCCGTGTTGGCGATGATAGCTGGCGCCGTGACGCTGATACTGTGAGCAACGACAGCACACCGTCGGTTTAAGATGCCACGCCCTCAACCAAATAACCGCGTCTGATCAGCTGATAAATTTATTCGCTCCCTTCAGCCAAGGGTTTTTGGTCCTGTTATATGAGGATGGCTGTGCCCAGCACCAAATGAATTTCCAGGAAGGTGCTGCCATATCCCTAACAGGTCTGACTTGGTACATATACATAGTAATACATTCACCCTGAGCACACATATTATGACTGAACATTCTTAATCAAGTTGACAATGCTTATTCTTGCTAGCTGACAGAACTTACTCCAGCTGACAAAGCGTACATGCTGTAGCTAACAGAACGTACTTAGTGTAGCTGACTGAATGACCGTACTCAAGCTGACACAGCGTACGTATTCCAGTTAGCTTAATGTACTTAATGTATCTGACTGAACGAACCTACTAAAGATGACACAGCGTACGTATTCTATGAAGATAAAGAATGTTCTGGATTTCATCTTCTGTTATTTTTTGATACAACGTTTGGGGCCTGTTCCGGTCCCACCATCATCCAGAAAATTCTTTATGTTTATCAAATAGCATCTTCTTAAATGCTAATCAAGCATCTAGTACGGTTTACTCCCATAAGAACTACATCCCATTTGAACTACATCCCAAATTAACTACAGGCTAGGGATTAATTAGGGATTAATTATCTGAGTAGAAGCACCCCCATGGCATGTAATGAGCACAGCCCATGAGCTCTCCCAGAAGAAATACATGCCTAAAATCCTATTGACCAGTAATTATGTTGTTGTAAAGGTAATCGAATAAGGACAAGGGCGAAGGGTATGCTGTAGTTAGTGAATGTTCTTGTATTCATATAATAGAAGAAAAAAAACAAGCCAAGCTTAGTATATTGGAGTAAAGGTAAAGGTATATTGGAGTAAAGGCGAAATATAAACGAATGAGTTTTTAAGTTAAAATAGTATTGTTATAGACTGCAACCCAGGACCTCGAGGTGTACCCCCACTGTGCCCAATGTTCTTGAAACAACAAAATGCAGTCACCCGTAGAACAATAGGGGGATTAGTTGTAGTCTGCTTCAAGGTAAAGCTGGTAAATAAATCTGAAATCTGAATAAATTGGTGAGCACATTTCAGAACAAATTGGTGAACACTAACAAATGTCACAGTTATGTATTTATATACTCTCCCAAAAAAGAAACGTATCATGAAAATAGCAATTTCATGTAGCAATGAATTAAACCGTGATTCATTTTACAAAAGGTTTTGCTCTGTTTATGAGTCCTATGGTGTTTATGTTTTGAAACATCACAACAAAACGCACCATCCGTAAAATACCCGTATTTAACAGCATGATTTTCAATTTCGGCGTGTAGTGTCACAGAATACACAATTCACATGCAATGCACGTGAAATTTGGGAATCAGATACTCTCAATGATGGGTATAAAAGGTTGATCGCTGTATTTGGAATATTGTTGACGAACGCAAAATGCCACGTCTAAGCTAAGTGAAGCCAACCGTCATATCGCCATTAGTTTGCTTGAAGCTGGCCAGTCTCAACGTGCAGTTGCCTGACGCATGCATGTTCACCAAAGCACCATTTCACGGCTCTGGGAGAGATATCGCCGGCAGAATGCGGTAGCAGATGACCCTCGTAGTGGGCAACCTCGAGCGACCACTGCGGCGCAGGATCGCTACATCCGGGTACATCACCTGCGTCATCGAACAGCTACGGCGACCAGTACCGCTGTACAAATACCCGGATTGAGGAGGCTTTCTGCACAGACCGTCAGGAACAGGTTGAGAGAGGCTGGTTTACGTGACAGAAGACCTTATTTTGGCCCTGTGCTTCGACAACAACATCGTCGACATCAAGTTCAATGGTGCACCAACGTTCAGGCTTGGAACCTACCGAATTGGCGTAGAATCTGGTTCAGTGATAAATCACGATTTCTATTGGAACGACGCGATGGAAGAATGCGGGTGTACAGACGTCGACGTGAACGTTTCGCCGACGCTTGCGTTCCCCAGGTGGACAGATTTGGCCGGGGAAGTGTTATGATGTGGGATCCGATCACCTGCCGTAGGAGAAGTGATTTGGTGATGATCCAGGGCAACCTGACAGCTCATCGGTACTGTGACGAAATCCTACGCCCACACCTCCTTCCAATCATTGATCGCCAGAGGGAGTTGTTTCAACAGGACAATACCAGGCCCCACACAGCACGTCACACTAGAGACTTCCTCCAGAACCACAACATCAATGTGCTCCCCTGGCCCTCCAGATCACCGGACTTAAACCCGATTGAACATCTGTGGGATGCCCTGGACAGACGGGTGTGACGCCGTAACCCTCAGCCCCAGACACTTCAGCAACTCGCACAGGCACTACAGGCAGAGTGGGCTGCGATTGGGCAACACGAGAATCTGAGACTTATTCGTTCGATGCCGAGGCGATGCCGTGCAGTTCTGGATGCACACGGGGGTCACACGAGGTATTGACTTCAGCGCCACCACACGTCTCCATGTGACACTCAAACTGACTTTCCTCGAGTTGGTGCCAAAGACGGATAAATCTGCATTCCCAGTGTGCAATTTCGCTATATTTCATTGACTCATAAAGCCTACAAGATGTTTCAAAAGAAACATAAAAATACAGTTGAAATTCCTATATACGTTTCTTTTTTGTGAGAGTATATATGATAAAACGAACCCCCACTTCATCACTCATCATAATGGCTAAAATCATCATATGGCAACTGTAAGTTTAGGGTTAAGAATCGAAAGAATAATAAAGTCTACTGGATATGCTGTGTCAAAGACTGCCGAGCGACACTGAATATGAATGAAAGACTTATCACTAAGTACAGCAAGAGACGTTAACAGTTGATGTCTCACCCTAAAGGATGATTTCCAGCATAGAAGAAAATCTGTTCTGCAATACCTTGATTGTGTCTCTCATTTAACTGGTGTTTCCAGTTATGCTGATGACATGTTATTGATGTTACTCATACTGATGTTTCTTAAGATGCATATCAATTGTATGTTAATATATTATTATTTCAAACTCATTACACTTTTCTCTTGCTGAGTTAATGCCAGTAACATACTAGTATATGAATTAAGTATGTAGTTTATGACTTAAGGGTTAAGTACACTATACTACACTAGACGCCAAAAGAAACGTTACCTTCCTACCTTTATGAATTACCGAAAAACTGTCAAAGACATGTTAAAAGGTACTAGTATTAGTTTACAAGAAAGCTGAACAACACAGCTTTATGCAAATCACGAAACAAAATTCTCAAATGCATTCATATTTAGGAGAAATGCATCTTTTTCAGAAGCGTTAAATTGTCTTATATTCGTCCATGCCGAAAGAAACCAATAATAGTGATTTTGATGTCTAAAAGAAAGGTTGAAATAAATGTCTGTTTTGGGACAATGATAAACCATTGAAAGTCACCATTTTTCAACTATTAAAACAAGAAACAACTGTTGTAGAGTGTGTAAAATTGTAAAATAATAACTCCTATGATCTCAGTCTTTTAAAACATTTCTGCTGATTTGCATTAGTGAAAACAAGTAAAACGTGTCTTTGATACTGTGAAAAAATGTTTAGGAACATCTAACATTCAAAGTAACATTTTTCCATTTTCTGCTTACACATAGCAATATCAATCGCCAAAACGCAGCAATATTCAAGCAGTATTTGCATCCATTTCACATGTAGAATGATTCTATAGGGTATGAAGAGAGCCTAGAATACATGATATGATACACAAGTACGAGAAATATGCCACGATTAACAGCTGAAGAGAGAGAAAGAGCCATTGGGATGGTGCAGATGGGGTCGACACACAATGCTGTTGCCAATGCCCTCGGACGCCACCGTATCACGGTTATACGACTTATTCAGGGCTTCAGACAGACTTGGGTCACCGTAGACAGACCAAGAAGTGCACATCCACGCACCACAACGCCAGCTGAAGAAAGGTACCTCCGTCATTAAGGAAGGAGGGTAACGTTTCTTTTGGCGTTTAGTGTAAACATCACTGCCCACTAGCCTGATGCAGACTATGCCCTAATCACTCTGTTGTTTTAACACTGCTCATTTCCAAAAGTGGGCACAGTGGGAGTAAACCGACCTCGATGCATTTGGCTACTTATTGATCTGGGCTAAACTAGGTCTACATGGATCAGATTGATAGGTAATATGTAATAGATATATAAGCCATATCTTCTTAGGTAGTTGAAAGTGCTGTTCATAAAACAGTAAAAGTCCCAAGAGTCCCATGAAAACAAAAGAAACAAATACAGAGATGGACTTTTTTCCATTTGTTTATAGCTACAATCCTAATTACTATACAATTATGCCCATTATAAAAGCAAATCTTCCAATTTTGTATAAACGTGATACTATGAAAAAAGGTTTATCAGTCAGTGTAACAAAATGTCAAACACCTCGATGCGGAACTTGTTGAATAATAACTGACAAAATTTACATTTTGTGAAGGCAAACATGAACTGCCGCAGCAAAAAATGTTATAATTATATGTTTTATTTGTTTTGTGTTGGGCAAATCCATTAAGCAGACGCAGGTGACAGCATGTAGTTAATCTGTGCACTGGACCATAACCTGTTGTTTTAAGCTGTAGTTTTAAGCTGAGGACACCTCTAGTACGTAATGTACTTAATGTAGATGACAGAGAGAACTTACGGCGTAAAAGCCAAACTGACAGTCAACGTGATGGCATTTACAACTTACGCAAGCTGACGCAACGTGCATTTACAAGTTACGTCAATGTACTTAAACCGGCCAACAGAAACCATGCAATGTAGCTGACCGATGGTATATATTCTTGACAATAGAACATGCTTTGTCAAGCTGACAGAATGTGCTAATCAAGCTGACTGGGCCTATACCCGAAGTCACCATCCCCGGAACAGACAGTACATCCACCAAGACGTCATTCTGATGTACATGGTTTATGTTCTTATTGGTCTGGCATACTGACGTGACATGCCCCCCGTGACATTTTGTAGGTGAAAAATACACATCGTTAGCAAAAAAGTGAAAAATACACAACAGCCTTTAAACATTGCCTGAAAAAATGTTGAGTGCTACAGGAGAAGTCAGATACGGTGTAAAATCGTTCGTCCTTTGCTCATTGTCGGTAAACTGTGTCTGTCTGGTGGGAGATGATTCCTGGTGGGATTGTGCTTGTGGAATAACTAAGTTAACTGCAGAAGGGTGTACATTCTGCATTTTATAATCACTGCCGTACGTAAAGTAACGAGGGGGTAATAGAGGCAATTTATACTCGCTATTTGCAAGACATGTTGTTTGGATTAAAGAGACACAGGCGTCCGGGTAATTCACTTCGCTTGTCGCCAGGGTGCTGTTAAAGATGTACATGCAGACCTGGGTAATCCTCGACGCAGAAGTCAGTGTACTAGTGATAATAAAATGTAATGACTTCAGCTTGTTTAACATGCCATGGTTATTGTATTCGTTGTTATTGTGTCTTCAAGGTTATGTACATGTACTTCCGATCAGTGTATTCTCCTGGTGGAATGTCCATCTTCAGCGTGATCGTCAGTATCTTGCAGCAGACTTGCGATACGACGTTCTGTCAATATAACATAAACTACCGACGAAAACTGTAGGCACTAGTAAAAATATATTGACTTAAATCAAGCAGTTTTTACAAGTCAACATCTGGTATGTCCAGTTTAGGTGGCGATACTTGCACAACACCTAGATGGTATTTTGTTGATTAACTTCCATACGGTTACCCTTGGTATTGCCCGCCATTCCATCTGACGAACTCTCCCTGGGCCACGTTGGCGGGTCTCTAGAGTAGGTTATCTCCTAAAACCCCTACATCCCATTACAACTACATCCAAGTTCCCCTACAATTAGTTATAACGCCACACGGCATTTACCCGTTTGGCATAATGAACTCTTCTAAACAACTGAATAAGGTTTGGAGTAGCGATTTTTTGGTCACATACAAGATGCCTGAAATGACGATAAGGTCAAGGTCACCCAAATCAACTGGTGTCTGCGTAATCCCCCAATGAAGGATGTCACCAAATTTGAAGACATTGGGTACAACAGTTCATGAGATATCGCGTTAACAAGAAATACGGGTCTCTGTCTGACGTTGAAATAAGGGTCTCAATCAGACGTTGAAATACGGGTCTCAGTCTGACGTTGAAATACGGGTCTCAGTCTGACGTTTAAATACGGGTCTTAGTCAGACGTTGAAATACGGGTCTCAGTCAGACGTTGGAATACGGGTCCCTTTCTGACGTTGAAATACGGGTCTCTGTCTGACGTTGAAATACGGGTCTCAGTCTGACGTTGAAATACGGGTCTCAGTCTGACGTTTAAATACGGGTCTTAGTCAGACGTTGAAATACGGGTCTCAGTCTGACGTTGAAATACGGGTCTCAGTCTGACGTTGGAGTACGGGTCCCTTTCTGACGTTGAAATACGGGTCTCTGTCTGACGTTGAAATACGGGTTTCAGTAGACGTTGAAATACGGGTCTTAGTCTGACGTTGAAATACGGGTCTCAGTCAGACATTGAAATATGGGACTCAATCTGACGAAATGCGCATCGTAGTCTGGCGTAGAAATACGAGCCTTACACGGATTATGTTGGAGTATAAATCAGCAGCGATAATGTTTCCACGTTTCATGCTCACCTACGGCTATAGCGTAAATTCTTTTCAATTATTAACACTGGACGCTAAGAAATTGCAGAAATTCTACATGCGCATCTAAATTTAATATAGAATCGGATATTAGTCGAGGTATCGTTTTAAATAACCATTACAAATATAGTAATACCAATTTGTAATTTGTAGCCCCAAGGAAGACATACATGAACAATTTTACAACGTGGTGGTGATGTTTATCCTGGAGGATGGTGGGTTAAATATCTCCCATTTCTCTGTAAAAGAGATACAAAAAATTCTGTGCTCGTAGAATTAAACGTCGCTACAAACTGCGTGTGATTGGGTACAACTAAATTAAATTCATTAGATTTACTGCAAGGTCTTGACATCCGAGAAATGATAATAAGGGCACTATTTCATTAAATAATATATTCGAATAAGCCTCAAGCAAGAACGAAGTCATGCATACAGGCAGACAGACAGAGAAACAAATACCTTATCGCAATGTTTGGCAGCATGTTAGTCTCTTTTCGTTAATTTTGGTATTTTCGGCATTTTCACATTCCCAAATCATTAAAAATTATCCAAATATTAGCACTTAACTAAAGATAAACTGAATTTATTATGTTTAACAAGAATTTAACACATTTAAATGAAAAGTTACATTGTCGGGCGGTACCTCAATAAATACATATGTTTAAAAGTCAGTCGAATCGCAATTATTGTATTACGCGAACGATTAGATACGACAGCCACTGAATGATGGTCGACTTTTCGACAAACAATGGTTGCAACATAGGCGATAATTAGAAAGTTGATTAAAGTCAGATATATGTAAATGTAAGTTTTACATACGTAGATGAGAGTTCTGAAGTTACGTATCAGTTACAAAGACGTAAGTATAATTTAATTGGTAAACTACGTGGAGCCGTATTCCGGGTATATCCCGGCGTGTCACAGTGTGACGTGGGGGAAAAGCCTGAAGTAGTTCTGGTTCAAGACATTTACCATGGGGGAACACAAGAACAGGTGCGTGATGCTGACAAACCCAGACACAGGGACCATCCGGGAATCGAACCTCACAGGTTTGTGGCGTGGCCCAGTCTCAGTGAGCAGTGTCAGTTGCGATCATATATCATCAACCGTTCTACATTTGGCGAGTGAAGTTTGCTTCAGTAAAATACAACTACAAATTATGTAAAAAGGCAAGTAAAAAACGACAAACATTTGTATGTATTACAGTAACAAAACTATATATTATCTATAACGATGTAAGCAGAAAGTACATCCCTATTACAACGTCTGTAAAAAGCACACATATAATATTTGATGTGTAATAATGACAATCAGTCAAAGCACAGGAATGTAATCTTAAACTGGATGTCTCGCAGCACAATCACACAGAAACATGGAATATTTACACTGATGGGTACAATCTCTAGTAACATAAAACACACGTTGTCACAGTATAGACCGACGACATTCCCACCAGAGAAATGGTTTGACAAGGCATTACGTCAATACGGTGTAGCAGCAGTAAACAAACACAGTCCATTTTCCTGCTACCGTTACACTAGATTCTCTTGCGTCACAAAATAAACTTTTTTGTGATATTTTATATTACAAAATCCTGAATTCACAAACTACCACACATTTAACTCACGTGAGGTTTACACGGAACTGTTAAGACACACAGAAGCAGTTGGGCTCCTTATCCAGCTGAAGGAAGACAAAGAGTGGATTAACACTCGAGATGAATACGACAGAAATAACTTGTAGAAACAAACGTACAAATACCCTGGACTCTTCGCCTGGGCTGTGTAATTAATTGACAAAATACACCTCGCTCCATTCAAGAGGGGTTCTCTGGTACAAGAACTTTGAAATCGAGCGTATCTCTGCATTAATCGTTTGTCGTCGTGTACTTTGGATAAGAATGATATTTAGATTCTCCGCGCCAGTGTTGATTTTGGCAGCACCAAAACAAACACGAGAGCAAGCATACTAAAGTCTTCTCAATATAGTGTTCTAGCATGCGGGGCATCAACCGAATATTGGGCAAGGTCTAGCATCAGCTTATGGTGGATAATCGTAGTACTGGGTTTGATTTCAATGCTCGTTACGTTATCACGGCAAAAGCCCATTCATTCCATATGCAGTGCTGGCAGTGCAGGGAAATAGTCCTCGGTGCTACCGTTTGTTCGGGAAAATAATTCATACTCAACAGAAAGGTTACATCTGCAATTCAGATTGATGAGTGTTATCGTATAATTATACAAATTGCTCACCAGATTAACGAAGAAATCATTGCGCGTTTCTCAGGATTGTCAATTTTCCAAAGGTTAGAGACACCTCATTTGTACCTTCGAAATATGTTCAATTGACTCCCCTGCATACTGTGTGCACAAGAAGAAGATTTCACTTTTACTTAATTCCTTCTATGTGAAGTTTAGACCTTATCCATCAACCTTCGAATAGTAACTGACGGGGGAAGGAAAATATACACCTATTTGTTATGTTAGCTAAAAATAAAAGAAACAAAAAAATATTACCAAATGCTGACGTATCGCAGTGTGTTTTTGGCCTTGAGATTACGATGCATCGGCTACCGTGTTTAGTCAAGTAACGTTTTTGATAACGTATATTATGTTTTTGTTAAATTGTTTACACCATTTATTTAGCGCACACTTCTTTTCTCACAGTATATATGATGGAATTGTCTTTCGTCGTTTATAGTTTATTGTACTGAGTTAAGGTGCCTGGAGTCTAAGTCTTCTTGAAGAAAATATGTATGTATTTAGGATGACGAATTCAGAACAAGGAACCTTATGTGGTACAATTAAGCTGCCAGTGTTTTACTTAATTGAATTATGTGTAATAACCGGCCAATTCATCGCATCAACATCATCATCCAATTGTATGTCTTCACTCGCCAGTCACTCAGTCACTCACCAGAATCAGTTGAAGATTAGATGAAAACATAACGTCGTCTTAGTGCTGTTTTGAATGGTAGGTTTCGTGAAGTGAATAACCAACAATTTAATGTTATCAATCATTCTAAATATATGTCATTTCCTCCTTTGAGCCAATCTTCTCTGAAAACAATAGCTGTAAATACTTCTGTGGTTTCTGAGAAGACAGCCGGCTATAACGTGATGACAGGAGATGGACATCCAGAAGATGGGGCTCAGTGTCGTTGAACGGGTGTTTGTAGAAGTGCCAAAGTGACCTTGGTGAATTCAGTGAGCACGGGCAAAGGGCTGATGACCAACTCAGTGTCATAAACGGGGGTAATTATAAGCACCCCTGATCCTCTCGGGGGCCTCGGAACCCGTCCCTGTGACCGTTACACTGAACTGTACTTTTTATTTACCATTTTGTGGGTCAATATCTCTAGCGACTGTGTATGTTATAGTTACAGCCTCTGTACAGTACTAAAACGTTCAACGTGCGTGTCCTGATCAGAATATTTCGTTAATACCTCATGTTTGTCGGAAGATGCCACAGGCAGGGAAAAGTGGTTTAAATGCATACATCTTAGTTGGTCTAGGAAAGGCAACACAGCGGGAAATAATTTTCGAAAAATACACATGAACATTATCTGAGCACCACTTGCTTTGATCCAAACACGCGATTACAATCTGGTATTCTGGAATGTACACAATACCTCAAAAGCTATGGGTTGCATGTTGACGAGATACGAAAGCGATAAGCACATCACAGTTTACATTTCATAAATGCCTTACAAATTTCTAAACTGATTTGAAAGACAAAAGCTAAAAAATGAACTGTTCCTGACTTGGCAGTACGATGACTTTCAGAAAATACTCGATGGCAAGTTACTGGCCTGCAGATCACAGGGATGTCCTGGCGCAACATAGGTGGTAGCTTGAACATTAACCACATGGTTGTTAGTCAATTTATGAGAGAGCAGGAGGCCAGCGGTGAAGTGAAGAATTGTCCAAACACTGGACGACAGAGGAATACCAATGACCGTGATGACAGACTCTTCTGGCAAAAAGTAATGAAACGACTCGAAGATCTCCAACATTTACTATTATTATACGCGGAATGTGTTTTTTTCAAATCATATACATAACACTAAGTAGTGTTTCCCTGATATATAAAAAGGTGGATGGCGTTCGACTAATGCTCATCTGTAAAAAGGATTTCAATTTGTTAAGATGTAAGTAAAGTTTAATCAAGCTTTTTTGTTCTATTTTCTGTACTGCTTGAGTTCTTGGTGCAAGAGTTAAAGACGTCGTGACGGCTTTCACCTTATTCTCTGTAATGAGTTCGAACATAGTCAAACGAAACCAACACCTGCACTGGTACTATTTTGTCTTTAAATTGTCAATAATAGGTAAATATTCCTTTCAACAGCTGCTTTTAAATTTCCAGTTTTAAACAGTGTGCCCCATACTTTAAGGTTTCAATTAACAGTAGTAAGACTGAAAGAACTTCGTGATTGTTTGTTTCTTGGCGCTGCACACAGCAACATTCCAGCTCTATGACGGCGCTTCATAAATAATCGTGCCTCGACCTTTGCCACCCATCATTTCAGTGGTTGTTGCCATGGTGATGCAGCTTCTCTTCAAGGTAGTGGTGGGTGAGGTTGTGTCGAGTTATCATCCCCACCAGCTGCAAGTAGAATACACGAACATGAACCCTGACATCAGGGTTACAAGTTAACACTTAGCCATTCCACATGAAGCAGGATAACCTCTTCCATATCGGGCTGGCTGAACTGTTCGACTTGAGGCCAGCTGAACTATATTCAACATAAGTCTTGCTACTATTTTTGTAGATGAGATTGGCTTACCTATTTCGACATGAAACCATGCGAATGGCTGTCAAAAGGTTTGAGCCTGAAATACTTCTGATATGTGCATGATAAAAATAACTGTATGATATTGAAGAATGGTTTATATCATTCACATAAACGTAATATTAACATGCACATGTCGCTAGTTTCAGGTCACGAGTACCCCATGGGACTCAGAACTCGCACTGCTGTCAATCGCTCTTCGACGTGCTTCGCCGGGTGGCCCTCGAGGACCAAACACTTTATGACTGCTCTGACATCCACAGTCATAGTATCTAAGTATATAGTGCCCCCATATTCTATAAAATTTACCCGATTATCTATACCACAGCCGAAAATATATAAACATTTAAAAGAACATTTCCCAAAAGAAAAAGATCTGCGTATAGGTATTGAAACTGGTGTGAAGGTGCATCAGTGGCATAAAGCGAGCTGCACATGAAAGCAGCCACAGTATGGCGATGAGTTAAAAACATGGAGATAACACGCTTGTAAGAGGGTACGCCTGACTTTCCAACTTTCCATCACTTATCTAACCATTTTTTATTATTATTGCGATGCCTAGATGTTTTCCAACACTGATTTATATCGATTTTTGTATATACAACAGGCGAGCGCTGAATCAGTGGCTTCGTACAAGGATGCATAGACATGCGGATCAATGCAAGACGTTTAGGTGTGGTTACCTGCCCCTGGTGATTTATAACCGGTAGATGGCGCAGCCCCATGCTTCTGAACAGGTTGAATACCTGAGGTACAGCTGTGTTGTGGAATACGGTGTAGGGGCAGGAGTTCATGTAGCGGCTCACGTCCTGGAACACGACACCCACAGATCATCACATTCACCACGACACACGACAATACTGTTCTCATTATTTACACTATGTTGTTCATGTCAAGACGGGGCGGTGGGGTAGCCTAGTGGTTAAAGCGTTGGCTCGTCACGTGGAAGACCCGGGTTCGAATCCCCATATGGGTACAATGTGTGAAGCCCATTTCTGGTGTCCCCCGCCGTGATGTTGCTGAAATATTGCTAAAGGCCGAGTACAAACCAAACTCACTCACTCACTCACTCAGTCATGTCAAGACATTAAACATCAGAGACAAAATTCATATATATTAAACCATTGGACTTTTCCTGTCCAACAGCATCTTTGCTCTCCTCATGATCAGACAATTACATTTTCGTTATTATTATTGTGGGCAATACTCGGGTTACTTCCCCGCCACATGAAGCGAGGAACTTGATCTGTCTGTAAATCGCCTATGGTCACAGCAAATACACTTATATAATTTCATACGCACCCTATCATAATTAACTAATGCAAATAACCCGTCCTATCTGTATCAGGACCCGGAATTATTAGCCTGCTCAGTTCAATGACAGATGGAACTTCTCGGAGATGTTTAATCTACCGCTATGCGGAAACACACCGACAATCACAACTGAGACTCCTGGGGTAAACAATGGGGATGTAAACGACGCATGTTCTAATGACTGTAAACAACCGACTGCGAGGTTCGTTGAGAAATCAACACTGAATGTCAGTAAGTACATGCATCTGTAATTGTGAAATGATCTACATATTGAACCGTACGTCCAATTATGTAAATTTACATTAAGTTTGAAGTAGGTCGTAATGTATAAACTGTCGTTATGCAACCTTCGTGAATATTATTGAAGGTGATTAACGGTTCAGATAGGAATATGCAAGAATAGATTACACATGTTTATCTATATTACACGATGCCCATTATATCAGATGTCTATTCTTCTTGACTTTAAGACGCTCTCTCTTTCAAACACCCATACACTCCCTCCCATTCTCACATATACCCTCTTAAACTATATTACACTCACGTACATACTTATATACTCCCTGTCAGACCTTCCCTGTCATACCTCCCTTGTCATACCCACCTGTCAAGATTTCCTGTCATACACTCCTTGCTCTACCTTCAGTGGCATACCTCCATTTTATACATTCCCTGTCAGACCTTGCCTGTCAACCCACCTTCTCATAGCCTCTGTGTCATATCTCCTTTTTATACACTAGCTGTCATACTCCCACTGTCATACCCTCCTCAATGTCATATCACCATGTCATACCTTCCATGTCATACTCTCCTTGTGATATCCTCCTGATAACACCCACCTGTCATAACTCTACTGCCATACCCTCCGCGCCATACCTTCACTGAAACGCCTCCGTTTTATACCCTCTCTGTCAGACCTTCCCTGTCAACCCTCCTTCTCACACCCTCCCTGTCATACCCCCTCTTATCCATGTCATTCTTATACAAACCCGGTAACACTAGCACTCTTCTTCTATATGACATTGCAGATAAGCGTGTTGTTTAACCTAAACGAACCTTAACATGGTCTCAGTGACAATGAAATAAACCAAACGGTGTATAATGTCCTGAACTCATACTTGGAAGGTAACAGGATTGTTATGCTAAGATCGATGATGTTATTGCAATCAAGAAGAGACGAATAACATCCTTGTCCTATTTAGGCTAATTTCCCCTCTACAGCCTGTCATAGAACATCCCCAAGACACCAGGTCTGACAGGGACGACTCTAACATTATGCCGCCCAAACCACGGCTGCATCCAGTCATACAACGAGATGCTTGACGAAGCTTGTGCCCCACGTGGAGGTCCCTCAGTACCTCTAAGTCTGTTCAGATAGGCTTATAGCTTTTTTTTTCCCTGAATAACATGACGTTTAAACTATGTCAACTAACTCGGTCAAATATTTGTTTCGATCAATATCAAAGATCAATATAAAACAAACCCCATACATTGAAAACATAGCAAACCTTGGTGGGGTGATAGTCATGTCGATTGAAAGAAAGAATAAACATTGTGTTACAAGTGATACACGAACATATTTTTGTTTCAAATCAATATTCAAGGTAAATGCCGAGACCATAAACTCTTAGAATTTTTGTCTGCAAGCTGGGATCTAGCCAATATCCTCAATGTATGTATAAGTTTATGTTCGTGTATGTCCATGCGAAACACATTCACATAGAGTATTTGTATCAAGAATGATTTCTGCGCACAGATCGTTTGGATGAGTATTTGAAAGAAACGTGCATATTCACTCAACACAAATCATAATTGTCAAAACACTTTGTTTAAGCGTAAATTTCGCAACAACCCGCTGAAAATCAACGTCCAGGCATCGTGGAGATGCTGTAGAGAGGAACAGCGCAAAATGAAGTTGACAGTGCTTTTAACAATTACTCCACTTTATACGAAACACTTTTAATATTTCTTACAGATGCTTTTAGCAGATGTAGTATGTTTTCAGTTGAAGTCACCTGTAAATAGCATCCCCATACGTACATACTGCTGATACTAACTGAAGAATGGGGACTTATAATTTGTTGTTGTCGAGGATTGACTTTTCACTTGGCAGTTCAAGGTTGAACCATTTAACACTGAATGCAAGAGGCACAAGGTTGATCAAAGTGATTGGTGTCACCTTTATCACCAAATTACTAGACCTTGCTTAAGACTTGAGTTAGTTTTATAAGAAACTAGATGTAATCCAAGTTGATCTGTTGGTTGGTTGCACCAGAGTTACATCACTGGTTCAACGTATACTTTGACCCCAGGTTACATTTGGTACAAAATGGCGCACATTTGTAAATACGCAGGCACGTCCAGAAAACTGTATTATTATCCTCATACTTAAATTTCATTAATCTTTGTCGTTGAGTTAATTCAATGCTATACGCTTTCTAATGTTTGTTCTTATAGCTTCTGATTGGTATCCCATAGGATTATATTAGTACATTAATATCCGCCAAGCCTCTGATGCCTTACTGCCCCACATAGAATATTAGAACTATTCACGATTGTAATATTAAGATACAGTGATGCCACAACATCATATCTGTTTACTGGTGTAGTGCCACAAACGCGTGTTTAATCGTGATAGCCATAACATCGATGACGTGCAAACAGGATCCTGTAGCGGGATCGTGAGCAGGTATGAAAGGTCATTTATGCACGCACGCTACCTTATACCACTGAGGTGGTGCCCTCTTCTTCGAAATAATGTGAATTCTAACTAAACATAACTCTCAATACAAAGTCATACGATGAGTGGAGAACATGATCATACAAACCACAATAAGAATCGATTGCGAGGGGCTTCAGGTTTATGTGGGAGAAAGGGCGAATTTGAGATGATTCTAAAGAAGCAGCTACACCATAGTTGTACATCCGGACACGTGTGACAGAAATAGAAGCAATTCCCCTGCACGATGATGTATGACGCGGAGGATTCAGATTCCAAATCAATCAGTGTGTGATAAAACACGCTTATATCACCATGACATGCGTGACATTGTTTTTACACCAATGTCTAGTGTTTTCAGATACAATGGTGTCGCGTTATGCCTTTGCTGGAATCTTCGTGACAAATTTGAAATACATGTATATACTTTGAATGATTGTGCCAATACATTTTCAGAATGTACAAACAAAAACACAAAGTGAGTGAGTGAGTGAGTTTAGTTTTAAGCCGCACTCAGCAATATTCAAGCTATATGACGGCGGTCTGTAAATAATCGAGTCTGGACCATACAATCCAGTGACCAACAGCATGAGCATCGATCTGCGCAATTGGGAACCGATGACATGTGTCAACCAAGTCAGCGAGCCTGACCACCCGGTCCCGTTAGTCGCCTCTTACGACAAGCACGGGTTACTGAAGATCAATATTCTAGCCCGGATCTTCACGGGTTAATACACAAAGTACTCCGATGAAACATAATAATGCAGATCAGGAATTATTACTAAGTGTTTATGTGTTAATAAATATGTATGTCGTAAGTAAAAGTACTGTTTACGTTACAGGAATATGTTCTGTGTTTCTTTTGACGTTTATAGTACATCCGAAGATGCATGAAGGTAACATATATATACTTAGTCGGATTGACAGCTACTGGTAGGTCAGCAGGCACGAGACATATTTTTAGGAACGTACGTACCAAAATGTCCTCTGGGTTGACTGTTGACATATCAAGATCCTGCACATCCGGGTACCTTGGGTAGTCCTCAGTCAGCTCTTCATAGGTGAATGTTGTCTCCTGGAAGAGAGGCGTCTCATGAGACATAGGACCATGATGTCTACCTCGAAAAACAGGATTCTCTTTTGAGATTGAACCATACTGCGAAACTCCGTAACCATACTCCTGGAGGACAAGAGACCAATAAGTTTACCTTCTATATTGAGGCATACGGCGAAGTTCTGTGACTAGTCTCCTGCGGGAGAGGCGGCACATGAGATACAGGATATAAGATACACATCAAGACTACAAAGAAACTGCACTGAAGTCTATGGTTGACGTAATGTTATCAACCTTTTGACATAAAGAACATTGGTTGCTCAATAACTATCTTACCCTGTAAAGCTTATTCAACAATATTAGCGGATATTAAAAGTTGCTGCCTTGAGGATTCCATTCATCTTTGTATGTGCATGTTAAATTTTTTTTCACACTGCCACTCGACCTTTCATGTTTTTTCTTCTCCTCTTTCGTTATATTCGCAATTGTTGTCAACGTTTATACAGTGTCACCTTATTGGTTTAATTGTCAACATTGGAACACAGTATGTACCAAAGCTAATGTTAAGTGCAGATGATATGGACATTATTTCTCTATATTCCATGGTATGAACAAAGGTACCTGTCACATAATGGTCACAACTATAGCCAATGAATGTTAAATTGCAGATTTTCCCGTGCTAATAGCCAAAAAGGGCCTTCACTCTGGTCATTGGTGTGTCCCGCTTAATTGGTGCGCCTTGATCGCTGTAGCTCTTATTAAAATACTTTTGGGAAATTATCATATGACGCCCGTTGGTACCGTCTGGGAAACAAGAAACATTATAAGGTAAAATTGTTATTAACATCTTCTCCGTGTGGAGAGAAATACTTCATCAATGGTAATCAGATGTCGTAAGTAACACACAGGTATTACTGTGAGACAAATACTTTATAATTGATAATCGGATGTAGTAAGTAACACACAGGTATCACTGTGAGACAAATACTTTATAATTGATAATCTGATGTAGTAAGTAACACACAGCTAGGTATCACTGTGAGACAAATACTTTATAATTGATAATCTGATGTAGTAAGTAACACACAGGTATCACTGTGAGACAAATACTATATAATTGATAATCTGATGTAGTAAGTAACACACAGGTATCACTGTGAGACAAATACTATATAATTGATAATCTGATGTAGTAAGTAACACACAGGTATCACTGTGCGACAAATACTTTATAATTGGTAATCTGATGTAGTAAGTAACACACAGGTATCACTGTGAGACAAATACTTTATAATAGATAATCTGATGTAGTAAGTAACACACAGGTATCACTGTGAGACAAATACTTTATAATTGGTAATCTGATGTAGTAAGTAACACACAGGTATCACTGTGAGACAAATACTTTATAATTGGTAATCTGATGTAAGTAACACACAGGTATCACTGTGAGACAAACACTTTATAATAGGTAATCTGATGTAGTAAGTAACACACAGGTATCACTGTGAGACATATACTTTATAATAGGTAATCTGATGTAGTAAGTAACACACAGATATCACTGTGAGACAAACACTTTATAATAGGTAATCTGATGTAGTAAGTAACACACAAGTATCACTGTGAGACAAATACTTTATAATAGGTAATTCTGATGTAGTAAGTAACACACAAGTATCACTGTGAGACAAATACTTTATAATTGGTAATCTGATGTAGTAAGTAACACACAGCTAGGTATCACTGTGAGACAAATACTTTATAATTGATAATCCGATGTAGTAAGTAACACACAGGTATCACTGTGAGACAAATACTATATAATTGATAATCTGATGTAGTAAGTAACACACAGGTATCACTGTGAGACAAATACTTTATAATTGATAATCCGATGTAGTAAGTAACACACAGGTATCACTGTGAGACAAATACTTTATAATTGATAATCTGATGTAGTAAGTAACACACAGGTATCACTGTGAGACAAATACTTTATAATTGGTAATCTGATGTAGTAAGTAACACACAGGTATCACTGTGAGACAAATACTTTATAATTGGTAATCTGATGTAGTAAGTAACACACAGATATCACAGTGAGACAAACACTTTATAATAGGTAATCTGATGTAGTAAGTAACACACAAGTATCACTGTGAGACAAATACTTTATAATAGGTAATCTGATGTAGTAAGTAACACACAAGTATCACTGTGAGACAAATACTTTATAATTGGTAATCTGATGTAGTAAGTAACACACAGGTATCACTGTGAGACAAACACTTTATAATAGGTAATCTGATGTAGTAAGTAACACACAGGTATCACTGTGAGACATATACTTTATAATAGGTAATCTGATGTAGTAAGTAACACACAGATATCACTGTGAGACAAACACTTTATAATAGGTAATCTGATGTAGTAAGTAACACACAGGTATCACTGTGAGACAAATACTTTATAATTGGTTATCTGATGTAGTAAGTAACACACAGCTAGGTATCACTGTGAGACAAATACTTTATAATTGATAATCTGATGTAGTAAGTAACACACAGGTATCACTGTGAGACAAATACTATATAATTGATAATCTGATGTAGTAAGTAACACACAGGTATCACTGTGAGACAAATACTTTATAATTGGTTATCTGATGTAGTAAGTAACACACAGCTAGGTATCACTGTGAGACAAATACTTTATAATAGGTAATCTGATGTAGTAAGTAACACACAGGTATAACTGTGAGACAAATACTTTATAATTGATAATCCGATGTAGTGAGTAACGCAAAGGTATCACTGTGAGACAAATACTATATAATTGATAATCTTATGTAGTAAGTAACTCACAGCTAGGTATCACTGTGAGACAAATACTTTATAATAGGTAATGTGATGTAGTAAGTAACACACAGGTATCACTGTGAGACAAATACTTTATAATAGGTAATCTGATGTAGTAAGTAACACACAGGTATCACTGTGAGACAAGTACTTTATAATAGGTAATCTGATGAAGTGCGACAAATACTTCGGTAGGCTGAACAGAGAACATGCTAGCTGATGATAGTCACTGTCATGTATGTTTAAGGTAGTGGTACTAGAACATGTCTAACATCGTGATAATACCGTCAGACTTGCCCGCTCAATATGTTCCCCCGCAGCCGCTTACATTAACAGAGTGCTTGTGTTCATTCAGAGAGACTGGCCTGAAACATCGATGGTAAACGGACAGGCGTGAGCCACTAATTTGACGAATGAAGTTCTCATAGAATCACTTAGCTCCATATGCTGACATGGCAAAGCAGATGGATTGTGCGGGGATTGTTTCGATGATGCCACGAGTGCACATCAACTCAGTCCACTACGAAGAGCAGCAATAGTTAACCTCTTGAAGAATGAAGAGTTGTCAAGAGTCAGCATGTGACATATTGTCTGAAGTATCTGAGGTCGCAGAAGTGTATGTATTCAAAGCTGGCAGTGATAAATCATGAAACGTTTACTTGTCAAACCTGAATCATAAAACTGAATCATACTGGATCATACTGGATCATACAGGCACCGATTAAACTTGTCTTTCACTAACACTTGTCGCAATCAACGCAGATGTGTATCATCGATATTTTTTGACGTATCACAACAGCATGTGAAAACCGAATTTTAAAAGAACATTTCGTTATTCAATTTGCAAAATGATACTCTGCATTCGTATTTTTATTTTTACCCGGAACATTCTATATCACTTTGTCGATCGTAAGGGGTGTCTATCTTATCATGCCCAAGGACCATTATGAATGATAATAAGGTTGTGAAATGCGCTACGGAACAATTCGACCATGACATGTGACAGAATGCTTGGTAATACAAGACTGCCATGTGGTCTGAGATACAAAGGAAGTGATTACCGGGTTTCTGTAGCAATACCAACACTGAATACACTGATCAATACACAGAAGATCATCAACACCTTTGTTTCGTCATTACATCATTCAAAATTCACAACGCATTTAGCACGATATTAAATGACATCAATATAATTTAAAGCTTTACAACTAGACATTAAAATTACAATAAACGGGTTAATAGCATTCTTTGTTCAAAACAACATACCCATCACCCGTGGGAACCATATTTCGTTTAATTGACTCACATCATGGTGCGCTCGTGGAGTGTATCACCATTGCTTTGAATTACCTTAATGCATGTGTAAATATTTATTATAAATTATACCATCATTGAACTATTACAATAATTCCGTAATAAAGCTGGTGTGCATAGCCAGATACACAATCACGTTGACATGAACTTATTTCTGAAGATTATTTGTACAGTCACATGTACAGTAAATTCTATATCTGCTCCTGCCACATGCATTAATGTTGTGACGTTCATCATGTCTTCTTAAAGAATACATTTGTTTTTCATTCCTGCAGTAGTCCAATAATACTGCAAAAACAATTAGGACCTCGCAAAGAGGAAGAAAATGAAATAACTTGAATTTCTTTGAAGTCTGTAAAAAGATAAAACTATTTTCTCAAATGTTAGATCCTAAAGGCATGACACACTTTTATAGTTTCAATTTTGAAAGTTAGCAAAGCACACTGAATTAAAGCAGTAAGTAAAATCCGGTTTGCTCGTATAATTGGTAGTCATTAGACAAATTAGTCATCTTCCGGCATTCCGGGGAAATATAGCATTTGGCTGTTGGGTACAGGGACACGAAAATGTGTGTTGAGATGCAGTGTCCCTGTTATTATCAGTAACAGATCACAGGGTCCAACCACCAATTTCAGGGGTTATTAGTGAGTAATATGAAAGTACGTCATCACCCTTTAATTTCAATATAACAGTCACATTCATCAACTGGTACTTATGCTTCCGTTCTAGATTGGAAAAAATACTTGTTCAACATGTTGATGTCACTTTTAACTCTACCAACATCAGCTGAAAAATTCGGAACAACGGTTGTCTCATATATTGGTACATATAGATCACGTACATGTTGTCTTGCAAAACAGACCCGTGAAGATCTGGGTTAGAATTAATCTTTAGTAACCCATGCTTGTCGTAAGAGCTGACTAATGGGATCGGGTGGTCAGGCTCGCTGACTTGGTTGACACATGTCATCGGTTCCCAATTGCGTAGATCGATGCTCATGCTGTTGGTCACTGGATTGTCTGGTTCAGAATTGATTATTTACAGATCGCCGCCATATAGCTGGAAAATTTGCTGAGTGCGGCGTTAAACAACAAACCAACTAATCTTGCAAAACAAGAGTCACGTTTTAGTACCCACAGTGCTGATAGTAACTTCGGTTTCCAACAGCCTGATTTAAGACATATGTGCTTTATTTGTGTATCTAGATGTAGCCTACGCACTGTTCTTCAACTAGACACTTTGAGAGCAACGTCGATCTTGATTGTTTTAATCAAACATAAGAGTGGCAGCAGTTTTCGGAAGACTAACTTACGGTTTCACACCAAAGCTGTGACCATACCTAAACAATATAACCATTGGCACATACACGCCTCTCGTACGTCGTTACACATCCCGTCACGGTTATAGCACATACACGCCTCTCATACGTCGTTACACATCCCGTCACGGCTATAACACATACACGCCTCTCGTACGTCGTTACACATCCCGTCACGGTTATAGCACATACACGCCTCTCATACGTCGTTACACATCCCGTCACGGCTATAACACATACACGCCTCTCATACGTCGTTACACATCCCGTCACGGCTATAACACATACACGCCTCTCGTACGTCGTTACACATCCCGTCACGGTTATAGCACATACACGCCTCTCATACGTCGTTACACATCCCGTCACGGCTATAACACATACACGCCTCTCGTACGTCGTTACACATCCCGTCACGGTTATAGCACATACACGCCTCTCATACGTCGTTACACATCCCGTCACGGCTATAACACATACACGCCTCTCGTACGTCGTTACACATCCCGTCACGGCTATAGCACATACACGCCTCTCATACGTCGTTACACATCCCGTCACCGCTATAGCACATACACGCCTCTCATACGTCGTTACACATGCAGTCACGGCTATAGCACATACACGCATCTTATACGTTGTTACACATCCCGTCACGGCTATAGCACATACACGCCTCTCATACGTCGTTACACATCCCGTCATGGCTATAGCACATACACGCCTCTCATACGTCGTTACACATCCCGTCACGGCTATAGCACATACACGCCTCTCATACGTCGTTACACATCCCGTCACGGCTATAGCACATACACGCCTCTCATACGTCGTTACACATCCCGTCATGGCTATAGCACATACACGCCTCTCATACGTCGTTACACCTCCCGTCACGGCTATAGCACATACACGCCTCTCATACGTCGTTACACACCCCGTCACGGCTATAGCCCATACACGCCTCCCATAAATCGTTTCAAACCCCGTCAAGGCTATGACATATACACGCCTCTCGAACGTTGATGCATATCCAGTCACGGCTATAGCACATACACGCCTCTCGTACGTCGTTACACATCCCGCCACGGCTATGACACACACACGTCTCTCATACGTCGTTACACATCCCGTCACGGCTATAGCACATACACGCCTCTCATACGTCGTTACACATCCCGTCACGGCTATGACACATACACGCCTCTCATACGTCGTTACACATCCTGTCCCGGACAGACAGACAGACAGACAGATAGTTTATTAAAGTCTCACCTCACAAGCGCATAGTAACAATGCACAATACAAGTACAATGAAACAGTGAGCCACCCTTTCTGGGTTACGAGAGACTGTTATCTAAGAACCTATACACACACTATGAAAACTATATACACATAGAAGTTATTATTACTATAATAACGAAGAACAATGAACAATATACGTATACATACACAATATAAAACCATTACCTATTACCATATAAAATTTGTTTCCGTTTCTGAAGTAAAAGCTTGCAGGTTTTGGCAGAATAAAAAACAATATTCGGATTGGCTAAGATGAAACTAACTTTCTGTATATCTGTAAAATCATTACAATTATCACAGCTATTTGAACATTTACTTAGGAAGGTAAAACGTATATCATTATAAAGGGGACAGTGTAGTAAAACATGGATTTCATCCTCAACTTCATCCTTACAATAAACATACGTTCTCTCCTCCACCGGTGTATTAGTGTACCGTCCAGTCTCTATGTGTATAGGGGCTACTCCGCACCTGACTTTAGCTAGGGCACTTCTATTGCTTCTGGAAATGGAATTAAAAATATAGGGTTCAACACAGATATCCCTCTTAACATGACTGTACAGCTGCAGCTTATTCCCTCCCACACTTCTCTTACTGTGAGTCCTTTGCACATCAGTTTGCCAACTGGCTCTAAAACTCTCCTGGACTTTGGCACATAGTTCAGATGAGATAAAACAGGTGTGAAAATCGTTGTTCAGAGGGATAAAATGATCAAGTTCACACTTCTCAACTTATCATGGACTCGTTTACTCCAGTTCCGCTTGCGACGTTCTGCTTGAGTGTTGCTCCAGATAAAAACCTTAGATAAGACCCGATCATGGTGTATGGAACTTAAACGTTTATAGAACTTTACAGCGCTTCTCCATTGTCTCACACACGGTGGAATCCATCCCATATCACCAACCAAGGCTGCATTTGGCACGTATTTGTTGAGTCCCATATGGAACCGCATGGCTCTATTATGTAAAGCATTAACAGCTGGCACGGTGTATTGGCCCCAGATTGCCGCTCTATATTCAACTACAGACCAGACCATAGATTCGCAGAGCTAAGTGTACGTCTGGTATCTCATTCCTCCCATCACTTTGTACTTAGATATGAGGAGTCCAAGCGTCCGACTTGCTGAAGTTGCTGCCACCTTGCCCATTCGCCTGTAGTCTAAAAATTCAGTAAGAAACAGTCCAAGATAGGTGTAGCTGTCTGATACCTCCAGTTCGATGTCCCCACATAGAAACGAGGATTCTGTCCTAGGAGTTGCCGGATTCCGGAAGTGACTAACCTTAGATTTGGCTTGATTCACAGTCATCTTGTTCTCTTGACACCACGAGTTTAAACAGTCCAGCATCAAGTTCAGGTTGTTTTCATTCTCAGCCAGACAATATTATATGTTAGAAACCTTCGTCACACCGTCGTCCGTCAATGAATATCATTTTGTTCTCACCAGTGAAAGATTGGATTTTTCATGGAGCTTAATATTCATATTCAACTGCAGATATTGTCCGAACATGATTTAATGCTAAGTGACTTTGAAGAAAATATATAGGCTTAGATTAAACAATTTTTGCGAAATATATTTGCAGATATAACACCCTGTCAGATTGTTCTGTGGAGATTTCGGAGCTCCATTAATGGCAGTATGCATAATTACATAAATAGACAATACATCAATCGATTCGTCCATTCACAGCTTGCCATTAACGTTTGTTCATGTAGCTTTTTCCTTCTGAAGAGCACAGTTGTCCCTTCCTGTCTCAATCGACAAGCAAAGAGAAGAAAGCAGCTTCTCTGATTTTAACACGGTAAGGCATGTTTAATCATGTTTAATATGGTTGACCGAAATCAAAATTGAAAAATGGAAATAGCGTAAAATATAAAAGAGCAACTAAATCGAAACCAAAACGGAAAGAACGCCACTCGGGTTAAAACGGGTTCCCAGTGTTTGTTGCGCTGCAAAATGTTACATGATCACGCCCCATTCGGGAGAACTCGTGTTATTCCGCGACAAGCCAAATAGCGAATAAGCCGCAAAACTATTTCAGACAAGAACGAAAACGCATATTCTGCAGTAATTCCTACAGCATTAAATATTTCAGAAACACTTTCACATTAGATTTTGTAGAATTAAACCTTCTTGAAATAATACTACTGCTAATCAAATGAACAAAACAGCAAGAATTTGTTGGAAATATATTCAAACGTAATTATTCTCAGCTACATGTACATTTCTAAATATGCTTTTAAAGTTTAATATAAGCCGGTTTATTATAAATTATCCTCTTCAGATTTCCCCTTGCTTGTAAGAATTGAAAATGTGATTTTTCACCCTGTATAGGCGATTACAATTATATATTCTTTTTCAGGTATACGAAGTCCATATACAGTTTGTCAAAACAAGATCACTAATAATTGTCAAGTTTGGATGCCTAAAACTTTTAGATTCAGTGCATGTATGTCCCCTGAACCAATTCTGGAAGCATATTACAGCTATATTAGAGTAAAAAGAGCAACAGTTACCTTTAATAGTTAAAAAATAGAATTAGAATTTCGAGGGTTCGGAATAATAGGATTGCGTTCAATCGCAATTTCACACACACAGTTTCATTATTCAAAACTCCTTCGTACACATTCATATATTTAAGTTATAATTACTTCTCAATTTATAAGTGTTGATTGCAGGAAAACTGCATGTCTCGATAAAAGTATGTGTGATCTGCAATCCGCTATCAATATGGTAAATGTATCGAACTGATAGATGAATAGACTATTCAAATACTCAAAAGGAAAACATAGGTGTCGTCATATAAACAAACGCACGTGTATTATCTGTGTCATTTGTAATGTCAAGATGACACATTAGCATACATCAAGCACCACCCACTTTATTAATGTATTTAAAACAAAATCAAATATAAAATTGATATTTGACTGCTCACAGTGTTCAGATATTTATTGGTCTTATTGTATGAAGCTCTACAGGCGCCACATCAGTGAGGCACCCGTCACATGGTAAACGTTTGGCAGTCTCCTCATACTGACACTTCAATTACGAGCATGAGAATCCTCTAATACGAATAATAACCGTGTGGTTAATGTTCACGTTGGTGCCAATGTTGCAACGGGACATCCCTGAGTTATACATGCCAATAACATGCTGTTGTGTATTTCTGAACGCCTACGTTTTGCCATGTCAAAAACCGTTAAATGTTGTTGAGAAAACTGTAGACCAACATACTGGAATGTATAACGCGATGTGCTTTTGAGATACTGCGTGAAACATATGCTTGTGCATTCCATAATACAACGTATGACCACCTGTTTGAAAATTCCCTTGGTTCAGGGGCTTAATTGATGCTCCTATCTATAACTATTAAACGATCACATGTCACAACAGATTTGAGAACTCGGGATTATTTTTATCGTAGCACCTCAATCCTTACACTCATTCAGATTGGCTTGTCGTATTTTTGCATATCACATTCATCGACAGGAGGCCTGAATCTTCTTGCAGTTTGCGGAAAGGGCCAGTGGGGACGATTGGGTCGGACCGGTGTCCAGCATACCCCTTGGTTTTATCCGTTTCATTGTAGTTGCAACGAATACCCCAGTAACAACACAGATGATACCTTCAACTGTGTATTAAGGATATCAATCCATGAAAGCCATTCTTTGTTGTGGTAAGAGGCGATTAAAGGGATCAGTTGGTCATGCTCGCTGACTTGGTTGACACATGTCATCGTTTCCCAGTTGCGTAGATCGATGCTCATGGTGTTGATCACTGGACTGTCTTGTCCAGACTCGATTATTTACAGGCCGCCGCCATATAGCTGGAATATTGCCGAGGGGCGTAAAACAACAATCCAAACAAAACCATTCGTTGTGTGGAATAAGACCAAGTGCAGATCCAAACATGATATTATTTAATAAAACCATTCTAGCTGCAGTGTTCACTACTATAATTCAGTGTCGATCATTGTTCATCTCACACAATTAACAATGTTTGCAATATTGCTATTTTTAACAGAAATATCCTAATCTCCAGATGTTCCTCTTGACTGATGTTTGCATAACAAATAGATTTGCGTGTGTGAGTGAGTGAGTTTGGGTATAACGCCGCTTTTAGCAATATTTCCAGGAATATCACGGCTGGGGACACCAGAAATGGGCTTCATAGGTTGCACCCATGTGGGGAATCGAACCCAGCGTCTGATTTCAGTACATTTCATTTCCAAAACACTTTCTACCATGATCCTTTGTATCTATTTCTTTAGACCTTAATGTATGTAGGAACATTGATATTTGAAACAAAATCGCAGAAACGTTTTTTTTTAACTTTACTGGCCTTAAGAACACTGAAACATACGTCGAGATTGAACGAAAGTTGATATTGATATATGTAACAATGAGTTGGATATCCTACCTACATCACATTTCTAATTGAAGTGATTGGTTGACAGAGATGTGGCGGTTTACAGACAACATCATGACACCGATGAGGACACTGAGGCAGAAACAATTCACCAGTCCATTACTCTCACCGGGTATAAAAACACATCAATATATGATACGAGTCATTCCTTATCGATACGTATTTCTTAACGACATGTTCTAATCATAAACGCATTTGAATGGTTCTATTTAATCTGGTTAAATGTATTAGATGACTGCAAAGTAAGATAGCTAGCCAGTCTGAGCACATCTCTTAAAGTTTCTCTTTGCTCGTAAAATTGAATGCTACTGCAAAGGGTGTATGGTCAGACCTAATTATTCATTTGTCGCAGGTTCGGCTCTCTTATTGTCCGAGACAAATATTAGGAGACGGGGTGGTTTAAAAAGCTGTTTATTTGCCTGTAATTAGGAACATCAACAATATGAAAAGTTGATATCTGTCTGCCGTCGACTGAGGCTGACAGGTGACAATAGAAAGTGAGTTCAAATTGTCCTTACAGACAATAGATAAAATAATGGTTTAAGTAAAATAGGCAACACATTTATAACCACACGTGCTGTGCATGGTAGTAGTACGTTATCATGAAATGAACAGTCACAGATATGGCGCGAGATCTGTGATCCGTGAAATACAGTAATCTTAGTGATCTTCCCTGATATGAAATATACATTAATTATATACAATGTATAACTTTCACACACTCTCTTACGTGCCATAATAGTGCAATGTTTCAGTTAGTAATAGCGATGAGCGGAATATTTACATTATACGCGACCAATACGTAGATTTACTAACGTTATGATTATTTGCCTGATTGGTAATTAAGTAACACAGTAGGTATAATTATTATACTAGCAACTAAAGGTAGATGTAAAATGAACATATAAGGGGATGCTTACCTGTAATTAGACATAACAACAATATGATAAGTTGATATCTGTCTGCCGGCGTCTGACGCTGACAGGTGACAATAGAAAGTGATTTCAAATTGTCCTGACGTCACATGCAAAAGCTCGTGAATGACCTGTGCGTCAGATACAGCTAGCACGTACAACTCCTTATAATTTGATAGCTGAGAGGCAGCCGTAGGACAGAAGAAAGAAGAAATACAGCTGCCGGCGACACATTAAATTTACTACAAGAACTTGACATCCGAGAAATGATCCGAAACATACTGTCTAATTAAAACAAAAAACCTTTGACCGAAGTTTCAGGCATTACACCTTGTTCCTCTATCTGTCTGTCTGTCTGTCTGAATGTCTGCATGTCGTCTCTTTCTCTGACAGTTTTCACTCCAGAATTGTTATCCCAACGGTGATACGCCATAGACAGCAGGGTTGTTACCTCGGAGATGATACGTCATAGACTGCAGGGTTTTATCCCAAAGGTGATATGTCATAGAGAAGAGGGTTGCTATCCCAAAGGTGATATGTCATGGACAGCAGGGTTTTATCCCAAAGGTAATATGTTATGGAGAGGAGGATTGTTATCCCAAAGGTGATATGTCATAGAGAAGAGGGTTGCTATCCCAAAGGTCATATGTCATGGACAGCAGGGTTTTATCCAAAAGGTAATATGTCATGGAGAGGAGGATTGTTATCTTTAAGGTGATACGTCATGGAGAGGAGGGTTGTTATCTTAAAGGTGATACATCATGGAGTGCAGCGTTGTCATCTTAAAGGTGATATGTCATGGAGAGGAGGATTGTTATCTTAAAGGTGATATGTTATGGAGAGGAGGATTGTTATCTTGAAGGTGATACGTCATGGAGAGGAGGGTTGTTATCTTAAAGGTGATACATCATGGAGTGCAGCGTTGTCATCTTAAAGGTGCTATGTCATGGAGAGGAGGATTGTTATCTTAAAGGTGATATGTTATGGAGAGGAGGATTGTTATCTTGAAGGTGATACGTCATGGAGAGGAGGGTTGTTATCTTAAAGGTGATACATCATGGAGTGCAGCGTTGTCATCTTAAAGGTGATATGTCATGGAGAGGAGGATTGTTATCTTAAAGGTGATATGTTATGGAGAGGAGGATTGTTATCTTGAAGGTGATACGTCATGGAGAGGAGGGTTGTTATCTTAAAGGTGATACATCATGGAGTGCAGCGTTGTCATCTTAAAGGTGATATGTCATGGAGAGGAGGATTGTTATCTTAAAGGTGATATGTTATGGAGAGGAGGATTGTTATCTAAAGGTGATATGTCAAGGAGAGGAGGATTGTTATCTTAAAGGTGATATGTCATGGAGAGGAGAGTTGTTATCTTAAAGGTGATACATCATGGAGAGAAGGGTTGTTATCTTAAAAGTGATATGTCATGGAGAGGAGGGTTGTTATCTTAAAGGTGATATGTTATGGAGAGGAGGATTGTTATCTAAAGGTGATATGTCAAGGAGAGGAGGATTGTTATCTTAAAGGTGATATGTCATGGAGAGGAGAGTTGTTATCTTAAAGGTGATATGTCATGGAGAGAAGGGTTGTTATCTTAAAAGTGATATGTCATGGAGAGGAGGGTTGTTATCTTAAAGGTGATATGTTATGGAGAGGAGGGTTGTTATCTTAAAGGTGATACATCATGGAGTGCAGCGTTGTCATCTTAAAGGTGATATGTCATGGAGAGGAGGATTGTTACCTTAAAGGTGATATGTTATGGAGAGGAGGATTGTTATCTAAAGGTGATATGCCAAGGAGAGGAGGATTGTTATCTTAAAGGTGATATGTCATGGAGAGGAGGGTTGTTATCTTAAAGGTGATATGTCATGGAGAGGAGGGTTGTTATCTGAAAGGTGATATGTCATGGAGAGGAGTATTGCTATCTTAAAGGTGATACGTCAAGGAGTGCAGCGTTGTCATCTTAAAGGTGATACGTCATGGAGTGCAGCGTTGTCATCTTAAAGGTGATATGTCATGGAGAGGAGGATTGTTATCTTAAAGGTGATACGCCATGGAGAGGAGGATTGTTATCTTAAAGGTGATACGTCATGGACAGCAGGGTTTTATCCCAAAGGTGATATGTTATGGAGAGGAGGATTGTTATCTAAAGGTGATATGTCATGGAGAGGAGGGTTGTTATCTTGAAGGTGATATGTTATGGAGAGGAGGGTTATTATCTTAAAGGTGATATGTCACGGAGAGGAGGAATGTTATCTTAAAGGTGATATGTCATGGAGAGGAGGGTTGTTATCTTAAAGGTGATATGTCATGGAGAGGAGGATTGTTATCTTAAAGGTGATATGTCACGGAGAGGAGGGTTGTTATCTTAAAGGTGATATGTCATGGAGAGGAGGATTGTTATCTTAAAGGTGATACGTCATGGAGAGGAGGATTGTTATCTTAAAGGTGATATGTTATGGACAGCAGGGTTTTATCCCAAAGGTGATATGTTATGGAGAGGAGGATTGTTATCTTGAAGGTGATACGTCATGGAGAGGAGGGTTGTTATCTTAAAGGTGATATGTCATGGAGAGGAGGATTGTTATCTTAAAGGTGATACGTCATGGAGAGGAGGAATGTTATCTTAAAGGTGATATGTTATGGACAGCAGGGTTTTATCCCAAAGGTGATATGTTATGGAGAGGAGGATTGTTATCTTGAAGGTGATACGTCATGGAGAGGAGGGTTGTTATCTTAAAGATGATATGTCATGGAGTGCAGCGTTGTCATCTTAAAGGTGATATGTCATGGAGATGAGGATTGTTATCTTAAAGGTAATATACGTCATGGAGAGGAGGGTTGTTATCTTAAAGGTGATATGTCATGGAGAGAGGGATTGTTATCTTAAAGGTGATACGTCATGGAGAGGAGGGTTGTTATCTTAAAGGTGATACGTCATGGACAGCAGGATAGTTATCTTAAAGGTGATATGTCATGGAGAGGACGGTTGTTATCTTAAAGGTGATACGTCATGGAGAGGAGGGTTGTTATCTTAAAGGTGATACGTCATGGAGAGGAGGGTTGTTATCTTAAAGGTGATATGTCATGGAGAGCATGGTTGTTATCTCAATGGTGATACGTCATAGAGAGCAGATTGTTATCTTAAAGGCAATACGTCATAGAGAGCGAGGTGTTATCTTGAAGGTGATACATCACGGAGAGGAGGGTTGTTATCTTAAAGGTGATACGTCATGGAGAGCAGGGTTATTATCTTAAAGGTAATATTTCATGGAGAGGAGGATTGTTATCTTTAAGGTGATATGTCATGGAGAGGAGGGTGTTATCTTAAAGGTGATATGTCATGGAGAGGAGGATTGTTATTTTAAAGGTGATGCGTCATAGAGAGCAGAATTGTTATCTTAAAGGCGATACGTCATAGAGAGCAAGGTGTTATCTTAAAGGTGATACGTCATGGAGAGGAGGTTTGTTATCTTAAAGGTGATACGTCATGGAGAGCAGGGTAATTATCTTAAAGGTAATATTTCAAGGAGAGGAGGATTGTTATCTTAAAGGTGATATATCATGGAGAGGAGGGTTGTTATCTTTAAGGTGATATGTCATGGAGAGGAGGGTGTTATCTTAAAGGTGATATGTCATGGAGGGGAGGATTGTTATTTTAAAGGTGATACGTCATAGAGAGCAAGGTGTTATCTTAAAGGTGATATGTCATGGAGAGGAGGGTGTTATCTTAAAGGTGATACGTCATAGAGAGCAAGGTGTTATCTTACAGGTGATATGTCATGGAGAGGAGGGTGTTATCTTAAAGGTGATACGTCATGGACTTCAGAGATGTTATCCCAGAGCATTTGTCATGCACCACGAGCTTGTTATCCCAAAGGTGAGCAATAAATCGTAATACTGAGCCTATATAACATTCATTGAACAATTGTTCTGGTACCGACTTGAAGAGTGAGTGAGTATGGTTCTACGCCGCCTTTAGCAATATTCCAGCAATATCACGGCAGGGGGCACCGGAAATGGCCTTCACACATTGTACCCATGTGGGGAATCGAACACATGTATTCAGGGTGACGCTTTAACCATTAGGCTACCCTACCGCCTCCTTGAAGAGTATATATGATGCGTTTGAAACATACTGACTCCGAACAGACATACCAGTTTCGTAGTTCGTAGTACATATGAACATTTGTATCAAAACGTTTAATATTGTACGCTACATATTATTTATGGCGTACCATAAGTATAAAGTATTGCTGCCTATGCAAACAAGTAGTTGACCTCTCCCAAATTAGATCCCTCAAAAAGTATTCCTTAACCTGTGGAAGATTCATGTACCCCTGAACACCAGTGTGAGATCAGTAGTTATCAATATGCCATCCTCGGTGTAAATATTCATTCACATTTATGGATTCGACTCACATCATGCATATATTTCATGTAAATACTACACCGGCCCCCGTAATATTCCTTTAAGTGCGACAGGCATAATGCGTCTTAAATACACAAAGGAGACACAAAAATTGTCATGTCCTCCATTATTTGAATAGAATACATACAACCATAAAAGCCGAAGCAATCAATAAGAATCAACTGCCACAATTCTGTCAGATAAGAACGGCGAGTAAAGATCAAGAAAGTGCCCTGCAAATTGAAGGTCAATAATCCAAAACGGCGATTATGAGAGGGGAATTGGAAACAACATATACATGTAGACAAGGGCGCGAAGATGAATCGCACTGACTGCGTGTGACTCCACCAATCAAGACGACAAGACTCAATTGAGTTCGCCATTGAGCCCGCCTACGACTCGCGAACCCACATCTGATGGGTATATAAGGAAGGGGAGAGTTTCCCTCGGCCACAAACTCCCCGAGTCCAGACTTGCTACATAGCACCTGCAAAGTTAGGCTTACTTCAGTTCTCCACACTCCTCCATCATGATGCGTGTTACCCTTCTCGTCTGCACTGTTCTTTTCGCCATCATCTCAACATCCAACGCCAACTGGTACGGCAAGAGGGGTAAGTCAAACTTCAATCTTTGGGAACTTCACACTTTCGTGGCTTTACATTTACAAAAGTTATACTCTGAATGAAGTTAAGATAGCATTTAGCTGTTTTATCTCAACTTTGTTTTAGTTGACTATCTCACACGAAGGTGTTTTAGTTAATGTGTTCTATAGTATTAACACATCACGACGGTTTGTTCAACGTGAAAGTTCAATACACGTTACCAGGCAGAAATGTGGGTGTTGCCTGGAAATGGACAAGGCGTAATGCTTCCAGTTTTTAGTTTAGTTATACATTTGTAGGAAGATTTATCGGTCGTTACAAAAGGTTAGATGTACCATTTTGTAATGCTATATCCTGTAGGGACTACATGTTGTTGCCTACTAAATACACAGCTATAGTATTGCTATAGCCTATGTCATAAAGTCAGTGTGCAAGGTGCCATACACGTCTCGGTAGTGGGCAGGAGTTTTCTTATAACATGTGTACTGCAACTTGAATAATTTATTTACTTATGAAGTTTGAAATATGGCCATTTTAACATTACAACATACAAATAGTTTATACACAAGGTAAAATAAACTTACTCTAACATTCCAATTTGTCAACCAATGGCCACCGCGTGTACTTTGTCAATTTCGGGATGTTTGCACATAGGATCATAGAAGTTGGATCTTGAAGTTACAGTTTTATGAACTGTCAATGGAGCATGTCCTGAGGCTTTATGAAAATAGCTGTTAGAATTACCATCTACCATCTTTAGTTTTGACTGTTGTGAGGCCAGAAGGAAGTAAAACGTTTCGAATATGAAATTTGATTTGATTTGATTTGATGTTCATCATTACCTTTCTACCAAGGGAAATTCACTTTACACATATTGCTAGCACTCAAATATGAAAACGAGAATGTATGAGTTAAGTTTAATGTCATGTATTCTGTTTTTCATATTTTAGTACTAATCAACAGTGCAATATGGATTCCCACTGGGATAATAAAGTCCTATGTAATCTATCTTATGTTACTTTAGTTACTGAGAATTGGCATTGATTATAATTCAATTCGTATACATGTAACATGCTTTCTTTTGTAACGTTACTTAAGTAGATCTTACACGTGCCTCTACACCTTGTTTCACCTGACGCAGCATTGTTACACATTGTAAGACGAGGTCATATATAAACATTTACATCTCTACTCCATATAAAAACAACATTGCATAGAGTACTGCGTGTATTAAATTGTCATCCGATCTTCAAATCTGACTGTCATGAAATTACGTAACCCTGACAATTATAGTATTCCTCTTCTGCAGGCATCATATGTTATGTACACTTCTACATTCAGCAACTGCATCAGATTGCACCACCTCTCGATATACTACACTGTATTGTGCATTTCTTGCACATCTCCCCAGATAGTCATGATACTTGGCCAGTGAACAGTCGACAGCAAGTTAGCGCCCAGTGGGTCCATGTTTTCTTTAACTGTACGACTCGGTGAGAAACGAAATCAAATTGTATTATGATAGTTTCCTTTATCACATTCAAAACGAGAAAGTGTAATTTCTAAATTGTTAATATTGAAACCTTAGGCACCATGTCAAGAAAAAAAGGGTTGAGATTCCTAAGGCAACCTCCACAAGCTGTAGGTACAATCTGTTTCTATTCTTTCTCTCCATAACCGAGATGTTTCATGTACACAAATATGCCACATATACGTCAGCCGTCAAGTGTTAGAAATAACAACGAAATTACACTATCTTTCCAAAAAAGCGAAGTTCGTCGATGAACTTTTTCAACACACACTGTTCATGGAAAAGTGAAACTAAACGGTAGTTTTTAACATGAGGTTTCAGAGCAGTTTGTACATTATGTCAATTATAATACATTCCACAAAGTATACTCTGCAACATCGATATCTACACAGTACCTAAATGACCACACCGAGTCCAAGGAAGCCACAGGACAGAACCCTCAGCTCAGAGTGGCGTATTGATTACATACAATATCCTGGTTCCAGCTCAACCAGGGAGTTATAAGAAGTGTCGAGAAACAATTATGATCTCTGTTTAAGGCTGATGAAGTTTAGATTCTATTTCTAAATCGCTTGGTTATCAATAACTAAGTTGCCTTGACATCTAACATAGTTGCCTTGACATCTAACATATCAATATGCAAATAACTATAGGACTTTCTTAGCAGGCGCCCTAACTGCACTAATTTCTAGCTTAACAAAACGCACTCATTTGAAATGCAAACACGCGGACTGTTTCTCATAAAAACAAATTAGTAAAGATCGATTTTCCATCTGTTTACTGTGAGTCGCGCGGTATTGTACGTCGAGTCCCTTATATCGAGTGACATGGCGGTCGGCCACTCAAGGTGAGAACTGTCACTATGATCCTCTGATAATGTACACCATGATCCAGTATCCTAAGATAATGTACACCATGATCCAGTATCCTCTGATAATGTACACCATGATCCAGTATTCTCTGATAATGTACACCATGATCCAGTATCCTAAGATAATGTACACCATGATCCAGTATCCTCTGATAATGTACACCATGATCCAGTATACTCTGATAATGTACACCATGATCCAGTATTCTCTGATAATGTACACCATGATCCAGTATCCTCTGATAATGTACACCATGATCCAGTATTCTCTGATAATGTACACCATGATCCAGTATCCTCTGATAATGTACACCATGATCCAGTATTCTCTGATAATGTACACCATGATCCAGTATTCTCTGATAATGTACACCATGATCCAGTATCCTAAGATAATGTACACCATGATCCAGTATCCTCTGATAATGTACACCATGATCCAGTATTCTCTGATAATGTACACCATGATCCAGTATCCTCTGATAATGTACACCATGATCCAGTATCGTCTGATAATGTACGCCATGATCCAGTATCGTCTGATAATGTACACCATAATCCAGTATCGTCTGATATTATCTTATCTCTCGCATAAATGTCGTTTTCTGGTTGGCTGAGCCAATTAATGTACCCCGCTTACATGCAAGTAACAGTTTCTATGTTACCCGCTGGAAATGCCAAACTGTGGAAATTCGTTTGGTACTTCGTGTTAGTAGTGTTTGTGTTGTTGCCTAACTCAAGTACTCCTTATTATGATCCATGAGGGTACATGAAACCATGTCCCACTCGTGACCTGTGAACAACTTATAATGTACACCATGATCCAGTATCCTCTGGTAGTGTACACCATGACCCAGTGTCCTCTGATAAAGTACACCATGATCCAGTATCCTCTGATAAAGTACACCATGATCCAGTATTCTCTCATAATGTACACCATGATCCAGTATCCTCTCATAATGTACACCATGATCCAGTATCCGTAATACTGCAAGAACCAAACTTCAATCGTTTCAAAAGACTCAAATGATACTACTGACGAAACAAGATTCTCTCAGCAGGAGACAAGGTTTAGAAACCCAGATTTAGCGTAAATATAATGTGACTATAAAATCTCTATTCTATTCTGTTCATTCTAAACACGTAATTGTATTTCAAACTATTCTGTCGTTAAATGAGGTAGCTTCAAAGGATTGATTACCGATGTTGGTCAAACCCGCGCGCAGGGGCATGATACTGATGAATCAGTAACAACAACGTATCACTGCGAATCTAAGACTCGCACAAGATCAAAGTTTGTTTCTGAAACCCTGGCTTATTACTGCGAAGTGATATCGTTTCTCCGACGACAGACGTATACTACCAACACACAGGATCTGAACACATGGCAGGGGAGATGCAATGAAGATGTAAAGTCTGTGAAATGCATTTCCGCAATGTAGATCAATAGATCAATATCCAGTGTGTCAGCCATGCTTGCGATACATACACGACTTCTTGATTGTATACTATTAATTAACTTGTTTTCCTTTACACATGGCATTGACCGCCATTAAGCATACTGAGCTAATCCGGGACGAATTGGCGGGCGAAGGATTTCTGGCGCACTGCTCACCCGAGAACATTCCACAAACCCTCTGTTAGGAACATATTGGGTCCGTCCGATGTTTAATGCGATAATCGGTGAAGATATAGTCTGGCATTAGCCATTTACCAGTTAAACAATTGCCGATAACTCTAACGAATGGAACAACGACTGGACGCAGGATTTCGTCAACATGTCTATGGTCAGTCCAGTGTTTTGAATGTATACAAATCAGAATGTATACTTGTGTCACTTATGATACCGCCCCAAACCATGAACCCTCACACCGTGGCCAGGAATTATTTTCTGTCGTCAATGAATCGGGGATGATAGCATGGTGTAGAGACACTGACACAAAACGTGTCCCTGGTATTACTGACTGACTGAGTTTAGTTTTACGCCGCTTTTAGCAATATTCCAGCAATATCACGGCGGGGGACACCAGAAATGGGCTTATCCCTGGTATTATTCTACTTCCTATTACTATACGTCGTTCCATATTTATAAAGGAGAGATTTAAATAAATTGCGCGGTGCCATTAATGTAATGAGACGATCATGACAGTGGTCTAATTTTGGGCATACCACTCCAAGATCTCAATGCAGCCCCGCTCGCCTAAAACGAACGACAATTTTAGATTTGCCAAAATGTTCGGACATCTTAGAACACTGAAGTCTACACCCCTACCAGCCTCTATTGTACCCACAGTTTCGTCATTTTGTCAGTTCATAAGAATATTCTCTGTTGATTCCGGAATCGTCAACAGACGCTGTTTTCTGATGCAAAGTCTCAGTATTGTAGCCTCAAAAGTTCTAATGATTAAAAAGTGGTATTCGTATTCTTATGAAGAAGGTCCGCGTGTGTAGGGCGTATAAACTGTAGTAAAGCAATGAAATATGGGCACTTTCATTCCTTCCCGAACTCGCAACTTATGCTTAATAAATAGTGCAGGTTCAGTTTGTTTTTCGTGAAATATTGTCCCCTGAAGATCCGAATTTCTTAAGTCCGGAAATAATCCAGTATTTCCTGATATGAAATCAGAATAGATGAATGTTTAAAACTGAATTGTGCCCAGCCTCCCATTCATCCCTGCAGCGTGCCGACTCTCCAACATTAATCACAACTTGGATCATATTGGACGAGGGCAATGTTTCATTTCCGGCTCCTTCAGTAAGCTGCTCTCAGCTATTCACGTACAATATGTACACGTACCAGTCAACCGTGTTGTGGACGAACCACAAACTGGTAAATTTACCTTTGTGTAAATATCAGTCTTTTAGTTCATTGATTTCAACACGATGTCGTCCATTAATAACCGAAGGGTTAAAAATAACCGTATTCCCAAAACAATGTGCACACTTGTGCAAATATTACTTCACGTGGACAGGTGCATTGTTCATGTCATTTAAATATCATTGTTGACGTAATTATATTCTTATTGTGATGTAAGATCAAAATGACGTCACACGACGACGAAAGGACTGGAGACATCATTCGACATATGTGGGTTTATAGGTCGGCAGTCGTGATCACTGCATTTGTCAAAGGGTAGCTGAAATGTACGAAGTAATACTAAGTAAACATTTTTTATTTTACTTGCATGTGTGTCATATTGATTTCTCTCGGGAAATAATGTTCACATGTTCCGTTATCTTACAAAAGCCTAATGTTGGTACTTTTGCAGCAACAATTATAATTTTCAGCGAAAAGTCTCTTATATTTCTCAATTATTCATTCTCTCGCTGATTCAATTATTTTCGCGTTATTTAAAATTGGAGTTCTGACTATTTTGTCGTTGCCTCGATTATTTTCTGGTTACTTCGAATAATTTCTCACTACTTCTAGCAGTGAAAACGCAACATGTCGAGAATTTACTCGTTCCGACGATTATATTCTGGTTACTTCAATATTTATTTTCTAAAAATATCTTGTTCGTTCTCATTACCTCAAATTGAAATTTCGAGTTTTTGTGTTGTAAGGTACCACAAATATCGAGAAACAACAGTAACACCGATAAGAAAAGCGAAATTTCAAGTTGGAAGAAACTTGAAGTAACAAAAACAAATCTTAAATTTTTGTAGAATATAACTGAAATAACGAGAACTTAATCAAAGACGAGAGAAAGTAAACGATGCAATGATATATTTCGATCAAAAATAATTCGATAAAAGTGGCAACATTAGGTAGTAATATGTATTAGATAAACGCTTGTAAAATATTGTTTGTATATGCAATTGCTGAACGACTCCATGAAATAAGAAATCCAGTGATATGAAATGTTAGGTTTCATAGACATTTAGAGGTTGACAGGAGCAAATACATCACTACGTATCATGTAAAACACAGCTGCCACATTAATACGATATATACCACTATAGTCTTGTTGGGACTAAAGTCCGACAGTGTTCTCAGAGCTCCCGGCGGAACACAGACAACTCCCAGAAGGTCATACCGAGATTGTCTTACACCCGGGGGACCACATAACTCGCCTACACCCTGCTTGATGTGGTGGTTAAGGTGTGGAAGATTGCCATCCTCACGCCTGAAGAGCCATCTTATTCGTCGTTATTGCCTTGACCGTTTATAAAGCGTCGAACGATATCAATATTTAAGGCTAAACGCCACGAGGTGACCAAATGCACGCGAGCTGGCTCATGAATTACTTAATATCGTCAGGGGGATTGGTATTCACTACGGCATTTCAATAGGATGTTCAGCACACGGTCCCCAATCTGTTCTGATGTGCATGATGTTCACATGCACCCAACCCACCTACTCGTATCTTCATTGTGTATTAAAGTTTAAGTAAGGTTGGTAACTATAAACTGTCGACTTGACATCTTGAGAAACAGACTTAAACACCGTATTATGAACCTCCCGCGATGGAACCTAACTGTGGAGGACAATTCAACTTCGTGCAGTATCGTGAAAACAAATCACTGGACGAATCCGTTAATGTATGTTATATATACACATTCCTCGTTAACAGCTCATAGCTCTATGTCCATACGACCATGCGGCATACAACGGCGACTAAACTGATTGTTGTGTAGGCGATCAATGGTTAGTTTTACTGGACGGTTGAGCGTGCTGGAGGTGTTCCTCCTCGACTTTCCGTGCTGTTTCCCTCACACACCCCACACTGGTCAATAAACCATTGTTATCTTTACAGCAATCAACTTCGACACAACGCTTCCAAGCATGATTGAAATAATAAGGGATTAAAAATGATGCGATGGATGTTCCGTGCGCTCGTTTCTGTAATAATAGATAGCGGATGTCTGTCACAATGATGTAATTAGCAACGGTAGAGTGGTGCTTTAACTGAGGGCCTGTTGTTTCTTCTGATGGACAGGAAGGATCATCCTGGCATATAAACGAATATTGATGTGAAAAAATTAAAATCTGCTTGAACGGGTAGCCAATCACGAGCCAAATACTGCTGTATTTAAATTAGAAATAACCCGTGTTTTTACTAAACTGTGCTTTTAAGTTATAACTTGCTTGCGTATGAAACATGAAACTGGAACCACTCTAATAGATTTACTAATCAGTGTTATATACGTAGGTGGATACTCAACTTCGATTATCATATGTTTTAATACAAGCAAATGAGGTGTTTGCGTAATGGTTGATATCCAGAACGCATTATGTTGAAGCTGGAGCGGTTTGAAAACACATTCTTAATGACATTTATCAGGCCTTTAACTCTTAGTTGGTGTCATATACAAATACTTTATGTTACAACTTAATGGATATGTCAGTGGGGTCTCATACTAGTGTCACTCACTTCAGATTTAATCCAATTTAGATTTTTATATTTATTCATGGAATCGTTCAAATGGCATCATATTACAAATGATCCGAACTGGGCCAGTGGGGGCGAGTCGGCTTACATCTCAGTGGACACACCCATGCAATGGCTGTTCAGTAACCTCGGTGAAGCATCTTGATCGTAGCCCGCAGGAAACAAAAGCAAGTTGATTCGACACGAACTTCAAAGAACTCATCTGGCCTTAAATGCAAATCATAAATATACTGGTAGTGTGGATGAGTGAGTGAGTAAGGTTTGACGCCGCTTCTGGTCATATCCCTGCAACATCACGAAGGGGCACACCAGAAATGGGGTAAAATATCCCCGGGCGAACGCCCCTAGTGTAGATGAAGATGACAACAGGCTGTCGGACAACAATCCGCCACTATAACAACAAACTCTATTGTTGTAATGTGATCATCTTTCCTCTGAGTGAGTGAGTGAGTTTAGTTTTACGCCGCAGTCAGCAATATTCCCCCTATATGGCGGCGGTCTGAAAATAATCGAGTCCGGACCAGACAATCCAGTGATCAACAGCATGAGCATCGATCTGCGTCTTTCCTCTGAAGACATCTGAGATATGACTGACTGACTGACTAAACAAACTGAGAATGGTTTTACGCCGCTTTTATCAATATTCCAGCAACATCACGGCGGGGGACACCAGATATGTGCCTCACACATTGTACCCATGTTGGGAATCGAACCTGTCAGATATGAAGCTCTTGCACAGTTCTGTTTATTCCTACTTTTGCAATTCAAAGCTTTGCTTTTCAGGAGAGAAGGAAGACCTTGTCGGAAACTTCCTTCGTCATCGTTTCGAGGGAATGCCCCTGAATGACGCTGAAGCCACGTTAGCTGCTATCGGCCAGCTGTACAAGGACTGGGAGAGCAGGAAGGCCGCCCCAATCGTCAACAGAGCCGCACGGAGATAGACCCATATACCACCCAGTACTGCATCATACAAAGGTTAGTACCTGGCTGCACGATGCACGTCTTCGTGTGTGAAAGGAGAGAATCGTCTTTATTTTACGACAGGGGAGAGGTCAGAACTGTTGCTTGCATTACTGGTCCAATTCAAGTTTCTTTGTCTTCAAATGTTATTTCTTTACGATCTCTGCTCATTGTTTAAACATTCTTTATTAAAATGTCGCTACATAGCTGGATCATTCTGAGTTGAGATTACAATTTTCTAAAAACGCTCACTCTTGCTGAAATATATGTTGCGGCCAAATACGCCCAGCGCTTTCGAGAGACACGAATTATATCAGACATCAGGTTGTGTCAGTTGTAAGTTTATTTACTGTGTAGCTTTGGCTACAACATCATATAACTCGATTAACTGACTGACAGTTCGTGTATAAAGAAGAATATCTGTACACCAACTACACTTTTTAATCAGAATACCCTTTTTCCTACTTTACGACATTTTTAAAATGCTCTGCGATAACATGAAAAAGATGTACAATGTGTGTCGTAAGCTTCCTGTTGTGTAGGATCAGCGACATTGGCGGTAGCCTAAATTACATTTGATACCTAAGTTCATCGTCCAGCAAAAACGCAAATATGGGAATCTACGCTCAGGAAAAATACACTGAAGAAGCATTAAAACTGGGGTGAAAAAATGAAGTTCCCTGCAGGCTGGTTAACGGGGCCAAGACGATCTCAGAAAACTGTTATTAACGAAATAGCAGAACACTACAACTGTCGCTGTGATAGTTCCGACAGTCTGAGAGTAGAATCGCTGACTTTTTCACGTCGGTATCTGTTACGAAAGGAAACATATTCATGTAGTGTCCGTTCCTGTAATCGCTCGTCAGCTCACATAAAGCAACAAATCGATTTTCTGTAAAAGAGGAAGCCATTTAATCTTACACGTCCTCACAACGTTATATTTCTTAAATACCATTAAATCGTCTCAAATAATCGCGAGTCAAAAGTAAATGAAATTCTTGAGTTTGTTAGAATTTCAATAAAGCTTGTTATGTGCCTAAGGCTGGGATCGGTGTCACGGCGCAGAGCCGTAATTACAAAAAATGTTCACGCGAATTCCAGTTTTTGTAACGGAACCTTCACGAGGGCTCAAAGAGCTAGAATCATGTTTAATGTTTAATACAAAATTGCAGTAGTATATGCGGTCGAGATGGAATGTCGGGAAGAGGTGTTTAATGCCTGGCAGTTTTCTATGTATTGTGTTTAACATTACGTCTGCAGTGCTGTTAGGTTTCATCTACGAGAGCCTGATATTCACTGAATTTTTTTTTATTCAAATTGCTATTCAAATAGGACTCAGACCGGCCCTTTTGATCTAGAGATCGGCACATATTTGCTCTTACATTTGAGCGAAGTGTGTAGTGAAAACAGTTGATTCCAAGTAGAATGGTTGACCGAACACCAATTTCGTTTTTCTACTCCATTTTGATCTTTTACACAATCTACTTCGCAACACCTTATGTTGACGCTATTTGCTTTGTACTTTGTGACAATGAATGTAGCCAGTTTGACGCAGTTGACATCTTCATCAGTCATCTGTACTAACTGACATCAATCAGGACGCATTTGTCTAGTCCACTGAGATACAAAAATGTCCAAGTAGCTGACATTCATATTTCACATGGGAGGGTATGTTTTTGAATTCCTGCCAATAAGGAAGTTTTACAGAAAGTAAAATGGAGTGTACGGCAAAAACCTCGAGAAGTAATTTAAACAGGTCTGCCGCTCCCGTTCCACATAAAAAAGACATTTCAATCAACAGAGGGACCTGCTCAGCAGACATACAATTAGGAGACATGTCTAACTTTCCCCACCATGATAGATTGAGCTGAAGATTAACACTGCGTTGTAAACTCGGCCTGGACATCAGACACAATGTATTTGCTTCAATGTGTTTCCTACACGTCCCCGAGCCTCGTCAGCAGTAACAACACGATAAAGTCAGCCATTTGTCGTAATGACGACTACCTGGAATGGCGGCAGTAAACTTCTTCTTGTTCATTTCGTAGTCGACAAACTTCTTGATTAAATATGTCCTGCTTGAACATCAATTTGTTTCGCGAACCATGGCACCAAATAACGTGTCATGCCATCTGGCGTAGTAGCATCTTCATGTGCTGTGACACACATGTATTTTACGCGTCCCCGTTGTTCTCAGTGACTTCATACCAGGGGCACACATTTGTCCAGGACTCAGGGTAGAGCACCAAATCGGCAGGACGCAAAGTAAGCAGTGACTTCATACCAGGGGTACACATTTGTCCAGGACTCAGGGTAGAGCACCAAATCGGCAGGATGCAAAGTCAGCCATCTACTCCACTCAGTCATCAAGGTTACGGGAAAATGCCATATTGAAATCCCGGATATAAATCAATCTAAATACTATTTGTATTTGCTCAAAAAGAGAACTTCCAAACATAACATATGTTACATGCGTACACCAATGGTTGGACAAGGTTTTAAACACGGATAGGACCACGCCACGCATGTACATGGCGAATTTGTCCTAGACATACCCATCCACCACGTGCGTCCAAGCTCAGAAACACCCGAAATCCCTCAATACTTTTCTACATGACATGCAGCACTTAGCGGATCAAGTATGCTTGAATCAAACAAATATGTTCAACCTATATATGTTATATGACCAATTGTTTCCTTCTGTTGTAGGCCTTGTGATATTCTATTGACCCTAGAGACAATGCTGTTTCCACATGATTGAACCAGTGCTCAACCTCCATCCACACTCTTCGGCCTAGGCGACACTGAGGAGACGACGACATTGACCCTTCCCTCAAACATTCAGTCGAAGGTGTTTGCTTCAACAAAATGAACACAACTACACAGTAATACTGGTTGACGCACATGCGGGACACTATCTGTCGCGGCGGTGGCGGCATCTACAACTTTAATAAAGCTAAAATTTTGACCTCTCGCTTTGGCAATATGTTACACATGATTTAAGGACCCATGAAGAAAGCATCGTATCTACGAGGAGGGTAGAACGGACACCAGTTCATTGTGATGACCGCTGCCGCCTCCAGTAGACCCAGTCAATATACAACATATAGCACACTGTTTTAGATGACAAAGGCACACATATTTTTATCAAGTGTTACAAGTCCAGGAACATCGCCGACGGGGATTTATGCAAGACTGTACATGTATATTTTGTTCGGAAGCTGGTGTGTCAGGCATTTTGCAAAGGGGACTCAATGAAATAATAAAAATTCAAATTTAGCTGATGTGTTTCTGTTATGTCTTAACAACTAACTTACATGAATTTACAGCCCATCTGGTTTACAAAATGGCTGAAAGCGCCGTGGAACGCAAAGGAAAGGGTCATTGAGGTTTAAATGCTTACTAAATGCGCTGAAGATTCCTGACGTTTCTCTGCAGTGGGTGTTCCTGTCAATGTTACGGTCAGGGTTGGACTGTGCTGGTTCTATTCAGGGCGTGAACACATAGTCTAATAACATAGTATGGGTGGGCGTTCGGTGCTTCAGCGGTATTTTGAGAAGATGTTTGGGATATGGCTGTTACCAAATCCCTGTAGAATATAGAAGAATAAGCTGCCCAAAAATCCGATATTTCATCTGAAACTTGTGTACAGCGAGGAACAGACACTGTGCCACTGCTGCCGTTTACAACTCAATTATTGACTTATTCATGACTACCGAAAAACAATCAAATCAGTTCAGTCACTGATGACAACATTTCTAAAAAAACTTCCTGACCCAGTAAAAGAAGCAATCAATTGAATTCGATTGCAAAAACATATTTCAAATCCACTGACGATATTTACTAATGCTATTATCGATATCTTTGAAACTATACCATAATTATATTGTCTCTAAAAACATCCCAGATCGCCCCATGTAATACTGTATGTTTTAAACTCAACTGCACAATGAGTACAACGAATTGAAAGTCCGCAGCAGCGGTTATTGATATTCAACAGATTTTTCGACAGGGCTTGACAATATCAGTCACTTTGATTGACGGATTGTTTTCTTTGCACCGAAGTTGATGCATAATATTTTGGCAGTATAAAGTTCACTTGTTACCAAATGATCAAGAAAACAAGCTTATGAATACCAGCTTATCTTAGAGATCCTCTACATACCAGGTCTCGGCACGGCAGCGGGGACGGGTGATATTGTTATTTATTAACACATAGTTTTAATAAATAGAAAGTAATACCAAATAAATACCCGAGCCAGAAAATATCATTTTTCAGTCACTCGTGTTATAAATACAATATGACATGTATGCTCGGGTATTAATCTATATTTCTAGCCACATGGACATATCGGTATACAAGGATGTTGACCAACGTCCATACTCCAACGACGGCGACCTTGTTTCCACACACAACGGCGTCTTGTACATACAGTAGGTCAAGGTGATACATCCATTAACACTGTGCAGCCACGGCGCCCCTATACAAAGCGACTTGATCGTGAGCCTATATTAATGTGTAGAGTTAAGACCAGATCACGCAAGGGTCAAATGGTTGAGAGAGTAATGGTACTTCTAGTCGCATTGGCGCATCATGTCGACCACCTTGTTTAAAGTTGTGTTAGTCACGATCTCAGGGGGCTCGAAATATCTTAACGAAAGCTAATGCGTGCTTTGACAATCCATTTAAAACCATTCGGGTTCAAACACAAATCGCTGTAGCAGCATCTTACTATGCACATCGAGAGATACGATATTATAAACACGCACAGAGAGAGAGAGAGAGAGAGAGAGAGAGAGAGAGAGAGAGAGAGAGAGAGAGAGACAGATAGACAGACAGACAGAGAGAGACAGATAGATCGAGACAGAGAGAGAGACAGATTGATAGATAGAGAGGGAGAGAGTGAGATAGAGACAGACAGACAGACAGAGAGAGACAGATAGATAGAGAGAGACACAGGGAGAGACAGAGATACAGAGAGACAGTTTGATAGAGAGAGAGAGACAGAGAGGGACAGAGAAAGAGAGGTGCCCCCTTTTACGGTGTGAGCATGCATGGAGTGATAGAAGGCTGTCCCACATTGTTTCAAGGTCTGGGAGTTTACGTCCATGGTACCAGTATTGCTTGTAATCATTATATAACAGCAGGGAAGCTCATCCTTCCACCGGGATACTGTCAAACTGCTTCCTGAACCCTTCACTAACAATATGATGTACGACATATATCAAGTATCTGATCATCAGGAACTAATTGTAACCTAATGCTGCTTACCGTTGTCTCGTTTCAAGCTGTTATGTAAGATTTAAACATCAGTTACGGTTTATCAAAGTCTAATTTTGCGCCCAGTTCGATATCCATGGGGTTATTTAGTTCATGTGTTCCACTTTATCATGCACGGATTATACGACAATACACTTAATGTGAAACTGTTTGATAAACATCTGCACTGCCTGTAAATGCTGCTACGAGTGAAGCGGGTGGAAAGGGGTCTATCTGAAGCCCACTGGTACCATTAAATGAACACTAATACTACTTCACGCACACATTACTGGATGGGACCGCCTCCGTGGTGTAGTAGTAAGAGCGTCCGCCCGGAAAGCGGAAGGTCGCGGGTTCGATCCCCGGCCGCGTCATACCAAAAGACGTTAAAATATGGTACTTGTTGGTCCCTGCCTGGCGCTCGGCATTAATGGGTACAACAAGGACTGGTCGGCTCGGAGTCAGCATAATGTGTCTGAGTGGGGTATTCATGCTTCACTGCGGCATGGTATCTCAGCGGGCTAGCACTATAAAACCAGCTTCAGTCTGGGCTAGTACAAGCAGCCGCACATACACATACACACGCATGCACGTCGTCATATGAGCGAAATATTCTCAAGCACGACGTTAAACCCAATGTCACCTCACCTTCACCTCATTACTGGATTACACGATGACTGACTGACTGACTGACGGAGTTTGGTTTTACGCCGCTTTTAGCAATATTCCAGCAACATCACGGCGGGGGACACCAGAAATGGGCTTCACATATTGTGCCCATGTGGGGATTCGAACCCGGGTCTTCGGCGTGACGAGCCAACGCTTTAACCATTAGGCTACCCCACCGCCCCCCACACAATGACACAATGGATAGGTTATCCTTGCAATAACGATTAAAGGTATAAGGATATGGCAGTACTAGTACACAGATAAAACGCACCAAAGACAGCTCCTGCCGTCAAAAAGTCAAAGCGGTACATGTTTTCTGATGATTGTCATAGTCTCATTCCTTCAGCCCCAACATTTGTACAGGATTCACACGCAGGTGAGAGAGAATCCTCATTTTTAAAATACTCGCGAAGGCAAAAAAAAAGCAGGCTGTTTCAAAGTCACGTAGAAAACTGAAATTCTCTAACAATCACTAGCGTATTGAATGGTTTGACGATAAGCTCACCACTTTCACAAACGTAACTCGGTCAACTCACATGCTGAACACACAATGACATATGAAGCAATCAAATCAGCTCATAATTCAACTCAAATCTACTTGCAATTGATATACTGATCAAAATATAAAAGTATGCATCACACATTCAAACATACATCAGAACAATATGTTATACATGAAAGGGTGGATGCAATTTAGGATACAATAAGTGCATCGTCTTAACACAATACGGGGTTCGAAACAAATCGTTGTCCAGGCAACTTGTGAAACACAAATGCTATGTGTGTAATATTATTTTTCAACTCTGATTACTCAGTTAAGTGCCATATCAGTCGATGATGTTCGACATAAACAACAGAAGCAGTCATAATGCTCATCAAAATGTCCAGCAACACGTTAAAAACGGATACCGATGTGTGTTCATTACGTTCGGTGACAACTGTAATGTCGAACATCTTGTGAACTGCAGATTTTTTCTATGTCGTCATCATCATCATCATCATCATGACTGGCATCATCGTTCTCAGCCCCTTCATAAAATGTTCTAGGTACATTGTTGCGCTCTCTTCGAAACTTTTTATTCTTTATTCCTGTGCTGAGTGAAAGGAGAAGCACAGCTACTATTTTCTTGTTCACACTTGAATAGGTAAACATTCTGCAACATTCTTGCGCTCTCGTCGAGGTACAAACATTCTGCAACATTCGTGTGTCAGCTTCATGGAACAAACATTCCACAATATTCGTGTGCTCGCTTCGAGGGACAAACATTTCACAATATTCATGTGCTCGCTTCGAGGGACAAACATTCCACAATATTCGTGTGCTCGCTTCGAGGGACAAACATTCCACAATATTTGTGTGCTCGCTTCGAGGGACAAACATTCCACAATATTCGTGTGCTCGCTTCGAGGGATATACACTCCCTGGGAACGGCCAAAAGCCCTTCAGGACAAAAGCCCCTCTGGACAATAGCCCCTCGCTAATTTGAGCAACCCTGTCAAAAGCCAATCGATTCATGTATTTCATAATAAAACACTTGTTTCAAATATTTCATAATAATACTTGACAAATAAACATTCTCATAGCCAATCTCAGGCTTTCCCAAGGTGGAAATGGGTATATGGTTTATCATGTCAGGTTTAGCTCCAGAATTATTATGTCAAGTCATTTATAACCCTTGTTGATTTGTTTTCATTTGTTTGATGATATATATTTCTTATTCTCTAAAAATATTTGCTAATTACATATTAATTTATATAGAATTTAGGGTAATTATATTATCAAGCAATAAAATGTATCATGTTGTTAATCATTTCTTGTCTTTAATCTTATTTTCCCATTTATACATAAAGTGAGGGGCTATTGTACAAAGGGACTTTTGTTCCACGCTCCCATACCTTCTTGCGCTCGCTGTGAGGTACACACAGATTTCGTGTGTTGCTTCAAGGGACAAATGCTCTACAACAATCTCTTCGAGGGAAACACCATTAACGTTATGTCCGTGAAAGGACAACGATGCTACGATATTCCTATGCTCACTTCCAGGGTCTAGCATCTTTCCACATTCATGTGATTAAAGGAATACACATACGCGTCGAAGGGCAAACATTATTTCACAGTCCTGTGACCGCTTTGAGAAAACAAATCCCACTACCCAACTGCGCTGCCTTGAAAGGTCATGTTCTAGTATAAACAAGGTTTTCACATTGTACAACGCTCCAGCCTTTACTTCGAGGAATACACTTTCTATCTCATTCTGTGCTCATCGAGGGGTACAATCCATGATATTCGGGTGCTCGCCTCGAAGGACACACATTCCACCACATTCCTGTACTGAAATCTCCACTTACGTCCAGCACTGCCTCAACCTCGAGGTTGATCCCCGACCCTATACCAGCACTGCCTCGTGGTGTTCCCCGACCCCAAACCAGCACTGCCTCGTGGTGTTCCCCGACCCTAAACCAGCACTGCCTCGTGGTGCTCCCCGACCCCAAACCAGCACTGCCTCGTGGCTGTTCCCCGACTGACTCTATACCAGCACTGCCTCCAGCGCCGCCTCGTGGATGTTCCCCGACTCTAAACCAGTACTGCCTCGTGGATGTTCCCCGACTCTCCTAGCTAGCACTGCCTCGTGGTTGATCCCCGACCCTATACCAGCACTGCCTCGTGGATGATCCCCGACTCTGAACCAGCACTGCCTCGTGGGTGTTCCCCGACCCTGAACCAGCACTGCGTCGTGGCTGTTCCCCAACTCTATACCAACCTTGCCTCGTGGTATTCCCCACGACCCCAAACCAGCACTGCCTCGTGGTGTTCCCCGACCCTAAACCAGCACTGCCTCGTGGTGCTCCCCGACCCCAATTCAGCACTGCCCCGTGGTGTTCCCCGACCCTAAACCAGCACTGCCTCGTGGTGCTCCCCGACCCTAAACCAGCACTGCCTCGTGGCTGTTCCCCGACTCTATACCAACCTTGCCTCGTGGTGTTCCCCGACCCTGAACCAGCACTGCCTCGTGGTGTTCCCCGACTCTACACCAGCACTGCCCCGTGGTGTTCCCCGACCCTAAACCAGCACTGCCTCGTGGCTGGTTCCCGACTCTATACCAACCTTGCCTCGTGGTGTTCCCCGACCCTGAACCAGCACTGCCTCGTGGTGTTCCCCGACTCTACACCAGCACTGCCTCGTGGTGTTCCCCGACCCTGAACCAGCACTGCCTCGTGGTGTTCCCCGACTCTAAACCAGCACTGCCTCGTGGTGTTCCCCGACTCTAAACCAGCACTGCCTCGTGGTGTTCCCCGACTCTGAACCAGCACTGCCTCGTGGTGTTCCCCGACTCTAAACCAGCACTGCCTCGTGGATGTTCCCCGACTCTAAACCAGCACTGCCTCGTGGCTGTTTCACGACTACACCAACCTTCCCTAATGCCAGACAGTTATGGGACGATTCACTAACTCTCTCACGTAATTACACCTCACGCTAACAGTTCTATCTTATCTCGAATATTGTAACGATACTCAGAGGTTCACTCACTCGTGTGTATCTCGCTGTAGCTAAAATATTATTGATGAAGCTATAGGTAACATCCATTAAGGAAATCGCGACATCTCTACATTACCACACAACACGGGTTACCGTGAGTGAACAAATCTTATCTCAACTGAAGACTGCGCACATAAGATTATTGAAGAGGCTTCAACGCCAAGGACAACGAGGAGCTGTTGTTTGCATATAAGTTCAAATTCTCAAAAGAATCTATCTGGAAAACGTAGTGCCAGGCACCATAATATGTTACAACAATACATACATCAACACACTGCAGCTTTGTGAAGATGTCGATGTTGATCATGTCTGTAGGTTTACTTTTTAGCACCAATTCCTTATCCTTAATCTTGAGAAAGCTCTAACGTATGCATGAACGAGGGCGAGTCTGGAATGGACAGTGATATATGGCATTAATGACAGAAATGTATCACATTCTCCACGGATAATGCTATACTTTGTTAGATCAAGATATAGTATTTCTCGAACGATTCTCTAACAAACGTGTTTTATTGACAAAATATGCTAACGCAACCCTATCTTGCAAATAAACGACTCTCTAGCGCCTAGATGACAATTTGCTTTTTTTTATAATTACATTTCTCTTCCAAAGAAATATCATTTATAGCAAATTCTGCACGATTTGAAAAATTCAAACAATTATTCCGTCACGAAATCATTCGACACTTTACTAAATGTAACCAAATGATTGCAGTGACGTCAAAGATAAAAGCGGTTTCCGCAACTGCCGTGTGTCAAAGTGATACTTTTATGCATTAAAAGCCAACTGCAAAGCGCCGTTTCCACATGCAGTTTTTCTCTGTTGTTCGGGGGTGCAGGCGTCGCCGTCCAGTATGTCAGCAGGAAAGTGAGCACTGACTAAAGTGTTGCATTAGGGTTAATATCATGTTTCAAAATACTTTCTTACTTGATAAAGTGAAATTGTCTTTGATGAACGAGATGTCTACAACAAGTAGACCAGCTCTTGAGCTAATCACGATAAATAACTATTGCTCGTCGGGTGACGGCTTACTTATACATTACGTCAGCTGACGTCATGCAATTACGGAGAGAACCATATCCAGTCACAAATACCATTGGACATAACCTTATATAGCCTAGTCTCGCGTATATCCTTGGGCATTACTTGGTGACATATAGACACGGCTATCATCTACAATCACAGTTTATTGTACTTTGATTCAACAGCGTGAGACAAATACCCAGATACCATATAGAGGCACGTGTTGCAATACTTTAAACAGCTTTGCCACACATCCACACAGATATCATGTAGCGTCTCATGTAACACTGTTTTGACACTGCTTCGTCACACATCCACCCAGATATCATGTAGCTTCTCATGTAACACTGCTTTGACACTGTCTCGTCACACATCTGTCCGTGCACCTTCTGAATCATATATACCCTTGGACACCACATAGAGAAATACATATCGCCTATGCACTGCTTGCAGTACACTTGCACACACATATCCTCAGGAACTCATAATATACACATTTATACTCAGGCAGCACTTATTTTACACACACACTCAGATACTCTAAAATATCCACATATATACATGTATGTCCCCAATTCTTGGAATTTCAAATATCTTCTACTATTCATAACAATATGCAATTTAAAATCCAAATTTCACAACTTTCACGGACGACAAATATTGGAGTGGGCTAGTCAACACCAGTGATACGTATCACACCATAATAACAGACGAATCAATGTTAAACGTTAGATTTACAGATAGCAGACGCGTTGTTTTGGCGATGTAACAGCGAGTGGCATGCCAGCGTAACAATACCTGACTATGATACCGGTATTGTCATAGCTCGGAACGCCTTCACACATGACAGGCGAACTATTTGGTTATTGTGAATGTTCGTTTGCAGGACAGGGATATCATGGCGAAATTTGGCATCCAGTCGTTGTCCCATTCCCTAGAATTACAGGCAGACATGTTAAATTGCATGATGACTATGCCAGACCATATCTTGTCTAGGTCGTCACCGATTATCTCAAACGAGATACAGAAGGACATTGGACCGAGCGGTAAATCCCCCGATACGACCCAACAGAAACCCTGGGGGGGATGGTGAAAATAAGAAGGGGAACCATACAGAAGTGAATGAACATCTCGTAAACCTTGGTGTCTTGCATGTACCGCCCAACACGGTGGATACAAATGGCTTTACACGCCCGAAATGATTTTTACCCTCTCTTCAAAAGTACATAGGTACCCTACAACATTGGGGTTCTCTGGTCAATGCGGCACAATAGACACAGATCGAAGTTGGCACATTTGGGAGCTTGGCATTTTTCGCATCGAAATACTTTAAAATACGGGTTGGAAATGGTATTATTTTCTTTCCTATCCATTTGGCCATCTAATTGTCGTTTATCGCCATATACTATAAATTGCAAAAGTGTTATCTGGTGTTTGCTGTCGGCGGTAAGCAAGAACGTGTTCCAGAGATATGACAGAACGACACCTGAGCTGTTTGGTCAACAACTTATCTTTGTTTCGAAGTAAGGAACGTAACGTCTTTTACATATAGTCATTAACAGTTCATAAAGTACCTCTTGAAATGGTATTAAATTCACAGATAGCATTGATCGAAAAGCTTCAGTGTACATTTAGTTACAGAGAGTGCTTATGCGTTGCGTTTCAGGACTGCAATGATGGGCTGACATTAAAATTTAATAAACGGAAATCGGAAACTATAGTGATTGTAACCAGATGACACATGTATATATGGATCATAATGATCAACGGACAAAACGCGGTGATGGGAGGTAGCACGAACAAGCCAGCTTACACGTTAAGTCGTTATATAACGCCAATGGCGATTGTCGATGCTTCATAAAGTTTTATCAGATACATATATTGTCCAAACTGGGAAGCGACTCTTAGGAAATCTTCGAGTGAGTGAGTGAGTGAGTGAAGATTTAAAGTCACATCAGCAATATTTCAGCCATATCGTGATATCGTGATTTCAGCCATAACAAGTAATAATTTTAGAATAATAAAGGTAAATTTTCAAAATAAAACTTTCAGCGAATGACTGTAAAACCAACTAGAATATCACAGATATGAATATAAAACTAGTAAATAACTTTAAAACAGCTTAATAACAGAAGACAATACAATTTAAAAACAGGCTATATGACTATATATTGCCAACAACTGAAGGTAGATCACCATACTAGGGACCATGGGGACTTACAGTATATTTGCTTCCTGTATGGACCCTAGCTGGATTTACACCATCCCTTCAGATGTTAGCAATTTTTGACAATCTAGCCATAAATTAAAAAAACATATACGCTGCAGTTAAAATTAGTAGAATGTTTCAATTTACTAGAAATGTTTTGGGACTTATGTGCCCTCTCCGGAGGACAATATTTTTACAATACTTTAACCCCCTTCGAGGATACAGCCACTAACTAATATCAGTTGATAATCTAAACTACCAATTATAAAACATCTATTTACAAAACACATGTCAACAGTTTTGCAACAATTCCATTTCTTTAACAAAAACAATAATTAAATGACAATTTACAGTCGTAAAAGATCCTTAGAAGCTTTTACATTGAATTATTTATTACTTGTGATGGAAAAATGAAATCGTTCTAGTCGAGGTACGATACAGTGATATCTCTGGGACCGCATTGGAGTGTTGCCATCTGACCACAGAGACTGCACTTTCTGCATGAATTGACTCATATTCAGGGCATTTCAGAAAATGACATTTAAAGGGTCAGCTCATTGTGTGTGCTTGTTAATATCCTCAGTGTATGACAGAGTTAAGGGAGGTTGGAGTGAGTATGGTTTTAGCAATATTCCAGCAATATCACGGCGGGGGACACCAGTAATGGGCTTCACACATATGCATGGTACCTGTGTGGGGAATCGAACCCGGTTCTTCAGCTTGAAAAGCGGACGCTTTAACCATTAGGCTACCCACCGACCCGGATTTAAGGGTCTCGCTCTGCATCTGTCCACTTACTAGACTCGTGTTCATTTTTCTTCAACACCGAAACATATCGATATCATATGAACATATTGTCACGAGGCAGTCAGATCTCGACCCATAGACTGCGGACATAATATCCTTTCACGAATGAATTCACATTTGTTGCACGTTTTTCCATTATTAGTGTATAAGTCTGAAACTTTTGTTCGAGACTCCAGGAAGAAGATATAATTTACTTCATCAATACATATATGGCTAACGACTTTAAAGTCAATAGGGTTTAATGCAAATACAGTAGCTGAAGGCAGGTCACGAACGTGCGGAATGAGAGTCATAAAGTATTAAAAAGTTATGATTATTCGAGCAATACAAAAATGTAACTTTAAACGAAAAAAAACCCACATTCCCTGAAAATCAGCAGAAATGATAAAGGTCATTCAAAGATAGCTCCCTGGAGATAAGGTAGAGGAGGCGATATAAACGTATGACATTACTGTGTGTTCCAATTGTGAATTGCTGGGGAGTCGTCGGTAGAGATACTGGGGGGTGGGACACCTACCAGCTCAAGTTCGATCAGATTGTTATGTGAACATAATAACCCTTAACAAACAATATATAGAGATTACCATCCCGTCTTGTATTTAGTTAACCCATTCAACATCGTAGGCCGGAAAACCGGCCAAGACGTGACCAGTCCCCAGACACCGTAGGCCGGAAAACCGGCCAGGCAGTAGTCGCATCAAAATGACATATAATTTTAGGACTGACTGACTGAGTTTGGTTTTACGCCGCTTTTAGCAATATTCCAGCAACATCACGGCGGGGGACACCAGAAATGGGCTTCACATATTGTGCCCATGTGGGGATTCGAACCCGGGTCTTCGGCGTGACGAGCCAACGCTTTAACCATTAGGCTACCCCACCGCCCCTATAACTTTAGGAACCTAACTAACATATGATTCATTTATCAAATCTGTCACTTTTCATAAGCCTGAAAACACTTATTACATTTCAAATGGCCATATATAATCGACAGAATTAGAATTATAAACTATTTTTCGCAATGTTATTGAAAAAAAAACGATTCTCGGACACATACTTCGGCAACGGGTCCACATCAGAGTTGTCAAAGAGCAAAGTAACAATGTTTCGAGATAATAATTACACAAATTGAATAAACGGAAGAATAAAATCAACAACAGTACTCATAAAAGTACGCACGATAAGTCCAATACGTTCCATAATTTACGTATAGGTAGCGATTTCTTGCTTAATATGTTCAAAATAGCATTATCTTACCCAAAACTTTTGTCTGAATCTAAACGTTTTCGTTTACGAGGCCGGTATCCATTGCCGTAATGTGATTGGCTGCCTTAGGTCACGTGTCTGATTTTGACCAATCACGACCCTTATAGCAGACTGTAGCGATAACCAATATCTATCCAATAAAATCGCTTCTTACAACTGTGAAAATACTCTCGGCAAGGGCTCAGTGATGTTGTTGATGTTCAGAGCTTTCGAACGATACCCGACATCAAACGATTCGCCTCCCATGTTATTCATACGAAGCTTCGAAAACGGAGGTATTTTCCGTTGTTGTGTCATGTTACCGAGCGGAAAGCCACTGATGTCGGGAAATAGGCGACCATAGATATTATTTAAGAAATCTTTTATAATAATTTTCTGATTACGTAAAAATGAAAATATAAACGAAAAAGCCACGGGCATGTTATGACATGTCACAAATGGAAAAAAATCGCCATAGTTTTTGCTTCTTTCGTGGTTTATCTGGACATTATAAATGTGAGCTTGCATTTTCATTACAAAAATACATCTATTTAAGTTGTAGTTGTATTATTTGAATAACATTATAAAAATAAACTTCATATTTATCAACAGTGGGATTAGATCTTTTAAATGGTGTATGAGACGTAGTAGCAATAACGTTTTACAAGCTTATAATTTCCTTCATAAACATGGGCTTCATCTGTGACCCTGAGTCTCTGGGAACTCGGTGTCATGGCAGTAAATGCCTCTGGTTGACTGGTGTTGAAAGAGTTAAAGATGCATTTGCTGTGTGCAATTTGCTGGTGTTGTGCTTTAACCGTTGTTTCACGTGTTCTATATATTGTACATCCTGGAACAACCAGAATATATATACAAGACATGGTCTAAAAACATCACATTCTTCCCATGTATTTCTACCTGTGGAGTCTAAATAAAACATGCACATTTGAAAAAAATATGATATGTAAATAAATTGACAAAAATTTACCGGTACCAGTACATGGACAACTAATATCTTGACGTCATTATTCGCAATTATCACGATGAAAGATTGTCAATCAGACTGTCAAGATTGTTACGTAGCATTCTCGATTCCCGATCTGATTCCCGTACAATACACTGACGGTGTTGCAGAGGGGAATGTAGGTAGAATATCAAGCTTTCCTGACCGTTTAACGTTCTTGTCAAAGCACATGTCCGGGGTCTATCCAATGAATCCGTAATGTGAGAATCGGCCCAAGCATTTCGTTACCTTTCACCCAAATCATCGATGATTTATCATTTTTCCAAATGAAGAATGTTTCCATGAACACGTTAAAGGTATTTACTGTCACATGACCAGCCCCTTGTACATATCAATATAAAGATGATATTACATATTTTACACAGCTTTCCGAAATATTCTGACAGATGTGCTGTACGAAAGGTACATCTTAAAGATTTGTCGCCAGTTTGGCATACAAATGATAGATTTTTCTAAAATTACAATTGTAACATACATTCGTTTAAAGGACACGTGGCCAAATAACAAGTACCAATTATACCTTCATCCATCGTTATTTGTCAACTAACAAACATCAAACTTCCTTCTATGATGGAAACCAGTGTTTCAAAATGAAAAACCGAACTCGTGTGATGAGAATGACGAAGGGCTCTTTGTGTCATTGACAGACAATCAGTAAACGTACAGCAAACAAACAAAAATACACCTCAACATCAACAACCCTGTTATTGTGAAACACGAACTCTGGTGGATATTCCGTGCTTAATCGAAGTCCTATACGAGACATTCAATAACAGTTACCTCATCCATTGATTCGTCTTGTGAGTCCATTTTGGATAATTATTTCGCAAGATTGTCGCAATAAGGGTTCAACGTTTTACAGAACATAACATCTTTGACATTTGTGTTACGTTATGCCTACCTAACAGTTCATTCCATAAACTGGAAATATACATGATGTATCTGCGATGTGTTGCATGATTGAGTTGGGAGATTCAGGGATTGACCTACCTGGTTATCTCCCCTTGATGACGACCCAGTTCCCTTCTTCAACAGCATGACCAGCTGAGAGCGGAGGATGATGCCATTAAACTTCATGGGTAGGACTTTGCCGACCATCTCGTACATACTGAAACGCATACACAGATGTCTCTCGCACTTCACAAACACATGTCAACACGGGGTTTATCATGGAACTGTCTGTTCTGGTGGAATCGTCTACATGTTAGGATTAACGTAGGATTAAATTTGATTTCGTCCAAATTGTGACACCAATTATTGATATTGGTGCATCAAAGAATTGACATAAAAAATCCAAAAAACCTGAAATGACAACTGTGCTTGTATTAAGATCAAGGTCACATGACTGGACAAAAATAGTTTCCGGTCAAGTAGGTTGAGGATAACATTTGTTTAAACTGGAGCAAGAAGTTAGGTCGTTTTCGTATAGGTATTCTTGTAGCGAGAGGGTGTCACTTTGGAGTGTTGTAAGGAGCCTTGAAATATGCTTATATTTGGATCCACATGACGGGGCACGATCACCAATCATCCGAAAAGATCGTACCTTGCCTTTTCTCCAAAGGTCTGATTTCAAGAACAGCAACTGTCATATCAATGACATTATTTTTAAATAATATTAGAGAAACAGTTTCTAAAAACGTTCCTCTCCGCTCGCCATAGACTTGCCGAGTCTGTATATGAATATATCAGAGTTCTCGCTGGTACATTGTTTTTGTACATGAGACACAGAACTGGGACCTGTCTTTATGAGGAGGTGTCTGACCGAATTCCTGAAGTGTTAAGCGCCTTGCGTGTGTTCTGCTCATATACTTGCAACTCAGTAGTATGTTTGCTTCCTACCTCTAGTTAGTGGAACTTGCTAATTACGAGTTCGCCTTGACATGACGGTGAGTTGTAATAATGGTTGCCTACAACGCGTCTTGGAATAGCTACACACGCATCTTGTCGTGACGAGATCTCACCTTCATTTCAATATTCTCAGACAGAATAAACTTAAAAAAGAGAAATGGTTCAATTTATTTTTTCACTGACGGTGTAAGCTATAAAAAGACAAAAGTTTCAACACTATGTGAGGATGATATATTGACTCCATTGCTATGACCGTCGGCTACCGAAGCCATTTTAACTTGGCGTTGTTCGCGATTCGTTTATGTAGCATTTCATAAATTCAACCGCGTTGAATATAAGCTATTATCCTTCAGACATGCTCAAGCCCCATTATACGATGAACGGAGTGCAGTGTGTGGTATACCCAGTGCTCATGTGTATGACGTATAGAAGAAGCGTTACAAGTTTGTTTGTTGTTTAACGGCGCATTCAGCAATATTCCGGCTATATTCTGGCCTTTAAATAATCGTCTGGATCAGACAATCCAGTGATCAATATCATGAACATCGCTCTACGCAATTGGGATACGATGACATTTGTCAACCAAGTCAGCAAGCCTGACCACCCGATCCCGTTAGACACCTCTTACGACAAGCATGGGTAACTGAAGGATCCCGGATCTTCACGGGTGCGTTACATGTAGAATAATAAAGTGATGTATTTGAAATACAGTAAGAAATTGTTTTTATATTTGCTAATTATATGGTATACCATCACCATCACCACTAAATGTTGCATATAGAAAGCATTAGTTATCACACATACATGTAATTGTTACCAGACGGCTGAATACACGACTGTTGCAGAGAATTAATACGACAAAGTGGAGCTGCTGTTGGTCTGAACTACTGAAGCAAGTATATGTGATGATCGTGTTCACAAACAATCTGTCTCAGACAACACATACTGGGTATTTTGTTCAATTTAATCAATTCAGAAAATACGTTCACAAGAAAGGGTTATATTTCACTGTCACATGATATGAACATCAGCTTAAAAAGAAAATACACAATCCAACATAATATCGTTACAAACGAAAGTAAACATTTTCACAGGAGGCAACTGACAAGAGTCGGTTTATGACTGAAAATAGAAACCAAATGTTGAAATGGGTCTGTTTAAAGACAAAATTTGAATTTAAAACCTAACTAGAAGATGTGGACGTTGCGGTTACATCAGCGATTGCTACTGAACTATATCTATATCCCAGTATACGTATGCTGAGTCTAAGAAAATATAGAATTGTGATTCAAGCAAGCCCTATTGTAATTCACAGAGAGATCCAAAGAGGTGTTGGAACCTGAGTAAAATCTACACATGCTTCGAATAGCTTTTTCACTTCAGAAAAGGAAATTATTGCGGTTTAGGGACTGTGAGGCAGACTAGTATTCCAGCGAAACATGAAAATATGAATTATACATGGAGAATTTATTTCCATGCCAATATCTTCATAATGCGCGTGTATAAACACAACAGAATGACTCATTTTCGTCCTGAGAGATTTGTATGAGTTTGGTCTAAATTTGAAGAACCCGAAACCACCTATAGTTTCTACACAAGACACTGACTTCTATGTGAAACATCTTGTAGTAGCTTCATGTCTCAAATGTTGTGGTAGAACTTTATACAATCAACTATCGACTGTCTGATTGTTCACATTGCAGTCGTCAGTAGATTCAGATACTCGCAGATGTAAAACTGTAGTGACAACGATCGCGGTGTACCCACCACCTGCCTCCCGTGACACGTCATTACTTCCCGACAACAGCGACGGAAACGTTCAACACTGAAATCACCGACACTCATCAATCACAAGTGGTGTGTGTGTTTCATCTTATATTTCACTCCGAGTAAGTGCTATTGAATTACTACAGCATTCGCCTAGCCTCCTTAATTTCTGAAGCGTGTATTTCCATATGTGAATAAACATCATTGAGGCTGTTAGACACCTTGACAGAAAGCACTAATATGCTGCACCGTTGATTTAGAGAAGGCACATGCATTAACGACATCTCGACGTGGACGTCTGCAGGCATGTATGGCAGTGGAGTTGTGCAAGGTAAAACAAAGCAAATTACGTACGATTTCTAAATAGAACTGCATTGTTTTAAGTGATCGAAGGACACCGTACGAAAAACGATAAGAAGACACCATAAACTGCAATCACGCGAAATTTACATCTCCGTTTATCGCCCAGTGAACGCGTTAGTTCACCGGTGGGAATACACATCTGAGGAACTAATCTGGCATGGAGCTATCAATTAGACTCGGACTGATTAAAACAGATACGGATTGTCGCTCATGATCACTTTGCGTTGTGTGAGTGGTACGTAAATGGTCTTTGAAAATGATTTAATCGCATGGAATTATCACAAGGCCCTAAATTCCTCCAAACTGGACAACAGAAAAAAATTCTGTCATAACCACAAATCTGGAATTGAACTTTCTTGACAAAGCTTAACAATGAATTGAAGTCACCTAAAGGTGTAATGGTCAAGCATAATAATCGCACAATAATTCTGCTTTAAATCGTTAAACGGTGGTGGACATACTTGTTTTGCGGTCCGTCTTCAGGCTGAATTAGAAAGCCGTTCCCATCAGCATCCTGCAACAAGAGAAAGACTGTCTAACTGTCCTCTGTGTATGACCAGTGGTTATTTCAGTGATCTCGTCGTTATTTAGAAATATTCAAATGCCTAAACATTTTATAAACTCAGAGTTGAACATAAATATATGTTTGGGTTCATAATTCCAAACCAGACCAGACCTACCAGGAGAAAGTGATGATAGCTTACACTGTTTGGACGTCCTTTCACAGCAACTCAAACAGCATTTGCTCTGTATCTGTGTATGTTAATTACACTCAAACTTTCACCATAAAATAGCATTTATAATCTTCTGTCTATACTTGGGTCGTATATTGTTATTCCAAGAAAAGTCACCAGGAACCAGACCAGTAAGAGTTGCTTTTATGAATACTTGTCTTCTAAGTCAAGCGGTATAGAGACTTAATAAAACCTGAAAACAAGCGCTAGAATACTGACTTGTTCAATGTTGGACTCTATATGTGCTCGGTCAGACGGACTTGGCATTGTCACCACCGGAAAGGCGTTGTGGACAGTAGTTTTGAGAATTCTTATTAATGTTGATACTCTAGTGTGTGTGAAAATCACGGACAACTTTGTGCTCATTACATCTTTAGCTTTTAATCTGGAATAGAGAAACACAATACAAGGTCAAGTATAAATACACCTTAATGAAAAACAGAATACTGAATGAGGTCTTTTCGTGGACAAGGATAAACTTCTGAGGAAAAGAGTGTATAGATGTGTAGCTGTATGTATTGGAAATATATGCATGAGTACATTTTATGTCGGTTGAATACCTGTTGTTTGTTTAGCCTTTGTATCGGAACTGCATGACGTATTTCTCCTTCAGGGATTATCAATACAAATGCAGTACTTTATTGGAATGACTTCAAGGTCGTATATGTGTGTAGTTGATGCCGGTTGAATACCAGTGTATCGGAACTGCATGACGTACTTCTCCTTCAGGGTTATATTTATCAATATGAACCGAACACCTTATCGGAATGACTTACGTGTGTTTATGAACAAACTGTCATGATACATGTTGAATATGTATTATGTACCTATTCTGTTCATCGGAGCGCGTGCTAGGTACGTTATCAAACTACTTCAAGAGACTGTACCTGTGTCTGGTCTTCCCCAGGCCCTACCTGTATGACTCTGTGGGTGCCTCCCACTCCAGGAGAGGAACCCCACGTAGTTTGATGTGGATGTCGTACAAGCCTTCGTTGAACAGATCCCCCGACCATTTGGCGACCTGAATAGAAGGTCAGGAACAAGCACTAGAATTAGTAAATCGTTAGTGGCTAAACGTCGGGTGAACAGAACACACAGAACATATATACATCCAAATGTCTGTTATCTGTTGTGGTTATCTCTCATCGACAGTGTCCTATGGGATCAGCTACTCGCATGTTTGACAGGACTGTTTGTTTCTGTAGAAAAACGTGTGTAAGTGTGAATCCAGCTATACCACTGATCTGGTAGGTACTTGCGAATAGTGTATATATCTAGATATAGTAATTGACTAGATGAAGAAACCAATTAATGTATCGTTCTATTACCCCTGTTCAAGAATACCATGCATGTCCACTACTTGCCTGGTGTTACGTCCCATAAGGATCAAGTCAGCAACTAATGATCACATGTCATTACATATATGTCACGGTCATCAATTTAATTCTATATTGCATTCACGATCGTAGCACAAATGAAAGAACCAAACAGACCAAATCCATTAGAATCTTATGAATTGCTGATAAACTATTGTTAGCTTAATGGTTCTAAAGTATTCTAAGACCTCTCTAGCGCCCATCGTAAACAAAGGCGAGCAAAACCTTTTGGTCCATAGTCATAAGAAATCCCTGCCAAAGTAAAGAGAGTGAGGGAGTTGTACCTTTGATGTTAAGACTCTTGTCCGTAATCCAGTAGTTATCCAGCACAGAATCTAGCAAAAATGTCCTTAAACTAACAGCTGAACAGTGGTAGAAAATAGAGCCAAACTCCAGTCTTTATGACACTGGTGATAACTGATTGATTGATAGGGGACAACGCGATTTAATGTGCTCTGATGTATACATTAAAGAAGACTGAGAGGACAGCGTAAATATGGATAAATTACCATAAGTGTTATCATGAGAGGCATTCCATAGCTGATCTCATTGGTTGACTCTATCAAGATAACGGTGAGACTTATAGTCATTCGTACAACGCCACCAAGAAACGACGCAGCTCCGATTAAAGCGAACGTACCAGAGTAGATAGTTTTATATCCTATATAACTGAAAGTAGAATTTAAAAAGGCATATTAAACAGCATATCGAACATATAAAGAGGGAAACAAAATAAAAAAATCTACGGTTAAAAATGTCAAGATAATTTATGTTCGTAGATGCTACGCTCTTAGATTATCATCAGTTCAGTATGAAGCTATTAGCGTTAACTCACTGGTAAAAGTATACCGTTGAATTGGATATGTTTGATATTAGTGCACTTTGACTATTGCTAGTGTATCTACAATAATGTTTTAAAAAGACGAGATATTTTAAAGATCACACATTTGGCTAATGATCAAAGGAAAGTCACAAACCAAGTATGAACTTTCATATTTCTTCAAATGTCAAAATCTTACTTTTCGAGAAGGTTTCCTACAATCCTTCCATACGATGCCCCACACAGCAAACAGGGAACGAACAATCCGCTAGGAACAGTGACGCCGTATGTCCAACATGCCAACATGAAGAAACAGATAAAGAAGATCCAAAGAGATGGCATGCTGAACCTTCCTGAAACAACAACACGCCAACATATAGAATCAGGTGATACAGATCTACATGGACGGTATGCTGAACCTTCCTGAAACAACAACACGCCAACATGTAGAATCCGTTGATACAGATCTACATGGACGGTATGCTGAACCTTCCTGAAACAACAACACGCCAACATGTAGAATCCGTTGATACAGATCTACATGGACGGCATGCCGAACCTTCCTGAAACAACAACACGCCAACATGTAGAATCCGTTGATACAGATCTACATGGACGGTATGCTGAACCTTCCTGAAACAACAACACGCCAACATGTAGAATCCGTTGATACAGATCTACATGGACGGTATGCTGAACCTTCCTGAAACAACAACACGCCAACATGTAGAATCAGATCTGATGGACGGTATGCCGAACCTCTACAACAACACGGATGTAGAATCAGGTGATACAGATCTACATGGACGGCATGAACCTTCCTGAAACAACAACACGCCAACATGTAGAATCCGTTGATACAGATCTACATGGACGGTATGCTGAACCTTCCTGAAACAACAACGCCAACATGTAGAATCCGTTGATACAGATCTACATGGACGGTATGCCTTCCTGAAACAACAACGCCAACATGTAGAATCAGTTGATACAGATCTACATGGACGGTATGCCGAACCTTCCTGAAACAACAACACGCCAACATGTAGAATCATGTGATACAGATCTACATGGACGGTATGATGAACCTTCCTGAAACAACAACACGCCAACATGTAGAATCAGGTGATAAAGATCTATATGGACGGTATGTTGAACCTTTCTGAAACAACAACACGCCAACATATAGAATCAGGTGATACAGATCTACATGGACGGCATGCTGAACCTTCCTGAAACAACAACACGCCAACATGTAGAATCCGTTGATACAGATCTACATGGACGGTATGATGAACCTTCCTGAAACAACAACACGCCAACATGTAGAATCCGTTGATACAGATCTACATGGACGGTATGCTGAACCTTCCTGAAACAACAACACGCCAACATGTAGAATCAGGTGGTACAGATCTACATGGACGGTATGCTGAACCTTCCTGAAACAACAACACGCCAACATGTAGAATCCGTTGATACAGATCTACATGGACGGTATGCTGAACCTTCCTGAAACAACAACACGCCAACATGTAGAATCAGGTGATACAGATCTACATGGACGGTATGCTGAACCTTCCTGAAACAACAACACGCCAACATATAGAATCAGGTGGTACAGATCTACATGGACGGTATGCTGAACCTTCCTGAAACAACAACACGCCAACATGTAGAATCAGGTGATACAGATCTACATGGACGGTATGCTGAACCTTCCTGAAACAACAACACGCCAACATGTAGAATCAGGTGGTACAGATCTACATGGACGGTATGCTGAACCTTCCTGAAACAACAACACGCCAACATGTAGAATCCGTTGATACAGATCTACATGGACGGTATGCTGAACCTTCCTGAAACAACAACACGCCAACATGTAGAATCCGTTGATACAGATCTACATGGACGGTATGCTGAACCTTCCTGAAACAACAACACGCCAACATGTAGAATCAGGTGGTACAGATCTACATGGACGGTATGCTGAACCTTCCTGAAACAACAACACGCCAACATGTAGAATCAGGTGATACAGATCTACATGGACGGTATGCCGAACCTTCCTGAAACAACAACAAGCCAACATGTAGAATCCGTTGATACAGATCTACATGGACGGTATGCTGAACCTTCCTGAAACAACAACACGCCAACATATAGAATCAGGTGGTACAGATCTACATGGACGGTATGCTGAACCTTCCTGAAACAACAACACGCCAACATGTAGAATCCGTTGATACAGATCTACATGGACGGCATGCCGAACCTTCCTGAAACAACAACAAGCCAACATGTAGAATCCGTTGATACAGATCTACATGGACGGTATGCTGAACCTTCCTGAAACAACAACACGCCAACATGTAGAATCAGGTGATAAAGATCTACATGGACGGTATGCTGAACCTTCCTGAAACAACAACACGCCAACATGTAGAATCAGGTGATACATATCTACATGGACGGCATGCTGACCTTCCTGAAACAACAACATAAAGTTGCAGGTGTGTTGCAGACTGTCAAACAGTGAGTGTTTTGACTCTTTCTTCTGCTAATTTCCAGCATGACAATATCTGAATGCGTTCGGCTTGATTCCTACGCCGCAACACAGGTCATGCATAAAAAATGAGTGAAATCAGTCAAATGATAATTATATAATGATGGTTGACAATGCCATAGAAAGCAAATGGTATACAAGGATGAAGCTTCCTTACGGTGACAAAATCAGGAAAGTCACATGTGGTATTAACATGACTCTTCTATGTGTAAGAGTGTATACAAATCCGAATTGTACCAATGCGAATACCATTTTGAATATCCTAAGGTCTTACGGTGGAAAGCAATATTCCCTACAATAGCATTACATTACACACTATACTGAGGCCAGGAAACATGGCAGTGGAACATGAAGCTGGACTTTAAAGTCTCCATGATGTCCCCAACTTGAACGGTAATCGACGCTTAAAAAGCGATGGAAACTTTTGTGTAAACAAAATTGGCCTTTCTTTTGTGCAAAAATCGTGAATCTGATAGATCCGTGAAGGCTGTCAGCTACGTCATGGAATTAAACTGTACAAGATACAGGGCGAGTAGGCAATATAGAGATCATGATTGTCACAAAAACCTCCAGGTTTTACATTTATTAAAGACACATCGTGCAAAAATTCTTGACTGTCAGTTTGTCAGCTCAGACAATTCAACGAAAGAAACCCAATGAGCGTAATTGAAATCACGATCAGCAGATCTAGAATTAGCAGTTAGTTAATAATCTTATGACAAGACTTTGCCGCTGGCAAGATTCGTAGCCGGCAAAACATCAGGAGGCAGCGTTCGGTAAGACGACATGAGAAAAAAAATCGTTTGAACATTTCTACCTTTAGATTACTGATGCAGTATGTGTGCAATAATGCAGTATAATCGTATATATACCTACAACACTATCGTGTAACTGGTGCAGTGTTGGTGTAGTACTGCTGTTGCAGTGTTGGTGTAGTACTGCTGTTGCAGTGTTGGTGTGTTGGTGTCGCAGTATTGGTGTATTGCTGTTACAGTATTGGTGTATTGCTGTTACAGTATTGGTGTATTGATGTTGCAGTGTTGGTGTATTGCTGTTAAAGTGTTGGTGTATTGCTGTTACAGTATTAGTGTATTGCTGTTACGGTAATAGTGTACTCCTGTTGCAGTATTGGTGTATTGCTGTTACAGTATTGGTTTATTGCTGTTACAGTATTGGTGTACTGCTGTTACGGTAATGGTGTATTTCTGTTACGGTAATGGTGTACTGTTGTTACATTGTTGGTGTATTGCTGTTACGGTAATGGTGTACTGCTGTTACGGTTATGGTGTACTGCTGTTACGGTAATGGTGTACTGCCGTTACAGTGTTGGTGTATTGCTGTTACGTTAATGGTGTACTGCTGTTACAGTATTAGTGTATTGCTGTTACAGTATTGGTGTATTGCTGTTACGGTAATGGTGTAGTGCTGTTACGGTAATGGCGTACTGCTGTTACGGTAATGGTGTATTGCTGTTACGGTAATGGTGCACTGCTCTTACGGTTATGGTGTATTGCTGTTACGGTAATGGTGTACTGCTGTTACGGCAATGGTGTATTGCTGTTATGGTGCTGTTACAGTATTGTATTGGTGTATTGCTGTTACAGTATTGGTGTATTGCTGTTACGGTAATGGTGTACTGCTGTTACAGTTTTGGTGTCTTGCTGTTACGGTAATGGTGTATTGCTGTTGCGGTAATGGTGTATTGCTGTTACAGTTTTAGTGTATTGCTGTTGTAGTATTGGTGTATTGCTTTTACGGTAATGGTGTATTGCTGTTACGGTAATGGTGCACTGCTGTTACGGTAATGGTGTATTACTGTTACGGTAATGGTGAACTGCTGTTACGGTAATGGTGTATTGCTGTTACAGTATTGGTGTATTGCTGTTACGGTAATGGTGTACTGCTGTTGCAGTATTGGTGTATTGCTGTTGCAGTATTGGTGTTACTGTTACAGTATTGTTGTATTGCTATTGCAGTAATGGTGTACTGCTGTTACAGTTTTGGTGTATTGCTGTTACGGTAATGGTGTTCTGCTGTTGCGGTAATGGTGTATTGCTGTTACGGTAATGGTGTACTGCTGTTGCAGTATTGGTGTATTGCTGTTACGGTATATCAGTAATGGTGTATTGCTGTTACAGTAATGGTGTACTGCTGTCACGGTAATGGTGTATTGCTGTTACAGTATTGGTGTATGCTGTTACGGTAATGGTGTATTGCTGTTACAGTGTTGGTGTATTGCTGTTACGGTAATGGTGCACTGCTGTTACGGTTATGGTGTACTGCTGTTACGATTATGGTGTACTGCTGTTGCGGTAATGGTGTATTGCTGTTACGGTAATGTTGTGCTGCTGTTACAGTAATGGTGTACTGCTGTTACGGTAATGGTGTATTGCTGTTACGGTAATGTTGTACTGCTGTTACAGCATTAGTGTATTGCTGTTACGGTAATGGTGTATTGCTGTTACGGTAATGGTGTATTGCTGTTACGGTAATGGTGTACTGCTGTTACGGTAATGGTGTACTGCTGTTACGGTAATGGTGTACTGCCGTGACAGTGTTGGTGTATTGCTGTTACGGTAATGGTGTACTGCTGTTACAGCATTAGTGTACTGCTGTTACGGTAATGGTGTACTACTGTTACAGCATTAGTGTATTGCTGTTACGGTAATGTTGTACTGCTGTTACAGCATTAGTGTATTGCTGTTACGGTAATGGTGTATTGCTTTTACGGTAATGTTGTACTGCTGTTACGGTAATGGTGTACTGCTGTTACGGTAATGGTGTACTGCCGTGACAGTGTTGGTGTATTGCTGTTACGGTAATGGTGTACTGCTGTTACAGCATTAGTGTATTGCTGTTACGGTAATGGTGTATTGGTGTTACGGTAATGGTGTATTGCTGTGAGGGTAATGGTGTAATGCTGTTACAGTAATGGCGTACTGCTGTTACGGTAATGGTGTATTGCTGTTACAGTATTGGTGTATTGCTGTTACGGTAATGGTGTATTATTGTTACAGTATTGATGTATTGCTGTTACGGTAATGGTGTACTGCTGTTGAAATATTGGTGTATTGCTGTTGCTGTATTGGTGTTACTGTTACGGTAATGGTGTATTGCTGTTGCAGTAATGGTGTACTGCTGTTACAGTATTGGTGTATTGATGTTGCAGTGTTGGTGTTACTGTTACAGTATTGGTGTATTGCTGTTACAGTATTGGTGTATTGCTGTTACAGTATCGGTGTATTGATGTTGCAGTGTTGGTGTATTGCTGTTACAGTGTTGGTGTATTGCTGTTGCCGTAATGGTGTACTGCTGTTGCAGTATTGGTGTATTGCTGTTACGGTAATGATGTATTGCCGTTGCAGTATTGGTGTATTGCTGTTGTAGTGTTGGTGTTTTGCTGTTGCAGTGTTGGTGTATTGCTGTTGCAGTGTTGGTGTATTACTGTTGCACTGTATTATATGCCGCCATCATGAACGACCTTCACCTTAATGTACCGCTAAATATTCTCACGCGAATGCTCGAATCTCTTCATATATAGTTACGTACGATTTGCTTCATTTTTAGAGTAATTTTAAGCCAAAGGGTGGCATAATACAATTATTATTCCTATTGTACGATATTAATGATACGGAAACACACTCGGTTATTAATCTCTATTTATTTGCTATAAAAGGACCCAACTGTAGCTATTAAAGAAACCAGTGCAAGTCGAAATGTAACTACACGAAAAGAAAAACGATATTGATTCCCGACCAGAAGTTACACACCGGCCCCTGTTTGGCTTTAATGCCGGGACAAGCACTTACTGGTCAAAGTGTGGCAGCTGGGTCTCAACAAATATTACCCATATTTTATATTGACAGCGACGTATCATTAATATCATACATTAGGAATAAAAATTGTATTATGCGAGTAAACACAATCACAGACTAAAACGTGACGGCTTGTAATCAGATGCTAATCAGATATTATTACGCTCGGTAACTTTGGGTCAATACACCCTTGTATTAGGAATAAACACAAAGTTGCTGACCAACTGGTATGATATATACATTGTAATATGCGAACGTTGGTCAGCAACTTTGTGTTTATTCCTAATACAAGGGTGTATTGACCAATAGCTAGCGAGCGTAATAATCTCTGTACCAGCATGAAACGTTATTCTGACATTCTATCATCACAGACGGCTCCTAAGCACTGGAAATCTTGGTACGCGCTGAATATAATGTATTAAAAGGCCAGTCCAGTCAATCGAATAATTTCAAGTTTTTTAATGAAATAAAGTAAACTGTGCCATATTCAAGAAAAGATCCAAGCTGCAGAGGCCTTCAAGTCCATATAGCATCTGATTACAAGCCGTCACGTTTTAGTCTGTGATTGTGTTTACTGCTACACGCGCCTACGTGCGTGCGTGTACATGCATTTACGTCAACAGATCTACTTAACTTAAAGTACCAACGACTACTTGAGAAAGTAAGGAGAAGACTTTATATAGTATTTTTTAGGAATTAGCTTTGAATTATCAAAGAGACAAACGGGCGAATGATTCATGAATGATATGTATGAAGGGACAAAAGAAACAAACTACGATTAAAACCGTTGTCTGATCTGTTCGAAAACTGTTGCCATAAAAGTTTGTGCAATTTGAACAAAGAACGGGATGCGTATTGAATCGGTTGGATGGGTTTTTACGCCGCATTCCACAATATCCCAGCTATATTGCGACGGTCTTCAAATAATCGAGTCTGGACCAGACATTCCAGTGGTCAACAGCATGAGCATCAATCTACGCAATGATGACATGTGTCAAGTAAGCGCGTCTGACCACCAAATCCTGTTGCTCGCACTTTACGACAAGCATGCATTGCTAAAGACCAAATTCTAACCCGGATCTTCACGGGTAATGTCTATTAAAAGCTATTGTAACCAAAATTTATTAATCAATTCATAATTAATCATCACAACCAATGCAGTCAGCTACGTTCAAGTGTATTCAATTTGTTCACCTCAAAGACGGTATAACTTTGGCCCCTTTTTTCATAAGACATTGGCAAATATTTCTACGTATTGTGATGCGTAACATTCCTTGTAACATTTGCTCGAAAAATAAGTTTGTATATTAGTATCAAATATATAGCTACAGTTTTCATACATATGCGAGTTAACGTAGATATACATACAGGAGCAAACCAAGCAGACTCACATATAGGTGCGACATGTTTGCCCACTCGCGAGGAAACCATATACAAATTCGAAAGGGACCCGGGCATTACACACAGTGGACAGATTTCACAGCCCCCTTTAAGCCCACGTGGGGTTCTTCTGACATTTGAAACGTGCAGTCAGAGACATTATTACCAGTCGAGGCCTAACTTCGTGTATTTGTGATGAATGTGAACTATATAAATACGCTGAGCTATTGAATATACAAGTATACATGTGCAGCGTAAGCTTAATGGGCAGTGTGAAATGCCATGTCCTTGTGATCAACATAAACCTCTCCCAGTACTTGACACCTGTTGCGCGTGTACCTGCTTGATGGAAAAGCTGTTTGATTGCAACTTCTTGTGAGTTAAAGAACAACGTCGCCATGTCGTTGTAGTAGCCGTCCTCGCAGAAGTAGGTCCTGACTGTAGACTCCACGTTCTCTGTTAGCGATACATTCAGATGGTCCCCAACCTGTAAACACGTGTATATCTAAGTATGATTCTTGTAATACAATTCGTCTCCAGTATCACTCTAGCACCGGTAAAACTAAACTCAACTCAAGCAACGGAAGTATTCTGTAGTACTGACCGGACAACACATCTACTCTAAAGTATCGCCTTGGCAAACACAAGTACTCTCCAGTACTATGTGGACAACACAAGTACTCTACAATGATAAATGGGCAACACAGGTACAACACAGGTACTCAGGACACTCTACAGTACTAATTGGGCAACACAGGTACTCTACAGTACTAATTGGGCAACACAGGTACTCTACAGTACTAATTGGGCAACACAGGTACTCTACAATACTAATTGGGCAACACAGGTACTCTACAGTACTAACTGGGCAACACAGGTACTCTCTACAGTACTAACTGGGCAACACAAGTACTCTACAGTACTAACTGGGCAACACAGGTACTCTACAGTACTAAACTGGGCAACACAGGTACTCTACAGTACTAACTGGGCAACACAGGTACTCTACAGTACTAACTGGGCAACACAGAGTACTCTTCAGTACTAACTGGGCAACACAGGTACTCTACAGTACTAACTGGGCAACACACAGGTACTCTACAGTACTAACTGGGCAACACAGGTACTCTACAGTACTAACTGGGCAACACAGGTACTCTCACAGTACTAACTGGGCAACACAGGTACTCTACAGCACTAACTGGGCAACACAGGTACTCTACAGTACTAACTGGGCAACACAGGTACTCTTCAGCACTAACTGGGCAACACAGGTACTCTTCAGTACTAACTGGGCAAACACAGGTACTCTACAGTACTAACTGGGCAACACAGGTACTCTACAGTACTAACTGGGCAACAGGTACAGGTACTCTACAACACAGGTACTCTACAGTACTAACTGGACAACACAGGTACTCTACAGTACTAACTGGGCAACACAGGTACTCTTAGCACTAACTGGGAAACACAGGTACTCTCCAGTACTAATTGGGCAACACAGGTACTCTCCAGTACTAACTGGGCAACACAGGTACTCTTCCAGTACTAACTGCGCAACACAGGTACTCTACAGTACTAACTGGGCAACACAGGTACTCTTCAGTAGTAACTGGGCAACACAGGTACTCTTCAGTACTAACTGGGCAACACAGGTACTCTACAGTACTAACTCGAGCAACACAGGTACTCTACAGTACTAACTGAGCAACACAGGTACTCTTCAGTACTAACTGGGCAACACAGGTACTCTACAGTACTAACTGGGCAACACAGGTACTCGCCAGTACTAACTGGGCAACACAGGTACTCTCCAGCACTAACTGGGCAACACAGGTACTCTTGTACTAACTACACAATTACTCTCCAGTACTAACTGGGCAACACAGGTACTCTCAGCAGTACTAACTGGGCAACACAGGTACTCAACAGTACTAACTGGAAAAGCCAGGGTACTCTGCAGTACTAACTGGACAACACAGGTACTCTACAGTACTAACTTGGGCAACACAGGTACTCTCCAGTACTAACTGGGCAACACAGGTACTCTACAGCACTAATGGGCAACACAGGTACTCTCCAGTACTAACTGGGCAACACAGGTACTCTACAGTACTAACTGGGCAACACAGGTACTCTACAGTACTATCTGGGCAAAACAGGTACGTTACGGGGCAAATTGGACAACACAGGTACTCTACAGTAATAAACGGGCAACACAGGTACTCTACAGTACTATCTGGGCAACACATGTACTCTACAGTACTAATTGGGCAACACAAGTACTCTACAGTAGTAACTGGGTAACACAGAGACTCTTCAGTACTAACTGGGCAACACAGGTCCTCTACAGTAGTAACTGGGCAACACAGGTACTCTACAATACAAACTTAGCAACACAGGTACCCTTCAGTACTAACTGGGCAACACAAGTACTCTTCAGGACTAACTGGGCAACACAGGCACTCTCCAGCACTAACTGGGCAACACAGGTACTCAACAGTACTAACTGGGGAACACAGGTACTCTTCGGTACTAATTGAGGAACACAGCTCCTCTCCAGTACTAACTTCGCAACAAAGGTACTCTCCAGTACTAACTGCGCAACACAGGTACTCTTCAGTACTAACTACGCAACACAAGTACTCTACAGTAGAAACTGGGCAACACAGGTACTCTTCAGTACAAGTTGGGCAACACAGGTCCTCTACAGAAGTAACCGGGCAACAAAGGTACTTTACAGTACTAACTGTCAACACAGGTACTCTACAGTACTAATCGAGCAACAAAGGTACTCTACAGTACTAACTGGGCAACACAGGTACTCTACAGTAGTAACCGGGCAACACAGGTACTCGCCAGCACTAACTGGGCAACACAGGTACTCTCCAGCACTAACTGGGCAACACAGGTACTCAACAGTACTAACTGGGCAACTCAGGTACTCTCCAATCCTAATTGGACAGCACAGGTACTCTCCAGCACTAACTGGACAACACAGGTACTCTATAGTACAAACTGGGCAACACACGTACTCTCCAGCACTAACTGGGCAACACAGGTACTCTATAGTACAAACTGGGCAACACACGTATTCTCCAGCACTAACTGGGCAACCCAGATACTATCTAGTACTTACTGGGCAACACAGATACTCTGCAGTACTTATTGGGCAACACAGCTACTCGCCAGAACTAACTGCGCAACACAGGTACGCTCCAGTACTAACTTGGCAACACAGGCACTCTCCAGCACTAACTGGGCAACACAGGTACTCAACAGTACTAACTGCGCAACACAGGTACTCTTCAGTACTAACTTCGCAACAAAGGTACTCCCCAGTACTAACTGCGCAACACAGGTACTCTTCAATACTAACTAACTATGCAACACAAGTACTCTACAGTAGAAACTGGGCAACACAGGGACTCTTCAGTACAAGTTGGGCAACACAGGTCCTCTACAGAAGTAACCGGGCAACAAAGGTACTTTACAGTACTAACTGTCAACACAGGTACTCTACAGTACTTATCGAGCAACAAAGGTACTCTTCAGTCCTAATTGAGCAACACAGGTACTCTACAGTACTAACTGGGCAACACAGGTACTCTACAGTAGTAACTCGGCAACACAGGTACTCGCCAGCACTAACTGGGCAACACCGGTACTCTCCAATCCTAATTGGACAGCACAGGTACTCTCCAGCACTAACTGGACAACACAGGTACTCTATAGTACAAACTGGGCAACACACGTACTCTGCAGTACTTATTGGGCAACACAGCTACTCGCCAGAACTAACTGCGCAACACAGGTACGCTCCAGTACTAACTTGGGAACACAGGTACTCTCAAGCACAAACTGGGCAACAGAGGTACTCTTCAGTACTAACTTGGCAACACAGGTACTCTCAAGCACAAACTGGGCAACAGAGGTACTCTTCAGTACTAACTGGGCAACACAGGTACTCTCCAGCACTAACTCGGCAACACAGATACTCTACAGTACTAATTATGCAACACAGGTACTCTTCAGTTCTAACTGGGCAACACAGGTACTCTTCAGTAATAACTGGACAACACAGGTACTTCCCCTTGCTAATTGGGCAACACAGGCACTGTACAGTAATAAAAGGGCAACACAAGTACTCTCCAGTACTAACTGGGCAACACAGGTACTCTTCAGTACTAACTTGGCAACACAGGTACTCTCCAGCATTAACTTGGCAACACCGGTACTCTCCAATCCTAATTGGACAGCACAGGTACTCTCCAGCACTAACTGGACAACACAGGTACTCTATAGTACAAACTGGGCAACACACGTACTCTGCAGTACTTATTGGGCAACACAGCTACTCGCCAGAACTAACTGCGCAACACAGGTACGCTCCAGTACTAACTTGGGAACACAGGTACTCTCAAGCACAAACTGGGCAACAGAGGTACTCTTCAGTACTAACTTGGCAACACAGGTACTCTCAAGCACAAACTGGGCAACAGAGGTACTCTTCAGTACTAACTGGGCAACACAGGTACTCTCCAGCACTAACTCGGCAACACAGATACTCTACAGTACTAATTATGCAACACAGGTACTCTTCAGTTCTAACTGGGCAACACAGGTACTCTTCAGTAATAACTGGACAACACAGGTACTTCCCCTTGCTAATTGGGCAACACAGGCACTGTACAGTAATAAAAGGGCAACACAAGTACTCTCCAGTACTAACTGGGCAACACAGGTACTCTTCAGTACTAACTTGGCAACACAGGTACTCTCCAGCATTAACTTGGCAACACAGGTACTCTTCAGTACTAACTTGGCAACACAGGTACTCTTCAGTACTAACTGGGTTACAGAGGTACTCTTCAATACTGTCTGGGCAACACAAGTACTCTTCAATACTTACTGGGCAACACAAGTACTCTACAATTCTAACTGGGAAACACAAGTACTCTACAGTAGCAACTGGGTAACACAGGGACTCTTCAGTACTAACTGGGCAACACAGGTACTCTACAGTACTAATTGAGCAACACAGGTACTCTTCAGTACTAATTGAGCAACACAGGTTCTCTACAGTACTAACTGGGCAACACCGGTACTATACAGTACTAACTGGGCAACACCGGTACTATACAGTAATAATTCAGCAACACAGGTACTCTTCATTACTAACTGGGTAACACAAGTACTCTACAGTAGTAACTGGGCAACACAGGGACTCTTCAGTACTAACTGGGCAACACAGGTATTCTACAGTACTAATTGAGCAACACAGGTACTCTTCAGTACTAACTGAGCAACACAAATACTCTACAGTACTAACTGGGCAACACCGGTACTATACAGTACTAATTCAGCAACACAGGTACTCTTCAATACTAACTGGGTAACACAAGTACTCTACAGTAGTAACTGGGCAACACAGGGACTCTTCAGTACTAACTGGGCAACACAGGTCCTCTACAGTAGTAACAGGGCAACACAGGTACCCTACAATACTAACTGGGCAACACATGTACTCTCCAGTACTAACTGGTCAATGCAAGTACTCTTCAGTAGTAACTTGGCAACACAGGTATTTTTCAGTAGTAACTGGGCAACACAAATGGTCCCGGGTATAAGCTGGGCAACACAAATACACTCTAACAGGACGGTAGTATCCCCAGCAACCTGGGGGCAAGAAATGTCGTATCTAGTATCAGTGTGGCAACCTAAGCCACGGAAGCAGTATCACATCAACGCACGTAACCTACAATATTGTCAACTGGCTTCCTATACACGTAAAATGGCCGTGTATTGTTTACGAAATCTAATTCACTCGCTCAGGCCGCAGCCTGAGGATTTTGATTTTCGTGTGCACTTTATTATTAGCATTCTCTTCCCACAGAGGTTACTTGTCATATCTTCCTACGAACCATTCTCTTCCCACAGAGATTACTTGTCATATCTTCCTACGAACCTCTGTTCTAATACGGCCCTTTCATTGTGCGAGTGTTCAGGATTCGTGATTGGTTGCAATCAGATTTAGTTGTGCAATCAGCGACGTTGTTTCAAAAGTGATCATTCGCAAGGCCTCGGTTATTTCCGTATGTTTCGAGAAAACTAAACCTCTTCCCCTGCGCGATGCGCAAACGTTTCTTCTAGACAGAACTCAGTCATGTTATGGCGGATCAGTGGCGTCTCCATCGTGACAACGGACACGCTAGCCATTAAACGTCTTGTGTGTAACATCAACACAAGTCCCCGGCAGATGGGGGATATTTGTGGCCCCACATTTGCTTGTGTTAGTCAAGTTGAATCTAGGTCGATGTAACACGTGTTCTGCTTGGATAGAAAGAAGGGAGATAATTCGTGTTGCGATCTTTTGCCGCTAGGGGATTTTACGAGAACCGGGAAATATGGCCGTATTAGAACAGAGGTTCGTAGGAAGATATGACAAGTAACCTCTGTGGGAAGAGAATGTAGTGTTAGTTGACGGTTTGTTTTTTTATTCGTGATTCAGATGCACAGTTTGGTGAAGGACATTTTAAGTTTGTTGACGAAGTGGAGGTAGATAGGTTGACATCTGCTTGGTTCGGGGCATGATCTACTATATACGTCACAGAACGGAAAGGTCTGTTTACAGATCACGGAGGATGGCAAACCATAAACGTTTAAATATTTTGTGCAATCTATGGCTGGTTGCCGGGTAACACTGGTCGCGGGTACACAAAAGTATACAATCATATCAATGTGGTAACTGATATCTGTCCCATCTGAGCTGTGAGCCAGCCTGTACAGTGGTAGCATGGGCGGTAATCTATTATGATCATCTTTGAGTGTACCGTCAGCAGCACGGCATGGAAAAATCAAGGCATTCAAGCTGTATGTGGGAAGGATAGTCCGAAGTGATGTTTTTTCCCTTTGCATCCTAGGTGCATGGCAAACCAAGACTCATGGCCAGGGCAAACCGATCGGGATGAACCGGGTATCGAAATCAGTCTGTATGCCTGGAGATCATAATCAGGAATTATCGAGGATCATAATCGGAGTAAACCAGGGTTCATAATTGGGACAAACCACGACTCTAATTCGAGACAAAATAAATGTGACCAAAAACACCGGATCATATCCGTGGCAAATCAATGATCATAGTCATGGCCCACAGGGCTCACAATCGGGACAGGCAGAGATCACAGTCGCCAGGGTTAACAATCGGGGCAGATCAGGGATCACAGTTGGGGCAGATCAGAGATGACAATCGGGGCAGATCAGGGATCACAGTCGCTAGGGTTAACAATCGGGACAGACAGGGATGACAATCGGGGCAGATCAGGGATGACAATTGGGGCAGATCAGGGATCACAGTCGCCAGGGTTAACACTCGGGGCAGATCAGGGATCACAGTTGGGGCAGATCAGAGATGACAATCGGGGCAGATCAGGGATCACAGTCGGGGCAGATCAGGGTAAACACTCAGGGCAGATCAGGGATGACAGTCGGGCAGATCAGGGATGACAGTCGGGGCAGACAGGGATGACAATCGGGGCAGATCAGGGATGACAATCGGGGCAGATCAGTGATCACATTCGGGGAACTCAAGGGATGATAGTCAGGGCAAATAAGGGATCACAGTTAGGGCACATCATGGACAATGAGGTGTAGTAGGATTGTGTCATGCTTAATTACATGGTGGGATTAACTATAAATTCTAGGAAAATAGATCGTCATACACGAGCATGCAACAGATTCACAACATATCTATGTTGCTGATGAACAATATTGAAATAGAGATTTGAACTTACAGTTAAAGGGCTGCACTCCCCAAGTGTCATGGCGGCAGTAAATGCAACCGTTGTTGTTACCATGGCAACCAAGGCAGCTTCAAGAATTCTAAATAGATGAGGCAGTTGTCAGACATGTGTCAGGCGGTGAGGAACAAAACACTTATGGAAATGTGTCCATGTAATTCAATTGCAATGCTGTCAAGATTTCTCACCATAGAGATTCAAAATGTCCCTTCAGGGAAACCACTACTGATAACAGCAAGACTTCAAGTATAGTTCAAATATCCTTTACAACATTTTGCATAAACGGTAGGGATATGTGAAAATATTGTCGGATACAACCAATGTCTGGCCAGGCCGTCTCGGATTTTACCGTCGACAACGTAGAAGTACACAGTTGATGCCTCGTCCAACCGTCTTCAGCATCGTAAAGAAGACAGATACTCTAACTGTCTCGTCAAACCGACTACCACTGTCTGAAGAGGACAGATATACCTAGGGTCTGATCAGGCCGACTATCACACTCTGAAGAAGACAGATACTCCTAATGTCTGATCAGGTCACTACCACGCTCTGAAGAAGACAGGTACTCTTAATGTCTGATCAGGCCGACTACCACACCCTGAAGAAGACAGATACTCCTAATGTCTGATCAGGTCGTGTACCACACTCTGAAGAAGACAGATGCTGTTAATGTCTGATCAGGCCGACTACCACATTCTGAAGAAGACAGGCACTCCTAATGTCTGATCAGGTCGTGTAGCAAGCTCTGAAGAAGACAGATACTCCTAATGTCTGATCAGGCCGACTACCACACTCTGAGGAAGACAGACGCTCCTAATGTCTGATCAGGTCCTGTACAACAATCTGAAGAAGACAGATACTCCTAATGTCTGATCAGGCCGACTACCACTCTCTGAAGAAGACAGAAACTGTAAATGTCTGATCAGGCCGACTACCACGCTCTGAAGAAGACAGACGCTCCTAATGTCTGATCAGGTCGTGTACCACACTCTGAAGAAGACAGATACTCCTAATGTCTGATCAGGCCGACTACCATACTCTGAAGAAGACATATCCTCCTAATGTCTGATCAGGTCGTGTACCACACTCTGAAGAAGACAGATACTGTTAATGTCTGATCAGGCCGACTACCACACTCTGAAGAAGACAGATACTCCTAATGTATGATCAGGCCGACTACCACGCTCTGAAGAAGACAGATACTCCTAATGTCTGATCAGGTCGTGTACCACACTCTGAAGAAGACAGATACTGTTAATGTCTGAGCAGGCCGACTACCACACTCTGAAGAAGACAGATACTCCTAATGTATGATCAGGCCGATTACCAGACTCTGAAGAAGACAGATACTCCTAATGTCTGATCAGGTCGTGTACCACACTCTGAAGAAGACAGATACTGTTAATGTCTGATCAGGCCGACTACCACACTCTGAAGAAGACAGATACTCTTAATGTCTGATCAGGTCGTGTACCACACTCTGAAGAAGACAGATACTCCTAATGTCTGATCAGGTCGTGTACCACACTCTGAAGAAGACAGATACTGTTAATGTCTGATCAGGCCGACTACCACACCCTGAAGAAGACAGATACTCTTAATGTCTGATCAGGTCGTGTACCACACTCTGAAGAAGACAGATACTCCTAATGTCTGATCAGGTCGTGTACCACACTCTGAAGAAGACAGATACTGTTAATGTCTGATCAGGCCGACTACCACCCTCTGGAGAAGACAGATACTCCTAATGTCTGATCAGGTCGTGTACCACACCCTGAAGAAGACAGATACTCCTAATGTCTGATCAGGTCGATTACCGCACCCTGAAGAAGACAGATACTCTTACTGTCTGATCAGGTCGTGTACCACACTCTGAAGAAGACAGATACTGTTAATGTCTGATCAGGCCGACTACCACACTCTGAAGAAGACAGATACTCCTAATGTATGATCAGGCCGATAACCAGACTCTGAAGAAGACAGATACTCCTAATGTCTGATCAGGTCGTGTACCACACTCTGAAGAAGACAGATACTGTTAATGTCTGATCAGGCCGACTACCACACTCTGAAGAAGACAGATACTCTTAATGTCTGATCAGGTCGTGTACCACACTCTGAAGAAGACAGATACTGTTAATGTCTGATCAGGCCGACTACCACCGTCTGGAGAAGACAGATACTCCTAATGTCTGATCAGGTCGTGTACCACAGCCTGAAGAAGACAGATACTCCTAATGTCTGATCAGGTCGATTACCGCACCCTGAAGAAGACAGATACTCTTAATGTCTGATCAGGCCTACTACCACACTCTGAAGAAGACAGATACTCCTAATGTCTGATCAGGCCGATTACCAGACTCTGAAGAAGACAGATACTCCTAATGTCTGATCAGGTCGACTACCACACCCTGAAGAAGACAGATACTGTTAATGTCTGATCAGGCCGATTACCACACCCTGAAGAAGACAGATACTGTTAATGTCTGATCAGGCCGATTACCACACCCTGAAGAAGACAGATACTGTTAATGTCTGATCAGGCCGATTACCACACCCTGAAGAAGACAGATACTGTTAATGTCTGATCAGGCCGATTACCACACTCTGAAGAAGACAGATACTGTAAATGTCTGAGCAGGCCGATTACCACACCCTGAAGAAGACAGATACTGTTAATGTCTGATCAGGCCGATTACCACACCCTGAAGAAGACAGATACTGTTAATGTCTGATCAGGCCGATTACCACACCCTGAAGAAGACAGATACTGTTAATGTCTGATCAGGCCGATTACCACACCCTGAAGAAGACAGATACTCTTAATGTCTGATCAGGTCGACTACCACACTCTGAAGAAGACAGATACTGTTAATGTCTGATCAGGTCGATTACCACACTCTGAAGAAGACAGATACTGTTAATGTCTGATCAGGCCGACTACCACCCTCTGGAGAAGACAGATACTCCTAATGTCTGATCAGGTCGTGTACCACACCCTGAAGAAGACAGATACTCCTAATGTCTGATCAGGTCGATTACCGCACCCTGAAGAAGACAGATACTCTTAATGTCTGATCAGGCCGACTACCACACTCTGAAGAAGACAGATACTCCTAATGTCTGATCAGGCCGATTACCAGACTCTGAAGAAGACAGATACTCCTAATGTCTGATCAGGTCGACTACCACACCCTGAAGAAGACAGATACTGTTAATGTCTGATCAGGCCGATTACCACACCCTGAAGAAGACAGATACTGTTAATGTCTGATCAGGCCGATTACCACACCCTGAAGAAGACAGATACTCCTAATGTCTGATCAGGCCGATTACCACACCCTGAAGAAGACAGATACTGTTAATGTCTGATCAGGCCGATTACCACACTCTGAAGAAGACAGATACTGTAAATGTCTGAGTCAGGCCGATTACCACACCCTGAAGAAGACAGATACTGTTAATGTCTGATCAGGCCGATTACCACACCCTGAAGAAGACAGATACTGTTAATGTCTGATCAGGCCGATTACCACACCCTGAAGAAGACAGATACTGTTAATGTCTGATCAGGCCGATTACCACACCCTGAAGAAGACAGATACTCTTAATGTCTGATCAGGTCGACTACCACACTCTGAAGAAGACAGATACTCTTAATGTCTGATCAGGTCGACTACCACACTCTGAAGAAGACAGATACTGTTAATGTCTGATCAGGTCGATTACCACACCCTGAAGAAGACAGATACTCTTAATGTCTGATCAGGTCGACTACCACACTCTGAAGAAGACAGATACTGTTAATGTCTGATCAGGTCGATTACCACACCCTGAAGAAGACAGATACTGTTAATGTCTGATCAGGTCGACTACCACACCCTGAAGAAGACAGATACTGTTAATGTCTGATCAGGCCGATTACCACACTCTGAAGAAGACAGATACTGTTAATGTCTGATCAGGCCGATTACCACACTCTGAAGAAGACAGATACTGTTAATGTCTGATCAGGCCGACTACCACACTCTGAAGAAGACAGATACTGTTAATGTCTGATCAGGCCGATTACCACACTCTGAAGAAGACAGATACTGTTAATGTCTGATCAGGCCGATTACCACACTCTGAAGAAGACAGATACTGTTAATGTCTGATCAGGCCGATTACCACACCCTGAAGAAGACAGATACTGTTAATGTCTGATCAGGCCGATTACCACACTCTGAAGAAGACAGATACTGTTAATGTCTGATCAGGCCGACTACCACACTCTGAAGAAGACAGATACTGTTAATGTCTGATCAGGCCGATTACCACACTCTGAAGAAGACAGATACTGTTAATGTCTGATCAGGCCGATTACCACACCCTGAAGAAGACAGATACTCTTAATGTCTGATCAGGCCGACTACCACACTCTGAAGAAGACAGATACTGTTAATGTCTGATCAGGCCGACTACCACACTCGGAAGAGGACAGATACTCTTAATGTCTGATCAGGTCACTACCACACTCTGAAGAAGACAGACACTGTTAATGTCTGATCAGGCCGATTACCACACCCTGAAGAAGACAGATACTCCTAATGTCTGATCAGGCCGATTACCACACCCTGAAGAAGACAGATACTGTTAATGTCTGATCAGGCCGATTACCACACTCTGAAGAAGACAGATACTGTAAATGTCTGATCAGGCCGATTACCACACCCTGAAGAAGACAGATACTGTTAATGTCTGATCAGGCCGATTACCACACCCTGAAGAAGACAGATACTGTTAATGTCTGATCAGGCCGATTACCACACCTGAAGAAGACAGATACTGTTAATGTCTGATCAGGCCGATTACCACACCCTGAAGAAGACAGATACTCTTAATGTCTGATCAGGTCGACTACCACACTCTGAAGAAGACAGATACTGTTAATGTCTGATCAGGCCGACTACCACACTCTGAAGAAGACAGATACTGTTAATGTCTGATCAGGCCGATTACCACACCCTGAAGAAGACAGATACTCTTAATGTCTGATCAGGTCGACTACCACACTCTGAAGAAGACAGATACTGTTAATGTCTGATCAGGTCGATTACCACACCCTGAAGAAGACAGATACTGTTAATGTCTGATCAGGCCGATTACCACACCCTGAAGAAGACAGATACTGTTAATGTCTGATCAGGCCGATTACCACACTGGGAAGAAGACAGATACTGTTAATGTCTGATCAGGCCGATTACCACACCCTGAAGAAGACAGATACTGTTAATGTCTGATCAGGTCGACTACCACACTCTGAAGAAGACAGATACTGTTAATGTCTGATCAGGCCGATTACCACACTCTGAAGAAGACAGATACTGTTAATGTCTGATCAGGCCGATTACCACACTCTGAAGAAGACAGATACTGTTAATGTCTGATCAGGCCGATTACCACACTCTGAAGAAGACAGATACTGTTAATGTCTGATCAGGCCGATTACCACACTCTGAAGAAGACAGATACTCTTAATGTCTGATCAGGCCAATTACCACACTCTGAAGAAGACAGATACTGTTAATGTCTGATCAGGCCGACTACCACACTCTGAAGAAGACAGGTACTCTTAATGTGTGATCAGGCCGATTACCACACCCTGAAGAAGACAGATACTCTTAATGTCTGATCAGGCCGACTTACCACACTCTGAAGAAGACAGATACTGTTAATGTCTGATCAGGCCGATTACCACACTCTGAAGAAGACAGATACTCTTAATGTCTGATCAGGTCGACTACCACACTCTGAAGAAGACAGATACTGTTAATGTCTGATCAGGCCGATTACCACACTCTGAAGAAGACAGATACTGTTAATGTCTGATCAGGCCGATTACCACACTCTGAAGAAGACAGATACTGTTAATGTCTGATCAGGCCGATTACCACACTCTGAAGAAGACAGATACTGTTAATGTCTGATCAGGCCGACTACCACACCCTGAAGAAGACAGATACTGTTAATGTCTGATCAGGTCGACTACCACACTCTGAAGAAGACAGATACTGTTAATGTCTGATCAGGCCGATTACCACACCCTGAAGAAGACAGATACTGTTAATGTCTGATCAGGTCGATTACCACACTCTGAAGAAGACAGATACTGTTAATGTCTGATCAGGCCGATTACCACACTCTGAAGAAGACAGATACTGTTAATGTCTGATCAGGCCGATTACCACACTCTGAAGAAGACAGATACTGTTAATGTCTGATCAGGCCGATTACCACACTCTGAAGAAGACAGATACTGTTAATGTCTGATCAGGCCGATTACCACACCCTGAAGAAGACAGATACTGTTAATGTCTGATCAGGCCGATTACCACACTCTGAAGAAGACAGATACTGTTAATGTCTGATCAGGCCGATTACCACACTCTGAAGAAGACAGATACTGTTAATGTCTGATCAGGCCGATTACCACACTCTGAAGAAGACAGATACTGTTAATGTCTGATCAGGCCGATTACCACACCCTGAAGAAGACAGATACTGTTAATGTCTGATCAGGCCGATTACCACACTCTGAAGAAGACAGATACTGTTAATGTCTGATCAGGCCGACTACCACACTCTGAAGAAGACAGATACTGTTAATGTCTGATCAGGCCGACTACCACACCCTGAAGAAGACAGATACTGTTAATGTCTGATCAGGCCGATTACCACACTCTGAAGAAGACAGATACTGTTAATGTCTGATCAGGCCGATTACCACACCCTGAAGAAGACAGATACTGTTAATGTCTGATCAGGCCGATTACCACACCTCTGAAGAAGACAGATACTGTTAATGTCTGATCAGGCCGATTACCACACTCTGAAGAAGACAGATACTGTTAATGTCTGATCAGGCCGATTACCACACTCTGAAGAAGACAGATACTGTTAATGTCTGATCAGGCCGATTACCACACTCTGAAGAAGACAGATACTGTTAATGTCTGATCAGGCCGATTACCACACTCTGAAGAAGACAGATACTGTTAATGTCTGATCAGGCCGATTACCACACTCTGAAGAAGACAGATACTGTTAATGTCTGATCAGGCCGATTACCACACCCTGAAGAAGACAGATACTGTTAATGTCTGATCAGGCCGATTACCACACCCTGAAGAAGACAGATACTGTTAATGTCTGATCAGGCCGATTACCACACTCTGAAGAAGACAGATACTGTTAATGTCTGATCAGGCCGACTACCACACCCTGAAGAAGACAGATACTGTTAATGTCTGATCAGGCCGATTACCACACTCTGAAGAAGACAGATACTGTTAATGTCTGATCAGGCCGATTACCACACCCTGAAGAAGACAGATACTGTTAATGTCTGATCAGGCCGATTACCACACCCTGAAGAAGACAGATACTGTTAATGTCTGATCAGGCCGATTACCACACCTGAAGAAGACAGATACTGTTAATGTCTGATCAGGCCGATTACCACACTCTGAAGAAGACAGATACTGTTAATGTCTGATCAGGCCGATTACCACACCCTGAAGAAGACAGATACTGTTAATGTCTGATCAGGCCGATTACCACACTCTGAAGAAGACAGATACTGTTAATGTCTGATCAGGCCGATTACCACACTCTGAAGAAGACAGATACTGTTAATGTCTGATCAGGCCGATTACCACACCCTGAAGAAGACAGATACTGTTAATGTCTGATCAGGCCGATTACCACACTCTGAAGAAGACAGATACTGTTAATGTCTGATCAGGCCGATTACCACACTCTGAAGAAGACAGATACTGTTAATGTCTGATCAGGCCGATTACCACACCCTGAAGAAGACAGATACTCCTTAATGTCTGATCAGGCCGATTACCACACCCTGAAGAAGACAGATACTGTTAATGTCTGATCAGGCCGATTACCACACACTCTGAAGAAGACAGATACTGTTAATGTCTGATCAGGCCGATTACCACACCCTGAAGAAGACAGATACTCTTAATGTCTGATCAGGCCGACTACCACACTCTGAAGAAGACAGATACTGTTAATGTCTGATCAGGCCGATTACCACACTCTGAAGAAGACAGATACTGTTAATGTCTGATCAGGCCGATTACCACACCCTGAAGAAGACAGATACTGTTAATGTCTGATCAGGCCGATTACCACACCCTGAAGAAGACAGATACTGTTAATGTCTGATCAGGCCGATTACCACACTCTGAAGAAGACAGATACTGTTAATGTCTGATCAGGCCGATTACCACACCCTGAAGAAGACAGATACTGTTAATGTCTGATCAGGCCGATTACCACACCCTGAAGAAGACAGATACTGTTAATGTCTGATCAGGCCGATTACCACACTCTGAAGAAGACAGATACTGTTAATGTCTGATCAGGCCGATTACCACACTCTGAAGAAGACAGATACTGTAATGTCTGATCAGGCCGATTACCACACCCTGAAGAAGACAGATACTGTTAATGTCTGATCAGGCCGATTACCACACCCTGAAGAAGACAGATACTGTTAATGTCTGATCAGGCCGATTACCACACCCTGAAGAAGACAGATACTGTTAATGTCTGATCAGGCCGATTACCACACCCTGAAGAAGACAGATACTGTTAATGTCTGATCAGGCCGACTACCACACCACTGAAGAAGACAGATACTGTTAATGTCTGATCAGGCCGATTACCACACTCTGAAGAAGACAGATACTGTTAATGTCTGATCAGGCCGATTACCACACCCTGAAGAAGACAGATACTCTTAATGTCTGATCAGGCCGATTACCACACTCTGAAGAAGACAGATACTGTTAATGTCTGATCAGGCCGACTACCACACTCTGAAGAAGACAGATACTGTTAATGTCTGATCAGGCCGATTACCACACCCTGAAGAAGACAGATACTGTTAATGTCTGATCAGGCCGATTACCACACCCTGAAGAAGACAGATACTGTTAATGTCTGATCAGGCCGATTACCACACCCTGAAGAAGACAGATACTGTTAATGTCTGATCAGGCCGATTACCACACCCTGAAGAAGACAGATACTGTTAATGTCTGATCAGGCCGATTACCACACCCTGAAGAAGACAGATACTGTTAATGTCTGATCAGGCCGATTACCACACTCTGAAGAAGACAGATACTGTTAATGTCTGATCAGGCCGATTACCACACTCTGAAGAAGACAGATACTGTTAATGTCTGATCAGGCCGATTACCACACCCTGAAGAAGACAGATACTGTTAATGTCTGATCAGGCCGACTACCACACTCTGAAGAAGACAGATACTGTTAATGTCTGATCAGGCCGATTACCACACTCTGAAGAAGACAGATACTGTTAATGTCTGATCAGGCCGATTACCACACCCTGAAGAAGACAGATACTCTTAATGTCTGATCAGGCCGACTACCACACTCTGAAGAAGACAGATACTGTTAATGTCTGATCAGGCCGATTACCACACTCTGAAGAAGACAGATACTGTTAATGTCTGATCAGGCCGATTACCACACCCTGAAGAAGACAGATACTCCTAATGTCTGATCAGGCCGATTACCACACCCTGAAGAAGACAGATACTGTTAATGTCTGATCAGGCCGATTACCACACTCTGAAGAAGACAGATACTGTTAATGTCTGATCAGGCCGATTACCACACCCTGAAGAAGACAGATACTGTTAATGTCTGATCAGGCCGATTACCACACCCTGAAGAAGACAGATACTGTTAATGTCTGATCAGGCCGATTACCACACTCCTGAAGAAGACAGATACTGTTAATGTCTGATCAGGCCGATTACCACACCCTGAAGAAGACAGATACTGTTAATGTCTGATCAGGCCGACTACCACACTCTGAAGAAGACAGATACTGTTAATGTCTGATCAGGCCGACTACCACACTCTGAAGAAGACAGATACTGTTAATGTCTGATCAGGCCGATTACCACACTCTGAAGAAGACAGATACTCTTAATGTCTGATCAGGTCGATTACCACACTCTGAAGAAGACAGATACTGTTAATGTCTGATCAGGCCGATTACCACACCCTGAAGAAGACAGATACTGTTAATGTCTGATCAGGCCGATTACCACACCCTGAAGAAGACAGATACTGTTAATGTCTGATCAGGCCGATTACCACACTCTGAAGAAGACAGATACTGTTAATGTCTGATCAGGCCGATTACCACACCTGAAGAAGACAGATACTGTTAATGTCTGATCAGGCCGACTACCACACTCTGAAGAAGACAGATACTGTTAATGTCTGATCAGGCCGATTACCACACTCTGAAGAAGACAGATACTGTTAATGTCTGATCAGGCCGATTACCACACTCTGAAGAAGACAGATACTGTTAATGTCTGATCAGGCCGATTACCACACTCTGAAGAAGACAGATACTGTTAATGTCTGATCAGGCCGATTACCACACCTGAAGAAGACAGATACTGTTAATGTCTGATCAGGCCGATTACCACACTCTGAAGAAGACAGATACTGTTAATGTCTGATCAGGCCGACTACCACACTCTGAAGAAGACAGATACTGTTAATGTCTGATCAGGCCGATTACCACACCCTGAAGAAGACAGATACTCTTAATGTCTGATCAGGCCGATTACCACACTCTGAAGAAGACAGATACTGTTAATGTCTGATCAGGCCGATTACCACACTCTGAAGAAGACAGATACTGTTAATGTCTGATCAGGCCGATTACCACACTCTGAAGAAGACAGATACTGTTAATGTCTGATCAGGCCGATTACCACACTCTGAAGAAGACAGATACTGTTAATGTCTGATCAGGCCGATTACCACACCCTGAAGAAGACAGATACTGTTAATGTCTGATCAGGCCGATTACCACACTCTGAAGAAGACAGATACTGTTAATGTCTGATCAGGCCGATTACCACACCCTGAAGAAGACAGATACTGTTAATGTCTGATCAGGCCGACTACCACACTCTGAAGAAGACAGATACTGTTAATGTCTGATCAGGCCGATTACCACACCCTGAAGAAGACAGATACTGTTAATGTCTGATCAGGCCGATTACCACACCCTGAAGAAGACAGATACTGTTAATGTCTGATCAGGCCGATTACCACACCTCTGAAGAAGACAGATACTGTTAATGTCTGATCAGGCCGATTACCACACTCTGAAGAAGACAGATACTGTTAATGTCTGATCAGGCCGATTACCACACCCTGAAGAAGACAGATACTGTTAATGTCTGATCAGGCCGATTACCACACTCTGAAGAAGACAGATACTGTTAATGTCTGATCAGGCCGATTACCACACTCTGAAGAAGACAGATACTGTTAATGTCTGATCAGGCCGATTACCACACTCTGAAGAAGACAGATACTTACCAATGTCTGATCAGGCCGATTACCACACCCTGAAGAAGACAGATACTGTTAATGTCTGATCAGGCCGATTACCACACCCTGAAGAAGACAGATACTGTTAATGTCTGATCAGGCCGATTACCACACTCTGAAGAGAGATGATACTGTTAATGTCTGATCAGGCCGATTACCACACCCTGAAGAAGACAGATACTGTTAATGTCTGATCAGGCCGATTACCACACTCTGAAGAAGACAGATACTGTTAATGTCTGATCAGGCCGATTACCACACTCTGAAGAAGACAGATACTGTTAATGTCTGATCAGGCCGATTACCACACTCTGAAGAAGACAGATACTGTTAATGTCTGATCAGGCCGATTACCACACTCTGAAGAAGACAGATACTGTTAATGTCTGATCAGGCCGATTACCACACTCTGAAGAAGACAGATACTGTTAATGTCTGATCAGGTCGATTACCACACTCTGAAGAAGACAGATACTGTTAATGTCTGATCAGGGCCGATTACCACACTCTGAAGAAGACAGATACTGTTAATGTCTGATCAGGCCGATTACCACACCCTGAAGAAGACAGATACTGTTAATGTCTGATCAGGCCGATTACCACACCCTGAAGAAGACAGATACTGTTAATGTCTGATCAGATCAGGCCGATTACCACACTCTGAAGAAGACAGATACTGTTAATGTCTGATCAGGCCGATTACCACACCCTGAAGAAGACAGATACTGTTAATGTCTGATCAGGCCGATTACCACACCCTGAAGAAGACAGATACTGTTAATGTCTGATCAGGCCGACTACCACACCCTGAAGAAGACAGATACTGTTAATGTCTGATCAGGCCGATTACCACACCCTGAAGAAGACAGATACTGTTAATGTCTGATCAGGCCGATTACCACACCCTGAAGAAGACAGATACTGTTAATGTCTGATCAGGCCGATTACCACACCCTGAAGAAGACAGATACTGTTAATGTCTGATCAGGTCGACTACCACACTCTGAAGAAGACAGATACTGTTAATGTCTGATCAGGCCGATTACCACACTCTGAAGAAGACAGATACTGTTAATGTCTGATCAGGCCGATTACCACACCCTGAAGAAGACAGATACTGTTAATGTCTGATCAGGCCGATTACCACACCCTGAAGAAGACAGATACTGTTAATGTCTGATCAGGCCGATTACCACACTCTGAAGAAGACAGATACTGTTAATGTCTGATCAGGCCGATTACCACACCCTGAAGAAGACAGATCTCTTAATGTCTGATCAGGCTCGATTACCACACCCTGAAGACAGACACTGATAGGCTGATTACCATGAAGAAGACAGATACTGTTAATGTCTGATCAGGCCGATTACCACACTCTGAAGAAGACAGATACTGTTAATGTCTGATCAGGCCGACTACCACACCCTGAAGAAGACAGATACTGTTAATGTCTGATCAGGCCGATTACCACACTCTGAAGAAGACAGATACTGTTAATGTCTGATCAGGCCGATTACCACACCCTGAAGAAGACAGATACTGTTAATGTCTGATCAGGCCGATTACCACACCCTGAAGAAGACAGATACTCTTAATGTCTGATCAGGCCGATTACCACACCCTGAAGAAGACAGATACTGTTAATGTCTGATCAGGCCGACTACCACACTCTGAAGAAGACAGATACTGTTAATGTCTGATCAGGTCGATTACCACACCCTGAAGAAGACAGATACTGTTAATGTCTGATCAGGCCGATTACCACACTCTGAAGAAGACAGATACTGTTAATGTCTGATCAGGCCGATTACCACACTCTGAAGAAGACAGATACTGTTAATGTCTGATCAGGCCGACTACCACACTCGGAAGAAGACAGACTCTCCTAATGTCTGATCAGGCCGACTACCACACCCTGAAGAAGACAGATACTGTTAATGTCTGATCAGGCCGATTACCACACCCTGAAGAAGACAGATACTGTTAATGTCTGATCAGGCCGATTACCACACCCTGAAGAAGACAGATACTCTTAATGTCTGATCAGGCCGATTACCACACTCTGAAGAAGACAGATACTGTTAATGTCTGATCAGGCCGATTACCACAACCTGAAGAAGACAGATGCTGTTAATGTCTGATCAGGCCGATTACCACACCCTGAAGAAGACAGATACTCTTAATGTCTGATCAGGTCGACTACCACACTCTGAAGAAGACAGATACTGTTAATGTCTGATCAGGCCGATTACCACACTCTGAAGAAGACAGATACTGTTAATGTCTGATCAGGCCGATTACCACACCCTGAAGAAGACAGATACTGTTAATGTCTGATCAGGCCGATTACCACACCCTGAAGAAGACAGATACTGTTAATGTCTGATCAGGCCGATTACCACACTCTGAAGAAGACAGATACTGTTAATGTCTGATCAGGCCGATTACCACACTCTGAAGAAGACAGATACTGTTAATGTCTGATCAGGCCGATTACCACACTCTGAAGAAGACAGATACTGTTAATGTCTGATCAGGCCGATTACCACACTCTGAAGAAGACAGATACTGTTAATGTCTGATCAGGCCGATTACCACACCTCCTGAAGAAGACAGATACTTCTAATGTCTGATCAGGCCGATACCACACCCTGAAGAAGACAGATGCTCCTAATGTCTGATCAGGCCGATTACCACACCCTGAAGAAGACAGATACTGTTAATGTCTGATCAGGCCGATTACCACACCCTGAAGAAGACAGATACTCTAATGTCTGATCAGGCCGATTACCACACTCTGAAGAAGACAGATACAGATTAAGGTCTGATCAGGCCGATTACCACACTCTGAAGAAGACAGATACTCTAATGTCTGATCAGGCCGACTACCACACTCTGAAGAAGACAGATACTCCTAATGTCTGATCAGGCCGATTACCACACCCTGAAGAAGACAGATACTGTTAATGTCTGATCAGGCCGATTACCACACTCTGAAGAAGACAGATACTGTTAATGTCTGATCAGGCCGATTACCACACCCTGAAGAAGACAGATACTGTTAATGTCTGATCAGGCCGATTACCACACTCTGAAGAAGACAGATACTGTTAATGTCTGATCAGGCCGATTACCACACTCTCTGAAGAAGACAGATACTGTTAATGTCTGATCAGGCCGATTACCACCACACTCTGAAGAAGACAGATACTGTTAATGTCTGATCAGGCCGACTACCACACTCGGAAGAAGACAGACACTCCTAATGTCTGATCAGGCCGATTACCACACCCTGAAGAAGACAGATACTCCTAATGTCTGATCAGGCCGATTACCACACCCTGAAGAAGACAGATACTGTTAATGTCTGATCAGGCCGATTACCACACCCTGAAGAAGACAGATACTCTTAATGTCTGATCAGGCCGATTACCACACCCTGAAGAAGACAGATACTGTTAATGTCTGATCAGGCCGACTACCACACTCGGAAGAAGACAGATACTGTTAATGTCTGATCAGGCCGATTACCACACTCTGAAGAAGACAGATACTGTTAATGTCTGATCAGGCCGATTACCACACCCTGAAGAAGACAGATACTCCTAATGTCTGATCAGGCCGACTACCACACTCTGAAGAAGACAGATACTGTTAATGTCTGATCAGGCCGATTACCACACTCTGAAGAAGACAGATACTGTTAATGTCTGATCAGGCCGATTACCACACCCTGAAGAAGACAGATACTCTTAATGTCTGATCAGGTCGACTACCACACTCTGAAGAAGACAGATACTGTTAATGTCTGATCAGGCCGATTACCACACCCCTGAAGAAGACAGATACTGTTAATGTCTGATCAGGCCGATTACCACACTCTGAAGAAGACAGATACTGTTAATGTCTGATCAGGCCGATTACCACACTCCTGAAGAAGACAGATACTGTTAATGTCTGATCAGGTCGATTACCACACTCTGAAGAAGACAGATACTGTTAATGTCTGATCAGGTCGATTACCACACTCTGAAGAAGACAGATACTGTTAATGTCTGATCAGGCCGATTACCACACCCTGAAGAAGACAGATACTCCTAATGTCTGATCAGGCCGACTACCACACTCTGAAGAAGACAGATACTGTTAATGTCTGATCAGGCCGATTACCACACCCTGAAGAAGACAGATACTCCTAATGTCTGATCAGGTCGATTACCACACTCTGAAGAAGACAGATACTGTTAATGTCTGATCAGGTCGAGTACCACACCCTGAAGAAGACAGATACTCCTAATGTCTGATCAGGCCGACTACCACACTCTGAAGAAGACAGATACTGTTAATGTCTGATCAGGCCGATTACCACACTCTGAAGAAGACAGATACTGTTAATGTCTGATCAGGCCGATTACCACACCCTGAAGAAGACAGATACTGTTAATGTCTGATCAGGCCGACTACCACACCCTGAAGAAGACAGATACTCCTAATGTCTGATCAGGCCGACTACCACACTCTGAAGAAGACAGATACTGTTAATGTCTGATCAGGCCGATTACCACACCCTGAAGAAGACAGATACTGTTAATGTCTGATCAGGCCGACTACCACACTCTGAAGAAGACAGATACTGTTAATGTCTGATCAGGCCGATTACCACACTCTGAAGAAGACAGATACTGTTAATGTCTGATCAGGCCGATTACCACACTCTGAAGAAGACAGATACTGTTAATGTCTGATCAGGCCGATTACCACACCCTGAAGAAGACAGATACTGTTAATGTCTGATCAGGCCGATTACCACACCCTGAAGAAGACAGATACTGTTAATGTCTGATCAGGCCGATTACCACACCCTGAAGAAGACAGATACTCCTAATGTCTGATCAGGCCGACTACCACACTCTGAAGAAGACAGATACTGTTAATGTCTGATCAGGCCGATTACCACACCCTGAAGAAGACAGATACTGTTAATGTCTGATCAGGCCGACTACCACACTCTGAAGAAGACAGATACTGTTAATGTCTGATCAGGCCGACTACCACACTCTGAAGAAGACAGATACTCCTAATGTCTGATCAGGCCGACTACCACACTCTGAAGAAGACAGATACTCTCTGATCAGGCCGAAGCCACTCTCTGAAGAAGACAGATACTGTTAATGTCTGATCAGGCCGACTACCACACTCTGAAGAAGACAGACTCTCCTAATGTCTGATCAGGCCGACTACCACACTCTGAAGAAGACAGACTCTCTGATCAGGCCGACAACCACTCTCTGAAGAAGACAGATACTGTTAATGTGTGATCAGGCCGACTACCACACTCTGAAGAAGACAGACACTCCTAATGTCTGATCAGGCCGACTACCACACTCTGAAGAAGACAGATACTCCTAATGTCTGATCAGGCCGAGTACCACACTCTGAAGAAGACAGATACTGTTAATGTCTGATCAGGCCGACTACCACACTCTGAAGAAGACAGATACTCTTAATGTTTGATCAGGCCGACTACCACACTCTGAAGAAGACAGACTCTCCTAATGTCTGATCAGGCCGACTACCACACTCTGAAGAAGACAGACTCTCTGATCAGGCCGACAGCCACTCTCTGAAGAAGACAGATACTGTTAATGTGTGATCAGGCCGACTACCACACTCTGAAGAAGACAGACTCTCCTAATGTCTGATCAGGCCGACTACCGCACTCTGAAGAAGACAGACTCTCTGATCAGGCCGACAACCACTCTCTGAAGAAGACAGATACTGTTAATGTGTGATCAGGCCGACTACCCCTCTCTGAAGAAGACAGACACTCCTAATGTCTGATCAGGTCGTGTACCACACTCTGAAGAAGACAGATACTCCTAATGTCTGATTAGGTCGTGTACTACACTCTGAAGGAGACAGATACTGTTAATGTTTGATCAGGCCGACTACCACGCTCTGAAGAAGACAGATACTCCTAATGTCTGATCAGGCCGACTACCACGCTCTGAAGAAGACAGATACTCCTAATGTCTGATCAGGCCGACTACCACACTCTGAAGAAGACAGATACTCCTAATGTCTGATCAGGTCGTGTATCACACCGCGGAGAAGACATTCGTTTTTATGAGGCAAAAATATGTGAGTACGTGGATTAATACAGAGACAAGGCATTTTTTCACCAACAAACGCCCACATCAATATGACGCTGTTTATTGTGTATTTAGTTGTGAAATATTGTTTATACCACAAAAGAAGCTGATATGTCGCCGGTGTGACAAGGACACGTCATACCTTCCATACTGTTTCAGTCGGTTTCCGTGACTGGTTGGTTTTATGGGGAAGATTGTAAACATTCCGCCAAAAACCCTACATTATATAGACCAATGTTCCTTTCTCGTCAACTAACAGTTGTATCTCCAAGCTGAAGACTGCACCGCATGGAAATATCAATCTTGCCACGTTAATCCATCAGATAAACATGCCGTTTGACAAGAAAAGCCAAATTCCCTGTGTTTGTCATAAGATTGATAAGGTATGGCGCTCCTGCTTTTAGTGTTGTATTGCAGAGGGTGTTGGGGTGAATACACCGAGGGTGTAATATTAACATGGAATATACGTGGCACTGTGCTGGTGTGTAGGTGCAGCAGGACGAGACTGGGATGTGATTTTACATTCCTGCAACACAAACCAACAAAGTCAACCAAACAGATTATGTGTTCTGTATCTAGAGGAGGACCGTTCATACAAGCAGCATCAAGATAAACAGGCTCATAGCTAGTGTTATGCTACGTGTCATAATCTAACACGATAGCCAATCAGTAATTATACGAGGGTAACTCGAAACGTCAGAGCCCTTATAGATATTGCGTTGAGTCATGTGAGACTTCAACACGGCTAAGAAGAGTTCGATGTCTTGCAAGTCATGACACCTCGTTTCAGATTGATAACTCCAGCTGGTGTGGAGACGTCAGCTAGCGAATTAGACAGGGTTGAGAAGCTGATACGCTGAACACGATCTGAGGAACGAGCCATGTACACGCGGGTTGTGAAGGAGATATGCGCTCGGGGAGCATTGCCCTTCCTTTCCTGCTTTAGGGAATAAATGCCATTTAAAGAAAATATTTTTTTTCAAATACGAAACCTATCTTTTAGGATGCCAGGTTCAACTCGATATACGGTCGCGTCACATGAAGCCTTGATCTAGATGAAAGAAGCTTGCGTTCGTGGCCCAATCAGATGTTTGCTTTCTTAAGGTTTTCATTTCTTTACCACTTCTATTCGGAAACTTCGTATGTAACAAAATAACACCAACAATACAAAGTGAAAGCGGAAAAAACCCCACATTTTTATAATTATAAAGATACAACTGCGAATGTGTGAATCTGTTGAACGATTCAGTGAACGTCCGTGAGCCAGTATGAAATATTGATGACATCATGGCTTCTCGATGAGGTAGCGTACACTGCCCCACACTACAAAGGTACAGTGTGGTATTCCCAGTTGGGTATAGATCATATGATATGATAGGATATTTACATAGCGCATATTTATATCCACGCAACTAGTACATGCTCAAAGCGTTTAGATACAATGGCGCCCTGATCCACGAGTAAACTATTCACCATATTACAATATAGCAGTGTTTGTTGTTCACATTCGGGAGCACGCGGACTGACCCCACTTTCGACATACAGAAATCAGATAGGGGGGCTTACTCGCTTACATCTTAAAGTCCGGAAACAGGTTTTATTGAATATTAGCCACGAGGCCAGACTATCAGCGAGTAATGCCAAAGTCGATCATTTTCAAAACTACTGTGTGAATATTTTTTATTGTGAACGATTTTGTGTGTGAGGCAAAACCCTTCGAGTTACCCTCGTATACTGCACGTGTCAGTCGTTATGTAGAACAGGTACATACTTGAATAGTTTATGCTTCGTGTGGCAGTATTTTATTCTGTGAACAGTCAGTGCTTTGTTGAAGACGTTAAAGAGCGCACCAAGAAGTCCTCCAACAAACCCCATCACGATGAAAATAAGCAGGTCTACGGCGTTCCACAGATGGCATCCTTCACTCTGTTCGCTTTGGCACTGTGTAGAATGAACACATATCTTTCATTACTTTCGTCTCTGTAATAAAACAGGTTTCGTGGTTTTGCCTAATGCTCGAATTTAAGGGTTTCTGCTACATCCACAATTCCCCCGGCTGTCGTTCACAAGCAGTCTAACTAAAATCCTGTTTAAAGTGACGTAACAAAAACTCAATCACGCTATGACACGCTTCACCCAATATTCATAGATACGATATGGTTGATATGAAACCCCCTCTGACAATGTGAAACAGTTCATATCGATTTTGTTCAACACTTCTGACAAAGAAATATATTGCTTTATGAAATTAACCATCCATTATGCGGCATTGAAATCACATTACAGTGCTACAACAACCAAAGGTTATGACGCTCTGATGGGTGCCAATGACACGCGAAACGTTACATGTCCATACACACGTTAAAAACTCACTGGAGAGTGAACCAGTGGATGGTCTTAATTATATTTGCTTTGCCACACTGCTATCCTAATATTTATGTTTGCCTGTGAAAACACAGTCACTGTTTTATTCAATACCTAGGCAATCTGACAGTGACGTCTCGAGAGAAAATTCAAGCGAAGTCAGTCTTTGTTTTGCGTTGACAATTGTATTTCTTTCTTGTAAATTGTGACGGATGAGCAGCGGTGTGGCAAGTTCAGTTTTCTTTTTTTTCAAGCTCTGTATGACATTTCCTTCCTTAAGTGGCATTTAGAAGCTTTGCCACATCCATCGTCGTGAAGTGTCGTGTTTGTTAAATTACTTACTTTGAACTCCCCAAAGTTGATGAGTCCCGGTAGATAGAAGTAGCCCCAGTCTTTACTGTCAATACCTGACAGAAAGAAGTTGAGCGAGAACGTGGCCGCCATTGAACAGAAGAACTACAAAAGAGACAAAGAAGTCATAGTGAAAACCAACAGTAACACAAAACAGAATTACAAAAGATTTTGTCAATTCTAAAAAGAGAAATATTATATAACACGATTTAATCCCATTCTTTATTCTTTACACCATCTCAAACGACTTTTCGACTTTCGACTTCACGTCTTTGTCTAAGCCTAAGTCCCTTTGGAACATCAAAGGCGATGTGATGTGATATTACCGTCCTCCACGTCAGTTTCTGGTTCCAGAAAGAACATCCTTCCTCCAAACTGAACAGAACGCCTCCAATGGGGGCCCCGAAAGCAGCTGATGACAAACAAGAAACGTATGTTCATTGTATCTACAACATACAGATGTACATCTCTGTCAGAATAGTTTCAGTGATGATAACTAAAAGCAGTTGGAGCGCATTTTAGACGCGAAGTTTACTATAACCAGCTCGTCTTTTCTTCGCATTGCCGTGAAAATCAGCAAAGTCAGACTCAAGCATCGGCCTGCCATGGCTGCAACATGTTCATAGACCCATAATACACGATCCCTTGTTTGATTCTTCTATGGATAGCATACCTCCCAATGACGGCCTCCTACCTTCAACTGTCACAGCTTACGACATGCCACATCCTCCTTCATGCTACACCATCCCACGTGCTACATCCTCCTATCTGTCACCAACCTGTCACACCTCCTACCAAATAGACCGTCATTTTGTCCAACCCATCTGATCATCCATGCATTCATACCTTCACCCGCCACGTCAATGACACGCCCTGTTATCTGCCACATCATCTCTACCACGCCAACAATCCCCTGAAACCCCGTCCATAGGCAGCACTGTAAATACATGTATCTACCACACCAGCTATCCTGCTCAGCGTCTTCCTGCTTCGGCATATTAACTGCTAAACCTTTCTATGCTAACTATCTGAGACCGTCTACTTACTATCACAGCTACTAATTAATGTTACACCCTATCACATACCATCTCCTCGTACCAGCCACATCCCCTACCTAACACGTCAGACCGCCTCCGTGGTGTAGTGGTTAGAGCGTCCGCCCGGAGAGCGGAAGGTCGTGGGTTCGATCCCCGACCGCGTCATACCAATGTTTGTCCCTCCCTGGCGTTCGGCATTAATGGGTACAACAAGGACTGGTCGGCTCAGAGTCAGTATCATGTGTCTGAGTGGGGTATTCATGCTTCACTGCGGCATGGTATCTGAGTGGGCTAGCACTATAAAACCAGCTTAAGTCTGGGCTAGGCATGGTATCTCAGTGGGCTAGCACTATAAAACCAGCTTAAGTCTGGGCTAGTACAAGCAGCAACACATACACATGCATGCACGTCGTCATATGAGCGAAATATTCTCAAGCACGACGTAAAACCCAATTTCACCTGACCTCACCTGACCTCACCTGACCTCACCTCACCTGACCTCACCTAACACGTCATCATACCTGCCACACCTGCCGCCGCTCCTCCCGATACAAAGTCTCTTTTATCCCTGTAAAAGAAAGATGTTAGTGAAGGTGATCTGATCAGTTGATTCAGAAACATAATAGTAACAGTACATATCACCTTTGTTATTCTTACCCGTGAAGGTCCGGGTAAGAATGAACCTTAAGTAACCCATGCTTGTCGCGAGAGGCGACTAACGGGATCGGGTCGTCAGGCTCGCTGACTTGGTTGACATATGTCATCGGTTCCCAATTGCGCAGATCGATGCTCATGCTGTTGATCACTGGATTGTCTGGTCCAGACTCGATTATTTACAGACCTTCGCGATATAGCTGGGATATTGCAGAGTGCGGCGTAAAACTAAACTCACTCACTCACTCACTCAATTTGTTATTCTAATATATGTTATCAACTGTGCGTATGTAATAACACATGTTTACATTTCATTGAAGAACTGTCCACAGAATCAGCGTGTACCTGGGTCTGTCTTGAATGACGAGTGTGTAATGCCTTATGTTTCAAGCTTGAGATGTTACGTATAACCTTAACAGTTGTACATGCATGGCATGGTTGACGTGTTGTGTTCGTGCTGCGCGGTTAGAGAATACCGTCTGAAGGATGATGGTGCGATCCTCTATAACCTTCACTCACATGACATCAGCGTCATTTTACAGCACACAGTATGGACAATGAATTGGAAGCGTGATATCTCACCTGTCCGTCCTGAAGAACGCATACTTTCTGATGTTGATTTTTCGAAACGCCAGACTCTGAAACTAAAAAGGGAAAGAAATTGCATACGCATGACGTGTGTGAATTACGAAAGCATCTTCTTAGTTATCCTTTGTCTTACAACTGATGCATTTCACGATCTGCAATAAAATTGCATGTTATTGCAAACAGTTATTTTATTCTAACTTGTATGAAGAAAGAATATTAGAAATACCTAATTCAACCCAGAAATCATTTATCACATTATAAAGGTGGGGTATGAATAAAACATTCCCAACTTGTGTCTCTCTGCTGCTGTTCTCCAGATGTACCACCCAACAATGATGTGAGCACGTTTCCCGGCGATCAGTGATAAGATACAATACGATGTGATATATCGATAGAGCGTTGACGCGATGCGATATAGCGATGGAGCAATGATGGAATAGGGCGGACAGTTTCTTAAGATATTTCTAACATTATTCTCCGATCCCCTTAGACCAACCATTTCTTTATACTGTGACTCATACCACCTTTTTTTGTAGCATCAGATAATTACTGCTAAAAACGACATTTCAACAATCATTTCTTTACGTTAAGACTTATACAACCTCGTTTTGTAGTATCAGATAAGTACTGCTAAAAACGACATTTCAACAATCATTTCTTTACGTTAAGACTTATACAACCTCGTTTGGTAGCATGAGATGATTTCTGATAAAAACGACATTTCACCATAATATATTAGTTGTCATCTGTTTGTGCACATTTGACATATACACTAACTATCTACAGAACGACGGACAAGAAACGCCGTCATGGGGTATCGAAATACGGTACAGTCACGCAGATGACTGACTTTCACTTTTACAAAGTCATAAAAGTAAACAGCGGACGAACACGCATGTATATATAACTTGACTTTTAGATGTATCCAATTTTCTTTCACTAAAAAGGTAATAGTGTCTTCAGTTCTATGCGCGCCACAGTGTTAGGTGTTATTTTCTCATTTTCCCATTTGATGTCTTCCCAAATAACAAAGTTATTAAAGATCACATATACTCTAGGGGGGTACCAATACATAAATCACCAATTGGCATCGTTATAAATGAAACCCCGTCATTAAAACTACTCATTTCGATCTTTAATTAACTTAAATCGACCTTTTTGTGCAAATCGACCTTTTGATGCAGTTTGTGCACAATTCTCACTCGCGAACGAAATTTCAACCAATCAGAGCGGCGCGTCTCTGTGACGTCATGTGAGGAATAGATAATGAGGGCCGATGCAGAATTCATGTACATTTCAGGGGGTAAATTATCTTGTTTACAGATTTGTGTAAACCTGAAATCGTGACAACTGTTGTGAAAAATTAAAGCTATATGTTCTCACAATCTACTGTCATTTCATTTTGTCTCCTGCTTTGCCTAGTTTCCGATATACAACTTGTTTTCATAGACGAATCTGTCAAAATCGCTTGGTGCCTTGTTTGTTCGAGCCAGACGCTAGTGAAAGTGAAAACGATGATCAGCCTCGCTCATCACGGTTACGGTTAATTTCTTCAACCTAAACAGTGCGACATTAGGAAGGGTGGATGCCCATCAGATGCTGTTATTTGAAAATATCCCCGGTAGTTCTTGTCTGATTGTAATAAAGTATCAAAGCAGTGTGGGCTTTTTCAAGTTTTCTAATGCCTGGATGGTATAATGACTGATCCAAATTGATCCCTTTTCTATGTATTTTTTATCTCGATATTTAATCATGTCATGTGAAAATATGACGTATGATATTAACAATTGACATTTGATTTATTTGAATCCGTAAACTAAACAACCTTACTTTGTCATTGCTAGAAGAATCTGAAAATTTACTTAGGTAAATAGGTACATATACAGTTTTAGCACACAGCAAATGCTTATATGTATTCCTTATGCAACAATGAAGTTCTGTTCGTATTCTCAAAACAGTGTCGGCCCATAAGTTTTCACATGCAATTAAAATTGCATGCAATACAGCAATTAACACTCCCTTGTTGTAACCCGTGTTAGGTGGTATAAACCTACGCATGATATTTGTCATCATTCACTTGATGGTCAGTTAATGAATTTATATAAGGTATAATTAGTGGTAACACCACTTAGATTACCCGACAAAGGTTCCCATTTGGCATTTCTTGTGTCTGGAGTAAATACTCAGCATTTTAAACATCGATTAAAGGACTAACCAATAACACGCTGATTGATTAATTACTTTTATCTTGCACAGCGGATTTGTCAAAAGGTAGTGTTTATGTATGTAGATTTACTAATCTATACTGAATAAACTCTGTCGTGTCTGTGTCTGTGTAAAAACAACGTCCTTCTTTCAAAGGATTAACCGCCAGTACATTGATTGATTGCTCATTATTGGCTAACGAAATTACTTTTTTTGTAAAGAATGGCGGACATTATGCAATTAGTTGCCAGGTGTGCTATCTTGGGTGACCAATGAGACTATACACCAATCTGAAATACCTGAAACGATATATCACTTTTTCGTATATTAGACTGTTAAAACACACATCACTTGCAACAGCTGAAGATGAATGGCATATCACTCGTTTTTGTTGATATTGAGGGATACATTCCTCGAACAAGGTAATAGCCTGACATTGTCCCTATAACTTTAATCTGTTTTAATTGTAATATTTGCATTTTGTTGTTATTCATGTGTCGTAGCATTCAACAGAATCATTGTTTTCGCCGTGAAGTGTAATGAGACAGACAACATACACTAGGGCGTGTGTGAGAATTATGATTCACATTGGCAAACTATAAAATGTCTAGATATTACAGTCCTGTTATAAATGCACTATAAGTATCAGCAGATCGCCTGCTTTTTATTAAGTTTCAAAATGCATACAAGTATGATAATAAACTAATTAGGATTATAAGACCAAATATAAAGACGTACATTGACTAGTATCTACATACTGGTGAGTGGACGTTAACCACGTGAATGTAGCAAGAAATTTATCGCGCAGTATTGTCACTTCGACCCCCACCTCGCTTCCGTGGAAGACATCGTTATGTTACAAGTTGTGTCATGCAAAATCCTTTTGGTCATGATTCAAATACATATTTAACTACGAGTAAAAGTAGTTTGATTTTCTAAATTGATGAAAACAAACTATAATCTCATTAATTCTAACAGATTTTAGCCTGTGACTTCACGATTTTCAAAAATGGCGGCGCCCTGTCGAGAACATCCGCCAGTCTGAAGATAAATGCTATTTTAATTAGGTTTGTTTTCACCGAGTTACAAAATCAAAACTACTTTCTACTGGTAGTAAAATATGTATTTGATTGATGGCCAATAGGGTTTTGCATGACATAGCTTATAACATAACAATTTCTCTCGTGGAAGCGAGGTGGCTGTCAATATAATACTACTTACAATATTATTGTCACTTCGACCACAACCTCGCTTCCGAGGAAGAAATCGTTAAGTTACAAGTTGTGTCATGGAAAATCTTTTTTGTCATCAATCATATACATATTTTACTACAACTAGTAAGTAGTTTTGATTCTTTAACTTCCGTGAAGCGATCTGAACACAAGTAAGATATGGTTTCAGGCTTCCACAATGCTCGCTTCGCACTCACAAACATAACCCATTTAGCACGAACTGTGGGGTCCAGTGGAAATCTGTGCATGGCGACACCATCGCCCGACCCCTAGGAGCAATTGACGACAACGCAACGATTCGGCATGTCTTCGTTGATGTCTAGAAATCATCAAAATGACGAGCTTGCTACACACTTTATATACAACTAACTGAAAATCCTTCATCACATGACTTCACTGCAGTGCACTGGCGACAGAGTTACGTAACCTGTCTGTGGTTTCGTTGGCGGGCGAGAGTGAAGCAGGCGACTTTTTGGCAACTTTTAATCGCTCGGTATTAATTAACCACAAGTTTTTTAAGAAAGAATTTGGTGTTCCGCATAAGACTAACCACCAATCTTTCATATGTAATAGTTAAAAGAGTTAAAAACAAACAAAGTTTATGTGTACTTTAAATACACCTAATAGTTTGATCGGCATTTTAGAAGTTGTTGAGAACATATTGAAGCATTTAACTTTACATGTAACACCTTCTTGATTATTGAGCATGTCATTTTAGCTTATAACAGTGTACATAATTAATGCACATTTGTGAGAACTCCCAGTTGTGAGACACATTAATTTATGGTTCAGTGCACGAAGGTGGTGTTTCCACATCCCTACAATGAAAGTGGGATCAGCCCAGTTGTTGAAGAGTACCCACAGGAGTCATTGATGAGTAGATTAATGAAATAGATTATCAAAGATTCTATTTACACAGAAGAAATAGACTATTATGAAATTTGAAAGTCATTTTGGTTTAAACATATTTTATTATTATTTATGAAAATGAATTGGGATTGGTGAGCAAGCATTACTGCTTATGTTAACACCGCTCCCACGCAACGTATAACACAAAATGAAATGGAGGATGTGACATCATCGATATTGACTATTGCATAAATATATTTTTAAAGTATACATCAAGTACAACTATTCTCTAAGTAGTCATAATTAGAGAGTTACAGTTGTGTGTGTCTAACAAGCTATTGTAGGAATATAAATCAATCATGAGAAGGTTGTTGAGTTAATTTAAGTATTTTCCTGTGAAAATTTGAAGCCTTGTGTCTTGATGATATAATCGTGGACAGATTCAACTATTTTCTGGTTTACACAAGGAGTAAATTCTTTGTTTCCGTTCAAAATGGTATCCAGGTTATAACGGGTAGTGTGGGGTAAAAAGGGTTTGGCATAAGAGGCAGTTCTACTGTAAATTTGTATTTCAGAGTTATTTCTTAAACTTTATCTTGTAGTTTCGGAGACGGATGTAAATCTGAGTAGGTAAATTAATTTCTCTTTCAATGATCACGAAGTTACCTACACAAAGTGTATGTTAATCAATTTATCTTTTAAAGTTTCATTAAGACTTCCACAAGATTCAGTTACATAGCAAATCAGTAATTAGCAAGGGTTAACCCATTCTATCAGACAGGGGAGTATGGTGTGTTTTCTTTGTTAATTACCTACTCCACTGTCTCATAACTGGGAGTCTCACAATTGGGAGTTCTCACAAATGGGAGTAGACCCTTTAGGTTCATAACGATGCAGGAATCTGCATCGAACCGTCACTCTTTGCAATAAACAAGCGGTGTTCATCCATAATGTTGTAAGCTTCGTTACATGGTGCAAAAACCAACACCACCACACACACACACACACACACACACACGCACGCACGCACGCACACACACACACACACACACACACACACACACACCAGAGGAACACAGCTTATCTGAAAGGACAGGTTGTTAACTGTTACGTTTTTGAAGATATGTGACATTTATAGTCCGGAAGGGAAACAAGAATCTGTAAGAGCGGAAACACTTCCAGTTCCGCAAACGAGGACGTATTTTACAGCATACAATTCCGCTACGAAAGTCGTTGCATCTTCCTCTCAGGACAGCAAAGGGATAATACACATCGATTATCTAGCACAGAGATTAACCATGAGAATATCATACCAACGTATACAACTTGTTGCGCGAGTCTATCCAAGAGAAGTGTCGCATGTTGTTCTCCTCTATTAGAACAATGCCCCAGCTGTACTTGCCATAACAGGTAAAACTGAAATTCGTTATATTTCATGGTAACATTGAATAATTTAGTGATTAGCATTGAGGAACTGAGGAGTTTTAAGTTTGTACTGTCTTTACGCAGTCAAATTACACATTTATGTAACAGGAAATCCAGCCAACATACAGACTAGTGATAAACCCAGCCAACTAGAGCAGTGTAAAACCAAACCATCTACAGCAGTGTAAAACCCATCATAGGAAGTGTTAAAGCTAACTATCATGAGCATTGTAAAACCTAACCATCTAGAGCATCGTTTCATCGCATCACTCATCGCTCCATCGTTTCATCACTCTGTCGTATATCGCATCGCTCCATCGTCTCATCACTCTGTCGTATATCGCATCACTCCATGGTTTCATCACTCAGTCGTATATCGCATCACTCCATCGTTTCATCACTCCGTCGTATATCGCATCGCTCCATCGTTTCATCACTCAGTCGTATATCGGATCACTCCATGGTTTCATCACTCAGTAGTATATCGCATCACTCCATGGTTTCATCACTCCGTCGTATATCGCATCCCACCATCGTTTCATCACTCAGTCGTATATCGCATCCCACAATCGTTTCATCACTCTGTCGTATATCACATCACACCATCGTTTCATCACTCTATCGTATATCGCATCGCTCCATCGTTTCATTGCATCACTCTGCCGTCTAATTGCATCACTCCATCGTTTCATCGCATCACTCTGTCGTTTGAATGCATCACTCCATCGTTTCATCACTCTGTCGTATATCGCATAACTCCATCGTTTCATCAGTCGTCTATCGCGTCACTCCTTCGTTTCATTACTCAGTCGTATATCGCATCACTCTGTTTCATCACTCAGTCGTATACCGCATCACTCCATCGTTTCATCACTCAGTCGTATATCGCATCACTCCACGGTTTCATCACTCTGTCGTATATCGCATCACTCCATCGTTTCATCACTCAGTCGTATATCGCCTCACACCATCGTTTCATCACTTCGTCGTATATTGCATCACTCCATCGTTTCATCACTCAGTCGTATATCGCATCACTCCATGGTTTCATCACTCCGTCGTATATCGCATCACACCATCGTTTCATTACTCAGTCGTATATCGCATCACACCATCGTTTCATCACTCAGTCGTATATCGCATCACTCCATCGTTTCATCACAAAGTCGTATATCGCATCACTCCATCGTTTCATCACTCAGTCGTATATCGCCTAACACCATCGTTTCATCACTTCGTCGTATATCGCATCACTCCATCGTTTCATCATTCAGTCCTATATCGCATCGAACCATCGTTTCATCGCATCACTCCATCGTTTCATCACTCAGTCGTATATCGCATCACTCCATCGTTTCATCACTCCGTCGTATATCGCATCGCTCCATCGTTTCATCACTCAGTCGTATATCGGATCACTCCATGGTTTCATCACTCAGTAGTATATCGCATCACTCCATGGTTTCATCACTCCGTCGTATATCGCATCCCACCATCGTTTCATCACTCAGTCGTATATCGCATCCCACAATCGTTTCATCACTCTGTCGTATATCACATCACACCATCGTTTCATCACTCTATCGTATATCGCATCGCTCCATCGTTTCATTGCATCACTCTGCCGTCTAATTGCATCACTCCATCGTTTCATCGCATCACTCTGTCGTTTGAATGCATCACTCCATCGTTTCATCACTCTGTCGTATATCGCATAACTCCATCGTTTCATCAGTCGTCTATCGCGTCACTCCTTCGTTTCATTACTCAGTCGTATATCGCATCACTCTGTTTCATCACTCAGTCGTATACCGCATCACTCCATCGTTTCATCACTCAGTCGTATATCGCATCACTCCACGGTTTCATCACTCTGTCGTATATCGCATCACTCCATCGTTTCATCACTCAGTCGTATATCGCCTCACACCATCGTTTCATCACTTCGTCGTATATCGCATCACTCCATCGTTTCATCACTCAGTCGTATATCGCATCACTCCATGGTTTCATCACTCCGTCGTATATCGCATCACACCATCGTTTCATTACTCAGTCGTATATCGCATCACACCACCGTTTCATCACTCAGTCGTATATCGCATCACTCCATCGTTTCATCACTCAGTCGTATATCGCCTAACACCATCGTTTCATCACTTCGTCGTATATCGCATCACTCCATCGTTTCATCATTCAGTCCTATATCACATCGAACCATCGTTTCATCGCATCACTTCATGGTTTCATCACTCAGTCCTATATCGCATCACATCATCGTTTCATCACTTCGTCGTATATCGCATCACACCATCGTTTCATCACTCAGTCGTATATCGCCTAAGACCATCGTTTCATCACTCAGTCGTATATCGCATCACACCATCGTTTCATTACTCAGTCGTATATCGCATCGGACCATCGTTTCATCACTCAGTCGTATATCGCCTCACTCCATCGTTTCATCACTCAGTCATATATCGCATAACTTCATAGTTTCATCACTCTGTCGTATATCGCCTAACACCATCGTTTCATCACTTCGTCATATATCGCATCACTCCATCGTTTCATCATTCAGTCCTATATCGCATCGAACCATCGTTTCATCGCATCACTCCATCGTTTCATCACTCAGTCGTATATCGCATAACTTCATAGTTTCATCACTCTGTCGTATATCGCATCGCTCCATCGTCTCATCACTCTGTCGTATATCGCATCACTCCATGGTTTCATCACTCAGTCGTATATCGCATCACTCCATCGTTTCATCACTCCGTCGTATATCGCATCGCTCCATCGTTTCATCACTCAGTCGTATATCGGATCACTCCATGGTTTCATCACTCAGTAGTATATCGCATCACTCCATGGTTTTATCACTCCGTCGTATATCGCATCCCACCATCGTTTCATCACTCAGTCGTATATCGCATCCCACAATCGTTTCATCACTCAGTCGTATATCGCATCACTCCATGGTTTCATCACTCCGTCGTATATCGCATCACACCATCGTTTCATTACTCAGTCGTATATCGCATCACACCATCGTTTCATCACTCAGTCGTATATCGCATCACTCCATCGTTTCATCACAAAGTCGTATATCGCATCACTCCATCGTTTCATCACTCAGTCGTATATCGCCTAACACCATCGTTTCATCACTTCGTCGTATATCGCATCACTCCATCGTTTCATCATTCAGTCCTATATCGCATCGAACCATCGTTTCATCGCATCACTCCATCGTTTCATCACTCAGTCGTATATCGCATCACTCCATCGTTTCATCACTCCGTCGTGATATCGCATCGCCTCCATCGTTTCATCACTCAGTCGTATATCGGATCACTCCATGGTTTCATCACTCAGTAGTATATCGCATCACTCCATGGTTTCATCACTCCATCGTATATCGCATCCCACCATCGTTTCATCACTCAGTCGTATATCGCATCCCACAATCGTTTCATCACTCTGTCGTATATCACATCACACCATCGTTTCATCACTCTATCGTATATCGCATCGCTCCATCGTTTCATTGCATCACTCTGCCGTCTAATTGCATCACTCCATCGTTTCATCGCATCACTCTGTCGTTTGAATGCATCACTCCATCGTTTCATCACTCTGTCGTATATCGCATAACTCCATCGTTTCATCAGTCGTCTATCGCGTCACTCCTTCGTTTCATTACTCAGTCGTATATCACATCACTCTGTTTCATCACTCAGTCGTATACCGCATCACTCCATCGTTTCATCAATCAGTCGTATATCGCATCACTCCACGGTTTCATCACTCTGTCGTATATCGCATCACTCCATCGTTTCATCACTCAGTCGTATATCGCCTCACACCATCGTTTCATCACTTCGTCGTATATCGCATCACTCCATCGTTTCATCACTCGGTCGTATATCGCATCACTCCATGGTTTCATCACTCCGTCGTATATCGCATCACACCATCGTTTCATTACTCAGTCGTATATCGCATCACACCATCGTTTCATCACTCAGTCGTATATCGCATCACTCCATCGTTTCATCACTCAGTCGTATATCGCCTAACACCATCGTTTCATCACTTCGTCGTATATCGCATCACTCCATCGTTTCATCATTCAGTCCTATATCACATCGAACCATCGTTTCATCGCATCACTTCATGGTTTCATCACTCAGTCCTATATCGCATCACATCATCGTTTCATCACTTCGTCGTATATCGCATCACTCCATCGTTTCATCACTCCGTATATCGCATCATCACTCAGTCGTATATCGGATCACTCCATGGTTTCATCACTCAGTAGTATATCGCATCATGGTTTCATCACTCCATCGTATATCGCATCCCACCAATCGTTTCATCACTCAGTCGCATCGCTACAATCGTTTCATCACTCTGTCGTATATCCATCGTTCGTATCATCCATCGCTTTCATCAGTTCGTCGCATCACTCGTCGTTTATCGCATCATCACTCCATGGTTTCATCACTCAGTCAGTCGTATATCGCATCATCTCCATGGTTTTATCATCACTCCATCGGTTTCAGTATATCGCATCCACCCATCGCTTCATCATCATCGTTTCATCACTCAGTTTCGTCGTATATCGCATCACCCATCGCTTCATCACTCAGTCGTATATCGCATCACTCCATCGTTTCATCACTCAGTCGTATATCGCATCACACCATCGCTTTCATCACTCAGTCGTTATCATCCACTCATCACTCAGTCGTATATCGCATCACTCCATCGCTTCATCACTCCAGTCGTATATCGCCTGATCGTTTCATCATCGTATATCGCATCCATCCGTTTCATCACTCATCAGATATCGCATCACCTATCGCATCATCACTAGTCCTATATCGCATCACATCATCGTTTCATTACTCACTCAGTTGTATATCGCATCACACCATCGTTTCATCACTCAGTCGTATATCGCATCACTCCATCGTTTCATCAGTCGATATCGCATCACTCCATCGTTTCATTACTCAGTCGTATATCGCCTAACACCATCGCTTTCATCACTTCAGTCGTATATCGCATCACTCATCGTTTCATCATTCAGTCCTATATCGCATCGAACCATCGTTTCATCGTCATATCGCTTCATGGTTTCATCACTCAGTCGTATATCGCATCACTCCATCGTTTCATCACTCGTCGTATATCGCACGCTTCCATCGCTTTCATCACTATGTCGCGTCATCGTTTCACACCATCGTTTCGCATCACTCGTCATCGTCGTCGATATCGCATCACATCACTTCGTGCGTATCGCATCACTCCATCGCTTTCATCACTCAGTCCTATATCGCATCGTGACTCCATCGTTTCATCACTCCAGTTTCATCACTAGTCGTATATCGCATCATCACTGTCGTATATCGCACGCTTCCATCGTCTCATCACTCTGTCCATCGCATCACTCCATGGTTTCATCACTCTCAGTCGTATATCGCATCACTCCATGGTTTCATCACTCCGTCATATCGCGACGCTTCCATCGCTTATCACTCAGTCGTATATCGGATCACCATCGTTTCATCACTCAGTAGTATATCGCATCACCATGGTTTTATCGCCGTTACTCGCATCATCGCTTTCATCCTCAGTCGTATATCGCATCATCACCATGGTTTCATCAGTCGTATATCGCCACATCACACCATCGTTTCATCACTAGTGTCGTAATCGCGTCATCCTATCGTTCATCACTCAGTCGATCATCTCATCGATCTTTCATCGTTTCGAGACATCATTGCATCATATCGCGATTACTCCATCATCGTCGTTTCATCGCATCCATCTCCATCGCGATCGTTTCATCACTTCTGTCACCATCGTCATCCTCTCTCTCATATATCGCATCACTCCATCGTTTCATCACGTCTGTCGTATATCGCATCGCATCTCCATCGTTTCATCACTCAGTCGTATATCGCATCCTCCATCGTTTCATCACTCAGTCGTCACTCACTCCTTCGTTTCATTACTCAGTCGTATATCGCATCACTCTGTTTCATCACCAGTCGTATACCGCATCACTCACATCGTTTCATCACTCAGTCGTATATCGCATCACCACGGTTTCATCACTCTGTCGTATATCGCATCACTCCATCGTTTCATCACTCAGTCGTATATCGCCTCACACCATCGTTTCATCACTTCGTCGTATATCGCATCACTCCATCGTTTCATCACTCAGTCGTATATCGCATCACTCCATGGTTTCATCACTCCGTCGTATATCGCATCACACCATCGTTTCATTACTCAGTCGTATATCGCATCACACCATCGTTTCATCACTCAGTCGTATATCGCATCACTCCATCGTTTCATCATTCAGTCCTATATCGCATCGAACCATCGTTTCATTGCATCACTTCATGGTTTCATCACTCAGTCGTATATCGCATCACATCATCGTTTCATCACTTCGTCGTATATCGCATCACACCATCGTTTCATCACTCAGTCGTATATCGCCTAAGACCATCGTTTCATCACTCAGTCGTATATCGCATCACACCATCGTTTCATTACTCAGTCGTATATCCCATCGGACCATCGTTTCATCACTCAGTCGTATATCGCCTCACACCATCGTTTCATCACTTCGTCGTATATCGCATCACACCATCGTTTCATCACTCAGTCCTATATCGCATCACACCATCGTTTCATCGCATCACTCCATGATATAATCACTTCGTCGTATATCGCATCACAATATCGTTTCATCACTCAGTCGTATGTAGCATCACACCATCGTTTCATTGCATTACTCTGCCGTTTCATCGCATCACACCATCGTTTCATCGTATCACTACTTCGTTTCATCACTCAGTCATATATAGCATCACTCCTTCGTTTCATCACTCACTCAAATTTCGCATCACTCCTTCGCTTTATCGTATCACTCAAATGTTTCATAGCATCACTCCATCGTTTCATTACGCAGTCGTACACGCCTCACACCATCGTTTCATCACTTCGTCGTATATCGCATCACACCATCGTTTCAACACTCAGTCCTATATCGCATCACACCATCGTTTCAACACTTAGCCCTATATTGCATGACACCATCGTTTCATCACCAGGTCGTATATCGCATCACTCCATCATTTCATCACTCCGTCGTATATCGCATCGCTCCATCCTTTCATAGCATTACTCTGCCGTTTCATCGTATCACTCCATCGTTTCATCACTCAGTAGTATATCGCATCACTCCATGGTTTCATCACTCCGTTGTATATCGCATCCCATCATCGTTTCATCACTCTGTCGTATATCACATCACACCATCGTTTCATCACTCTGTCGTATATCGCATCGCTTCATCGTTTCATTGCATCACTCTGCCGTCTAATTGCAACACTCCATCGTTTCATCGCATCACTCGTCGCTCCATCGTTTCATCGCAACACTCTGTCGTTTGAATGCATCACTCCATCGTTTCATCACTTCGTCGTATATCGCATCACACCATCGTTTCATCACTTAGTCCTATATCGCATCACACCATCGTTTCATCGCATCACTCCATGGTTTCATCACTTCGTCGTATATCGCATCACATTATCGTTTCATCACTCAGTCGTATGTAGCATCACACCATCGTTTCATCACTCAGTCGTTTATCGCATCACACCATCGTTTCAACACTCTGTCCTATATCGCATCACACCATCGTTTCATCGCATCACTCCATCGTTTCATCACTTCGTCGTATATCGCATCACTCCATCATTTCATCACTCCGTGGTATATCGCATCGCTCCATCGTTTCATCGCATTACTCTGCCGTTTCATCGCATCACACCATCGTTTCGTCGTATCACTACTTCGTTTCATCACTCAGTCATATATAGCATCACTCCTTCGTTTCATCACTCACTCAAATTTCGCATCACTCCTTCGCTTTATCGTATCACTCAAATGTTTCATAGCATCACTCCATCGTTTCATTACGCAGTCGTACACGCCTCACACCATCGTTTCATCACTTCGTCGTACATCGCATCACACCATCGTTTCAACACTCAGTCCTATATCGCATCACACCATCGTTTCAACACTTAGTCCTATATTGCATGACACCATCGTTTCATCAGCAGGTCGTATATCGCATCACTCCATCATTTCATCACTCCGTCGTATATCGCATCGCTCCATCCTTACATCGTATCACTCCATCGTTTCATCACTCAGTAGTATATCGCATCACTCCATGGTTTCATCACTCCGTCGTATATCGCATCCCATCATCGTTTCATCACTCTGTCGTATATCACATCACACCATCGTTTCATCACTCTGTCGTATATCGCATCGCTCCATCGTTTCATTGCATCACTCTGCCGTCTAATTGCATCACTCCATCGTTTCATCGCATCACTCGTCGCTCCATCGTTTCATCGCATCACTCTGTCGTTTGAATGTATCACTCCATCGTTTCATCACTTCGTCGTATATCGCATCACTCCATCGTTTCATCACTCTGTCGTATATCGCATCACTCCATCGTTTCATCGCATCGCACCATCGTTTCATCAGTCGTCTATCGCGTCACTCCTTCGTTTCATTACTCAGTCGTATATCGCATCACTCTGTTTCATCACTTCGTCGTATACCGCATCACTCCATCGTTTCATCACTTCGTCGTAAATCGCATCACTCTATGGTTTCATCACTCCGTCGTATATCGCACCACACCATCGTTTCATTACTCAGTCGTATACCGCATCACTCTGTTTCATCACTCAGTCGTATACCGCATCACTCCATCGTTTCATCACTCAGTCGTATATCGCATCACTCCATGGTTTCATCACTCAGTCGTATATCGCATCACTCCATGGTTTCATCAGTCAGTCGTATATCGCATCACTCCATCGTTTCATCACTCTGTCGTATATCGCATCGCTCCATCGTTTCATTCCATCACTCTGCCGTCTAATTGCATCACTCCATCGTTTCATCGCATCACTCGTCGCTCCATCGTTTCATCGCATCACTCTGTCGTTTGAATGTATCACTCCATCGTTTCATCACTTCGTCGTATATCGCATCACTCCATCGTTTCATCACTCTGTCGTATATCGCATCACTCCATCGTTTCATCGCATCGCACCATCGTTTCATCAGTCGTCTATCGCGTCACTCCTTCGTTTCATTACTCAGTCGTATATCGCATCACTCTGTTTCATCACTTCGTCGTAAATCGCATCACTCTATGATTTCATCACTCCGTCGTATATCGCACCACACCATCGTTTCATTACTCAGTCGTATACCGCATCACTCTGTTTCATCACTCAGTCGTATACCGCATCACTCCATCGTTTCATCACTCAGTCGTATATCGCATCACTCCATCGTTTCATCACTCAGTCGTATATCGCATCACTCCATGGTTTCATCAGTCAGTCGTATATCGCATCACTCCATGGTTTCATCACTCAGTCCTATATCGCATCACACCATCGTTTCATCTCATCACTCCATCGTTTCATCACTCAGTCGTATATTGCATCACACCATCGTTTCATCACTCAGTCGTATATCGCCTCACACCATCGTTTCATCACTCAGTCCTATATCTCATCACACCATCGTTTCATCGCATCACTCAATGGTTTCACCACTTCGTCGTATATCGCATCACACCATCGTTTCAACACTCAGTCGTATATCGCATCACACCATCGTTTCAACACTCAGTCCTATATCGCCTCACACCATCGTTTCATTACTCAGTCGTACACGCCTCACACCATCGTTTCATCACTCAGTCGTATACCGCATCACTCCATCGTTTCATCACTCTGTCGTATATCGCCTCACACCATCGTTTCATCACTTCGTCGTATATCGCATCACACCATCGTTTCATCACTCAGTCCTATATCGCATCACACCATCGTTTCATCGCATCACTCCATGGCTTCATCACTTCGTCGTATATCGCATCACATCATCGTTTCATCACTCAGTCGTATATCGCATCACACCATCGTTTCATCACTTCGTCGTATATCACCTGACACCATCGTTTCATCACTCAGTCGTATATCGCATCACTCCATCGTTTAATCACTCAGTCCTATATCGCATCACACCATCGTTTCATCGCATCACTCTTTGGTTTCATCACAAAGTCGTATATTGCATCCCACCATCGTTTCATCACTCTGTCGTATATCGCCTCACACCATCGTTTCATCACTTCGTCGTATATCGCTTCACTCCATCGTTTCATCACTCAGTCCTATATCGCATCACACCATCGTTTCATTGCATCACTCTATGGTTTCATCACTCAGTCGTATATCGCATCACTCCATAGTTTCATCACTTCGTCGTATGTCGCATCACACCATCGTTTCATCACTCAATCGTATATCGCATCACTCCATCGCTTCATCGTATCACTCAATCGTTTCATCACTCCGTCGTATATCGCATCCCATCATCGTTTCATCACTCTGTCGTATATCGCATCCCACCATCATTTCATCACTCTGTCGTATATCACATCACACCATCGTTTCTTCACTCTGTCGTATATCGCATCGCTCCATCGTTTCATTGCATCACTCTACCGTCTAATTGCATCACTCCATCGTTTCATCGCATCACTCGTCGCTCCATCGTTTCATCGCATCACTCTGTCGTTTGAATGCATCACTCCATCGTTTCATCACTTCGTCGTATATCGCATCACACCATCGTTTCATCACTCTGTCGTATATCGCATCACTCCATCGTTTCATCGCATCACACCATCGTTTCATCAGTCGTCTATCGCGTCACTCCTTCGTTTCATTACTCAGTCGTATATCGCATCACTCTGTTTCATCACTTCGTCGTATACCGCATCACTCCATCGTTTCATCACTTCGTCGTATATCGCATCACTCCATGGTTTCACCACTCCGTCGTATATCGCACCACACCATCGTTTCATTACTCAGTCGTATATCGCATCACTCTCTTTCATCACTCAGTCGTATACCGCATCACTCCATCGTTTCATCACTCTGTCGTATATCGCCTAACACCATCGTTTCATCACTTCGTCGTATATCGCATCACACCATCGTTTCATCACTCAGTCCTATATCGCATCACACCATCGTTTCATCGCATCACTCCATGGTTTCATCACTTCGTCGTATATCGCATCACATCATCGTTTCATCACTCAGTCGTATATCGCATCACACCATCGTTTCATCACTTCGTCGTATATCACCTGACACCATCGTTTCATCACCCAGTCGTATATCGCATCACTCCATCGTTTAATCACTCAGTCCTATATCGCATCACACCATCGTTTCATCGCATCACTCTTTGGTTTCATCACAAAGTCGTATATTGCATCCCACCATCGTTTCATCACTCTGTCGTATATCGCCTCACACCATCGTTTCATCACTTCGTCGTATATCGCATCACACCATCGTTTCATCACTCAGTCCTATATCGCATCACACCATCGTTTCATTGCATCACTCTATGGTTTCATCACTCAGTCGTATATCGCATCACTCCATAGTTTCATCACTTCGTCGTATGTCTCATCACACCATCGTTTCATCACTCAATCGTATATCGCATCACTCCATCGCTTCATCACTCAGTCGTATATCGCCTGACACCATCGTTTCATCACTTCGTCGTATATCGCATCACACCATCGTTTCATCACTCTGTCGTATATCGCCTCACACCATCGTTTCATCACTTCGTCGTATACCGCATCACACCATCGTTTCATCACTCAGTCGTATATCGCATCACACCATCGTTTCATCGCATCACTCCATGGTTTCATCACTTCGTCGTATATCGCATCACATTATCGTTTCTTCACTCAGTCGTATGTCGCATCACACCATTGTTTCATCACTCCGTCGTATATCGCATCACACCACCGTTTCATCACTCTGTCCTATATCGCATCACACCATCGTTTCATCGCATCACTCTATGGTTTCATCACTCAGTCGTATATTGCATCACACCATCGTTTCATCACGCTGTCTTATATCGCCTCACACCATCGTTTCATCACTTCGTCGTATATCGCATCACACCATCGTTTCATCACTCAGTCGTATGTAGCATCACACCATCGTTTCATCGCATCACTCCATGGTTTCATCACTCAGTCGTATATCGCATCACACCATCGTTTCATCACTCAGTCGTATATTGGATCACTCCGTTTCATCACTCAGTCGTATATCGCATCACTCCATGGTTTCACCACTTCGTCGTATATCGCATCACGCCATCGTTTCATCACTCCGTCATATATCGCCTCACACCATCGTTTCATTACTCAGTCGTACACGCCTCACACCATCGTTTCATCACTTCGTCGTATATCGCATCACACCATCGTTTCATCGCATCACTCCATCGTTTTATGACTAGGTCGTATTTCGCATCAATCCCTCATTTCATCACTCCGTGGTATATCGCATCGCTCCATCCTTTCATCGCATTACTCTGCCGTTTCATCGCATCACACCATCGTTTCATCGTATCACTACTTCGTTTCATCACTCAGTCATATATCGCATCACTCCTTCGCTTCATCACTCACTCAAATTTCGCATCACTCCTTCGCTTTATCGTATCACTCAAATGTTTCATAGCATCACTCCATCCTTTCATCGCATCACTCCATTGCATCTACAGTGTTCTATTTACTGTATCACTACAGCGTGTACAGCCATCATTCCATCGCATCAGCCCATTGTTACATCGCATAAGTCCATTGTTTCATTGCATCAGCCCATTGCATTGATTCACCACATCAGCCCATTGTTTCATCACGTCAGCCCATTGTTACATCGCATCAGTTCATTGTCTAATCGCATTGTTCCATCGCATCAGTCCATTGTCTCACCACATCAGTTCATTGTCTCATCGCATCAGCCCATTAAATTGTCTCCTCGCATCAGCACATTGTTTCATCGCATCAGTTCATTGTTTCATTGCATCAGCCCATTGTTTCATCGCATCAGTCCATTGTCTCACCACATCAGTTCATTGTCTCATCGCATCAGCCCATTAAATTGTCTCCGCGCATCAGCCAATTGTTTCATAGCATCAGTTCATTGTTCCATCACATCAGCCAATTGTTTCATCGCATCAGTTCATTGCCTCATGGCATCAGCCCATTGTCTCATCGCATCAGTCCATTTTTCATTGCATCAGTCTATTGTTTCACCGCATCAGTTCAATGTCTCATCGCATCAACCCATTCATTCATCGCATCAGATCATTGTTTCTTTGCATCAGCCCATTGTTTCATCGCATCAGCACATTGTCTCATCGCATCAGCCCATTGTTTCATCGCATCAGTTCCTTGTTTCATCGCATCAGCCCATTGTTTCATCGCATCAGTTCATTGTCTCATCGCATCAGCCCATTGTTCCATCGCATCAGCCTATTTTACATCGCATTGGCCCATTGTTTCATCGCCTCAGTTCATTGTTTCATTGCATCAGCCCATTGTTTCATCACATCAGCCCATTGTTTCATCGCATCAGCCCATTGTTAGATCGCATAAGGCCATTGTTTCATCGCCTCAGCCCATTGTTTCATCGCATCAGCCCATTGTTTCATCACTTAAGCCCATTGTTCCATCGCATCAGCTCATTGTTTCATCGCATCAGCTCGTTGTTTCTATGCATCAGCCCATTGTTTCATCGCATCAGCCCATTGTTTTATCGCAACTTCCCATTGTTTCATCACACTAGTTCACTGTTTCATCGCATCAGTCCATTGGTTCTTCGAATCAACCCAATGTTTCATCTCATCAGCCCATTGTTTCATCGCATCAGTCCACTGTTTTATCGCAACAGCCCACTCTTTGAACTCATCTGCCCATTGTTTCATCACATCAGTCCATTTTTCCGTCACATCAGCCCATTGTTCCATCGCATCCGCCCATTCTTTCATCACGTCAGTCTATTGTTTCATTGCATCAGCCCACTGTTTCATCGGATCAGCCCATTGTCTCATCGCATCAACCCATTGTTTCTTTGCATCAGTCCGTTGTTTCATCACATCAGCCCATAGTTTCATCGCATCAACCCATTGTTTCTTTGCATCAGTCCGTTGTTTCATCACATCAGCCCATTGTCTCATCGCATCAACCCATTGTTTCACCGCATCAGTCCGTTGTTTCATCATATCAGCCCATTGTTACATCGCATCAGTCCATTGTTTCATCGCATCAGTTCATTGTTTCATCGCATCAACCCATTGTTTCACCGCATCAGCCCATTGTTCCATTGCATCAGCCCATTGTTTCATCGCATCAGTTCCTTGTCTCATCGCATCAGTTCATTGTCTCATCGCATCAGCCCATTGTTCAATCGCATCAGCCCATTGTTTCATCGCATCAGCCCATTGTCTCATCGCATCAGCCCATTGTTTCATCGCATCAGCCCATTGTTTCATCGCATCAACCCATTGTTACATCGCACGAGTCCATTGTTAGATCGCATGATTCCATTGTTTCATCGCCTCAGCCCATTGTTTTATCGCATCAGCCCATTGTTTCATCACATCAGCCCATTGTTTCATCGCATCAGCCCATTGTTGCATCGCATCAGCCCATTGTTTCATCACACTAGTTCATTGTTTTATCGCGTCAGTCCATTGTTTCATCGAATCAACGCAATGTTTCATCTCATCAGCCCATTGTTTCATCGCATCAGCCCATTGTTTCATCACATCAGCCCATTGTTCCAACGCATGAGCCCATTGTTCCATCGCATCAGTCCATTGTTTCATCCCATCAGCCCATTCTTTTTTCATCGCTCACTGATTCCTCATACATTTGTTTATGGCTTCTCCCAGTCTTTTCGTTATGTCTCTGTATGGCTCCATCGCTCGCACAAAACCTGGTGTTTAAACAGTAGTATTTCACGGCCATCATACGTCTGCGATGTTACGAGATGTCCATGGATGTATGAATGTTATGTGATATTCTTGTAGCGTATGTAAATAAACGATATTATTGAAGCATCAAAGTTTCAGGAAACATTCCTGAATTGGTTAAAATTAATGAAAACAGTATTCCTACATACAAGGGATAAGCTAATCATTTCATGATAAGAGATAGTTAACTCTTTAACGTGAGTCATACTAAATGCCGCATGAATTTTATTTATTTTATCAATGGCAGGTTATGCACAGAATAACTGATACTTTCACACAGGTAGTAACAGTATAGTGTCAGCAGTATCACAACCATTGGACAAAGAAGCCAGGGCGCCGGTGAAACCACACCCCTCTCCTGGAATAAACTAGATCCCCACGAAAAGGCTTAATCAATCTTAGGGTTAGCTCTGAAGATTAAATAAACAGTAACATTGCAGCTCCACACCAAGCAGACACATGTCGTTGGACCAGATGACCGATGTGTCTAAACATTTATACATGAAAATTACACATTGGTTATTGCCTGGAATCTAATTTGTAGAGACGTAGTTTGGACGTCGTTATTATTTACAGTTTACATGTTTTTTTTGTGCCTCCTGACTTTGAAATAATGCGCTTGTAATTTCTGAAACCAAGTGTTTGTCAGTTGGTTTGACCTACCTGTGGAACCCCAGCTCCTATGATAGCACCACTGTGAATCATCGGCCCTTCCTTACCAACAAACAAACCTGAAAGCACACAAAGTAATGAAATAAACCCTGGTCAATGACTGCTTTCAACTCGTATGACTAAATATAACACATATGATAACACAAAATAGTTTATCATTTCTCATGGCGGAATGCTGGCTATGTGCATCTTTGAGGAGTCTGGCGTATTGAGGTTCCGAGGACAAAGATAAAACGTACCTCCTGCTACACTGAAGAGAACTCCAATAGACTTGGCGAGAAGAGTGACGAACCTTGCAACACGCGGCACCTTGATGCCGTTCAGATAACACTTGATCTCGGGTATACCAGACCCTCCTGCAACGGGCTGGAACAGATAGTATTTGGATAGCGAGGCGTAACAGGTTCCCCTCCAACCCTCAACACACGATCTAAAACATCATTCACTTAACACTCACTCACGGTGCACAAATAACAAGTTTTCTCCCCCTGCATATAAAAAATTCACATACATCTTGGTCTCGGGTGCACTAGACTAACGCTTTCTTCCCTTACAATGACCGAAAACCTTTGAACAGATACATCTTGTTCTCAGAAGCACTAGAATAACGTTTTCCTCTCATGCAATGTCCAAAAAACCTTCTCATACAACTTGGTCTCGGCTGCACAAGACTGTCGTTTTCTTCCCCCGTTATGTCCAAAAACCTTCATATACATCTTGGTCGCAGGTGCACTAGACTATCGTTTTCTTCCCCCGTTATGTCCAAAAACCTTCATATACATCTTGGTCGCAGGTGCACTAGACTATCGTTTTCTTCCCTCGTTATGTCCAAAAACCTTCATATACATCTTGGTCGCAGGTGCACTAGACTATCGTTTTCTTCCCCCGTTATGTCCAAAAACCTTCATATACATCTTGGTCGCAGGTGCACTAGACTATCGTTTTCTTCCCCCGCTGTGTCCAAAAACCTTCATATACATCTTGGTCGCAGGTGCACTAAACTATCGTTTTCTTCCCATGTAATGACCACAGAAGTAAGAAACACTTGATCGTGGGTGCACTAAACCCTCCGCCAGCAGCATGGGCTGCAGCAATCAGATATAGTTTGTAGTATATCACATCGAACTAAGTATGTTATAAAGACACCTTTGTGTAACCAAATCTGGGCCCTTTAACACTGCAGACCACAGCAAAAGTATCGTGAGAGATAACAGTGTTGGCAACTCTGTTTAGTCTTCTTGTGCCGACTACCCTGTTAAATATGTGTTAGCATCCAAATATTAACCTAAACATGTTACTTGTCCCAATTTTACCTCCTACATATATGTACATTAGGGCTAGATTGTGTTTAGGTGGTGTTTAGGGTGAAGGAAGATGTCGCATTTAATCTGCGTAGGAGTTAATAGATGGGCACAACAAATATGCGTTTCATTTAGGTCCCCTTTGTTCAACAGCCTCGGTTCAGATGTAACTAGTTACCAACCATTTAATCAACAAATGCATACATTGAGAGCAACAAAAGCAACAAGTTAACAAGCATTTGTCTTTTATTAGATCGTGGGACCGTGGTCATTCAATCGGAAATAGAACAATCAATATGTTTATGCTGTTTTTACATGATTAAGCTTTCTTGACAAGACCTTAGTCTTCACATAAAGCCAGATATAAGTAAGTAAATCATCACAACAACGTCTCCCAGATGAAATATCACAAAAGTGTACGTCACGATTTAAGTGTACTGTTTCACTTCTACTTTCACATCTCCTTAACGTATGGCTAGTTTTTGTGACATTTGTCTCTAGAGACAGACGCACAGAGGGCTGCTAATGTACACTTTTCTGAAGTAATTAGAGTCAATGAATGTTTTCTGAAAAAAACCCAGTGACATCGAAATATTACAGTAGGCTAGGGAAACGGCCTTGGAATATGTCAGCTGAAAGTGGACACGAAATAAAGCATTATGCAGCAGTTCACGCTTCAACGTGTTCGTGTTGAACATTACATTCACAATGCAGTGTTGTAACGATCTCTGCATGTTTCCTTTGATGAACTGGAAATTATTGTCAAGGGCTTTCGATAAAGTATTTTGAGGGTTGTGACAATCAACAACACTGCTTCCAATCAGTCGGACAAATCGAACACAGCATCGGCGTGCTGGTACTGACCACATGGCCAGGAGTGACGATGTGTTGATTTTTTTGTTTCGCCAGCAAGAACTGTTCTAATGGTCCAGCGGACAAAAGGTGTATGATTATATTGTGAATAATGAAATTGTATAATTATTGTTTGCATTCGTGCCGACATTATCCGGAGGATCACAGTGGTGCTGTTTGAAAGATTATGTGTGTGCGCGCATGTAAATTCGCGTGAGTGTGGGCGGTTGTGTTTGCATGTGTACGTGTGTGTACGGTTAGGTACAGTTTCTTCTCAGCAATAAATATGCTCGATTAAATAGTTTCGGTTCGGGATCGACCACTCGATTCCTTGGATAGGTTGAAACTTTGTATTGGGGTCAGATACAGCGGCAAACAAGATACATGAATGTGAGGGTGCATACATACCTCATACACTGTCAGACAGGCGGCGATGATGACGAAGCCCACGTTGAACAGAAGCAGGAAGAGCAAGGACTCCACCAGACACCCGTCTTTAGAACACCTCATTATAGCTGGCATGTCAAGGCACCGAACGCTCCAACATGATATTAATACGAGGCTCGTTAGTATATATACTTTACATTATTATCGCAATTATCCAGGTACTAGTTTCTGTTCAAATGAGTTTATTTGTCCCCCTTAAAGTCTATCCGGATGACCTTCCATTCCTCATTCTTAACTCCCTGTAGAGTATATAGCTGTGGCTGACAATGGGATGCGTGAAGAAGTGAACACCCCATCACCTATCGGGTACCCATTACCTGCTGGGTGAACAGAGACTAAGTCACGGGGTCAGGGTCACACCACAAGTGTTGACACTCGTGAGTGTGTACGCATTCATGCCGTGACCGTATGATCATGGACACTGGTCCTGAGGCTAACAACCCGGTCACTAGCGATCTCAACACTTGATGCTTCAGATGTGTGTGTGTGAGTTTAGTGTTACGCCGCAATATTCCAGCTATATGGCGGCGGTCTGTAAATAATCGAGTCTGGACCAGACAATCCAGTGATCAACAGCATGAGCATCGATCTGCGCAATTGGAATACGATGACATATGTCAACCAAGTCAGCGAGCCTGACGACCCGATCCCGTTAGTTGCCTCTTACGACAAGCATTAATTACTGAAGATCAATATTCTAACCCGGACCTTCACGGGTTGGTGCTTCAGATGGAAGACCGCCCTGCTAACCGATATTCCAACGACTTGTCAACTAGCTATCACAATCTTGTCGGACTAGGGTCCATTGTGGGCTCAGAGAAATACACCACAAATGTATGCAAATCGCAAAATAACATTTACCTTGCTAACATATCTTGTATATACGTAACATATCTGACTTAATGAGGGCCTGAGCAATATTACTATTTGTGTTATATTCTGTGTCTTTGTATGATGTGACTAAATATAACAAAGTAAAGGAGTCTGGGTCCATTGACACACTAATGCAGCCAACCACCTTCCCAATACACTCTGCCTAATCGTCAAGACTTAGTGTGACCTTCCAGAAAGGGAGACAACTTGCACTCCACTTTTACGCCCTATGTTTATATCACTTCAGTGAAATAGTGATAATCATAATCAGGGCAATCCTGGGATTCGAACCAGGTAACATGTCCAGACTAAGGGACACCTTACATGTGGGCCATCGTGTAGAAAGTCCACATCACCACATAAACAATTTGCAGCGGCCCAGTTGGAAATGACGGATACACACGTCGATTGTGTTGAACTTCCATCCAGACAGCAGTTTGACAATGCTGTCTATGTACAGTGCAACCTGAAAGTACAAAAAGACAGTGTATGCAGAACGCCAGACATACGACACAAGGCAGAAGTAACGCTACGTGGAAGGCCAGACCACATATGTACCTGTGTTCATAACTTCTCCGTGAAGGTTAGTTAGTTACCCATGTCAAATTTCTGTGTTTTCTAAAACCTGGTTGTTTTTATATGATTATCTTTTTGAATATCCTTCGCAATTTGTTTAGAACTTACTCACCATTCCAGTTAGAAGTCCAACTAGAAACGTAATAATCCATTTTACAGCCTCGATCTTGTTGTCCGACTGAAAGAGAATTCTCAAAATGTTCTCATGATACACTTTATTTCTTGGCAATGAAATATCTTTTAGCTTATCACGCGATAAAGTGTCCAAATACCACCTTCCCTGCCCTCACCCCAACACCCACACAATCAGCCCTCACCCCAAATCACCCCCTATCAGCCCTCACCCCAACCCCTTCCTATCAGCCCTCACACCAACACCCACACTATCAGCCCTCACCTCAACCCCTCCCTATCAGCCCTCACACCAACACCCACACTATCAGCCCTCACCTCAACCCCTCCCTATCAGCCCTCACACCAACACCCACACTATCAGCCCTCACCCCAACCCCTTCCTATCAGCCCTCACACCCAACACCCACGCTATCAACCCTCACCTCAACCCCCCCCTATCAGCCCTCACCCCACCCACCCCTATCAGCCCTCACCCCAACCCCCCCCTATCAACCCTCACCCCTACCCCCTCCCTATCAGCCCTCACCTCAACCCCTCCCTATCAGCCCTCACCCCAACCCTATCAGCCCTCGCCCCAACCCCTCCCCCCCATCAGCCCTCATCTCAACCCCTCCCTATCAGCCCTCACCCAAACCCCCTCCCTATCAGCCCACACAGGTGTAATCCATGGATCGATCTTCAGTAAACATGAAACAAATGATCATTTGACGTTAGGATGACAAGTGCACCATGACTCTTCGCAATAATACCCTCTTCTGTTGCCTACACCCGTGAAGATCCGGGTTAGAATTGATCTTCAGTAACCCATGCTTTTCGTAAGTGGCGACTAACGGGAATGGGTGGTCAGGCTCGCTGACTTAGTTGACACATGTCATCTTATCCCAGTTGCGCAGATCGATGATCATGTTGTTGATCACTGGATTGTCTGGTCTAGACTCGATTATTTACAGACCGCCGCCATATAACTGGAATATTGCTGAGTGCGGTGTAAAACTAAAGTCACTCACTCACTTCTGTTGCCTATATATACACTTTTACACACAGATCTTCCCCCATTTCATGTATCAAACATGTTACCACTACAGTCATAATCTCTGCTTGACATAACGTCTCTGACACTCACGTGTTCCTGCAGCTGACTCTTCAGAAGCTGCTCGTAAGGTTCGTTAAAACATCTGTCGTAATCCAAACTCTGGAGAAACATGGCACAGTAGAAATTAATAGGTCAAGATTTAAAACAAAAGCACATGGTAATCCCCAGCAAATCAAACTTATCGCAAAGATCAGCTCACACATAATGCTTGGGTGGTCAGAATGTGTGGCCCCGTCCCCATTGTATTACTTATCGTGGTTTGTGTGACGAAGACTCGATTCTGTACATTTGTAATATAGCTGCGTGCGGATATAAACAAATCCAGCCAGCCTATTGCGAGCGGTCACACTATTTGACCAAAGCGCACCTACAATCATACAAGTCACGCGCCATCACCGGACATGCGACCACCATGGACAACCCAGCTGAATTGTCTGAGTGAGTGAGTGAGTTGGGGGAAACTGCTCTTTGAACAATATTCCACTGGTATCATGGATTGTAAGTTTGATACCGCAAGAAAGCTCGAAGTGCTCCATGTTTTAAGCATGTACCACTTGGTGAGACATGCGAGCACGTCTTGCTGACAAACCTAGAAACACAATCGGGGCAAACTGGACTTAAATCTACCATCACAGGTGCCTGACGTTCACAAGGGACGCAACTCTGTATGACCCTTTGGCGACAAGGCGGAACATGCTCTCGACAGTCAAAGAATGATGGTGTCAAATGTTAAGGATCAACAACACTTGAGTTACTTATCGAGATTACGTAGTATTAACTAAATTAAAAACAAGCTTACTTCAAAGTCCTTTGTCAGGAGGGTTGGCTGACGAGGCGGCAACAGTGGGGTCTGCGGAGACAGTTAGGTGTTGACTGTGTGAACACATGGAGTATTCTACATGGACATTATTCATTTCAAATGTAATTATGTCACACTTACCACTGTGTTCGCTTTAAAGGAAACCCAAATATCAAATAATAAATCTAAAGTGCCTGGATCTAATTACCAGTTGATTAACAACATGACTTAGTTTAACGAGTTGCTGGAGTATATATAAATAAACAGAGCGTGAAATAAAACTGCATGATCTAAATTACATTTTACGCCACATAAAACCTATTATTTCGAAGCTCTGTTTCCCATATTGTTTATCGTTAAAATATATAAAGATTAATGATAATAATTGCGTGTAACCAGATAAGGGTTTTAAGCTGTCGCAATGAGTATTTTACTGTCTGCATTTGATTTGCTGTGTTAAATGGAGCGAGGTAATTGCATCTAGTTCAAGGAGATTCCCAACTATGCAGGCTTTATTTGAAGGAAATATTAAAGTTAATGGTGTTATGCTTTTAGACAATCACTTTTAGTATGATAAAAAAAGTGTTCTTTTCATAAGATTATGTAGAGACCGTGCAAAGTGGCGTTGAGCAAATAAACTGACAAACACTTCACACCTAAGCAACCCGCTAAAATACATTTAGTGATCTGGGTTCAAACGCTTTCTAATCTGTAGAGACAAAATACACCGTTTCGTATTTGTCAGTCAACAAAAATTATTCAACAAAAGCATCCTCGTGAGTTTCTAAACACAGCTTATTTAAGAGAAATAAATAATGTTTATGTCAAATGAGATGCAGACGACATAATATCCAGTAGGTCAAAAGTCAAGGGGGCGTGTTGTTTGGGTGCTGGAATAATTCGATACTTCACGTAATGACAAGAAAAACATACAGGTCTAACTAGCCGTGAGGGCTGGTGTCGGTGGGGGTGACAGTGACAGTAACCTACCCTCTCTTCATCGTCGGCCGTGTCAACCTCATCACCCCGGAGACGATCCCTCGAAACGACGGACCTACTGGTGGAAGCCATTTTGACGACCTTAACCTATGACATGGCGGTAGATTTGATTTGGTGGGCGTGACAGCACTGTCGATCCACGTGCTGGAGCGGTATCGTTTCCGGATGAGATAGCGACAATCGGGGACCGCTGTATGATCAGTGTTAGAGTACACAAACAATACATATACGGGCCAACTGGTGTAAGACATTAAACAGACCTTTACCTATGCTGGTGACAATAGCGGGTGTGATAGCGCCAGTCGGCCACCGTCTTGATAATCAGTGTAAATGTACAGAAACAGCATAATTATACATTATATACAATAACAGTACATTCCTATTCAGCACGTGTGATACTCCATATCCCTACTCATATCACACTGTTCTGTTTCACGTTTCGTACTGTATCTTTCCTGACTAGACGTGTCATACTACATGTTCCCTTAATACACGTGTGATAATTTAAGTTACCTGATTACACGTGTCATAGATTATGTTCCCTAACTACAGGCGTGTCATACATTGTGTTCCCCACCCACACGTGTTATACTTTAAGATACATCACTACATATGTCATACTGTGTGTTCCCATTACTACACGTGCCATGCATAATGTTCCCTCAATACACGTGTCATAATTTAATTTCCGCGGTGGAGTGGATAGAGCATCTGTCTGGGGATCGCAGCCGTGGTGGGGCGGATAGAGCATCTGTCTGGGGACAGCAGCCGTGGTGGAGAGGATAGAGCATCGGTCTGGGGACCGCAGCCGTGGTGGAGTGGATAGAGCATCTCTCTGGAAACCGCCTCAGTGGTGGAGAGGATAGAGCATCTGTCTGGAGACCGCATCCGTGGTGGAGCGGATAGAGCATCTGTCTGGAGACCGCATCCGTGGTGGAGAGGATAGACCATCTGTCTGGAGACTGCCTCTGTGGTGGCGCGGATAGATCATCTGTCTGGAGACCGCCTCCGTGGTGGGGTGGATAGAGCATCTGTCTGGAAACCGTCTCCGTGGTGAAGCGGATAGAGCATCTGTCTGGAGACCGCATCCGTGGTGGAGAGGATAGAGCATCTGTCTGGAGACCGCCTCCGTGGTGGAGCGGATAGAGCATCTGTCTGGAGACCGCATCCGTGGTGGGGTGGATAGAGCATCTGTCTGGAAACCACCTCCGTGGTGAAGCGGATAGAGCATCTTTCTGGAGACCGCCTCCGTGGTGGGGTGGATAGAGCATCTGTCTGGAGACCGCCTCAGTGGTGAAGCGGATAGAGCATCTGTCTGGAGACCGCATCCGTGGTGGAGTGGATAGAGCATCTGTCTGGAGACCGCATCCGTGGTGGAGAGGATAGAGTATCTGTCTGGAGACCGCCTCTGTGGTGGAGTGGATAGAGCATCTGTCTGGAGACCGCCTCCGTGGTGGGGTGGATAGAATCATCTGGTGGAGAGGATAGAGCTGGAGACCGCCTCTGTGGTGGAGAGGATAGAGCATCTGTCTGGGGACTGCATCCGTGGTGGAGAGGATAGAGCATCTGTCTGGGGACCGCATCCGTGGTGGAGAGGATAGAGCATCTGTCTGGAGACCGCCTCCGTGGTGGAGCGGATAGAGCATCTGTCTGGAGACCGCCTGGTGGGAGAGGATAGAGCATCTGTCTGGAGACCGCATCCGTGCCTCATCTGTGGTGTGGAGGAGGATAGAGCATCTGTCTGGAGACCGCATCCGTGGTGGAGAGGATAGAGCATCTGTCTGGAGACCGCCTCCGTGGTGGGGTGGATAGAGCATCTGTCTGGAGACTGCCTCCGTGGTGAGGTGGATAGAGCACCAGTCTGGAAACCGCCTCCGTGGTGGGGTGGATAGAGCATCTGTCTGGAGACCGACTCTGTGGTGGAGAGGAATGAGTATGTGTCTGGAGACCGCCTCTGTGGTGGAGTGGATAGAGCATCTGTTTGGAAACCGCCTCCGTGGTTGAGTTGACAGAGCATCTGTCTGGAGACGGCCTCAGTGGTGGAATGGGAAGAGAGTCTGTCTGGGGACCGCCTCCGTGGTGGAGCGGATAGAGCATCTGTCTGGAGACCGCATCCGTGGTGGAGCGGATAGAGCATCTGTCTGGAGACCGTCTCCGTGGTGGAGCGGATAGAGCATCTGTCTGGAGACCGTATCCGTGGTGGAGAGGATAGAGCATCTGTCTGGAGACTGCCTCTGTGGTGGCGTGGATAGAGCATCTGTCTGGAGACCGCATCCGTGGTGGAGAGGATAGAGCATCTGTCTGGAGACTGCATCCGTGGTGGAGAGGATAGAGCATCTGTCTGGGGACCGCATCCGTGGTGGAGCGGATATAGCATCTGTCTGGAGACCGCATCCGTGGTGGAGAGGATAGAGCATCTGTCTGGGGACCGCATCAGTGGTGGAGAGGATAGAGCATCTGTCTGGAGACCGCATCCGTGGTGGAGCGGATAGAGCATCTCTCTGGAGACCGCATCCGTGGTGGAGCGGATAGAGCATCTGTCTGGAGACAGCATCCGTGGTGGAGAGGATAGAGCATCTGTCTGGAGACCGCATCCGTGGTAGAGTAGATAGAGCATCTGTCTGGAGACCGTCTCTGTGGTGGAGCGGATAGAGCATCTGTCTGGAGACCGCATCCGTGGTCGAGAGGATAGAGCATCTGTCTGGAGACTGCCTCTGTGGTGGCGTGGATAGAGCATCTGCCTGGAGACCGCATCCGTGGTGGAGAGGATAGAGCATCTGTCTGGAGACTGCATCCGTGGTGGAGAGGATAGAGCATCTGTCTGGGGACCGCATCCGTGGTGGAGAGGATAGAGCATCTGTCTGGAGACCGCATCCGTGGTGGAGAGGATAGAGCATCTGTCTGGAGACCGCCTCCGTGGTGGAGCGGATAGAGCATCTGTCTGGAGACCGCATCCGTGGTGGAGGGGATAGAGCATCTGTCTGGAGACCGCCTCCGTGGTAATATGGATAGAGCATCTGTCTGGAGACCTCCTCTGTGGTGGGGTGGATAGAGCATCTGTCTGGAGACCGCCTCCGTGGTGGGGTGGATAGAGCATCTGTCTAAAGACCGCCTCCGCGGTGGAGAGGATAGATCATCTGTCTGGAGACCGCATCCGTGGTGGAGACGATAGAGCATCTGTCTGGGGACCGCATCCGTGGTGTAGAGGATAGATCATCTGTCTGGAGACCGCCTCAGTGGTGGAGAGGATAGAGCATCTGTCTGGAGACCGCCTCCGTGGTGGAGTGGATAGAGCATCTGTCTGGAGACCGCCTCCGTGGTGGGGTGGATAGAGCATCTCTCTGGAGACCGCCTCAGTGGTGGAGAGGATAGAGCATCTGTTTGGAGACCGCCTCCGTGGTGGGGTGGATAGAGCATCTCTCTGGAGACCGCCTCAGTGGTGGAGAGGATATAGCATCTGTCTGGGGACCGCATCCGTGGTGGAGAGGATAGGGGATGCGCCTGGGGACCGCATCCGTTGTGGAGAGGATAGAGCATCTGTCTGGGGACTGCCTCCGTGGTGGAGAGGATAGAGCATCTGCCTGGAGACTGCCTCAGTGGTGGGGCGGATAGAGCATCTGTCGGGAGACCGCATCCGTGGTGATGAGGATAGAGCATCTGTCTTGAGACCGCATCCGTGGTGGAGAGGATAGAGCCTCTGTCTGGAGACCGCATCCGTGGTGGAGCGGATAGAGCATCTCTCTTGAGACTGCATCCGTGGTGGAGAGGATAGAACATCTGTCTGTGGACTGCCTCCGTGGTGGAGAGGATAGAGCATCTGTCTGGAGACCGCATCCGTGGTGGAGTGGATAGAGCATCTGTCTGGAGACCGCATCCGTGGTGGAGCGGATAGAGCATCTGTCTGGAGACCGCCTCTGTGGTGGAGCGGATAGAGCATCTGTCTGGAGACCGCATCCGTGGTGGAGAGGATAGAGCATCTGTCTAGAGACCGCCTCCGTGGTGGAGAGGATAGAGCATCTGTCTGGAGACCGCATCCGTGGTGGAGAGGATAGAGCATCTGTCTGGAGACCGCCTCTGTGGTGGAGCGGATAGAGCATCTGTCTGGAAACCGCCTACGTGGTGGGGTGGATAGAGAAACTGTCTGGAAACCGCCTCCGTGGTGGGGTGGATAGATCATCTGTCTGGGGACCGCATCCGTGGTGGAGAGGATAGAGCATCTGTCTGGGGACTGCCTCCGTGGTGGAGAGGATAGAGCATCTGTCTGGAGACCGCATCCGTGGTGGGGCGGATAGAGCATCTGTCTGGAGACCGCATCCGTGGTGATGAGGATAGAGCATCTGTCTGGAGACCGCATCCGTGGTGGAGAGGATAGAGCATCTGTCTGGAGACCTCCTCTGTGGTGGAGCGGATAGAGCATCTGTCTGGAGACCGCATCCGTGGTGATGAGGATAGAGCATCTGTCTGGAGACCGCATCCGTGGTGGGGTGGATAGAGCATCTGTCTGGAGACCGCCTCCGTGGTGGGGTGGATAGAGCACCTGTCTGGAAACCGCCTCCGTGGTGGGGTGGATAGAGAAACTGTCTAAAGACCGCCTCCTTGGTGAAGAGGATAGATCATCTGTCTGGGGACCGCCTCCGTGGAGGAGTGGATAGAGCATCTGTCTGGAGACCGCCTCTGTGGTGGAGAGGAATGAGTATGTGTCTGGAGACCGCCTCTGTGGTGGAGTGGATAGAGCATCTGTCTGGAAACCGCCTCCGTGGTTCAGTTGACAGAGCATCTGTCTGGAGACGGCCTCCGTGGTGGAATGGGAAGAGAGTCTGTCTGGGGACCGCCTCCGTGGTGGAGCGGATAGGACGTCACTCTGGGGACCACCTCCGTGGTGGAGTGGAAAGAACGTCTGTCTGGAGACCACCTTTATGGTGGAGCGGATAGAGCATCTCTCTATGGACCGCATCCGTGGTGGAGCGGATAGAGCGTCTGTTAGGAGGTCGCCTCCGTGGTTGAGTGGACAGAGCATCTGTCTGGAGACCGCCTCCGTAGTGGAGTAGATAGTGCGTCTGTCTGGAGGTCGTCTGGTGGAGTGGACAGAGAGTCTGTCTGGAGACCGCCTCCGTGGTGGAGTGGATAGTGCGTCTGTCTGGAGACCGCCTCCGTGGTGGAGTGGACAGAGTGTCTGTCTGAAGACCGCCTCCGTGGTGGAGTAGATAGTGCGTCTTCAAGTCTGTGGTTCTATCCACTGGTCGCGTCATTAATAGAATCATTGTACTTAGTATTACCGTACCTGGCTCTCGTCATTGAACACATGCAACAAGAACTGGCGGGGACGAAAACAATGTCTAAATGAGGTATCTATGTCAATGGTGTCTCTGTTAGGCCAGCACGTTATAACATAGCACGTTATGTACATAAGTACGAAACAGTTGAAGCAGGCACACTCTCACGTGCATGACGTCACTGTCATAACCTTGACATTAACTCCCAACACAATGCACCAGGAGGCAGTCGCGTTGGTGTTATGATTACCCAAATGTGCAGATTCCTTTTCTGGAACAAACACTGGGATAGGAACAACACTCTGTGACTACTTCGGTGGCGTAGACGTGCACCATATTATCGATCACTGCTTTTCCTGTATCGATCACATATATGCCCCCGAAATATTTCTGATTGCATCAAACAAAACTCAAACCAATCTATAAATGAAGACGCCAGGAAAGCCTCTTCTATTTTGACCTGTCAAACTTAATATCGGAATAAAAAGAGTCAACTATCAACTTTATTCCAACCGTATTCCTTTACGTCGTCTAACAGAAAGATAAGAAGCGCTACGGATGTCAGTCAGCAGCACAACAAGCCGCCGGATGACTTTATTCCCAGTTCAGTTACCAGCAATCGTAAATAATAGCGACGTTAAAGATTACACTGTGATGCCTTTACAACAAAAACAGCTTGTGAGACGTCAAAGTCATTTAGGGCTTGGGCGCTCTCTCTCTCTAGCAACATGACAATCATGCATAAATGTAACAGTGTCTTCAGAAAACAGTCGCCAGTCGTATCCTATGTCTGTGTCCGGCTAGCTAGTTACCACCCTAAGTGTACTCAAGACATTCGCCAGTGTCTTGATCGTGGCTATTCTGAGTGTACTCAAAATATTAGCCAGTGTTTTCATCCTGGCTATTCTGAGTGTACTCAAGACAGTCGCCAGTGTCTTGATCCTGGCTACTTTGAGTGTACTCAAAACCTCCGCCAGTGTCTTGATCTTGGCTATTCTGAGTGTACTCAAGACATTCGCCATTGTCTTGATTCTGGCTATTCTGAGTGTACTCAAGACATTCGCCAGTGTCTTGATCCTGGCTATTTTGAGTGTACTCAAGACGTTCGCCAGTGTCTTGATCCTGGCTATTCTAAGTGTACTCAGGACGTTCGCCAGTGTCTTGATCCTGGCTATTCTGAGTGTACTCAAGACATTCTCCAGTGTCTTGATCCTGGATATTCTGAGTGTACTCAAGACATTCTCCAGTGTCTTGACCTGGCTATTCTGAGTCTATTCAAAATATTCGCCAGTGTCTTGATCTTGGCTATTCTGAGTGTACTCAAGACATTCTCCAGTGTCTTGATTCTGGCTATTCTGAGTGTACTCAAGACATTCTCCAGTGTCTTGTTCCTGGCTATTCTGAGTGTACTCAAGTCATGCACCAGTGTCTTGATCCTGGCTATTCTGAGTGTACTCAAAATATTCACCAGTGTCTTGATCCTGGATATTCTTTGTGTACTCAAGTCATGCACCAGTGTCTTGATCCTGGCTATTCTGAGTGTACTCAAGACATTCTCCAGTGTCTTGACCTGGCTATTCTGAGTCTATTCAAAATATTCGCCAGTGTCTTGATCTTGGCTATTCTGAGTGTACTCAAGACATTCTCCAGTGTCTTGATTCTGGCTATTCTGAGTGTACTCAAGACATTCTCCAGTGTCTTGATCCTGGCTATTCTGAGTGTACTCAAGTCATGCACCAGTGTCCTGATCCTGGCTATTCTGAGTGTACTCAAAATATTCACCAGTGTCTTGATCCTGGATATTCTTTGTGTACTCAAGTCATGCACCAGTGTCTTGATCCTGGCTATTCTGAGTGTACTCAAGACATTAGCCAGTGTCTTGATTCTTGCTATTCTGAGTGTACTCAAGACATTCACCAGTGTCTTGATCCTGGCTATTTTGAGTGTACTCAAGACATTCTCCAGTGTCTTGATCCTGGCTATTCTTTGTGTACTCAAGACATTCACCAGTGTCTTGATCCTGGCTATTTTGAGTGTACTCAAAACATTCGCCAGTGTCTTGATCTTGGCTATTCTTTGTGTACTCAAGACATTCACCGTGTCGTATTCCAGATATTCTAAGTGTACTCAAAACAATCTGCAGGAACTTTATTGGACATTTTGAGTGCAGTCAAGATATTTTCAAACCCTTGTTTCTTTGTATTCTGACACATTCGGCAGTGGCATGATTCTGGAGATTCGTGGACCCAATTTCATAAAAATAGGACCAGTATTGTACTTAGCACTGCTAATTAAACGACCCATTGTTTTGTATTTTAGTGATTGTAAACCTTAAACTGTGCACGTGAACTGAAATGATTATTCATTGATTTTGTGTCATCTGACTTCACAGTTTCGTTCTTAACGTACCGATATTTGGGGTAACGATTTCCTATGAGTTTAGAAATCAAATCGTAAAAATAAAGACGTCATATATCCTTGAGTAGAATGTACACACATGACATGACCACCCAAATCAGTTGAAACGACAGTAAAATATACCCAGTGTCCTCTCCGTGTCTCCAGCCCTCCACGCCATCTGTATTTGTGACTGTCCACTTTCATCCCAAGCACGTACATGAAATCACATGTTGAGACTGATGTCTCGTATATACATCTCAAGCAACTAACTGTTATGTCGAACTCTCACATTTATATGTGAGGTTATTTCTGAGACTGCATGAAATGTCTTACATACATTTCAAGTAAATATAGGTGAACACTATTCGCAACTGAATCTCATACACCTCAGGTAAAGATATAAGGCCGCTTGTGATGATTGATAACTCTATTAAATCTCACATATGTGTAAGACATGAGTTGTTGAATTGGAATCTCTGTAAACATCTCAGTTTACTATATGAGGTGACTTGAGACAGAAACCTCATTTCTGTATTTCAAATATGTATCAAGTCAGTTGTTTAGAATGAAAAGGAGGATGGGCTATCATCCTCTAACTACGCTCCAATGTAGGTAAGGTGAGGTGAGGTGAGGTGAGGTGAGGTGAGGTGAGGTGAAATTGTGTTTAACGTCGTGCTTGAGAATATTTCGCTCATATCATCGACTACGTGCATGCGTGTGTATGTGTATGTGCGGCTGCTTGTACTAGCCCAGACTGAAACTGGTTTTATAGTGCTTGCTAGCCCACTCTGATACCATGCCGCAGTGAAGCATGAATACCCCACTCAGACACATTATACTGACTCCGAGCCGACCAGTCCTTGTTGTACCCATTAATGCCGAGCGCCTGGCAGGGACCAACAAGCACCATATTTTAACGTCTTTTGGTATGACATTCACCTCGATGTCAATGGGATCGAACCCGCGACCTTCCGCTCTCCGGGCGGACGCTCTAACCACTACACCACGGATGCGGTCTTCCCATGTAGGCTCTGTTGGAATAGCAACTGGATGGCCTGCTTATGTTAATTACATGGCAATGAAGATCTATTTCTCTGTGTCACAATAATTTGTTTTAATGGATCCACAGTCTATTTATCAACGTGAGTGTCATTTATTCTGACGCTTCTGCTTAAACGGAGGAACATGACAAATAGCCCAGTTCGTTGCCTTGGCTATAGAGTGATGTTTGTATTTACACTTTGTTCTGTAGTTTTCCAAGTCAACGTCTAAACCTGACGTTGTGACGTGTCAGGACGAGACGAGACATCAATGACGTCACATGACGTAAAGCTAACTTCTTGCGTCATCATCTCCGTGGCAACGTTAGATTTGTCAACAGGAGGCGTATTTCCTTTGCTCCCAATAGGGAAACGTGAAACTTTTAACACCTCAATGTCAACCTGCCCGTCAAAACTGACAGATGATATTACATGTTTTAAAATGTCCCCCATAATCCGAGAAATCATTTACACAAATATTCACTTCTCCGGTGTTTGACTTGGTGTAAATTAGAGTTAAACTGTTTGTGGAACCAAGTATTTATGTCTTACCCTTTATTCTACCCTGATTTAAAAACCGCGAATTTCTGGAACCTAACATTTCATGATTATAAAACGGAAAATGTGCTCACAAGAGTGAAGAGCGAGAAATGATATTGTCATACATATATTGTGTTCTAAAATCAGTATTTGACTGGAATGGATTGTCTGTTCTACAAGATTTGGCAAGGATCTCTTCATATCCCAACAATCAATGCATTGTTAACTTCAATTTGAGGAAATTGATTTTATTCTGGTAGTATTGATTAGACCCGTGTAGCACATCTGAAACCTTTGAAGGTGTCGGGACTTTTGCTGAAAGTGTCGGTTTCAAGGCAACATGCAACTCTGTCATGCTGTACATATCCTTCTCGTAATTAAACATGGATTATGCGTTCTCGTATTTATGCTGATAAGAATGATTTCGAAGTATCCAATGAACACACGATGTACACGTAATGAGAATAGGAAGAACGTTGTATATTGTATATCCTCCAAGTGACACATGATATATTACTAGTCAGCAGTCCATCACATATGCTGCTAGTCTGCCCGCGTCACACAATCTACTGCTAGTCTAAACACCTCACATGATCTATTACTAGTCTACACACGTCACACGATCTATTGCCAGTCTAAACACCTCAGATGATCTATTACCAGTCTACACACGTCACACGATCTATTGCCAGTCTAAACACCTCAGATGATCTATTACTAGTCTACACACGTCACACGATCTATTGCCAGTCTAAACACCTCACATGATCTATTACTAGTCTACACACGTCACACGATCTATTGCCAGTCTAAACACCTCAGATGATCTATTACTAGTCTACACACGTCACACGATCTATTGCCAGTCTAAACACCTCACATGATCTATTACTAGTTTACACACGTCACACGATCTATTGCCAGTCTAAACACCTCAGATGATCTATTACCAGTCTACACACGTCACACGATCTATTGCTAGTCTAAACACCTCACATGATCTATTACTAGTCTACACACGTCACACGATCTATTGCCAGTCTAAACACCTCAGATGATCTATTACTAGTCTACACACGTCACACGATCTATTGCTAGTCTAAACACCTCACATGATCTATTACTAGTCTACACACGTCACACGATCTACTGCTAGTCTAAACACCTCACATGATCCATTACTAGTCTACACACGTCACACGATCTACTGCCAGTCTAAACACCTCACATGATCTATTACTAGTCTACACACGTCACACGATCTACTGCTAGTCTAAACACCTCACATGATCCATTACTAGTCTACACACGTCACACGATCTACTGCCAGTCTAAACACCTCACATGATCTATTACTAGTCTACACACGTCACACGATCTACTGCTAGTCTAAACACCTCACATGATCTATTACTAGTCTACACACGTCACACGATCTACTGCTAGTCTAAACACCTCACATGATCTATTACTAGCTAGTCTACACGCGTCGCGCAATCTCTGCTAGTCTAAACACCTCACATGATCTATTACTAGTCTACACACGTCACACGATCTACTGCTAGTCTAAACACCTCACATGATCTATTACTAGCTAGTCTACACGCGTCGCGCAATCTCTGCTAGTCTAAACACCTCACATGATCTATTACTAGTCTGCACGTCGATCTACTGCTAGTCTAAACATCTATTATTACTAGTCTACACACGTCACACGATCTACTGCTAGTCTAAACACCTCACATGATCTATTACTAATCTACACACGTCACACGATCTACTGCTAGTCTAAACACCTCACATGATCTATTACTAATCTACACACGTCACACGATCTACTGCTAGTCTAAACACCTCACATGATCTATTACTAGCTAGTCTACACACGTCACACGATCTATTGCTAGTCTTAACACCTCACATGATCTATTACTAGTCTACACACGTCACACGATCTACTGCCAGTCTAAACACCTCACATGATCTATTACTAGCTAGTCTACACACGTCACACGATCTACTGCTAGTCTAAACACCTCACATGATCTATTATTAGTCTACACACGTCACACGATCTATTGCTAGGCTAAACACGTCACATGATCTATTACTAGTCTACACACGTCACACGATCTACTGCTAGTCTAAACACCTCACACGATCTACTGCTAGTCTAAACACCTTACATGATTAGTTACCAGTCTATTGCCAGGCTTAATGGCGCCATGTGATCTATTGCAAATCTACACGCGTGACACGACCTATCGATAGCCAATCTACACGCGTCACCTCATCTGTTGCTAGAACTCAAACATCACATGATTTCTTGCCTGTTTATACGCGACACACGATCAGTCTCAACGCATACCACCCCATTTTTTTTGACACGCGCCCTACGATATATTTCCAGTCTACACGCATTAGGAGATATATTGTCATCTTATGCGAGTCACGTGATAGGCTTCTCATTGACATACATTCGACGATCGATTGACTGTCTACACCCAGATACTATGTTTATGTCAACTTTTCACGTGTCATAATGCATATTGCAAGTGTACACGTGTACTAAAGTACACTCCAAATCTGTATACTTCATAGTATATGTTTCTGGTCTACGCGTGTCGTAGTGTATGTTCACAACCTATACATGCGCCAAACATTTACTACCTACTTGTAACAATATGTAACCAAAATCTACACGTAATGCTACATATGGTATATTTCCAGCATATACATTGTCACGAGAATAGAAAGGTTGATAAGTTCTCAGTTAGCGAGTGAGTGAGTGAGTGAGTGAGTGAGAGAGTGAGTTTAGGTTTACCCCGAGCAATATTCCAGCTATATCACGTCCGGTCACGCCAGAAATGGGCTTCACACATTGTACCCATGTGGGGAATCGAACCCGGGTCTTCAGCGTGACGAGCGAACGCTTTAACCACTAGGCTACTCCACCGCCCCGATAAGTTCTGAGACTAACCCTCAAGGAAGTGCGTGATAGTGAATTTTGCCCTACATGTTGTCGGTTAGAAATGAGAGAGTTACAAACCGGCACCATGGCGAGGTCTACTTTATGCTCTCTAGTACTGTAGTGGCTACGTTATCCAGACGGCATTGTTTGAGTCATCAGGATCCAGCTGTGACGTAATGTCGGTTGGCATCACACTAGGGAAGATGCCATGGCAGAAGATTGTTGATGTTTTATGAGAGTAGTTGCGATCAGTGGACGACATTCATCATAAACGTTATCAGAACTGATATGAAGATGATGTGATAGTTGCCTCGGTGGTAGTGGGTGATGATGATGACTGTAGTAGTAGTGTGTGTCGGTTGTAGTGGTGATGATGGCGGTAGTAGTAGTGTGTGTCGGTGGTAGTGGTGATGATGGCGGTAGTAGTAGTATGTGTCGGTGGTAGTGGTGATGATGGCGGTAGTAGTAGTGTGTGTCGGTGGTAGTGGTGATGATGGCGGTAGTAGTAGTATGTGTCGGTGGTATGATAGTAGTCATGTGCCGGTGGTGATGTGGTGATGATGGCGGTAGTAGTGGTGATGATGTAGATATGATGGCGGTAGTAATAGTATGTGTCGGTGGTGATGGTGATGATGGCGGTAGTAGTATGTGTCGGTGGTTGTGGTGATGATGGCGGTAGTAGTAGTATGTGTCGGTGGTTGTGGTGATGATGGCGGTAGTAGTAGTGTGTCGGTGGTAGTGGTGATGATGGCGGTAGTAGTAGTATGTGTCGGTGGTTGTGGTGATGATGGCGGTAGTAGTAGTATGTGTCGGTGGTTGTGGTGATGATGGCGGTAGTAGTGGTATGTGTCTGTGGTTGTGGTGATGATGGGGGTAGTAGTGTGTGTCGGTGGTTGTGGTGATGATGGGGGTAGTAGTAGTGTGTGTCGGTGGTTGTGGTGATGATGGCGGTAGTAGTAGTATGTGTCGGTGGTTGTGGTGATGATGGCGGTAGTAGTAGTATGTGTCGGTGGTTGTGGTGATGATGGCGGTAGTAGTGGTATGTGTCTGTGGTTGTGGTGATGATGGCGGTAGTAGTGGTATGTGTCTGTGGTTGTGGTGATGATGGGGGTAGTAGTAGTGTGTGTCGGTGGTTGTGGTGATGATGGGGGTAGTAGTAGTGTGTCGGTGGTTGTGGTGATGATGGGGTAGTAGTAGTAGTATGTGTCGGTGGTTGTGGTGATGATGGCGGTAGTAGTAGTATGCGTCGGTGGTTGTGGTGATGATGGGGGTAGTAGTATGTGTCGGTGGTAGTGGTGATGATGGCGGTAGTAGTAGTGTTTGTCGGTGGTTGTGGTGATGATGGCGGTAGTAGTAGTATGTGTAGGTGGTTGTGGTGATGATGGCGGTAGTAGTAGTGTTTGTCGGTGGTTGTGGTGATGATGGGGGTAGTAGTAGTGTGTGTCGGTGGTTGTGGTGATGATGGGGGTAGTAGTAGTATGTGTCGGTGGTTGTGGTGATGATGGCGGTAGTAGTAGTATGTGTCGGTGGTTGTGGTGATGATGGCGGTAGTAGTAGTGTTTGTCGGTGGTTGTGGTGATGATGGGGGTAGTAGTAGTGTGTGTCGGTGGTTGTGGTGATGATGGGGGTAGTAGTAGTATGTGTCGGTGGTTGTGGTGATGATGGCGGTAGTAGTAGTATGTGTCGGTGGTTGTGGTGATGATGGCGGTAGTAGTAGTATGTGTCGGTGGTTGTGGGTGATGGTTATGACTGTAGTAGTAGTGTTTGTCGGTGGTTGTGGTGATGATGGGGGTAGTAGTAGTGTGTGTCGGTGGTTGTGGTGATGATGGGGGTAGTAGTAGTATGTGTCGGTGGTTGTGGTGATGATGGCGGTAGTAGTAGTATGTGTCGGTGGTAGTGGTGATGATGGCGGTAGTAGTAGTATGTGTCGGTGGTTGTGGGTGATGGTTATGACTGTAGTAGTAGTGTTTGTCGGTGGTAGTGGTGATGATGGCGGTAGTAGTAGTGTGTGTCGGTGGTAGTGGTGATGGTAGAGGTGGTAGTGATGTCACTGTAAGTTGTTCACTGTGCAATACCTGTGTTTGGGCTCATTGTTTTCAATGCTGAAAGGGTGGATTTGTAAACTGAAATGACTGACCTGTGTTTACAGGGCATTATTCCGTCATGTATATATTCACATATGTATGTATGTTACAGACACGACAGAGTGTCTTTCAATCTGCAGCGAGATCCCCCGCACTGTTCCAACTATGAGGGCCGTCTTGTGACTTTCTCAGCCTGTTGTGGATATTCTGTTGGAGCGACACAGTCAGGTTTAAGCAGTGCCTGTTGGGAGCTCGCGTCCGGCAAAACTCGTGTGACGGACACGTAAATTATTCTAGTCGAGCATTTGTAGAATTTCGTATGTGCGTGTGTAGGTCCCGTGAATGTCGAATTCCTTCAGACCCACCTCTTTGAAGTCCTGTGTCAATTGTCACCTGTGGGTGCCCGTTTCCCCATCGGGGTAGGTGTTAGAAATCCACGCGATGATCCCGTCTCCCCCACACAGAACTAATGGCAGGAACACAAACACACTTCAAAAGATCTTTTATATTCTTATCATATGAGAATCGTCTTGCACTTTCAATGTCAGTAAGCTCTCATCAGGACTGGTGAAAACACTAATCCCGCTTTCCCAAGTAACACTTTGTTGAACACATATTTTGTTGTGTTAATATGATTCTTTAGACACAAACAAATTGCCTGAACGCATGCTGCCACCTAGCACCTGCATGTGAGGCCGTTCAGAGATATGGGTGTGTGGTGGCGATGGTATAACTGTATGTAACTCTTGTTTGCAATCGTATCTATGTATTCCGTTTGAACGTTGAGAAGAGTCAAATGCGTGTCCAGTGTCGAACATTTTTTGTTCTGTGTCTGTTGGTATGAATGTGTCAATTGGTTTCATCACATGTACCTCGGTCACGAGTCGGGCCGTGAGATGCGATTACATAACTTTTCCTTCGATCACTGGAGTCATAAAGTACTGGTGACCAGTCAAGGGTCCAGTGGATGGTCAGTCCGTGACCAAACCTGCCTTCCTTCCCAGGCAATCTGTCTCCGTACGTGTCGTCTGCTCGCGGGCTTGTCGCCATCTTGTCGTGTACGACATGGGGACATCTCCGTCTCTTTTCTGTTCTGTTACATCACACCAGGCTCAGATCGCAGACACAGGTCCGGGGAATGGACAGTGGGGTTGATGGGACGGGGAAGGGGGCGTGGATGTAGTGGGGTGATATCGTTTTGAGGTAGTGGCGAAATAGGTGACATTGTGAAACAGATGAGACAGAGAACGAGGGTGAAACAAGAGGCAGGGTGAGACATGGGATAGACTGATAGAGGGGAACATGGTGAGATAGGAAGCAGGGAGAACACATGGCGACAGAAAGATCACGAGTGAGACATGGTGATAGACTGATGGAGGGGAACATGGTGAGATAGGCAGCAAGGACAACACATGGCGACAGGGAGATCACGTGTGAGACATGGTGATAGACTGATGGAGGGGAACATGGTGAGATAGGCAGTAAGGACAACACATGGCGACAGAAAGATCAAGTGTGAGACATGGTGATAGACTGATGGAGGGGAACATGGTGAGATAGGCAGTAAGGACAACACATGGCGACAGAAAGATCAAGTGTGAGACATGGTGATAGACTGATGGAGGGGAACATGGTGAGATAGGCAGTAAGGACAACACATGGCGACAGAAAGATCAAGTGTGAGACATGGGATAGACTGATGGAGGGGAACATGGTGAGATAGGTAGCAGGGACAACACATGGCGACAGAAAGATCACGTGTGAAACATGGGGTAGACTGATGGAGGGGAACATGGTGAGATAGGCAGGGACAACACATGGCGACAGAAAGATCAAGTGTGAGACATGGGATAGACTGATGGAGGGGAACATGGTGAGATAGGTAGCAGGGACAACACATGGCGACAGAAAGATCAAGTGTGAGACATGGGATAGACTGATGGAGGGGAACATGGTGAGATCGGTAGCAGGGACAACACATGGCGACAGAAAGATCAAGTGTGAGACATGGGATAGACTGATGGAGGGGAACATGGTGAGATAGGTAGCAGGGACAACACATGGCGACAGAAAGATCACGTGTGAGACATGGGGTAGACTGATGGAGGGGAACATGGTGAGATAGGTAGCAGGGACAACACATGGCGACAGAAAGATCACGTGTGAGACATGGGACTGATGGAGGGAACATGGTGAGATAGGTAGCAGTGACAACACATGGCGACAGAAAGATCACGTGTGAGACATGGGATAGACTGATGGAGGGGAACATGGTGAGATAGGAAGCTGGGACATCACATGGCGACAGAAAGATCAAGTGTGAGACATGGGATAGACTGATGGAGGGGAACATGGTGAGATAGGCAGCAGGGACAACACATGGCGACAGAAAGATCAAGTGTGAGACATGGGATAGACTGATGGAGGGGAACATGGTGAGATAGGTAGCAGGGACAACACATGGCGACAGGGAGATCACGTGTGAGACATGGAGTAGACTGATGGAGGGGAACATGGTGAGATAGGAAGCAGGGACAACACATGGCGACAGGGAGATCAAGTGTGAGACATGGGATAGACTGATGGAGGGGAACATGGTGAGATAGGAAGCAGGGACAACACATGGTGACAGGGAGATCACGTGTGAGACATGGTGATAGACTGATAGGGGGAACTTGGTGAGATAGGAGATGGGGATAGACTGATAGGGGGGAACTTGGTGAGATAAGAGATGGGGATAGATTGATAGGGGGAACTTGGTGAGATAGGAGATGGGGATAGACTGATAGGGGGAACTTGGTGAGATAGGAGATGGGGATAGACTGATAGGGGGAACTTGGTGAGATAGGAGATGGGGATAGACTGATAGGGGGAACTTGGTGAGATAGGAGATGGGGATAGACTGATGGAGGGGAACATGGTGAGATAGGAGATGGGGATAGACTGATACGGGGAACTTGGTGAGATAGGAGATGGGCATAGACTGATAGGGGGAACTTGGTGAGATAGGAAGCAGGGACGTCACGTGTGAGACATCGTGACAAACTGATAGGGGGAACTTGATGAGATAGGAAATGGAGATAGACTGATGGAGGGGAACATGGTGAGATAGGAGATGGGGATAGACTGATAGGGGGAAGTTGGTGAGATAGGAGATGGGGATAGACTGTTAGGGGGAACTTGGTGAGATAGGAGATGGGGATAGACTGATATGGGGAACTTGGTGAGATATGAGATGGGGATAGACTGATAGGGGGAACTTGGTGAGATAGGAGATGGGGATAGACTGATAGGGGGAACTTGGTGAGATAGGAGATGGGGATAGACTGATATGATGTGAGATAGGAGATGGGGATAGGTTGATAGGGGGTGAGATAGGAAATAGGACTAGATGGAGGGGAACATGGTGAGATAGGAGATGGGGATAGACTGATAGGGGAACAGGTGAGACGGACAGGATGAACTTGGAGCTGTTAGAGATGGGATATGACTGATGGGGAACTTGGTGAGACAGTGAGATGGGAGATGGGATAGACTGATAGGATGTGAGATAGGAGATGGGGATAGGTTGATGGGGGTGAGATAGGAGATGGGGAGAGACTGGATGGGGGAACATGGTGAGACAGGAGATGGGGAGTAGACTGATAGGGGAACTTGGTGAGATAGGAGATGGGGATAGACTGGAACAGGGGAACATTGGGACAGGTGAGATAGGAGATGGGATAGACTGATGGGGAGAACCCGGTGAGATAGGAGATGGGATAGACTGATAGGGGGGAACATGGTGAGATAGGAGATGGGGATAGACTGATAGGGGGAACTTGGTGAGATAGGAGATGGGGATAGACTGATGGGGGGAACTTGGTGAGATAGGAGATGGGGATAGACTGATGGGGGAACTTTGGTGAGATAGGAGATGGGGATAGACTGATAGGGGAACATGAGTGAGATAGGAGATGGGACATAGACTGGGGGATGGGAGATAGGAGATGGGGATAGGCTGGGGAACGGGTGAGATAGGAGATGGGGATAGACTGATGGGGGAACATGGTGAGAGGAGATGGGGATAGACTGATAGGGGAACTTGGTGAGATAGGAGATGGGGATAGACTGATGGGGAACTTGGAGATAGGAGATGGGGATAGACTGATAGGGGAACATGGTGAGATAGGAGATGGGGATAGACTGATGGGGGAACTTGGTGAGATAGGAGATGGGATAGACTGATGGGGAACATGGTGAGATAGGAGATGGGGATAGACTGATGGGGAACATGGTGAGATAGGAGATGGGGATAGACTGATGGGGAACTTGGTGAGATAGGAGATGGGGATAGACTGATGGGGAACTTGGTGAGATAGGAGATGGGGATAGACTGATAGGGGAACTTGGTGAGATAGGAGATGGGGATAGACTGATAGGGAACTTGGTGAGATAGGAGATGGGGATAGACTGATGGGGGAACTTGGTGAGATAGGAGATGGGGATAGACTGATGGGGGAACATTGTGAGATAGGAGATGGGGATAGACTGATGGGGGAACATGGTGAGATAGGAGATGGGGATAGACTGATAGGGGGAACATGGTGAGATAGGAGATGGGGATAGACTGATGGGGGAACATGGTGAGATAGGAGATGGGGATAGACTGATGGGGGGAACATGGTGAGATAGGAGATGGGGATAGACTGACAGGGGGAACTTGGTGAGATAGGAGGTAGGGATAGACTGATGGGGGGGAACTTTGTGAGATAGGAGATGGGGATAGACTGATGGGGGGAACATGGTGAGATAGGAGATGGGGATAGACTGATGGGGGGAACATGGTGAGATAGGAGATGGGGATAGGTTGATAGGGGGAACATGGTGAGATAGGAAATTGGGATAGAATAATAAAATGGAACAGGTACACAGATATAAACAAGCAACGCGGTACATGTGAACTTCAATCTGATCTTAAGTTTGTGCATCAAACCTTGAAATATCACACGAATTGTACTCTTTAGTGTCTCGGGAATCAAAACCCAATGAACTATTGAATCGAGCTGCCATCAGCATTTTCTCAACTACTATAATTGGAAACGTGCAGCGTGACTTTTTCATTCCATCGAAGTAATGTTCTGTAAGATCACGTGTTGCTCTTATTTCATTGTCAGCGAAGGCCGAGAAATGTTAAGCCGAATATAACTTTGAAATTACCTAGGTTATCCTCATCTTCTTACCTGGCTCCAGCACGTGACATTTAACGACGCCAATAAAAACTCCATACGTTTTCTGCCACAAAACGCGAAAACAGACCTAATTAGAATTCTTGATAAACCAAATTAACGACAGGATTTAGACACATTTCTTTCTTTTGTGTACAGGCGACGTGAGAAATTGTTTATCAAACAGTTAATTTCTGTGAAATGAAACAGTGTCTCCGGCGATAGCCGACGCAGGTAACGCACAGGTCGGCGGCAACATCAAACCAGGGACGTGTCTCATCTCCTTGACAAATATGTACATTGCCACGTGAGAGAAGTGCGCCACCTACCTAATGTATTCCCTGTCCAAAGCGGTTATCTCCCTTTGAATTGCAGAAACGTGACTTGAAAAACATATAGTATGCTTTTAAATTTCCTCTAATTACTGCGATATCGACCCATTTCTAAAATATATCGGAAACCTAAATCAGCCATAGGCACGTTGCATTCTGACAAATTTAATTACGTTTCAAAATGAAATTGACAACATACACTGGTTTCATAGTTGAGTCGACATAGTTTACACAACCCAGTCTAAATGATGGTTGAATGTGGACAACATTTTCATTGTATTAATAACTGCCCATATAGCTATAATTCACAAACAGCCAAACGACAGCCATTCAAAGTTGCTGGCAATGCACTGGCCGCTTGGACGGGCGTTATCTGGGTTCTTCCACACCCGCATCTTCAAAAGGCAAGCGTCCACAGCCCAGGCCGACTGAAGTTAATATAATGATTGACATTTTATTTTCTCTTAATTGGGGGATGATAGAACGGCGCATTGGGGATTCGCTGTTTATACGGAGTTTGACTGGGTTATATGTGTTCTCTCGTAATGAATTTGAACTCCGTGCCCTAGGTGGATAAAAGGTAATAAATGTCGGTATCCGTCCATGGGTCAAAAGGCCCATTGGTCCTACTGGACAGGGGTGTCTTGGTGCGGGACGTCGGGCTGCATTACAGGGGATGGTTAGTGAAACAATGTATTGTTGCTTAACCTACTCTCTGCTTCATCCCGCTGACAAGTACCAAGCTTCTAACCAGGGTTTTAGTTTTTTAAACAGAGAAAATATGCACCCAGAGTAAAGAAAATATTTCAGCGAGTTAATCTCATCGTCTCCAGGTTAAATGCATGCATGTTGGTACGATCATGGGTTTCACGAACAGTTTAAGTGAATAACTGTACATCAGCGTACACCTTTAACAAGAAGATGCGGGGTCTATCTCATTGTCCCATGGCAACCACATGCGGCGTTGTGATAACGGGTAAATGTTTTACTGTAAAGTTTGAGGCGAGAGCACGGATCTTCTGTGACAAGTCATACTGGGGCACTGACGGTGAAACCATCCGTGCATTGACAAATTCAGAACACTAATGTGATGGTTACATTTATTCAGAAGCCGAAAATCAGATTGAATGGTCTGATGTAAATGATGAGATGAATACACAATGCCACATAGAAAGTGATCAAATGTAACATATGTTATATTTGGGATTACACTTCCTTAGTAAAGTACAGATTCTAGTACTTTTGTTGGGTTGAGTCCCATCCGGGATTCGAACCCACACCCTCAGAGGCAAGCACCTAATTGCCAGGACACACTAAATGATGGGTTTGATGCTGTTTGTTGCAAAGTGCAACACAATGTAAATGCATAATTTGAAACGCTAACAGATGATGTACAAGGAGGCCTTGTACCGCAGAACTTCTGTAATGACCTGTTGGACTGGCAGTTGGTGGGGAACTATATATATAGGCAACATACTTTATGTACGACAACTTCTATATTATATTATGATGTGACTTTCGATATAGATTCTTGTACCGTCGTGAAACAAGAGTGAAGTACTACAGCACAGAACACCTCTGATAGGGATTGACTATTACAACATGATGGTACGCCTGAAAAGGATTGACCAGAGTGGCTAACAACTTCAGAGTTTCCGTCAGTTTCAAGACATATATATGCTACTGCCATGTATTTGGAACTGAGGTAAATATATATAGCAAGCATATCATTTGTGTGAAGTCTCCCTTTAAAGTGTTTCCGTCGCTGTAAAGTGCAAGCATATATTGAATATATATATTTTTCGCTGTAACGTACAAGCATAGAATGAGTGTGCCTGTGCGACGAGTTCCTTTAAATGCATTAATGTAAGGTGAAAGTAAAACATGATTTTCTTAGATTTGTTTTCTCCCTGCATGATACAAGTAAATCACAAATCCACCAGTGCGAAGAGTCTCTTAACTTGTTTCGTCCCTATGTTTCAAGCATTGCATGAGTCTACAAAGAGGGAAAGTTTCTTTAAAAGTGTACGCGGCTTCTATGCTTCACCTCTGTGGTGAGTTTTATAACCAGGAAAGTACCTTTAAACATCTACCAACTTCACTAGGAGGCTGCAGCTCTGTTAGTAGAACCAAACTCTACAAATCAGTGAGACCAGAGACTGTTTAAATATCCACGTCTTAACGAGTCTGACATTTCGGCGTGTTTATTCTGGTCACGTGACGTCTCCTGATTACTTTCTGTTTAGACTGTCGGTGAGGGTTAAAGGTCATCCCATGATACCTGCTGGGTGATGGGAAGATCGGGAGCTGTGAAAGGGAAACATCCAGACAACCCGTTTCCGTCAACAGTTTCCTCTGAAGCAGCATGTACATAAAGAAATACAACTTACAGCGTGTAATTCATTTCTAGCTTGTGTATCGGAAACAAATTATGTCATTGTTATCTAATAGAAAATTTGATGCATGATAACAGAGACAGTTATCTATACTTATGTATACGTACTTACTTGCGTCTAGCGTTGACAATAAAGGAAACAGGTTATGTTTATGCAAGGATAATTGTCAGGTGTACACGGATGTTTCTTAACTTCAAGACAACAATCTCGTAATGATGATGTTATTGTTTTCAAACAATTAGGCGCGTCTGCGTTACGATACTGTATTGGCATGACTTCTCTAAGTGGCTTTTAGAAGTTGGTGTGATCAGCAAGGGTGTAGTGCTATGGATGTACAGCTTCTTTATTATATGCGACGTTTCAGTGTAGTTGCTAACACTGATGTCAAGCAATATCTTGGGATTATCAACCGTGAATTTTCTTTCTGTTCCAAATCCTTTTTTATGGGATATTTGACAGCGAAATTGGCTGATGAGAATTAAACAATCCCAATTGCAGATTTGCTGACCTTTAGGAAATAAGACAACATTAACTCGGCAGTTACAGCTGAAGGGAGACACGATGTCCTGGGAAAGCCTAGGTTTCTTCAACTATAAAGGACAGGATTACAACACTGTATATTTTGCATCGGCGTATGTTACAAGTCTCATATACAGTCGAGACGGTTCAGGCATAATGTTTCTGATTTAGTGTTGTTTTCGGAGTCAAAGATCGTCTATTTCAGTCTTGCCATTGGATATAATCCGCTCGTAAAACAGTCCGACCGAAATTGAGCCATCACACGCCAAGGCAAATCTCTCCACATCAAGGGTCTATTGTTGGGAAAGCTGCCCCGGCTTGAGCAACCTGCTGTACTAAGTGTGTGGTCACTCTTTTGTTCCACTTGATATTTGTATCAACATTTTTTCAACATTGGTTATCAGTTTTCCCCGATGGTACATGAATACCCAGGCGTAACGAATTGGTCATTCAGCTTACCCCCTCGGCGTTCACTTATGGCAAATAAGCTGAGGTGCTGTTCAGTAATCCCGTGACACACCCATCCCCCGCCCATCTTCTCTTCAATAACCATCCTCTTGAAATTGCCCATCGCCAGTAGTCAAATATATTGTCGGATTTCCATACATAACTTGTTGTACACAAACCTGACTAACAAATGCAAACTAAATTTCCAATTGAAAACCGTGCCTTTCTATTTCTCTTTCTCTTTTAAGAATTTGTCCTCAAATATTTCACATATCAACATTGGATCAAATAGCAGTATAGTTCCATATTTGTAGACTCTGAAAAGGTTATTTCAATGAATTCGGGTGGTCATGAATTAAACTGACACACGGAAATCATTGTAACGGTTGTACATGATATTATAGTTCGATGACAAAATCCGGACTTTCTTGAGATGTTGATTCAAAGGTAGGTAGGTAGGTAGGTACGTAGATAGGTAGGTAGGTAGGTAGGTAAGTAGGTAGATAGGTAGATAGGTAGGTAGGTAGGTAGGTAGGTAGGTTGGGTAATGCCAAGTATTTAGGTAAGGTAGGGTAGAGTAGGTAGGTAGGGTAATGCAAGTATTTAGGTAGGGTAGGGTAGGTGGGCTTGTATAGGTAGGTAGGTAGGTAGGTAGGTAGGTAGGTAGGTAGGTACTGCAGGGACACCTGTAAAGAGATCTACCATGGCGGTGTTACACAGCAATACGAGAGCACTGAGTGGCAGGCAGCTAATTACTCTGTATATTGTGTCCATCTTATCAGATATCAACTCCGGCTAAGACCTTCTCTACAAGTTACAGCGGAACAAAAGCTAACTAGTCTAAAGCCTAATCGTAAAGCTGAGCACCCCGACAGAGAGAAAACTAAACCTACAGGAACGATATAGTGACGGGGCCTGGCGCCTTCTCCTGCCTACATTGCCCGGATTCATAGTTTATTGCAATTGAAAGGGCTGCCTTACTGGTGCTGTCGTACGTCTGGTGGAAGTCCTTTCTGTCTGTGTTTACAGTCTGAGAGATGCCCACTGTTTGTCAATATGTTCATGTATGCATACAATCTCTTGGATGGGGTTTAGTCTCCACCTGTAATGCTGTCAAACTAGTCTCAAACGGTCATCATTTTGCTCAAAGTTTCTCTGAGTTTACCTTTTTCTCATACAGAGACCAGTAACTCAAAGCTATTCCCTTGTTATCTTGACATTGGATTAAGAAGCTAGCTAAAATGTTTAATGTTAATACTGTACAGGTGAACATTACACGTTCATGTATTACACTTTCAGTGATGCATCGGAATGTTGTGAGATCGCCACTCACCGATTTCATTAACCGTTGTGAATCTTGTCGAGTGTCAAGTTCAACATAGCAGTATTGAGCCGCGGTCCATTTCGTGAACGTTAGCAACAGTATTGTCAAAAGAAAGGTTACCTAATAGCAAGTTCATAATAAAGACATTTTCTCTTTTTTCGATAAGACAAACACTTCAGTAAATAATGTAATTTGTTGCATCAAAAAGGGGCAATTACTAGCGTTGTAACCATATGCGCCCAATGTGTAGTGTTGTGTTACGGTCTCCTTGTTAGTTACGATCTGGGAGTTAGGTGGTCCGTTCACGCGGCGCGCCCACCTGTGGCTGAAGCTGAGAAGAGGCAATCTTCTTCGAGTACTGATTCATACCTAATTTCTTCTTCATATATGGGTACAATACCAGCTGTAACCTTTGCGCCTTGTAACAGAAAGAGTTTTTAACGCGAGCTGTGTCGAAACTGGGAATGGGCAGGGAGATCGCTTAGGTCCTTGCTTTTTCTGTTCACGTTTCAGTCTCTTTCAGCTAAAATAGATGCAAGATCACGCGTAGGAAAATAGTACTAACATGTCAAAGGTGCAAAGAAGTTGTCAGGTAATCACTATCTACGACCCCTAAGACGATCAAATATTTCACTTTACGTTTTATCCACTTGCAGTGGATGTGTATTTTCATACAAATTGTGTTTTCTCAAGTGATTGTACAAAGAAGGGATTTGAAGAGGGCAGCATCATTTACCCCTATCACATTCCCTATCACCGCTGGCTGTTTGCCCTACAGATAGTGCGGATTCCTCGGCCCGTGGGCACTTCACAGAGAAGTGAAGTCGCTCCAAGAATTCATCTCCTTACTGCGACTCCGACAACTTCCTCTTACTGTCAGTAATACCGTTTACCTGCCCAACACAATAGAAGTCTCATTCAGAAATGATGAACACAAAATTAACAGCTATTTAAATATGTTTGGAACACTTTCTAGCTGGTACAAAAGACATTTACCATTACAAATATTATTGAAATGTTATTACTAATCAAAATGTTGTTTACGGATATATACTACTCACCATTATAAACGTTCCAATATGCTTACGCTTTTAAAACGTTTAAACTGATTATATTTTATAATTGCGATGAATAATGAAATCATCAGAGTATGCTACATTTTTTATGAATAATTGTGATGATGGAATATCATCCTCATATCTTCGAATAACCTCAAGTAGAGATATATGTATACGTTACAATGATATGAGTAACGTGCAAGTAAGAGTACAAACGGACTCGCAATGGTCAGAGCGTTATATTATGTCCTAACAATACAAGGTTTTCTTGGTGTGCAACTTGGATGTGTGTCTGTCTCACAATAGTGATTGAGTTGGGTTTAATGCCGATGTGTAGAGTGTTATATTTATGTCTGGGCGTCTATAAGAACAATTTACATTTACAACACAATGAATACAGACAATAATATGAAAATTAGGAACCCGGAATTATCTTTTGAAACATACAGAAATAGTTGTGCTATAAGCATCTAGACATGCTCGGAATGATTAACAAGTGTATTTGTAATAAATGTATGAATGATCTCTCAATATTGTTAGCAAGGTTATTATGTAATATGATAATGTTTGTGAATTTTCGGACCAATGTGAAAGAAGTACAAGCACATACATTCATCCGTTTTTCCATTTGAATTGTGTATTTATCCTTGTTTTAACAACTACTCCAATGAAATGAAACTATTTACACTCTTACCGCAGTCCAGTTGATAATATTTCCCTTTCATATATTTCAGATTAAAATTCGTGTTTGTTAATCTTTATTAAATGTATTTCAGAACATCGTTTCAATTACATCATAAAAATTATTTCTTATGACAAACCTATGTTTGTACTGAACAAGCGCAACATGTTACTGCACCTACACCGATATGTTCCAGGCAGATTACAAGGCTACCCTACATTATACTGGTTGTGTTCTTTATACTGTAAATCCCTGTATGTGCCTTGACTAACCACGTCACGCCATCATACCGTCCACAGTACGGCGAGTACCACTCACGTTGTGTTTTATGAACGTACTACTGGCCGGGTTCAAGACTTTTTCCTACTTGAAAACTCGTATCCATCTACATGTGTTTACAAAGGAAACACTTGAAGATTTGCCCAGTTCACCGCCTTATACGAAACAAGTCTGAACGGAGCTGCCCGCCTTGCCATACACCACTGCTTGATACCAATCTCACTTATGAGGATTAAAGATAACGAATTAAATTTCAAAGCGACTAGATTAGGAGACAGATTTCTGCCAGCGTCATTTCAAGCTAGATATGTCTACGTTTCATTGTTTGAATTATGAGTAAGTTTTGACCGGAGTTTTCGCGTGTCACCCTCAGGTTGGGGCAGAGAGTATAGGGACATTGTGCACACGCCCTCGCGAGCTCTGACGGCTAAGCTGATTGGCTGAAAGTTTGGCATTGGGCCAGGCTCGTGCCCTCGTCCATGCAAGTTGAGTACAAACAGTAGAGTGTAGGATTCGCGTGCCGCTGGAAGTTTCACATTTTATAATCGTGCTGGATTCGCGTGGAATAGTTTAGACATGGCGACTGAAGATTCGCCGAGGAAGCGTCCTGCTAACGGCACCCAGAGAAGGGTATGTGAAAACTTATTCCGTATGTTACTATGTGTGTTAGGAAGTGCGTCTCCAGTCAACCCGCAACAGGTCTTGACAGATACTCCCAGACAAACTCTGCTTAACTAGAACTCCTCTACAGTTGAACAGGATATACAACGTGGTTGTTAGTTAAATATCCAGAAATGTGCTGAAAACTATCATTGTTGATATATCCTTGTTCCTATATCACTGTTTAATTATGTATGTATGTATGTATGTATGTATGTATGTATGTATGTATGTATGTATGTATGTATGTATGTATGTATGTATGTATGTATGTATGTATGTATGTATGTATGTATGTATGTATGTATGTATGTATGTACGTGTGTATGTAAACATGTTATATTTTCTAAATATGTTATACTTCCGTATGTTTTAGATCAATTATTAGAACATTGAGAAAATACCTGGTGATACGGTAGAACAGAACATACCCGTTTCGCGAATACCCGGAGCCGTCTTGCATTTTCAGTGATTCATTCGTATATTTTCAATGCTATTTCACAAAAAAAGTACTGATTAAATATCCAAATGTGAATATGACCTATGTAAATAAAAATATCAATATCATATCACCAAAGCTTATCAAACTGTCACGCGGTCTGAGACGCACCCTGCCACGTTAGTTACCCCAGCAACGTACACAATCTCCCTAAGGTGTAACGGTGCTGACTAATTAAAAGTCAATAACTATTTATGATGTCGCGCTTGACTTGTGCCTTTGTTGGAATGTCACGTGGACCGATTACATCTTTACTTGTAAACCACACGTTGACATACCGAGTGCATCGACATGCAGGAGGTAAATATGTATACATGCATAACCCACAACCCAGTGACAGCAGACCTATTGACAAAGACAATACGAAACAATGGTCTATTTCCAGTACACAAAACGTGGGCATGTCAAACGTGAACCTTGCAGAACTCTCGGGGACTGTAGTATGGCTAGGTAACCATCAATGTGAAAGCGAGCTGTGTGTGTGTGTGTGTGTGTGTGTGTGTGTGTGTGTGTGTGTGTGTGTGTGTGTGTGTGTGTGTGTGTGTGTGTGTTGCATTCTATTGTGTGTATTGGCGTACTGATATTGTATTCAGAGCTGAAATCTGGTCCCGAAACTTTTATTTGCGTTGTAATACACTAAAGATAGACAGTATGTAATGCGTAAGTTTGAATTAAAATGACATTAAAGCGAAATGTGGATCGATATCTATTCCATGTTTGCTTCCAAAGAAAAAAATAGATAAAACGTTGCTTTATTATAATTTGTAAAAAGTAATGTTACACACCTTTCACGATTCTTGTAATCAAACACAGTGATTCACACTCACTCACTCACTCACTCTCCACATACCTGTCTGGATGCCATCCTTCGAATAGCCTCCTCTAGTCTCTGGTTCTATACCTCCACCCAGACGGTGGTATCATCTCCCCCACCTTTCCTCCTTCAACACGTCTCGGTTGACAGCTTCTGTGACCTACCCAGTGATAAACAATCTTGAATGACACTAATTTTATCTTACGTTTTTCTTCACAAATTTTAAGCTATATCATACATAAACCCGCCGTTCTGACATAATGTGCCAGTCTTTTGATAAACTAACACCCAGTTATTGTCTGGGGGAGCCCACGGTGCTCGGGTATCTGTCCGGCGAGAAGTATCGGGTCGCGCTATCATGCCATATAAATTCATCCGGCAAGCGATCAAACGACAAAGATTAACAACTACTCGTAACACAGATTTAGTATGGTACCAAAACTTGTAATTATTTGTAGATGAGAGATATTGATGTGTAAACAGAGATATGTCCTGATGCAATCTCCTCCGGCATTACCGTAGTAAGGACACTTGAGACGAATTTCTTTATATTATAGTACAATTCGTTTCCGTGGCGTTTTACTTAATTTTATGTGCGCTAATAATTGTGCACATCGTTTCCGTGATTACATGGTCAAAGGAAGTTTCACGTTTCTGATGTTAGATAAGGTACTGTTACTTCCGATTAGCCAAAATCCCCTGACAAACGTACACCGCGTCCCCTACCCACATCCAACAAAGGGACGTAGTCACCGTCAGTGTATTTCTGAAGAGGGATACGTTGTTCTCCAAATCTGGTTCAGTATATAGTGAGAGGGCAATAAATTGTTGGACATCAAGAACACAGCACGTGCCAGAAAGTGTTCAAGCAGGGTGCTCGTGACCAATCCGGACTTTCTGGTATTGCATGCTCATATATACCTGGGTCGGCATGGCGGTTATCTTGACAGAACACGGTCGTTGTGGACAGATTCGTTCACAACAGTGATAACTGTCTTTCTCTATCCCACAGATATGACAAGAGAAGGGAGGGGAATTACAGTGGTGGGGGCCACGATGGGGGTGGGGATAATGGTCTGTTTTGGGGGATCGGTGCCCTCAGGTTGTTGTACACTGAGAAAGCTATGTAAGATGATTCCGGCGAAATATTCACAAACCGCACGCGCCTGTGCTGTCAAATCCACAACGAAGAGGCAACGTGCCACTTAACAAAATCTCACATCATTCTCTCAAGCAAAAGTGAATTGTTTCTAATTACGAAAGCCCTGTCTTAAAATAAAATGCATTCATACCTAAAGATTATATTTTTCCTCGTTAGCTGCTATGTGCAGTCTCGATACCCATGTTGCTTAATGTGTTTGAGCTACTGGGTGTGGTGTTTAGATGGGCCGACAGCACAATGAGAAACGCATTGCATTGTTGCTCCAAATACTTTTCTTTTTACTTCCAAATTTACCTTTGAGGTATTTCAAGCTTGAGAATTAACGAGCAACACATGTCATACGATACACACAAAGGGTAACATGTCAAGTTCACTTTCAGAGTAAAATTCACATGTCCATGCCAAATCGTCATATGTAATGTAGAGTCGGAAACAGACACGTGGAAGTGAACACCTGATAGTTTAAGTACATATAGACATGCCAAATGAAAGCAATTCTTCACGTTAGAGTAACCTGCAATACAAGCACTAATGTGATACTGTATCAAGTTAATACCTGTTTTGTTCAGCTGACTCACCCTGGCAGTTACACGGGGGAAGTCTCATTGCTCTGACATGTTGGGATTAGCAGGAACCGTTATCAAAAGAACACTCCTTCTTGTAATGTGTGTATTAACCGGCAGTGCTCGCATGGCATCAGACATGCATACTTTTGAAATTTGTTCGTGAGTTATGCACAACTGGTCACTGTATACTGTGTATGTCATCAACGGTATCGGTTTGATTAGACTTGTTTAAGGGAACCCTTCAAAATGTTTAGATAATGGTAACTAAATCTTGTTAACCAAATTACATATTTAAAACCAATTAAAGACAAGTGTTATTTCAAATGAGAAGTTTGATTTTGTTGTATTTATTCCATTTGCATCATTGCGAGTCAGATATCATGCAGAATTTGATATCCTAAGCTTACCCTAACACACAGACACACAGGCACTCTCAAACACATACACACGAAATGATATCGTTGAGACAAATGTCGTACTTGTGGATGAACGCGTGTGAGTCCACTCAATCTACAGATCATGTCATGTGATTGACAAATGTCTTATTCCAGATATTCGTCTCCACATATTAATAGCCATCATCTACCTGTATCTGACATTTCGCACCTGGTTTGACAACCCAGTCAGGGTCAACATCGGTTGCCAACTCCGGCCCTGTGTACACGAGCGACGCGGTGGTTAGATGAACTCACATATCATATCAAATCTTGATGTATTTGTTTGTACACCACAATCTGTTCTTAATTGCACAGTAAGCATTAAAACGCAGACGTTGTGAACTCAGACAAGCCGCCGTTTCAGCGTCATACGTCATCCGTGTTGATGACGTCATTTGTCAGTTGGGAAATCTGTGAAAATGGATATTATATTTAGATTATCCTTAGATAAAAGTGCCGAGCCGATTGTATGACAAGTTTTGAGTGTGATGGGTAAATGGAAGGTCACTTGTATGTGAGATTGTCTAGAATTATTGATATCAATTGCATGTATGATTTGTCTAGTGTCATAACCATTTGCATGCATGATTTGTCTAGTGTCACAGTGGTCACTTGTAGGTATGAGTTGTCTAGTGTCATAACCATTTGCATGCATGATTTGTCTATCTTAGAAGCGATCACTGGTATAAGTTGTGTGCATGATTTGTTTTGTTTCACAGTGGTCACTTGTAGGTATGAGTTGTCTAGTGTCACCGTGGTCCCTTGTACGTATGAGATGTCTAGTGTCAGAGTGGTCACTTGTATGTATGAGTTGTCTAGTGTCACCGGGGTCTTGTATGTATGAGTTGTCTAGTGTCACAGTGGTCACTTGTCGGTATGAGTTGTCTAGTGTCACAGTGGTCACTTGTAGGTATGAGTTGTCTAGTGTCACAGTGGTCACTTGTACGTATGAGTTGTCTAGTGTCACAGTGGTCACTTGTAGGTATGAGTTGTCTAGTGTCACAGTGGTCACTTGTACGTATGAGTTGTCTAGTGTCACAGTGGTCACTTGTAGGTATGAGTTGTCTAGTGTTACCGTGGTCACTTGTACGTATGAGTTGTCTAGTGTCACAGTGGTCACTTGTAGGTATGAGTTGTCTAGTGTCACAGTGGTCACTTGTACGTATGAGTTGTCTAGTGTCACCGTGGTCACTTGTACGTATGAGGTGTCTAGTGTCACAGTGGTCACTTGTACGTATGAGTTGTCTAGTGTCTCAGTGGTCACTTGTACGTATGAGGTGTCTAGTGTCACAGTGGTCACTTGTACGTATGAGTTGTCTAGTGTCACCGTTGTCACTTGTATGTATGAGTTGTCTAGTGTCACAGTGGTCACTTGTACGTACGAGTTGTCTACTGTCACAGTGGTCACTTGTATGTATGAGTTGTCTAGTGTCACAGTGGTCACTTGTATGTATGAGCTGTCTAGTGTCACCATGGTCACTTGTAGGTATGAGTTGTCTAGTGTCACAGTTGTCACTTGTATGTATGAGTTGTCTAGTGTCACCGTTGTCACCTGTACGTATGAGTTGTCTAGTGTCACAGTGGTCACTTGTAGGTATGAGCTGTCTAGTGTCACCATGGTCACTTGTACGTATGAGTTGTCTAGTGTCACCGTTGTCACCTGTACGTATGAGTTGTCTAGTGTCACCATGGTCACTTGTACGTATGAGTTGTCTAGTGCCACAGTGGTCTTGAACGTATGAGTTGTCTAGTGTCACAGGGGTTACTTTTAGGTATGAGTTGTCTAGTGTCACAGTGGTACTAGTACGTGCTCAGGTGTCACTTGTATGTATGAGTTGTCTAGTGTCACCATGGTCACTTGTACGTATGAGTTGTCTAGTGCCACAGTGGTCTTGAACGTATGAGTTGTCTAGTGTCACAGGGGTTACTTTTAGGTATGAGTTGTCTAGTGTCACAGTGGTCACTTGTACGTATGAGTTGTCTAGTGTCACAGTGGTCACTTGTACGTATGAGTTGTCTAGTGTCACAGGGGTTACTTTTAGGTATGAGTTGTCTAGTGTCACAGTGGTCACTTGTACGTATGAGTTGTCTAGTGTTACCGTGGTCCCTTGTACGTATGAGTTGTCTAGTGTCACCGTGGTCACTTCTACGTATGAGTTGTCTAGTGTCAGAGTAGTCACTTGTATGTATGAGTTGTCTAGTGTCACAGTGGTCACTTGTAGGTATGAGTTGTCTAGTGTCACAGTGGTCACTTGTACGTATGAGTTGTTTAGTGTTACAGTGGTCACTTGTACGTATGAGTTGTCTAGTGTCACAGTGGTTACTTTTAGGTATGAGTTGTCTAGTGTCACCATGGTCACTTGTATGTATGAGTTGTCTAGTGTCACAGTGGTCACTTGTACGTATGAGTTGTTTAGTGTTACCGTGGTCACTTGTACGTATGAGTTGTCTAGTGTCACCGTGGTCACCTGTACGTATGAGTTGTCTAGTGTCACAGTAGTCACTTGTAGGTATGAGTTGTCTAGTGTCACAGTGGTCACTTGTACGTATGAGTTGTCTAGTGTCACAGTGGTCCCTTGTATGTATGAGTTGTCTAGTGTCACAGTGGTCACTTGTATGTATGAGTTGTCTAGTGTCACAGTGGTCACTTGCACGTATGAGTTGTCTAGTGTCACAGTGGTCACTTTACATATGAGTTGTCTAGTGTCACAGTGGTCACTTGTACGTATGAGTTTTATAGTGTCACCGTGGTCACTTGTACATATGAGTTGTCAAACGTCAAACTGATAACGTATGCACATGTCTCGTTTTATAGTAATCAGTTTGTCTCGTGTCATATAGTGATCACCTGGACGTACGATTTCTATAGTGTGTTTCTAATCCCTTTCGTGTATACATGTACTTGTCTAGTTTCATAGTGATTCTTTGTATACCCGTATTTGTGAATGTGTGATATGTCTAGTGTAATGTGATCACTTGCATGTGTGGATTGTATTATTTCCATATTGCCATTACTAGTAATTGACGCCAGCTTTGATGTGCATTTGGTGTACTTGCTCACATGACGTAATTCAGAATCGACATATCTTGACCAACAATTTACCTCACCCAATACAAAGACGATAGTGCCCATTCCGAAGCATATTTATATATCTGCCTGTATGCTTCCTGTAATCTGAGATCGCAGTAACAAACTCTCACTTCGCAGTCAGAAACCATTCGGCATGACCTGGGTTGACAACCGAACACTCCCCCTGGTGACGTTCAATGTGTCCCTGCTGGAAATGACGAATGTTTTAAACATAAGATATAAAGTTCCCAGCCACAGGGCAAAGAGCTGACTGTAGTTATAGTGTCGTCACTTAGCAGGGATATCTACTGTCTCGGATAATCTACAGGCGTCTGATGAACATGTCAATTTGTCACCTGTCATTATGCCATGCCTATGATGTTTCATGTCCCCCATGATAGGTGCAGTGATTCATGTGTCCCCCTTCAATAACATAGCTATGATTACCCGGGGAAGTATGTCGTTGATGTCACACCGGTCGAGATGACGGATGGCTGAAGTATGGGTCTCATTTGTCAACTGTGTCTTCCAAATTAACCAACAGAGCAATATACATCGGGGGTGGGGAGCGTGGATGCTGAATCTGTACGTGCTACTTGTACGGATACATGGGGGTCGGGTGGGGGCGGAGAGATAGACCGGCTCTAGGTACATGACACCGGGTGTTCTATGACAAGTTTCAATGTACTTTACTTCTCTCTAACATTCGACAGGGTGGTATTTGTCATGTTAATATTGGTACTTCTGCCGTTTGTACTGATAGGGTATGTGTGTCAACTGTGTTCACGATGTGATTGTGTCAATTGCATGATTTTGTTTTCAGCACAACAAGCCTCTAATCGAGAAGCGACGGAGAGCCCGGATCAACGAATGCCTGTCCCAGCTTCAGTCGCTGGTGTTGAAAGCTACCACTACAGAGGTACGTCAGGGCGACACATTGACCAGCACAGTCAGGGGTCATTCAGCATGGCTAGCTCCTTTACACGAATGAAAATATACGTCACGAGAATCTGTTTGATGACAAATAGATTTACTTTGATGTTTCATATGTAAATAATCATTTTACATTTCACAATAATGTTTTTTTATCAGATCTAATATTTCCTTTTTAAAACTCTACATGCCATAGCTTAAACAGCCCAACTTTAGCGGTCTCACACAATGATCACACATATCAGTGAACGATTTAAACAATAAAATCGGATTTTATCCATTTTACACATTAGGGCTTACTTAACATGTGGAGATTGAATACAGGTAATGTCATTGGTGGCAATTTGCCATACAGCTTCCGTTTTGACTTGCAGATTGGGCAGACTGAACATAAACTTTATTACATTGCAATAAACGGGAGATTAAAGTAGAATGGCACAAACCATTTGTAATGAGATGAATGCATATATTAACGTTCTGCTTCAAACGTTGTGGGAAACACTCTTGTTGATAATTATAATTATGGAATGCGCAAAATCCCATAAATATTTTCTTTTCATATCAGCATCCCATTTCATCATTTTATGTTCGCGACGGCGAATAAATGATGACAATTTTAAAGATAACAGTACAACGTCTCCACACCTCTTCATCAGAGACGGCGGCTAGTTTTAAGGGAGAAATAATAAAATTTCACTACATGTGTTAAGTCGGTAATCTCTGATGTAATCCGTCCCTAGCTGTATAGGCCTATCTCGCGGTCTGTGGTAGAGGCAGTTCACTCTATTACGTCCTTGCTTTTGAAGCCGTTTAGAGGATAGGTCACGTCTCTACGTAACGTAGTAACGTAGATCTGTCGTTACACTGATACGTATATACGTAGGAACGCAGCCTGCTTGTCTGTGTGATCACTCATCACCAAGCTGGTCCTAATGTTCAGTCGGACGAACTGTCTCCCAGGGAGCAAACTCTACAAACAGACGAAAACCATCACCAATCTCACGTGTCTAGCAATCAGCATATTTTAAAACCCCAAGGGTCCAAATCTAACCTATGTCTTAATGGAAGTGATGCTAACAGTTTCAGAGTCTTATTGTAATGCCGATCGAAACAAATCATTGCGGCTGCATGTTTACACGAAAGCTATGTTGTAAACGCAGTACTGTCGAATGAGATATATATGTAAGATATATATTCATTTCAGTAACTAGTTCAATATACACATCTCCACAGTGTAGGGGAATTGTCAGTTGACAGCAAATTACTAGAACTAAAAGAATCAGGCAATATGTAGACTCGCCAACGTTTGAGATTGTAATCAGACTGAGAACAACTTCCAAACAACCCCAGGTTATGCCACAGTCTGATTGGGGTCCTTGGCAAACTAGCAGAGACCCATTAGATAACATATGATGTATGTAAAGCCCTGCAATGCTTTCTTAGGGCGGAGGATGCATTCAGGTCCGTATCGTCTGCATCTCCTGTCACTGTCAAGAGAGGATGTCAGATACACTGGTCCCCAAAACATTTGCAAATATTTATTTAACAATACCAAGCACAATGAAGCCCCGCCTATCTAATCGTACTAAATTGTCATCGCCATCGGCGGATGGATTTCACTTGTCACATGTCGATATCAATCTTTTGTATCACTCCGCCAAAGTCGTCTGCTTCCTTGGGGGTAAATTGTGTAGCGATGCCGGAGTGATATACCGGTTTTGTAGGTTTCAATGTAGCATGTAACTGTCATGAAGAAAAAAATCCCCTGGAGATGCGATTAATTGACGTATTGTTCCGCACTATTTGTTGTTAGTTCCGCTAGTCCAGTAAACAACTGTCGTCTGCTCCCCTGTCTGTATTCATTGAGAAGAAGAAATCATGAAGAGCAGATTGATAATTAATGGCTGAAGGTATTTCAAACAGTCACAACAGATTACATCTACTGTCAGATGTCTCCAACTGTATTGATATTGTGGACAGAAATTAATTTTACTGGGAATAAAGCGAAGGTTTCCGCAAAGAATCCTAGAAGAATAGGACCTCCATAATAATGACAGAGTGATGGAATATGCGATCAAATCAAAACTGCAATCACACGAGAAGGAATCGGGACTGTATTACCTATTTGTTAGCCGTCCAAACAACGAGCTATGCAGACATAGGACTTACAGCCCAAGCCTGTTGATTGTGTTGAACTCTCAGCTAAGTCTTTGCAAATCATGTTTATTGCAATTTTAACTCGAGGTAGACCTGTCGCTTTCCCGGTTGTCTCGAACACATAGTTAAAATATGTTAAGGTGTGTTGGTCGTAAATGGTAATTAGAATAATGGTTTCAGTAGATGATGCGTCTCGCATCTTCACATCACTTCAGGCCCAGATACACGTGTTGATCGCAGGTTCTCAACATTAATTAGAGGGTGCGTCGACAGCGCAAAGACTGAAGGTCGTCGTGTGCCATAGGAAAACAAGCACGTGCAGGCTGCAGAAAAATGTCTTTCTTTAATTAACGCGAAGGGTCCGTCAAAGCAACCATCCCTTAAAGGAAACCCTGTCTGGTCACATATGCCCAGGTGGCCTTAAAGAAAAGTCCAATCCCTGAGCAAATTTATCACCCGTCTCTTCTAAATCTTAGGTATTTTCTAGGCTTTCGTGCAACTTCTTGCACCTTTGAGACAAGTTACGGGTCGTGAGCGACTAGTTAAAGGAACTAGGCCTTTTTTTAAACCCATCATAGCGTGCGGCCACATCTGTTACTCAGTTTGAACGCCTGGTTCCCATTTTGACATACCCAGTGGGCCAATATAAAACATATTAATTGCCCTATGTGTCAATTGGTGACTGTTTGAATCGAAGGTCACATGGGTCAACGATAAAGGGCACCTATTTCTATCGAGAGGTCTCGAGAATTACACGCAAGTTTGCCTATCGCGTGCAGTTTCCCGCCATCGTGATAAGAGCATGGGTTTTATTATACTTTTTGGACATTTTTTCAAGCAATTCAAATGATAGAGATGACGGATAGGGCTAATATAAAATACAGGGGATCTAACACTAATCCGAAATGGTGTTTTATTGGAATTTCTGAGGCTAGGAAATTACCTAGATTATTGCGCTGATCTTTCCATTTTCAAGGGCCATGGTTATATATGTGCCTGTTCCAATCTACAGGAGAGTAGGAGATTTAACTGGTAATACAATCTGGAGGTACATAGTTTACTTGAAGTTCAATAGGTTGTATGGATGCATAGTTTCAAGCGCTGGGTGGATACGGGGCTAATATCTTGAGTACAGGTGAAACGCACAAGTTTGTCTAACATTTAAACACAGGATGTGAGTAGCTGTGTGCGGAGAACAAGGATTGGATGGCGGCATGTTTATATACAGGCCAATCGGTTTATGGCTACATAGACCTAGAACAGGACGTTAGCAGATTTATACAGAAGTCAATCTATGGATATCAGTTTATCGGTACATAGACCTAGAACAGGACGTTAACAGATTTATACAGAAGTCAATCTATGGATGTCAGTTTATCGGTACATAGACCTAGAACAGGACGTTAACAGATTTATACAGAAGTCAATCTATGGATGTCGGTTTATCGGTACATAGACCTAGAACAGGACGTTAACAGATTTATACAGAAGTCCATCTATGGATGTCGGTTTATGGCTACATAGACCTAGAACAGGACGTTAGCAGATTTATACAGAAGTCAATCTATGGATATCAGTTTATCGGTACATAGACCTAGAACAGGACGTTAACAGATTTATACAGAAGTCAATCTATGGATGTCAGTTTATCGGTACATAGACCTAGAACAGGACGTTAACAGATTTATACAGAAGTCAATCTATGGATGTCGGTTTATCGGTACATAGACCTAGAACAGGACGTTAACAGATTGATACAGAAGTCAATCTATGGATGTCAGTTTATGGCTACATAGACCTAGAACAGGACGTTAACAGATTTATACAGAAGTCCATCTATGGATGTCAGTTTATGGCTACATAGACCTAGAACAGGACGTTAACAGATTTATATACAGAAGTCAATCTATGGATGTCATTTTATCGGTACATAGACTTAGAACAGGACGTTAAAAGATTTAAACAGAAGTCAATCTATGGATGTCAGTTTATCGGTACATAGACCTAGAACAGGACGTTAACAGATGTATACAGAAGTCCATCTATGGATGTCAGTTTATTCTGCATTGACCTAGAACAGGACGTTAACAGATTTATACAGAAGTCAATCTATGGATGTCAGTTTATCGGTACATAGACCTAGAACAGGACGTTAACAGATTTATACAGAAGTCAATCTATGGATGTCGGTTTATCGGTACATAGACCTAGAACAGGACGTTAACAGATTTATACAGAAGTCAATCTATGGATGTCAGTTTATTGCTCCATTGACCTAGAACAGGACGTTAACAGATTTATACAGAAGTCAATCTATGGATATCAGTTTATGGCTACATAGACCTAGAACAGGACGTTAACAGATTTATATACAAGCCCATCTATGGATGTCAGTTTATGGCTACATAGACCTGGAACAGGACGTTAACATATTTATACAGAAGTCAATCTATGGATGTCAGTTTATCGGTACATAGACCTAGAACAGGACCTTAACATATTTATATACAGACCAATCTATGGATGTCAGTTTATGGCTACATAGACCTAGAACAGGATCGGACGTTAACAGATTTATACAGAAGTCAATCTATGGATGTCAGTTTATCAGTACATAGACCTAGAACAGGACGTTAACAGATTTATATACAGACCAATCTATGGATGTCAGTTTATGGCTACATAGACCTAGAACAGGACGTTAACAGATTAATACAGAAGTCCATCTATGGATGTCAGTTTATCGGTACATAGACCTAGAACAGGACGTTAACATATTTATATACAGACCAATCTATGGATGTCAGTTTATGGCTACATAGACCTATAACAGGACGTTAACATATTTATATACAGACCAATCTATGGATGTCAGTTTATTCTGCATAGACCTAGAACAGGACGTTAACAGATTTATATACAAGTCCATCTATGGATGTCAGTTTATGGCTACATTGACCTAGAACAGGACGTTAACAGATTTATGTAGAAGTCAATCTATGGATGTCAGTTTATTCTGCATTGACCTAGAACAGGACGTTAACAGATGTATACAGAAGTCCATCTATGGATGTCAGTTTATTCTGCATAGACCTAGAACAGGACTTTAACAGATTTATATACAGACCAATATAAAGATGCCAATTTATGGCTACTTTGATCTAGTACTGGTTGTTAACAGATTTATATACAGACCAATCTATGGATGTCAGGTTATCGGTTCATAGACCAAGAACTGGATTTACCAGATTTAGTGGTCAAACTATTAATGTTAACATAATTATGTGTATTCCGGGTTTACACCAAAGCCTGCATGGCTGTTAACATATGGCTACATAGTATACAACTTGGTGCTATCATACGGGTATTTAGTCCGAGTTTTAGGCTCCCTTAACAAAGTTTGGGTATTTCTTCAACATAGACACGCGAAAGTTTGAGCACTAAGATAGTTTTGTGGGAAGGGGCCCTGGGTATAACGCACATGTTTAACATAAAATATTGCAGGCAATTATAAATACTGTAGATCGAGCAGATTCGCTACATTTACCGTTAGCATGTTCATCCCAAGCACGTGTTTCCAGGGCATCCACCTGATCAACAGGTGTTTACTGTGCTCTCCGTGGCAACTAGCGCCATGTGTATTGATGAAAAGTTGTAATAATTTAATCGAAATTTATTATCACCTATTATGATTGACTTTTAGGAACAGTGTTTAGTAGTGTTATAGGAAAATATCGATCATGCAATTCTTGTTTTCCGGATATCATCTGTTCAGCTGCCAATGTGTACGACAAAAAAACTGAAAATGGTAAGGTCATGGATTTGCATTTTACTACATATGAGAAAGAACGGTGTCTTCGACTGTACAGCCAGAACGGAAATAATGCTTTGGAGGAATATTGTACTAATTATGATTTGGTGCGAATATCGAAATGGCGAGATCTCAATCTGAACATTAGGCGACATTTATCAATCTCTTTTGGTGGACATACGGTTGCATGGTCCAATGTCAATCTTGTACCAACAATTTATGTTTGTTGCAGAAAATCTGCAGTGCTTCTGAAAATGAGCTGTTTGTTCTTCTCAGAAATTGATCGTTTGTATTAACTGAGCTCATGCGTTAGTCCGCTGATACTGTCATTGTTTTAACCCTCAGAATTCATCAACAACATGGAATACATTGAGTGCATCCGTAATTTTAAACAGCGTCAGTATTTGTGACAAATTTCGCTTGAGGCCAAACACAAACATCCCTGGCGTGGTATGGGGTAGAGTATAGCGGCAGGGGTAGTCATGACGTCAACCAACACTGTAGGCAACTTGTCCAGAGGTTGACCTCCACGAACCTTGGAGTCTCCAGACACTGTCGTCAATATTCATTACATCTGTAGATCACTGTATTACGTTAGTTCCAAACATTGTGACAACTGGGGGTTTTCTTGTTAGTAACTGTACACCCCGCCTTTACCTCAGTGGGTCTTACGTCCTTCTGTTCCTAGGTTCCCTACAAACTTCAAAATATCGATACGCTACCCTCTCCAGCACATATCGAGTGTTGAGTGAGTGAGTGACTGAGTTCAGTTTTACGCCGCACCTAGCAATATTCCAGTTATATGGAGGCGGTCTGTAAATGATCGGTGTCTGGACCATACAATCCGCGCAATGGGGAACGGATGACAAGTGTCAACCAAGGAAGCGAGCCTGACCACCCGATCCCGTAAGACGCCTCTTACGACCAGCATGGGTTACTGAAGGTTCATTCTTACCCGGACCTTCACGGGTTCGAGTGTTGAACGAAAACAGAATGCTTATAATTGATGTATAAATCATAAACATATACAAACATATTAATTCATTTCTAGCTTGGTCGCTTTCAAAGCCATGAATCCAAATTCTTAAATCGTGAATCTACCGTCATTCATAATGTTGAAGAAAGATGAAAGTAAAGCGAATCTGTAGCTTGGTGAGACAGCGTCTGGCTTGTCAGTGGTATTAGAACATGACAAAGAGCACGTACATGCCGTGATTACTGTAAATCACAATTAGCATAACAGAGAAAAGGTATTATAATGGGCGGTTCTTATCATATCCCACGTAAAGGAGACTTGACGAAGGAATGTTTTCACTGAATGGAAGGGAAGTAGGATTAACTGTGTCATAATGTTTATTATTTGCTGTCTGTCATGAGATGGAGAATGTTGAGTCTGTTTATCAACAATATGACTTAATGTAATTTGCAAGTGAATGATATAATTGTCATCACGCCTTAAGCATAACACAATATAATGTCTGTGGCCAATCAGTCGGTGATAGTTTGTGTATATGTTTTCATTATATCAATAAGTGTTAGGGGCCATTTTAAACTGTAACCGCTTTGCAGTGATTTCATGACATTGTTCTTTTTACCAGCTTATTGTTTAAACTCTTTCCCGTGTGTGAAAGGATTTATCATTAATAAACTCATCCATAAGCTTTCACTTTCCAAGTTTTGGAGCAGAGGTCACCTTGGGGTAGAATCTTGTTTGACAGCCTGTTGTAATATCTATGTGTAGCACTCCAATAATTTAATTTATTTTTGTTCGTGTACTGGTAGGTAAATGTCTTCTGTCATGCGTCAAAACAGACATCGCCAAACACAGAAGAGTCACAAGAAAGCCAAGTCAGAAATCAACAATACATGTGGCTAAATTAATGGTTTATTTCACGACGAGACGCTAGGACGTGTCACTACAGACGTTTATAGGAGAGAATGGGGGACAACAAAGAAAGATAACTCGTCGGATGAAAATTAATCCGCCATCTTTGATTTCACTACAGAATAATTCCAAAGTTACTGTTTCACTAAATCAATTCGTGGAGCTTACACACGTCTGCTGAGACCGGTTATTGCTGTAAGTGTAGCGATCGAGTTCCGGAGCTTCTAGATAAGTGCCGGGCATTTCTACAGGAAACAATACCATAAGCTGTTCAAGCCGCATCCTGCAAACTATTCCCATAAAGTCGTCTCATAGAAGGTGAAGTCACAAAGTAGATGTCTGGCATTCCATTTCATGCTTCTTGCAAGATATTCCAAGTTCTCTAGTAAACCTGAAACACAACTACCAGACACACTAGGTTCTGTTTACCACTTTGGGAATGAGTGAATGTTAATATTGTTGATATAGTGGTCCAAGTTGGTCGGGGCTGGGGATGAGTTTATATACAGCACTCAACTACAGTCAAAGGGCAGTACACTGATAACTTTACTAGTAATATTGTCTAAACTGCCGTATCTGGGTTGAATAACTACCTGACAAGTCCTTTTATATGAAGTCTGATTTTGACAATTCACCCTTGCCTACTATAAGCTTTCATATTCATATCCAGCCCATCACTTAAAGCTTGGGGTAATATGTTTGACACGTGTCTATGCTTATTCCAAAATTAGTGGGAGTTTGGTTCAATATCATTATTTTGTTTTAGAAATATTTACCAATGACACTCTGCTTATAGTCATCAGCATATTATATTTATTTGTTACTTGCAACTCTGGTGATAGTCCTCAGTAAATATATATGTATATGCTACTTGCAACTCTGGTGATAGTCTTCAGTAAATATATATGTATTTCTAACTTGCAACTCTGATGACAGTCATCAGTAAATGTATATCTATTTGTCATGTGCAGGGCCCAAGACCCAGCAAGCTTGAAAAGGCTGACATTTTGGAAATGACGGTGGACTACATCAAGAAGACTCGCGCTGTCGCTGACGGTGAGTACTAAGATAAAAGTGATGACTACAAAATAGAAGATGTGTATGTCGTGCATGCCTTACTCGGTTGTCCCCCAAAACATCCACTACCCTAGCCCTGTAGCCAGCCGCCACCATTCCCCACCCTGCCACGCACCCTCCTCGTTTGCCCCCGTCTCCCAGACACGTATATGTAGCACCCCCTTGTTCGGGACAATACCTACCAACTATACATAATTTACATTTAGATGTGATCTGTCTGGAAGCCTCATCATTCATAGGCCTCACAGATGCGGCATCGGGACGACCATTACTGGAGGACGTGACCTCCTACTAATACTTATAAATCTCAAGTACTATCATACTATCTGTGAGGAGGAGGCCACATACTTATAAACATTTGGACGTAATTGTCAGGGCCTCTATAAATATAAGCTCAGACAATATGTCTACTGTAACTGGCGTGGGAATGCAATGGTGGTTATGTATTATTGTAACAAACACTGTGCCGGGCTGTGCCGTTGTAACAGTGTGTGTGTATCTTCCGCCTGTCCATCGTATACATGCAGTGTGTCGTTATGTACCGGAATATATCACTTATTCACATGACCACACGGATCAGCGTGGAGGTGTGCAAGACACTAATTACCTGCCCTATATTCTCAGTGCGTGGTCGCCATGTCAGATGTGCTGCTGCTACTGGAGAAGTGGCCGCGGTAAAGTACATATACTCAAGCCAATAATGGTTGTCACCCCCCTCCCCACCCCAAACCCACACACACCCCACACCCCGTCTCCAATAACAACCATTATTGGCATGAGTATATTTCGTCCATAGCCATGTGCTGTATGTTCTGCATTGTCCAGTGTGATGTCCACTAAGTCACCAGCACGGGTGCATGAGACATTCCAGCCATTGTTTAGAACTGACCACCCCTGGGCTAATCTGTGACCCCCGGGCGAGTGAACAGAGCCTGCCACACTTACCCCAGCCCGACACGAGTCGAGATCCACTCCACAACGTAATGGGTTTATTTTGACACCTTTGTCTTGTTTTTAAATGACAGCGATGGTTGTATTACTCACAGACTTAATGTAATATGTTGGATTTAAGTCATTATTAACGGTCTGAGGGTCGTTTAATTGGGGTTAACAGGGTCAGGGGGCTGACGTGAGGACAACTGTGGCCCTGGTGGTGTGGTATGGTCCACAGATCCGGTCCATGAAGATGGATATAAGTGCCCACGGCCCTGTCCATCAGCACTTCTACTTTAAACATTACTTAAGTTTGTGTCAATTTGTAATTTTAAAACACCTCAAAATCTTCATGAAAGCATAATTATATATCGGACAGTGAATGATAACAGTGTGATATTTGAATGGAACAGGACGTTTATGAAATGTTTGTCTCATGTTACTTTCACTGCGACGATAACCCAATGCACACTCGCACACATATATACATGTGGCTGGCTGGCTGGCTGGCTGGGTAGATACAGAGATCAAGTTCATAATATAAAGATCATATTCCAGTTATATGTTACTACACAGACATTGTATGGTGTTTTCTTTGAGAATGATTAAGGTTTGAGTAAACACACTACACAGGCAAGGGATGCGATGTTTCCCTCTTTTGTCGTAAATACCCAAACGATTCTACCAACACTGACGTATTATAGGGAAAACACAACGAAGTGAAAATAAATCATGTTCTATTCAGTGGGTAGGTAGATAGGTTGGTAATTGGGTATGTTGGTAGGTAGATAGGTAGTCGGGTAGGTAGGTAGGTAGCTAGGTAGATAGATGGGTGGGTAGGTGGGTAGGTAGATAGGTAGGTAGGTAGGTAGGTAGGTAGATAGATAGATAGGTAGGTAGGTAGGTAGATAGGTAGGTGGGTAGGTAGGTAGGTAGGTAGGTAGATAGGTAGATGGGTAGGTAGGTAGCTAGCTACATATAGATAGGTAGGTGGGTAGGTAGGTACAGCAGTGCTAATTGTGCGACATGGCAGGCACTCAAAGATGCGGAGCATCACACTGCATGGGACTGCCAGTTGTTGAAGAACGCGTGTCCACGCTATGGCCTATGCTTCCGTTTTCAAGCCCCTCAGGGGTCAGGGATCAGGCAGAGGGAGAAAGTGGTTTTCTGACATCAGTTGTCATTTGGTATTTGGTAGAAGAAAATAGTTCTTAAATCAAGCGAAATAGCCCTGCACTACGTGAAGAAGACGCACTTGCAATGCGGTGCTAGTTTGATTTAAGAGAATGGATTACTCGCTTATTCTTGGCGATTTATCCACGATGCCAGTCATTTAACCCCTGCCCTGGCTACGGACCAACTATTGTCCGTCTCCAACTGACCAACCATCAATGGTCACATGTACAGGTGCTCAGGTCGGCACTGACCACATTAATTCGAATATTCGCGTGTGCCCGGTGGCTTAACCCTTCACCTGATAGCAATAAACAATGCCCAGTGGTCAAGAAGACACCTTCTCAGAATTCCTCTTTGTACATATCCCGAGAGGGCGTTCCCTGTTTGCAGACAGGCTGTGTCACTGATGTCGTGGGAACATACCGACAAGGGATGACAGTGTCCAGTAATGACGTCCACTCGATCACCAATGTTGAAACAGTAAATTATGTTTGATGAAAGCCGATACCAAGTATATATATAACACGAGACTGGACCATCGTTATACGATCTCCAGGGTGCTTGTAGTGTTGGTACAACGCGGAAACAGCCACACCACAATACGCCGTCGGTATATCAAATATTATGGCTCAGGTGGAGTTTGTTAAGTCTGGCATCTGAGATATTTTACTTTTGTCCCACACCTGTTTTTCTGTTGCAATGTAAATATCGAAACATGCTTTCGTGATCAGGCAGTTTGCAATTTTGTCAGATTGCCAACCGCAAAACAAAATATTGTGTTCAGGCTATCAACCTCTGGTTTGCTGCCATGGCCTCGAATATTTGCACACTCGTGATGTAGCTGGATTATTACAGACTGAGTATAAAACACCACAAGCCATCCATACTTGGTTAAAATCAAAGATAAACTGAATTCGAACAAATAATAGAAGTTCAGTGCTTCAGGCAACCAACGGCAAACACAACCTCATTTCAAATACGTACCTAGTTTCAATTCAGCAGGAATGAAAAAGTGTTAAGTTTTTTCAATCATAGACATGTATGAGTGTAGGCAAACCTTTGCTCGTGGTCAAGATTATAAAACATGGACAGTCTGACGTAAGTGTATGCATGTGTACAGTATTGACTGAAGTATATTTAGCGATACTGACCGCGCTAAAAGCAGTTAATCACTGTGATAGCCTAGATCTTCAATAAACCTACAGCGGCCGGATCTCTAAGTTTGGTGTGTTGGAGACTGGTGAATTTCTTTTCATATGTAGCGTATTGTTACCAGCTACATTCTCCCGCTGTGTTCCCCTGTTGACATCCACCCAGCTAAGCCTGACGGTGGTTTGACGTAGTACGGTGTACAGGCCCTGCATTTATCTACCTAATTATGTACATCCTTGTCACAACCAACACACGGAAACATCGGAATAATAACATACAGGTTTGTTAATTTCATGGGTCGCCAATCAATCGTGCTTAGTGTGTTGACCCTCGTGTCGCTGTAAACAACACTATTGTAATATACATACACCCGAGTAGGTTCTCCATCCAGGCTGTTTACGGTATGTGCAGCCGCGTCTAGACGTGTACAGTCGTGACAGATGCTGGAAATAATGATGCTCCCAGATTCACATCAATGATGCCCATGTGTGTCACCTCTCTGCATGCCTGTTACTCTCGGCTGTAACTGAATATTTCAGATGGCATTCAGCCACAACATGAAGACGCTGGGTGACGGCGTGTGTGGAAACCAGAAATACCAATGCATCATTGAGTTGATATATGTTGACAGACAAATGATTGGACGATGCTGAGATAAAACATGTCACCATGTAAACTTATACGTAGGTTACATATCGGTATGTAACACATATCTGTAGGTTACATTGTACGTACGCTATATATCAGTATGTAATATGTATATCTATGTTAAGTACTCATATGTAACATATATCACTGGGTTGCATATGTCAGTAGGTGATCTATTAATATTTTACATGTATGTAATTCAATATGTAGCATATACACGCAGGTTACATGTTAATTTACGATTTGTATATCAGTATTTGATTAAATGACATACAAGTACTTGTCATATATGTCATAGGCTACACATCGGTAACATACTGAAAGTGTGACTGTCCCTCCAGGTGGGCGGTTTTAGTTGATGATGATGATGATGATGATGATGATGCCTCACGTGCTCAGTCAACATGTCGTCACGGAGGAGCAACTATCCGTTGTTCCCGTGACGTTCTAAAGTCTTGATGCATGATTTACTTTAACAATCTGCACACACTTCTTTGCCAGTGTTAACCGTTAAATTGACATTTCGATCTGAATGCGATAGGCTCATCAGAATCAGAGGAAGTAATGTTTTCATTAATTGATTAACATCTCATGTTGACTGCGCATAAAAACACTGTCACCACCAATAAGTCACAAACGACTATCACTCCCACCCGTTGCTGCCACCGGCAATAGCTGTACTGCAGTTGTTGAAGGTGTGTTAAGAAGTATTCACTCACTCACCCAATCCCGTCGTTGACTAGTATATTTCTGTGTTAGTTACCATGGTACTATATGCAGTGGTCAGTATATACTGGTACAGGTCACTGTCCGGTAGACTCTGACCAGTAGCCCGCCCGCCTCTACCGACAGGCCAACACACTTCCAAGTCTCCAACTGGGATTACCGCTTTCGCTGTTTGACATCGATCGGTTTTGAGTTGCTAATCCAAGACTTAGTAGAATCCTTCTTTTCATAGGTGTTTGTTGTTTTAGGACGTTTATGTACCCTCAGTAAACTAATAATTTAAGTTCGGTGCTTCTAGTGTTACGCCATTATCTCCTTTTTTCGTGTGGTATGAGATCTGTTGACACGAGACAACTATCTGTGTTCGGTCAAGGGTGTGGGGCTTTACTGGCTGTTGCAGAGATCTTTTATCGGGTCATCTGTGTTTCTCATTTTTATTTTAAAAATATTAAATACAGTTCTAGAACATTAAAAACTCACTCACTCACTCACTCACTCACTCACAATGGTAATCCTATTCTGACCAGTGATTCGAGCTGGGACCCCAACATAACCTGTATCAGATCACGTGACACAAGAGACCTCTGGGTCGTTACTGTACGGAGTAAGCATTGTTGTGAGGCCGCACCCCCATAGTGATGAAGACGCTCCCCACTTTAAGTACATCATCTTACGCATATATCACAGCACCAGGAGATTAACTCACGTGACCCGTAACATAGGTGATTTGCTACTGTAATGGCGACGCATAGAGGTTCTATAGTGCCACCCGCCGAGCACCGTATTTACTTTAGTCGCCACGGTAACCGTCACTTTGTACGACATAAATATATTATCATGAATCCTGACTTTTATAAATTAACCCAGTGCTTAACGAAAATAACCGAGGGATAATATTTCAAGCTGATTTATCAATTGTCAGGGGGATTTGTTAATGTGGAATATCAACCCCGACAGGGCTGACGACCAGATGAAGTAATTGACGCCTCTCCTGACGTTTACCCCGTGCCCGACGTCGTGGAATGTCCGACTGAAATGTGTAGATGTTTGTAGAGGGTAATGTTCCTACGCTCACAGAGAGGCTGAATCCCATGATATATACCACATACTGGAGTTACCTACTGGCATTGTCACATGTAAGACAAAATTTCATTTCAAACTAAACCATTGTAATTGGAACCTATACTCTGAGTGCTATCGTTTACACCAGCACTGTGACTGGCTAGTTTGATATCACACATGGTAATTCTCTGAACATATTATACGGGATGATATGTCAGCTTCATGCCCAAGTAGCCTGGGTGTAGGTGTGTCTCAACGATTCCCTGTCGTACCTGATGACTGGTCCATATCGTCTCATATATACAGCTGACACAAAATACAGAGTGTGCGGAGATAAGGTCATAACTTGACTCAATACATAGAGAGATATAGGCCATGACACCATACATAGAGAGATATGGTCATACGTGACACCATACATAGAGAGATATAGGCCATGACACCATACATACAGAGATATGGTCATACGTGACACCATACATAGACAGATATATCCATACATGACACCATGAATACAGAGGTATAGTCATACATGACACCATGAATACAGAGATATAGTCATATGTGACACCATACATACAGAGATATAGTCATATGTGACACCATACATACAGAGATATAGTCATACATGACACCATACATACAGAGATATAGTCATACGTGACACCACACATAGGGAGATATAGGCATACATGACACCATACATACAGAGATATAGTCATATGTGACACCATACATACAGAGATATAGCCATACTTGACACCATACATAGAGAGATATAGTCATATGTGACACCATACATAGAGAGATATAGTCATATGTGAAACCATACATACAGAGATATAGGCATACATGACACCATACATAGAGAGATATAGTCATATGTGAAACCATACATAGAGAGATATAGCCATACTTGACACCATGTGCATACAGAGATATTGTCATACATGACACCATGCATACAGATATATCCATACATGACACCATACATACAGAGATATAGTCATACATGACACCATGCATACAGAGATATAGTCATACATGACACCATGCATACAGAGATATAGTCATACATGACACCATGCATACAGAGATATAGTCATACATGACACCATGCATACAGAGATATAGTCATACATGACACCATACATACAGAGGTATAGTCATACATGACACCATGCATACAGAGATATAGTCATACATGACACCATGCATACAGAGATATAGTCATACATGACACCATGCATACAGAGATATAGTCATACATGACACCATGCATACAGAGATATAGTCATATGTGACACCATACATTAGAGATATGTAGTCATATGTGACACCATACATACAGAGATATAGTCATACATGACACCATGCATACAGAGATATAGTCATACATGACACCATGCATACAGAGATATAGTCATACATGACACCATGCATACAGAGATATAGTCATACATGACACCATACATACAGAGGTATAGTCATACATGACACCATGCATACAGAGATATAGTCATACATGACACCATGCATACAGAGATATAGTCATATGTGACACCATACATTAGAGATATGTAGTCATATGTGACACCATACATACAGAGATATAGTCATACACGACACCATACATACAGAGATATAACCATACATGACACCATGTGCATACAGAGATATTGTCATACATGACACCATGCATACAGATATATTCATACATGACACCATACATACAGAGATATAGTCATACATGACACCATGCATACAGAGATATAGTCATACATGACACCATACATACAGAGGTATAGTCATACATGACACCATACATACAGAGATATAGCCATACATGACACCATACATACAGAGGTATAGTCATACATGACACCATACATACAGAGGTATAGTCATACATGACACCATGCATACAGAGATATAGCCATACATGACACCATACATACAGAGGTATAGTCATACATGACACCATACATACAGAGATATAGTCATACATGACACCATACATACAGAGATATAGTCATACATATATAGTCATACATGACACCATGCATACAGAGATATAGTCATACATGACACCATACATACAGAGGTATAGTCATACATGACACCATACATACAGAGATATAGTCATACATGACACCATACATACAGAGATATAGCCATACATGACACCATACATACAGAGGTATAGTCATACATGACACCATACATACAGAGATATAGTCATAATGACACCATGCATACAGAGATATAGCCATACATGACACCATACCACTACTATACACTACCCCAGGGTAGGATCACATTACTGTTTTATGTGACCGGATGTTTAAGTAACAGAAACACGAAAGAGTGAAAAGAATAGTTTTTAATCAAATATAACACATGACAATTCTATAACCTTTCGAAGTGAAGACTGCATAGCATTCCTACCCACTGACCCCACGGTGAGGCAGTGTGTCCTCTTACATGAAGTGTTACGGTGACCACTGAACTACTGTTATCTGGGAGAATGTAATACCATGTGCGTGTGTAAGTCTAACCTACCGTTGCACTTCAGGACTGATTTGTCATGTCTAGCTCAGACCAGATGGGCCCTTTGATGTATACCACCGTGCCGACGTAGAGACGACAGTACCTGCTGGTACGAGACTAGACATCCCACGGGCAACTAGCTGGCCCACCCTCTCCCTAGCCCACATCAATACATACTGCTACACACTCTCGCAGTCCCATGTCAGGGCTTAATCAGGTCCTACTAAGACAGATACTGGCGTGCGGCACTGTGACTAAAGATTCAATGATACAAGACATGTACACTGCACGACTTTAGCACGCTATCTAAGAAATATACGTGTGTCTTGTCATTCCATGTGCTTGCATACACCAGACTAAAATTAAGCGCAATAGGAAGGATCCGTATATTGTTTGTGTATGTTATGGAAAGCTGAAAGAACTGTTCTAAAGTTTAATTATGTCTATTTAACCAACACTCATTTCTAAAAGTGCAAGGTGTAATTTTGTATTTAAAAAATTGGTTCAATGACGATTTTGCTACGGAAAATGAAGTTGTATCCGCTTAAACATAACCAGGTTTTAGATTGAGTAACCTTATTGGTAAGATGCCCAAGCTGCCCATGGACAGTGGTGTATTATATTATGTTTGAATAAAATTAACATTAAATGCGTTTTATGTCAAATTAAGTTTTGAAAAATATAACCCTTTAGAAGCATTCTTAAGGTGATTATTTCCCCCGCGTAGTTATGTTATTTTATGTCACTTGATTGAAATACCGTGTAAAATCAGCAAAGAGTCATGGTAAATGTCCATGGCATGCTTATTTGCTGCCTCAGTTAATGCGTTTCGATAGATTTATCCATCCTAGATATTTCAACGTGATAAGAAAATCGAATATAACTTGAGGATTAATTGTAGCATGGAAACTTCTCTCTCTACAATCAAGGATCAGAAAAAGCCGTAACTGGAATTATTCCTTTCTTGAACAGAACACAATGGATGTTCCCTCAATGCGCGTGGCAACAGATTCAATTTTAGTTCTTACGAAAACCAAAAGAATTCGATGGTCTTTCGGAATTCTATTAAAGGGAGATAGTCACAGTGGGGAAGCTTTCTACACGTGGATCTGTATTTAATGAGATCAGGAAAACGGATTACAACCAGGTGAGCGTAAGTCCCCCTTCAAATTACAACTGTTGTATTGGACAACTCGGTGTCCAGGTTGGTTTGTCCTCGTGTAAATTAAACCAACCAAACTCTCAGACAGGGATGTCGAGAGACGCGATTAATTGTAGAGTGGTGGTGTTTAACCTGTTGCTGTGGACGAAGGAATGTTCAGTGATCTATATAGTGCGTGTGTAGGCACGGGGACTACAGCGGGACGCTCACCCACACGTCGCCACACGCTCAGACCACTCACAACTATCCGTAATCGACAAGCCAAGCTAAGACCATACACTGCTTTAACATAAAATAAGATATTTTCTATGAAACAGAGAAAAAAACAATATTACATTCTGTCGTTAATTTCAGAGAAACAGTAGATCAATTATTATTAGATTATTTGAATTGTATAAAGTATATCAGTTAAATATCAATATGATGCATAATTTCCAGAAACGTTTTAAATGGTTATTCTGCATGTACCAAATCCTTCAAGGTCAGGTATTTGAGAAGATCCTCCCTTTCCCACGAGTCTGTCCATCTCAATAATTCGGTTAATAAGAAATTTTAACATGCATAGGTCCGATACATGCATCGTCGAGTAATACTTCCTTATCGGGCGTCGCATCACGACGGGGAACAAAATACCTATTGCTTAGCGAAACCCAAATCGATCAAATTATGTGTAACGTTATCTGTCAAACATGCCTCAGAAAACAGGTCAACAGAAATTGATCACTGTCAAAAGCATGTAAGTTTCCATTTTGTCCGCCCCCTGCTGCGCCAATCCATGTTGGTCCCGGTGCTATTTCACGCCTGGCTTCATGCATTGGCAACAAGTTTTTTCACACGGTTTTGAAACACGCACTCGTCAGGGTATTTGTTGTTTGATAGATAACACTTTGTCAGTATCAATCAGCTAACTGTCAACAAAATGGTACTTCGTCACTTTTCAAAGTGTCACCCTTATCCCGTACTTATGGATACGATATTACCACTTGCTGTGATAGAAAAGCTATTCTGCAGTGAACACACAAGTAGATAGCATCGTGATGCCTTCAGCTGGCGAGGGGCGGGTCGAGGGGCCATTTCAATATATTGTCATTAACAATGTTCAAACATACCACTGAATGCTTTAGGGATATGATTTATGATCATTTCTGGCTCAACGTGAGATTGGACAATAAACATATTAGTTGGATCGTGTTTCATATGTTCATCATGACATACGGGTCACACTCTTTGTGTGGCTGTTTGAGATATAATATGAAAGTTTATGAAGACAAAATGTGAACTTATGTCCGAGTGATGTATTGTGAAGCTTGTGTATAGAATACGGCAATGTTTGTTATGTTGAGCATCTGGTTAGTGGGATACTGCCGTATCACTGTATTCTAAATAGATTCAATGTAACGTATTTCCACAATCCTGTCCTTCTAATCGCGGCGAGTGGCCAATTCTACCTATATTCTCATTGTATTCGTTCGTGATAAGAACACGGGACAAGAGTAGATCACAAAGGCCCTGCCTAAAGACCCTGCTTTTGTTCGTCTCGCCTGGTCTCCTCCTTGTAAAGATATCGCAGAGCCCTAGCCACGGTGACATGATCCTGCTGACCAAAGAGAGAACACTTATACCAGTGAAAAACGACGCCAAGCCTTCAACAAATTATCTGCGATAAAGTAAAATTAAATCATTAGCCTCCTCCTCAGAACGCCGGTTTAGGGGAAGGCGGATTAGCGGGTAATACTAGTAAATCCTCACTCGATAGCATCTTAGCAACTCGCAATGGCAACCAGTAGAGGGCACATGCGGTTTAGGGTATATTTGAAAACGTAGATACCACGCCAACTAGAAGCTAACCTAGGGTGAGATATTTACAACTAAAAATTAATCTCAGAGGATCTGGAAGCGATTGGCGCCCGTCAGTGTTGGCTTAGAGAGAGGGGATGAATAGCGAACAATTCTGACCTCAGAAGCCACAGCAAGAACATATGTGACTTGTAAACCGAGCCGAAGGTTTAGAGAAGAGCGTAAAGGAATTTGAATTTTAAATGTTGGTTTTAAGTGATTAACAGACGGAAATGAACAATCGATTGATAAGATATATTTGGCAAAATTGAAAGAAGGGAGATTTGAATTGTTCTAACATTACAGGACCTCATGGGGTAGGATGTTGATCTTGTGTCACTGGGTAGTTGAAGGAATGTAGAGATCAAGATACGGGTGCGTTGTGTTTGACTCAAGTTACCGCGTACAGGAGATTCTCCATATTCCACAGTGTTCAGGGCGACGGTTTAGTATGGTACCCGTGTTGTAGGCAGTGGCTGTATGGGAATGCAACGATCTGCTTTCATCAACCAATCAATCAACAAATCAATCATTTAATCAATCAATCAAAGATAAATTAAAAGACCCCTCTCTAAAACACCTAATATAAATTAAAAAATAAATGTATAAAAAAATAGAAAAATAAGAAACAAAACCAAGCACATGGGAAATCCACAGTCTCACAAACTGTACCCATATTGCACTTTACACAGTAATACAAAACATTTACATACATCCAATAATGGGGACTCGCACTTGCCAGACCCAGCGGTGTTATTAATCTCTGGACATCGTGAACCCACCTGCCAACAGGTAATCCCTGGCTTAACTGGAGCATTGACCAAGATGGTGGACACAGGATAAACCACATAATGGTCACCTTAAAAATGCCTAATGGCCTTAGTCTGACACGGCCAAGATATGTTCAAGGGCTCGAGTGTTACCTTGCATACAACGTGTATTGTGCTTATCTTGCTGTCCACAAAGGATTTCTTGTGGAGTTTGACAGGGATTAGTGCGACAAGATAAAAGCTTCACAACTGTGTTGAACTTGCTAACAAACAGTGATGTCATACAAGGTACTCCAAAACACTGCATTTGATAATGCCCTACCCCTCTTGGGTGTTTAGTGGGTTTGGGGTGTGCTGTGTAGGTTCATCCTTGTGAATTGTGATGGCAGGACATTATTGAGAAAACAGTTATGTCTTTTTATAGTCTGTTTTCAGTCGCTAAATATAGAAATCATGAGCTGCTGAAATAATTAATATCACTGGTTATTGTGTTTGTGAGAGAGGGAATGTTTGTGAGTGTGTGTGGTGAGTGAGTATGGTAGTGTGCCGTTTTTAGCAATATTCCAGCAATATCACGGCGGGGGACACCAGAAATAGGGTTCACACATTACACCCATGTGGGGAATTGAACCCGGGACTACCACGTGACGAAGGCTACCTCACCGCCCCCTGAGTGTGAAAGAGAATGTGAGTGTGTTGGAATGTGTCAGTGTGTGAAATAAAGGTGAGGATGGACAAAACGGATGTACATGTTTTATGTTTTGGTCTTCGCTAGTGTTTTACTCTGAATTTCTTTGTGCAGATGGTGCTTCCCGTGTGCCCAGTCCCGGAATCCAACAGCAGTATGTGGCCGGGTACGAGAAGTGTGTGAAGGAAGTCATGCAGTTCCTTGAAACACACAATAACATCACCCATGACATTCGGGACAAGATCACCACCCACTGCCAGGACAAACTACAGGAGAAAGCCCAGTCTGTTGAACCCATGGAGGGCATAAAATGGGAGAAGTCGGACGACGAGAGTGATCCACCATCAGCCAGTGAACCATCTTCGCCTGATATTGCTAAATCAACGACCCCCGTAGATGTCATTAAACAGGAGGAGCGACTTCCGGTCCAGAACACGGCCTATGTGACGCCTCTACTACAACAGTCCAGCCCGGAGACGTCTCCGGTGAAGCAGGCAACTCTGCAACAGGTGTCTGGCCCTATCAAGCTTGTGTGCGGAGGTGACATTTTAATACTCCTGGACTCGGCGTCAACACCAAATATTGTGAACCCACCCACCATTCCAAAAATACACTTCGGTCAGCCAACTTCTGTCCATCCACTTCCGGAAATGTACCCATCATGCAATGTAAACATGTTAGGCGGAAGTGTAGCTCAAGGAACCGTTCCGTATCCCGTGTACAGACTCTCCAATATTCCAATTGCAGGAATCACTTCTACGAGTGCCATTCCGACTAGCATGCAGTCAATCCAAGTGCCCAGTCAAGCTCAGAACAAACTGCAACTTCCTATTGGGAACGTCATCACCAGCAACGGCCAGCCACTGCCGCAGAATTGTCACGTTGCTGGTCAGCAGTCAACAGCGTCAATGTGGAGACCATGGTGACCCCCTAGATTGTTTCCTACGATAAGATGAATACGTCCCAGCTTTAATCTGTATATAATATTTATATATATGAACGCGGTGTATGTTACAGAGGGCTTTAAAGAGAGTGTCTGTTGATGTGTACATGTATATGATCAAGAGGGTGATTGTAATATGGGATGTGTAATACAAGTGCCCATGAACCTGCAACCTGCTGTGCTGACCAGTTCTACTTCATTATTCCATCATAGACCGTCATAGGGCAGGGTATACTTACTTTGTGGTGTTTGGTTGGCAATGCCATGACGTTTGGTATGCATCCATGTCGATATATAGCCAGGATACAAACAAACATACACCATGTGATATCCTTCAAGATGGTATATCCCTTACGATAACACCTATGTTTAAGATATCATGATGTATTCGTTAAGATATCATGATGTATTCGTTAAGATATCATGCCTCATTATTTAAGACAACGTATTCTAACCTTATACATAGCATGCTCTGTCTTAAACACAATGATGTATGTATAAAGATACAATGTCTATTATTTAAGACAACATATTCTAACCTTTAAAGATAACATGTTCTGTCTTTGAATATATCACCTTAAACTCTTTAACATACCATGTTCTGTCCTCACAGGTAATATCCCTGAGATTATCATGGTCTGTGGTTAAACATACCATGTTCTGTCCTCACAGGTAATATCCCTGAGATTATCATGGTCTGTGGTTAAACATACCATGTTCTGTCCTCACAGGTAATATCCCTGAGATTATCATGGTCTGTGGTTAAACATACCATGTTCTGTCCTCACAGGTAATATCCCTGAGATTATCATGGTCTGTGGTTTAACATACCATGTTCTGTCCTCACAGGTAATATCCCTGAGATTATCATGGTCTGTGGTTAAACATACCATGTTCTGTCCTCACAGGTAATATCCCTGAGATTATCATGGTCTGTGGTTAAACATACCATGTTCTGTCCTCACAGGTAATATCCCTGAGATTATCATGGTCTGTGGTTTAACATACCATGTTCTGTCCTCACAGGTAATATCCCTGAGATTATCATGGTCTGTGGTTAAACATACCATGTTCTGTCCTCACAGGTAATATCCCTGAGATTATCATGGTCTGTGGTTAAACATACCATGTTCTGTCCTCACAGGTAATATCCCTGAGATTATCATGGTCTGTGGTTTAACATACCATGTTCTGTCCTCACAGGTAATATCCCTGAGATTATCATGGTCTGTGGTTAAACATACCATGTTCTGTCCTCACAGGTAATATCCCTGAGATTATCATGGTCTGTGGTTAAACATACCATGTTCTGTCCTCACAGGTAATATCCCTGAGATTATCATGGTCTGTGGTTAAACATACCATGTTCTGTGTGGTTAAACCTCACAGGTAATATCCCTGAGATTATCATGGTCTGTGGTTAAACATACCATGTTCTGTCCTCACAGGTAATATCCCTGAGATTATCATGGTCTGTGGTTAAACATACCGTGTTTCATTATTTAGTATTCCATCCTTTATCCACAACGAGCTGTTAATGTGCCATGCTGTATCCCGACGTACACTATGTTTTGTCTCGGTGGAACCATCATTCCTACCCAAACAGTTCCCTCCTCACCACGAGACGTGATTACATACACCTCTCACATCCATTATACACGGCTAAACATGTACAGTTTGTTTGTTTCTGTACATATGATGTTTGTAAATATAGTAATAAATATTATATCATAAAAGAATCCGTTTTCTATTTTGTGGCGGTGTGAGTGGGCTCCAGCTATATCCCTATTGCAGGGTATCTGCTCCTATCGTATATAAAAATTGCCGGTATCTGGCTTCTGTTGAAAGCTGCAGTAGTAACGTTCCATCATATTTGATACTTCAGACATATAAAGAACTTATCTGTATAGTGTCTAAATATTATTCCTCGCAATGAAGGTAGTTGTTACTCTGTAGTAAACTGTTGTACGATCTGAAACATTCTACACTTCAGTACACTCTAGTACACCCTGAAACGCTCTAATACACTGTTGTCACAATGGTGTACCTTATACGTGGCAGTACACCGCTGCACACTCTACTGTGCTCTGATATACTCTGTTATACTCTCTGGTTCATTACCCGTGAAGGTCCGGGTTAGAATATTGATCTTCAGTGACCCATGCTTGTCGTAAGAGGCGACAAACGGGATCGGGTGGTCAGGTTCGTTGACTTGGTTGACACATGTCATCGGTTCCCAATTGCGCGGATCGATGCTCATGATGTTGATCACTGGATTGTATGGTCCAGACTCGATTATTTACAGACCGCCGCCATATAGCTGGGATATTGCTGAGTGCGGCGTAAAACTAAACTCACTCTGGTACATTCGGATACACTGCAGTACACTTCGATACACTCTGGTACTCTCTTGTGTATAGCAGTGACCTCACGTTATCCTTTACCATGATGTGTTACACCACACAGTCGTGTGCTCCAGTACACCCGTGTACATTCTAGTACACCTATGTACCCTCTTGTACACCCCAGGGCACTGCTCTACTCTTTGATATACTATAGCAAAGGGATGTTCAATATAGTACATCGAAGTTGTGTACTACGCTATCATACACCCTACTACAATGATATATACTCTTCTACACACTGATCCAAAGAGATCATATGAAAAGAAAAGTTTTCGTTTTGTCAGGAGAATTAGTTGCGTGATTTCATTCAATATCGGTGAGAATTACTACCACAGATATGATGGTTATCACAGGTGGACACAATACACCGGGACCATGGAGCTAGAGGCAGTTAAGCAGTGACATTCCTCAATGATTGGCGTCATGAAATTGACACCGACGTGTCAATATCTCACGCGGAGGAGACGATGTAGCTAAATGGCTTATTTCACCATTCAGGACCTGACTGGACATGAGACCCACGTTTATTCGTTTTAGGGCACGGGTATATTCATCGCACATCGCCACTGATGTGTCAAGTTAAAACATAAAATTACACATTTCCTCCACAAACCCGGATATTCAATTAACGTGTATGTGACAGCGCGTGGGACGTAATGTTATCCATTAGATTTACATTCTTTCCACCCTGGTGTACATTTCACGTGTTTCATTGTGTCGGGAGTACTGGGTGTGGACATGATTGGTTATAAAGGAATTGACATGGCTAGTTTTCAATTTAACGTTCGTCAGTGGTAGGTTTTCAATGGTCATGACGGAGTATCTGCCCTTATGGGAGTGACGGGGAATGTCAAAAGTAAATAATAGCATCAATGTGAAGTTTAGAAAGATTGCGTGGATCGTTTCCTGTGGAAAGCTAATTTTGTTATCATTATAGAACTATAGGCTGAGTGAGACGCCTTGCCACACTTCAGCACGTGGATGGACCTGGATGGAGACGCAGGTATATGCCATTCAGCCAACTATATGTATATTGTTGGACAGCACTGCACGGTTTTACCGGTATACCGGTATATTGCAATACGCTTTTCAAACGATACGTATTGCAATGTTTTTTATGAGAACCGGTATATTGGGCAAAGAACATAAATGAAGTTTTGTGATTATCTTTATGGTTTGAATTATAATCTACACAGTCAGACTTTCATTAACAACAAATATTTTCCTTCGTTATTCAATGACAATACTGCAATACTATTAATTGTATAACAAAGAATCCCTGACTAAGCAACCTAATTTTGAGATTGCTGTTATCAGAACCATACCATATATATGTTTAGGGACTTAGAATGTTGAAAACAGGATCGACATGTGCAATTAGTGTCACTCACTCTCAAACACAAACGTTCCCAATATATCACAGTACGTATCGCAATTATTGTTAGGTGAGGGATAGTGCACATGTTGGCATTACCAAAGATGTAGCTCACATCAACTGTTGCTGTGTTTATCAAGATGCTGTTCATTCCCTTAAACGCATCATCAATCAATGCACCATGAAAACACGTGTCCAGAAACCTCTGTTATGCCAGCGTTCATTCAAATACTTTAAAGGGAAAATCTATTTTGGGGATTGTTTGTAAGCAAGGTGACATGATTAGACACTTAACTTAAATTACAAATATCGTGAAGAAACGTTGGTTGGCTGAAAACAGACGCCTCCACACTGTATACGTAAACTTCGAATCGTATAGGTCCAAATCACTTAGCAATAATAAATGTCTATCAAATACATCATCACTGAAAATACATGTTTTGTATGTTTCATTTTTAGCCCCAATACTGTGTTTTGCCTTACAGTCTAGAAATCAACAGCGCGTATTTCACTGGTATGGTTTGAAATCCGGCTCGACTTGACATATAGATACAGCTATCTGGTACATAAATATAGTTTCACAAGACGAAGTAAGCAAAGCTTATGGAATCAAGGTGGACTTGAGAAAGGATCTAATGGCGAACTTTAAACCTCAAGGCAAAATGAGTCACGACAACGTTCACATTGCCGCCAGCGCCGTCTTGTCTCCTGGAATTGAACACTATATTTGTAACGATTTTAATGGTGATTTGATCGAGTGTTCACGTGACAAACCAAAGTTGCCCGTGGCGTGGGTGGGTGGGTGGTGGTGGGGGAGTCACACAGCGGGCACTATTTGTTTCTCAGGCAATGCCCGTTTATCGCTCTTTGTGACTTCATCTTACAAATATGTAAATTGTCAGTAAGATATGCAACCAAAACGAAGATAGGATTTCACATTTACCTTGAGGTAATGTTGATTAGGTCTGAGATAGGCCTCGGTAGAGAGGTGTGGAATGCAATATGGAATCTTATCTCAACTACAACTTTCCATAGTCTACTTCAAAACTCTCGTCATGTAGCTCATTATCCCTATATTACTGCTGATAACCATACAACATGAAGGAATCCGCCCAACATTCTGCAGTGTGGTCAACGTGAAAGAGAACATTCTTTAATGTTGGCCTATCACCTCGGTACAGTATTATTCACCATTCTCCAATGTTGGCCTATCACATTTGTTCAGTACAATTCCTCATTATTCAGTGTTGGTCCATCTTATCTGTACAGTATAATTCATCATTATTCAATGTTTGCCTATCACATCTGTAAAGTACAATTCCTCTTTATTCAATCTTGGCCTATCACATCTGTACAGCATAATTCCTCATTATTCAATGTGTGCCTATCACCTCGGTACAGTATTATTCACCATTCTCCCATGTTGGCCTATCACATCTGTTCAGTACAATTCCTCTTTATTCAATGTTGGCCTATCACATCTGTAGCATACAATTCCTCTTTATTCAATCTTGGCCTATCACATCTGTACAGCATAATTCATCATTATTCAATGTTGGTCTATCTTATCTGTACAGCATAATTCATCATTATTCAGTGTTGGCCTATCACATCTGTACAGTATAATTCATCATTATTCAGTGTTGGTCCATCTTATCTGTACAGTATAATTCATCATTATTCAGTGTTGGCCTATCACATCTGTACAGCATAATTCCTCATTATTCAATGTTTGCCTATCACATCTGTAGAGTACAATTCCTCTTTATTTAATCTTGGCCTATCACATCTGTACAGCATAATTCATCATTATTCAGTGTTGGCCTATCACATCTGTACAGTATAATTCATCATTATTCAGTGTTGGTCCATCTTATCTGTACAGCATAAGTCATCATTATTCAGTGTTGGCCTATCACATCTGTAGCATAATTCCTCATTTTTCAATGTTGGCCTATCACATCTGTAGAGTACAATTCCTCTTTATTCAATCTTGGCCTATCACATCTGTACAGTATAATTCCTCATTATTCAATGTTGGCCTATCACCTCGGTACAGTATTATTCACCATTCTCCCATGTTGGCCTATCACATCTGTTCAGTACAATTCCTCTTTATTCAATGTTGGCCTATCACATCTGTAGAATACAATTCCTCTTTATTAAATCTTGGCCTGTCACATCTGTACAGCATAATTCATCATTATTCAATGTTGGTCTATCTTATCTGTACAGCATAATTCATCATTATTCAGTGTTGGCCTATCACATGTGTACAGTACAATTCCTCATTATTCAGTGTTGGCCTATCACATCTGTACAGCATAATTCCTCATTATTCAATGTTTGCCTATCACATCTGTAGAGTACAATTCCTCTTTATTCAATCTTGGCCTATCACATCTGTACAGCATAATTCCTCATTATTCAATGTTTGCCTATCACATCTGTAGAGTACAATTCCTCATTATTCAATCTTGGCCTATCACATCTGTACAGCATAATTCCTCATTATTCAATGTTGGCCTATCACATCTGTAAAGTACAATTCCTCTTTATTCAATCTTGGCCGATCACATCTGTACAGCATAATTCCTCATTATTCAATGTTGGCCTATCACCTCGGTACAGTATTATTCACCATTCTCCCATGTTGGCCTATCACATCTATTCAGTACAATTCCTCATTATTCAATGTTGGCCTATCACATCTGTAGAATACAATTCCTCTTTATTCAATCTTGGCCTATCACATCTGTACAGTATAATTCATCATTATTCAATGTTGGTCCATCTTATCTGTACAGCATAATTCATCATTATCCAGTGTTGGCCTATCACATCTGTACAATATTATTCATCATTATTCAGTGTTGGTCCATCTTATCTTATCTGTACAGTATAATTCATCATTATTCAGTGTTGGTCCATCTTATCTTATCTGTACAGTATAATTCATCATTATTCAAAGTTGGTGCATCTTATCTGAACAGTATAATTCATCATTATTCAATGTTGGTCCATCTTATCTGTACAGTATAATTCAGCATTATTCAGTGTTGGTGCATCTTATCTTATCTGTACAGTATAATTCAGCATTATTCAGTGTTGGTCCATCTTATCTTATCTGTACAGAGGGGCGGTGGGGTAGTCTAGTGGTTAAAGCGTTGGCTCGTCACGCCGAAGACCCGGGTTCGATTCCCCACATGGTTACAATGAGTGAAGCCCATTTCTGGTGTCCCCCGCCGTGATATTGCTGGAATATTACTAAAAGCGGCGTAAAACCAAACTCAGTCAGTTATCTGTACAGTATATTTCATCATTATTCAGTGTTGGTCCATCTTATCTTATCTGTACAGTATAATTCATCATTATTCAGTGTTGGTCCATCTTATCTTATCTGTACAGTATAATTCATCATTATTCAATGTCGGTCTATCACATCTGTACAGTATAACTTACATTCATCATTCGCCTGATTATCTTTACTACAAACTACAAGGTGTTCCCAACACATATTCCTGTTGTTCAATTACTGCAAGATTCCTTTCAGTATACACTACAACAATTAGCTATTCCCCCTCTACGAGAAACGGGATGATGTATCAGATATCTACATTGGAGAGATATTTGTTGCGTGATTTGTGGCAGTTCGACGTGATTCTGGGGCAATAAATACCGCTTCAATTACCATAGCAACGCGTAAAACACATGACATTCCTCATAAAGCCTATCTGATAACTATTATACATTGGAAGCATAGTGACAATAGCAATAACTATAACAATAGCACATGTCGAGTTGATTATTGGCCTCGTAATGGATGATAGCAGGATCAGCGTGGATCCGTGTCGGCCTCTTACCTCACACCACATTTACCACAGTTGTGTTGGAGAAACGTTTCCTCTGTATTTTCCCTGTTGTGCTGGTACAGGTTTGATATCCACGTCTATCCTCACATGACGCACGCCTCATCGTGTTTAAAAGACTAACATTTAATCTCTGAAATAAACTTATTTTGCAGAAAAAAAACTGTTTCTAAATTATAATCATAAAATACAATAAAAAGGAGTCCAGAGACTTTCTTCATTTTCAGAAACTGATAATGAATCTCTGGAAATCTAGACTTGCCACATGATCTGGACTTGCCACACTTGATCTGGACCTGCCACATAATCTAGACTTGCCACATGATCTGGACTTGCCACATGATCTGGACTTGCCACATAATCTAGACTAGCCATATAATCTAGACTTGCCACATAATCTGGACTTGCCACACATGATCTGGACTTGCCACATAATCTAGACTTGCCACTTAATCTGGACTTGCCACATAATCTAGACTTGCCACATAGCCTAGACTTTCTTGGATATATTTGTTTCTAAACGGCATTGTGTATTCATATTTGTTTCAGGGTCTGTATGACAGACTACATATTTAATATCCAGCTTGTTTGTGGGCCCGCCGTAAGACGTCAAATATTTACAATATTTTGTGCCTTTCTGTCGAATATATCACTGAATTTATGCAGTGTACAGGAATTGTAGGATTATTTTTACAGGAAGCGATGAAATCCTTGAGGCGGTATTTCAATTTTGTACACCCTACCCATAACTCTTTTTCAGAAACCACATAAGAACATGTTTCTTTTTACAGCAATCGGTTAATTCGTTGGGCAAATATATTATTTTTATATATAGTATAATTGTTTAGTACATGACTCAGGATATTTTTTATCAATAAGATAGTCTGATCAGTGTTTTGTTCCGTGTTTTGTTGGACATACCCTAACCTCCATCTCCGTTATCCATATCCCAACAGAATCAGAGAAGGGCAGCAGCACTTATATCATCCAATTGTAAAACAAACTCGGGGCCTTGACGTGACGAGTGAACGCTTAATCACCACGCTACCCTACCGTCCCGTTAGACAGGTACCTTGGCATTGTAAATACAGTCGTCATTATCAATTATATTAACAACATTGGGATTTATTGACACCATGTCCAATGATGTACTATGTAGAGGTGTTTGGCACGAAATCTTTATTTGTTTAACTCTCCACTATTTAACTTCTTTGAGTGACATTTTAGAAGTTGAGAAGTACAATATAGAACAAACTTTATGGATAACAACTTGTATTTATTCGTGAGTGCGACGTTTCGATACAGATTCTTGTACCGTTGTCAAGCATCAATTAATGCTTGACAACGGTACAAGAATCTGTATCGAAACGTCGCACTCACGAATAAAAACAAGTTGTTATCCATAAAGTTTGTTCTATATTCTCCACTATTTTACATTCTCTGATGAACGCCTGAATCTCAAGATGAACACTATGTTGGTGAACGAGGGGGGAGGATTTATCAATGTCAGCTTCTAAAAGATAATACACACACAAAACACAATTAATTCCTGCACACAATTGGTTATGCCATCATCTGATATGCTGTAGAAATACGGCCTATTTACCAGTGATGACCAGCAGGTTTAGAACAGAAACACAGACATATTGCACTTGTATCTCCAGTCACACTGCACCATATGACGCAACATTCCACATCAGCCATCCATATGGAACAAGAGAAATTCTTAACAATATGTTTCCGACATCATTAAAACATCTGACTGGATATATGTTGGTCTCGGTGTCAGTGTGTGTACACGTTTCCTGCGTTGTCTCGCCAACCCTGTGTATCCTATAATTTACATAACCTAATTTGTCAACAGCAATGACCTAATCTACTCTAATAAGCCCTCTTGTGTGCAGGCCTGGGGGAACGAATGTGACACTCTCGTATTTACCTTACCGCTAATGAGTTTGACATAGCGTACTTAAAACCCTCATGATGACCAAATTCCCTGGAGTATTTACGAAGAAGTCTTAAGGTGCTACCGGAATCTGTTTCAGTAAATAGGACTTTGTTCAAGAGAATATCGCCCTTACCCGTTCCCCCGATTTCATCATTGTCTTCAGGAGCATAGCATCTTAGTTTAAGCATGCGTTAGAACCGATTAGGTAAGCGAATAAAAGGCGGTGCACTTGTAGTAGAAATCAATACAGATTTGTATACGATAGAGGATCGCAGCGTTTAATCAACAACCAATTAAATAAGGCTTAGGGGGTATTCTAAAAGTAGCTTTTAATCTTGCATAAGTTTACTTTGAAGGGGAGGTCTTCATACAATAGGTAGATTTCATTGTACACTTCACGTCCAGGAAACTCTAGAAGACGCGCGGGTAAGTCAGTGGATCTCAGGTTACCTTTAGTGTTTCGTAATCTCGTGTTCAATCTCGCGAAACATAATGGCGGCCACGGACAGCGGTCACCCTTGACGTAACCCTCAATCCAAACTGTAGTCTACTTTGTAAAACGGTACACGCTGTTAATCACTGAATCTGAGAACTGCCGACCTGAACTCAAACAAGAATCTTTCATCGAAGAAGGCGCACCTAAGCTCAAGTAATCACGGCCGAAGTGGGTGGTCCGTTCAAAAGAAACCATTTTGGCGCACGCGCCGGTCTACGATATCACGTGATGTCGCAACTGCCATCGGGGTAGGCTTGAGCACGCAAGTCTTGGAGATGGAGGCAAAGTGAGTTATGATATCGTCGGTCGCGGGTCAGAAGTGGGTAGGTCTGGGGTTAAAGATAATGGAGTCGACATGAACGACGACTTTGACTACCACACTTCACGACGTATCCGATATTCCTTGACAACAATGTACACGCGCAGAACCTTCAAGGCGATCCTTTGGTAACAGTTCCCCCACCCCACCCCTACCTCCCCCCGTTACGGTCCTCCCACCACCAACCTTCCCCCTTAGGAAATGGCATGGGGGCAGGTTCTAACAGACCATAATGTGTTACATGACAGCCATGTTGATGGACAGACAAACAGACTGCACCGTTCTCATAGAGAGGCTGACTGATCTATGCCACCACGTCGGAGCTACAACTCATTGTTTGGCTGTGTTTTGACTGTTGGTTTGGGTTTTTTTGCACCACATTATGTTTTGAGGAATTTTGCGGCGTTTCAGATTTCTACATCGTCTAATTAAGGACCACCTAACCAGCCATATTGTCTGTTCCGTCATCATTGTGTGTACAACTGACGCGAGCATCAATGCATAGAAATGCTTACTTTTTTACATTTGAAAGTTAATATTCTGGTAAGTCTAGGAACTGGACTCGAATATTTCACGTAAACTTTGCCAAACTGCACTTCAGTACTCATGGATAATAGATACTTGGTAAATAATAATACACATCAATGTTTAAAAATTATATATGCCCGATTTCGGTGTTGTACTTTTAAACTAGCAGTTTAAACTGGTAGATACATTAATGTTGCATATGATGAAAGGCATTGCCTGTTTTGTAAATCCAATGGTACTTTCGTTGTTGAAGATGAATGGCATGGTTTTTTTATATAATAATAATAATAATAATAATAAATGGATATTTCTTATGCGCCATAGTCCATCCAGAGCATGCTCAAAGCGCTACATATAAAATGAGTCACTGGAGTTCAAGAGGAAGATATGACAATTCGTCAAAATGACCATGAGAATATTTCGCAGTTATAGGTTGTAGACTTTTTTGAAGAGGAAGGTTTTGAGTCCCGATTTGAATGCTTCTAAGGATGAAGCATTTTTTATGGGAGTAGGAAGACTGTTCCATAGGGTTGGTGCTGCAAATTTGAATGACCTATGGCCAAAGTGTTTGAGACGAACTTGGGGAACTGAGAGAAGATGTTGATTCTGAGAGCGGAGAGAACGGGCAGGCATATATGTTGACAACATCTCAGAGAGGTATGGAGGAGCTAGGCCGTGTTTGCAGCGGAAAACAAGAGTGCAGATCTTGAAATGAATTCTGGCTTCAACCGGCAGCCAATGCAGACTTTGGAGGATTGGGGTTATGTGAGACCATCCGGATGTTTTAGTGACAACTCTGGCGGCAGCATTTTGAAGTTTTTGAAGTCTGAAGAGAAGATCATTGGAGATTCCAAACAGTAGGCTATTGCAATAGTCAATCCTGGAGAGAACAAGTGGCTGAGTGAGAACTTTAGCAGCATCTGTGGTTACAAGATGGCGGATGTGACCAATAGAGTGGAGATGGAAGTAGCCTACTCTACAGAGATGGTTCACATGTTGCTCCATGGTGAGACAAGGATCAAGATAAACACCTAGGTTTTTTACACTGGTTGAAATCTGTGATGCACACTCATATCAAAGTACATATCAAAATATTTTAGTAAATATCCATCAATTATCAATTTTATATCTATATTACAGAGTAATATTGTTAATATCATCAAAGATGTATGTCTATTTTTAAGCTATGTTGATAAGAAACACAAATCTTTACGAAATATATACATCACATACATCTATCAATCAAATAGAATTTCTGTATGTCTGTTTGTCTGTCTGTCTGTCTGTCTGTCTGTATGGAAGAATACTGTGAGAGTATTTGTCACGTGGGCACTCCTGTTTCTACACACGTTATGGCACTGACGATCCTTGGATCAGTCTACAACTATTCCACGGAGATGGTATCTGTTATGACCTCTCTGATTCCATGAAAAGTCCATGATAATATGGACAATCATACATATATACATATGTGTGTGCGCGCGTGTGTGTGTACACATGATATGACAGTAATATTGTTCTACAATTTGACTGTCTTGTATTTTCATCGTGAATAGATGTTGAATACGTTTTGTGGAAACTCACTACACAGGCATCAGACAAGGAATGGTTTGTTTTTTTTCGTGCATACCCCATGCATTCTTCCAATATGACAGAGAACATTAATATGATTAACATATTTACAGACGCATTTCGCTACATATTTAAAAACTATAGACACAAAAATGTATTAAATCCATTTCTGTTTCCGACAACATTATATGACCTATAAACATAAAAAATGTAAATTCGTGTTAGAACCCGAGATCTAATTTCATCCAATTGGATCTCTATACAGATAACATGTCTTCCTTATAACTCTGAATTGTAAAGAACGTTTTAATCATACGATTTCTCAGACATCATTGCGATAAATGTTATTGCCATGGTACCAACAACATAGTGATAAGTGTACATATACGTTGTAAATTAACCCGAACGAAAATCATTACCAACCAGGCAAATTATGATACACTGTCAGACGTTAACTTTTTGGTGATACCATTTCATGTCAGGTTTTAATATGCTTACTTCATGGATCATACAGTAATGGAGGTCGAACGTTGACCATATGCATATGGAGTCATACTTCTTCCAAATCTTCCAATTTCATCAGTGTGTTTTATCAAGAGTCCGCCATGAATCTATGTCAAGGCGAGAAGTAGGGTTTGCAGGGACATTTCTGAAGGTGTGGCCGTTACAACCAGATACTGAATGATTCATGCTGAAAACATTAAACACATTTTTGCTGAGTTACTTTTTAATTAGCCGGAGTGTTAATGTATACATGTCCTCGTCTGGTGATGTTTTACATCTATTGATTATATGTGTATTACAAATGTAGTCTGTACTTAGGTTAAATTAACCGTGAGTGTGTTTGCGTTAAGTAATGTATTGGGTGGGACACAATGTATCTGTAAGTTGGAACATCAGAAAGTCTTCATGATGGTGCCATCGTCAAGTATGTGAGAGATGGGAAGAGAGTACGTCTTCATGTCGGTGTTATTATGCAATTGCGTCTTCATGTTGGTGTTATCATGCAGTATGTGAGAGATTGGAAGAAGGTGCGTATTTACCACGGTGATATCATGCAGTATGTGAGAGATGGGAAGAAGATGCGTCTTCATGACAGTGTTATCATGCAGTATGTGTCAGATGGAAGAAGGTGTGTCTTCATGACGGTGATATCATGCATGTGCAGTATGTGAAATATGGAAGAAGGTTAGTCTTCATGACGGTGTTATCATGCAGTATCTGTGAGATGGAAGAAGGTGCGTCTTCATGACGGTATAATCATGCAGTATGTGGGTGAGATGGGGAGAAGTTGAGTCTTCATAACATTGTTATCATGCAATGTATGTGTGAGATTGGAAGCAGGTGGGTGCGTCTTCATATCGATGTTACCATGCAGTCTCTGTGAGATGGAAGAAGTTGCGTCTTCATGACGGTGTTATCATGCAGTATGTGAGAGATAGGGGAAAGGTGCGTCTTCATGACGGTGTTATCATGCAGTATGTGTCAGATGGGAAGAAGGTGCTTCTCATGACGGTATTATCATGCAGTATGTGTGAGATGGGAAGAAGGTGCGTCTTCATGACGGTGTCATCATGCAGTATGTGAGAGATGGGAAGAAGGTGCGTCTTCATGACGGTGTTATCATACAGTATGTGTGAGATGGGAAGAAGGTGCGTCTTCATGACGGTGATATCATGCAGTATGTGAGAGATGGGAAGAAGGTGCGTCTTCTTAACGGTGTTATCATACAGTATGTGTGAGATGAGAAGAAGAAGCGTCTACTTGTCGGTATTATCATGCAGTATGTGAGAGATGGGAAGAAGGTGCGTCTTCTTAACGGTGTTATCATACAGTATGTGTGAGACGAGAAGAAGAAGCGTCTACTTGACGGTATTATCATGCAGTATGTGTGAGATGGGAAGCAGGTGCGTCTTCATGACGGTGTTATCATGCAGTATGTGAGAGATGGGAAGAGGTGCGCCTTTACGACGGTGATATCATGCAGTATGTGAGAAATGGGAAGAAGGTGCGTCTTCATGACGTTATCATGCAGTATGTGAGAGATGGGAAGAAGGTGCGTCTTCATGACGGTGATATCGGTATTATCATGCAGTATGTGAGAGATGTGGAACAAGGTGCGTCTTCATGACGGTGATATCATATGCAGTATGCGTCTTCATGACGTTATCATGATGAGAAGAAGATGCGTCTACTTGACGGTATTATCATGCAGTATGTGAGAGATGGGAAGAAGGTGTGTTTTCATGACGGTGTTATCATGCATATGTGAGAGATGCAGTAGGTGCGTCTTCATGACGGTGACATCATGCAGTATGTGACAGATGGGAAGAAGGTGTGTTTTCATGACGGTGATATTTTATGCATGCAGTATGTGAGAGGGAAGAAGGGAAGTTAAGGTGTGAGAGATGGGAAGAAGGTGTGTCTTCATGACGGTGATATCATGCAGTATGTGAGAGATGGGAAGAGGTGTGTCTTTATGACGGTGATATCATGCAGTATGTGAGAGATGAGAAGAAGAAGCGTCTACTTGACGGTATTATCATGCAGTATGTGAGAGATGGGAAGAAGGTGCGTCTTCATGACGGTGTTATCATGCAGTATGTGAGAGATGGGAAGAAGGTGCGTCTTTATGACGGTGATATCATGCAGTATGTGAGAGATGGGAAGAAGGTGCGTCTTCATGACAGTGATATCATGCAGTATGTGAGAGATGGGAAGAGGTGCGCCTTTACGACGGTGATATCATGCAGTATGTGAGAAATGGGAAGAAGGTGCGTCTTCATGACGTTATCATGCAGTATGTGAGAGATGGGAAGAAGGTGTGTCTTCATGACAGTGATATCATGCAGTATGTGAGAGATGGGAAGAGGTGTGTCTTTATGACGGTGATATCATGCAGTATGTGAGAGATGAGAAGAAGAAGCGTCTACTTGACGGTATTATCATGCAGTATGTGAGAGATGGGAAGAAGGTGCGTCTTCATGACGGTGTTATCATGCAGTATGTGAGAGATGGGAAGAAGGTGTGTCTTTATGACGGTGATATCATGCAGCATGTGAGAGATGGGAAGAAGGTGCGTCTTCTTAACGGTGTTATCATACAGTATGTGTGAGATGAGAAGAAGAAGCGTCTACTTGTCGGTATTATCATGCAGTATGTGAGAGATGGGAAGAAGGTGCGTCTTCTTAACGGTGTTATCATACAGTATGTGTGAGATGAGAAGAAGAAGCGTCTACTTGACGGTATTATCATGCAGTATGTGTGAGATGGGAAGCAGGTGCGTCTTCATGACGGTGTTATCATGCAGTATGTGAGAGATGGGAAGAGGTGCGCCTTTACGACGGTGATATCATGCAGTATGTGAGAAATGGGAAGAAGGTGCGTCTTCATGACGTTATCATGCAGTATGTGAGAGATGGGAAGAAGGTGCGTCTTCATGACGGTGATATCATGCAGTATGTGACAGATGGGAACAGGTGCGTCTTTATGACGGTGATATCATGCAGTATGTGAGAGATGAGAAGAAGATGCGTCTACTTGACGGTATTATCATGCAGTATGTGAGAGATGGGAAGAAGGTGTGTTTTCATGACGGTGTTATCATGCAGTATGTGAGAGATGGGAAGAAGGTGTGTTTTCATGACGGTGATATCATGCAGTATGTGAGAGATGGGAAGAAGGTGTGTCTTCATGACGTTATCATGCAGTATGTGAGAGATGGGAAGAAGGTGTGTCTTTATGACGGTGATATGATGCAGTATGTGTGAGATGGGAAGAAGGTGCGTCTTCATGACGGTGTCATCATGCAGTATGTGAGAGATGGGAAGAAGGTGCGTCTTCATGACGGTGTTATCATGCAGTATGTGACAGATGGGAAGAAGGTGCGTCTTCATGACGATGATATCATGCAGTATGTGAGAGATGGGAAGAAGGTGTGTCTTCATGACGGTGATATCATGCAGTATGTGACAGATGGGAAGAAGGTGCGTCCTCATCACGTTGTTATCATACGCTATCTGTGAGATGGAAGAAGGTGTGCCTTCATGACGGTATTATCATACAGTATGTGTGAGATGGGAAGAAAGTGCGTCTTCTTAACGGTGTTATCATACAGTATGTGTGAGATGAGAAGAAGAAGCGTCTACTTGATGGTATTATCATGCAGTATGTGTGAGATGGGAAGCAGGTGCGTCTTCATGACGGTGTTATCATGCAGTATGTGAGAGATGGGAAGAGGTGCGCCTTTACGACGGTGATATCATGCAGTATGTGAGAAATGGGAAGAAGGTGCGTCTTCATGACGTTATCATGCAGTATGTGAGAGATGGGAAGAAGGTGCGTCTTCATGACGGTGATATCATGCAGTATGTGAGAGATGGGAAGAGGTGCGTCTTTATGACGGTGATATCATGCAGTATGTGAGAGATGGGAAGAGGTGCGTCTTTATGACGGTGATATCATGCAGTATGTGAGAGATGAGAAGAAGAAGCGTCTACTTGACGGTACTATCATGCAGTATGTGAGAGATGGGAAGCAGGTGCGTCTTCATGACGGTGATATAATGCAGTATGTGAGAGATGGGAAGAAGGTGTGTTTTCATGACGTTATCATGCTGTATGTGTGAGATGGGAGGAAGGTGTGTTTTCATGACGGTGATATCATGCAGTATGTGAGAGATGGGAAGAAGGTGCGTCTTCATGACGGTGTTATCAGGCAGTATGTGTGAGATGGGAAGAGGGTGCGTCTTCATGACGGTGATATCATACATTATGTGAGAGATGGGAAGAAGGTGTGTCTTCATGACGGTGATATCATGCAGTATGTGAGAGATGGGAAGAAGGTGCGTCTTCATCACGTTGTTATCATACGTTATCTGTGAGATGGAAGAAGGTGTGTCTTCATGACGGTATTGTCATACAGTATGTGTGAGATGAGAAGAAGAAGCGTCTTCTTGACGGTATTATCATGCAATATGTGTGAGATGGGAAGCAGGTGCGTCTTCATGACGGTGTTATCATGCAGTATGTGAGAGATGGGAAGAAGGTGTGTCTTCTTAACGGTGTTATCATACAGTATGAGTGAGATGGGAAGAAGGTGCGTCTTTATGACGGTGATATCATGCAGTATGTGAGAGATGGGAAGAAGGTGCGTCTTTATGACGGTGATATCATGCAGTATGTGAGATGGGAAGAAGGTGCGTCTTTATGACGGTGCGTCTTCATGACGGTGACATCATGCAGTATGTGACAGATGGGAAGAAGGTGTGTTTTCATGACGTTATCATGCAGTATGTGTGATGAAGATGGGACGGAATATCATGCGTCTGTCAGAGATGACGGTGATATCATGCGGTATATCATGCAGTATGTGAGAGATGGGAAGAAGGTGCGTCTTCATGACGGTGATATCATGCAGTATGTGAGAGATGGGAAGAAGGTGCGTCTTCATGACGGTGTTATCATACAGTATGAGTGAGATGGGAAGAAGGTGCGTCTTCATGTCGTTGATATCATGTAATGTATGTGTGAGATAGGAGGGCTGCAAACAAAGCTAATTCACACAATGACTTACCGCATGATACTGCTCACAAAAGTCTTTTAAAGGCGCTTCAATATTACCGAGGTGCATAACTTTGGCTTATAACTGACAGGCAAACTGCAGCAGTATGTTTCCCCGGTTAAAGGCACATCTCGACATTTGTATGCTGTGATGACAATTGATATCAGGATGTCCCCGGGTCGTCTTGCTGGACATGGTCACACGAGTTACCTCCCTTATTACCGTCAACCGTTCGAGGCTCGTGCCCGCATCTGCTCTCACATTTTGTCTACACCCGTAGAGGCTCTCAAATCTCAAATATTATTGATACGTTACTATTTCCGCATAGTGTCTTGGATAAGAGGAGACTTCACCATTTACTACTCCGGTGGAGTGAAAACCTGCAACCACGGTAACAATAATTCATTTAATGAGAACATTTTGCTTCTATTCACATTTGAGACTACAGGAATTAAACATACCACGTGGATTCTCAAAACCTCCAGAATTCCCTTGACCTCGCAAGCCTAATTATGGCAGAAGATTTGGGTGTTTGTTTTGAATTTTTACACCACTAGCTATAAACTAAAGGGAAACGGTATTCTTCCTTCCGTTCATTTTCACAAAGCGTGACGGCAACAGGTCAGGCTTATGGTTACATCGCTCTCTTCCAATGTCCTGGATAAAATTTAATCTAAAAAATACCAATATGTGAGCGCCTGGAATTCCCCGTAGATAAAAACCTATTTGTGAAATATGGTGCATGACACTGGGCATCCCAATTAGCAGCAGTTGTTCTTCCCTTCTCTTCAAAACAAGTAGCTTCAGATGATCTGATGACGGTTACTAAAATCCCTTCCACTAAGTTACCCGCCTGGGCCGGAATAAAAGTGTAACAAAACCGTATCAACAAGACAAGGTTTGACTTAGCTTTCCAATTCTCTACTTTCCCATTTAGTCAAACATGGAAAGGGGTTGTCGCTTTGATCATGATGTACAAACTAATAATAAATCCATTTTCAGCCTTCTGTCTGCCAACAATTTCGGTTTAACCATACTGAGATTGTCACCGACGGGGAACATGAGTGCTTGTGTAGAAGGTGTGGGAGTGCATGAAGCACTCCTAAAATATACCCTGTAAAGCCACTATGGCTCCAGGGAAGCTGGGGAGCCTTTCAATGTAACGTGTTTTGACGGGCGTTCTTTTTAAATTATCTATTTGTTTGGCTTCACGAACAATGTTGGCCCTGTGGTAGTCTGCTGAACTCAAGCAGGAGATGTAGGTGTTGACAAGTAGATGGGGACGATGTGGTTCTCTGCTATCGGGATCACTGGTGACAAATGATTAATTTATTGATATCATCTATCTATCATTTGAAATATTTGATACGTTGAAGATTAATTTAAGCATCACTAACCTGACGAGAATGCTGAAAATCGAATGAATTATAAGTGATTAAGGTTGTTCTAAGCTATAGAGATATGACGGCATTTAGGGATATACCGTTACTGATTTGTTTATTTGTTTAAAATCAAAACAAAAACAAAACGCAAAAGAATTAATGTACCAAACCAAATAAATGTCTTTATCTAGAACGAACAATTAGTCTATCTCTGTCGGTTTGTTTTGGAACGTCGGTGATATCTGTGTTGGGGTTTACCAAAACAATTGTTTAGGAAAGATCAAACAAAGATCTTACCCCCATTTGCTAATTCATAAACGTTGCCCTCACGCTACCCACCACTACCTATTCACGGAACATCATTAACCCAACAAGTCCAACACCTCAATTTGTATTAGACATCGAACTTTAGAACTGGTTCCTTTCGTTGGTAAATATCTTTTCCTAGTTTACCTACAATGTCTATCCTGTGAACGTAACGAACCTCCGCTAACTTCCAGCATCCCAACTTAACCTACCCGCCACAAACACCGACATACCTTCCATCCGCCAAACCTAACTTACTGATCACCAACACCTCTATATTTTCTTTGATGAAAGTACATTATTCAGTAGAGACACAGACTAGGTGACCATGGGGCTCCTCAGTTAGGGACTCGGTAAACTTTTATGACGCTTTTAGCAATAATTCATCAACATCACGGGGAGGAACGCCAGGAACGGGCTTTACACGTTGTGCCCATTGGGGGAATCGAAGCCGGACATTCAGGGTGACAAAGCTGCCCTTCTGTCCCAAGTTAGACTAAGGCTTAGTCTCTGAATATATATAATTTTGGTAGTAACAAACAAGCCCATTTAAATTGAAAAGGAGTCCTAGGGAGACCAGAGATTAACCTGGGGAAATCTAGACTTGCTTCGTTTAGGGCTTTAACACTACAGGGAAGGCTAGGCTGTAAGGAAAATAATGTGGTTCAGGGACTGTGAGACAGACTAGTCCCAAGTCTACACTCCCCATTAACATTTTCGCTCAGACTTTGTCATAGTCCGGTCCTGGGTTTCGAATAATGTGTATCAGATACGCATTATTGCTGATTTTATTACATTGAAACAAGGATGATTGTAACATTCCAGCCACATTGCGGTGGTTTGTAAAACACCCAGTCTGGATTTCATAGTGACTGATATCATGAGCATCGATCTGCGCAAGTGGGGTATGATGACATGTGTAAAGCCTGACTGGTTGGCATTTATGTCTGGATGTTAAAGTTTGAATATCTGATCTGCTGGCGTCTTATCACAATATGACAGATAAGGCAAACCTTGGTGAGGGCTAGTCGGTTGGCTCTACATTTTCCAGGTACACGGGTATACTCTGGGACGGAATTGTGTTGTCCTCTATGTCAAAGTATGTGGTTATTCTGACTTTGATTTTTTTAAGTTAAGCAAAAGAAGAAAGCTGAAGTCTGATGACTGTGGTTAAAACTAGTTGTTGGTATTTGTTAGTAATCATTGTCTCGACAGAAGGATGGTGATCCCCGGCACATCATGTGATGTGTTACCAAGATGGTCATCTCCTTGAAACGCAGTCAGCCGCAATCCATATCTTTATCATTTGTACCTGGACACAAATGCTAATACAGAAAACGGATACAAACCAATGTGCATAGTTTTGGGGCACTCTTACGAGCAAATTGTTGAATGTGTTTCAAATAGCAATTTATACCAGACCTGAAATATTTCGAGACAGTGCTAAAAAATAGTCGATCACACTCTGTATATAATGGGCGGAGCATATGCAACACTGTCTTGTGAACTTTTTATCTTATACCCTGCTTTCAAGCCTATACTCTGCAATGTGATATTAGTTGTTTTAAAAAACCCATCCAAATAAGAAATTGCCGAGGAAGGGTTCTTCGTTTACTATTTCAATACTGCTATTCTCTGATGCAAACATATGCTTCTTATCTTTCACGGAAGTTGAGTTTCTCAGTCTGTGATATACTTACTGACTGACGGTCTTCTGTCTCTGGTCACATTTGCGCACTATTAATACCGGCCCGGAAATAATAAGTCCGCTAACATAGCGTGAAAGAAGCACAAGATCATCTGTAAACAGTAGGTGGGTCCGGCTGTGATCTGTGAACATGACGGCGTCACTGTATATGTTTGACGGAAGATAGGAAGATAGTCCTCGTGTCATTGACAAATGTACGAATAGGCGTAGGTCTGGAGACACATCCTTGCTTTACCCTAATTATTGAAGGTAAAGCTTTCTATGCTCCGCCGTCAGTTTGAACCGCTTACGACAAGTTAGAGTAAGTTTCCTAAACTACTATAAATGTTTCGATGGATAATTATTGTTATTAAATAACTTATACCTTAGCCAACTTCAACTCTTTATGTCAAAATGCTTCACTAATATTCACAAAGCAAGCAAAACAAGTATACAACTATCATGACATGTCAAGAGATTTCTTGTCTTTATGAATTAAAGTCCTCAAAATGACAATATTTTCTGACATTATAAAATCCTTCCTATATTCAACTTGTGTCCTATAAAACAATCTGGGAGTGTCATCGTGATCAATGATTGACAATCAATAATAACAAGGCAGCGCTAATAATGATAACAGCTAGGAGCAATGTATCTATAGCTATTCACATCATCAGCATTCTTTTCTTTTTAATGGAACCATAAATGATATTTTCTACAAGCATTGGAATATTTCACTTTTGAAGTTGGATTTTTTTCAGGTATTATTTCATTGGCTCACTGGTCATCTGATTCAATATTGATTATTGTCGCATTTAGATTTCTTCACAGCTGCAAGAATATATGTAACTGTTATTGCAGGTTGTGACATTTCGGGATGAGTCTGTTGAGATGCTATTGTGGTCCGAACTGAAGATCTTAACTATTTGAACGTATTCTGTACCTCCAGGAATGGCCCTGTCACGGGTGGCCCTCCGTGTCCTGAGTCTTGTATAACACGGCAGTTTAACTGTCAGAGAGTTCCATCAGCTTCCTGCATTCTTGGGAGATATCTTGATTTCAAATGTTTTCATCTGTGTGTAACTACGCAGGGTGATATTGTACGGTCATTTTCTACAACGTTTCTAGTTGTTACTTGTAGAACTTTTATTTATCTCTTATTCAGACCATGCTGTGTGCAAGGCATATTTCATTTTGAGTTGAACCACTAAATTGCCCTCAAAGGTCGTCCTCACACTTACCAAAGATATATTGCTCCTTGAGCAGCACTGAGGAGAATGTCTGTGAGACTAACTGTTGGAACAACACCATCCGGAAGGTCTGAACTGAAATACATTTAACTCTCTTCAACATACATACTGAAACTAAGGGATTGTGCATGGTTACTTACATGTCGTCATCAATATATTTACTAGCTCTGTAGTTGCAAATGTGGGTGTACCATATGTTAGTTTTTTTATTCAAGTATCTATATACTCGTGACTTTTCGGGTTAGAACTGGTCTTCAGCATCCTTTGCCGTGAGAGGCGACTAACGGGATCGGATGATCAGGATTTACACTTGTCTTCGTATCCCACTTGCGTAGATCTATGTTCGTGTTATCAATCACTGTTATGGCCAGTCTAGATCAATCACTGTTATGGCCGGTCTAGATTTTTTCCAAACTGCCGCCAAGTGGCTGGAATATTGCTGAGTGCGGCAATTGTACCTGTAAACTGTGTTGCCATTTTGTTCTAAGTAGACATTCTACTCCGCACTAGGTGTGTGTCCTGTGATAAATAATTTCTTGATTAATGACGACGACAGTCATTTCCAATAGAAGATTAAATCAGTATGTAACTGCTAGCCCGCTTATTATGACGGATGACAACAGGAAGCTACAGGGATCTCCAGGCGCCAGGTCTCGCGCGGTAACGTGAGATGGAGACACGTCGTGACAAGCTGGTAATCCGTCCGTCTCCTACAAACTTATTCAGTTAAAATACAACCGATGTGTCATATATTCTCCCCTATACCCAGTCATCGTTCAGGGACTTCTACCTACCCATGGTTGATGGAATCTGCCCCCAGGTATGAGGTGCAAGAAACCAATAAAAAATGTACGCACGTGTGCCCGGATGTGTAGCCATGTTACACGATATGGCTGCAATACTGCCGTGTGACGTAAAGGTGTAACTCACTCACTTTGCAGCCAATGTGAACAATATCCAAGTTCTCTGAACATAAGGCTTACTGCCAATGAGCAAATTATATAACCTGTCATTCAATATTTTCCGCAGGAAATAACCGAGACTCAGGCAAGTCGAGGACGCATCGCTTCCAAAGTTACATGAATGGTTTATCAATGTAGACCAAGCTCCCACAGAAACCAGCATCGGGTTCATCCTGTGTATTCAACATGTCCAGTCCTCCGCTGTGTGTGATATAATCTGACTGGTTGAAAACACCAAGGAAAGAATTCAAATCTAGCCAATTTTCTGATTTTTAACTGCTCACAAATTCCTCATACGGACCTCTTTCTTTTAAAACAAACTTTTGAAAAAATTTCGTGACGAAATGGATATCACATTAACTGGTGTTTGATAAACGACAATCAGAAAAGATCAGGTTTATTTGTTTATATTATCCATTTCGCTGAGCAGGGTCTGAGCAAGAGACGTGTCCATTGTATCATCCCAGAGTTACGTCATATCTGGGCGACTTCTGAAAACGTGAAATCATTGAACTCGTTGTTCGTTTACAGTTTCAATACACGTTATGTGTTTTGCCCCGCATTTGTGGGAGATCAATCACCTGAAATGTCCATTGGACACGACGATGTTAGCAAAGCAGAAACCATATTATAATGTATGCAAACACATTAGATATAGTATTCAGGCTCGGTGTCATTTGTAACTGTTGGATCGAATCTCTAAGGAATGCCTGGTTTTCCAAACATGCATCTATAGAGGCCTCCGTGAAATTGATGGACATATGCTGACTGCAGCATCTAACGACAAACAAATCATTTAGTAGTCGTCTGTATCAACCAGGGTAAAACTGGACGATTGATCAAGTGATATGTACGATTGTCTTCCTACAGTTGTGTCTAAAGTGTCTTTTCCCTGCCGTTAAATATGACGAATTTCCACGGAAGTATTCTAAATATAGACGCCCATAATTAATTATGTAACCGCGGTAGACATGATGATGATGGATGGACATTAAGATACTCGCATCGCCTCACATAGAAGTACACCTTGAGGTGGCTCTCTGACAGCCAATGTTAAGCGTACAATCCACATGGAATGATGATATCCGAAGATCGAAATATGCATTCACGCTTAGGAAAATCCTGTATTCAAATGACAAGTAATTTGAAATAGGTGTTTTGCGTATATGCGTGTCTGCATTTGGCTGTCCACACGGTGCTACGGTGCTGGCTCACTGGGATACCATGAAGCAGTTCCATCTTGAAGTTTTCTGCGAGGCCACAGGAGTTTGTTTTATACCCTTAATGCCGAGCACCAGAACCGCAACCTTTCCACTCTCATACCTTTGTGTACCAGACCACGGCGGCTGTATTTGAACCAAATGACAACATCTCTGATACACATGTGGTACTGTTGTTGTCACCAGTGATATTGTGCATGGTGCCCATGCTAGCCAATTGACAGCCAAACACCTGAGAGTATGAAAGTTCAGGACTTGATAATGAGACAAAAAGGTACAAAATCAACATAGTTAATGATAATAAATTAATGAAAGGGTGTGATGTAGTGGATGTGACCGGACCGACTGTGGTCCGTGCAGGCCCGAACAAAACCAGGTGTCTCCTGGACATGTAGATAGAATGTGTCGGCTCCATGGCATTGCTAGTACTGAATTTAACAACCCGATTGTCGCACCCCTGCGTCGGTTCAGGGCATTGGAGCCAGACCACTTTTACCTTTACTTCAACAAGACACTTGGTATAACTGACCTGATTCTATCGTTCGGCTAGTGCATTGATACCTTGAAGTTAGAAATGTTGTATAAAAACCTATTATCATGAAATGCGTTATCTTTAAGGAAGAAAATGTAATTTCTGGCCGAAAGTGATATAGCTGAAGGCGATGGTTCATGGGCCAATCTAGTGATTTACATCTCTAAAGGAGCGGTGGAGTAGCCTAGTGGTTAAAGCGCTCGCTCGTCCCGCTGAAGATCCGGGTTCGATTCCCCATATGGGTACAATGTGTAAAGCCCATTTCTTGTGTCCCCAGCCGTGATATTGCTGGAATATTTTAAAAGCGGCACTTACTCACTCACTACACCTCATAAATTTTAAATGAATCCATTTATGTGACGGCCGAACCTGCCTGGCATTTATTTTGGCACACACATATTTGTGTGTGTGCGATATTTGATGGAAATACCACCCCTGTACCCTTGTTGTCTGCCTCATGGGTGTGTGGTTCAATGGAGCACCCTATGGTGGGTGACGAACACATATGTCCAGTTAATGTCACGTAACGTGCCATTACACCACTCTGGTTTATCTTCAGACATGACAGTTCAAATGGAAATATTTCCAAAACGATAGCTCCATTTTCTCTGTTCTTGGTGAAAGAGGATTCTGATCACGAACATTTACATTGACTCAATTTGCCAGTGTTGAGGATGGTGTGTTTTTTCAAGGATAGAGTGTCAAAATAATATAATAATGTTTCATTTTCAGATGTATATGCTGGACAGACATCTCAGCTGCGGTCACCAACTCTACAACTGCTGCATCCGCCACGTGGTTTAACATCGAATATCCACCATGCCTCAGTCATGATCCATTCGATTAAATAGCCAGCATCTCCGAGAGATTATCTGCGATTTAGGATGGTACTTACAAATTTACTTCTGCCAAAAAATCGTAGATAGGTAATGACAATTCAAACACTTATTTACATCTGATTCATATTTATATTTTTATTCTTCTCTCGACCAGGTACTTTCAGATTCCAACCTTTTTAACGAATATATATATCTCCATGGAAGTGATCTCCAGCCAACAAGGTTTTAAACGTTAATCCGAATTTCACATAGGAGACTGGTAGTTATATGCATTATTGTTCATTTGAAAATAGATAGAAACAATCAGAAAGTGTAGGAATAACCGTAAGTTTAATTTAAAAAATGGCAAGGCACGACAGGCCCTGATGCAAAAAGTAACGTTTTTGGCAATGTTGTCAATTTAGTTGGAGGTGTGAAGGGTTCACCATTGTCTGTTAGCCATCAAAACAGGTGACGCTGATGCCCTGAAACTGAAATATTCAGACACAACAGCAGAAGAAATATGTTTTTATTGTAACAACGCAAAAATCTACAATGAAGCGTTTCCATTGCACGAACTTCATGCTGCCCTCGTGCAAGCACACGATACACCAGCAGGTACTTAGCATATACATTAGCAGAAGCCTTTGTCTCAAGGCAAAGTAGCATAGATATAGATACATTTTTCATTACATTTCTCCCATGTGTGGTATAATTTCAGCACTGCCCCAATGCCTGGGCGAAATTATAGAGATGCAACACATTTTCGCCATTTTTCTTCACCCTGATCTGTTTGTAAAGCCATGGATCCAATGGTAAATGATAGTTTGGTATTTCAAAAATAATATTGCATGTGGCATTCGATTTCGTATCGATGTTGTTGTAGATTGGAGTTCTTTGTTACAAATTCTACAGTAACTATTCCACATGTAGCATGGATCGATCTTAAAAGTGTTTGTGATACCACCTAGAACTATTACATGATCTTGATCTGAGAGACCGTGTTCATTTTGCTAGATCACAGTATTTACTAGACGGAAAAGTTGGTTATTATGAACAGGATCAGAGTATCCTGCATTGCAGTAATTTGAATAAAATATTCAGCATGAAAGTTAAACAGTCTCGCAAGGACTGTAAATGACCCAATTGATGGGTGACTATTTGTAGATTACCTGTACAGATCGTGTCTTGGCACAGATATGCTATAATATTGCTATTGTGTATGGAAAGGCAATTACAGAAGTGTATGAAAAAATATGAAAAGTGGTCATTTCGAAGATAACTTATTGAATATGCTGCAAAATGTGTTCATGCTGACAGACTTTATTATGCAAAGAAAGCACATCCATGAGCGCCAACTTCTGTTGTAGAAGGAACACGACGCTTCGGAGTATGTTGGAACTCCTCCGGTTGGTGAATGAAAGGTTTTAACATGTCCATGTGAGAACAATAACCGGGATACGATAACAAAGGTGGCCACTTAACGAGGGAAGTAAGTAAATAGTTGGCGCTGACTGGTAATAGTATTGGAGAAAATGTATTGGAAGCCAGGGGTAAATATTTATGTAAGCTGACGACATGTTTGTGCTGACACAGTCATTGAATCAGTTCTAGGTGAGCATCCGTTCAGATAGGTTTGCCGCTACAACACTGGCGGAATAAGCCATGGCAGCATGCATGTGTGCTTGAAGAATGTGTCCTGACAGAATGTATGCATGACTTCAAAATGTATGAATGCTGAGAAAATGAATGTGTGCTGGCTGATTTAGAGCATCCACCCACACAAATACATGGAACGTTACAGTTACGCAACATATGTTTCCTCCGTAATGTAATACATGTTTGTCCCTGTAGCTCCTTCAGACAGTGTTCAGTATTGTGCGAGATTCCCAGTAAACATACTATCTCGTGTTTTTCGATCTGACAAGATTTGGAACGTTATGTCAGATACGAGCGAGCTATTACTTCCTCCACCCACCTGTAAAGTCTTGGAATTAGCCATGTTTTCAACCCAGTGTCCCCTTTAAGATTACTTGATTGAGGTTTGATTGAAGGAGATTGATGATGTGATGCTGGGGACTTGTACGCGGCCTTCTCTGACTCAACAGACAATATCGGCAGGCCAGTCTCATGCTCTGTGAACAAGGGAAAGTTGGTCTTCAAAAAGACCACAGTCGGGTACCGCTCGTGAAAAGGCCTCAGCCAATAGGCTTATGCAACAGTTGCTCTGGGTGATTATTACCGATATTCTAGCCGATCCATTGAGAGCCGTTGCCTACTGTTAATACTTAATTAAGCGACTGGTCAGTTTAAAAAAGGTCTTGTTGCAGGTGATTTGTGTGTTCAGGGGTCAGTGTTTGATCTGACCGCTGTAACAATATGCAGTGAAAGCTGTGAGACCACTGACCAGTGCCCCCGTGGTCCATCTCCCCCCAGCCATTGTAGGACATTCTGTCTCATGTCGGAAATAGCACATTGATGTGAGATATTACTGTAGTCAGCACACAGGACAGCCAGCAACAGGTTGTTGATACAGAAAGGTCAGGAAACAAGGTCAACGATAATGACAGTTACACCAACAAGTGATCATTGGATTTGTGTGATTATCATTCTGGACATGTAGCCAACCTTGAGACACTTGCCTTGATTACAGGTGGAGTCTGATCATGACTGAGCTTTCATACTTAATGTATTTTGTTATATTGTGTTAACAAAAATAACACGAACGCTAAACGTAAATTGTAATTTAATTGTTCTTAATCATGTTGCACATGTATTGCCATGCCAAAATCTGAGATCTCGTGTTGGATTGAGTTCAGTAGGAGACATGCAGCAGATGTGTAAACTGTGAGACATGTCAGCTGTTACAAAAAGTTCCAGTGTGTGGTGGTAGATTGCTTATCTGTTACAAGTGAATTAACAGAACTTACTGTATGTCTGTGTGTGATCTCAAATCACTGCACTCGCGATAAATTAACTATCAACATTGAAAAAACTAATGTAGTTATATTTGGCACAAAAACCCGCAATCCAATATTCAAATGGTCAGTGGCAGGGCAGGGTATTAATGTCTGAGACAGATAAAATTATTTAGGTGTTACATTTCATTAAAATTCTAAATTTAAACTGTGGAATCCCTTGTAACAAATGGCCAAAGGGCATACTATGTACTCTCTTCTAATTTGTTTTGAGATAATTTTGATCCAACTGTATGCTCCAAAATTTCCAAGGCAATTGTAGCACCTGTTGTTCTGTATAACAGTGGGGGGATTGAGGGGATCTGCTGAGACATATAAATACTTTCCCTCCTGAAAAATTACAAGCAAAATTTATTCTGGAAGTTTCTCAGCAAGCACATATCTGGGCACGTAGAGCAGAGATTGGTTTGTTTCTCCTATTATTCAAAGTAATTAAATCCATTGTTCAATTCTACAGACAGGTTTTACAATCTCCAAATTCCATTTTAAAACATGCTTTTAATGAATCAATGAAGATTGCCAAACACAAAATTGGATAGTATAATAAACTCTTAGATAAGTTTAACATCAAGGAAAGTAATCTTACTTCCTCCTCTGTACTGAAGGACCTTCAATTGAAATTTACAGACATGCTCCACTCATCTCTTCAAGAAAAACCAAATACATTAAATTCAAGGAACAAACTTAGAACATACAGACACTCTAAATTAGAAGTTAAACTCGAACCATACCTAGAACACCGAAAGATAAGAAAACACCGTATCCACTTCACAAAACTACGACTGATCACATGAGTGATCACAGACTACAAATTCAACTGGGTAGACGAACAAGACGACCTACACCTTTACAGGACCGTCTCAGTCTTTGAGGATGAAGAACACTATTCCGTGTCTTCTAGTAAATGTTCAGATTTAAGACACTCCTTATTTAATTCCCTTTCCTCTCAAATTAATTACTTTCAAAGCCTTACCACCACAGAAACATATCCTCCTGTTTACAAATGCGCCAGATAGCATAGACATAATCTGCTATCATATATACAACTTCAACAACTCTGGAAGATCTCCCGATTGTCCTGGACCATTACACACATTTGTATTGGTATATGTATTGTTACTCTGACTTATGATATATCCAGTTTTTGTAGTTTCTAGATATATTGTCACTGTTACTATATGGAACGTTTGCGCAATACAATATCAATTTTTTTCTTGTACCTTGTATGTCAGTGAATGAGGCTGAATGACCGATATGGTAGTGAATGACGCTGGATGACCGCCCTGGTAGTGAATGATTCTGTAGGATGACCATGGTAGTGAATGACTCTTTAGGATCACCATGGTAGTGAATGAATCTGTAGGATCACCATGGTAGTGAATGACTGTAGGATCACCATGGTAGTGAATGACCATTTAGGATCACCATGGTAGTGAATGACTCAGTAGGATCACCATGGTAGTGAATGACAATAGGATCGCCATGGTAGTGAATGCCTCTCTAGGATCAGGATCATCACCATGGTAGTGAATGACAATTTAGGTGATCTATTTAGGATCACCATGGTAGTGAATGCCTCTAGGATCACCATGGTAGTGAATGACTATTTACAATCACCATGGTAGTGAATGACAATAGGATCACCATGGTAGTGAATGACTATTTAGGATCACCATGGTAGTGAATGACTATTTAGGATCACCATGGTAGTGAATGACTGTAGGATCACCATGGTAGTGAATGACTATTTAGGATCACCATGGTAGTGAATGACAATAGGATCCCCATGGTAGTGAATGACTCTGTAGGATCACCATAGTAGTGAATGACTATTGAGGATCACCATAGTAGTGAATGACTATTTAGGAACACCATGGTAGTGAATGACTATTTAGGATCTCCATGGTAGTGAATGACTATTTAGGATCATCATAGTAGTGAATGACTATTTAAGATCACCATGGTAGTGAATGACAATAGGATCCCCATGGTAGTGAATGACTCTGTAGGATCACCATAGTAATGAATGACTATTGAGGATCACCATAGTAGTGAATGACTATTTAGGAACACCATGGTAGTGAATGACTATTTAGGATCACCATGGTAGTGAATGACTATTTAGGATCACCATGGTAGTGAATGACTATTTAGGATCACCATAATAGTGAATGACTGTAGGATCCCCATGGTAGTGAATGACTCTGTAGGATCATCATGGTAGTGAATGACTATTTAGGATCACCATAATAGTGAATGACTGTAGGATCATCATGGTAGTGAATGACTGTAGGATCACCATAGTAGTGAATGACTCTGTAGGATCACCATGGTAGTGAATGCCTCTGTAGGATCACCATGGTAGTAAATGACTGTAGGATCACCATGGTAGTAAATTCACTACTACAGTCATACAATATCAAATTTTTTCTTGTACCTTGTATGGCAGTGAATGAGGCTGAATGACCGATATGGTAGTGAATGACTGTAGGATCACTATGGTCGTGAATAATCCTGAAACACCGTCATCGTAGTAAACGATTCCACTAAATGTAGGAATGCCATGGTAGTAAATGATGTTGATTGTCTGTCACTAGGGTTTAGTCTTTTTAATACTTTCTTGATCCCAAACTGCCTTGAACCTGTCACCGGTACCATTGTCTGGTCTCAACTACTGTAGCCGAAAACTTATCTCGGGCCATTGTGACCGATAGGGAGCTGGGGAACACTCGTGTAGTGAACCAAGCAACTCATGTGAAGGAAAGGGAGTTTGGGAACAGTAGTATAGTGAACCAAGCAGCTCATGTGAAGGAAAGGAGTTGGGGAACACTAGTGTAGTGAACCAAGCAACTCATGTGAAGGAAAGGGGTTTGGGTAACACTAGTGTAGTGAACCAAACAACTCATGTGAAGGAAAGGGGGTTGGGGAACACTAGTGTAGTGAACCAAGCAACTCATGTGAAGGAAAGGAGTTGTTGGGGAACACAACTCATGTGTTGGGGAACACTAGTGTAGTGAACCAAGCAACTCATGTGAAAGAAAGGGTATAGTTGGGGAACACAGTAGTGTAGAACCAAGCAACTCATGTATGGAAAGGAGTTGGGAAACAGTAGTATAGTGAACCAAGCAACTCATGTGAAGGAAAGGGGAGTTGGGAACAGTAGTATAGTGAACCAAGCAACTCATGTGAAGGAAAGGGGTTGGGGAACAGTAGTATAGTGAACCAAGCAACTCATGAAGAAGGAAGGGAGTTGGGGAACAGTAGTGTAGAACAGCAACTCATGTGAAGGAAAGGGGTTGGGGAACAGTAGTATAGTGAACCAAGCAACTCATGTGAAGGAAAGGGAGTTGGGGAACAGTAGTGTAGTGAACCAAGCAACTCATGTGAAGGAAAGGAAAGTTGGGGAACAGGTGTAGTTGAGCAACTCATGTGAAGGAAAGGGGTTGGGGAACAGTAGTAACCAAGCAACTCATGTGAAGGAAAGGGGTTGGGGAACAGTAGTATAGTGAACAAGCAACTCATGTGAAGGAAAGGGAGTTGGGAACAACAGTAGTATAGTGAACCAAGCAACTCATGTGAAGGAAAGGGAGTTGGGGAACAGTAGTGTAGTGGAACCAAGCAAGCAACTCATGTGAAGGAAAGGGGTTTGGGGAACAGTAGTATAGTGAACCAAGCAACTCATGTGAAGGAAAGGGAGTTGGGAAGGTAGTGTAGTGAACCAAGCAACTCATGTGAAGGAAAGGGAGTTGGGGAACAGTAGTGTAGTGAACCAAGCAACTCATGTGAAGGAAAGGGGGTTGGGGAACAGTAGTATAGTGAACCAAGCAGCTCATGTGAAGGAAAGGGAGTTGGGGAACACTAGTGTAGTGAACCAAGCAACTCATGTGAAGGAAAGGGGTTTGGGGAACAGTAGTATAGTGAACCAAGCAACTCATGTGAAGGAAAGGGAGTTGGGGAACAGTGTAGTGAACCAAGCAACTCATGTGAAGGAAAGGGGTTGGGGAACAGTAGTATAGTGAACCAAGCAACTCATGTGAAGGAAAGGGAGTTGGGGAACAGTAGTGTAGTGAACCAAGCAACTCATGTGAAGAAGGGAAAGGGGTTGGGAACAGTAGTTGTAGTGAACCAAGCAACTCATGTGAAGGAAAGGGGTTTGGGAACAGTAGTACACAACTCAGTGTAGTGAACCAAGCAACTCATGTGAAGGAAAGGGGTTGGGGAACAGTGGGGAACTGTAGTATAGTGAACCAAGCAACTCATGTGAAGGAAAGGGAAGGAAAGGGGTTGGGGACTGTACTATAGGGAACCAAGCAACTCATGTGAAGGAAAGGGAGTTGGGGAACAGTAGTATAGTGAACCAAGCAACTCATGTGAAGGAAAGGGGTTGGGGAACACTAGTATAGTGAACCAAGCAACTCATGTGAAGGAAAGGGGTTGGGGAACAGTAGTATAGTGAACCAAGCAACTCATGTGAAGGAAAGGGGGTTGGGGAACTGTACTATAGTGAACCAAGCAACTCATGTGAAGGAAAGGGAGTTGGGAAACAGTAGTATAGTGAACCAAGCAACTCATGTGAAGGAAAGGGGGTTGGGGAACACTAGTATAGTGAACCAAGCAACTCATGTGAAGGAAAGGGGTTGGGGAACAGTAGTATAGTGAACCAAGCAACTCATGTGAAGGAAAGGGAGTTGGGGAACACTAGTGTAGTGAACCAAGCAACTCATGTGAAGGAAAGGGAGTTGGGAAACAGTAGTATAGTGAACCAAGCAGCTCATGTGAAGGAAAGGGGGTTGGGGAACTGTACTATAGTGAACCAAGCAACTCATGTGAAGGAAAGGGGGTTGGGGAACAGTAGTATAGTGAACCAAGCAACTCATGTGAAGGAAAGGGAGTTGGGGAACAGTAGTATAGTGAACCAAGCAACTCATGTGAAGGAAACGGGGTTGGGGAACTGTACTATAGTGAACTAATCAGCTCGGCTAACCGTGATGGAAAGGGAGTAGATGTCACACGAGCCAAATAGAGTCTACAATAGTAGTTTAATTTTTTCAGTATTTCAGTACAAGTGCCACTGTCGTGACATTAACATTGAACGTCGCGGTCAGCGTGACACTGACCAATGTCACGTTCACCTTGGGAGGACATGTGACCCAGGTGTCACATCCTTTGTGCCGAGACATGGGGTGGGAAAGTGGTTTAAGGAGAAGCCAGCGTTCAGGTGGCCATCATCGTGCTGGGGTGTTTATCGCCTGACTGTGCCCCTGTGTCATATTTACATACGGAAACAAAGCATGAAATTGAGCAGTTACGACGTTCAAAACTGCTAGAATTGTAAATGTAACCAGACCTGCAGTATATAGTTCCTGTGTTAAGGCACTTGGTATAGCTTGAACTACGAGAACTGACCGGGTAGGTCAAAGTCAGCGGAGATTTCACATCTTTCCAAAGTTTAAACTCAACGAATAATCATCACAGGTCTACTACTCTGTCATTCTCTTTGCATCGGATGAGATAACTGGTGAACGATCAAAGATCGACGTCCTAAAGAAACATTGCCTCATAATGTTGCCCACACATTCCCGAAAATACGCTCGGTAGAGAAACGTTCTTCTTCTGCTGTTTTCTCATGAAGAATCGTGGAACCACTAGTTAGATCCAGACCTAGTATTTTAGCACAAACTAAACGTTGCGTACACACCTTCTGTGCGATGGGGTAGTCTAATGGGGTAGCGTAGTGGTTACTCGGGTTCGATTCCCCGCATATGATTAACGTGTGAAGTCCATTTCTGGCGTCCCCCGCGCAGATAATGCGGGAATATTGCTGAAAGCGGCTTAAACAAAGTCTCACTCTGTGTGATCCCAACGGGAAAACAGTATGTATAAATGTGAAAGATGCATGTACTCAGATATTGTGGAGGTGTTTTCCTGAAATGACATTTAGCACTTACAATATTAACAGGAGATGGACAGACCCATGTTCATAACAAAATATATTCACGTGACTAGTATCAGACTGAGCCAGTGGATCAAACCAGTAGCTGGTGTCACCCTGGCCCAGTGACACACCTACATGAAATAACGGACTCATCTCCGGGAATAGATTAAAAGTCAATCAGGTGGAAGCACTCAAGTTCAAGTGTGGTCATCCGGAGGCCAGGCGTGGAAGATATCGATCCCGAGGGGCTTTGAGAAAGTGAGATTAGCTTAAACGGGATTAATCCTGCTTCGACGCATGTGCCACGGTGCGTCTAAATAAAACGTTTCACTCTAAATTTAGGAGACTGGTAGTGACCATAAATTTTACTTTGCTCACCTGTGCTACTGCGACCTTTGATCTCACCGCTTTTTACCTGTTGTCTATTTCAAGACGTCCGAGACAATTAGCAAGTTGGCGGTAGGCAGAGAGATATTAAGTAGATCGTTTAACAAGGAATTTGGATGTAAATAACTACAAAAAGACCCATTTCTTCATCAGAATCAGATATTGTCAAGTTGAAAATAGCATCATAAAACTCCCCTAGGTGTAAAGTATTGACCGATGGCACTTCAGTCCGTGATAAATCCATGATTGACCAGTGTCCGGAGATGGACTTTGATTGTCTCGAACCCTCTGAGAGGAGGGACAGGTAAAGTGGTAGAAAACTGCCTATTGTGTACCTGTTTACCACCACGTCGCTGTGATTGAATAGGCAGTGCCGGTGGTATTAGAAACAGGTAGAAATAACTGAGGCGTTATACTGCATATTTCAAAGCCCATCATCTTATCAAGAAAGTACTCAAAACGGGACGGGTAACGGGAAGCATGCTTAATGGGGATTAGAATAGGAAATATCGGCGTATTATCGGACAGGCTACACAAATAGAGGATATGATGTAGATGTCTCCATATAATGTATAAACTATGTCAAATACACTTCAGCATACGTTTTATGTAACGGTACTGTAATTGAAAGAAATCCTCGATGCGAGCGGCTTGATACACAAGTAAATAACTATAACTAAAGAAAACTCTCACAAATACAATGACTGTAACTAAAGGAAATCCTCAGTGCGTTATGTGTGATACACAAGTACAGTGACTGTAACTGAAGGAAATCCTCAGTGCGTTATGTATGATACACAAGTACAGTGACTGTAAGAGAAGGAAATCCTCAGTGCGTTATGTATGATACACAAGTACAGTGACTGTAACAGAAGGAAATCCTCAGTGCGTTATGTATGATACACAAGTACAGTGACTGTAACTGAAGGAAATCCTCAGTGCGTTATGTATGATACACAAGTACAGTGACTGTAACAGAAGGAAATCCTCAGTTTATGTATGATACACAAGTACAGTGACTGTAAGAGAAGGAAATCCTCAGTGCGTTATGTATGATACACAAGTACAGTGACTGTAACTAAAGGAAATCCTCAGTGCGGTATGTGTGATACACAAGTACAGTGACTGTAACTGAAGGAAATCCTCAGTTTATGTATGATACACAAGTACAGTGACTGTAACAGAAAGAAATCCTCAGTTTATGTATGATACACAAGTACAGTGACTGTAACAGAAAGAAATCCTCAGGGCGTTATGTATGATACACAAGTACAGTGACTGTAAGAGAAGGAAATCCTCAGTTTATGTATGATACACAAGTACAGTGACTGTCACTGATGGAAATCCTTACTGTAAGAGAAGGAAATCCTCAGTGCGTTATGTATGATACACAAATACAGTGACTGTAACTGAAGGAAATCCTCAGTGCGTTATGTATGATACACAAGTACAGTGACTGTAACAGAAGGAAATCCTCAGTTTATGTATGATACACAAGTACAGTGACTGTAACAGAAGGAAATCCTCAGGGCGTTATGTATGATACACAAGTACAGTGACTGTAAGAGAAGGAAATCCTCAGTTTATGTATGATACACAAGTACAGTGACTGTCACTGATGGAAATCCTTAGTGCGTTATGTGATGATACACAAGAGAAGGACAGTGACTGTACACTAAGATGTAAGAGAAGGAAATCCTCAGTGCGTTATGTGTGATAGACAAGTACAGTGACTGTAACAGAAGGATATCCTCATACATACAACATATACAGAAAATACATACGGTTCATACATACAACATATACAGAAAATACATACGGTTCATACATACAACATATACAGAAAATACATACGCTTCATACATACAACATATACAGAAAATACATACGCTTCATACATACAACATATACAGAAAATACATACGGTTCATACATACAACATATACAGAAAATACATACGGTTCATACATACAACATATACAGAAAATACACACGCTTCATACATACAACATATACAGAAAATACATACGGTTCATACATACAACATATACAGAAAATACATACGGTTCATACATACAACATATACAGAAAATACATACGGTTCATACATACAACATATACAGAAAATACATACGCTTCATACATACAACATATACAGAAAATACATACGCTTCATACATACAACATATACAGAAAATACATACGCTTCCATACATACAACATATACAGAAAATACATAATGCTTCATACATACAACATATACAGAAAATACATACGGTTCATACATACAACATATACAGACAGAAAATACATACGCTTCATACATACAACATATACAGAAAATACATACGCTTCATACATACAACATATACAGAAATACATAATACATACGCTTCATATATACAAAATATATACATATAAATACATACAACATATAACAGAAAAATACATATACATACAACATATACAGAAAATACATACGCTTCATACATACAACATATACAGAAAATACATACGGTTATACATACATATACAGAAAATACGGAAATATACAGAAATATACATACGGTTCATACATACAACACATACAGAAAATACATACGCTTCATACATACAACATATACAGAAAATACATACGGTTTATACGTACAACATATACAGAAAATACACACGGTTCATACATACAACATATACAGAAAATACATACGCTTCATACATACAACATATACAGAAAATACATACGCTTCATACATACAACATATACAGAAAATACATACGCTTCATACATACAACATATACAGAAAATACATACGGTTCATACATACAACATATACAGAAAATTCATACGGTTCATACATACAACATATACAGAAAATACATACGCTTCATACATACAACATATACAGAAAATACATACGCTTCATACATACAACATATATATTATATACGTGGTTCATAATACAATGAATGAATATATATAATGTACTCTTCATACATACAGCACACTTATACCATCACTAAGATATATAGAACCAAATCTATACTGTTACCAAAAGAACGTCTTTACATACACTTGCTCCATATATTTCAAACACGACTCTAGCTGTCAGTGACGAAGGCATTACACTCATCAAACATGCACGGACATGCTACACATATGACAATTATACCATCCACACAAACGGGCACTTCATGTCAGTATGTCCATATCGGAGTCAATTAGAATGACCATAAATATTTCCAGAAACATCAAAGCGGTGCCGTTCAATGCCTACACGTGCACGAGCAGATTACAAGCCCTGCAGCCCTTCATATGACCTACGATCCCGTGCCCCCGCCGGCAGTGGCATTGAGACATTATACCACTGCCTCGGTCTGTGCATTAATAACGTATTAATCAAATGTCGGCACCGTCTGTATCTGCGAACTAAGCTGAAGGCAATAAACGGGGAAATTGGCCACAATGGCGGAAATTATAAATCTCTCAACGGGATGGACATAGCCTACAAGGGCTTCTAGTGGAGGAGATTTTAAACATATTAGAATCTACTTGAACTGCATTTAAATATTGTCGGCTTGTTTGATTTACGATTTACGGTTTGATTGTTTGAATATATCACTCTCGGCTGATCCCAGTTTGATGAGGGACTTTGCTGAAGGTGCAACCGATTGCTCACCTCCATTCGATTGCTCACCTCCAACTGATGATGACCTGTGTTGTTTTGAAGTGCCTTTGTACCAGTGAGAAGCACTGGGAAAACTCCAAAGACACACATGGACATTCAAAATGTAGATTTAGAATATAAACTCTAATTGCTAGTTTGGAAGATAAGCAACCCTTCACGTTGAAAACGTCACAAAGCACTTCATAGAATGCTACAGTCACGAGTCATCGGGAATATAGAACAGTAAGATGCAAGGTATCTATTAAGCAAACGTTCCTCGTAGAGGCAGTGACAACATAATGTAAACTACACACTTACATAATAACCCAGGACAGCAATTAAAATACACCAATACAAAAATATATTATAAGCCATATCTACGAGTATTGCATCACGTCGTACATTACTTGTATGTAACCTGTTTCGTTATTTGAAAAACATAAGCTATTTTGTCTATATTGATAAAACTTTCAAACATATGTATTTTAAGAGGAAAGAGAAGTAACTAGTGAGCTAGCCCTCGTCATCACAACTGGGGCTTCTCGTCTCTGACATCTAGTATCGGAAGAGCGGTGGTGACTTCAAAGGACACGGTGGAGCAGCGGTGTTGAAAGATAAGCCCCAACCTGTAGGGATATTACGTTACAAGTTTCGCACTGATGTGAAAATTTGAAAAAACTAAATTCGCACCTTGTTAACACCATACACCTCTGTTCATTTTTATGGCAAACTTCATCGGGGTACAAATTGATAAACATGTTCCACATATAAACGTCTCATTTTTATAACCATAACCGTCTTTGATGGAGTCAAAGGCACGGACTTCTTTGAGCGCAGTCATTGACCGCGAGCAGCGTGATGAAGGGAGGGCACCCGCGACACTGGAGTCACAGTCACTGGGGCGCGGCAATGTAAACGGGACTTTATTATAAGGAAATTGCCTCAAACATTTGTAAACTCCCTCGATTCTTTCACGGACTCTATTAGCCTGGTCAAGCGCCCAATTAAAGTTTGACCAGAGGGGGAACTATCTTTAATCTCCTTTGATCATTCGGGTGGTCATAAAACTTAGACTCCTTTTAAAATATGGTCAAGAAATTTGATTTTTTCGCCACGTGTTCATCATGGAGGTTGACACATTTGACCATTTCCTGCTTCTTGGTTAATCGATGTTAGTTAGGTCGGAAGTCCTGGGTATTTTAAGATTTTTACTAAACCAGGTCTCTCTATAATTAGGTGTAATGGATGTTACTTTTTGTGTTCAGAATAAATGTTTTGTAGTGCACGATATAAAATACAAGTGTGCCCTATATGTGTGTGTGCATTTCACATTTTGGCCAGTCGACTCTCTACGGACTAGTATCGATGTTAATCAATCTCTTTACATCATTACAAGTATATGCCACACTATGAGATAGGGCCAAATAATTTGTGTAATTCATGTGTACATTTGCAACCAAAACATAATACATGAATTATATCAGCATACCATATTAAATGACATTGAAATATTAGTTACACATATATGATGAAAAAATTGTTTCCTCATCACAGACTTGTTTGTTTCATAAATGTATTATAAAACCTTCGGGTACACGTGTATAATGAACAGTTTGTTTTCACATCACACAGTTGTTTGGTCATATCTGTTTAATGTCTCACAGAGATGTGTGCCGACATTGCTGTCAGTTGCCTGGAAGCTCAAAGATAATTGAACGATTTGTAAAAGAAGCCGTTTTGAAATTCATCGCTCGCACCATGCACCGTGTCTGGTGGTTAATAGCCAGTGGTCATTGTGATTGATCTTCGTCACTGTAACATTTCCTGTGTGGTCCTCATGCCATGTTCGCTTCAATAAAACTGTCTGGTGGTGATTTGATGTCTGTGTGTGACGTCATCGGTGACCAGCGGAGAGGAAGCGTGGACGTCACTGTCTGTCGGTTACGTCTCTGTCGATGACTCCAGACAGATTTCCCCCTCGATCTAGACTTGACTAATATGCCTTGTCCACCCCCATTACCGTGTAGTTGATACAATCTCTGATTTTATTGTTTCATCTCCTGTGGTATCTTTAACTACTGATGTTATTAAGCAGTATGGAGTTTGATGTGGCAAGCGGGACCCGTAGCTAGGTTTGCTGTGCTCTGACGCGCGGCCACATCGTTCTTAAAACACCGTGCAAACAGCAGAGGGAAATATTCTTCAGGGGACAGCAACAGTACACAATTAATAGTTGTTTGTCACAGAGACACAGATTACATTACTTCTTGCCAACGAAAGCGTTGATCATTTCTTATTACAGAGACACAGGTAGTCTCACAGTACTCTCTCGCCCTCCCTCCAGTACTAAAGCCCTAAATGAAGTAAGTCTAGATTTCCTCAGGTTCTGAATGTCTCCTATCTTACTGGGGTTCCCTTTCAATTTAAATGGGTTTTATTTGTTACTTTCAAAATTATATATATTCAGAGACTAAGCGTTACAATAAGGTGAGGTGAAATCGGGTTTAACGTCGTGCTTGAGAATATTTCGCCCATATGACGACGTGCATGCGTGTGTATGTGTATGTGCGGCTGCTTGTACTAGCCCAGACTTAAGCTGGTTTTATAGTGCTAGCCCACTGAGATACCATGCTGCAGTCAAGCATGAATACCCAACTCAGACACATTATACTGACTCCGAGCCGACCAGTCTTTGTTGTACCCATGAATGCCAAGCGCCAGGCATGGACCAACAAGTACCATATTTTAACGTTTTTTGGTATGACGCGGTCGGGGATCGAACCGGCGACCTTCCGCTCTCCTGGCGGACGCTCTAACCACTACACCACGGAGGCGGTCGTTAGAATAAGACGCGGGTAACATTGCTTCATGCCAACAAAAGCGTTGATCACCTCTTATTACAGAGACATAGGTTACATTGCTTTTTGTCAAAGAAAATGTTGATCGCTTCTTATTACAGAGACACAGGTTACATTGCTTTTTGTCAAAGAAAATGTTGATCGCTTAATTCCTATCTCAGAGACACAGGCTACATTGCTTTTTCTCAAAGAAAATGTTGATCGCTTCTTATTACAGAGACACAGGTTACATTGCTTTTTGTCAAAGAAAATGTTGATCGCTTCCTATCTCAGAGACACAGGTTACATTGCTTTTTGTCAAAGAAAATGTTGATCGCTTCTTATTACAGAGACACAGGTTACATTGCTTCTTGTCAAAGAAAATGTTGATCGCTTCCTATCTCAGAGACATAGGCTACATTGCTTTTTGTCAAAGAAAATGTTGATCGCTTCCTATCTCAGAGACACAGGTTACATTGCATTTTGTCAAAGAAAATGTTGATCGCTTCTTATTACTGAGACACAGGTTACATTGCTTTTTGTCAAAGAAAATGTTGATCGCTTCTTATTACAGAGACACAGGTTACATTGCTTTTTGTCAAAGAAAATGTTGATCGCTTCCTATCTCAGAGACACAGGTTACATTGCTTTTTGTCAAAGAAAATGTTGATCGCTTCTTATTACAGAGACACAGGTTACATTGCTTTTTGTCAAAGAAAATGTTGATCGCTTAATTCCTATATCAGAGACACAGGTTACATTGCTTTTTGTCAAAGAAAATGTTGATCGCTTCTTATTACAGAGACACAGGTTACATCGCTTCTTATCCCAGAAACATTACTTGCTTTTTGCCAAAGTGTTGATCGCCTCTTATCCCAGAGACACGGATTACACCGCTTCTTGTGACAGAAGTATAAATCACAATAGCATGACAACCGAATATCCTAACTTGTAGATCTTAAACTTTTCGATTCAGGAAAGAAATTGTGCTCTATGGAAATGGTTTGCAATAGCATAAAAGCAAACCCACCTTCCATTATATGAATTCATTATAATGACATTACTTTACCACTTCAAAGTGGCAGGTTGATATACAATTTAAGGTTGAGTCTGTCAGTGTTATAGATTAATAGAAACCGTTTGGCTGTTCCCAGATTCAACAGTTTCTCTACGATGCCTGCATACATACCTGAATAGCAAAACAATCACGTTAGACAAGTCGGACAGTACGCATCAGAGTTTTCGAGACAATATAAGGTAGTTACATTTAAACCAAAGCGATTATGTTGCAAGTAGGTGGTTTCTTATAAGATGTTTATATGCTTTCAATCAAGGACAATTGTATCGCTACATTACATACTTTCAAAAGGTGTGTTTGTTGCTTTACGCCGCATTCAGCAATACAACAGATGCATGATGATATTTACAGAATCATATCCCGAAGGTACTATTTAACACCGAGGTGACCCCACCAAAGAACCTATTGCTGGTATATACACGGGTCATAGAGGCAAGACTGGCCACGCGTGGACAATAAACTGACAGCTGGCCGTGAGGATTTTTCAAATAACTAACCCTGTGTTCATCAAAGTGTTTTCAGTTAATAACTTTATCTGCGGAAACGTCGCCTCTTTTGAAACAGCAATAACAAATGTTGGAGAAATTAAACATCACTCGTGATCCATACTGAAACAAAGCGTGCAGATAGTAACTGTCCATCTGTTGTCAAGGTGGTGCTCGGGGGGAGGGAGGGGGGGTTGTAGAATCATATACATTCCACAAGGCTGGTATTGTTGACGGACAAATACTTGCTCTGTGTGATACTTTCATCATATAGATATGTTGCACTTCTCAAACTGTTTCAAACATTTCTCATCTACTTGTAATCTACATGACTTGTTATGCTTGTAATATCAAATGTTGTGTTGCAAATAACGTTTTGAAATACAGATTTTATTTATCACCACTTCCGTATGTTTGTGTGTACTATTATGCACTTTTGCGAGTTAAAGCTGTGTTATATACATACAACATTTGACATCGTGAGAACGATGTGCGTGCCGACAATGTCACGGAATGTTTGTCAATGTGTTTGGTGCTTGTTACTTACACCAAACTATTCCCGCTACATGTTAGTATGTAAGTAACCGAATCTGGTCCCCACCATCCGGTGATACACTTGATGACAATCGACCCACTCACTTGGCCTGCGATAACATGCTATCCAACATGTGAAGTCCGACCACATAGGATGCTGGTGACCAACATTCTTATCGGAAATCTCACGGGTCTAATAGGTAGTTCCACTGTGACAATAAATTATTATGAATAAAGATTATTTAATATAGATGCAGTGTCGTTTGTCGGATCAATCGCAGTTTACGACTTCATTTTTATTGTTTCTTCAGCTGAACGCGGTCGATGATATATATACATCGCGCCCGCCCGTGCTTCAACCCGTCGCGTGCTGCCGTGGATTGCTAGTCTGCTGGGTGACGCCGGAATTAAATATAGCCGTTGATAAATCTGTAACACTTATGTGCAGGGGTATTCTTAAAGCTGCAAAAACATTTTGACAGTGGCCAAAGTCGGGGTTCGGGGTTGCAAAAACACTGTCTGTCGCGTCAGACGGGTTTGTGAACAAGGCGCGAAGTGGTTGCATCGACGGAACGGCATTTCGTGGGACGACGCAACCTGATGTTGATTCATGGGATCACGGGAGGCAAAACAAAGATGGCTGTTTTCTCTGAGGACTACTTTCCCACGCGAACCCGCACTCCGTATCGCTCCACAGGCACGTGCAGGCAATTAACCCTTGACCCACCATGTCAACCTCCGCCCTGGATTTACAACAACCAGAACATGTGTCGGAATCCAATCCAACCTCCACGTGACATGGCGAGAGGTTTCGCGGTTCACCGCCATATTGCGTACAATTACATCATTGAGCGCGGCACTTGACAGACTTGCCCCCAGATATGTGTGTAGGGACATATTGTTGAAAGATGAGTCTGTACAATAGATTCAGTTATCGGCGCAAACTGAACACATGTACAGGAATTTGTCGTCGAAGTTGAACGTGGTGGAGTGATGAGGGCAGATTACTCTCGGGAGAACCTGTTCTGATTAATCTATCACTGATTCAACACTGTCAATGTTTCTCCTGGGATTTCCACGTGGTATTGTCATCCTTCTTCAGCGTGTCGACTGTTGAATGAAACAGGTTAAGACTGTTCAATACGTCTTCTAGCAGTAGTTTGTAGCCGGAGCTACAAACGACAAGCAAGTTGTTACAGAAAAAATGTTGTTCCATTGTCATAACAAAATTGAATAAAAGGACCTCAAGAGACTTTCCCAATTTTCTAAAACGGCCGTAATCTAGACTTGCCAAGAAGTACGGACTTGAATAGACCCAAACATAAACTAACAACTAGTCTCTGAAATGAATATATTTTACAGAAAAAAAGCTCAAAGTAAAAAAAACATATATATAATGAAAAGGAGCCCTGAGAAATCTAGACTTGCCACATTTTCTAGACTTCCGTGGGCTTTCTTGGATATATTTGTTTCAGGGTCTGTACGACAGATTAACCCAAACAGTATAGACATTATAGTACAATTGTTCCATTGTCTGTGGGTTACTGTGGTACTCCGGCGCAAGCTCTTACAGGACTTACGTCAGCTCTTGTCAACGACAAAAGGAATTAGTATGTTGTAAACTCTTTTCATAGATTATTAATAAATGAACACCGATAAACAAATATTTAGAAAAAAATACATTTTATCAAAACAAATCATGAATGTCAGTGTATAGCCGCCGATACCATGTTGTACCTGCGTTACAATACTTCATGCAGTGCCATGCTCGGGTACCTAGTGATGAGTCTACCCAGATGTCACTACACTGACAGAGTCGTTGATTTCAGGTGGAGCTGTCGCATTAGTAATGACACGGCATAGGCAAAGTCAGGAAGAAAAACTAATTTTGTTACTGTACAAAACAATCTCATTGCGTGGTGTACGATACAGTAAACCTGGGAGTTAATGTAATTGCAATCATAAAGAACACAACATATACGTTATGCATAATTATAAATCATATTCTGTTGTTATACAAGACACATAAATATATTGCAGATTAACATAAGCATATTTCGGCTTATCAGAGAACACCTAATGTAGAAAAACAATAGTGTTATGAAGCGAGTGTTCATTAACGGTTAATGTCGAGACGTTCTCTGTTTCTATAAACATGTCATACGACAGATTTCCTTTTTCAGAGCAGGTAGACACAAAGTTTTCCAACGTTGATTTTTAAAATTTTTACTATGACCGTGATATAAATCTAGTGTCGGGAGAAGTAACTGTCTCCGCTGTAAGTTATGTCATCATCTGCCTTGTGTAGGTCGCAGATAGACTAACAACTAGTCTCTGAAATGAACATATTTTACAGAATAAAAAGCTGATAGTTCAATAAAATATAATGAAAAGGAGCCCTGAGACTTTCTTCATTTTCAGACTGTGGAAATCTAGACTTGCCACATTTTCTAGACTTGCGTGGATATATTTGCTTCAGGGTCTGTATGACAGACTAGGTCGCAGATTTTACATTTGTTTTCTGATTGCGCCAACTTGAGTCAAATTGAGTTTGACTCAGTGGTATCTACTATACTATTACTTGTCACTTACATATCATCGTCAATATTACTACTAGCTGTCTGTCATCTCTACAGATGTGTGTCATACATGTATATGTAAGTAAGTAACTCTTTTACCATTTTGTTGCAGACAGGCATAATGATTTGTACTCTACCCTTTGTGGGTTATATTTTGTGAAAGAGATTCTTGATTCTTGGTTTTTGCTTCTTTCCGAGAACACTGACCCTAGAGCCGAGATAAACCTTTCAAAAACTTCCAGAATAGTCCCCCTGCAAACACGAGTGCGCACTTTTTACACTTTTTCATCTTTAGGGATGAAGCAAGGAGATCATCTTTCACGAGTCATTTCATCACCACCCACGCATACACATCGCAATTGACAAAGGTACACTCCCTAAAAAATGAATAGAAAAAAGACAAGAATGTATTGCCGTCCCCACACTGTTGATTATCACCGAGGTGCTGTAACACTGAGAGTTCCGGCTAGCTGGGTCAGGTGTGGGATTACACCTAATTCATCCCCCTCGTGGGGAACATCGCAGGGTGGGTTGCTTCCTTATACGGGGAATTCTTTTCTACGCCAGGTGTACGGTGGGAGGGTTGGGTGGGTGCGAGTGACCTTGACTAATGTCGGTTAAAAAACACCGCTGGGTATTATTCTTTAAAGTACAATCTGACATCCTGTGTACCTCTATTCAAGACTTCAACCACCTCTTCCCATTTATCACTCCTGCATAATCCTACGGAATCGCTCGGCGCGTGTACGGGATATCTTATAATTTCTGAAGGCACTGCGGTGTTAGGCTCGGAAAACCCCCTCTGTTCCAGAAACTGCAATGTTCGTGTTATTTATGTTACTCTAATTTCCCTTTTGTTGGTAACTTATATACAAGACTGAAACACGAACAGGGAAGGTGGCTCACTGGCGTTCTGGTAGTACGTAGCCATGTCTAGTTTAATGTACCTCAAACGGTTCCTCGCAACCCTATAAATCCATTTAGACAATTCAATCCCCCTGTTTGGAAATGGAGCTCAGGAAGTTAGAAGTATAACATACATTAGGGTAGTAGAGTGTTCATATTTGTAAGCACTGGCCCTAGGGAATAAATTCCATCAGTTATTTCAGTCCATCGAAAGCGTATATTTATTCTCTTTACATAGAATGTTTATTCAACAGTTGACTTCAATGTGTTTCATGAGTAAACGTGAAGACCGGTGTACACACTGATCCAGGTTTCCTGGTAGCTGACCGAGTTAATGGCTGTTGAAATATGTTTTATAAGTTGGGCCAGGTGAGGGTAAACCCTACCCATTGGCTTGCTCGTCACTGGATTCGAACCTGATGACAGAAACCCATGAGAGCATGGCTCAAGTTATGCTGGTACTTTCTCAGGCCAAACTTCACAGAACATGTGTGTTGTCGACTGTTTTACAATACAAACGTCATTGGCCGACAAGTGAGGGTATAAGTATGCCGTGTATAGCATCACTAGATCTGATAACCCTCAACATCATTAAAACTGACCTTCCTCACTAAGACATCACAACCTCATCATCGACCTCACTAACACATCACACCTTCAACATCTACCTCAGCATCGGCCTCACTAACACATCATACCTTCAACATCCACCTCAGCATCGACCTCACTAACATATCACACCTTCAACATCCACCTCAGCATCGACCTCGCTAACATATCACACCTTCAACATCCACCTCAGCATCGACCTCACTAACACATCATACCTTCATCATCTACCTCATTAACACATCATACCATCACCATCTACCTCACGAACACATCATACCTTCATTATCTACTTCACTAACAAATCATACATTCATCATCTACCTCACAAACACATCACACCTTCATCATCTACCTCACTAACACAGTACACCTTCATCATCTACCTCAATAACACATCATACCTTCAACATCTACCTCACAAACACATCACCCCTTCCTCACTAACACATCATACCTTCATCATCAACCTCACTAACACAGTACACCTTCATCATCTACCTCACGAACACATCATACCTTCATCATCTACCTCACAAACACATCATACCTTCATCATCTACCTCACTAACACATCATACCTCCATCTTCTACCTCACAAACACATCACACCTTCATCTTCCTCACTAACACAACACACCTTCATCATCTACCTCACTAACACATCATACCTTCACCATCTACCTCACTAACACAGTACACCTTCATCATCTACCTCACTAACACATCATACCTTCAACATCTACCTCACAAACACATCATACCTTCATAATCTACCTCACAAACACATCATACCTTCAACATCTACCTCACATACACATCACACCCTCAACATCTACCTCACAAACACATCATACCTTCATCATCTACCTCACAAACACAGTACACCTTCATCGTCTTCCTCACATATACATCACACCTTCAACATCTACCTCACTAACACATCATACCTCCATCATCTACCTCACAAACACCTCACACCTTCATCATCTTCCTCACCTAACACATCATACCTTCATCATCTACCTCACAAACACATCATACCTTCATCATCTACCTCACTAACACAGTACGCCTTCATCGTCTTCCTCACTTATACATCACACCTTCAACATCTACCTCACAAACACATCATACCTTCATCATCTACCTCACTAACACAGTACACCTTCATCATCTACCTCACTAACACATCATACCTTCATCATCTACCTCACAAACACATCATGCCTTCATCATCTACCTCACAAACACATCATACCTCCATCTTCTACCTCACAAACACATCACACCTTCATCGTCCTCACTAACACAACACACCTTCATCATCTACCTCACTAACACATCAAATCTTCATCATCTACCTCACGAACACATCATACCTTCATCATCTACCTCAATAACACATCACACCTTCATCATCTACCTCACTAACACATCACACCTTCATCATCTACCTCACAAACACATCATGCCTTCATCATCTACCTCACAAACACATCATACCTCCATCTTCTACCTCACAAACACATCACACCTTCATCTTCCTCACTAACACAACACACCTTCATCATCTACCTCACTAACACATCATACCTTCATCATCTACCTCACTAACACAGTACACCTTCATCATCTACCTCACTAACACATCATACCTTCAACATCTACCTCAAAAACACATCATACCTTCATCATCTACCTCACAAACACATCACACCTTCAACATCTACCTCACTTACACATCACACCCTCAACATCTACATCACAAACACATCATACCTTCATCATCTACCTCACAAACACAGTACACCTTCATCGTCTTCCTCACATATACATCACACCTTCAACATCTACCTCACAAACACATCAAACCTTCATCGTCTACCTCACTAACATATCAAACCTTCATAATCGACCTTACTAACACACCAAACCTTCATAATCTACCTCACTAACACAGTTCACCTTCAACATCTACCTCACATACACATCACACCTTCATCATCCACCTCACTAACACATCATACCTCCATCATCTACTTCACAAACACCTCACACCTTCATCATCTTCCTCACTAACACATCATACCTTCAACATCTACCTACAAGCACATCATACCTTCATCATCTACCTCACTAACACAGTACACCTTCATCGTCTTCCTCACATATACATCACACCTTCAACATCTACCTCACAAACACATCATACCTTCATCATCTACCTCACTAACACATTATACCTCCATCATCTACCTCACTAACACAGTTCACCTTCAACATCTACCTCACATACACATCACACCTTCATCATCGACTTCACTAACACATCATACCTTCATCATCTACCTCACTAACACATCACTCCTTCATCATCTACCTCACTAACACATCATACCTTCATAATCGTGCTTACTAACACATCAAACCTTCATCGTCTACCTCACTAACACATCAAACCTTCATCATCTACCTCACTAACACATCAAACCTTCATCATCTACCTCACAAACACATCAAACCTTCATCGTCTACCTCACTAACATATCAAACCTTCATAATCGACCTTACTAACACACCAAACCTTCATAATCTACCTCACTAACACAGTACACCTTCATCACCTACCTCACTAACACAGTACACCTTCATCATCTACCTCACTAACACATCAAACCTTCACCATCTACCTCACTAACACATCATACCTTCACAATCTATCTCACTAACACATCATACCTTCAACATCGACCTCAGCATCGACCTCACTAACACATCACACCTTCAACATCCACCTCAGCATCGACCTCGCTAACATATCACACCTTCAACATCTACTGCGTGGTGTACGATACAGTAAACCTGGAGTTAATGTAGTGCAGTCATAAAGGAACACAACATATACGTTATGCATAATTATAAATCATATTCTATTTGTTATACAAGACCGCATAAATATATTACCGAATTAACATAAATATTTCATTATCAGAACTACCTAATGCTTAGAAAAACAATGAGTGTTATGAAGCGAGTGTTTCATTAACGAGTTAATGCTCAAGCGTTCTCTGTTTACCTATAAACGTATCATACGACAGATTTCCTTTTCAAGAACTAATTTGAACACAAAGTTTTCCAACGTTGATTTTAAAATTTTATATGACCGTGATATAAATCTGAGTGTCAGGAGAAGTATTCATCTCCGCTGTAAGTTATGTCATCATCTGCCTTGTGTAGGAGTCCGCCAGATAGACTAACAACTAGTCCTCTAAGGAAATAGACATATTTTACAAGGATAAAAGCTGATAGTTCAATGGAAATATATTAGAAAGAGAATTCCTGAGACTTTCTTCATTTTCAGACTATGAAATCTAAGACACCACATTTTCCTAGACTTGCATGGATATATTTGCTTCAGGAGTCTATGTAACCAGACTAGGTCACCAGATTACATTTGTTTCTGGTGCGCCAACTTGATCAAATTGAGTTTGACTCAGTGGTATCTATACTATTACTTGTCCTTACATATCATCGTCAATATTACTACTGGCTGTCACTGTCATCTCTCTACAGATGTATTGTCATACATGTATATATGATAGTAACTCTTTACCATTTTGTTACCAGACAGGGCATAATGGTTGTCTCCCTACCCTTTGTAAGGTTATATTTATGGGATTCTTTGTTCCTTCCTTTCCTTCCAGGCTCCTTCCTTTCGTCCCCCCATTTCATCTTCCGTCCATTCCTTCCACCACCTTCCTGTGCTTTCCTTCCATCCCCATTATCCACCATTTCCTTCCTTCCATTCTTCCGTTATTCCATCCTTCCTCCACCATTCATATTCCTGTCCATACCTTCCTTGTCTACCTCCATATTCATCCATCTACCTCCTTGGTCGTCTTCCTTCCATCTACCTCTGTCATGTGTCCACCTTTTTCCTTCCATCCTCCTTGTCATGCCTCCATCATCCACCTTCTGTCCTTTATCCATATTCCTTGTCCACCTCCATGCCTTCATCCATTCGTCGTCTTCCTCCATCCATGTGTCTACTCCTTGTGTCCATCTACCTCCTTTGTGGTCGTGTCGTCTGTGCTTCCACCTTCCTCCATGTGTCCTTGTGCCTTCGTGTCCTCCTTGTGATCCACCTTCCTCCTACCTCCTTCGTTCTCGTCTTTGTGTCCACCTCCACATCTACCTCCATCCATACCTTCATCCATCCTCGTCCACATCTTGGGTCGTATTCCATCCACTTGTCTACCTCCTTCCATCCTGTGTCATCTATCTCCTTGTGTCTGTCCTCCTTCCACTTGTGTCAGTTATTTTGTCCATATTTGTCCGTCTCCTGTGTCGTGTCCTTCCTTCCATCCACCTCAGCATCGACCTCGCTAACATATCACACCTTCAACATCTACCTCAGCATCGACCTCACTAACATATCACACCTTCAACATCTACCTCAGCTTCGACCTCACTAACACATCATGCCTTCATCATTTACCTCACTAACATATCACACCTTCAACATCTACCTCACTAACACATCACACCTTCACAATCTACATCGGATTCTACCTCACTGACACACAACATCAGTATCTATCTCAGTAATGAATCACCTACAGTGACATGACACACGCTACCATCAAGTACTATATTTTATAATGATTATATTCTGCTGATGACCAACGACTGTTCTCTCAATCAACAAGGAAACAATGGAAGGCATCTCTCTGAACACGGTTGTAAAAAACGACCAGAGATCGATCCCTTCTTAGATATACGTTTATGATATGATATATGATATATACCTACTATGATAAACAATAATAACATTTGTGCCAAGAAAATCATGTTATAACATCTGCACATAGTGCAATACTCCAGGTTCGAACTTACACAGTGCAGGCGACGGGCCCGAAGAGATGGGCTACCCATCGATTTATGTCAACTTTGTATGTTTGTATAGATACGAATCGGCAAATGGGTTCCCCAAGAGACCTTTTAGAGTAAATTATTTAGGAAACATGATAAGGACTCTGTGAAATGACTTCGAAGATAAACATGTTTTCGCTCCATTTGCATGATACATGTACTTCTATTTTTGCACACATTCATGTTTAGATTAGACGAAGACAAGTTAATCAGTCATACACATGCAGACAAGTAACTACAGATAATGAAAAACTACATGCGTTGGGAGGGGTACCCATTTTACAAAATACCATTTCCGACTTAGACTGTATCATGAACCTGTATTTTTCTTGAATATGTGCGCCTATAGCCTGTCCCACATTTCATAAATACATAAATAGGAAACACTGCCTGTGTTGACAGGGGTATCCAGATTAATAAATTACCTGTATATAGGAACCACTGCCTGTGTTGACAGGGGCATCCAGATAAATAAATCAGTTGTATATAGGAACCACTGCCTGTGTTGACAGGGGTATCTAGGTTAATAAATCAGTGTATATAGGAACCACTGCCTGTGTTGACAGGGGTATCTAGGTAAATAAATCAGCTGTATATAGGAACCACTGCTTGTGTTGACAGGGGTATCCAGATTAATAAATCAGCTGTATATAGGAAACACTGCCTGTGTTGACAGGGGTATCCAGGTTAATATATCAGCTGTATATAGGAACCACTGGTTGTGTTGACAGGGGTATCCAGGTTAATACATGATTTGTATATAGGAACCACTGCCTGTGTTGACAGGGGTATCCAGGTTAATAAATTACCTGTATATAGGAACCACTGCCTGTGTTGACAGGGGTATCCAGCTTAATATATAAGCTGTATGTAGGATCCACTGCCTGTGTTGACAGGGGTATCCAGATTAATAAATCAGCTGTATATGTAAGAAATACTGCCTCTGTTGACAGGGGTATCCAGATTAATAAATCCGTTGTATATAGGAACCACTGCTTGTGTTGACAGGGGTTTCCATGTTAATAAATCAGTTGTATATAGGAAACACTGCCTGTGTTGACAGGGGTATCCAGATTAATAAATCAGTTGTATATAGGAACCACTGCCTGTTTTGACAGGGGTATCCAGGTTAAGAAATCAGCTGTATTTAGGAACCACTGCCTGTGTTGACAGGGGTTTCCAGGTTAATATATAAGTTGTATATTGGTAATACTGTCTGTGTTGACAGTGGGTATCCCCCACTGTAGTAGCACTCTGTGTTGGAGGGGGTGAAATATGACATATTAGATCGACCACACACATTGCAGATTGACTACACCATGCGACGTGTGCTCGCTGTACCATTGTTTTCTACATGTGTAGTTTTACCACCTGCGGTTGTACATGTCACAATAACACTCGTTATATCACTTATCTACACGGTGACTAACTGCTGAACATATTTGACCACCACTGTGCGACTAGATTGCCTATCAAATGTGTTCACCGCTATTACTAATCCCTGCTGATAATGAAGTTTCCCCCCGAGTAAATATGTACACCTATCGTACTGGTACAGAACAAACTCCACCACTCAGATATTCGGTTACCCTTGACCATCCCAATGCAGAGCTTGTCGCCTGTGTGTCGTGGAGATCCGTAGGGGAGCGAGACACGAGGGCGATGGAGGACCATTTGGCGCCTATATGGGTCACGCGCCGCACGTGCTCTCGTAGACTTTCGTCGCCTGTCGTCCGTAATTCCCACGGTTTGTTAACTGGATAGGACACTACGATCTGTTGCCGCAATTTGTTCGTTTTCTCTGTTTCCTTTCGAGTTTTGCAGAATAAGATTTGTGTATCTGTTCAGTTATCACATTGCTGAAATATGAGTTATTGTAAAACATGAAGTTAACATCTGAGTAACACATTATAACTCAAGAGTATATGAACAACTCAAGTTACATTTGACCACTTTCTAAATGGCATTGTGTATTCATAACTCAAGTTGACCCGTGAAGATCCGGTGTAGAATAGGTCTTCAGCAACCCATGCTTGCCACAAAAGGCGAGTATGCTTGTCGTAAGAGGCGACTAACGGGATCGGGTGGTCAGGCTCGCTGACTTGGTTGACACATGTCATCGGTTCCTAATTGCCCAGATCGATGCTCATGCTGTTGATCGCTTGATTGTCTGGTCCAGACTCGATTATTTACAGACCGCCGCCATATAGCTGGAATATTGCTGAGTGCGGCGTAAAAGTAAACTCACTCACTCACTCACTCATAACTCAAGTTGCTTTAATTCTGCAAGATTCAGATTCACTGTTAAACAATTGAAGCGGTTAAAATATTTGCTACTTGTAATTATAAAAATATGTAAGTTTCTTAGATATTCATTCGTGATGTGTGTTTCGTAATATGAGTTTAGAATTATTATCTACCTTTTAAAACACAATATTTTCCTTATACCTTGTTTTGTAAGTAGTTCGTTTTTAAATTAACACGTACTTCGTAGAATACTAACACATGTAGACTAATGCTTAGTTTCTGAATATGTATAATTTTGATAGAAACAAACAAGCCCATTTGAATTGAAAAGGAGCCCCAGGGAGACCAGAGATTCAGAACCTGAGGAAATCTAGACTTGCTTTAGTTAGGGCTTTCGCACTGCAGAGAGGCTTGGCAGTAGGGTAAATAATGTGGTTCAGGGACTGGGAGACAGACTATAACACTCGCAACATTCTCAGTTTCCATCTTCTGTCGTCAGGTTATGAAGGATAACATGCGCAGCGGGGTTTGGGTCTGTAAAACAGGGGGCGAAGCTGCAAAGGTTTTTCCACAAGCGATGCCCTCAGTTTTAGTGTCCCTGCAACCTGCGGGTTTTACAGCACCAACCATCACCGAGCAAGGGTGGTTTATCTCGCACCGATAAATAACGATCATGTTTGTCTGTACACATCAAAACATACTTACATGGTTATCCCCCAAAGTGACTCGCCCGATCACTGATGCACGTGGAACACGTGTTTATCGTGGTCAACAATTAATGCATAGCTATTTTGTTTTCAAATATATAAGCAAGAGGTTCGTTCGTATGTAATTATTCAGATGCGAATTTACATGCTCTTTTTACAAAATACCCCCCAAATCCTACTTTTGTTGAAAAAGACCAAACAGTTTTGTTATAGATCAGCACATTAATGTCCACATTTCACAGCTTCAAAACAGTTCCCTTATGCATGAAGCGGTGGTCGCATCAGTGCTGTCCTCGAGTTATGAACGATATTCAGTGCGGTGTACTGGTTCGAATCCCACCCAGGACCGGGAATTCCAGGATGACGACTTACATACTATGATTGGTAGACATGGTACGCAGCAGGTTAATACAATGTTTCCAAACACCTTTGGAGATATCAGATTGTCGCCAGTCATTTAAAACTACTGAAAAGCAAACGATCAGAGATGAAACCCCATCAGTATCTGAGAGCTGATTACATAACTATGAGAAACCTCCAAAAGGTATAGAAGAGGTGTCTGAGTGATGTTCTCGGCCTGTGTCGTCGGTGTGGCCGTCACGGCGGCACGTGTGTTCATGCAAACGTCTCGCTGACCAGTAGTCCCGGGTGACAAATGGACGTTGACAAGCATGGACTGCTCATTTTTCTCTCGTCAGCAACAGGTGTGTAAGATGTGCGCCAGGTAAAACACGTGGAAGCAAGGATTGTACATAAACCTGGCGTCCCAGTCTGTCCACACACTGGCTTTACATCGTGGACTGATTCCAGAATGATAATCAGTTAACAGAATAACTGTTGATGAAACTTGAATGCTATATATTGCACACACCGTGTTGATGCTATTTCCTTAGGGTCGCTTCTAGTCTGGGTCGCTTCGTACAGGAGACTGGCTGTGTCAGTTTAGTACATTTTGAAAGGAAGTCATTAAATATTGTGACAGTATTATTGAAAGTTTATTCATACAAGAGTTGCAATGCTAGAAACTATATGTATGTATAATTAGGTACCCTGTGACGAAACTTACTGTATACACTGATGATTTTATCAGTATTTCTTACAGTTCAAAAATGTTTCATAAATAATCGGCGTTGGTTGACCAAACACTATTGAGTGTTGCGATAAGGGGTTCAAAAGTGAAAACTGTGAAGTTTCAAGCGACAAAAATTGAAAACAAAAGATTATCAATGTGTGAAAATCGGCAAAGTTCATAATCTGTATTGTATAGCAATCACGAAGGCTGCGGTATCAGAGTCGCTCATCGATGTACAGTACGTTCCCACGATTTGCGATGAAAGCATTTGAAGCGAAACACACTCGCGGGGCGCACTCTCTCTGTAAACCGAAAACAAACACTAAGTTGGGCTTTGAATTGTATTATTTAGCCCATCATGTACTGCGTGGTATGGTTGGTTTCTAATCACTTTCGGGGCAAAGAGGGCGGGAAATTCCCACAGACGAAATCTGAGGGTGGTGTAAGTTTCGGCGCGTGCGGTGAGTTTATCTCGTAAATTTCGCCACTGATTGACGCCTGGGAGTGCTTATGCCACTGCGCGCGCTCCCACTAGCCAATCAAAACTGGTGTCGCGCACGACCACCACCCCCCGCAAAGCTTGATTGACAGCCAGTGGGTCTTCTCAGCGTGGGAAACCAAGACTTCGTGCCTTCACAGTGAGCTTGATGTATAAGGACGGTAATCGACATCTAAATTCCGATACATTACATGCCGACGCTCACTCGGCTACCTGTTGCATTGGTAGACATTTCACTGGGAAAGTTGCTCATTTCAACAGTCGTGTTGATGTGTTCTTCAGAAACCATGTCGGATACCTGCAGCGATGACAAGCGACCAGGAGCCTCCTCTAGAAGGGTAGGTCTATAATATTAAAATTTATTTTCATTTATTTAATTTGTTATATGAAATGTTTTGGTTTTTTTTTATATTAAGGTTATTTTTGTAAATGCATCATAATTCAAAAGTCGTCTCGTTTGCACTTGACATAGACGGCATATCAACTTTAAGTTTGTGTTTCGTATGTCTTGCACGACACAAGCATATGTATATATGGTCACTCTGCTGATGTACATACAAATTGTCATACTGTATGCACGTGTATGTTCATTGCAGAGTAACAAACCACTCATGGAAAAAAGACGGCGAGCTCGGATAAATGAGTGCCTTGGACAGCTGAAATCCCTCGTCCTACAGGCTCTCAAGAAAGATGTAAGTAATAACAGCTGATCCCACGGTGCCCCGTTACAGGTCACCTGTTGCACCCATGCTTCAATACTATATCACTGCTTCCTGGGCCTTGTGGCTGAAGCATCTTGTGGTCAAGCAGTACGGAAGCTTGTATTGCAGGGGTGGATATTTACGACGGCGATCAAATTTATTGAAATTGTTCTATATCATGTTCGGTTGTAATTTTCTCACGCTCGTAGTTCATATCTCAAGTACATACACAATATTTGATTACAAATTTCAATGACAGATATGTCAATACTGTATGTTCAGCGGTGACGATTAAGTCGCATGGAGAAGATAGTTGATGGGTCATTTAGTTTGGAGAGGGTTCTTTCTCACGGGTCAGCGAGTCTCCGCTTCTTTATTTCAAGCTTGGAGATATTTACATGTGAGCTAACAGTAATTCTTTCAGTTAGACACTAGTTATCTCCCTTTGATTGTAGATCCCACAACCCCAGTCTATAATCTGTATGAATGTTTACTCAGGCCTAAAACCCCTATCATGCTCCATGATGAATACGAAAGCAGAGAGTTCCCTCCCTTAGACAGGTTTACTGTTGAAATACACCACCAACAATGTCGCAAGGTTACACAGGTTATCACTTTCTCACGGTGTTTTCGACTCACTGTTGATAAGCGTGGCTCGCGACTAAGTGAGCGACCGAAGCATTGCAAATACATTACGCCGGCTCGCAAACTGAAAGATTTGTATAGAGCTAACAATTCTGAACTTCGGCCAACATTGCCTTGGGCAAAAGCGTGGGAGCGAAAAAGTCGTGAAACTTTGCGAAATACTTTCGTACAAGAAAGTAAACGAATTCTGGAAAAAAACCTTCGAGGGAATTCGCCCTGTTTGGCCTTCGTTCATTGTCCATGAAATCGGAATCAATTAGAAATGATCATCACACCCAAGCACACACACACAAACACACACATTAAAAGGTTAAAATGTTATTTGATAGTGAATGATAAGTTATGGTTAATTTGGGCGAGGGGACTTCGTCTTCGGTTGGACATTTGTATTCTGTATACTCGGTAATAGTGTATTAGTGTGTTGTTTTGAATGTTTTGAATGTTTTGAACAATCCTTTTAATTAGTTGTATATATTTCAGAGCACCCAATATTCCAAACTTGAAAAGGCTGACATCCTGGAGATGACTGTAAAACACCTGAAGCTCCTCCAGCGACAACAACTAGCAGGTAACTACACCTTCTTGTTGAACGACTCCTTGACGTGGTCAAACAACATGGATTCTAAAGCTGATGTCTGTCTTGAAACAATAACCGATTCAAAGATAGAACGGTTCCTGTAACATACCTCAATCATAGTGTTTCTCAAATTTAATTTGTGCGTTTGTGATCAGATAGTTATGATGTCACATTCGATTATATGTTTAAATAACAGACTAAAAATTAAAGTTCAGTAAAATGCCGTTGAGATCAATTTTTAATATACTAACGTCTTTTGTTTCGGTTTTCAGCGGCCATGTCTTCCGACCCGTTCCTCATGGGCAAATATCGAGCAGGATTTAACGAATGTGCAGGCGAAGTCGCCAGATACCTTGATGCTGTCAGCGTCAACCATGACGTCAAGTCACGTGTTCTGAACCACCTTGCCAACTGTGTGTCTCAGATCCCCCCGGAGGCCCAGATCCACCCCGCCCACCTACAAGCCCTCAACGTCATCCCCCAGGCCAGCCAGCCTGCTTTCCCCATCAATAGCCTGGGTCCCTGCACCCCCGTCTGGAACATCGTCCCCGCCTCTGTCACTCACCAGGTCCACAGCCAGAATCCTCATATAAACGTTTCCCCATATTCCAAAATGGATAGGCCAAGGTTTACACCGTCTCCTGAGAGTAGGTCTCTCCCAGACAGCCGCTCATCCCCAGACTCATCGCCTGTGTCTTCCCCGGATTCTAAGAGTGACATTGACCTCTCCTCAAGACGTCAGTATGAAACGTTTACGTCACCACGCGTTTCTGCTTCGCCATCTTTGATTTCCGTGAAACGGGAAAGGGAAACAACTCCGCCCCGACAAGAACTTGAACATCATTTGGAAGTCGAGGGTGATAAAATGTGGCGGCCTTGGTGATGGACTCTATAAAACACGATCACAGACTTTATATATAGGGTATATCTCTGCAGGGAGGTTAACGTCTTTCACTTCAGTGATATCATTGTCACACACTCACGTGCCTTGCATATCCGTGATATCATATTGTATCATATGTGCGTCTTGTATATCACATTGTCACACCTAATTTGTCACTGTGTCACGGTGACTTAAACATCATCCCTGATATCACCGTGTAGCACATAAGTGACTTACATGTCACTGTGTCACTCGGTGTTTTTTTTTATCCGTGATATCACTGTGTCTCACAAAAGTGCCTTGTTTATCCGTGATATCACTGTCACACGCAAGTGCCCTGTATATCCGTGACATCACCTTCGCACATCGTGCCCTGTATATCCGTGACATCACCTTCGCACATCGTGCCTTTTATATCCGTGATATCCATCAATTCCATATGTTCACGTGTTCCGTATATATTGGTGACGTCACTGTTATTTCCACTGACCAGCACGTGATTGTTGACTCTATGGCAAGTGAATATTCCAAGTGCTCTCTGGGTGGAAACTCAGATAATTGTGTCAAATTAAACCACGTTTTGAAAAAAAACATCAGTGTTTTTTGTCCTCTGTTAAGAAAATTGCGCCAGGAGTCGGTGCAGAGCCAGTCACGCACCGGCCCTTCACACCAGGTAGTCAGTTTACTTACATGAACATTCACCACTATAGGTCGGACTGAACTAGCTATCTACAGTTATCCAATACTGGCGCATTGACGACACACGAACAATAGAAAAGGTATCGCTGAGAGGAGGCAATATTGCTTTACCAGACGGAAGAGAGTATTTGTTATGTGTGTCGTCGTAGTGTAAGTAAATGTCGATGTAAATTGAGAGCTGATTGCAGATTATGGAAATGACACTAGCAAAAGACCTGATCTGTAGAGACTGGTATCAGGCCTCAGTTAGCAGTATTGTAGCGAGAGACACTGGTGTCAGGCCTCAGATAGCAGTATTGTAGTGAGTGACACTGGTGTCAGGCCTCAGTTAGCAGTATTGTAGCGAGTGACACTGGTGTCAGGCCTCAGTTAGCGGTATTGTAGCGAGTGACACTGGTGTCAGGCCTCAGTTAGCAGTATTGTAGTGAGTGACACTGGTGTCAGGCCTCAGTTAGCGGTATTGTAGCGAGAGACACTGTTGCCAGCCCTCAGTTAGCAGTATTGTAGCGAGAGACACTGTTGCCAGGCCTCAGTTAGCAGTATTGTAGCGAGAGACACTGGTGTCAGGACTCAGTTAGCAGTATTGTAGTGAGTCACACTGGTGTCAGGCCTCAGTTAGCAGCATTGTAGTGAGTGACACTGGTGTCAGGCCTCAGTTAGCGGTATTGTAGCGAGTGATACTGGTGTCAGGCCTCAGTTAGCGGTATTGTAGCGAGAGACACTGGTGCCAGGCCTCAGTTAGCGGTATTGTAGCGAGAGACACTGGTGTCAGGCCTCAGTTAGCAGCATTGTAGTGAGTGAAACTGGTTGCAGGCCCCCGTTAGCGGTATTGTTTGCGAGTGACACTGGTGCCAGGCCCCAGTTAGCGGTATTGTAGCGAGTGACACTGGTGCCAGGCCCCAGTTAGCGGTATTGTAGCGAGTGACACTGGTGCCAGGCCTCAGTTAGCGGTATTGTAGCGAGAGACACTGGTGTCAGGCCTAAGTTAGCAGCATTGTAGTGAGTGAAACTGGTTGCAGGCCCCCGTTAGCGGTATTGTTTGCGAGTGACACTGGTGTCAGGTCCCACTAAGCGGTATTGTAGCGAGTGACACTGGTGTCAGGCCTCAGTTAGCGGTATTGTAGCGAGTAACACTGGTACCAGGGCTCAGTTAGCGGTATTGTAGTGAGTGACACTGGTGTCAGGCCTCAGTTAGCGTTATTGTAGCTGGTGTCAGGTCCCAGTTAGCAGTATTGTAGTGAGTGAAACTGGTGTCAGGCCCCAGTTAGCGGTATTGTAGCGAGTGACACTGGTGTCAGGTCCCAGTTAGCGGTATTGTAGCGAGTGACACTGGTGTCAGGCCCCAGTTAGTGGTATTGTAGGGAGTGACACTGGTGTCAAGCCTCAGTTAGCAGTATTGTAGCTGGTGTCAGGCCTCGGTTAGCGGTATTGTAGCGAGTGATACTGGTGTCAGGCCTCAGTTTAATGGTATTGTAGCGAGTGACACTGGTGTCAGGCCCTCAGTTAGCGGTATTGTAGTGAGTGACACTGGTGTCAGGCCCTCAGTTAGCAGTATTGTAGGGAGTGATACTGGTGTCAGGCCTCAGTTGGCGGTATTGTAGTGAGTGACACTGGTGTCAGGCCTCAGTTAGCGGTATTGTAGCGAGATACACTTGTGCCAGGCCTCAGTTAGCAGTATTCTAGCGAGTGTCAGGCCCTCAGCGGTATTGTAGCGAGACTCACTTGTGCCAGGTCTCAGTTAGCGGTATTGTAGTGAGTGACACTAGTGTCAGGCCCCAGTTAGCGATATTGTAGTGAGTGATACTGGTACCAGGGCTCAGTTAGCGGTATTGTAGCGAGTGACGATGGTGTCAGGCCCCAGTTAACGGTATTGTAGTGAGTGATACTGGTACCAGGGCTCAGTTAGCGGTATTGTAGCGAGAGACACTGGTGTCAGGACTCAGTTAGCGGTATTGTAGTGAGTGACACTGGTGTCAGGCCCCCGTTAGCGGTATTGTAGCGAGTGACACTGGTACCAGGGCTCAGTTAGCGGTATTGTAGTGAGTGACACTGGTGTCAGGCCCCAGTTAGTGGTATTGTAGCGAGTGACACTGGTGTCAAGCCTCAGTTAGCGTTATTGTAGCTGGTGTCAGGCCCCAGTTAGCAGTATTGTAGTGAGTGAAACTGGTGTCAGGCCCCAGTTAGCGGTATTGTAGCGAGTGACACTGGTGTCAGGTCCCAGTAAGCGGTATTGTAGCGAGTGACACTGGTACCAGGGCTCAGTTAACGGTATTGTAGCGAGTGACACTGGTGTCAGGCCCCAGTTAGTGGTATTGTAGCGAGTGACACTGGTGTCAAGCCTCAGTTAGCAGTATTGTAGCTGGTGTCAGGCCTCAGTTAGCAGTATTGTAGTGAGTGAAACTGGTGTCAGGCCCCAGTTAGCGGTATTGTAGCGAGTGACACTGGTGTCAGGTCCCAGTTAGCGGTATTGTAGCGAGTGACACTGGTGTCAGGCCCCAGTTAGTGGTATTGTAGGGAGTGACACTGGTGTCAAGCCTCAGTTAGCAGTATTGTAGCTGGTGTCAGGCCTCGGTTAGCGGTATTGTAGCGAGTGATACTGGTGTCAGGCCTCAGTTTAATGGTATTGTAGCGAGTGACACTGGTGTCAGGCCTCAGTTAGCGGTATTGTAGTGAGTGACACTGGTGTCAGGCCTCAGTTAGCAGTATTGTAGGGAGTGATACTGGTGTCAGGCCTCAGTTGGCGGTATTGTAGTGAGTGACACTGTTGTCAGGCCTCAGTTAGCGGTATTGTAGCGAGATACACTTGTGCCAGGCCTCAGTTAGCAGTATTCTAGCGAGTGTCAGGCCTCAGCGGTATTGTAGCGAGACTCACTTGTGCCAGGTCTCAGTTAGCGGTATTGTAGTGAGTGACACTAGTGTCAGGCCCCAGTTAGCGATATTGTAGTGAGTGATACTGGTACCAGGGCTCAGTTAGCGGTATTGTAGCGAGTGACGATGGTGTCAGGCCCCAGTTAACGGTATTGTAGTGAGTGATACTGGTACCAGGGCTCAGTTAGCGGTATTGTAGCGAGAGACACTGGTGTCAGGACTCAGTTAGCGGTATTGTAGTGAGTGACACTGGTGTCAGGCCCCCGTTAGCGGTATTGTAGCGAGTGACACTGGTACCAGGGCTCAGTTAGCGGTATTGTAGTGAGTGACACTGGTGTCAGGCCCCAGTTAGTGGTATTGTAGCGAGTGACACTGGTGTCAAGCCTCAGTTAGCGTTATTGTAGCTGGTGTCAGGCCCCAGTTAGCAGTATTGTAGTGAGTGAAACTGGTGTCAGGCCCCAGTTAGCGGTATTGTAGCGAGTGACACTGGTGTCAGGTCCCAGTAAGCGGTATTGTAGCGAGTGACACTGGTACCAGGGCTCAGTTAACGGTATTGTAGCGAGTGACACTGGTGTCAGGCCCCAGTTAGTGGTATTGTAGCGAGTGACACTGGTGTCAAGCCTCAGTTAGCAGTATTGTAGCTGGTGTCAGGCCTCAGTTAGCAGTATTGTAGTGAGTGAAACTGGTGTCAGGCCCCAGTTAGCGGTATTGTAGCGAGGAGTGACACTGGTGTCAGGTCCCAGTTAGCGGTATTGTAGCGAGTGACACTGGTGTCAGGCCCCAGTTAGTGGTATTGTAGGGAGTGACACTGGTGTCAAGCCTCAGTTAGCAGTATTGTAGCTGGTGTCAGGCCTCGGTTAGCGGTATTGTAGCGAGTGATACTGGTGTCAGGCCTCAGTTTAATGGTATTGTAGCGAGTGACACTGGTGTCAGGCCTCAGTTAGCGGTATTGTAGTGAGTGACACTGGTGTCAGGCCTCAGTTAGCAGTATTGTAGGGAGTGATACTGGTGTCAGGCCTCAGTTGGCGGTATTGTAGTGAGTGACACTGGTGTCAGGCCTCAGTTAGCGGTATTGTAGCGAGATACACTTGTGCCAGGCCTCAGTTAGCAGTATTCTAGCGAGTGTCAGGCCTCAGCGGTATTGTAGCGAGACTCACTTGTGCCAGGTCTCAGTTAGCGGTATTGTAGTGAGTGACACTAGTGTCAGGCCCCAGTTAGCGATATTGTAGTGAGTGATACTGGTACCAGGGCTCAGTTAGCGGTATTGTAGCGAGTGACGATGGTGTCAGGCCCCAGTTAACGGTATTGTAGTGAGTGATACTGGTACCAGGGCTCAGTTAGCGGTATTGTAGCGAGAGACACTGGTGTCAGGACTCAGTTAGCGGTATTGTAGTGAGTGACACTGGTGTCAGGCCCCCGTTAGCGGTATTGTAGCGAGTGACACTGGTACCAGGGCTCAGTTAGCGGTATTGTAGTGAGTGACACTGGTGTCAGGCCCCAGTTAGTGGTATTGTAGCGAGTGACACTGGTGTCAAGCCTCAGTTAGCGTTATTGTAGCTGGTGTCAGGCCCCAGTTAGCAGTATTGTAGTGAGTGAAACTGGTGTCAGGCCCCAGTTAGCGGTATTGTAGCGAGTGACACTGGTGTCAGGTCCCAGTAAGCGGTATTGTAGCGAGTGACACTGGTACCAGGGCTCAGTTAACGGTATTGTAGCGAGTGACACTGGTGTCAGGCCCCAGTTAGTGGTATTGTAGCGAGTGACACTGGTGTCAAGCCTCAGTTAGCAGTATTGTAGCTGGTGTCAGGCCTCAGTTAGCAGTATTGTAGCGAGTGAAACTGGTGTCAGGCCCGAGTTAGCGGTATTGTAGCGAGTGACACTGGTGTCAGGTCCCAGTTAGCGGTATTGTAGCGAGTGACACTGGTGTCAGGTCCCAGTTAGCGGTATTGTAGCGAGTGACACTGGTGTCAGGCCCCAGTTAGTGGTATTGTAGCGAGTGACACTGGTGTCAAGCCTCAGTTAGCGTTATTGTAGCTGGTGTCAGGCCCCAGTTAGCAGTATTGTAGTGAGTGAAACTGGTGTCAGGCCCCAGTTAGCGGTATTGTAGCGAGAGACACTGTTGCCAGGCCTCAGTTAGCAGTATTGTAGCGAGAGACACTGTTGCCAGGCCTCAGTTAGCAGTATTGTAGCGAGAGACACTGGTGTCAGGACTCAGTTAGCAGTATTGTAGTGAGTCACACTGGTGTCAGGCCTCAGTTAGCAGTATTGTAGTGAGTGACACTGGTGTCAGGCCTCAGTTAGCGGTATTGTAGCGAGAGACACTGTTGCCAGGCCTCAGTTAGCGGTATTGTAGCGAGAGACACTGGTGTCAGGCCTAAGTTAGCAGCATTGTAGTGAGTGAAACTGGTTGCAGGCCCCCGTTAGCGGTATTGTTTGCGAGTGACACTGGTGCCAGGCCCCCGTTAGCGGTATTGTAGCGAGTGACACTGGTGCCAGGCCCCAGTTAGCGGTATTGTAGTGAGTGACACTGGTGCCAGGTCTCAGTTAGCGGTATTGTAGCGAGAGACACTGGTGTCAGGCCTAAGTTAGCAGCATTGTAGCGAGTGAAACTGGTTGCAGGCCCCCGTTAGCGGTATTGTTTGCGAGTGACACTGGTGTCAGGTCCCAGTAAGCGGTATTGTAGCGAGTGACACTGGTGTCAGGCCTCAGTTAGCGGTATTGTAGCGAGTAACACTGGTACCAGGGCTCAGTTAGCGGTATTGTAGTGAGTGACACTGGTGTCAGGCCTCAGTTAGCGTTATTGTAGCTGGTGTCAGGTCCCAGTTAGCAGTATTGTAGTGAGTGAAACTGGTGTCAGGCCCCAGTTAGCGGTATTGTAGCGAGTGACACTGGTGTCAGGTCCCAGTTAGCGGTATTGTAGCGAGTGACACTGGTGTCAGGCCCCAGTTAATGGTATTGTAGGGAGTGACACTGGTGTCAAGCCTCAGTTAGCAGTATTGTAGTTGGTGTCAGGCCTCAGTTAGCGGTATTGTAGCGAGTGATACTGGTGTCAGGCCTCAGTTTAATGGTATTGTAGCGAGTGACACTGGTGTCAGGCCTCAGTTAGCGGTATTGTAGTGAGTGACACTGGTGTCAGGCCTCAGTTAGCAGTATTGTAGGGAGTGATACTGGTGTCAGGCCTCAGTTGGCGGTATTGTAGTGAGTGACACTGGTGTCAGGCCTCAGTTAGCGGTATTGTAGCGAGATACATTTGTGCCAGGCCTCAGTTAGCAGTATTCTAGCGAGTGTCAGGCCTTAGCGGTATTGTAGCGAGACTCACTTGTGCCAGGTCTCAGTTAGCGGTATTGTAGTGAGTGACACTAGTGTCAGGCCCCAGTTAGCGGTATATTAGCGAGTGACACTGGTGTCAGGCCCCAGTTAGCGGTATTGTAGAGAGTGACACTGGTGCCAGGCCTCAGTTAGCGGTATATTAGCGAGTGACACTGGTGTGAGGCCTCAGTTAGCGGTATTGTAGCGAGTGACACTGGTGTCAGGCCTCAGTTAGCGGTATTGTAGTGAGTGACACTGGTGTCAGGCCTCAGTTAGCGGTATTGTAGTGAGTGATACTGGTACCAGGGCTCAGTTAGCGGTATTGTAGCGAGTGACACTGGTGTCAGGCCCCAGTTAGCGGTATATTAGCGAGTGACACTGGTGTCAGGCCCCAGTTAGCGGTATTGTAGCGAGTGACACTGGTGCCAGGCCTCAGTTAGCGGTATATTAGCGAGTGACGCTGGTGTGAGGCCTCAGTTAGCGGTATTGTAGCGAGTGACACTGGTGTCAGGCCTCAGTTAGCGGTATTGTAGTGAGTGACACTGGTGTCAGGCCTCAGTTAGCGGTATTGTAGTGAGTGACACTGGTGTCAGGCCTCAGTTAGCGGTATTGTAGCGAGAGACACTGGTGTCAGGCCTCAGTTAGCAGTATTGTAGTGAGTGACACTGGTGTCAGGCCTCAGTTAGCGGTATTGTAGCGAGTGACACTGGTGTCAGGCCTCAGTTAGCGGTATTGTAGCGAGTGACACTGGTGTCAGGCCCCAGTTAGCGGTATTGTAGCGAGTGACACTGGTGTCAGGTCCCAGTTAGCGGTATTGTAGCGAGTGACACTGGTGTCAGGCCTCAGTTAGCGGTATTGTAGCAAGTGACACTGGTGTCAGGCCTCAGTTAGCAGTATTGTAGCGAGTGACACTGGTGTCAGGCCTCAGTTAGCGGTATTGTAGCGAGTGACACTGGTGTCAGGCCCCAGTTAGCGGTATTGTAGCGAGTGACACTGGTGTCAGGTCCCAGTTAGCGGTATTGTAGCGAGTGACACTGGTGTCAGGCCTCAGTTAGCAGTATTGTAGCGAGTGACACTGGTGTCAGGCCCCAGTTAGCGGTATTGTAGCGAGTGACACTGGTGTCAGGCCTCAGTTAGCAGTATAGCGAGTGACACTGGTGTCAGGCCCCAGTTAGCGGTATTGTAGCGAGTGACACTGGTGTCAGGCCCCAGTTAGCGGTATTGTAGCGAGTGACACTGGTGTCAGGTCCCAGTTAGCGGTATTGTAGCGAGTGACACTGGTGTCAGGCTCAGTTAGCGGTATTGTGTGACACTGGTGTCAGGCCCCAGTTAGCGGTATTGTAGCGAGTGACACTGGTGTCAGGCCTCAGTTAGCGGTATTGTAGTGAGTGACACTGGTGTCAGGCCCCAGTTAGCAGTATTGTAGTGAGTGACACTGGTGTCAGGCCCCAGTTAGCGGTATTAGTAGCGAGTGACACTGGTGTCAGGTCCCAGTTAGCGGTATTGTGCGAGTGACACTGGTGTCAGGCCTCAGTTAGCAGTATTGTAGCGAGTGACACTGGTGTCAGGCCTCAGTTAGCAGTATTGTAGTGAGTGACACTGGTGTCAGTTAGCGGTATTGTAGCGAGTGACACTGGTGTCAGGCCTCAGTTAGCGGTATTGTAGCGAGTGACACTGGTGTCAGGCCCCAGTTAGCGGTATTGTAGCATTGAGTGACACTGGTGTCAGGCCCCAGTTAGCAGTATTGCGAGTGACACTGGTGTCAGGCCCCAGTTAGCGGTATTGTAGTGACACTGGTGTCAGGCCCCAGTTAGCGGTATTGTAGCGAGTGACACTGGTGTCAGGCCTCAGTTAGCGGTATTGTAGCGAGTGACACTGGTGTCAGGCCTCAGTTAGCGGTATTGTAGCGAGTGATACTGGTGTCAGGCCCCAGTTAGCGGTATTGTAGCGAGTGACTACTGGTGTCAGGCCCCAGTTAGCAGTATTGTAGCGAGTGACACTGGTGTCAGGTCCCAGTTAGCGGTATTGTAGCGAGTGACACTGGTGTCAGGCCTCAGTTAGCAGTATTGTAGCGAGTGACACTGGTGTCAGGCCCCAGTTAGCGGTATTGTAGCGAGTGACACTGGTGTCAGGCCTCAGTTAGCGGTATTGTAGCGAGTGACACTGGTGTCAGGCCCCAGTTAGCGGTATTGTAGCGAGTGACACTGGTGTCAGGCCTCAGTTAGCGGTATTGTAGCGAGTGACACTGGTGTCAGGCCTCAGTTAGCGGTATTGTAGCGAGTGACACTGGTGTCAGGCCTCAGTTAGCGGTATTAGTAGCGAGTGACACTGGTGTCAGGCCTCAGTTAGCGGTATTGTAGCGAGTGACACTGGTGTCAGGCCTCAGTTAGCGGTATTGTAGCGAGTGACACTGGTGTCAGGCCCCAGTTAGCGGTATTGTAGCGAGTGACACTGGTGTCAGGCCCCAGTTAGCGGTATTGTAGCGAGTGACACTGGTGTCAGGCCTCAGTTAGCGGTATTGTAGCGGTATTGTAGCGAGATACCTGGTGTCAGCAGTTAGCAGTGACACTGGTGTCAGGCCCCAGTTAGCGGTATTGTAGCGAGTGACACTGGTGTCAGGCCCCAGTTAGCGGTATTGTAGCGAGTGACACTGGTGTCAGGCCTCAGTTAGCGGTATTGTAGCGAGTGACACTGGTGTCAGGCCCCAGTTAGCGGTATTGTAGCGAGTGACACTGGTGTCAGGCCCCAGTTAGTTAGCGGTGATATGGTGTCAGCGAGTGAGCGAGTGACACTGGTGTCAGGCCTCAGTTAGCGGTATTGTAGCGAGTGACACTGGTGTCAGGCCTCAGTTAGCGGTATTGTAGCGAGTGACACTGGTGTCAGGCCCCAGTTAGCGGTATTGTAGCGAGTGACACTGGTGTCAGGCCCCAGTTAGCGGTATTGTAGCGAGTGACACTGGTGTCAGGCCCCAGTTAGCGGTATTGCGAGTGACACTGGTGTCAGGCCTCAGTTAGCGGTATTGTAGCGAGTGACACTGGTGTCAGGCCCCAGTTAGCGGTATTGTAGCGAGTGACACTGGTGTCAGGCCCCAGTTAGCAGTATTATAGTAGCGAGTGACACTGGTGTCAGGTCCCAGTTAGCGGTATTGTAGCAGCAGAGTGACACTGGTGTCAGGCCCCAGTTAGCGGTATTGTATTGTAGCGAGTGACACTGGTGTCAGGCCCCAGTTAGCGGTATTGTAGCGAGTGACACTGGTGTCAGGCCTCAGTTAGCGGTATTGTAGCGAGTGACACTGGTGTCAGGCCTCAGTTAGCGGTATTGTAGCGAGTGACACTGGTGTCAGGCCTCAGTTAGCAGTATTGTAGCGAGTGACACTGGTGTCAGGCCCCAGTTAGCGGTATTGTAGCGAGTGACACTGGTGTCAGGCCCCAGTTAGCGGTATTGTAGCGAGTGACACTGGTGTCAGGCCCCCAGTTAGCGGTATTGTAGCGAGTGACACTGGTGTCAGGCCCCAGTTAGCGGTATTGTAGCGAGTGACACTGGTGTCAGGCCCCAGTTAGCGGTATTGTAGCGAGTGACACTGGTGTCAGGCCCCAGTTAGCGGTATTGTAGCGAGTGACACTGGTGTCAGGCCCCAGTTAGCGGTATTGTAGCGAGTGACACTGGTGTCAGGCCTCAGTTAGCGGTATTGTAGCGAGTGACACTGGTGTCAGGTCCCAGTTAGCGGTATTGTAGCGAGTGACACTGGTGTCAGGTCCCAGTTAGCGGTATTGTAGCGAGTGACACTGGTGTCAGGCCTCAGTTAGCGGTATTGTATGTAGCTGGTGTCAGGCCCTCAGTTAGCGGTATTGTAGCGAGTGACACTGGTGTCAGGCCTCAGTTAGCGGTATTGTTGTAGCGAGTGACACTGGTGTCAGGCGGTATTTGTAGCGAGTGACACTGGTGTCAGGCCTCAGTTAGCGGTATTGTAGCGAGTGACACTGGTGTCAGGCCTCAGTTAGCGGTATTGTAGCGAGTGACACTGGTGTCAGGCCTCAGTTAGCGGTATTGTAGTGAGTGACACTGGTGTCAGGCCTCAGTTAGCGGTATTGTAGCGAGTGACACTGGTGTCAGGCCTCAGTTAGCGGTATTGTAGCGAGTGACACTGGTGTCAGGCCTCGGTTAGCGGTATTGTAGCGAGTGACACTGGTGTCAGGCCTCGGTTAGCGGTATTGTAGCGAGTGACACTGGTGTCAGGCCTCGGTGCAGTTGTCAGCTGTGGCTACAGCTTTTATTGTAGACGTCTACAAGATGGCGATTATGGTATATTGTTCAGTTGCTTCTCGGCTTGGTCCCCGTGTCTGCAACATTGTCATGTTGTCACCCAACTGCGATGTCGTGTTGTTGAGCGATACTCGGCTGTGTTGTCATATATGCAACCAGGGAGAATAGAAGGTGATATAGGTTATCCCTGATGCAACATTGTCGATCATGTTACTAAGTCACCCAACTGCGATGTCGTGTTGTTGAGCGATACTCGGCTGTGTTGTCATATATGCAACCAGGGAGAATAGAAGGTGATGTAGGTTATCCCTGATGCAACATTGTCGATCATGTTACTAAGTCACCCAACTGCGATGTCGTGTTGTTGAGCGATACTCGGCTGTGTTGTCATATATGCAACCAGGGAGAATAGAAGGTGATGTAGGTTATCCCTGATGCAACATTGTCGATCATGTTACTAAGTCACCCAACTGCGATGTCGTGTTATTGAGCGATACTCGGCTGTGTTGTCATATATGCAAACCAGGGGGAATAGAAGATGCTGTAGATTATCGCTGATGCAACATTGTCGATCATGTTACTAAGTCACCCAACTGTGATTCACTTTTCCTATAACGATGAACAGAGGACTGTTTAACAACGAGATTACTTACTTCTTTGGACCCAACCAAGCGTAACAATCACAACCAACTGTCTAATGGGTAAATATTAGACAAAGTGGCTGGACATCCTTGGTCAGATGTAGATAAGATAATCTGCACCTCGTCTACTGTCATTGTGTTGCCACTGTGTCACTATAGCTACCGTTGTTTTCAATTTTCCTTTGGGTATTGTAGTACTGCACGAGCCAGATTGTCGGCAGTTGAACAACGAGCGTCAGTATTAAAGAGATCCTTCTTTGACGCGTAGTTGCCAAGGGAGGCAATTGTTTCCCAACCTACAATCCCGTCCCCTCTATTGGAAACAGTTCAAAAGCGGCTTTACGAGGGGCTCGTGTGTAGGATGAGCACCTGAAATTTACATCCAAAGTCACAGTCATTGTCATCTTACTGTCAATATAATTCTTTCGCTATGAAATATTTACGACGTTCTGTTTTTACCCTTTGAAATTCCGTTTATGGAACTCGTATATACATATCACTGGTCCCACAGGTGTGATGGCGGCGAGGCTGGGGCCTGGTGCCGCCTATTGACAATCACCATAGCAGCGTTATGTAGCCCCCTGCAGACTGCACGACAGTTATGCGGGTTGTGTATATCAAACGCCCCAATTATGGGTTTTACAGCGAGGACGTTCACTCTTCCGATAAGGTTATCAAAGATATTTTATCCATTAATAAATTACGATTACTTTCACAGCTTGATGTCAATTCCACTTTTATTCCACTTGCCGTTCATGAAAAATAAGTTTAGGAGGTGCAGACGTCCTTAGACCAGGGTCATAACAGACACTCTGTAGTTCGTCGCTGGATGTTGCCAGATACACGACTCACGACGTTGTCAGCAGCAACACTCCTCCTTAATGAAGGGATGCTCACAGTTTCCTTAAATTGTGAAATTACTTTTGACTTTGCACGTATGTAACACGCGACATTATAATCAACTATTCTCCTGCTCGCGCCAAGGTGGAACTGTATATGTCCATTAATTTGAATTGTTACAGGAGCTCCATCCTTATAATAGGGATGAATAGATCCCAACACAGAACAGGTGCCCATCGTTTATAGGGACAAATTGCTCCTCTTAATTATAAAGACTAGACAATATGGTTTTAGCCCAAACTTACAGAATTTGTAAACCTACACGATTCCCCATATGGGTACAATAGGTGAAGCCCTTTTCTGGTGTCCCCTGCCGTGATATTGCTAGAATATTGCTAAAAGCGGCGTAAAACCATAGCTCGAATGATACAGAAGTGCATGGCACCGAAATCAAATCACTCGTAAACCTTGACAATCTTGTCAAGACAGCAGCAGGTTTAGCCACACCAAGCAGTCTCACGGTACCCGCGTCAGGTTAAAGTGCATGTCGTTTCAATATCGACTCTCGTTTACTTAATGTCCCAGCTAGAGAGACAGGGGTGGGAAGTAGGGTGGAAGTAGGGTGGGGTGCTACGGTACGCTCTAAAGGTTAACACTGTTTGTTGGTTGTTTATATCTTTAAATTGTTTAATGTCCAACCCATTTTCTGGTTGCCAGGAGGTGGAAATATTCAGGATGTATTTTACAGTGATACAGACCATACTGAAGTCAATAAGCCTCGCCTGTACCATCTTTATTTCTAATTCTTGTCAAACAATTATACTTTATACTTTACTTGTGTTATTCATACACCATGGATTTATTTCACAAATGTTTACTTAGCGCTAAGATATGTTGTCTGCTGTCAGTGTGCATGCAGCGGTCAGTGTCGGAGTAGAATGATATATTGCTTATTCAATATTACCACATCCTTGTTTACTGGATGTGTTAAGTCATTGCCATGACGGGCTAATGTATGGCACCTGTTAGGTATAACAAAACTTCAGTTAAACGTTGACTAGACAATGTTTTGTTTATGGAATTAAAACCATAAACAGGCCAGTGAACGAGCGGAACAAACTTAAGTTATGCCACCCGAAAACGAATCACGGAATATCGCGATTAGGAATAAGGAAGATACCTGGATTTATCATCCAAAACTGTGTTCCACAGGAGATGTCGCTTGTGTGAGATCATATGATATGTTTTGACAGTAGATTTTGAACAATGCCCTGACAATGCTATGACGTCATCAACTTGATGACGTTACAATGCTATGACATCGCTGCACTGCCAGTCTAATGGTAGTACAGTGTTGAGTGTTGAGAGATGTACATTGAAAACTAATGAAGAATGATTTTTTTATGATAAATATAATCTCACCCTCGTGTCTACTGATATCAATTATATCAACACTCGTTGATAAAGATAAAAATATCCTCGGCAAGCCTCGGATATTGTAACTTTATCAACTCGTATCAACAAATGATACTTTCAGTACCAATGTTGTTACCGATTAAAAGTATCATTGAGTTTTGATCACGTATCTACAATCGGTGTGACTCAACGGCTATATCTAGCAGTGCGTGTATCTGGACCAAGGAGTTTTAATTATAAAATGGGCACGTTTTTAGCGGGTATTTTCAGGTTGCGCTGGTAATATTCTAGACTAAGGCTTAGTCTCTGAATATATATAATTTTGATAGTAACAAACAAGCACATTTAAATTGAAAAGGAGCTCCAGGGAGACCAGAGATTCAAAACCTGATGAAATCTAGACTTGCTTTGTTTGGGCTTTAGCACTGCAAAGAGGGCTAGGCTGTTGGGAAAATAATGTGGTTCAGGGACTGTGAGGCAGACTAGTAATATTCGTACACTATTTTCTGTGGACCTGAATCACCAACAGCCGACCCTTACTCTGTCTGTAACAGCTGGAACGTCCTTGTTGTCGATGTCCTGTTATTCATTAAATATCCCAGCACATGCTTCGTCAGTTAATAATCGCTGCATTTCGTGATGTTATTTCACGTGGGGAGACTATAAATGGTTTAATCTCTGTTCGCCTACATCTCAATTCGCCTACATCCCATTTCGCATACAAAAATACTGTAGGCTAATTGGGATTAGAAATTGCACCCCTACTCTTATAATGAACCTGACTCACTGGTCAGTGCGACACCACATCTTGATCGACTGTTGTGATAAGGATATGTGTTCGCTTCCAACGAAAAGTGTACACAGCTAAGTATAAGGTGTCCAAAATAGAAATGCTTGCACCTTGTAATTCTTTTACCAATGTATGTAAAGTCAACATATTTGCCTCTTATGAAAATCAGTTGCCATCACTAATCTCTAAAAGTGACAAGTTGGTGGATCAGTGAAGTTGAAGGCTCATTTTCTGAATTACCTACAAATACCAACATCATAACTTGTATATCCTGTGATTAGATGGAATGTATGTTGCCTAACATCCAAGTTCACTGTTGTTCTGCATGCACAATATGTTAATGACTATAGGAAGTCTGAAGCCATATCATGGTTTCTTTCATGTTTTATAACCTCAAGCTTTATGAAAATAGAGTAATTTTAGTTTTACGCCGCACTCAGCAATATTCCAGCTATATGGTGGCGGTCTGTAAATAATCGAGTCTGGACCAGACAAGCCAGTGATCAACAGCATGAGCATCGATCTGCGCAATTAGGAACCGATGACATGTGTCAACCAAGTCAGCGAGCCTGACCACCCGATGCCGTTAGTCGCCTCTTACGACAAGCATGGATTACTGAAGGCACATTCTAACCCGGACCTTCACGGGTATTTACGGGTATAATCGCTCTACATTTTGTATTTAAAACCTCACGCTACACGTAGAATGTTTTATTCAAATTTAGAGCTATTATAATTTCGTTATAAACCTCTAATTTTCCAACACAGTATGTTTATCACCTAAGTGGACATCTGCACAATTTAACTTCCTTAATACTAATGTGATATGATGTGAATTTGTGATATGATGTGAATATCATTGTGATCGGGAAATGACAAATAACCGAATAAATAAATAACTGACAAATAACAGAACTAAATTCTTTTTGTCCTTCAACTACTCATCATAGGGGTGCCACTAGTTTACCATTGCGTAATCAACACTCAACAATGTTGTTTTAAGACTGTAGGCGAATTGGGATGTAGGCGAAATGAGATCATGCCCTATAAATAAAAACCAACACACGATGAGCCGATGAAGTAATCACACCGCTGCCTCCATATGCATCACTGCTTCAGTGGGAAGTTGTTTTGTTTCTGGAAACATGTATCTAGTTAACACAGATACTGTATGTTCCATATATTTTATGAAGGCTGCAATCTGCGCAGTTATCAGACTTATAACGAGGCGAAGTCCTTCAGCTGGACACGTTACGAGACGACTTACTCGTAACTGTAACTGGGCTTTGTTACCACATCTTGAAGAACATCAACTATCCCGTGACACGCAATAAAACACTGACACGTAACGAAAGTAATGCATTATTATTCTAGATGTCCAGCATTACGTTTTCCTCATCTTATAGAACTTTTCATCTTACTTTTTACCGATGATGTGATTCTGATTCTGTAGTGTAGTTGGTCTCATGTACTTTTAACGTCACTTTTAACAAGTCTTATTTGGAATTCCAGGGATATGCTGTCCATTCTGTAACATTATCGAAGATGAATTTCACTTTATTCTAACTTTCCCTGTACAAGATAACCTATAAACAAGTATTTACTCCAATAAACCTTTTCTCATGTCAGTGTTCACACACTCTCTTCCTTACTGTCCCCCAAGGAACCCTTAAAACGAAACCTAGAAGCCTATATATTTATCATGCGTGTTTAATAGGGAATGAACGGATACTTTCTGTGGGATAGTATATCTTAATGATACTGTGTAACTCCTTTTTTTTGGGCATAAAAGAATTGAATTGATAGCTTCCTTCTATGTTTGTATATATGTGAGGCAGCGCATTTTTTGCTTTTATATCTTCTTAATTTAAATACTTATTTACTATAATATTTATCAGAATATGTGAAAATTTTCGGAGATAACAGAACAATCAGAGATGCATGTTTCTGTTTGTGAAAAAAAAATCGCCAGTCCAGTAGACTTGTTGTTGCGTCAGTTACTGGCGTCAGCTATTCTGTCAGTGAAGATTGAACTGTACACCAAGAGAGGAAAGTACCGTCCACGTTTATATCTTGTCTTCACGGAACACATGACACCCGTGTGACCTTGTCCCCTCAAAGCGTTACTACCTTGACGAGGGTGATCCACAACGTGCTGTCATACAGAAATCAGAAATATGACGGAATTCGTGTTTGGGCGTCTTTTCAACAGACTACCGTGAGTCTTAAAATGATCATGATTGACAATTACAGACAATAAAACAAGATTAATTATTAACAAATGTAGATATTGTCACGGTCGACTTGTGCCTAGTCAAGCGCTCCGCCAGTCTCGTGGCTTGAGACATTTCCTCGTGTCGGTGATCGATAAGGGATTCTGACATCCGATTGGTCGCTGATTTCCCCCAGATAAACCAATATCTTTTATTAAAGATCTTGTCATCATTTATAGTGCACACAGCTTCCGCATTTAATGTTGCCAGACGTCCATGTGTCAAAGCAAAGCTATAGTTTCGGCAACCAATCAACGATCTTACGCGAGCATAATTAGTTATTACCTTTTCTGAAATGTCTGTTTTTCTTGAACTTAGGTTGATAAATGACACAGCGTGTAGGTAATAAGGAAGTGTCCTTCTCTGTAATGATCGGTGTCGTCGTCTACTATTGATGACTTTACACCTCTACAGCCACTGGGTCTGCAGGTTACACTGTTGGTGAGATGTTGCCACCAAATCGGATCACGAACAGCTTACCCTAAGCTTATTAGTGTGTAGATGTATGACGAGTTATAAAAGATACAGCGCCTTGTTGTCACCTCAGAGTTGCCCAGTATGTAATGTTCGATAGGAAGAGGTCTCGGTTGTATCAAGCGTCAGTGATTAATGGACGCGTGTTCTCATTTACATGTCACCGTTAGGAAGTTCTGGAACTTGACAAAGCACATTCAGTTACTCTCCACTGTTACTTGCCATGTCTTCAGCTAGACAAACTAATTTCGTAATGCAGACTTATGAAGTGTGTGCGCGTGCGTTACCATGTCCATAAACTAATGTTTGCCGCCTTATAGATTGAATATTGCTGAGTGCGTCGTAAAACTAAACTTTTAGTATAACCACTAGATATGTTAGACTTTGGGAGGTGTGAGTGTCCTCGTAACGGAATACTGCGCGTCTACTCTAAAACCTTTTTATTTACGCCAACAGGCATGTCATCATAGTAAAACAGTTAATTGCATCATTAAGCAATAATATCTGAGCGCACGATAACTCTCGGTTGACCTGCGACGCTCTTCAAACGCATGGTGAGGGATTCGGTCATCTGTGCAGGAATTCATATACAACTCCTTTGCTAAAGAATTTCTGCAACAGGGACAGGTGTCTCAGCAGTTGACATGTTTATATAGGTATAATATTGTAACAAGTATATGTGGCTCCCATGAAGTAGTTTCTACGTCAGTTTGACTCAAACCTGCAAATATTTTAGTGGGGAAGGATGTGCAAAGAACCGAGTTGTACTTGCTCCAGCCGAGTAACAACATCGTTTCTGTTTGACTTCCAAAAACTATAAAGTCAAAGGAGAATGTTACCTCTCCTTCATTTATTGTTATCGATATAAGGAGGGTTCAAGAACGGCTTCTAAACTCACACTGGGGATGTCGGAGTAACTCAGAGATGCCACCTCGCAACGGCGACCGTGGACATCATGAGTGAACTTGCCAGGGGGGTCAGTCACATAGTCGGGTATTCGGGTATTAGCGCCATCTTTTCACATTCCGCTGACCACGTACGGATCATTTTCCCCCTATAGTTTTTATTAAAAACAGTTAAACTGTCGCATTTTAGAAAAAAGACATTAACGGATCATGTAGTTCTATTTCTCACGTTAAACCCCATTTCACCTCACCTCCTTCACGAAAACAACGCGGCAAGATAGGTTTATGTTTCTGACACTAAATCTTAATGTGAATGTAATAAACAGCTCTTTTGCGTGATAGACAGCCCTGTCAGCCATGTTGACATGGGAAAGAACGACGAACACACACCTGTGCAGGCCCACACCAGACTCCCGAGTTACTGGGTCACCGGACATTGACAAATAGGTTAATATGTAGGGCTGTGGACTGGCAAATAAATATTGCAATATACTGTGCGATTCAGGTGCCCTTATTACACGCTAAGTGTCTGGCAGGGAGGGGCACTGACTGCACATATATATTCCTATTTTCTAATTTCTAACGCCCTAAAACTAAATTATGGTTGTGAACATCACTCGCAAAAGTAGATTCGATAGTTAGGGATTCTATATAATTTTTATCCAATTTATAGCATGTGAAGTTTTCCGTTTTGTCAGTTGATTAGAAAGGGAAACATTAGTTGTTAGAGAATTTTTAAACACCAAAATCAGAAACAGCATAACATTTTTAACCAATAAACCGCTTCTCACAAAAGATATCGCAATACTTTTCGTTTGAAATAACCCGCGAATAACCGTGAGTGAGACAAAAAATGAAATAGATAATTCTGGTGAGAACTTTCATCTCAGACAGTAGAAGGATAAGCTCTTCTGATATAAGTATATATTTACTTTTAGTTTCCGAGGATGCTATGTATTTGTAGTGATGTTATAATGTGTTTTAAACAATTAGAAGGCGCTGGTGCTCTCACCCCATCAACCTAAACACAGATACTCCGCCAAGAACATGTATACATGTATATTTCTTTTCGTGTTACTTTCTGACGCTTATCCCGGTTGTCTCTCCTATCGTTGAAGGCGATGATGGTGCCGCGACGTTCTGACGCAGTTAGTTTATAGATAAACAAGTTTTATCATCCAAAACTGTGTTCCACAGGAGATATCGCTTGTGTGAGATCAAACGATATCTCCTAGGAGATATCGTTTTGACAGTAGATTTTGTCCAGTGCCCTGACAATGCTATGACGTCATGTACTTGATGACGTCACAATGCTATGACATCGCTGCACTGCAAGTGTAATGGCAGTACCATGTTCAGAGATGTACATTTTTCATTGAAAATTAATGAAGAGTGATTTTGGATGATAAATAGAATCTCACCCTCGTGTCTTCTGATATCAAATATATCAACACTCGTTGATAAAGTAAAAATATCCTCGGCAAGCCTCAGATATTTGTAACTTTATCAACTCGTGTTGATATAATTGAAATCAGAAGACACTTGGGTGAGATTCTCTATATATTCGTACATTTGCTGTTGTATAATAATGTAGACATAGCCACGAAACTATACGTGAGAGAATAGCCTTCACATTTCCTGTTTGGGCACAGGTCTTTCCAGCCTCGGGGGTCTGAGGGTCAATTATCCAGTTGACCCTAAACGTCAAATGCACGTGTCGGTGTGTTAAGGGCTTAAGGTGACCACTAGTTGCTGTGGTCTCTGATTAAGCAGGTTAATTCCCTGTAATAAACGTTTTACACCTCTGATTTGCCTTCACGGTACTGCACGATATCATCACGTTGTCTGACGAAAGAAGATAATTAACAGGGTTTGTTTAACTTTGATCTGAGCGACACAATATGGCGACGGGAATAAGTTCCGCTGATAGTAGACGCCCTCTGGCGGTGAGATCCGCCCCGAACACCAGCGGCTGTAATCAGCAAACCATTAAAATCTGAGATGAACCTTCCTTGCACTCATACAAGACACCAACTGATTGGTGTGATAAAACAGACACGTCCAAACATTGATGTATTTATTGTGTACACCATGCACACCTGTATATCTGAGGTACAATGTCGTACTTCTTGTACATGTACAACACATACATCTGCACATCCGGTGTACAACGTCTTAATGCTCCCACTGATCCTGTGAAACGCCTTTCTCACTCTAAATTGATGTTTTACAAATGGACAGCTTGGCCAAAAACAATGTCTGACTTCTTTAATCCCCAATAACTGCCAATACGATGGTATGCTACAAAATACTTTCTTATATCCATTCAGTGCATAAGTAATGCGATTTTTTCCTGTTATCTACATAATTATCTACTTGCTGAAAGATCTCCGGACATAAAACAGATCTGTGTTAAATGTACAATCATGTATAATGATGATTCGGGTTAGAATTGATCTTCAGTAGCCCATGCTTGTCGTAAGAGGCGACCAACGGGATCGGGTGGTCAGGCTCGCTGACTGGGTTGACATATGTCATCGTATCCCAATTGCATAGTTCGATGTTCATGGTGTTAATCACTGGATCGTCTGGTTCAGACTGAATTATTTACAGACCGCCGTCATATAGCTGGAATAATGATGAGTGCGGCGTAAAACTAAACTCACCCATTCACTTCATGCATGATTCCGGTTAGACTGATCAGAATAGCTTCACGGGTCATAAAAACGCCCCCTTACTTATATCGCGCAAATCCTGGACAAATGACGGCGTTGTAACCATGGCAGACTATGTGACAAAGGCATCGACGATGTGCAATGCATTTTGTTAACATACGTAATATCTACATCTCATCTTTCCTCGCGTACATTCTTTTGTCGTGCTGCGCAGTATGCATCAGGTAGGGTAGCACGTATATATCAGGTAGGGTAGCACGTATATATCAGGTAGGGTAGCATGTATATATCAGGTAGGGTAGCATGTATATATCAGGTAGGGTAGCACGTATATATCAGGTAGGGTAGCATGTATATATCAGGTAGGGTAGCATGTATATATCAGGTAGGGTAGCATGTATATATCAGGTAGGGTAGCATGTATATATCAGGTAGGGTAGCATGTATATATCAGGTAGGATAGCATGTATATATCAGGTAGGGTAGCATGTATATATCAGGTAGGGTAGCATGTATATATCAGGTAGGGTAGCATGTATATATCAGGTAGGGTAGCATGTATATATCAGGTAGGGTAGCACGTATATATCAGGTAGGGTAGCACGTATATATCAGGTAGGGTAGCATGTATATATCAGGTAGGGTAGCATGTATATATCAGGTAGGGTAGCATGTATATATCAGGTAGGGTAGCATGTATATATCAGGTATCAGGTAGGGTAGCATGTATATATCAGGTAGTATGCATGTATATATATCAGGTAGGGTAGCATGTATATATCAGGTAGGTAAGTGTATGTATATATCAGGTAGGGTAGCAGCATGTATATATCAGGTAGGGTAGCATGTATATATCAGGTAGGATAGCATGTATATATCAGGTAGGGTAGCATGTATATATCAGGTAGGGTAGCACGTGTGTATGTCAGGTAGGATAGCATGTATATATCAGGTAGGGTAGCATGTATATATCAGGTAGGGTAGCATGTATATATCAGGTAGGATAGCATGTATATATCAGGTAGGGTAGCATGTATATATCAGGTAGGGTAGCATGTATATATCAGGTAGGGTAGCATGTATATATCAGGTAGGATAGCATGTATATATCAGGTAGGGTAGCATGTATATATCAGGTAGGATAGCATGTATATATCAGGTAGGATAGCATGTATATATCAGGTAGGGTAGCACGCATACGTCATATATATATCAGGTAGGATTTAGCATATATATATCAGGTAGGGTAGCATGTATATATCAGGTAGGGGTAGCATGTATATATCAGGTAGGGTAGCATGTATATATCAGGTAGGGTAGCACGTATATATATATCAGGTAGGATAGCATGTATATATCAGGTAGGGTAGCATGTATATATCAGGTAGTGCAGGTATATATCAGGTAGCATGTATATATCAGGTAGGGTAGCATGTATATATCAGGTAGGGTAGCATATATATATCAGGTAGGGGTAGCATGTATATATCAGGTAGGGTAGCATGTATATATCAGGTAGGGTAGCATGTATATATCAGGTAGGGTAGCACGTATATATCAGGTATGGCATATATATATCAGGTAGGGATAGCATGTATATATCAGGTAGGGTAGCATGTATATATATCAGCATGTATATAGGGTAGCATGTATATATCCAGGTAGGGTAGCACGTATATATCAGGTAGGGTAGCATGTATATATCAGGTAGGGTAGCACGTATATATATCAGGTAGGATAGCATGTATATATCAGGTAGGGTAGCATGTATATATCAGGTAGGTAACGCATGTATATATCAGGTAGGGTAGCATGTATATATCAGGTAGGGTAGCATGTATATATCAGGTAGGGCATGTATATATCAGGTAGGGTAGCATGTATATATCAGGTAGGGTTAGCATGTATATATCAGGGTAGGGTGCATGTATATATCAGGTAGGGTAGCATGTATATATCAGGTAGGGATAGCATGTATATATCAGGTAGGGTATATATATCAGGTAGGGTAGCATGTATATATCAGGTAGGGCAGGGTAGCATGTATATATATCAGGTAGGGTAGCATGTATATATCAGGTAGGGTAGCATGTATATATCAGCATGTATATAGGTAGGGTAGCATGTATATATCAGGTAGGGGCAGCATGTATATATCATATCAGGTATAGGTAGGGTAGCATGTATATATCAGGTAGGTAGCATGTATATAGGTAGGTATATATATCAGGTAGGGTAGCATGTATATATCAGGTAGGGTAGCATGTATATATATCAGGTAGGGATAGCATGTATATATCAGGTAGGGTAGCATGTGTATATATCAGGTAGGGTAGCATGTATATATCAGGTAGGGTAGCATGTATATATCAGGTAGGGTAGCATGTATATATCAGGTAGGGATAGCATGTATATATCAGGTAGGGTATGTAGCACGTATATATCAGGTAGGATAGCATGTATATATCAGGTAGGGTAGCATGTATATATCAGGTAGGGTAGCATGTATATATCAGGTAGGGTAGCATGTATATATCAGGTAGGATAGCATGTATATATCAGGTAGGGTAGCATGTATATATCAGGTAGGATTGGCATGTATATATCAGGTAGGGCAGCATGTATATATCAGGTAGGGTGTAGCATGTATATATCAGGTAGGGTAGCATGTATATATCAGGTAGGGTAGCATGTATATATCAGGTAGGGTAGCATGTATATATCAGGTAGGGTAGCATGTATATATCAGGTAGGGTAGCATGTATATATCAGGTAGGGTAGCATGTATATATCAGGTAGGATAGCATGTATATCAGGTAGGGTAGCATGTATATATCAGGTAGGGTAGCATGTATATATATCAGGTAGGGATAGCATGTATATATCAGGTAGGGGCATGTATATATCAGGTAGGGTGTATATATATCAGGTAGGGTAGCATGTATATATCAGGTAGGATAGCATATATATCAGGTAGGGTAGCACGTATATATCAGGTAGGGTAGCACGTATATATCAGGTAGGGTAGCATGTATATATCAGGTAGGGTAGCATGTATATATCAGGTAGGGTAGCATATACAGCATGTATATATCAGGTAGGGTAGCACGTATATATCAGGTAGGGTAGCATGTATATATATATCAGGTAGGGTAGCATGTATATATCAGGTAGGGTAGCATGTATATATATCAGCATGTAGGGTAGCACGTGTATATATCAGGTAGGGTAGCATGTATATATCATAGGATAGCATGTATATATCAGGTAGAATTGCATGTATATATAGGGTAGCAGGTAGGGTATATCAGGTAGGGTAGCATGTATATATCAGGTAGGGTAGCATGTATATATCAGGTAGGGTAGCATGTATATATCAGGTAGGGTAGCATGTATATATCAGGTAGGGTAGCACGTATATATCAGGTAGGATAGCATGTATATATCAGGTAGGATAGCATGTATATATCATGTAGGGTAGCATGTACATATCAGGTAGAGTAGCACGTATATATCAGGTAGGGTAGAAAAACACCATGCTGTCTAATATGTCTTATGTTTATTGAAGAAGATTTCATAATTTCTAGACATATTGTTGAATCGTGTAGACATGTTTCCGAAAACGTCTTGTTGAATATGTAGCACAATATCGGGATTGGGAAAATGTCTAAGATGCCCCGTGCACGTGCGTGCCTTAGGGCACCTACTTTGAAGTTCTTGTCTTTTTGTGTCTTCTCTACAGGCAGGCCTATATTACAACCAACCAACCACAAAACGGCCTGCTTTGTAGGGATAGTATTTACGCCGTATACTGGGCGATAGTATCATCATTATCTGCTCGGCTGTCACAAGAAGGCACTGAAGTGCTGGCTAAGTGGCTAGTCCAGACCCTAACGTCTAATCTCGGACACTAGAAAGTAGGCGTGGTCCTCGCTTCAAATACCCGACACTTCCTCCCATCCTACCGACCACGAAGCGACGACAAGGGGAGATAATACCAGGGTCTAGGTTGGGGGCGTGGCGGATGCTCACATTTTGTGAAATACGCTGACACGTAATGAGTCGATTTTGACGTTGATGAAGCTCCTAACAGTAACGGGTATGTCATGCCTATTTGATACTCCTGCATTATGCGGGTGTGTTATGCCCATATGACGGTACGCTAAGGTCATGCCGGCATGTCCGCTCCACGCGGGGGTACCCCAAGATTATGCAAAGAGGCACTTAGGAAACAATCTATGCACTTTTACAATTACACACCTTTCTTCAATATTGCGTTTGTACACGTTTTATCATTCAAAGTACGAGGACTAATACTTTAACGTGGGAAGTCATAAGATGATCGTCACATCGGCATTAATTCAGCCATATAGCGACCTGACCAAGTTGACACTTACACACACGGTCATTATCAACACAGAACCATACTCAAAACAAGTTACACAAACAGGCTTTAACGTCAGAACGTTATTTACAAGTTAGAACACAGGCACTAACACAGAAACACACCCCACCCCCCACCCTCTCCACACCGCCGCTGTAACAGTTTTAATCACAAGTTAGAAAATAGGTTATAACAATACTTTTCACAATCTAGAACCCGGGATAAAAGACCAAATATTAAAAACAACAATTAGGAATGAACATGTGTATTTCTATATATTTATATGCGTACAACTTTACGATAGTCAATTTCTTTCAAGTAATGATGACATGGCAGACATACGGCGGGGTTCAGACATTTACAACGTCAATTCATCGTTTGGCTTCACGTGACCTTTGACGTTGAAATTCCTCTGTGTGTATTTGACAGAAGTATACGTGCTTACATTCATACCGCCGCCTGACAATATGATGAAAGTCATCATGTCGTCATCTAGCGCGTGCCGGGGACGAGGAATGACATCCATCTCTCGACAATTTATGTGCGGGAATGCTGGCCATGGTCTGGCCTTGTACATGTGTCGCCTATATCAGACTAGCTGACATTTGTTTCAGAACACGATTAAGGATAAGTCTGCCACTTGTTCTGTATTCGGGTTATTTAAATTCTCGCATATGATTCTCGGAAACAGCATGTCTTATAAAGATTGTGTTGCCATACCATAGTCAGAATATGGACAATCCGCGATGAAACAAGGACAATCCGCGATGAAACAAAGACAATCTACAAGGACAATCCACGAAGAAACAAGGACAATCCCCGATGAAACAAGGACAATCCCCGATGAAACAAGGACAAACCGGGATGAAACAAGGACAATCCGCTATGAAACAAGGACAATCCCCGATGAAACAAGGACAAACCGGGATGAAACAAGGACAATCCGCGATCAAACAGGGACAAACCCCGATCAAACAAGGACAATCTGCGATCAAACAAGGACAATCCACACGGACAATTCGCGATGAAACAAGGACAAGCCGCGATGAAACAATGACAAGCCCCGATAAACAAGGACAATCCACAAGGACAATCCCCGATGAAACAAGGACAATCCCCGATGAAACAAGGACAATCCCCGATGAAACAAAGACAATCCGCGATGAAACAAGGACAATCCGGGATGAAACAAGGACAATCCGCGATCAAACAAAGACAAACCGCGATCAAACAAGGACAATCTACGATCAAACAAGGACAATCCACACGGACAATTCGCGATGAAAACAGGACAAGCTGCGATGAAACAATGCCGACTACGATGAAAAAAGGACAATAGTGCGCTACGTATGACATCCATACAGTACCCATACACAGAACATATGTACATGACACACGTGGTTGTAAACAGCGACGAGTCTACTGTGGACGGAGTTCACCAGGCTTATTAATAACGTTTTGAAATTATATATTATACCATGTGTGTTGTATGCAGTACTGTGTTGATTGTTGCAAGAACCGAAGATTCTGTTCAGCAGTGTTCCCCTGGTTCACGAGGTTCTTCAAAACATGCACGTTTAGAAGAACATCCCTAACTAACTCAGTGATGGTGATGATGATGATGATGACAAAGGTGATGATGCTGATGCTGCTGCTGCTGATGATGATGATGGCGACGATGATGAAACCACACACACGGGGAAGTTCAATATTCAGTATTACGACCAGAAATAAGTTATTTTCAACATTTTCAATGATTTTGAGAAATTACAGGTAACATCGGACTAATTATATAATAATGACCTGGCACATCCCTTACACCCACGGATACTGGCACACAGTCGGGGGCATGACACACCTCCCATGTCAGCTCCTTGTCAAAAGAGCAGAGACACTATTACCAGCGCATGCGCAACACTGCGGCTCCTAATAACAGACTACGGGGGGTCAAGGGTCGCGACACTGTCAAAGACGTCGAACTCGTTAGTGTTTCCTTTAAGGAATCATTATCATTTCTCTTGAAACGTCAACTTCAAGTGATCCATTGCAACAGGTTGCGCAAGCATGACATGTGACACGTAAGAAATTGTGTAGTTTGGGATAAGCTCACCAAACAGAGAAAGAACATACATATTGAAATGTATCACCGTCCTGGTGTAATGACAGACCCTAACGGCACGAGTCGGGCTGGGGTCAGTCTCGCACAATAGATTCATGGCGCACTCAGTCAGTCAGTGTTTGTTTGAATGATCCGGAATGCGAGAACCACGTATATTACCATTTGAAATTGACATGACATGGACACCAGGTATTGACAGCTAGTATTCTCCACAAAGGTTGATGGTAATCGGGGAAAATGTAAAAGTATGTTGGAAACCGAAATTGGCCAAAATAGGGCTATATGTCACGTGGTTAGGTTCATGATAACTAGAAGCAGTTTTCATTGTTGAATACCCGAGTACTCAGTGATTTTATGTGAGTGGACAACATGTAGGATGAAACAAACGTGTACTCAGAACCCTCCTCATCTCTCTGCGATGTACATCTTACAAGCTGAAAAAATATAATACCATCCATACGTTTTCTTGGATGTAGACGGTTTGTTAATGTGTAAAATAGATAACCTACCACCAATTTTACTGCAGTCAGATAGGTCCATTTATCAAGTAGCGAAATACGAAGAAACCTTTAACGTTGTCTAGTAAACACAGGAGGAGTCAATACATGATTGGTTCAGTCATGGTTCAAGATGGTTCTGTATTCACATTCGAGTTAAGAAATATTTAACATGTGGAACAAAACCATTTTGAGAAAATATTTGATCATAAAGATTTACCATCATAACTTAACCCAACTGTCTTCACACAAAGATGACTATAAATATTGAAGTACTAATATACACCCTGTTTCATATACTATAGGTTTTAAGTTCGCCGTCTAAACTGTTCCTAGAGTTCGTTTCCACGACTTTTATTGAATAATTGGATTTTACCAATTACTGTCCCAATGATCGTTTCTAATCTGGTCCCGTCACACACAGCGCGTGTCATCTCAACAAGACGTGTCAATTCCAGATCCCAAAACGGAAATATTCATCAAATAACTAAACTAATCGTAACGTTTCACAAACCCAGCATTCAAGCAGCAGAACTCTTCCAGACCAGTGCACAAATTTGGCTACTGTTACAGTAATGGGACACCGACGTCCTTGTGTAACGCTCATGCGCGTCTTTTGTCACCTTGTCATATTATCCTCACAACTAGTCAAAAGGCAGGTGTGGCAAAGATCATTTGCCAAAGATAACAGGCGTACAAATTACGTTAAAGGTCCGGCCTAAACCGCCATGGGAGGTAGTCGTTACGTAACTACCTCTTCAACTGGCCGTGGGAAAGGTGTGTGGCTTTGGCAATGCCTGCCCAACTCCATACAGCACCACTGTAGCGAGTCCGGGGCCGGTTTGTTTGTGTACCTGAGCAAATGATCGCACTCAGGTCTGTACAAATTGAAACCAGTGTGGGTCAGCGCAACACAATGCCGAGAGAGATTGATAATCACGCCTTTGTGTTTGCACGTGGTCGATTGCATTTGGCGCTGTAAACGGATTTCCTAGATTTCGGCTTGAGAGGTACACTTGGGGAGGGGCAGTAGTCACAAGGGGAGGAGGAGAAAGGGGTAGGAGGTGCAAGGGTGGGTGGTTGAGATGGGGTACTGGTCTGTGAAGGTACCCTAGAGGCTGACAAGGTGGGGAGTAAAGATGATGTATGGAGAATGGACTCGCTGATCTCGACTGAGACTGAAGTTACACCATGTACTCACTATATAAGCCATGGTATCCGAGAATATGTTCCCTGGGAAATGTTGATAGAATTGAATAATTTCATTTCCTGTTTATATGTCCATTCTGAGTTTAGAATTATATATATACATGTCATCTTAATACACTGTACATTAAATTTGTACATATTTTATTTTCTGATAAGACGTTCTAATACACAGGTATTGAGAAACATGTCCCTACTTATATAATCATGCCTGTAGAGAAGGCATGTAACATTCGTCTACAACACAGCGTGGTATATATGTTGTAATGTCGGACTGTGGCATCACAAACACAAATCCTTTTTAGATTACATTTTGTGCAAGGAATGTGGTTTGGATGTGGACCAATCTTCCTTCGAGATATCCTTCACTTATAGATGAACCATGTCCCTGGAAACACATCTGAATCGAAGACAGATAGGGAGATCGACTACAGTCAAAGCCAACATCTACGGAACAGTTAAATCGACATGCTGAGCTGCAATTATCGCATTAGGAGTTAACAGCAGGTCTGGCATTATTCGTCCAGGCTGGTCGAACTGTGTTTTTGCTTCGTTGACAATTTACGTGCTCAAGTTCAGTAGAAAATCGGGTGTGGTTTTTTGGGTATATTGTCCCCGCAATGAAGTATTGTTAGGCGAGGAAACACAGACGCTGTAATTCAATGTTGACGTATTGCCATTGAAGATAGGATATGTACATATTGTAACATGGCAAACCACGATGTCCGAACAGGGTATCTAAGATATTCACATTCACTGAATCCAAGAACAACCATGACGTACAACCAGAGAGACCCCGATATCTACACACTTAAATATTTAATTTTACGACCATACCTTGTACTCGAAGTTATTACGTCAAGTGTATATCTATATATCTTTTAGGAATGGTTGTGTCAGAGACATCATTGTGTACTAACATGACTCGAATGACTGGAGACAAACCCATGCACAATTTCATAACTTATTTAAAGTCATCGTATTCCAAAATAGGTTTCAATACAAACAGAATCGAAAAGGCACCCAGAACCTTCTTAATCAAAGAGCTGAGACAATCAAAACTTTGTCAATAATTCCAGACCTGGGTTAGACTCCTTTGGGTAACCTATTGTCTGGGATCTGGGAAGATACATGTACCTTCCTAATCGCGGGCCAGGGGTGTCAAATGATACATATCAACAGTTAGCCTGTTATATGTTCCAGTTGGGAATGGATTGCAGGGGGGACTGCCTGTTTTAGTTTTATCCCATTCTATATGTGCAGTGTGTGCTACAGCAGTACATCATAATGTTTGTAGATTCGGTCAGGAAACTCCACTTGCGCCCGCCAGGATTCGTTAAACCAGACATCCAGTTCCATCTGAACCAACGTGATTTTAATCTATGGAAAAATACGTCCAGTCACGGCTCCCGCAAGATAGCAATTTGGAGCAAATGGACACACAATAAGGCTGCGCGTTATAGCAACAGTTCTGCCTGACCGGACATACATAACAGACTGACCACTCTCTGGACAGTGACGCAACTTGAAGAGGGAAACAAGTCCTCCGGCTATGCAGCCCGGAATTACAGTTTACCCACTGGAAGAACCCAACATAGCCGCTCATTGAAACATCGGCCGGACTGTTCATAATATTGATGGGATGTCATCACACAACGTTTAATGAGTTCAATAACCTTGTCCACGTTTGTGAACGGGGAAGTGGACACTCTCAGGAAATTGGATTTGTAATAGGCTTTTGTGAAACTGTAGCCAAAGAAAACATGCATCGCGGGCCACACGAGGTGTGTTTTTAGAGGGAGGTTTGGTTACACGGGACGCCATTCCGTGGTGGACCAAGTTCCGCACAAACAACATTCACAATGAGCAACACATCGATCTATGTTGTTGTTCTCGCATATATGTAGGTGACTTAAAATGTGCCTTCCGAATACGACTATACACATATTGACGTAAGCCAGAATCTTGTCATATTGTTCATATTGCATATGCATGAGCTGTTAAGAAAGTTCTCAGTTAACATACATCTAAGAATCAGGAAACAAAGGTTTCGATGTTTGTATACATGCACACCTGACTGTGTAGACGATGTACTGACGGTGTAGACGGAGCGCCGACATGCCCTTGTAGGCGGAGCGCCGACATGACATTGTAGACGGAGTGCCGACAAGCCCTTGTAGACGGAGCGCCGACATGCCATTGAAGACGGAGCGCCGACTTGACATTGTAGACGGAGCGCTGACATGACATTGTACACGGAGCGCCGACATGCCATTGTAGACGGAGTGCCGACTTGACATTGTAGACGGAGTGCCGACTTGACATTGTAGACGGAGCGCCGACTTGACATTGTAGACGGAGCGCCGACATGCCATTGTAGACGGAGTGCCAACATGACATTGTACACGGAGTGCCGACATGCCCTTGTAGACGGAGTGCCGTCATGACATTGTAGACGTAGCGCCGACATGCCATTGTAGACGGAGCGCCGACATGACACTGTAGACGGAGTGCCGACATGCCCTTGTAGACGGAGTGCCGACATGCCCTTGTAGACGGAGAGCCGACATGACATTGTAGACGGAGTGCCGACATGCCCTTGTAGACGGAGAGCCGACATGACATTGTAGACGGAGCGCCGACATGACATTGTAGACGGAGTGCCGTCATGCCATTGTAGACGGAGTGCAGACATGCCCTTGTAGCCGGAGTGCCGACATGACATTGTAGACGGAGCACCGACATGACATTGTAGACGGAGAGCCGACTTGACATTGTAGACGGAGTGCCGACTTGACATTGTAGACGGAGCGCCGACTTGACATTGTAGACGGAGCGCCGACATGCCATTGTAGACGGAGTGCCGACATGACACTGTAGACGGAGTGCCGACATGCCCTTGTAGACGGAGTGCCGACATGACATTGTGGACGGAGTGCCGACATGACATTGTAGACGGAGCGCCGACATGCCCTTGTAGACGGAGAGCCGACATGACATTGTAGACGGAGTGCCGACATGCCCTTGTAGACGGAGAGCCGACATGACATTGTAGACGTAGCGCCGACATGACATTGTAGACGGAGTGCCGTCATGCCATTGTAGACGGAGTGCAGACATGCCCTTGTAGCCGGAGTGCCGACATGACCTTGTAGACGTAGCGCCGACATGACATTGTAGACGGAGAGCCGACATGCCCTTGTAGACGAACGCCGACATGACATTGTAGACGGAGTGCCGACATGACATTGTAGACGGAGTGCCGACATGACATTGTAGACGGAGTGCCGACGTGACTGTGTACACGGAGGGCTGACATGACTGTGTACACAGTACGGTGGTGCCACCGTGACATTGTTGACGGAGCGCCGACATGACATTGTATACGGAGTGCCGACGTGACTGTGTACACGAAGGGCTGACGTGACTGTGTACACGGTGTGCCACCGTGACATTGTTGACGGAGTGCCGTCATGACATTGTTGACGGAGTGCCGACATGAAGGCGTAGACGGAGTGCCAACATGACATTGTTGACGGAGTGCGACATGACGATGTAGACGGAGCGGCGACATGACATTGTTCACGGAGTGCTGCAATGACATTGTTGACGGAGAACCGACATGAAGGCGTAGACGGAGTGCCGACATGGCATTGTAGACGGAGTGCCGACATGACGGTGTAGACGAAGTGCCGAATGACGATGTAGACGGAGTGCCGAATGACGATGTAGACAGAGTGCCGACATGACGGTGTAGATGGTGTGCTGGCTGTGAAGGTATAAACGGAGAGCAGACATGACGGTGTGGACGGAGTGCTGATATGACGGTGTAGACGGAGTGCTGGGTGTGAAGGTATAGACGGAGAGCAGATATGACGGTGTGGACGGAGAGCAGACATGACGGTGTAGACGGAATGCTGATATGACGGTGTAGACGAAGTGCCGATATGACCGTATAGACGCTCCGGAGAGCCGATATGACGGTGTAGACGGAGAGTAGTCATGACAGTGCTGGTGTGCACTGAGTACTAAGGCTCATTGATGGCACAATCGTCAGATATGTAATAAAGATGTACTTGTAATAAGTCGTTTAGGAGTTTTGTGGAGATAGATTTACCCTGTCGAGACATCCTAGCCAAAACAAAGGTCGAACACAGCACCGTTCAAATGTAGCTGGGGCGGTCATATGCATGGCATTGATCACATAGAACTTTATTGTGAAACAATCTTGTAATCGAATCACATTATTTCAATTAAGATTCAGTGAAGACGGTGATGCGGAAGTTGCTATATTTAGATGCTTTTATATTCAAGAGTATTCTGATTAGACATATCCTACACAGTATGGGAACCTCTGATATCTCTTTAAGACTATATAAGGGATCAACAGGCACGAGCTTCAGTCAACAAACGTTACAACACGTGTGTGAAGACCGTTATTTTCAATTTTGGGACGTCCAGGTTATTTTGGAAGCTTGACCACTGGTGCTCTGACTCACTGACTCTTTTGTGTTTGCTGCTGCACTTAATACACTACCCATCAAAAGTTTAGACTCACTTAAAGCACTCACTATATGGTATGTATATATATGTGGATATATCGAAGATGAATTTCTCCACTAACTTTGGGGAACCAGCTGTAAAACTTATGCAGATGAATTGCACGAGAACCATGCATCAAATTGCAGAAAAGCATGTGCAAATAATATCATTCATGTAAACAGCTGCGTGAGTCTAAACTTGTGATGGGTAGTGTATGTACTGACATTGTAATTGTGCTGCCAATGAATTTGTATTGCCGCTCAATTGTGTATTGACGAACTTCACAGTTATACGCGTTGACTGCTTAACCTAGTTAACTTTATAATACAACTCTTGATTGCGTGACATTTCTTTCTTGTTCGTTGGTTCCACTCGGACCTCCGTGGGTTTAACCCTTTTGTTCCGACTTGGAAATGGATACCTAAGAGTTACGTAACGCAAACTTGTCAATGAAGCTATAATAATCGTTTCGGTACATCTCGTTGGCTAACATGGGTCGACGCCTACTTTCAAAATCTTCATGTCATACATGAAGTATCAGTCAAAGCAGGTGCGAGACGTGGGGGTTCACTTGTCCATCACTTAGTGACGCAGAATTCAATGTGCACAAATGCATACTTCATCTACCAAGATTCTTTGGTCGTTCAAAAGACACCCCGAAAATGGAGCTAAGCACACATCGGCACTGCCTCGGGAATCTCATAAGATATTGACACAGTTGCTGTTCATTGTGACGGTAAATCCTGCCTTCAGCAAATGAAGTCGACTATATTTTAGAATCTTTATCTCCCTGTATTTGACCAAAGTAAAATTCGTTGTTTGGTGAATATATTCAATAAGTGCGGAGAGTGTTATAATGATATCTGTCTGGGTGTGGTGTGGTGGTACAGAGTCTAAATGGCAAATGACAGTTGAACCTGTGGGAATAATTGTATGTAAGGCAGGAAATATGGTGTAGAGTTTCTCTTTTGACAAGTGACAGTCGCTTTTCACGTAACATAGACTCACCGGAAGGATCCAATGACATTCGAAAAACCTTCAAAGCCACAAAGGCCACGCGCCATCTTGTTTCAGTAACGTCAATGTTTGGATGTAGGTATGATCCTAAACCATGCCCCTCCCGACCAAGGTTTACAGTGCGGGAATAAAGGATCTGTTTATTTAGGCCGTGGTCAAGCCGGCGATTCTCTTTTATTTTGTTCATCAAAGTCTCAAAGAACGTGACATCGCATCCTTGATGGCGGATATTCCTGTGACCTTGGGCCGAGTTGACTGCGAGAGAGATCGGCGACAATCATTATCGTGTGGTCATTGTTTGACTCCCTGTGGTCAGCTCACGAGCAGAAACATTGTATGAGATGTGAATTATGGTGCGACTGTTGACTGAGAATCTGGTGTGGAGGACGGTTATTGAACGAGTGTTGTGTGACTACTGGGTGTTTGCTTTTCTCATCTATAGCAACACGTGCAGGGGTCACCCAGCTGACCCGTGGCCAGCCAACTACAGAAGTCATGAATACTTTCAAATTGTGTACCGTCCAAAAGAAATATGGTTCCAAAATCGTGCCACAGGCATATCAATTTCGTCTTTTCTCAACAGGAATCACAGTAAAAAATGCAATAGATTACTATAAGGAAGACATCAAGTTGTAAGTCGTAAAAGGGGCGGTGGGGTAGCCTAGTGGTTAAAGCGTTCGCTCGTCACGGGTTCGATTCCAATGGGTTCAAAGTGTGAAGCCCATTTCTAGTGTCTCTCGCCGTGATATTGCTGGAATATTGCTAAAAGCGGCGTAAACCTTATTCACTCACTGTAAGTCGTTAAACGATTTGTAAAGGAAGTTATCATCCGTGAACCTAATGAGCCTCCTTATAGCAATGCCAAATACGACACAAGTGCACTTTGTAAGGCGTTGTTGTTGCTGCCAACATCGTCTCTTCATGTAGCCTCCGTGCCACAATGGCCGTTATGGCGGGGTGAACGCCGTACTCACTCTTACACAGCTACATATGTGAAGGAGGTGTGTGTTCCACAACACGTACGACGTCCTGAGAGCCCCCTTCGTCACCTGCGTCCGTCATCCACAACTGCGACTTTACGAGAACAGTGTTAGCAGAGACCATATAATATTAAATGGTCTCTGGTGTTAGGCTTTCCTGTGACATCTGTCTAGGTGCCTATATTTATACTGTCGGTGAAGTTACATGGTATAAAGGCTCCTGATGGTGTCGTGGACGTCATGGCATGTGAGCGACAGAAAGAGGTTCTGGATGTTGACTGCAGATGACAAACACGTGATGATACGGCAAAAGATGAATGCAGCCTGTGATCAAGAGATAATACACATTCCTCACATGGTCGCTATAGTATTCAGCACATTTCAAGTAGTAGAAGTTGTGGTTGAAAACATCGCAGCATGGGCGGTAATGTTTCTGTGAGTATATAGACTTAGTATTTCGCAATCACTTATATCATGTTGGCTATATAGTCGATGTATGTTATACAGGCCCAACAGAACGTGTTATGAAGGCTAGCCCAACAGAACATACATAACGTGTAATCAAGGCTAGCTCAATAGAACATAGATAACGTGTTATAAAGGCTGTTAGGTTAGCCCAATAGAACATGGATAACGTGTATAACGAACATGGATTATACAGGCTAGCCCAATAGAACATGGATAACGTGTTATACAGGTTAGCCCAATAGAACATGGATAACGTGTAAACAGGCTAGCCCAATAGAACATGGATAACGTGTTATAAAAGCTAGCCCAATAGACCAAGGATAACGTGTTATACAGGCTAGTCCAATAGACCATAGATAACGTGTTATACAGGCTAGCCCAATAGAACATAGATAACGTGTTATAAACGCTAGCCCAATAGCACATGGATAACGTGTATACAGGCTGGCCCAATAGAACATAGATAACGTGTTATAAAGGCTAGCCCAATAGCACATGGGTTACGTGTTATACAGGCTAGCCCAATAGAACATAGATAACGTGTTATACAGGCTAGCCCAATAGAACATAGATAACGTGTTATACAGGCTAGCCCAATAGAACATGGGTTACGTGTTATACAGGCTAGCCCAATAGAACATAGATAACGTGTTATACAGGCTAGCCCAATAGAACATAGATAACGTGTTATACAGGCTAGATAACGTGTTAATAGAACATAAATAACGTGTTATACAGGCTAGCCCAATAGAACATAGATAACGTGTTATACAGGCTAGCCCAATAGAACATAGATAACGTGTTATACAGGCTAGTCCAATAGAACATAGATAACGTGTTATAAACGCTAGCTCAAAAGAACATAGATAACGTGTTATAAGGCTAGCCCAATAGAACATAGATAACGTGTTATAAGGCTAGCCCAATAGAACATAGATAACGTGTTATACAGGCTAGCCCAATAGAACATAGATAACGTGTTATACAGGCCAGCCCAATAGAACATGGGTTACGTGTTATACAGGCTAGCCCAATAGAACATGGATAACGTGTTATACAGGCTAGCCCAAGAGAACATGGATAACGTGTTATACAGGCTAGCCCAATAGAACATGGATAACGTGTTATAAAGGCTAGCCCAATAGAACATGGATAACGTGTTATAAACGCTAGCCCAATAGAACATAGATAACGTGTTATACAGGCTAGCCCAATAGAACATAGATAACGTGTTATACAGGCCAGCCCAATAGAACATGGGTTACGTGTTATACAGGCTAGCCCAATAGAACATGGATAACGTGTTATACAGGCTAGCCCAATAGAACATGGATAACGTGTTATACAGGCTAGCCCAATAGAACATGGATAACGTGTTATACAGGCTAGCCCAATAGAACATAAATAACGTGTTATACAGGCTAGCCCAATAGAACATAGATAACGTGTTATACAGGCTAGCCCAATAGAACATAGATAACGTGTTATACAGGCCAGCCCAATAGAACATGGGTTACGTGTTATACAGGCTAGCCCAATAGAACATGGATAACGTGTTATACAGGCTAGCCCAATAGAACATGGATAACGTGTTATACAGGCTAGCCCAATAGAACATGGATAGCGTGTTATAAAGGCTAGCCCAATAGAACATGGATAACGTGTTATAAACGCTAGCCCAATAGAACATAGATAACGTGTTATACAGGCTAGCCCAATAGAACATAGATAACGTGTTATACAGGCCAGCCCAATAGAACATGGGTTACGTGTTATACAGGCTAGCCCAATAGAACATGGATAACGTGTTATACAGGCTAGCCCAATAGAACATGGATAACGTGTTATACAGGCTAGCCCAATAGAACATAGATAACGTGTTATACAGGCTAGCCCAATAGAACATAAATAACGTGTTATACAGGCTAGCCCAATAGAACATAGATAACGTGTTATACAGGCTAGCCCAATAGAACATAGATAACGTGTTATACAGGCTAGTCCAATAGAACATAGATAACGTGTTATAAACGCTAGCTCAAAAGAACATAGATAACGTGTTATAAGGCTAGCCCAATAGAACATAGATAACGTGTTATACAGGCTAGCCCAATAGAACATAGATAACGTGTTATACAGGCCAGCCCAATAGAACATGGGTTACGTGTTATACAGGCTAGCCCAATAGAACATGGATAACGTGTTATACAGGCTAGCCCAATAGAACATGGATAACGTGTTATACAGGCTAGCCCAATAGAACATGGATAACGTGTTTTAAAGGCTAGCCCAATAGAACATGGATAACGTGTTATAAACGCTAGCCCAATAGAACATAGATAACGTGTTATACAGGCTAGCCCAATAGAACATAGATAACGTGTTATACAGGCCAGCCCAATAGAACATGGGTTACGTGTTATACAGGCTAGCCCAATAGAACATGGATAACGTGTTATACAGGCTAGCCCAATAGAACATGGATAACGTGTTATACAGGCTAGCCCAATAGAACATAGATAACGTGTTATACAGGCTAGCCCAATAGAACATAAATAACGTGTTATACAGGCTAGCCCAATAGAACATAGATAACGTGTTATACAGGCTAGCCCAATAGAACATAGATAACGTGTTATACAGGCTAGTCCAATAGAACATAGATAACGTGTTATAAACGCTAGCTCAAAGAGACATAGATAACGTGTTATAAGGCTAGCCCAATAGAACATAGATAACGTGTTATACAGGCTAGCCCAATAGAACATAGATAACGTGTTATACAGGCCAGCCCAATAGAACATGGGTTACGTGTTATACAGGCTAGCCCAATAGAACATACATAACGTGTTATACAGGCTAGCCCAATAGAACATGGATAACGTGTTATACAGGCTAGCCCAATAGAACATGGATAACGTGTTTTAAAGGCTAGCCCAATAGAACATGGATAACGTGTTATAAACGCTAGCCCAATAGAACATAGATAACGTGTTATACAGGCTAGCCCAATAGAACATGGGTTACGTGTTATACAGGCTAGCCCAATAGAACATAGATAACGTGTTATACAGGCTAGCCCAATAGAACATAGATAACGTGTTATAAGGCTAGCCCAATAGAACATAGATAACGTGTTATAAGGCTAGCCCAATAGTCTGTCCTACTGATCCCGAAACAAATATATCAAAGAAAGCACATGCAAGTCAAGAATATGTGGCAAGTCTAGATTTCCACAGTTACCACAGTTTCAGGACACACAGATCTTACAAACAGAACTCAGATGAAGATCTTTACAGTGTATGTATCAAAAACCTCCAGAAGAAATATCTGCAAAGAGCTGAGGCGACTGTACGATTTTGACCACATCATAAGCATGTGGTAATGAATTATCACATATTGGTGATACAAGGTGTTCACGAAAAGGTGAGCCTACCCTGTTCTTCCGATAGCACCTGACATGAAAACGTGCAAAGGCCGTCAGCCAGATAGATTTGGAATTACAGAGTAGGTGTTACACCACAACACTATGTATGTCCCCCTTCTTCTAGTGGCACCGTGTATTGTTATGGCGTGACCTCCTTGCCCTGTCGCCTACATGCGCGTGCACTGCTAGACCCGTCCTGCACTTGAGCAAAGCGTGCGGTTTACCCTGCACTTCAAAGCTCCTGGGGAGGTCACATGCCCCCCGTGGTTCTCACGCCACAACACACACCAGGGTCAAGTCGGGATCTTTAATAACACAATGTTACTTCATACTGAGTGTTAAATCTCAGTGGGTCAAGTGTAGACATACTTATAACTGCAATAACACAGGGAACGCCAACATGGGGAGCATCACTAAGTGCTGTGTATTCCTCAACACGGGAGGACACCTTCAGATTGGCACGTGTTTCCTGGGGATCAACCATCTCTGTTCACTGTGCTATTGGGGATACAGTTAAGTAATAGGTTCAAGGTCACCACCAAACACATTAATTGAATCGCACTCACGAATTCACGGTTTGTGTGTATTCAAATCAGTCTCGGGTAAGCTACTGCATTGGTTCATGGACACGAGTTCACTGCTCAGTCTTGCAACGATCATAATGATGGGTTTATCGAACCCTCTCACGTCAGCGAGGAACACTCATTTAGGGGACCACTACAATATATGATGCATAATGCCCGTCACAGAGAACCACTACAACATCTGATGCATAATGCCCGTCACAGAGAACCACTACAACATATGATGCATAATGCACGTCACAGAAAACCACTACAACATCTGATGCATAATGCACGTCACAGAGAACCACTACAACATCTGATGCATAATGCACGCCACAGAGAAACACTACAACATATGATGCATAATGCACGTCACAGAGGAACACTACAACATGTGATGCATAATGCACAAATACAATTACTCAGGTGTTACGTTTCATCAAAATTCTAAATTTAAACATTGTGTGGAATCCCTTGTTAAAAAGGGTCAAAGAGCATACTATGTTCTCTCTTCTAACTTGTTTGGAGATGATTTAGATCCAACAGTCTGCTGCAGAATTTTCAAGGCAATTGTTGAACTTGTTGTTCTGTATAACAGTGAAGTATGGGGAATTGATTTTGTTCTGCAGAGACATATAGATTCTTTCCCACCTGAAAAATTACAAACGAAATTCTGTAAACGTACTCTGGGAGTTTCTCAGCAAACGCATAACTGGGCATGCAGAGCAGAACTTGGTTTGTTTCCCCTATTATTCAGAGTAATTAAATCAATTGTTCAATTCTACAATCATATTTTACAATCTCCAAATACCATTTTAAAACATGCCTTTAATGAATCAATAAAGAATTCCAAACACAAAATTGGATGGTACTATAAACTCAGTTGCCTCTTAGATAAGTTTAACATCAAGGAAAGTAATCTTACTTCCTCCTCTGTACTGAAGGACCTCCAATTGAAATTTACAGACATGTTCCACTCATCTCTTCAAGATTAACCAAATACATTAATTCAAGGAACGAACTTAGAACATACAGAGACTCTAAATTAGCTGTTAAACTCGAACCATACCTAGAACACCGAAAGATAAGAAAACACCGTATCCACTTCACAAAACTAAGACTGAGTGACCATAGATTAAAAATTGAACTGGGTAGGAGAACAAGACCACCTACACCTTTGGAGGACCATCTGTGTGATAAATGCTCTGTCCTTGAGGATGAACAACACCATTTCATGTGTTGCACTAAATATTTAGATGCAAGAAAGTCCTTATTTAACTCCCTTTCCTCTAAAATGAATAACTTTCTCAGACTTACTACCACTGAAAAATTTAACCTCCTTTTTAGAAATAATGATCCAAATACTATAGAAATTATTTGCTACCACATGTACAACTTTAAACAAATATAGAAGATCTGATTGTGCTAGGCCATTATTATTATTATACACATTTGTATTATTATATGTTTTATTGCTCATCATATATATGTGATTCATTATATATCTTGTTTACGTAGTTTATAGAATATTGTCACTGTTTCTGTATGGAACGTTTGCACAATAAATATTTGATATTGATATTTGATAATGCACGTCACAGAGAACCACTACAACATGTGATGCATAATGCACGTCACAGAGGACCACTACAACATATGATGTATAATGCACGTCACAGACGACTACTACAACATGTGATGCATAATGCACGTCACAGAGGACCACTACAACATTTGATGAATAATGCACGTCACAGAGGAACACTACAGCATGTGATGCATAATGCACGTCACAGAGGAACACTAAAACATATGATGCATAATTCACGTCACAGACGACCACTGCAACATATGATGCATAATGCACGTCACAGAGGAACACTACAACATATGATGCATAATTCACGTCACAGACGAACACTGCAACATATGATGCATAATGCACGTCACAGAGGACCACTACAACATCTGATGCATAATTCACGTCACAGAGGAACATTACAACATATGATGCATGCTGCACGTCACAGAGGACGACTACAACATCAGATGCAAATCCCCTCACAGAGAATCACTCCAATATCTGATGTAAATTCCCTCTCAGACACCAACTGCATATCTGATATAAAGCCTCTCACATACACTCACTGTAATACTTGATGTAAAGTCCCTCACAGACACACACTGTAAATATATGATGTAAAGCCCCTCAAAGACACACAATGTAATATCTGATGTAAATTAAGTCCTTCACAGACACACACTGTAATATTTGTTATAAAGCCCCTCACAGACACACACTGTAATATCTGAAATTAAGCCCCTCAAAGACACACACTGTAATATCTGATATAAAGCCCCTCACAGACACACACTGTAATATCTGGAATTAAGCCCCTCACAGACACACACTGTAATATCTGATGTAAAGCCCCTCACAGATACATACAGAAATATCTGAAATAAAGCCGCTCACAGACACACACTGTAATATCTGATGGAAAGTCCCTCACAGACACACAATGTAATATCTTATGTAAAGTCCCTCACAGACACACAATGTAATATCTGATGTTAAGCCCCTCAAAGACACACAATGTAATATCTGATATAAAGCCCAACACAGACACACACTGTAATATTTCTTATAAAGTCCCTCACAGACACACACTGAAATACTAGTATATGATGTAAAGCCCCTCACAGACACACACTGTAATATTTGATGTAAAGCCCCTCACAGATACATACTGAAATATCTGATGTAAAGTCCCTCACAGACACACTGTAATATCTGATGTAAAGCCCCTCACATACACACAATGTAATATCTGATGTAAAGCTCATCACAGACACACACTGTAATATCTGATGGAAAGTCCCTCACAGACACACAATGTAATATCTGATGTTAAGCCCCTCAAAGAAACACAATGTAATATCTGATGTAAAGCCCCTCACAGACACACACTGTAATATCTGATGTAAAGCCCTCACAGACACACACTGTAATATTTGATATAAAGCCCCTCAGATACACACACTGAAATATCTTATGCAAACCCCCTCACAGACACACACTGTAATATTTGATGTAAAGACCCTCACAGACACACACTGTAATACTTGACATAAAGCCGCTCACATACACACACCTAAACATCTGATGTGAAGCCCTCACAGACACACATTGTAATATCTGATGTAAAGACCCTCACAGACACACACTGTAATTTCTGATATAACGCCCCTCACAGACACACACTGTAATATATGATGTAAGCCCGCCACAGACACACAATGTAATATCTGTTGTAAAGCCCCTCACAGACCAACAATGTAACATCTGATGTAAATTAAGTCCCTCACAGACACACACTGTAATATCTGATATAAAGCCCCTCACAGACACACACTGTAATATCTGATGTAAAGCCCCTCACAGACACACACTGAAATATCTGATGTAAAGCCCCTCACAGACACACACTGAAATATCTGATTTAAAGCCCCTCTCAGACACACACTGAAATATATGAAATAAATCCCCCTCAAAGACTCCCACTTTAATATCTGATGTAAAGCCCCTCACAGACACACAATTTAACATCTGATGTAAATTAAGTCCCTCACAGACACACACTGAAATATCTGATGTAAAGCCGCTCACAGACACACACTGAAATATCTGATGTAAAGCCCCTCACAGACACACACTGTAATATCTGTTATAAAGCCCCTCACAGACACACACTGAAATATCTGATGTAAAGCCCCTCACAGACACACACTGAAATATCTGATGTTAAGCCTCTCACAGATACATACAGAAATATCTGATGTAAAGCCGCTCTCAGACACACACTGTAACAACTGATATAAATTAAGTCCCTCACAGACACACATTGTAATATCTGTTATAAAGCCCCTCACAGACACACACTGTAATATATGATGTAAAGCCCCTCACAGACACACACTGTAATATCTGATATAAAGCCCCTCACAGACACACACTGTAACATCTGATGTAAATTAAGTCCCTCACAGACACACACTGAAATATCTGATGTAAAGCCCCTTACAGACACACACTGTAATATCTGATGTAAAGCCCCTCTCAGATACATACAGAAATATCTGATGTAAAGCCGCTCACAGACACACACTGTAATATCTGTTATAAAGCCCCTCACAGACACACACTGAAATATCTGATGTAAAGCCCCTCACAGACACACACTGAAATATCTGATGTAAAGCACACACTGGAAATATCTGATGTAAAGCCCCTCACAGACACACACTGAAATATCTGATGTAAAGCCCCTCATAGACACACACTGTAATATCTGTTATAAAGCCCCTCACAGACACACACACTGAAATATCTGATGTAAAGCCCCTCACAGACACACACTGTAAATATCTGATGTAAAGCCCCTCACAGACACACACTGTAATATCTGAAATAAAAGCCCCTCACACAGACACACACTGAAATATCTGATGTAAAGCCCCTCACAGACACACACTGAAATATCTGATGTAAAGCCCCTCACAGACACACACTGGAAATATCTGATGTAAAGCCCCTCACAGACACACACTGTAAATATCTGATGTAAAGCCCCTCACAGACACACACTGTAATATCTGATCTGATAAAGGCCCCTCACAGACACACACTGAAATATCTGATGTAAAGCCCCTCACAGACACACACTGAAATATCTGATGTAAAGCCCCTCTCACAGACACACACTGTACCCTCACAGACACACACTGTAATATCTGATGTAAATTAAGTCCCTACAGACACACACTGAAATATCTGATGTAAAGCCCCTCACAGACACACACTGTAATATCTGTTATAAAGCCCCTCACAGACACACACTGAAATATCTGATGTAAAGCCCCTCACAGACACACACTGAAATATCTGATGTAAAGCCCCTCACAGACACACACTGTAATATCTGTTATAAAGCCCCTCACAGACACACACTGAAATATCTGATGTAAAGCCCCTCACAGACACACACTGTAACATCTGATATAAAGCCCCTCACAGACACACACTGAAATATCTGATGTAAAGCCCCTCACAGACACACACTGTAACATCTGAAATAAAGGCCCTCACAGACACACACTGAAATATCTGATGTAAAGCCCCTCTCAGATACATACAGAAATATCTGATGTAAAGCCGCTCACAGACACACACTGTAATATCTGATGTAAATTAAGTCCCTTACAGACACACACTGTAAATATATGATGTAAAGCCCCTCACAGACACACAATGTTATATCTGATGTAAATTAAGTCCCTCACAGACACACCGTAATATCTGATGTAAAGTCCCTCACAGACACACACTGTAATATCTATTATCAGACACACACTGTAATATGTAAAGCCCCTCACAGACACACAATGTTATATCTGATGTAAATTAAGTCCCTCACAGACACACACTGTAACATCTGATGTAAAGCCCCTCACAGATACATACTGAAATATCTGATGTAAAGCCCCTCACAGATACATACTGAAATATCTGATGTAAAGCCCCTCACAGATACATACTGAAATATCTGATGTAAAGCCGCTCACAGACACACACTGTAATATTTGATGCAAAGCCCCTCACAGACACACACTGTAATATCTGATGTAGAGCCCCCTACAACACATCTGTACTTTTTCAAATTTAAATATGTTGGCACTGCCTACAAGAGCCTTGTGACAATTGCTCGGACTCAGAAAGCAATCAGGAACTATATGAATGAGCATGGTTTTAACAACATCCCAGTCGTATGACGACGGGGACAAGATATATGGGCTTCACACACTGTATACATGTAGGGGATCGAATCCGGCATTGGAAATGGCGAACAAGAACTTTAACATTATGGCTACTCTACCGTGCCTGACAAACGTGAACAATTTGTCGAATAAATTTAACATGATATTTATGGTTACATTTATTGGTGGTAGAGTAACTGTTTGCTAAAGTTAACATCATAGCCTGAACGGCCACTAACAGGCCGTACATTTGCGATTGTAATTTGTTATGCATGCAAACCCTGTTCAAGTGACTGCCCAGCTCCCACGGTGTGTATTGTGTGAGTGAGTGAGTGAGTGCCCAGGGGCGCCATGGTGATCTGCAAGGTCCCAGCTCTGACGACAAACAGTTCATGAATACTGCGAGGGGAGGGATTTGTCTCGTATCGGAAAAACCCAAATTACATTTTGTACAACAGCTTGTATTCTACTCCATGATATCAGCAGAAATTAAAGTTATTTCATGTTGACTATTTAGGTTTGGGATTCACAATATAAACGATAAATCAGTACAAGGTGCTGTGAAACTGCGAATGTAAGAAGGGGGGTAACTCTGTCAGCTCTACTTTATCCTATCGGCGGCACGGGTGAACACACACTGCATGGTGCGGCGAGCGTGCCGGTATCTCCTCCGCCCGGTGCTTGTGTAGACATTGCGAGTTGTCTAAGTAGGTGTATGAGGGATACTGACTTTCAGTTCCATGTGAACCACTGGTTATATACCCTGTCCGAGACCCTGATATGCCCCATGATATGTAATCATGAACCACTTGCCACGTCCCTTCACCTGATTGTCCTAGGCCATTATTATTATTATACACATTTGTATTATTATATGTTTTGTTGCTCATCATATATATGTGATTCATTATATATCTTGTTTATGTAGTTTTTAGAATATTGTCACTGTTTCTGTATGGAACGTTTGCACAATAAATATTTTATCGCTTATCTCTTCATCTCTACAATAAGGCCACATATAGCGGGCATGCTCTTAGCGCCTAAAGCCTAACGTACCCCTTATTACCCCGGATAAAACAAACTGCTTGTGTGGCGCTAGAAGGTAAATCGTCTTGTGATTTATCCCCGCCGGGGAACAAACTCTCTTGCCTCCTGTGAGACCACATGTGCCACGTGTGCTGCGTTGTCAGACGTTCCATATACTCTCAGGAGTCAAGCTGCCATACACGGTCACCCATCCAAGATCTATCAGTGACCAACGTTGCTAATGTTTTGATTTGTGACCTCGGCTCTATCCACAGGACCACACACCACCAGACTTGTTTCAATGAACCACTTGCTATATACCGTGTCAAAGACCCCTGTCATGCCGACCGCCTCCGTGGTGTAGTGGTTAGAGCATCCGCCCGGAGAGCGGAAGGTCGTGGGTTCGATCCCCGACCGCGTCATGTCAAAAGACGTCAACTATGGTACTTGTTGGTCCCTGCCTGGCGCTCAGCATTAATGGGTACAACAAGAACTGGTCGGCTCGGAGTCAGTATAATGTGTCTGAGTGGGGTATTCATGCTTCACTGCGGCATGGTATCTCAGTTGGCTAGCACTATAAAACCAGCTTAAGTCTGGGCAAGTACAAGCAGCCGCACATATACATACACACGCATGCACGTCGTCATATGGGCGAAATATTCTCACGTACGACGTTAAACCCAATTTCACCTCACCTGACCTGTCATGCCCTACACGAGTAACCGTGAACCATTTGCAGTGTACCCAGTCCAGTACCTCCACCATGCCCCTACACATGTTACCATGAACCACTTGCTGTGTACCCAGTCCAAGACCCCCGCCATGCCCCAACACTTGTTACCATGAACCACTTGCAGTGTACCCAGTCAAGTACCTCCACCATGCCCCTACACTTGTTACCATGAACCACTTGCAGTGTGGCCAGTCCAGTACGTCCACCATGCCACTACACTTGTTACCATGAACCACTTGCTGTGTACCCAGTCCAAGACCACCGCCATGCCCCTACACATGTTACCGTGAACCACTTGCTGTGTACCCAGTCCAGTACCTCCACCATGCCCCAACACTTGTTACCATGAACCACTTGCAGTGTACCTAGTCCAGGACCTCCACCATGCCCCTACACATGTTACCATGAACCACTTGCTGTGTACCCAGTCCAAGACCCCCGCCATGCCCCTACACTTGTTACCATGAACCACTTGCAGTGTACCCAGTCCAGTACCTCCACCATGCCCCAACACTTGTTACCATGAACCACTTGCTGTGTACCCAGTCCAAGACCTCCACCATGCCCTACACTTGTTACCATGAACCACTTGCTGTGTACCCAGTCCAGTACCTCCACCATGCCCCTACACTTGTAACCATGAACCACTTGCAGTGTACCCAGTCCAGTACCTCCACCATGCCCCTACACTTGTTACCATGAACCACTTGCTGTGTACCCAGTCCAGTACCTCCACCATGCCCCTACACTTGTTACCATGAACCACTTGCTGTGTACCCAGTCCTAGACCACCGCCATGCCCCTACACATGTTACCGTGAACCACTTGCTGTGTGGCCAGTCCAAGACCCCCGCCATGCCACTACACTTGTTTCCATGAACCACTTGCTAAGGAACCAGTCCTAGATTCCCGTCATGCCCCTACACATGTTACCGTGAACCACGTGTGTGTACCCAGTCCAAGACCCCCGCCATGCCCCAACACTTGTTACCATGAACCACTTGCAGTGTACCCAGTCCAAGATCCCCGCCATGCCCCAACACTTGTTACCATGAACCACTTGCTGTGTACCCAGTCCAAGACTTCCACCATGCCCGTATACTTGTTACCATGAACCACTTGCAGTGTACCCAGTCCAAAACCTCCACCATGCCCCTACACTTGTTACCATAAACCACTTGCTGTGTACCCAGTCCAGGACCTCCACCATGCCCCTACACTTGTTACCATGAACCACTTGTGTGTACTCAGTCCTGTACCTCCACCATGCCCCAACACTTGTTACCATGAACCACTTGCTGTGTACCCAGTCCAGTACCTCCACCATGCCCCAACACTTGTTACCATGAACCACTTGCAGTGTACCCAGTCCAAGACCCCCGCCATGCCCCAACACTTGTTACCATGAACCACTTGCTAAGGAACCAGTCCAAGATTCCCGTCATGCCCCTAAGCATGTTACCGTGAACCACTTGCTGTGTACCCAGCCCAAAACTCGGCGTTCCGAAGCAAATCTGTCCACAAACATCGGAAACTGTCGCCCAACCTATTGCCTCCTTACGTCAGACAAAGGTGTTTAAATTGTGTCCAAATGGAACAAAAGAATTGGTAAGGCTTTTGCCTCGTTTATTAAAATTGGAAGTAGTAAAAAAACTCTTGTATGCCTGGTGAGGGTGAAGGTTAATGTTATGGGTCGCGGCGGGAATTTTTCGGACAAGAAGTTTATTAACATATTTGAGTAGCGCTGCCACTGTGTGAAGACCCATCTTCAAGGAGACACTGGGACAGGCCGATAAGGCTCGGCGGGGGCCCTCAATATCAGAGAAATGTCTTTGATTAACACCACGTGTTCCCCTTGTTAAAACAGACTGTTTTTCAACATAAGAGTGGGGCAGAGATCAAAGATAATTAATTAACCAGAACATGTAATTGGGTTCATCTACAAGCCGGAGACACAGATGCGTATCCCCATTATGAGTGATGCTATCTGGTGGCGTGCATTTGTCACCGAGGTTAATGTAGACGAGAATTTGGTTGATGAAACATAAACTTCAAAGAAAAAAGTAACCATTCTTGTCTGAGCCTTTGGAAAAATGTACTGCGTGTTTCTTGTAGATTTAGTTGATCTAATGTCGTTGTTTTCATGTCGACACTGTTGAAATGATTTTGCAATTTGTACATTGTAATGAACTATCGAAGGAAGCATATTTATTCAACAGCAGCTGGCGGCGTTGTTAAAGTTGTTTAAGTGTTGAAGTGCTTATCATCATCAAAAGCAGTTCAACTTTTGAACTTATTTAGAACATAAGCAACAACATTCGGACAAGCACGACCACCGTCTACGTCACACACGACCACTGGTCACTGACGCCCCGCTGCAATAATATGACGCAATCATTGCACGTGCCCTCAGCGTCCACAGCGTGATAAAGGTCACGTGACACCTCGAGGGATGACCAGCGGTCAGTAGTCACACATCATTACAGCAAGACGTGCTAAGATCAAAGAGAATCGTGAGCTAAGATAGGGCTGAGAACTCGTCCTCTTCAGCGCCGAGTTACGTGATTCCATAAACTTCCTGGGAAAATGTCCCACTGTTGGGGCTGTATTGACAAGCCTGGGCTTGGAGGAATGGCTCGATACTGTATCGGTGTCAGGTAGCAGCGTACGCCTTCCCAGCTTCCCCAACCACTACTCACCACCACAGGGGCCCGCGCCCAGATGAAAGACAGTCAGCGATAAGCACCTGTTCTCTTGATAACCATGTAATTGGTAGCAGGAATTATTATGTATATTCAGCAGTTTATATAGCTTTGTGAGGATTGCAAAATTGTAAAATATTTTTCAAGCACGGAACCATAGGATAATGAGTGAACTATAAGGCACGCTTGTGCTCTTAATTTACCCATCTTGTCTCATCACTATCCTCACTATCACCGCTATCATCTCTATCAGTTTTTGTTGCACAACTCCGCACTAATTTCAACCACAAACCGGCTGTCTGTCAATAATCGAGTCTGAACTAGACAATCTACTGATTGACATCACGAGCATCGATCTACGTTACTGTGACACGATGGCATGCCTCACCCAAGTCAGCAAGCCTGACCACCCGATCCCGTTAGTCACCTCTTATGACAAACACGTAATCCTAAAATACCAATTCTAATCTGGATATTCAAGAAAGCATATTAAGTGCGCTATATCGTACTATAAATAACAGGGCTATATCCGCCTGTTTGTATGGTGTTGTACTTCAGTGAGTGTAAGGAGCCTTATGTATGGCCACATAGAGCGATGATATCATTTGTTGAGCGCTGCTTTCAATATTGTTCCGGACTAATAATCAGCTTAATTCCAGGAAAACAAAGGATTCATGCAGGTTACAGTCGTTCACCATTTTTGTGCAACCCATGAGGACGGCTATGGTGCTGACAACCTAGAAACAAAATAGGGAACAACTGGGATTCGACCCAAAAAGCATAGGGTTCCGGTGTGCCCAAGGGACGCTACTCTGTATAACGAATTGCGGTATCTAATTCTGTAATCGCGATTCTCAAGTTTGATTCTCAATATGTCATAATGCTTCATTGTTGTGAACTATGTTGTCTCTTGTTCAAGACTCCACGAGTTCACGTCCTTGGAACGATGTGCTGCCCTCTGCGAAACTGGTGTGTCAGGATTAACATTTTGTTTTTTCATTCAATTACTCTCACAATTACTCATTCTAATTAACATCATAATTTCATTTAGGAAAGATGCGACACAAGTGTCATCCATGGACCCCTGGTGATACTATACATGTAGTGTGAGGTTCTTGATGACACTATACATGTAGTGTGAGGTTCCTGATGACACTATACATGTAGTGTGAGGTTCCTGATGACACTATGTGTATAGTGTGAGGTTCCTGATGACACTATACATGTAGTGTGAGGTTCCTGATGACACTATACATGTAGTGTGAGGTTCCTGATGACACTATACATGTAGTGTGAGGTTCCTGATGACACTATGCATATAGTGTGAGGTTCCTGATGACACTATACATGTAGTGTGAGGTTCCTGATGACACTATACATATAGTGTGAGGTTCCTGATGACACTATGCATAATATAGTGTGAGGTTCCTGGTGATACTATCTAGCAGTGTAAGTCTCCTGATGACACTATACAGTGGTTTCAGTCCAGGGATGACACTATCACCTCTTTAGTCAGTGTCATAGGTCAACACACAAAATCTAACTCAGCCCTTGCGGAAACAATAATCATTGAGAACGCCTCCTAAATTACTATCATTCTGGAAATAATGCTATCTCTGTGAGTGTGGCTGTTCACGGAGGTCAACATAAATTGCAGATTATTTAAAACGAGGTTTATGGTTTTCTGAAAAGGATTATTCGGGTGGAGTCCATCACGGGAAATATCAAACTCGCAAAGGGATGTGCGGCGTAAAGTAATGAGGGGATTAGACGGTCTTCCTAGTCGTCTTCATGTCATTTGTTGACGTATTTTCCGTAGCATTCCCACAAAGAAGACCGTATCGTAATCACGCTTTTTCCTAACCATGAGCTTATCAACTGCCTCTGCTTGTAATCCCTATACTCGTGACCAAAGTTTGAAACATCCCCGACGTTCACTTAAATAGCTGAGGGCAAAGTTTATCTCCTTGTCTCACGCCTCGGCTTATCTGCTATATCGGAAAAACTTCACTCAGCCAATTAAGGATTTGATTTCTCAATTGTCTAGTGTTGTGACCGTCTTTTGTCCATGGGTCAAGGATCACAAACCTACCCAGAGGGAATATTTATCTCTCCTTCATCTGATGCCTGAAGTCAAGTACATCACACAACGAACCAGCATCCCCGGCAGTCTTCACTCGTTTAGGAAAAGAACGGTTCAAAGTTAATGACGTCTTACAATCTGTGTAATCAATCAACCCACAACGTTATGTGGACTTTGGTTTAGCTATGAAGTTGTATTTTACCGCATATACCGATAGAACTCGTGCACCAATAAACGTCAAAATACTGACTTCACCTCATCAACCGTGTATCTGATGAGTCCCATAACAAATGGTCCCTTCTCATGGCTTCCACAATTGTACCTGTTTTTCACACAGAGTTAATGGCAACACTTTCAGTTCTTCACACAGTTATATCTATCAGGAATATATTCAGCAAAATATCTTTGCTCTAAATAACGTCTATTGGCATAAACACCATGGTCTAAACATCTATCAGAATAATTACACATGCAAAAGCCTTCATTTGTAGGTCTAAACAAACATCTGTTAGAATCAATTCCTAGCTCTAAATACTATGTACCTCGCAACATCACATAAATACACATACGAAGCGAAACATTTTAAAACTTTGAAAGGCATTTAGAAGTTTGAAAAACACCAATACATGTAACTTCTACGGATAAAACCTTCTTACGTGTTTCAAGAAACGTCTCAGGGCAAAGTCGGGGCTAGCATCTTTTGTCTAAAATGAGCATGATTTACAGGAAAAAAACAGTTCTTAAATTATAATAAAAGAACCCAAATACTTTCTTCATTTTCAGGAACTGTGGTAATCTTGACTTTCCACATATTCTAGGCTTTGGATTTATTGGATCAGAGACCATATAATATCTATTATATGGTCTCTGCTTGGATATATTGATATTGTTTCAGCGTCTGTTTTGCAGACTAGGCAAAATCGTTGCCTGATAAACGAGAAACAAATTCCTCATGATCATATACGCACAAGAGATATCAAGAAAGAAAGAATACTTGTGCAGTGCTGAATACAATTTACATGTGTTGTAAGCTAGACAGTGTGTGCACTGTAAATTAGAAACTGATGGACAGGTGTTACGTTGAAATATCCGACCGATACGACACGTATCGTAACTGATTAAATAACTCTTTGAATATTGTAATAAATCGGCAGAGGGTATATAAAACACTTAAACAAGACTCGGAATCGGCGCTGTACATCAAAAGTCCCGGCATTGATATGTGGGTTGTCATAAAGTATTGAGGTTTGTTTATATCCTCCAATATGTATGTGTTATACAACAGGAAGACAAGCTGCCGTATATCAAACACACCGCTCTACAGAGGCAATTACACCATCAGTGTCTACCAATGTTCTCTTGTTCTCATGCAATTAGTTAGGATAAGACAATATTACATGTATGTACAACATGGTATATGTTGAAGAGTCAAAACAGTTATAACAAAAGTATGGCAAACCCTAACAAGACCATAAGTCATAATATTGATATCATATTGCCGTAGTGGTTCAAATATTCATAGATTCAAACATATTAAAGTTCAACTCAAGCAGCTGAATGATTATATAGCCCATTTCTATGGTTATACTTTCTTTGAGACATGTCACTTCCAGCTCGTTGTGGTCCATACTGCTGTATAAACGTTGATTGATCAAGCGGAGCCATGTGGGCACCCAGTGGGGTAACTTGATAGAAAGATGAAACAAATGCGGTAGAATTAAACTTCATCCACAGATATCAATCAATATTAATTTCTGCTTTGTGAACGTCAGCATCCTCTCCCTCCACCCCCAACCCCAACCCCACCCCATCGCGTAAGGTTCAGGTACGTTCGGAGCCAAGGCCTGTATAGAAACAGTGTTAATTCAGTTCGGTTGTGGCAGAACCGCACCACAAAACAGAACTAAGTTGTTTTACAGAGCGTTCAAGCAACATAGAGTATTCCACGATGAGCTTTAATTGTATCGATTATGTCGGCAGCATTTCCAGCTGATATAGAAATTCGTTTATAGTTGCTGGATAATTCAGATCCAAATTACAAGAAGCCATATTCCCCGATATATAGCAAGGTGATTTGTGAACGGATGTCCCACAACAGAAGCTAAACACGGGCATATTTTATACTCTGTAATGAATATTCATGTCTCCTTTATATTCGCTGCGACCCTCCAACGTTTACATGTGAGTAACGCCACTACAACACATACAGGACAGTGTTTCAGTAGGGGAAGGAGATGTTCCATCCGTGGATTGTCTCAATAACTGTACAGCAGTCAACATGTCACTATAACACTGACAAAACAAGAGTCCAACGTTTAAATTGTCCACACTTTGATTCACCTTTCGTTTGTCTTGCATTTAATTTTCTGTTCACCTATGTTCCCGTTATGTTTATGACTCCACAATGAGTGCATGGCTAGTTCTATATTTACTATTTCCTTACCGTTCGTTGCTTCAGGCTGTGTGACGTAATAGATAAACATTGTGTCGTCATCCCAGCTGGGACCTCCGGCGAAGATGAAAGCGTGGCCGCCGACATTTCCGTCCTTAATCCTTTAATCGTTTGTTATATTTCAACAGTCGGTGATGCGAATAACACTGTGCATAAATATTGACAATGAACGCGTTTGAAATACAATCGACGAGTGCTGATTTGCCCAGGATTACGCAGAAAGCAGTCATCACTGACAGCAATTTGATTTTATTTGACAGGTATCAAAGCGCCCAACTGAGGCAAACATTGAACTTTCTGATGTGAGGGTGGTTGTTTATATTGGTAGCTAAGTGGTCGTTATCATGCGATAAAGCATTCAGCCGATTGGCAGTATCTGCAGGAATCTGTTGTCTGATGCGGGACGATGCAGATGTCTGTTGTGTCCCAACACAAAGTTGTCTAAATAAAGTGTCCCAACACAAACATGTCATATGTGTCCCAACACAAAGTTGTCTAATGTGTCCCAATACAAACATGTGATATGTGTCCCAACACAAAGTTGCCTGATGTGTCCCAACACAAAGTTGTCTAAAGTGTCCCAACACAAACATGTCACATGTGTCCCAACACAAAGTTGTCTGAGGTGTCCCAAAACAAAGTTGTCTATAGTGTCCCAACACAAACATGTCATATGTGTCCCAACACAAAGTTGTATATAGTGTCCCAACGCAAAGTTTTCTGAGGTCTCCCAACACAAAGTTGTCTAAAGTGTCCCAACACAAAGCTGTCTAAAGTATTCCAACACAAAATTGTCTAAAGTGTCCCAACGCAAAGTTGTCTGATGTGTCCCAACACAAAGTTGTCTAAAGTGTCCCAACACAAACATGTCATATGTGTCCCAACACAAAGTTGTCTGATGTGTCCCAACACAAAGTTGTCTAAAGTGTCCCAACACAAACATGTCACATGTGTCCCAACACAAAGTTGTCTGTTGTGTCCCAACACAAAGTTGTCTATAGTGTCCCAACACAAAGTTGTCTATAGTGTCCCAACACAGGTTGACTAAAATGTCCCAACACAAAGCTGTCTAAAGTGTCCCAACACAGAATTGTCTAAAGTGTTCCAACACAAAATTGTCTAAAGTGTCCAAACGCAAAGTTGTCTGAGGTGTCCCAACACAAAGTTGTCTAAAGTGTCCCAACACAAACATGTCATATGTGTCCCAACACAAAGCTGTCTAAAGTGTCCCAACACAAAGTTGTCTAAAGTGTCCCAACGCAAAGTTGTCTGAGGTGTCCCAACACAAAGTTGTCTAAAGTGTCCCAACACAAACATGTCAAAAGTGTCCCAACACAAAGTTGTCAAAGTGTCATTGTCCGATGTGTCCCAACACAAAGTTGTCTAAAGTGTCCCAACACAAACATGTCATATGTGTCCCAACACAAAGTTGTCTAAAGTGTCCCAACACAAAGTTGTCTAAAGTGTCGCAACACAAAGTTGTCTAAAGTGTCCTAACACAAATATGTCATATGTGCCCGAACACAAAGTTGTCCCAACGCAAAGAAACAAATATATCCACGAAAGCCCATGCAAGTCTAGAATGTGCGGCAAGTCTAGATTTCCACAGTTTCTAAAAATGGAGAAAGTATCAGGGCTCCTTTCCATTATGTTCTAGTTTTGTTTAGTACGAACTGTTATTTCTGTAAACTATGTTTATATCAGAGACAAGTTGTTTGACTTCAAACCGGCATAAGTATCCGCCCATGCAGTTGTCTAAATGTGCCGGACACAGATTTGTTTTATGTGTTCAAACACAAAGTTGTCTGATGTGTCCCAAGTGTGAGTGAGTGAGTAGGTAGGTGAGTGCAGCTATCTATGATAAAAATATGTGGATCGGGTGGCTTGTTCAAAGGTATTACAAATTTACATTCAAAGACACAGAATAGATCCCATGAAATCTCGTCACGTGATTGTTTTTATTTTCTCTGTCCTGGAACATGTAACATGTAACACCTGATAAGGTGAGGTGGTAAGATAGTCTGTGCCAAGTTCTGGTGAACATGTCGACTAGTGTTTGAGCTGGCATGAAAACAGTACATTGTACTTTATTACCAGACAGACAATGGTTGAAACCCATAGAGTCGGCTATGGTCATGTAAACATATTCACAGCAAATCTATGAGTCGAAACCACCATCTAAGGTTTTGTTAGCGGTAGAACAGATCACTGCACACGAATGCGCGATAAAACATTTATACGATTAACGCCCTCATGGAGACGTTGTGTTATACTGTTCAGGGAACAACTAGTTTCAATGCCATGTTAGGTTATCCATGGGTTCCTTCTGGAACTGGGTGTATATGGACAATGAAGAATGATATTGATAGCCATCTACCCTGTGATGTCGAGATGACTGTATCATGATGTGAACAGACGAATAATGATATATTGCTTCCTGAAGCAATACCGACACTCACAGCTTCATGGAAGAATGTAACATCTGTACGCTTCTCTCCAGCGAACGAAAAACATATATACTGCTGCCAGAATTAAACAAGTTGTGTTGGGCCCGTCCATAACATAACGATCTGTCGACAATACATATAAAACGATTATTGTTTTCAAAGGTCAATAATACAGATATACTTATACATTTTCAGGAAATACAAATATGTGTTAACATATTTTCAGCAAGATGTAAACGCCATGAAAATACAGACGAAGCGAAACACGCCAACAACAAGGAAGATTCCGTGCTTTTCGTGATTAAATAAATGGCATTAATGTCGTCACATTACAACTGTGACCACCTCACTTCAAACATGCCTGTTACATTGACGCTGTTTCAGTCCATGCACATGCTGCACGGCTCACCTCCTCTCCCCTTGTCATAAAACTTATTGCCTTTCCGCCGATTTAACCGAATGTGCGGGTGGCGTAACCTACTATAACAAGTGTACCACCAGAGGGGTTGAAGGTGGCCACACCACAATGGCCTGGCGTAAACCTTTAATCTACGTAACACCTCGCCTTGTCCGGGCGCAGCACCGGAAACACTATGTATAACAGTGTGCTTGCGATTTTTAATGAGAACTGAACTGATTTTGAATTGCACCACGTGCTTCCAAATTATTTTTTGTTTGTATGTGTCCGTCTTTATTCCCTAGTTGTAAACTTAACGCTGGTTTCGGACAGAATGAAAGTTGAGGTGATAATGAAACGGTGGGAGGTGAGGGGAGGAGGGGGACCCACTGCCAGGAATATGGTTGTAACTGCCCCTCTGGGATTACGTTTGAAGAAATGTCCGTTTTTCTAAAATTGAATTCTCCACTCCTGCAGGGACAATGAGATCGACAAAGGGGCGGGTGAAGTCTTTGATCTGAAGTGATTGTCAATCCTGACAGGTACCTGTTGGCCGGTGACAGCCGTCTTGTTTCGACTGATCAGATCGGGTTATTCTGTCGTATTTGATCGCGATTTGATAGATGAAGAGACTGTTAAAGCCACATTTGTTTATTTACATTCGAAATTAAAATCCGGAGGCGGCTTTTAAATCCAGATTTGGTTCCAACAGAGTCATAAATCTTTCCGACTGCTACTGTTGGTTTAACCTTGCCGTGATTTAAACCGCAGCCGGACAAAGGCCAAAAAGGTGACGTTTTGCGTAATTTCCGTAAATGGAAACACGATACAGGCCGAGCAATAAACCATCCCCAACACGTCTTGTGTAACATATCTGTGTCCAGGCACATCCCCCGGATCTCCAGAGGAGATTGATGGGAACTGGACTGTGATACTCCACCGAGGGCTGTACCTCATACCATCAACCCATCCTGCATAGCCCACACCTCGGACAAGCCGCTTGTGTTTACTGCACATCACATGAAACCAAGCAGCCCTGAAATTAAACTATATATGTGCTACTCCCGTTTTTGGTAATATAAGATGAGTATTAAAGAGCTACAACCAAGGGAATGTTTAACTTTTGGTCGACTCCGATGGGAGGCGTGTATAGAGACGATCCATTTATGTTAGGTAATCTTCAAATACTCAAGGTTCCTGGCGAATACTTATTGAACTTTCAAGATCATAATACAATCTCTGTCAGATTTATTATAAAAACTATCAGCATTTAAATACTTACGACTGTGCTCTCACAATTTGGGAACCGGAAGATATATGATAACAGAAAATATCTAAACGTTCTCATTCAGGAGACGGTGAAGCTCATTTGATACTTCACGTTCTGTTCATACACCGAGTCTGTCTCATTTTCAAAGTACTGTTACACAACATAATGCAAAGCACACGAGAGTCTGGTCACATATGCTTAACACTTGTCCAAGAGGCCTATCTCTGAACATGACCTAGTGCACGGCATGTTGGAAACACTAGTCGAGGCCCACTTTATGTAGATTCCATTTACGGTCGAGGCCCACTTTATGTAGATTCCATTTACGGTGACTTCATTATGTGCAATATATTTGATTGTTGAATCTTCAAAGGTACGGAGACTTTAGTAATAGTATCTGGGCAATAATCTGGGTTTCCTCGCTGTGTAGTGTTGCAGGTGTTTTTGGCGAGATAGAAAATCCTGATCGTGGGTTCGGTCACATAATAACCGATATACTGTTCAATACAACACAATCGCTTCGGTTAAACAAGCAACGGTGTTACTTCGCATCGTCAGTTCCACGGGCACATAACGATAATGAGCGTTAGCTGTGAGTTTGTAACATACACACATTCATATTATGTGAGGTTAAACCAATTTTCTAAAGAACCTGCGAATATTGAGGAACCATCCAGTCCCTGAATTTCCTGGTGCTGAAGAGAGGATGAATAGTTGTCTGCTGAAACAAAGAAATTATTTATAATACGGAAGCTGATTGGTGTGACTGATATACACTAAACGCCAAAAGAAACGTTACCTTCCTTCCTTTATGACGGAGATATCTATCTTTAGCTGGGGTTGTGATGCGTGGACGTCCACTTATTGGTCTGTCTACGGTGTCCCCAGTTTGTCCGAAGCCCTGAATAAGTCTTATAACCGTGATACGGTGACATCAGAGGGCGTTGGTAACATCATTGTGTGTCGACCCCATCTGCACCATCCCAATGGCTCATTCTCTCTCTTCAGTTGTTAATCATGGCATATTTCTCGTACTTGTGTATCATATCATGCATTCTAGTCTCTCTTTATACCTTATAGAATCATTCTACACGTGAAGTGGATGCAAATACTGCTTGAATATTGCTACGTTTTTACGATTGATATTGGAAACAGAAAATGGAAAGAAAAGTTACTTTGCAAGCAAAAATGTTGACAAAGATAATTTTACATGTTCCTAAAAACCTTTTCACAATATCAAAGACACGTAGTACTTGTTTTCATTAATGCAAATCAGCAGAATAAGTTGTAAAAGAGTGTAATCACAGGAATGATTCTTTTACAATTTTACACACTATACAACAGTTGTTTCTTGTTTTAACAGTTGAAAAATGTTGGCTTTAAATGGTTTATCTTTGTCTCAAAGCAGAATTTTATTTCAACCTTTCTTTTGGACATCTAAATCACTGTTATTGGTTTATTTCGGCATGGTCGAAAATAGGACAATTTAACTCTTCTGAAAAAGATGCATTTCACATAAATATGAATGCATTTGAGAAAATGTTTTCGTGATTTGTATGAAGCTGTGTTGTTAAGCTATCTTGTAAACTAATACCTTCTAACATATCTTTGACAGTTTTGAAGTAATTCATAAAGGTAGGAGGGTAACGTTTTTTTGGCGTGTAGTGTATATGCTGAAGTCAGTAGGAGAGTCTAGTATCACTGCAGTGTCTGTACACGAGTATTGTCAGTGAAGCGCTGCCAGCCCTTTACACGTAATGTGTCCGGAACTGGCTACAACTGACCACACCTTCACACCTTTGTACAGCATTCAGTTCTAGAAGTTGTCTGGTAATTCTAAATAATACTACCATGTCTTATGTCGGTCACAGTGGACCGTACTGGACAACCGGACATCGGACATGGAGGGACTCTCTAATTAGCGGTCTGTTTGCGGGAGGGATGGGGTAGATTTCAAAGAGACTGACCGCTGTTCTGACGAGCAATTTAACCACCACTCCCACTGGTCAGCTCAATAAGAAACGGACCACACGCCCACATTCATCGTGGAGAACACGTGAGTCCACTTACATGGTCATCAGGGGATTTGATCAAACAAATGACCCCCTGCTTATAGTTGATACGCCATGATTTCTACCTCCAACCGCCCACTACCGTCGTCTACTGTGTCTCCCCTACCCACATGTAGAGAGGGTGCCCGGAAGCTAGACGCACGAGGGGGCAGGAGGGGCGTTGCGCCCTGTGTCTGCTGTAGATGACGTACACGGTGTTGGTACCCCGTTATGGTGTTACATCACACAGCGGAGTAATTGTTCCCAAAATATATTTTAGTTTATGATAGAGGTTTGTAAGAGGTGTGTTCTACGGAAACGGTGGGGTAGCCTAGTGGTTATATATAGCGTTCGCTAGTTTTGCCGAAGACCCGGGTTCGGTTGCCCACATGGTTACTATGTGAGAAGCCCATTTCTGAAGTTCCCCGCCGTGCTGGAATATTGCTAAAAGCGGCGTAAAACCATACTCACTCACTCACAATCCGGAAACAACCTTTGGTACACGACAACAGAGACCCCTAAAGTAGCTTCTGGGTATTGACAGATAGATGCCCGCCGTCACAAACTCTTGATATATGACGGAAGACATATTCCCGTAACCAGTTTCTGGTTCACGACAGAGAGATAATATATTTTACAAAATTAATGTTTCCAAACGGTCAACGTTGCAAACTGATTCAACATCATCCTTGAGTGTGTCATGTCCGACTGACGCACAATAATACATATCCTGACGATTGACATGATTCAGATCCGTACACCAAGAGGATCTGTCAACTGTATCTACAATGACATACAAAGGAAAGTATACATCTGGTGTTTTAGGTTCAATTAGAGCGAGTGAGTGAGTTTAGTTTTACGCCGATTTTAGCAATATCGCGGCGGGGGACACCAGAAATGTGCTTCACACATTGTACCCATGTGGGGAATCGAACCCGGGTGTTCTGCGTGACGAGCGAACACTTTACCCACTAGGCTACTCCACCGCCCCAGGTTTAATCAGAAATGCGTAAATACTTTGAAAAGTGTCAACACGGTCATCGACGAATCAGTCGATGTTGAGGTACACAATGCTTACGATTTGTAAGCCACAACGGAAACACTTTGGGTTTTTTCCCTTAAAACATAATCCCAAAGGACGAACTGTGTACATTGTTTTATACGTCGGTTCGTGGTATATTTTCCCTTTAAAGCATGACAACTGCATCTGTGATATATTTCACACTAAATTCGGTCAAGTATATCAGTGATATGTCACGCTACAGTGTACGACTATACATTCCAAATGGTATATTCTTCACAGGCAATGAAGCGGCAAGACCTCAAGCCTGTGTAATAGTTATGAACGTGGCGACATGAACCGGCACCACTGAAAACCAAGGTATACTGTGTTTATGGGCCTATGGCTTTGAAAACTAAACATACAAATGATTGAAACCTAATGTTCAGGTGGTAGACAATATCGGAGATATATCTGAGATCATTGCAGCATGACTGTCTCCGCTAGAGCTACAACTCACGTAGTGAGTGAGTGAGTGAGGATTTTTATACGCCGCACTCAACAATATTCCAGCTATATGGCAGCGGTCTGTAAATAATCGAGTCTGGGCCACGTAAGTTAATGTAGATTCCTCTTGGGGTAACCCGACGTATCCTGGTTCAATCCAATCAACCAGTGCCATTTCATACTTTATATTGCTCAGTCAAGGTGGTCAAGCAACGAAGAACCAGTATCTAGAAACAGATGTTCGCCATATTTCAAAAACTCCAACCAAACAAACGAGGGAATTTGTCAACATGTGCAATTAACCCGGATGAGTCACTGTTGACATTTGTTTTTCTTTTGATGTTTATAGGCATGACTGGAAGGTTACTGGCATCCTGAAGTGCATGGACACACTTTCGGCCATTATAACTCTGTCCCATGGGCTGTAATTTCATGGTGTCAGGGATCCCTGTGATTTAAGCAAATAAACACGGTATGGTGGTCCCCCTCCACACGTCTCCCCGTGGTACTATCAGACCCCCTTACATCAACTAACATCGGAAATGGCCACTACAACAGGTGGATGCGGCTAATCGGTACAAGTGATCACCGCCTTGGGGGTAGGGGCAGGGCGCGGGGGCAGGGGGGAAGTTGTATTAACACTTGTCCACTTCCTTCTGAGCTTCTTTCAAGTAGATACATTTACAGGTGTTGGTTTTTCAGTCGTTTCCCGCTTAGATGCACGTATACGGACCCATGCATGTTTAAATGTTCATATGTGGTAGCTACAGTGGACTCTAGTAATTAGCATAAGAGTTTACTGTCTGGCAACTGCTTTTGAGATACATTAGAATGTGTCCACTGTATGTATGTTTTACATAGCCAGTTCACGTCAGTGTGAAATATATCGTAGATACAACTGACAGACATTTGTGCCAAATATGTCGTAGATGCAACTGACAGACATTTGTGCCAAATATGTCGTAGATGCAGCTGACAGACATTTGTGCTAAATATATCGTAGATGCAACTGACAGACATTTGTGTCAAATATATCGTAGATGCAGCAGACAGACATTTGTGCCAAATATATCGTAAATGCAGCAGACAGACATTTCTGTCAAACGCATCGTAGATGCAACTGACAGACATTTGTGCCAAATATATCGTAGATGCAGCTGACAGACATATATGTGCCAAATATATCGTAGATGCAACTGATAGACATTTGTGCCAAATATATCGTAGATACAACTGACAGACATTTGTGCCAAATATGTCGTAGCTGCAGCTGAAAGACATTTGTGCTAAATATATCGTAGATGCAACTGACAGACATTTGTGCCAAATATATCGTAGATGCAGCAGACAGACATTTGTGCCAAATATATCGTAGATGCAGCTGATAGACATTTGTGCCAAATATGTCGTAGATGCAACTGACAGACATTTGTGCTAAATATATCGTAGATGCAACTGACAGACATCAGTGCCAAATATATCGTAGATACAGCTGACAGACATGTGTGCAAAATGCATCGTAGATGCAGCTGGCAGACATTTGTGCCAAATATATAGATACATCTGCCTTTGGTGTGACAGTGTTATAAAGCATGTAGGTATTATGCTTGTTGGAAATCTATTCCTGTGTATTCTGCATGCATGTTTTCACGCGTGTCTGCAGTCAAACAATGATGTATGTTTTACAAGCTGGGAGTTCGGCACAAATCGTTGTTTTAGGCAGGGGCTGTCGTCGCTGTAAGGCAGGGATATAAAACAGCCAACAGCTGATATCAGTGTACTGGGGTACATGTGTGTTGCCACGTACTCTAGGATGTCTGTTCAACATAACATATGTACTTGGTCAACCAATCTACTCGGGAACTGCTCACTGTCACATACACGTTTGATTGGTTCAAGTCACTTGTCTATTCCGATGTACGTCAGTAAATATTGACAACAATAGCACAAGGATATCCTCGGTCGGTGGTCGCTTAACCGACATCTGCAGCCTGGCTATTGCATCCCCAGCCTACACAATCCTCATCATCTGTACCACGCACTGGTTCAACATGAAGTCACGTAGCTGCACGTGTGTTACACAGAGGGTCACCAAGAACAGTCGGCGGCCAGGATGTGTTATGATGCCTTAAACAATTCATATCGGTAAAGCTATTATTTCCACACTCAAATCAGAAACTCAGTACCGGGTGCCCTGACATGTTAGTTAGTCTATATCCACATCGTATACTGATGTACATGTCAATATCTGGCTCTACTTAGTCTGACTCACAGTCACTGAACCATATTATTTTCCCTACTGCCTCGCCCTCCCTCCAATGCTAAAGCCCTAAATGAAGCAAGTCTAGATTTCCTCAGGTATCCCTGGGGCTCCTTTTCAGTTTAAATGTGTTTGTTTGTTGATATCAAAACCATATAATATTCAGAGACTAAGCGTTAGTCTAGGCTTTACATTACGGGGGAATATACGCCCGGTTTGTTTCAACTCAAAGAATGTCTCCACCGGGATCAGGTATCTAACCCAACATGAAATCTCTTACGAGGCTACATGTGTCAAAGATAACTCGCTCGATTGTATTCGCATGCAAACTAACCACCACTTGGTACAGTACAATGGATCATACACGTGTCAGGAATCAGAGTCTTTTATTCCACGAGTGCCCCTTCCGCCGGGTGACTCAATATTCCGTCTTCTACTGAAACTAATCAGTTGATCCACAGGCTTAGCGTCAGGGTCTCCCTGTCCCGGGAACGTCAAGGGTTGTTCCTGTACAATGGACACTGGTCATTCCCACGGCCACCAAGGATCATGGACACCAGGAGCGGCCATTACCCAGTGTTTATGCCTGTTTTATGTGTAGAGCATGTCGCGAGTAGACGGGACTTATCATTGCGGAAAGGAGACTACGGTCATAAATGTGGCACAGGCGCATGAATGGTCACTGTACTGTCCAGTTGCACGATGACCTCAACTTACTGAACATGACAATCTCAAGTCTGAAGTATCATGGCCGTGATAATGGAGGGCTGATGTCCGTCGGATCAATGACCGCAATGTTAATCACGAGTTTGATGCTGTGATCATGTGGTCATGAAGTGAGATTAGGATGGGCGAAGGCGAGACGGCCGTTTCCGGATCTGGCATCATGGGTTTATGGGGGACGTCCCCTACACCTGACAAAACCTTCTACCTGTCAGTGAAGTTTAACGGTGTTGATTATGACACTTGTTCAGTCTCCATCAGTCGTAACGTGTCTGTTAGTGATTGTTTCATTTGTCTCGGGGAACAAAGCGGGCGGAGAGTTTTGCTGACATGAGTATGAAAAGTACCACTGAATGTCACACAATGAATGAAATAAACACACGAGTTGTTTGATGGCAGCCTATGGCAGTTTTGTTGTCGTAGTTTGAGTCGGCTCAAACAATTGCATGGTTCATACATTGTATAAGAACACCATTCTGAGCTGATTTAATTTGTGCAATTAAAACATATACTCGAACTGGAGCAATAAATTACACATTCAAGCAATATCAAATAACAAATGAGTGAAGTAAATGTATATGGTTTGAATACATCTGACCCCTGGTCAACATGTCCGTCGTAGAGTACTTTCGGAACCAGAAATGTAGCTGGTAAATCCCTCTTTATTCTTTACACTGAAACATTTTCAAAAGTTTGTAGTGGGAGAGTTTGAGGTGGGAGAAACGGTATTTCAAGAAAAGATCGGTTATGTGACATACTGTAATGCACATGAAATTGAGAATTTTTATCATTTTACATTTATCTGTCCATCTTTAAGTGAGGTAAGGAAACAGTGACTGTATAGAAATTACATATCAATAAAATGAGCAGTTCGACATATTTCTCAAGTCTTAATGAAATTCTGTAATGCTGCTTTAAAATAAAGAAATTATTAATCATACCCAAACAACCTTGAATGTTTGTACAGTTTCGTGTATCTGTTGTATCGTCTATCTGTCAATTGTTACTACCCGTGAAGATCGGGGTTAGAATTGTGATCTTCAGTAACCCATGCGTCGTATCCCAGTTGCGTAGATCGATGCTTATGCTGTTGATCACTGGATTGTCTCGGTCAGACTCGATTGTTTACAGACAGCCGTCATACAGATGTAATATTGCTGAGTGCGGCGTAAAACTAAATTCACTCAGTCAATCTACTGTTACTACTTGTGTATATAGGGACGGCGGGGTAGCCTAGGGGTTAAAGTGTTCGCTCGTCTCGCAGAAGACCCGGGTTCGATTCCCCACATGGGTACAATGTGTGAAGCCCATTTCTGGTATCCCCAGCCGCGATATTTCTGGAATACTGCTAAAAGCGGCGTAAAACTAAACTCACTCACTCACTTGTATATATGGTCATCATGTTGGACCACTTTCTGTAAATATCACCTGGTTTATCATTAGTCACCGCCTTCTGTAACTGCCAGTGCATCTGGGACTTGGCCCCTCATGCTGTAAGCATCGTTCATTCAGTCGTATTGAGGATAGTGATATCTATCATTGTCAACCCCAAAGTACCAAAGAGGTAAACGCCAATCACTTGCAACATTTCAGCCTGAGTTGTTTTCAGGAGCATGAAAATCTGTTATATATACTGGGGGCTTGAAAAATGTCTTCAGACCAATCGAGTCCCACACCGGATGTAGACGTGCGACAGACGTGGTGTAGACCTGATATTGACGTAGTGTAGACGTTGGATAGACGTGGCGTAGACCTGGGATAGACTTGGTGTAGATGTGGGGTAGACATGATGTAAAGGTGATGTAAAGGTGATGAAGACGTAGTGTAGACGTTGGATAGACGTGGCGTAGACCTGGGGTAAACGTGGCGTAGACCTGGGATAGACTTGGTGTAGATGTGGGGTAGGCATGATGTAAAGGTGATGTGATGTGAAGTAGACGTAGTGTAGACGTTGGCTAGACGTAGTGGTGACGTTATTCTTTGTACAGTTCTGTACAGGCCACAAGTCCTTTGTACACAATGTCTGACACACATTTACGGAGACAGTCACGTCTATTTCTTCCTCGGTGTACTACAGATATGTATAGAGATACCAATGAGCTCCGTGTTCGTTTGGGTGTAAGTGATATTTACAATTTGACAATGAAGTTCCTTATCATCTTGATATCTGACGACCGAATAGATTTAAATAGCAGTGTTTCTGCGTCATCTTTATATTTAACGACAGAAATGAATTTAAATACAGGACTTTCAAATTTCTACATCGCTGACAACAAACGACCGAATAGTTGTAATACACGTGTGGCAATAAAAGTCTTGATATATAATCTCTGAATAGACATTGATAACGTGGAACACGCGCCAGTTTGATGGAGAGGCTGCAGCAACTCGTCAGTGGAATCGCGAAAACTAGGCCACTAAGTTTTGAATTTCCTTTGTTGTGAGAAAGTTGGCTTGATACAAAACAACAACAAGGTGGCCCGTGATAACAGGTGAAAGTGTACTACATCGTATGTAAAAACAAGATTTTGAAATGTTTTATGAAATCCAAATGTTTTAATGAATTATATTCATTGCACAAGAATCAAAGTGTTTGGTTTACTTGTTTAAAGGAAATGAAGGCAGTATATTGTCCTCTACTTGTTTGAAATTAATTAAATGGGTTGATGTAAGTGTTGTTTATAAATATATTATTGTATCTCTTTGCTTTAAATATGTTGTCAAGTGACAGTTAGAGTGGCCTTGAAATCGGCTGTACTCGTCAAGGGTAAGAGGGCGATGGCCCGAATAACGTACGGGGCGATGTGGGACTAGGATGAGTTGGTAAACATTGGAAGGAAAAAGATGAAAGATTTATCCCGTGCTACATCTGACAAACGTGGGTAATTCTATGTGCTTTCATCAAGCCTTGTGTTAGCTCTGGTCTGTCCCGCTGTGACAGTGCACAACAACAAGTTATGATTGCTAACATGTTTGCTGACATCATTGGAAGTAGATAGTAGTTTGAATGTCTTGACCAATAAGCGTATTGTCACCTGCTACGTACTATGGGAACATGGCGTAAACACATCTAAGGGACGCAACTGCAGGTGTCATGTCGATATTAACGGCGGGAATCCTGATGCTGTGTTTTTAGTCACGTGTCAGCGTGTGTCTCGCTCTAATTCTCACACAATACCGTGTGACGTTACACCAAAGAAAAGCCCAAGAAAGGTGAAGGGTCAATAATTGTCGCACAAGTTTAACTCGGAAACAACCGAACCTGTAAAACCGATTGTTCGTGAGTCAGTCGTGTAAACTGGACCGTCTCATCACGAGAACAGCAGGGCAATTGTATTTTTCCATATCTTCCAATGTGATAAACAGTTCTTATATTTGTCTGATTAAAGATCTGATTTGCTGAGAAAAATTTCATGTGACGAATTGGCTCGGGCGGAACTTTCAGGAAGGTCACCATATTAAAGAGAAGTTTTTAAGTAAATTTTGGGTGTTTTTGTTTGGGTTTTCTTTCCTTTCAATCTACTCTAATACAATACACAAAAACAGACAACTTTCATCATAAGGAATACAATTCAGATACTTGGAAAGATATGCTTTAATCAATATTAATTTTAAATTTCCACGTATCAGTATTGAATATTATTTATTACCAGAACCACCAAGGTACACAGACACACAGACACATTCAGTATGTACATAGCTTGGTGAACTTCGGTTCCATCAATACAGGTGTCATTAAAGTTCGTTGTATCAAACATCTTGAAGCCAGGTAAGGGGGGTAATCGTTGCAGGCCGCGAATGTTCAAGTTACGGCATAATGGACAGGTGCGATAGGCAAGGGGCGAGCTCGTGGGGGCACAGTGTCACGTCGGCACGTGCGCCGGTTTCCGCTTTAAAAGCCGGAAATTGACAAGGAGAATAGACAGATTTGAAGTTTATCGTGAAGAAATCTAGACTTTATCCGGGATGAATTTCAGACTGCCCAAAGTACTGAGTTAATATATACATCTTAGAACATTCTAATTTTTATATAGTTCGGTAATATACACATAAGTATATAAATATATCTATTTCTAAATATAGAGGTGAGATTCGTCATTGTACAGTAACCAATGATATACAATATACCCAATAAACACCGGACAGATATCGTTCTCTCATGGGTTTCACTTTTATCTTCCTGGAGTTGAGTTGGGTTGGCTTTTACGTCACATCGGCATTATTCCAGCGATATAGTGACTAGATCAAGTCTGAATTCATACACGTTTAAATACAAAGTCCAACAGATTATTTTTTTAATTCATATACATGTATATTCATTACATTATCATTTACAAACTGAAACTGTCATAGCACCAATTTCAAAAACATGCAATCCGTCATTCACATTACATAGTTGCAATTTATCGTATGGAACGAGACGATAATGCTAGAAGATAAAATTCCGTGACAATTCGCGTCATAATTGTGTGAATACATATACAGATGAGTAGAGCTGTGACGATATGTCGTAGTATCGATAATCGTGATACTTTATCTGACGATAAATATATCGATACGTTTTTTGTATCGAGATATGTATCGTTGACCTTAACATTGTTAATTTTCATGAGATATTGATGGTTATATCAAAATTTCTTGCTATTAAAGTATGATTTTTTTAAAGAAAATAACTAAAGAAAGCATATCGTGATATGCATCGAATCGTATCGTATCGTTCCAAGATATCGCGATACGTATCGTATCGTGAAATTTCTGTATCGTCACACCTCTACAGATGAGTATATGTTTTCGAGTTACGTGCTTATAGATTATAGTCATAATCTCATGATCTGTGATCTGCACTGATTGCTCTTAGGTTAAACACAAAGTACACGTGTGATGCTGAGACAGTTTCCTCTTCCTCGTCATCTGCAAAATCTTCACATTGTAAGGATTTGATAAGTTTGTATCTAATGCTCAACCCGTTAACGTTACAGCTGAACAGGACTGTACGTATTCAGTACATCACAATGTGATACCTCAAAACTGTATCACAGTATCACGTACCATATCAAACGTACCAGACACTTATCACAGAACAGTGAATCTGCCGTGGAATCTCACATTGTGCAATGTCATATGTTTATGTGAGTGATAAGTTTTCAGTTTTGTTTATATGTAAAGCGAGTTTGAATGAGGGGTCTGTATGTAGCCAAATTAATGGATGTACTTGGTGGTGGTATGGTGCATGTTTTACTGTTCCAGAGTGTAACTAAATGTCAGTGAAGTGCACCGTTTCCTTTCCCCATATTTTAAACTACACGAAAGAGTTAACTGTGATATTTTTCTCCATACAAAACGTGAACAGTAGATCGAACCTGGATCCGTCATTCTAGTACACTGAAATGTTAATTGAGCACTGGCTGACAATAGCCTTCTTTCGCTCTCATCACAGAATAACAAAATAAGGACGACAACGTGTGTCGCCAGCGAGATAGGAACTCCGCAACTTAACAACAAGCCTGCCGAAAGAGTAATTATTATTTACTGACAATGTGAAGTAGGTCATCTCATTAATAATGTAATTCTTACTTGACACCTCAGTTCTCCCGGCTATCGTGGTGTTAGTTGTTGTCATTACGTTTCGTTGTTAATGTACGTGTTTTGTTTATCACGACATATATTGTGTATATTTACCAGCCTCTATTACTTATTCACACTGATTTGTCCCCCAGATTCCAGTGAATGAATTAGACAGGAGATTTAATCGAGTCTCAAATGATTTTTGCCACTGATGTTCGTGTGTTATGTGTACGTGTGCTTTCGGGTGTGAGTGGTCGCGTGTGTGCGTGTGTGTGTGTTGTGTATATGTTGTGTGTTTGTTAAATGTCGACCAGAGTGAGATAGATATTTGTTGAATGTATACTTGCGTAAGATGTGTACTTGTTGAATGTGTACTTAGGTAAGGTGTATATACTTTTTTAATGTGTACTTAAGTACGGTGTATACTTTTTGAATGTGTACTTAAGTACGGTGTATACTTGATGAATGTGTACTTAAGTATGGTGTATACATGTTGAATGTGTACTTAAGTACGGTTAATCCTTTAGCCCCCCAAAAGTTAGACGTCCCAAAAGTTAGACGCGTTAAAACAACAAAGGTTATGGTTGGTTGCACTGAGGTTCACTACACTGTTACCTTCGTTAATTAATGGACTACTCCAAACATACTAGTCCAAACACAAAGAGAAGAGATTATGGATAATGACAATGACTTTATTTGACCAGAAACAAAACAATTTGATTGTATTTTTGTTAATATGTTGCTTTACAACCAACCTATGTTTAAAAACATAATTATTAAGTGAATAATGATGAACATAATAAAAGGTTAAAAAATGAGTTAAAGTTAAAAGAACATATATACATATTTATAACAATTTTTTAAATGGTAAAATGTGGAATTATTGTATTATTGTTTTTGTTTCTAGATTGTTTGATATAATTTTGTATGAATAAGATATTTAGTGATTGTTTTAATTAATTTGGGGTTTGTTGAGATCAGAAGAGTTAGCATTATTGAGGTACTATGTTAAAGCATTGGTAAATGGGGTTCTTTGTTTATTGTATTTTAAGCAGTTAAAGATAGTGTGGGCTACTGTTTCAGGAATTTGGCAAGTGATGCATTTGCCGTTTGGATGAAGGTTGATTTTGTGTAGATAGTGATGAATTTGGTAGAGTGGATAATGTTTTCCTATTATTTGCCAGCTATAATTGAATGTTAACCCTACATCCTGTTCTTCTTTCTATATTTTATATTGTTTATGCTGGAAAAACAATGCTAGGAAGGAAGTACTAGTACTCCTTTAGGTTAATGAAAACTCAAGAACATAAAAAAATCTATAATCATGTTTTGATCAAAGTGAACATCGTAAAATCGAGCATGCAAAATCTATAATCATGTTTTGATCAAAGTGAAAATCGTAAAAACAAGCATGCAAAATCTATAATCATGTTTTGATCAAAGTGAAAATCGTAAAAACAAGCATGCAAAATCTATAATCTTGTTTTGATCAAAGAGAACATTGTAAAAACGAGCATGCAAAATCTATAATCATGTTTTGGTCAAAGTAAAAATTCTAAATACAAGCATGCAAAATCTATAATAATGTTTTGATCAAAGTGAACATCGTGTACTTAAGTAGGGTGTATACTTGATGAATGTGTACTTAAGTACGGTATATACATGTTGAATGTGTACTTAAGTACGGTGTATACTTGATGAATGTGTACTTAAGTACGGTGTATACTTGTTGAATGTGTACCTAAGTACGGGGTATGCATGTTGAATTAAGTACGGTGTATACTTGTTGAATGTGTACTTAAGTACGGTGTATACTTGTTGAATGATTGTGTCCTTAAGTACGGAGAATACATGTTGAATTAAGTACGGTGTATACTTGTTGAATGTGTACTTAAGTACGGTGTATACTTGAGGATGGTGTGTAATTTGTTGCATGTCCAGCAGTGTCACGTGGCTGAACAGGTTGAATACCAGTGAACAATGGACGAGTTAATGTCTAACCGGCAGAACATCTCATATAGTGACCATAAGACAACACATACCTCTAAATTGTAGGCCCTTCGCATGTTTGAATACAGCCAGATCACCTGTGTCCCGAAACACCATATGGATTTGTCTTCGTGTATTTTTAACGTTTGCCAAAAATGTTACAGTGAAGATCCCAGGGGACGCATTTTTCACCATCCGACCCTTCAAGTGTGATCCGTCATTGTTTATGGTATAGGAGCTGCCAAAAGGAAACCACGAAACCGGTATAGTGAAACCTACTGGTATATAAGGAAACGCACGTCACTGGTATAAAGAAACCCACGTCACTTCTATAACGTGAGTGAGTGAGTTTAGCTTTACGCCACACTCAGCATCATTCCAGTTATATGGCGGCGGTCTGTAAATAATCGGGTCTGAACCAGACAATTCTGTGATCAACAGCATGAGCATCGATCTGCACAATTGGAAACCGATGGCATGTGTCAACCAAGCCAGCGAGCCTGACCACCTGATCCCTTTCGTCGCACTCTTACGACAAGCATGGGTTACTGAAGGTACAGTCTAACCCGGATCTTCACGGGTTCACTTCTATAAAGAAACCCACGTCACTGGTATAATGAAACCCACGTCCCTGGTATAATGAAGCCCACGTCACTGGTATAAGGAAACCCACGTCACTGGTATAAGGAAACCCACGTCACTGGTATAAGGAAACTCACGTCACTGGTGTAATGAACCGTATGTCACAATCACTCTGAAACTCATATCATTGGTCCACGGAAACCGGAACAGATTTCATGGATGTATTGAATCAAATTTCCCCACTTTATTTAAATACATTTGGGAAAACAAAAAAGGGCAAACAAGAGAAGTTTCAAACCAGAATTTACGTGAAGACTGTCATCTATGGCCCTACGAAGCAATGAGAGGGCTGGGGTGTGGGGTGGTGGTGTCTGTGGGGTTGTGGGTGTAGATGGGGTTGGGGGTTGGAGTGGTATCACATGGTCGGCCCACTACTAACGAGGTAGGGGAAGGCTGTGGGGTGTATGGGTGGAGATGGCGGTTGGAGTGATATCACATGGTCGGCCCACTACTAGCGAGGTTGGGGGAAGGGTGTGGGTGGGGAGTAGCTAATGCAACACAGCTGCTAACAATGATAATTATTTTAGATATACAGGGGCATGTGTGTTACCCCGCAGGAAGGAACAAAAGAATGTTAGAAAACTTTATAAAGTAGTGAATGAATCGTCACTAGTAAATCACACAGCTAGAGAAACAGAGAATTGGTAGAGATTGACAGACGAAGTTTTGAAAACATTATCGTTTAACTCAGATTTTCAAAATACTTCTAATATGAATCTTATATAGCACTGAATGATAGACATCAACTCATAGAAAGATTTATACTGATTGTTGAAATATTGCACGATGGACGACGTCACAGAACTCTCATGTTGGAGATACCAGCTAAATGTATTTATTTGCTTGAGGTGTTGAGAATATCTTTGTAATCCCAAATATCAAACTTTATGAAGGAAACATACAATTTAAACAGCAGACCAACTCACACACGGTTAAAATATTTTTTTTTAAACTTAAGAGTGGAAATACATCCTTACAATATAAGTACAATGCCACCTACAGGTCGCAAGTAAACCCGGCCAGCCGTGAAAGTTGTAGAAAGTTATCACCAGCAACTTGTTGCAGTGAAGGGAGACACAAAGAAGCCCCCGACAATAGGTTATTTGGGAGACTTGTACAAAGTGGGTGATTACCACAAGGCGGCACGCGACCACTGACAAAGAGATAGAGAGAGGAGGTGAAAAACTGACAAACAAACAAAGCCGAAGATTCAAACCATTGGCGCGCAAAAGTTTGAAAGAAGTTAGCAAGAAAGGATTCAAATCTTAGGAATCTGCCGTCGCATCCCACCTGTCGCACTCTGTCAGGCAGGGTGGGGGACGGGACTGATGGCGGGGAGGGGTGGGGTGACTGCTTTTGTGATGGGTCAGTGATCTTCATTCGTAGAACCCTCTTTGTTCTACATGGAATCAGTTTCAAACCTACTTCACCGTAAACGTGGTTTTATATGTATATGCAAAAAAGTTTACAAATTTCAAAACATGTCCTTAAGTATGAGTCAGGGGGGGGGACTTAGAGTCGTAAATATACTCTGGGTTGTCCATCAGATATACACTGTGTGAGACAACGTGGCAATTTGTTCACATCAAAACATACCCAAGCATCCCCTTAAATATGAGATTTATAAATATCAGGTAAAATGGCTTTATATTTAAGAATAATGAGGTATACATTTCAACTATACTACCCATCAAAAAGTTTAGACTCACTAGTGTAAATGTAGCCACTTACTTGTCCACTGTTCTAAACTAGCTTTTTGCAAAATATTCCATACTGTTTAAAGGTACTGTTTAGTTATGAACTGGTGTATTGTAAAACATATTCGTAACATTGAAAAGATTATTGTCATGAGTTCAGTAAATGATTAAAATCTGTGAAAATTGGCGAATTCTTAACAAAACTTTACACCAAAACGAATCTGTTCACATGCACGACATTTGCTCATGCCTTTCGCAATTTGAAGCATCATCCTTGTGCAATTCATCTGCATAAGGTTTTCAGTTGGTTCCCCCCAAGTTGGTGGAGAAATTCATCTTTGATGTAACCACATACATATACATAACATATAGTGAGTGCTTTAAGTGAGTCTAAACTTTTGATGGGTAGTATAGTACAGACGTTACATAGAACTGCTGTATTCATTATTCAGACAGGATTATGCCAGTTTGTATGAAGATCAGGATACGCTCTTGTCTTCCAGGTCTCCGATACATACGCAAGAAAGTTTAAACAAGCACATGTGCAACTGTGTACAACTTTAGGTCAGTTTGAGGTCAGTTTCCCAAACTAGAATAAGATAAATATACATGTAATGTTCAGATAGAAAAACACTGACGATAATAAAACAGAAATTATCGTGAGCAAATAAACAAAGATGTATCTCCTCTAACCGTTGTGGGAGCCGCACACAAAACACTGTGAAATTCACGAAGTCATCTGTTGATACAAGTATGTACCACCTCCTCAGTTTGCTACAAAGTGCAGGATTCACGTGTCCTGCACTCATCGTGAGAGACATACACAGGAGGAATAAGAAATGATATGAAAATAACCGTGTCACAAAATAGTTCATGTGCAATAACTAGCTGAGATGATAACAATTTGCTTCTAATCATTATTGGATCCACACTCGAAATAACATGTAATTTACGAAAACGTCTGACAATGCCAGTCTCACAAACCAGCGAAAGCCGCAAGTGTGTCTGCTTTCTTCCAGCTCTTACAGTCTCTATACACAGGTCAAAACAATATGTAATTCACCTCTACCTGTTAAACTATATACGTATATTTTTAGAATAAAATGTCACATAGATAAATTACAGACAATTTGTCGAAAAATATTTATTTCATTTGTATTCGCGAGTATATTTTATTCACACCACATCACGTTCAGAAAAGTTTATGCTGGTTTCAAATAAGCACTTCCCTGAAACAAGACAACAGCTATCGAGATCCCACATAAACTACCCCTTGTCTTCACTTCCGGGCTGTGATGTTTTTAGAGTATATCATTAATATCTTCATTTGCAAGGCGTAGAAAATCAATAAGTTAATGGCGCGCATAAGTTATCTTAGTTCAAGAAGAATAAAAGATTCAAATTTGAAGATGACCCCCCGTGGAGACCAGCTGTCTGAAAAAGTAGTGGAAATACCCGTAATTCGGTGTGAGATCAGCCAATCGGAGCAGTCGCCGTGCGGTCGTGTGCCCCCTTCATTCAGTGTGAATGAAATCTCAGCCGTCTTGTGAATGAGACTTCTCCCCCGCATGCGCCCGACGGAAAAAGCTCAATGAAAACATCTGCCGATAAATAATCAATATTTGGAATTTGATGACTGTGAATGGAGAGGGATGTTAGATGAATGAAATGCGATGTCGACGATGTGGTCATCATTGTGGTTACATTTATGAATGAAATTCACAAATTGTAAAGAAATCGATTTAATGTTTTGATGGGAAGTAATGCATGCATTGTTTTATCTCGATCTGGGACTCAAATTGAAATACACAATGTCACTTAATTCATAATTCCATGCCTCGGATTGTCTGGGGAAAATGTTTGAACCGCGTTCTTTATCCGTGTCGCATCATTAGACATCAAACAGGGCACCTTTGACAGTGTTCGAACCACATTAATTGCAGCTATACCTTCGAATTGTCACCGCCTTTACTTTTCATCAGTAATCTTCTTACGACGTGAAGACAACCTTGTTCTTTTTACACAATCCAATTTTTGTATTTGAATTTTTCGGCGACAACAGTTTGGTGATAAAGACTTGTAAAATTCAAATTTAAAATGTGTGTACACCTGCCTGCCAGTGTACGTGCTCTCGATATCTACCTGCCGTGGCGTCTCCAGCGACACAGCCTCATAGGCTATATTTATATATCTACAAACAAAGACATTCTCTGTCGCCGCGGTCTCGCATGCAGCCCTCTCTAAGCTGTTCTGTGTCCTGCTTACATCCTTCAGACGGAGGAGGGTTAAAGTCGATGCGACACTGATGAGCGATGGTGTTGAGCTTCTTTTCATGTGTATAAATATGGCGTAAGCGGTTAACCCCCCTTCACGGATCACGTCCCGTGTGTTTGATACTGGGTGAAGTTCGTCGCCAGGAAAAACACCTAAATGTTAGCGACAGATAAAGACGGAGAAAACGGCATTTCAGGAACTTGCCGGTATCACTTTGGTTAGAATATAGAAACTCTTAAATTACAATACCATCACCCTGCTATTGAGGACTTCTTATCATGGACGCTCTAATGTCCTCATCTCATTAATCAGGCACTGCAGAATATACCCCCATGACACCGAAATTGTTCAAGCTCTTTTAAAGGAGAACAGGTAATTTGGAATAAGGTTATCTTACTCTAACACTCTTCCTGAAATACTGGGCGGTTGGCGGTGGGGGGAGTCGTTTCCCAACATGTATGCAATACCCGATGTGCAGCCGAATCGGGGTGAGGCACGTGACCAACCACCGCCGACACCTGCTGGACTGAGGAGAACTTGGCGGGAATGTGTGTTCATACACTCAGCGAATGATGTGAGGCGTTTCCCTGCAAAGTGTGTGAATCTGTAACACAACAATATTCATGTGTTGGACTAGTTCAGGCTGTATTGAAGGGACAGGATTTGTTTAAGAAAGAAAAGAAAGGAAGCCCTGGCAGACCTCCAAAATATCCGTTTTTGTCTTATTGTTTTGTGAAAGTGAAGTCAAAATATTTCGTTCATATATTTTGTTCAAAAACAACATCACACGGTGAATGTCAATACATACAGATTGACAGTTTAGTATCCCAGAGGAGACTCAAGGGATCCAGCTCGTCCCCAACAACACACAGTGAACGTCAATACATACAGATTAACAGTCTAGTATCCCAGAGGAGAATCACGGGATCCAGCTCGTCCCCAACATCACACAGTGAACGTCAACACATACAGATTAACAGTCTAGTATCCCAGAGGAGACTCACGGGATCCAGCTCGTCCCCAACATCACACAGTGAACGTCAACACACACAGATTAACAGTCTAGTATCCCAGAGGAGACTCAAGGGATCCAGCTCGTCCCCAAAATCGCACAGTGAACGTCAATACATACAGATGAACAGTCTAGTATCCCAGAGGAGAATCACGGGATCCAGCTCGTCCCCAACATCACAAAGTGAACGTAAATACATACTGATTAACAGTCTAGTATCCCAGAGGGGAATCACGGGATCCAGCTCGTCCCCAACATCACACAGTGAACGTCAATACATACAGATTAACAGTCTAGTATCCCAGAGGAGACTCACGGGATCCAGCTCGTCCCCAACATCACACAGTGAACGTCAATACATACAGATTAACAGTCTAGTATCCCAGAGGGGACTCACGGGATCCAGCTCGTCCCCAACATCACACAGTGAACGTCAATACATACAGAATAACAGTCTAGTATCCCAGAGGAGACTCAAGGGATCCAGCTCGTCCCCAACATCACACAGTGAACGTCAATACATACAGATTAACAGTCTAGTATCCCAGAGGGGACTCGCGGGATCCAGCTCGTCCCCAACATCACACAGTGAACGTCAATACATACAGATTAACAGTCTAGTATCCCAGAGGAGACTCAAGGGATCCAGCTCGTCCCCAACATCACACAGTGAACGTCAATACATACAGAATAACAGACTAGTATCCCAGAGGAGACTCAAGGGATCCAGCTCGTCCCCAACATCACACAGTGAACGTCAATACATACAGAATAACAGACTAGTATCCCAGAGGAGACTCAAGGGATCCAGCTCGTCCCCAACATCACACAGTGAACGTCAATACATACTGATTAACAGTCTAGTATCCCAGAGGAGACTCACGGGATCCAGCTCGTCCCCAACATCACACAGTGAACGTCAATACATACAGATTAACAGACTAGTATCCCAGAGGAGACTCAAGGGATCCAGCTCGTCCCCAACAACAACTGCGTCTTGTTAAAGGCGGCCACATGGATCAGTGGGCCTTGATCGCTAACATGGCTGACCGCGAGGACTATTGCTCATTGTATCAGCCCCCGGGTTGTCTGGTCCAGACTGGGATACTTACAAATAACAGTCAAACAGATGCAATATGGCGGAGTCCATCCACAAACTTTCTCAACAGCGAACATCAGTATAAGATGAGACAAGGACAGAGATTAACATCAGTATACGGGGAGACAAGGACAGAGATTAACATCAGTATAAGGGGAGACAAGGACAGAGATTAACATCAGTATAAGGGGAGACAAGGACAGAGATTAACATCAGTATAAGAGGAGACAAGGACAGAGATTAACATCAGTATAAGGGGAGACAAGGACAGAGATTAACATCAGTATACGGGGAGACAAGGACAGAGATTAACATCAGTATAAGGGGAGACAAGGACAGAGATTAACATCAGTATAAGGGGAGACAAGGACAGAGATTAACATCAGTATAAGGGGAGACAAGGACAGAGATTAACATCAGTATACGGGGAGACAAGGACAGAGATTAACATCAGTATACGGGGAGACAAGGACAGAGATTAACATCTGTATACGGGGAGACAAGGACAGAGATTAACATCAGTATACGGGGAGACAAGGACAGAGATTAATATCAGTATAAGGAGAGACAAGGACAGAGATTAACATCAGTATAAGGGGAGACAAGGACAGAGATTAACATCAGTATAAGGAGAGACAAGGACAGAGATTAATATCAGTATATGGAGAGACAAACACAAATATATGTAAGTATATGGAGAGAAAACACAGAAGATCGAACGTCGGTATATGTAGAGACCACTACAAACAATATTCTCTGTAATATGGAGAGACAAACACAAGATCGAGAGTCGGTATATGGAGAGTCAAACACAAAGAATATTATCTGTAATATGGAGGGACAAAGACATGATCGACCGTCGGGTATATGAAGAGTCAAACATAAGCTGTCCCAGATACCCTGACCTCCACATTCTCTCCGTTCTGGGATTCGGTACATTTTCGTCCTACAAGAGATGGAAGGGCTCGCGTCCTGGCACGTGACACAATTCCGATATATGATATTAATATGATACAGCCAGTTCACCCCAAACATGTCCCCAAGATCTCTATATATCTGTTAGTCTCGACATGATTGCTCTATCTCCCGTCAATCGGCTGTGCAAGCGTCAAGTCTGGCCCCTCCAAGGAACCATGTTTTCTTTTCATATTTGCCAGACCACGTGTCCGCTATTACAGTTGTTATTTCTCCGATAATAATTGGGAAAATCCACACAATAGTAATTTGTTTAAAGGCGTTGTCTGCAATTGCAAATAATATTCATATCTCACACCCATATCGCATGATGTGTTTTGTCGGTGAGAGTAGAAAACCTATTTTGTTTGCACGACGAAAGGAAGCCGTCAACTGATAATGCCTTTCCTCTGTGCGACATTTGGTTGTATCAAAAACATTGTACATGCCGGTTTGTATAGCATGGGTCCAGTAACAGCCTGGAACACAAACACACTGACCAGACATCGGGACTGGCGGGTTGTAGTGGTACAGATACTACACACTAGGAGACCAGTGGACAGGGAGGACCACTGTTGGCCTACCTGCATAATCCAAGAAATATTTAAAACTTCACGAAATCATTGAGACACTGGTCCCATATGATGTAATGAATTCAAGCCAGGCCGTTAATGTTCTCACTTACGTTGAGTGACTTTCTAACTGAACAAATTGTGTTGGAGCTACAATATGATCACAGGGAAGATTTAAGAGGTTTTAGGTAAGTTTAGGAAGAGCCAGACAAAGGAAAGACTACACTGGCTAATCGGATTTGATTGACAAATTTCAAAACGCCTAAACGTTACTTGGCTGAAACAATCACCGATTAACTGCAAACCAACTATAAAATGCCAGCTCAACAATTTGTAACTTTATCTTGGCATGGTGTGTCATTTACATTTCATGACTTGTGTGTCCACTACTTTAACATGCTGTACCACAACTTCGCAGTATCAATTACTTCCTTTAAAAGGGAAGCTGCATCAATCCCAATGTGAGCCTGCTAGTGAGACTTAGTGTGTTAATACCAGATTTGAAATTGTCTCGATTACAAGCTATTGCCTGTACTACCTGTAACCAATATTCCATCTGTGTATACACCCACCGTCGGTTGGTATTCATGTCCATTTTTGTATACACCCACCTCCCGTTGGTATCCATGTAATCTGATTTTGCTGGAATAAAAATATATATATATATATATATATATATATATATATATATATATATACGCACAAAATGTCCAAAGTAGTACAGGTGTTCAGTCATAAATATTGCATAGATAAATAAAAACAGAATGCCGTTTTCTCCAACATGTTTCGTTCTTTACTCTTCAGGAGATTGTGAAGAGTAAAGAACGAAACATGTTGGAGAAAACGGCATTCTGTTTTTATTTATCTATGCAATATATATATATATATATATATATCCCAGCTCGTGCACGTCACCACCATATAATCATTTCCCATTTGATTCATTTCAAACTACACCGAACGTATTTCCTTCAGTTCAACATCAACAAGAAGGAACAGATAGTACTTAGCTAACATATGGTTATACATCTATTTTTGGTGACTGACTTGCTCGCAGGTTATCTGTGAAATCCACCTTTTCAATCATTGTAACCATGCTTACGTACTTGATGAAGCCAGAACTCCAGCACCATGACAAGTAAGAAAAGAACAGAAGCAACAGTTGGAAGCCATTTTAACATTTCTCATATTTCTTACCACCCTCTTTCCGTAAATATGTTTCGTAACGCTTGATTCCTTTCATAGTTAATGAGCTTTTCGTGTGATCTGCACACACGACAAGCTTTGTGAAGAATCGTGACGGTGACGTGGTCAACGCCTAAACTACGACTTCGTTCACGACAGTGTTCCATCATGTTACTGACAGCCTGCCATCACCTAGGATGTCCAACAAAACCTATCCCTGTAACTGTGCACGTTTATTACGGGGGGCCCCAAGCCTCGACCGAACCTGCGTTTAATCCACACATACATGATCTTGTGATTAAAGAATTAATCATGCATTCTGATCAAGCAGTGTAAAATGTCGACTCAGCTGACGTCTGTGTTCTCCTGAACACCCGGGGGAAAATATGGCAATAAAACAACGATCGCTGGAAGACATGTATCGTAAACTGGTAGCGTCAATGTCGTTACTTGAACCCTTTGATGGAGTGGTATGTTGTAGTCAAACCCTCCAGCCAAGTCAACATCGATCGTAACTTTCAAGTTCAGTTTAAACGCTTCATTTCCTTGCCGGTGTAGCCCACTGACCATCACTCAACGGATCGTAATTTATGCTACAGGTTTGGATGGGTAATCATTGTTGCCTTCAACTGATACTTGTAACTTACTTTTAGTGATGCAGTAACAAATGCATATTCATTATTCAAAAAACGGTTATTATGTATGCTTTGACTGTTGTATAACGGATAGCTCCCAAGTTTTCTTGACTTAACCCTACAGAGTTCGTGCACAGTGTGCACATTTCACAGCAAGTGATCGAGAGCCACAGCAAGTGAGTCACAGAGGACGCAAGCGTACACACTATGAAACACGTACACACTATGACACACGTACACACTATAATACACACGTACACACTATAATACACACGCACACACTATGACACACACACTCACTATGACGCACGCACACACTATGACACACACTTACACACGTTGGCACACACGTACACACCATGGCACACATACAAACTATGAAACACACTACACACTATGACACACACGTACACACTATGACACACACGTACACATTGTGACGCAGACGTACACACTATGACACACACTGACACACGTGCACAATATGACGCACACACTATGACACACACGTACACATTATGATACACACCATGACATACACGTACACACTATGACGCACACGTACACACTATGACACACACGTACACACACGACATGGCAAACACGTTTCCATGATCGAAAATAGATTGTATAATATTGACTGCATCTCCACATAGTAATCACCACAAAATAATAGAGTGATATGCTATTCAAAGAAGATTCTTAGTTATCACTGTCGGCCACATGACACGTGAGGACAGATTTACTATGGTAATATGGAAGAATCGTTGTTTGAGCATGAATTGTGTTCTATTAACGATTGATGACAAACTCCGCCTTTTTCATACAAACAGATACATTGCTTCTAGTGATGTACAATGTACAATCCCGTACAGCAGGTCGATACATCAGCATCCCTTGCCAGAGGCGGTGTGACGTCTCCACACCTATGGTGATGTATGGCAATATTATTCGTTAACCTATGTCCACTTGTCAATCAGCCCTAGCACATTGTTTAGTAGAGCTGGCCCCGATTGATGTCATATTTCTAACGCTTGTCTGTCTGCAATTGTCAAGATCTTTCGCCATGTAACGGAAGCGTTTGACTCAACCGACAACACACATAGTCCATGACGGAAATGACTTGACGGTTAGGGAGGCACAATAGCCTGGCATCAGTCTCTACGATGATAATATACAGGACATAACATGGCGCTCTCAGAGTCGGAATGTCTCAGCGAATGTTGTCAACATGTTTCCTCTTGTTTGCAGACGCAAGGCCATACGAACACGACCAATGACTAACATTAGTTGCAGATATCTTCACAGATTCCTGTCCTGCCGTCACACAGAATGCTTAGCAATAATGGTAACGAACTATTACTTGACTGTGCGATGTTAGTGTTTAACTGAGATGTGTGTCATTTTTTTTGTTTTAATCAGCCAGTTTCACACACCGCCATCAGTAAACTTTAGCGTTGTTTGGAACAGGTATTTTGATGGCACTGAACTAAATGGACAAGAACACATTATTTGGATATCGGTAACGTAGTTTGGATAAAAGTAATGTATGTATTGAACTCATGAGAGATAATAGTTAACGTGTGTGTGTGTGTTGGGGGGGGTTAAGATGGCAGTTGGGGGTGTTTGTATGAGATCACGGTTGAGTGGTGTTTGTGAGACATGGCAGTTGATAGTTTCGTAGATGAAAAGTTAGTGCATGAATCGGCTAAGTTATAGTTGTGGTACATTTTAGATTGAGTGGCGTACTGATGGCCATTGTGAGGATATTATGATTACAAAGAAATCATGAAGTGTAGGGAGCTCAAAGATAAAAATTGTCCTTTGAACAGTTTCTAAAATGTGTTGATACTTCTTATCATGGTCCTCGTAATCTTCTTGCAGTACAGTATATTGGAGTTTATTATGCTACTTTCTTAAGTTGTTTCAAATGTTGCACGTTAGTGTTATCAATTTAGGTCACAGGAAATCCCTTCCCAGAACGTGGATCCGGGTTGCAAATCTTTCCCACAGATATCGAATAATAACATTTAATTTTATGTCCACCTCAGCAAGTCGGAATCCAGGCAGAAGTGATAGAACACACGCGTAGTGTTTGTAATTATACCTTTGTAACAGAGGTATATATTGCATGTATGTAAATCACCACTCGTCTGATGCTTACACGTAAGTCTATCATATGCATCAAGGGTTGTAAAGGTTAAGCTTTACCCTGTCAAAGTTCACAGCAGATAACATAAGAAACGGTAGAATGAGTGAGTGAGTGAATTTAGTTTACGCCGAACTCAGCAATGTTCCAGCTGTATGGCGGCGGTCTGTAAATAATCAGGTATGGACCAGACAATCCAACAGCATGAGCATCGATCTAAGGAACAGTAGCGACATTAGGTACAATAGGGGACTCTATAGTATAGCAAATAAAACAATATATAAATGGAACAGTGGAAAATATAAACATATGACGATCAGAATCATCTAATGACAATTTTAAGTCATCACCAACTATTTTATTCTCATCTTATTCCCAGCTGAGCTGCCTGGACTCAATAGTATAATGGAAACAAGAGAAAAGGGGGGTTATTACGTTAATGTTCCCTGTCACGTTGTTTAATTGCTGGGACCGTATGTTTGTCTAAGTAAGTAAGTGAGTTTGGTTTTACGCCGCTTTCAGCATTATCACGGCGGGGGTCACCAGAAATGGATTAGTCTAGGTAAGAGGGTAGTCTTGTTCCCGGTGTCTAGACATGTATAAAAGACACAAAACAAGGACGTTATTGTAACCGAAAGTACTCTGGCGATACACTCTAGCCTATAGCTAATCCGACAGCTATATGACGACTCCTTCTTTACTATTAAGCACCGATGCTGAAATGGTGTTTATAAACTTTCATGACTGTTTTTATTTGACAGTGAAATAGATGGAAGGAAATGTATACACTCGTTACCGGGACAATAGTGAAGTTGCGTTACTTTCGTTGCTGTGTATACTTTGTGTGCATCAGCGCATCAGTCTGTAAGACGTTGCACTGTGAAGGTCAATGGGTTCTATATTTATGATAAATGTAATATATAACAGTCGCACGGGGTACCCGACTAGGTACCAACTAGGCTTCCAAGGGAGGTAAACATGAATTAACACTACACTGTAGTTATATCACGCCACGGTTCCCAACAAAGGCATCTCCGGAATCAGACCTGCCCTGCTCCCCGTCCCCTCCAGGCCGGTATAAACAGTGGCATGTTGGCGATGATAAATAATTCCTCACCCCTCGGGCCACAGCTCGGACATATCCTTTACGAAAGTCTGGTATATTTGTACTGCTTATTGGTGTGAGCGGCTGCGTCACAGGACCGATGGACGCACGGCCGTGGAGACACCGAGTCTAGCAGGGTCACGTGATTTCTTACCTCCGTCACCCTCATAACACACAGGCGTGAACATAGACACCTGTGCTGAATTAACGTGTCTAACACGCCTTCCTTGATGGCCATTTTATACAGGTAGATTTACTACGTGTTAAATACTATCGGTATGTTGTGATCGATTATATACGTCTTTTGTTCGACGTTCATGTGAGTATTGCACACCTGATCTGAAGCAGTGACCATGGCCCGCCATAATCACCTGCTTCTTGTGACCGGTTCCTTGTGATCGGAGACCAAATACCGTATAAGTTAATTATTCTCTCTTCTGAGTGAGTGAGTGAGTTTAATTTTGCGCCGCACTCAGCAATATTCCAGCTCTATGGCGGCGGTCTGTAAATAATCGAGTCTGGACCAGACAATCCAGTGATCAACAGCATGAGCATCGACCTGCGTCTCTCTTCTGATCCAATTGGCAACTTGCATATACTGGAATAAATATGTATGCATCAAAGAAGTGAGATGGGAGTCTAATTATATGCATCAAGGGCGTGTGTGATTATTAAACTATGTTTGATGTGTCGAAAGTAATGAGCGCTGAGGGGGGCAGTGGCGGCTACTGTTATAACCTTAGCGAGGCGTGGCACAGCTCGTGCCGATCTTGAAGCAATTATTTGCTATAACCATAAGGTCAAGTATTTCACACGTATTTGTAATATATGTTGGTCGGCTCTTGTTGCATACATTACTATTAACATGAGACGAAATGCATATATCCAGGTTTGGAAATGATGCAATGCATACTTCGTGGGACATTCTTACCATTTTTAGCGAACAGCTGGTGTCATAACTAATTGTCAATGATCCATTTAGGATATATTTTACCGCTAATTTGCACCACGCCTAGTGGAATGTTTCGGCGGATGGTGGAGACTGGTTGTTCTCTAACACTGCTGTTCGTGTTATATATTGGTCTTCAGCAACCACTACCGATATCGGTCATTTTCCCTGACTTGATGCACGTCGTCGTATCCCAGTCATCGATATTCATGATGTCAATCCCTGAATTATCTAATCCAGGCTCCAGAATCTGCAGACCGGCGAGTTTTGTAACATATTACTGATAAAGACAACACTACTGACAGAACTGACGAGCTACGCACGATAGTACAAGTGGGCGATGTTAGTGTTGGACAACACACAACGTCACTCAATCACGGGACCGCCTCCGTGGTGTAGTGGTTAGAGCGTCCGCTCGGAGTGCGGAATGTCGCGGGTTCGATCCCCGACCGCGTCATACCAAAAGACGTTAAAATATGGTACTTGTTGGTCCCTGCCTGGCGCTCGGCATTAATGGGTACAACAAGGACTGGTCGGCTCGGAGTCAGTATAATGTGTTTGAGTCGGGTATTCATGCTTCACTGTGGCATGGTATCTCAGTGGGCTAGCGCTATAAAACCAGCTTCAGTCTGGGCTAGTACAAGCAGCCGCACATACACATACACACGCATGAACGTCGTTATATGAGCGAAATATTCTCAAGCACGACGTTCCACCCAATTTCACCACCACCACCACTCAATCACGGACAAAATGTCCCAACATTAGGCAGCAGGTATTTACCGCATCGATATAAAGGAGTTGGCAATTGGATGCATGCTTACTCAAGGTCCATTCGCACTGTCGAGGGACCATTGATAGCCGCTAAAGGGTAGGTCTTTATACAACCAGCCGTGGTTTGTTATCTGATCACCACTGATCAACGAGGTATAACTGAATCTCGGCATACAATACAGACAGAATGTATGGTTTACAGTGTAGAGTACAAGGCACTACGCGGTATAGTTGGTAGCTGTACATGAGGTCCTATATAAACGGTATAGTTGGTAGTTGTACATAAGGTCCTATATACACAGTATAGTTGGTAGTTGTACATGAGGTCCTATATACACGGTATAGTTGGTAGTTGTACATGAGGTCCTATATACACGGTATAGTTGGTAGTTGTACATAAGGTCCTATATACACGGTATAGTTGGTAGTTGTACATGAGGTCCTATATACACGGTATAGTTGGTAGTTGTACATGAGGTCCTATATACACGGTATATAGTTGTACATGAGGTCCTATATACACGGTATAGTTGGTAGTTGTACATAAGGTCCTATATACACAGTATAGTTGGTAGTTGTACATAAGGTCCTATATACACGGTATAGTTGGTAGTTGTACATGAGGTCCTATATACACGGTATAGTTGGTAGTTGTACATAAGGTCCTATATACACGGTATAGTTGGTAGTTGTACATAAGGTCCTATATAGTTGGTAGTTGTACATAAGGTCCTATATACACGGTATAGTTGGTAGTACATAGGTCCTGGTAGTTGGTAGTTGTACATAAGGTCCTATATATATACACGGTATACATAAGTTGGTAGTTGTAGTTGTACATAAGGTCCTATATACACGGTATAGTTGGTAGTTGTACATAAGGTCCTATATACACGGTATAGTTGGTAGTTGTACATGAGGTCCTATATACACGGTATAGTTGGTAGTTGTACATAAGGTCCTATATACACGGGTAGTACATTCCTATATAGTTGTACATACAGGTCCTATATACACGGTATAGTTGGTAGTTGTACATGAGGTCCTATATACACGGTATAGTTGGTAGTTGTACATGAGGTCCTATATACACGGTATAGTTGGTAGTTGTACATGAGGTCCTATATACACGGTATAGTTGGTAGTTGTACATAAGGTCCTATATACACGGTATAGTTGGTAGTTGTACATGAGGTCCTATATACACGGTATAGTTGGTAGTTGTACATAAGGTCCTATATACACGGTATAGTTGGTAGTTGTACATGAGGTCCTATATACACGGTATAGTTGGTAGTTGTACATAAGGTCCTATATACACGGTATAGTTGGTAGTTGTACATAAGGTCCTATATACACGGTATAGTTGGTAGTTGTACATAAGGTCCTATATACACGATATAGTTGGTAGTTGTACATAGAGGTCCTATATACATATAGGTCCTATATACACGGTATAGTTGGTAGTTGTACATAAGGTCCTATATACACGGTATAGTTGGTAGTTGTACATAAGGTCCTATATACACGGTATAGTTGGTAGTTGTACATAGGTCCTATATACACGTATAGTTGGTAGTATATACACGGTATAGTTGGTAGTTGTACATAAGGTCCTATATACAGTTGGTAGTTAGTTGGTAGTTGTCCTATATACACGGTTGGTAGTTGTACATATATATATACACGGTATAGTTGGTAGTTGTACATAAGGTCCTATATACACGGTATAGTTGGTAGTTGTACATAAGGTCCTATATACACGGTATAGTTGGTAGTTGTACATAAGGTCCTATATACACGGTATAGTTGGTAGTTGTACATAAGGTCCTATATACACGGTATAGTTGGTAGTTGTACATAAGGTCCTATATACACGGTATAGTTGGTAGTTGTACATGAGGTCCTGTATATACACGATATAGTTGGTAGTTGTACATAAGGTCCTATATACACGGTATAGTTGGTAGTTGTACATAAGGTCCTATATACACGGTATAGTTGGTAGTTGTACATAAGGTCCTATATACACGGTATAGTTGGTAGTTGTACATAAGGTCCTATATACACGGTATAGTTGGTAGTTGTACATAAGGTCCTATATACACGGTATAGTTGGTAGTTGTACATAAGGTCCTATATATACACGGTATAGTTGGTAGTTGTACATGAGGTCCTATATACACGGTATAGTTGGTAGTTGTACATAAGGTCCTATATACACGGTATAGTTGGTAGTTGTACATAAGGTCCTATATACACGGTATAGTTGGTAGTTGTACATAAGGTCCTATATACACGGTATAGTTGGTAGTTGTACATGAGGTCCTATATACACGGTATAGTTGGTAGTTGTACATAAGGTCCTATATACACGGTATAGTTGGTAGTTGTACATAAGGTCCTATATACACGGTATAGTTGGTAGTTGTACATGAGGTCCTATATACACGGTATAGTTGGTAGTTGTACATAAGGTCCTATATACACGGTATAGTTGGTAGTTGTACATAAAGCCCCTATATACACGATATAGTTGGTAGTTGTACATGAGGTCCTGTATATACACGGTATAGTTGGTAGTTGTACACAAAGACCTATATACACGGTATAGTTGGTAGTTGTACACAAACCGCCTCCGTGGTGTAGTTGTTAGAGCGTCCGCTCGGAGAGTGGAAGGTCGTGGGTTCGATCCCCGACCGCGTCATACCAAAAGACGTTAAAATATGGTACTTGTTGGTCCCTGCCTGGCGCTCGGCATTAATGGGCACGATAAGGACTGGTCGGCTCGGAGTCAGTATAATGTGTCTGAGTGGGGTATTCATGCTTCACTGCGGCATGGTATCTCAGTGGGCTAGCACTATATAACCAGCTTAAGTCTGGGCTAGTACAAGCAGCCGCACATACACATACACACGCATGAACGTCGTCATATGAGCGAAGTATTCTCAAGCACGACGTAAAACCCAATTTCACCTCACCTCACCTCACCCAGTTGTACACAAAGCCCTATATACACGGTATAGTTGATATATACTATATAGTGCCATATCACTGAAAGACAATCCAGTGCAATCCACATGCAGTGGGTGTTTACAAGCAGTATAGATACAAGACAACGCCAATGCTATGTAATCCACGTGTAGTGGGTGGTCTGAAGCAATAGATACAAGACAACGTACGCTTGTCAACAAATACAATTCGGGCACAATTCACCTGTTACTAACATGTGAAGACATGTCTCCAAACACGATTATCTGGGGCAGGTTATGATTATACATTAAATTCAAAAGTTTCGAATACCATGACTGTCACACGTACAAAGGAAAATATACATCTTCCTGAAAAATGTTATTCCACAATAATACTCCGTGGAGGGGATTATGTGGTACTGCATATGAAGAATAAGGGCGTCGGCGGCAACTGTAAAGTCTTGTGAAAAATCAACATAACACCATCCCGCCAATCCAAGAGTGGATTAATTATCAATGAAGAAAGTGAAAATCCGTGTTGTGCCGATGTCCAGAGAAACACGGGATGTCTTTGACCATATAAGCTGACCCTTTGTGTGTTAATTGCAGGGAAAGCAATCTGACAGAGAACAAAAGCCCGGTACACTCAGTGGATTATCAGGGGTAGTGATAAAGCTTAACGCTTGAACGGGGAAGTTATTTCTATTGTTTAATTGTAGGGATTACAAGCAGTGTTGTAAATATTAGATGTGTGGATGTGATAGCAAGTCACGACTTCAGACAGAAATACCTCAGGTTGGTGGAACCGTTACACACGACAGATAGAACCAGTTCCACTACCGGTAGTCTGTCACAGTCCCTGAACCACATTATTTTCCCTACATCCTAGCCCTTCCTGCAATGCTAAAGCCCTAAATGAAGCAAGTCTAGATTTCCCCAGGTTCAGGACCTCTGAATCTGTGGTCTCTTTGTGGCTCCTTTTCAATTTAAATGTTTTTTGTTTTTGTGTTACAATCAAAATTTAATAGTATGTATTCAGGGACTAAGCGTTACTCTTTAAAGGTAGTGGCAGTCACGGCGGGTGCAGACAAATGTTATATATTGAGACAATATAGACAGACTAATGTTGGAACGAGTTTGCAATGAACACCTAATCGAAACTGTGAAACATGTTGTGATCCGTATTTATTGTACATTTCATGATGAATCAGGTTTGAGCAGGATGCAGTTCAAGACAGAGCTGTTGGGTACAAGTGTACCATAACGGTTAGTTTGAACAATTATATTTACACACACATGGTATTTATTTCCCTATGACACGACTACAAAAGCCTAAAACTCATCCTATTGTTTCTTTACATGTATGTTCACACGGTCACGGATGAAAGGGTTGAAACAGAGAAACATGAATCTGGTGCATCCTAGTCGGATGCCACAAAGACTGTCTTACAGAAATAGAATCTTTCCGCGAATTCGCAAATAGTGACAAGGAAGTGCGCCATTTCAAACATCGAAACTGTTATCACGTTAAGTGTGTGTGTGGGGGAGGCTGGTGTGTGTGTGTGTGTGTGTGTTTGTCGGGGGTTTTGGTGGGGAAGCGTTATATCTACATTATACGCTAACCGATATGTATTGATTCGTGCGTGTCTGCTGTTAGCACCACGGCCCTGTTTGTTTGTGGTAATGAAACATATTGGTATTGATTGATGATCTGTCATGCATGCAGGTATTTCACGTGATAGAGCTGATCTCATCTCTTACCTTGACTTGTGTCAAAAGCAACATAAATATTTAAAGCCAAAGCCATAACTGTGGTTAAAAAGATATAATCAATAATAAATCGACTAGGATCCGCAATAGAATAGACACTCTCGGGATGCAGAATCCTCCCCCAACCCCCTCCCAGAGACATTCCATAATGCATTACGCTGTCAATACTGTTTTGATGTGCCGCTCCCTCCCACACCTCGCCCCCTCCCTCTCAACGCTCTATCCGTGAACCCGGGAGCCACCTTGGACCCAACAGGTTGCTTAGCCGTAATCTCCCGTTCTCGTGCCATGCTGCTTTTCATCGCTGTGGAGACATTTTCCCACGGCCAAACACAAAGCGATCTCGCATTCCGATGAACGACGGTGTAGGCGAGCCGTATCGCAGTCGCGGGCCACCACACAAACGCATTGTGTTCAAGTATGCCTTATCGCAACCACTGTTTACATAACAATTCGACCATTAAGGGAGAGAGACGAGGGGCGTGGTTTTCCCACACTGCTTCCAAACCACAACATAATCCGCCTGGCACGTGCGACTGTTTAGTTGACGTCCGGTGTGTCGCTTGATTGACGGCTGTAATGAACATCCACGAGAACATCTGGCTCTTAGCCAATCAGCGCACGACGGTCACAAGCCTTGCGGCTCGTCTCGTGCGGTCGTCCGCGAGCTGGGTGCTGATTGGCTAGAGCTCACCCGGTTCAGAGCGTGGGAAAGGGCTGAATCGTGTCTTCACATCAACTCCGGGCATGTGTCATGGGGTATAAATACGAAAATTCCTCCACAGGTTGTTATTTCTCGGCGACATTCCGTCATAGCACACTCCCTTCGATTTTGTCCCCGAATCATTCCTCCATATCACACCATGGCTGATATTGCCGTATCTTCTCACAGGAAGGACCCTTCTATCAGAAAGGTGAGTTGTCAATATTAATTTTTTTTCTTTCACAGTTGTTGACACCTGTTGAATAGCAGTTTACCTGTTGAATGATGACGTGTTCCGTGGACTTATAAATTTGAACAGGATTAATGATTGACAGGAAGAAAGAAATCTTCCCATTACAAAATTCTTTTATTGGTGGTTTTTAACTTCATTGATTTTTCTCGAGCCAGTTTCAGCACGTTTGTTCTGCGTGCCATTTGTTTATATTTCCACTTTAGCCTACAATGTGTCATTTACATTACAGAGCAACAAACCATTGATGGAAAAGAAACGAAGAGCAAGAATCAACAATTGTCTGTCGCAGCTGAAGACTCTCACACTACAAGCACTTAAGAAAGATGTAAGTATCCTGGTGTTGTTGACGTGTTAACAGATTGCCACTTATACAAGATGCATATCCTTGACACACACACACGATACGCATTGTTTTTATATTGTTTACATACTGCAGTAATTTATTAATGTCAATACTAAAAAAATATGAGTACTTATTTCTCCCTTTTAACTTTTCAGAGCTCACAGTTTTCCAAGCTGGAGAAGGCCGACATATTGGAGTTGACGGTTAAACATCTGAGAAACCTACAACGTCAACAGATATCAGCTTCCATGGCAACCGATACCTCAGTGATGGGCAAATACAGAGCTGGTTTCAATGAATGCGCAAACGAAGTGATGCGGTATTTGAGTTCCAGTCACGACATCAACGGCGATGTACGAAGTCAGCTGATCAACCACCTCGCCAACTGCCTCCAAGCAGTCAACAGTGTACAGACACCGGACTCCATACACCAAAGATGTCTCCAGCCAATCAGCGTTCAGATCCCATCCTCTGGACAGGCAACCCACAACACACCTCCGTCCATGACGACAGCATCATCTCACCCGCAGACACCTGTTGCATCAACACCCATCATCCCGTCACCGACATCCACACCATCAACCAGTCCTGTTCAACTCGCAGGGGCTTTCCATATCATGCCAGGCAACATGTGCAACGGAAGCGCTGTGGCCGTGTATCTAGGCAACCAGAACTCTCACTCCGTGCCAGTGTACTCTCTTCACGTTCCCCAGACAGACAACGGTGTTACCACATTTGTGCCTTCCCCCACAGGTTCCTCCCAGTCCCCCACCTCCCCAACTCAACTCTTCTACAGTGAACGAAAACACAGTGACTCTCGTTTCACCCCTTACACCACAAGTCCCACGTGCTCCCCGTCGCCGTCTAAGGTCAAGGAGGAATGCGTGTGGCGGCCATGGTAACAACCTACCGTGTTCATATTATCACAAAGTGCCTACAAACTCTTGGATTTACATCGTTGACTATTCCGTGCCATGATATCTCATTCCAATCTTCTGGACTTTCCACTTTTGTTGAAGCAGAACTGTGCGAGTGAAGTCTGCAGGCCATTCCTTATGGCCGTGCCGTTCATTGAACATTCATTCATACCTTGGTGCATATGACAGTATTTTTTGTTACAAATCAAATAGCATTTACTGTTTTGTTATTAAAAAATTGAAACTAAAGCATTTCGTCTTGTCATGGTATATACATGGTCACTTATATTGCTGTGTCACGTCTGTGGATCTCACACTACAAGCATTGTTTGTATATTGCTATATCCATGAACCACAATCATTGCTACATTGGGTGAATATGTTTGTATTGGTAAACAGACCAATCCTTGGTCAACCATCCCGACATACATACAATGTTCATGACAAATGCGACACAACTAAAGACATCTAGAAATGTCGTGTGCGAACTGCGAACGTGACTTCTGGTGAACTGTCACGATGTCACACCCAAATTCCAGGGTGTTACCTTTCAGCATAAGTCAGCCCGACTTCTCACTGAAGAAAGTAGGACCACCATCACCATGCGAGTTGAACAATATCGCCAAGTAGTTGGTTTCCGATTTGGTCGTAACGTGGTGATTAACCACACCAGCACGAGTCGTGCCGTTCTAATAGGTCCACCATCTCCCCGCAGACATGTCGGACTTGAGAGGGTGTCCTCAATGTGCATATATATGGGACTGGCACTTCTTGTGACGTGCATGACGGCAGGGAGGGGGGATCACATTGCCGACAATGCATTCAAATCCGGATGCTCTGTGGAACTGACAGTCATTAACTGCACCAGAGCGACTGTCGGCACGTCAACACCACGTTCCGCTGGCGCTTAGACGCCGGCGGGGAATAGGGTTCGCACAGTGCTCGTTGATAGATATTATACGGCGCTTCATATAATTACCTCGTTAATACACACACGCACGATTGACCTGGAAAATGTTTCAAATATCAGATGCGGATGAAGGAAAACTTAAGCTACTACATAACTATAATGTTTGAAGGTTTTCGGAATGTCTTTTTCTGTATCTTAAAACTTAATAATCTCATCACCATAAACTACAAAACAACTCGCTTCAGTTATTTTCAAACCGCCGTGGTTCAGCTGGAATACTACCGAGTATTTGACGTTTGACACCAAAGGGTTAAAACAACCAGTAAAAATCAGATTTGTATATCGGCGACCATATACATGCATACTGTCACCCAGACTCTGTACATACCGGTACTGCTAGTGTCCGCCTTACCCTACCATATCCAATACTGCGTCACTGTAGGGCGTAACTGTATCAATTTAACCCCATACCCCACCCAGGTGAGTGAGTGAGTGAGTTTAGTTTTACGCCACACTCAGCAATATTCCGGCTATATGGCGGCCGTCTGTAAATACTCGAGTTTGGACCAGACAATCCAGTGATCAACAGCATGAGCATCGATCTACGCACTTGGGAACTGATGTGTCAACCAAGTCAGTGAGCCTTACCACCCGATCCCGTTAGTCGCCTCTTACGACAAGCATGGGTTACTCAAGGTTCATTCTAACCCGGATCTTCACGGGTTCCCACCCAGGTGTGTAGCTAAGAGGCGTTGTTGTAGTTCATATATTGCAGCTAGGTGCTGTAGTAGTACCGTCGTTGCTGTTGACATGCTGCTGTTACACAGAACATTCATGAATGCCAGTCCCTAGATCCATTCCTTATGCCATTGATTTTGTCACCAGTAATAATACAAAGCATGACATGGAGCGACATTGACCATTAGACTGGCTGAATATGCCCTGGGTACCCGGTAGACTGGCTGACACTACCCTGGGTACCCGCTAGTCTAACTGACACTGCCCTGGGTAGACTGGCTGGATTATGACCGTGCATAATTACCTACGAGGCTTTCATGTAACGGTATATGTTTCACTAGTAGGTCGATCAGTCCAGGTGTACAATCAAAATGAAGCAAATCTCCAAGCTGCCAGTATAATCGATTACACCCTGACAACAGAAGATGACCGCCAGATGAAATAGGTCCCCTTTACTCACACACTGCGCAGTCAAAGTGATTATAGCAGCTCTTCAGTCAATTTTAGAAAGATCGGCCGAATGACGTCACGTGACATTTTGTAATTAGTCGTTTCGAGCTGTCTGTGGTGTACAACACAAGCAATCTGTGTCTGTGCGCCCTTTGTATTGCTTTCGTTTACATATACTACTGATCGGTATGAAAACAGCTAATACATAACACAAGTGTCCCTTTGTACTGAAAGCGTGGAGCACCAGGAGTAAAGTCAGGCAGCACAGCAATCCCGTTGCTACTGAGTAACCGACCCCTGTTTCTCGCGACCACATGGTTACCAATGTGACTCCATACTACGAAGATATGTTGGCAACTGGTTCGGACGGCAACGTTGACATCCACAAACACACGTTCTGATCCCAGCCGATGTGGTTTCAAAATGCACCAGGATAAAGCCTGGCCCAGCCATCGTCCTTCAGCCAGAGCTTTGTCGCGTGTGGCCCGACCCATGTGATATGTAAGGGAAATATACAAGGAAATTGTCACCGAGTGCAATCGACAACTTATGGTATATATATAGCGTACAATTGAAGCGAGTAATGACATTATCGATAGGCGTAATGACGACTCGGGTATCATGTGTGTGATGGGGGAGAATAAAATAGATGGGGTAATATGTGAAAATGAATTGAATTATAATTTGAGATACGTTCCTGAAGCAATAAGTCCAACTGCCGTCGTTCAAAGTAGGCGTCTCTGCGTGCAACAGGCGACAGTCGTCACGTGCAAGGCAAGCCGCAGGGCGCTGACGATACTCAACCAGGAATGTTCCCCTCGCTTTCCCACGACCTGTGTTTGTAGTGTGATTCACAGGACCGTCACCTCTGACCCCAACTCGTGTCGAAAACGTGGCCGCGGCGTCAGACCCTTGATGGTCATTGAAATTCAGCAGCTGGGTGAAATACGAGCTGGGTTGGAGTGTGGGAGCGGGGGTATCTCTCCTCGCTCCTGTGACGGAATTTGAACGGATTTAGCTGCCTGTCGCTGGATAATAATTTATGACCGTGAAACTGTCCATGTCCTGGTCGTGTCCCCAAACATCATCTGTGCCCCAGTGAGAGGAAGGATGGGGGTGGGGACTGATGCTCGGTGGTTATTACTAGTGTCTGTCGTTGGGATATCTGGGAGAGTATCCTACAGTCGGGCATCAGTCGGGCGACAGCTGTGAGGAGAGTAACCCACAGTCGGGCGATAGCTGTGAGGAGAGTAATTCACAGTCGGGCAACAGTCAGTAACCTACAGTCGGGGAAGAGTAACCTACAGTCGGGGGAGTAACTAACCAACAGTCTGGGGAGAGTAAATATAACCTGCAGTCGAGAGAGAGTAACCTACATTCGAGAGAGTAACCGACTGTCGAGAGGAAAGTAACCTACAGTCGGAGGAGAGTAACCTACAGTCGCGGAAAGTAAACTACAGACGGGGAGAGTAACCTGACAGTCTGGGGACAGTAACCAGTACAATCTGAGGGATAGTAACCTACAGTCTGGGAGAGTAAGAAGTTTACAGTCTGGAGAGTAACTTACAGTCTGGGGAGTAACCTATAAGTCCTGCAGTCGAGAGAGTAACCTACAGTCGAGAGAGTAACCTGCGCTACAGACGGAAAGTATTAAGTAAATCCTAAAGTGCGGAGTAAACTGACCAAAGTAAGGAGCAAGAGTAACCTACAGTCGGGGAAAGAGTAACCTACATGTCGGGAGAGAGTAACCTACAGTCTGGGGAGAGTAACCTACAGTCGGGGAAAGTAACCTACAGTCGGGGAAGAGTAACCTACAGTCGTGGGGAGAGTAACCTACATCTGGGAGAGTAACCTACAGTCGGGGAGAGTAACCTACAGTCTGGGAACAGTAACAGTCTACAGAGTAGAAATTATACCCTGCAGTCGAGAGAGTAACCTACAGTCGGGACAGAGTAGCAACCTACAGTCGGGGGAGAGTAACCTACAGTCCTGCTGTCGAAAGTAACCTACACTGGGAGAGAGTAACCTACAGTCGGGAGACTGTAAACCACAGTCGGGGAGAGTAACCTCCCAGTAAGACTACAGTCAAACCTACAGTCGGGGAAAGTAACCTACAGTCTGGGGAAAGTAACCTACAGTCTGGGGAAAGTAACCTACAGTCGGGGAGAAGTAACCTTACATAGGGGAGAGTAACCTACAGTCGGGGAGAGTAACCTACAGTCTGGGGAAAGTAACCTACAGTCGGGGAAAAGTAACCTACAGTCGGGGGAAAGTAACCTACAGTCAGGGAAAGAGTAACCTACAGTCGGGGAGAGAGTAACCTACAGTCTGGGAAAGTAACCTACAGTTGGGGAGAGTAACCTACAGTCGGGGAAAAAGTAACCTACAGTCGGGGGAGAGTAACCTACAGTCGGGGAGAAGTAACCTACAGTCGGGGAAAGTAAACTACAGTCCGGGGAGAAATAACCTACAGTCGGGGAAAGTAACCTACAGTCTGGGGAAAGTAACCTACACATAACACAAGTGTCCTTTTGTACCTGAAAGCGTGGAGCACCAGGAGTAAAGTCCAGGCAGCACAGTAATCCTGTTATACTGAGTAAATCACCCCTGTATCTCGCGACCGTCATAGTTGACCAATGTGACTCCATACTACGAGAAGATATGTTAAGAACTGGTTCTCGGACGGCAACGCCGAAAGTCACATCCACAAACAATAATGTTCTGGGATCCTAGCGACGTGTGGTTTCAAAATGCACCAGGATAAAGCTCTGGCCCAGCCGCATCGTCCTTCTCAGCCCAGAGCTTTCGCGCGTACAATGGCCCGACCCATGTGATATGTAAAGAGCGAAATGGTACAAGGAAATTGTCACCGAGAGCAATCGACAACCTATGGCATATATATAGCGTACAATTGAAGCGAGAGTAATGTTATCGATAGGCGTAATGACGACTCGGGTTGCATGATTGTGATGAGAGAATAAAATAGATGGGGTAATAGTGAAAATGCACTGAATTATAATTTGAATACGTTCCTGAAACCCAATAAGTCCAGCTGCCGTCGTTCAGTAAGAAGGCGTCTCTGCGTGCAACAGGCGACAGTCGTCACGTGCAAGGCAGAGCCGCAGGGCGCTGACGATACTAAGCTCCAGGAATATTTCCCCTCGCTTTCCAGCACGACCTGGTGTTTTGTAGTGTGATCTCACGGGACCGTCACCTCTATGACCCCAACTCGTGTGTCGAAAAACGTGGCCGCGGCGTCAGGGCCCTTGATGGTCATTGAAATTGCAGCAGCTGGGTGAAATACGAGCTGGGTTGGAGTGTGGGAGCGAGGGTATCTCTCCTCGCTCCTGTGGACGGAATTGAACAGTTTTAGCTGCCTGTCGCTGGATAATAATTTATGACCGTGAAACTGTCCATGTCCTGGTCGTGTCCCCAAACATCATCTGTGCCCCAGTGAGAGGAAGGATGGGGGTGGGGACTGATGCTCGGTGGTTATTACTAGTGTCTGTCGTTGGGATATCTGGGAGAGTATCCTACAGTCGGGCATCAGTCGGGCGACAGCTGTGAGGAGAGTAACCCACAGTCGGGCGATAGCTGTGAGGAGAGTAATTCACAGTCGGGCAACAGTCAGTAACCTACAGTCGGGGAAGAGTAACCTACAGTCGGGGGGAAGTAACCTACAGTCTGGGGAGAGTAACCTACAGTCTGGGGAGAGTAACCTACAGTCGGGAAAGAGTAACCTACAATCGGGGGAAAGTAGCCTACAGTCGGGGGAGAGTAACCTACAGTCGGGCAACAGTCTGGAGAGAGTAACCTACGGTCGGGGGAAAGTAACCTACAGTCGAGGGAGAGAGTAACTTACAGTTGGGGGAGAGTAACCTACGGTCTGGGGACAGTAACCTACAGTCGGGGGAGAGTTACCTACAGTCTGGAGAGAGTAACCTACAGTCTGGGGAGAGTAACCTACAGTCTGGAGAGAGTAACCTACAGTCTGGGGAGAGTATCCTACAGTCGGGCATCAGTCGGGCGACAGCTGTGAGGAGAGTAACCCACAGTCGGGCGATAGCTGTGAGGAGAGTTACTCACAGTCGGGCAACAGTCAGTAACCTACAGTCGGGGAAGAGTAACCTACAGTCGGGGGGAAGTAACCTACAGTCTGGGGAGAGTAACCTACAGTCGGGCGATAGCTGTGAGGAGAGTAACTCACAGTCGGGCAACAGTCAGTAACCTACAGTCGGGGAAGAGTAACCTACAGTCTGGGGAGAGTAACCTACAGTCTGGAGAGAGTAACCTACAGTCTGGGGAGAGTAACCTACAGTCGGGTAACAGTCTGGAGAGAGTAATTATAACCTGCAGTCGAGAGAGAGTAACCTACATTCGGGAGAGAGTAACCGACTGTCGAGGGAGAGTAACCTACAGTCGAGAGGAAAGTAACCTACAGTCGGGGGAGAGTAACCTACAGTCGCGGAAAGTAAACTACAGTCGCGGAAAGTAAACTAAAGTCGGGGGAGAGTAACCTACAGTCGCGGAAAGTAAACTACAGACGGGGGAGAGTAACCTACAGTAGAGGAAGAGTAACCTACAGTCGGGGGAGAGTAACCTACAGTCGGGGGAGAGTAACCTACAGTCGCGGAAAGTAAACTACAGACGGGGGAGAGTAACCTACATTCTGGGTAGAGTAACCTACAGTCTGGAGAGAGTAACCTACAGTCGGGGGAAAGTAACCTACAGTCGGGGGGAAAGTAACCTACAGTCGGGGAAGAGTAACCTACAGTCGGGGGAAAGTAACCTAAAGTAGGGGTAGAGTAACCTACAGTCGGGGGAGAGTAACATACAGACTGGGGAAAGTAACCTAAAGTCGGGTAAAGTAAACTAAAGTCGGGGGAGAGTAACCTACAGTCTGGGGAAAGTAACCTACAATCTTTGGACAGTAACCTACAGTCTGGGGAGAGTAACCTACAGTCGGGTAACAATCCGGAAAGAGTAATTATAACCTGCAGTTGAGAGAGAGTAACCTACATTCGGGAGAGAGTAACCTACAGTCGGGGGAGATTAACCTACTGTCGGGGGAGAGTAACCTACATTCTGGGGAGAGTAACCTACAGTCTGGAGAGAGTAACCTACAGTCGGGGGAAAGTAACCTACAGTCGGGGGGAAAGTAACCTACAGTCGGGGAAGAGTAACCTACAGTCGGGGAAAAGTAACCTAAAGTAGGGGGAGAGTAACCTACAGTCGGGGGAGAGTAACATACAGACTGGGGAAAGTAACCTAAAGTCGGGTAAAGTAAACTAAAGTCGGGGGAGAGTAACCTACAGTCTGGGGAGAGTAACCTACAGTCGGGAGAGAGTAGCTTAGAGTCGCGAGGAAAGTAACCTACAGTTGGGGGAGAGTAACCTACAGTCGCGGAAAGTAAACTACAGACAGGGGAGAGTAGCCTACAGTCGGGGTAGAGTAACCTACAGTCGGGGGAGAGTAAGCTACAGTCGCGGAAAGTAAACTACAGACGGGGGAGAGTAACCTACAGTCTGGGGACAGTAACCTACAATCTTTGGACAGTAACCTACAGTCTGGGGAGAGTAACCTGCAGTCGGGTAACAGTCCAGAGAGAGTAAATATAACCTGCTGCCGAGAGAGAGTAACCTACATTCGGGAGAGAGTAACCTACAGTCGGGGGAGTGTAACCTACATTCAGGGGAGAGTAACCTACAGTCTGGAGAGAGTAACCTACAGTCTGGGGAAAGTAACCTACAGTCTGGGGAAAGTAACCTACAGTCTGGGGAAAGTAACCTACAGTCGGGGGAAAGTAACCTACAGTCGGGGGAGAGTAACCTATAGTCGGGGAGAGTAACCTACAGTCGGGGGAAAGTAACCTACAGTCGGGGAGAGTAACCTACAGTCGGGGGAAAGTAACCTACAGTAGGGGGAGAGTAACCTACAGTCGGGGGAGAGTAACCTACAGTCTGGAGACAGTAACCTACAGTCGGGGGAAAGTAACCTACAGTCTGGGGAAAGTAACCTACAGTCTTGGGAGAGTAACCTACAGACTGGGGAAAGTAACCTACAGTCGGGGAAAGTAACCTACAGCCGGGAGAGAGTAACCTACAGTCTGGAGACAGTAACCTACAGCCGGGAGAGAGTAACCTACAGTCTGGGGACAGTAACCTACAGTCTGGAGACAGTAACCTACAGTCTGGAGACAGTAACCTACAGTCGGGGGAGAGTAACCTACAGTCTGGAGACAGTAACCTACAGTCGGGGAGAGTAACCTACAGTCGGGGGAAAGTAACCTAGTCTTGGGAGAGTAACCTACAGACTGGGGAAAGTAACCTACAGTCCGGGGAAAGTAACCTACAGCCGAGAGAGAGTAACCTACAGTCTGGGGAAAGTAACCTACAGTCGGGGGAAAGTAACCTACATTCTGGGGAGAGTAACCTATAGTCTGTAGAGAGTAACCTACAGTCTGCGGAAAGTAACCTACAGTCGGGGGAAAGTAACCTACAGTCTGGGGAGTGTAACCTACAGTCGGGGGAGAGTAACCTACAGTCCGGAGAGAGTAACCTACAGTCAGGGGAAAGTACCCTACAGTAGGGGAGAGTAACCTACAGTTGCGGGAAAGTACCCTACAGTAGGGGAGAGTAACCTACAGTCGGGGGAAAGTAACCTACAGTCGGGGGAGAGTAACCTGCAGATTGGGGAAAGTAACCTACAGTCGGGGAAAGTAACCTACAGCCGGGAGAGAGTAAACTACAGTCTGTGGAAAGTAACCTACAGTCGGGGTAAAGTAACCTACAGTTGGGGGAGAGTAACCTATAGTCTGTAGAGAGTAACCTACAGTCGGGGGAAAGTAACCTACAGTAGGGGAGAGTAACCTACAGGGGGGGAGAGTAACCTACAGTCGGGGGAAAGTAACCTACAGTAGAGGGAAAGTAACCTACAGTCTGGGGAGAGTAACCTGTAGTCTGTAGAGAGTAACCTACATTCTGGGGAAAGTAACCTACAGTCGGGGGAAAGTAACCTACAGTCGGGGGAGAGTAACCTACAGACGGGGGAAATTAAACCTACAGTTGGGGAGAGTAACCTACAGTGGGGGAGAGTAACCTACAGTTTGGGGAAAGTAACCTAAAGACTGGGGAAAGTAACCTACAGTCAGGGAAAGTAACCTACAGTCGGGGGAGAGTAACCTACAGTCGGGGGAAATTAAACCTACAGTGGGGGAGAGTAACCTACAGTGGGGGAGAGTAACCTACAGTTGGGAGAAAGTAACCTAAAGACTGGGGAAAGTAACCTACAGTCAGGGAAAGTAACCTACAGTCGGGGGAGAGTAATCTACACACTGGGGAAAGTAACCTACAGTCGGGGAAAGTAAACTATAGTCGGGAGAGAGTAACCTACAGCCGGGGGAGAGTAACTACAGTTGGGGGAGAGTAACCTACAGTTAGGGGAAAGTACCCTACAGTCTGGGGAGAGTAACCTACAGACGGGGGAGAGTAACCTACAGACTGGGGAAAGTAACCTACAGTCGGGGAAAGTAACCTACAGCCGGGAGAGAGTAACCTACAGTCGGGAGACAGTAACCTACAGCCGGGAGAGAGTAACCTACAGTCTGGGGACAGTAACCTACAGTCTGGAGACAGTAACCTACAGTCTGGAGACAGTAACCTACAGTCGGGGGAGAGTAACCTACAGTCTGGAGACAGTAACCTACATTCGGGGAGAGTAACCTACAGTCGGGGAAAGTAACCTAGTCTTGGGAGAGTAACCTACAGACTGGGGAAAGTAACCTACAGTCGGGGAAAGTAACCTACAGCCGGGAGAGAGTAACCTACAGTCGGGGGAAAGTAACCTACAGTCGGGGGAGAGTAACCTACAGTCGGGGGAAATTAAACCTACAGTGGGGGAGAAGTAACCTACAGTGGGGGAGAGAGTAACCTACAGTCGGGGGAAAGTAACCTAAAGACTGGGGGAAAGTAACCTACAGTCAGGGAAAGTAACCTACAGTCGGGGGAGAAGTAAATCTACACACTGGGGAAAGTAACCTACAGTCGGGGAAAGTAAACTATAGTCGGGAGAGAGTAACCTAAAGTCGGGGGAGAGTAACCTACAGCCGGGGGAGAGTAACTACAGTTGGGGGAGAGGAACCTACAGTTAGGGGAAAGTACCCTACAGTCTGGGGAGAGTAACCTACAGACGGGGGAGAGTAACCTACAGTCTGTAGAGAGTAACCTACAGTCGGGGGAGAGTAACCTACAGTCTGGGTAGAGTAACCTACAGACGGGGGAAAGTACCCTACAGTCTGGAGAGAGTAACCTACAATCGGGTGAGAGTAACCTACAGTCGGGGGAGTGTAACCTACAGTCGGGGGAGAGTAACCTACAGTCGGGGGAGAGTAACCTACAGACGAGGAAAGAAAACTACAGTCGGGGGAGAGTAACCTACAGTCGAGGGAGAGTAACCTACAGTCGGGGGACAGTAACCTACAGTCTGGGGAGAGTAAACTATAGTCGGGGGAGAGTAACCTACAGTCGGGGGAAAGTAACCTAAAGTCTTGGGAGAGTAACCTGCAGTCTGGGTAGAGTAACCTACAGACTGGGGAAAGTAACCTACAGTCGGGGAAAGTAAACTATAGTCGGGGGAGAGTAACCTACAGTCGGGGGAAAGTAACCTAAAGTAGGGGGAGAGTAACCTACAGTAGAGCGAGAGTAACCTACAGTAGATGGAGAGTAACCTACAGTAGAGGGAGAGTAACCTACAGTAGAGGAAGAGTAACCTGCAGCCGGGAGAGAGTATCCAACAATATAGGGAGAGTAACCTACAGTCTGGAGAGAGTAACCTACAGTCGTGGGAGAGTAACCTATAGTCGGGAGAGAGTAACCTACAGTCACGAGAGAGTAACCTACAGTCTGGAGACAGTAACCTACAGTCACGAGAGAGTAACCTACAGTCTTGAGAGAGTAACCTACAGTCGGGAGAGGGTAACCTACAGTCACGAGAGAGTAACATATAGTCGGGAGAGAGTAACCTACAGTCACGAGAGAGTAACCTACAGTCTGGGGAGAGTAACCTACAGTCGGGAGAGAGTAGCTTAGAGTCGCGAGGAAAGTAACCTACAGTTGGGGGAGAGTAACCTACAGTCGCGGAAAGTAAACTACAGACAGGGTAGAGTAGCCTACAGTCGGGGGAGAGTAAGCTACAGTCGCGGAAAGTAACCTACAGTCTGGGGAGAGTAACCTACAGTCTGGGGACAGTAACCTACAATCCTTGGACAGTAACCCACAGTCTGGGGAGAGTAACCTGCAGTCGGGTAACAGTCCAGAGAGAGTAAATATAACCTGCTGCCGAGAGAGAGTAACCTACATTCGGGAGAGAGTAACCTACAGTCGGGGGAGTGTAACCTACATTCAGGGGAGAGTAACCTACAGTCTGGAGAGAGTAACCTACAGTCTGGGGAAAGTAACCTACAGTCTGGGGAAAGTAACCTACAGTCGGGGGAAAGTAACCTACAGTCGGGGGAGAGTAACCTATAGTCGGGGAGAGTAACCTACAGTCGGGGGAAAGTAACCTACAGTCGGGGAGAGTAACCTACAGTCGGGGGAAAGTAACCTACAGTAGGGGGAGAGTAACCTACAGTCGGGGGAGAGTAACCTACAGTCTGGAGACAGTAACCTACAGTCGGGGGAAAGTAACCTACAGTCTGGGGAAAGTAACCTACAGTCTTGGGAGAGTAACCTACAGACTGGGGAAAGTAACCTACAGTCGGGGAAAGTAACCTACAGCCGGGAGAGAGTAACCTACAGTCGGGAGACAGTAACCTACAGCCGGGAGAGAGTAACCTACAGTCTGGGGACAGTAACCTACAGTCTGGAGACAGTAACCTACAGTCTGGAGACAGTAACCTACAGTCGGGCGAGAGTAACCTACAGTCTGGAGACAGTAACCTACAGTCGGGAGAGTAACCTACAGTCGGGGGAAAGTAACCTACAGTAGAGGGAAAGTAACCTACAGTCTGGGGAGAGTAACCTGTAGTCTGTAGAGAGTAACCTACATTCTGGGGAAAGTAACCTACAGTCGGGGGAAAGTAACCTACAGTCGGGGGGGAGTAACCTACAGTCGGGGGAAATTAAACCTACAGTTGGGGAGAGTAACCTACAGTGGGGGAGTGTAACCTACAGTTTGGGGAAAGTAACCTAAAGACTGGGGAAAGTAACCTACAGTCAGGGAAAGTAACCTACAGTCGGGGGAGAGTAACCTACAGTCGGGGGAAATTAAACCTACAGTGGGGGAGAGTAACCTACAGTTGGGAGAAAGTAACCTAAAGACTGGGGAAAGTAACCTACAGTCAGGGAAAGTAACCTACAGTCGGGGGAGAGTAATCTACACACTGGGGAAAGTAACCTACAGTCGGGGAAAGTAAACTATAGTCGGGAGAGAGTAACCTACAGCCGGGGGAGAGTAACTACAGTTGGGGGAGAGTAACCTACAGTCTGGGGAGAGTAACCTACAGACGGGGGAGAGTAACCTACAGACTGGGGAAAGTAACCTACAGTCGGGGAAAGTAACCTACAGCCGGGAGAGAGTAACCTACAGTCGGGAGACAGTAACCTACAGCCGGGAGAGAGTAACCTACAGTCTGGGGACAGTAACCTACAGTCTGGAGACAGTAACCTACAGTCTGGAGACAGTAACCTACAGTCGGGGGAGAGTAACCTACAGTCTGGAGACAGTAACCTACAGTCGGGGAGAGTAACCTACAGTCGTGGGAAAGTAACCTAGTCTTGGGAGAGTAACCTACAGACTGGGGAAAGTAACCTACAGTCGGGGAAAGTAACCTACAGCCGGGAGAGAGTAACCTACAGTCGGGGGAAAGTAACCTACAGTCGGGGGAAAGTAACCTACAGTCGGGGGAGAGTAACCTACAGTCGGGGGAAATTAAACCTACAGTTGGGGAGAGTAACCTACAGTGGGGGAGAGTAACCTACAGTCGGGGGAAAGTAACCTAAAGACTGGGGAAAGTAACCTACAGTCAGGGAAAGTAACCTACAGTCGGGGGAGAGTAATCTACACACTGGGGAAAGTAACCTACAGTCGGGGAAAGTAAACTATAGTCGGGAGAGAGTAACCTAAAGTCGGGGGAGAGTAACCTACAGCCGGGGGAGAGTAACTACAGTTGGGGGAGAGGAACCTACAGTTAGGGGAAAGTACCCTACAGTCTGGGGAGAGTAACCTACAGACGGGGGAGAGTAACCTACAGTCTGTAGAGAGTAACCTACAGTCGGGGGAGAGTAACCTACAGTCTGGGTAGAGTAACCTACAGACGGGGGAAAGTACCCTACAGTCTGGAGAGAGTAACCTACAATCGGGTGAGAGTAACCTACAGTCGGGGGAGTGTAACCTACAGTCGGGGGAGAGTAACCTACAGACGAGGAAAGAAAACTACAGTCGAGGGAGAGTAACCTACAGTCGGGGGACAGTAACCTACAGTCTGGGGAGAGTAAACTATAGTCGGGGGAGAGTAACCTACAGTCGGGGGAAAGTAACCTAAAGTCTTGGGAGAGTAACCTGCAGTCTGGGTAGAGTAACCTACAGACTGGGGAAAGTAACCTACAGTCGGGGAAAGTAAACTATAGTCGGGGGAGAGTAACCTACAGTCGGGGGAAAGTAACCTAAAGTAGGGGGAGAGTAACCTACAGTAGAGCGAGAGTAACCTACAGTAGATGGAGAGTAACCTACAGTAGAGGGAGAGTAACCTACAGTAGAGGAAGAGTAACCTGCAGCCGGGAGAGAGTATCCAACAATATAGGGAGAGTAACCTACAGTCTGGAGAGAGTAACCTACAGTCGTGGGAGAGTAACCTATAGTCGGGAGAGAGTAACCAACAGTCACGAGAGAGTAACCTACAGTCTTGAGAGAGTAACCTACAGTCGGGAGAGGGTAACCTACAGTCACGAGAGAGTAACATATAGTCGGGAGAGAGTAACCTACAGTCACGAGAGAGTAACCTACAGTCTGGAGAGAGTAACCTACAGTCACGAGAGAGTAACCTACAGTCTGGAGAGACTAACCTATAGTCGGGAGAGAGTAACCTACAGTCACGAGAGAGTAACCTACAGTCGGGAGAGAGTAACCCACAGTCGGGAGAGTAACCTACAGTAAAGCGAGAGTAACCTACAGTAGATGGAGAGTAACCTACAGTAGAGGGAGAGTAACCTACAGTAGAGGAAGAGTAACCTGCAGTCGGGAGAGAGTAACCTACAGTAGAGGGAGAGTAACCTACAGTCGGGAGAGAGTTACCCACTGTAGGGAGAAAGTAACTGTCAAGTAACCCTCTTTATGCTAATCTCTACTCACTTTTGAGTATCGCTCCTTACACTCATTTCTCCCCAAGTAACCCTCTACCCTCGTCTAGTCCTCAACGACTCCCAACCGCTTACCATGCCTATCCTCAACGACTGCTAACCCTCCGCCACGTCTATACTCCTACACGACTGCTAACCCTGCACCACGTCTAATCCTCAACGACTGCTAACCCTCAGCCACGTCTAATCCTCAACGACTCCTAACCCTCGGCCACACCTAATCCTCAACGACTACTAACCCTCGGCCACGCCTAATCCTCAATGACTGCTAACCCTCAGCCACGTCTATACTCATCAACGACTGCTAACCCTCAACCACGTCTATACTCCTCTACGACTGCTAACCTTCAGCCACGTCTAATCCACAAGGACTGCTAACCCTCAGCCACGTCTAATCTTCAAGGACTGCTAACCCTCAGCCACGTCTAATCCTCAACGACTCCTAACCCTCAGCCACGTCTAATCCTCAACGACTCCTAACCCTCGGCCACGCCTAATCCTCAACGACTACTAACCCTCGGCCACGCCTAATCCTCAATGACTGCTAACCCTCAGCCACGTCTATACTCATCAACGACTGCTAACCCTCAACCACGTCTAATCCACAAGGACTGCTAACCCTCAGCCACGTCTATACTCCTCAACGAATGCAAACCTGCGCCACGTCTAATCTTCAAGGACTGCTAACCCTCAGCCACGTCTAATCCTCAAGGACTGCTTACCTTAAGCTACGTCTAATCCTCAAGGACTGCTAACCCTGCGCCACGTCTAATCTTCAAGGACTGCTAACCCTCAGACACATCTAATCCTCAAGGACTGCTAACCTTAAGCTACGTCTAATCCTCAAGGACTGCTAACCCTCAGTCACGTCTAAACTTCATGCAATGACTCCTAACCTTCCGCCACGTCTATACTCCTCAACGACTGCTAACCCTCAGCCACGTCTAATCCTCAAGGACTGCTAACCTTTAGCTACGTCTAATCCTCAAGGACTGCTAACCCTCAGCAACGTCTAATCTTCCATGATATCTAACCCTCAGCCACGTCTATACTCCTCAACGACTGCTAACACTGCGCCACGTCTAATCTTCCATATCTAACCCTCAGCCACGTCTAATCTTCAAGGACTGCTAACCCTCAGCCACATCTAATCCTCAAGGACTGTTAACCTTAAGCTACGTCTAATCTTCAATGACTCCTAACCTCAATGCCGTCTAATCCTCAAGGACTGCTAACCCTCAGCCACGTCTAATCCTCAACGACTCCTAACCTCAGCCACGTCTAATATTCAACCCTGCGCCACGTCTAATCCTCAACGACTGTTAACCCTGCGCCACGTCTAATCCTCAAGGACTGCTAACCCTCAGCCACGTCTAATCCTCAAGGACTGCTAACCCTCAGCCACGTCTAATCCTCAAGGACTGCTAACCCTCAGCTACGTCTAATCCTCAAGGACTGCTAACCTTAAGCTACGTCTAAACCTCAACGACTGCTAACCCTCAGCCACGTCTAATCCTCAACGAATGCTAACTCTAACGTAACGTCTAACTACTCATTACGACAGATGCAGGTTACGTCATCGCCCTTGATGTCGTGGGAAAGTGAATTCGACAAGTGACAGCAAGCGATAAACGTGTGTACATTACAAGAAAAGTTTCCCTTGGTAAAGTCATGACGTCATTGCTTGATGATGAACCGATTTAGTTTAAACATATGAAGTTAACAATAGCTAAGAGGTTCGGTGACGAGGCATCTGATTGTACGCCGGTCCCATAATTATTGATACCTAGATGTTGCAATAACACCTCAGTAAGGATTCATATGTAGTCTGACTGCAGGGTTAGACTGCAACAATTCTAGGTGTCTACACATGGAGCGCTTGCACGAATATTTCTAATGAAGACTTGATAGATATTTATATCTTGTTTTCTACATATCTGATTTGCTCAGTGAAGCATAAAATCTTAAAATAATAAAATCTCACGGGATAAAATAGATGATGATCTTTAGGGTATTGTACTCTTATTACTTGATTATCATCTAATTTGATTACAGGGAAAGCATGTGTAGAAAATACTTGTACTTATCATATTTGGACAAAGGTAGCGTTCTGTTTTGTTCTAACAACTATTGATTTTTCTACACATAGATTAAGTTCAAATAGATTTTGGTCATGTTTCACAATGCTTCGTTTTCAATTTGAAATATGACAATTGTGTTGATGATAATAATTACTGAATTACCCAAAGTGAAACTGTCAGTGATAATATTCCCCTTTAGATCCCTCGATGTACTGAGACCACCCCAGAAGATGGATTTTTATATCAACAAAATAGGACAGTTGTCTCACGAAGGATACACGTTTCTCTTTTCCGGACACGCCCAACAAGAGGTAAAAGATCAAATGTTGTAACGCTGGAAATGACGCTACAACTGTCGGAATCACAATGGATACCACAACAAAGTGGAGACTATCTGAAACCTTATATTAAACTAATAGATGAAACGGTAGTTGGCCATCAGTGTTCATCCTCAGCCAGCTAAAGATGTCATCATATGGCCAGTCACTGGCCATTGTCCACTCAATTCGGCCACGTGGGAGCGACTCGTTGAAAGCGTGCGAGCTTTTGTTAAAAAATACCTGTAAAATATCGCAAGCTCGGATGAGTAAGCAGGGGGCTTATTGAGAAAATAAGGGAGTTTACGGTTACAGGTGGTTCAGTATTAAGACGGGGCCTTTGTGCGTCTACCATGCTGGAGCGTGTGAACTCTCCCTGTACCCAGGTTCCCAGAGCATACCCGGGAATCTCCTATTTAGCCAGGTAACCTCTGTATACACCGTCAAGTCGGTCCTATTGTCAATATCTCCCAAGCATAACCGTAATCCTCAGCACGTGGGTCGCAGAGGCCAGAATGGTGATACACACATTACGCATATAAAAGCACAATGGCTTGGTTTAGAAAATAGATAGTTCGATAAAAAACACTGCAGGTAAAATTATCAAATGACAGTACGTTGCAGTTGACGATCGAGCTGAAGTCAGGCAAACTATACTGAAATAAACATGATCGTTCGCTGGTGTGCTGTGACCATCGGCTATGTGTGACCCCGGGATGTCAACGTCGTATCGTCAATGAGGAAGAACCACTCAGGAACATACAGTCGTTGCAACGAAACAATACTTAATCCAATAAATTTGTAACTAACTGTACCCAGATCACTTTAGAAAAATATGTTTACAGACTACGTTGTAATAGCGAGGGGACTTCCGGAGACCTAAAACAACATTCATGCACGCGTGAGAAGATGTTGCTGTCTGAGGCAACCTCCCTGATTGTATGTCTGCCCCCAGACTCATGCTATCAATCCTCGCAGGAAAAGGGAAGATCTTGGGCTTTCGGCAACCTTAGAATCAGTATATTGCATGTCCAAGAACAGGTGCATTTATCTTACTCATTTCAAAATGTCATTAACATATATTGTGCAAGACAAATTGACAGATCATTGTGTGCAATCTGATTTACATTGTACAACGTGCAATATTCGCTGAACATCACTGAATACATCACTGAGAATATTTCACTCATATGACGACGTGCATGCTTGTGTATGTGTGGCTGTTTGAACTACCTCAGACTTAAGCTGGTTTAATAGCAAACCAAAACATGAGTCTCACTAGCCTATTCAGACAATGACCTACTTTTCAGCCGATCCGAATTTCCTCGTGTGAAAGTGAAAATAGACATCACAAACAACTATGGTTACACTGAATTCCAATTTCTTGTTTCACATGAAAATGACATTTACAAATGAATTTAATTTTAAACTTTAATAACATCGTATTTCTATATTTTATGGCGAGGTGTAGGCAACATGACCTTAACTAAGACGTCACAGACTGCCCCTGTTTGATGAGGTCGTAAAATGATTCACAATGCATCTGGCTCACTGGTTCAACCTGTTATGTGTTTTTTTTGCACTTATTCAGTGTAGTTCTGTAACGCACATTGTGATTGATATAATATCAAGTCCGTACCAGACCGCCAAACGTTTCTAGCGGCAGAGCCTCGTTTTGAGATTTCCACGATTTCAAGGTTTCTGTTTGTCAGTGCTCGCTGTACGACAGAGCACGCTGCACGACGTGTTTGCAAGGATTATAAGGAGCGTAGTGTTGCAATATACAAGTGCTTAGATGTATCAAATAATACTGATTAATATTTATGTATCCAGTTAAATGAACTGGTCTCAAAATTGTGGACTGGTTATTGTACTAAGATCCGCAATAGGACGGAACCCAGTATACAGGAAACGAGACTGTTGTGTAATCAATGTTTTGACTTGGGTAGCTCACTGAGATACCATACCGCAGTTAAGCATGAATACCCCACTCAGACACATTATACTGACTCCGAGCCAATCAGTCCTTGTTGTACCCATTAATGCCGAACACCAGGCAGGGAACAACAAGTACCATATTTTAAAGTCTTTTGGTATGACCGGCCGGGCGGACGCTCTAACCACTACACCACGGAGGAGGTCAGATGTCATTAATTTGTAAAGATTGTGTCTGAGAACATAATCAGTATTATATTTGTTTTCACCTGTGAGGTTGCCTGCTACCTCCCGGCTAACGCTTCCTGTCTAGTTACTCAAATTGTCCCATAAAGTAGAAGATGTGAGATATCAAACTGTGCCAGCAGATCACCTATTCCCAGCTATATCCAGTTACACATTCGTGTTACCACATCTCAACCAAGTATCACATTCCGACCGGAAACGACCCAAGGCGATAAAACTAGCTTGATATTTAATCTCATGTTTAAACTCCACGATTTGAAATCCACGAAATTTCTTACATAAAACTTGCAATTTACATAATGTAACGGTTTATTCAGATTGCCTTACCCAAATCAAACCCAATCTGTGGAGCGTATTCAGTGACTTGCCCTGTACATGGAAGTGCGTCCGTTTCAAAGTCTGACATGTCAATCAAAACAAGATATGGACAATACGGTGGATCGGTTTCAAAGAGGTTGCGAATAACTTCATTCACAGTTTCCCACTTTTCTCACGATCCCAAAAGACGGTGCGGTAACCTTGACCATAATTACATGAATACTTTACTCATGCAATGTCTCGTTCCTCTTACTAATCATGCAGGTTTGTTGAGTTGGGTAGCCCTAACACCCCCGCCAACACAATGGGGTTTTGCACGTGGGTGCGGATTTGAACAAAGGTGTTCTCCTAAGGAAAATCACACCCCCGACTCCCTACAATCCTACAGATCAACCAACGCCAGAATGCACCCGTGTATATGACTGGAGTGCCAGACTACTTGGGGTGGTTGTGTAGTATTTCGGAAAGGATTCAAAATGTGCCAAGCCCCATTCCTGGCAAAGGTACCCTTTGTGAAGGTGTTTTAGAGGCACAGTGAGATGGTGGTAGTGTGTGTGTGTGTGTGTGTGTGTGTGTGTGTGTGTGTGTGTGTGTGTGTGTGTGTGGGGGGGTGTGTGTGTGTGTGTGTGTGTGTGTGTGTGTGTGTGTGTGTGTGTGTTGTTGGAAGGAGTGGGGAGAGAGTGTACGGATTAATGTACTGTTAACCCTCTTTGAGGAATATGGCCATAAATCAGCACTCGAAATACCGTTGAAAACTGAAAGTGGCCTCGCTATGATATATGAGTCATATCGGGGGTTTGCATTACACTGAATAGCTGTGCACGTGTTACTACGGAAACTATTTAAAATCATTTTCTTTACAATATCCACCGTTTCCGTTCGGATATGACGGTATGAATTCAAATGTAAACTCATCAAGTTTGACATAATGTTTGTGACAGTCATTACGATAAGCCGGTTGTCTGAGAATTTGAAGATCGACTTTTTCAAGCGAAAAGACAAAGTCTGTAACACTTGATAATACTTCACAATATTCTGAGTCATGCATTCATTTAAATTAATCAGCTTGGGACAAAGACTTGCCAATTTTCAAAAGCATCTACGATTATCCTTTTTTGACACATACCTACAAAAAGTATTGGTCATAGTTGGATGATATTTCAAAAGAATGGTTGACGAACACATTATGTTCTTTTTGATTGTTGGATGTTCAAATACTTTATAAATATTGAATTAGTTTATCAGGTTTGTTTTATATTATATAACAAACATTTTGTTATTCCCGCACCAACATCGAAACATAATTTGGTACATAAGTAAAATGTTTTCACGTGTTTTTGTTTTTATCTGTCCCTCAATGCAATACTACATAACAATATTTGTTTACGATTATACCATGTTTACCATCTTGTCAATAATTTTCCTTTTCTCAAATGTGCCACAGCTAAACGTTTTTTTTGTATGCAGCTTACTACCGTGCCTCGCAATCAGGACTTGATGTGGAAATGTAACCCTAGAGAAAAACAGTGATGCATTCAAAAAGACTGACTAAACTGACTGACTGAGTTTTGGTTTTACCCCGCTTTTAGCAATATTCCAGCAACATCACGGCGGGGGACACCAGAAATGGGCTTCGACTGACTAAACAGTTATCAATGAATGCAATAAATACAAGCGTGACAGCTGTTCCTGGATGAACATGCCCTGAAAAGTTAATAATATAGATATGGGTTCCTTTAGCTCCGACATATACTCATGCCAATAATGGTTGTCACCTCCTTCATTTTTTTTAATTGGAGTGGGGGTGTGAGGTGTGTGTGGGTTTGGGGTGGGAAGGAGGGTGACAACCATTATTGGCATGAATATATTAGCACCTGAGTGATCGCGACATAATGGGAAGTTAGATAGTGCTAGCTGCGGAAGAAAATCTACTAACAAGAATACATCACTATTGCCGTGCACCCAGATGGAGTACCGTTATTGCCATGCACTCAGATGAGTGAGTGAGTGAGTTTAGTTTTACGCCGCACCCAGCAATATTCCAGCTATATGGCGGCGGTCTGTAAATAATCGAGTCTGGACCAGACAATCCAGTGATCAACAACATGAGCATCGATCTGCGCAGTTGGGAACCGATGACATGTGTCAACCAAGTCAGCGAGCCTGACCAACCGATCCCTTTAGTCGCCTCTTACGACAAGCACGGGTTACTGAAGATCAATATTCTAACCCGGACCTTCACGGGTATGCACTCAAATGGAGAACTGTTAATGCCATGTACTCAGATGGAGTAACGTTATTGCCATGCACTCAGATGGAGCACTGTTATTGTCATGCACTCAGATGGAGTGCCGTTATTGTCATGCAATCAGATGGAGCACCGTTATTGTCATGCACTCAAATGGAGTACCGTTATTGCCATGCACTCATATGGAGTACCGTTATTGCCATGCACTCAGATGGAGCACCGTTATTGTCATGCACTCCGATGGAGTGCCGTTATTGTCATGCAATCGGATGGAGCACCGTTATTGTCATGCACTCATATGGAGTACCGTTCTTGTCATGCACTCATATGGAGTACCGCTATTGTCATGCACCCATATTGAGTACCGTTATAAGCTTTTTGTGCATAAATCAGTGTTTTCACATTCAAAGTGTGATTGAGTTAGAACATACAGGACACTGATATACAAAACAGCAATTGCACTTGTATGTCCTGTCGAAAGACAATTAGATAAGCAAAACTGGACGTCGTGATTAGTAAATTGCATTTGATCAAGCACAGCACATGCCGTCATTTTGCTGGTATATACGCACGGGCGTGTGGTAGAAGGGAGGTAACTCTGATGTCGCTCAATGTTAACTACCTGTGGATCATATGCTTACCGCAGAGTCACTGATAAAGAGGTCTAACCCGTATGTACTCGTTGTGAACATTCTCCCCAGACGTTTAAACATAATTTAAGTGAATGTCCCGTTTACAATCATATCAGATTGGATTTAAGAAGTGCAGTACTTGAGGAAGAAAAGCCCTTTTCTCTCATTTCACTTTTGTACCCAAACCTATTTTATGGTTCAATTCAAAGGGCAATATTAAGACTTCGTGTCTGCATCGGGAAAGTGTGACATATTATACAGAATTAATGTTAACATAGACTCGTATTGACTTTTAAACCATTTCAAGGGTTTCACTTTTATTTATCTTCTGATCTGCTTTTTGACTGAACGAGGTCTTACTTTCCAGAAGTGAAATAGTAATTACTTGCGGTGATGAAATATACACTATATCATTAACCACATTGGTTAATCATCTCATTTGCATTACTCACTTTGTTCTTACACTTAAAGTCGATTACTTGCGGTGATGTGTTGGGCTTTAAAAGGTCCAAGTCGCCTTAAAACCCAAATACCATTCACCATGACTATCTGTGGCCTGTTGTTATGGTAGGAACTACTTCTGCTGCTGCTACTACTACTACTGTGCATGGAGCTCAGGTCACAAATCAGTTGAAGTAAAGCAACGTTGAGCTCGGACAGTCCTTGGATGGGTGGCCGTGTTTGGCAGCTTGACTCGGAGAGTTTCTAGGACTTCAGTCCTGCCCCACAACGAAGCACATGTGATACATGTGGTCTCACCTTAGGCAAGTGAGTTTGTCCAAAATTGCCTCTGTTCACCCAGCAGAAAATGGGTACCCGGTGGGATAAGTCATGTGACTATTAACATTCTTGTGCCCCACAGACAGCTTGGGTTACAATACAAATGAATAACATAATTATTAACCAGCAACTATAACACGTGGTGTACCTGGGATAACAGTTTCTCAGTAAGGTAGAGAATCTAGAACTTGTTTTTGTTAGGTTAAGTCCCTGACATGTTTATAGGGGGTACACAGTGGCTGGTATTCAGGCTACCCATCTACCACGCCACGGTGCCCTTCATTACTAGGAGTCAGAGGCCCAGATAAGCGGCGTATCCGGGTAAAATACGCATATAAAATTTCCAATTACGCATTGAAAAATAATTGTTGCGTACCAATTACACATTTAAAGTGTTAGATACGCAAAAAGTTTAAAACAAATGCGTACAGAATATATTTATAAAAATCTCTTGCGTAATGAAAAAGACATCAATTGCTATCAAGTTATACTGTTAGTATAGGACAAGTGTTGTACTGTCCATTTAGGATGAGTGATTATTTATGAACTCATTTCCATTATATTTAAGTTGGTTTTGATTAGGTATGACATAAGGCAGAACATACCTGCTTAGTAAACTTACTCAGTCACATAATACTTAGGTGAGTAAAATGACTGAAATACGCACATGTTTGAAAGCAGTGGGTAACGGAAAATGAAATACCCACTCAACATTCATAATACCCACTCCAAAAAAATACAGTGGGTACAGTACCCACATGAGCTAAATCTTATCTGGAGCTCTGCTAGGAGTGTATGACGAGGCAGTGAGGACAGGTTGATAGCATGATACCTTGTACCATATATCTATCGGAATATATACAAGTACTTGATAGCATGATACCTTGTACCATATATCTATCGGAATATATACAAGTACTTGATAGCATGATACCTTGTACCATATATCTATCGGAATATATACAAGTACTTGATAGCATGATACCTTGTACCATATATCTATCGGAATATATACAAGTACTTGATAGCATGATACCTTGTACCATATATCTATCGGAATATATACAAGTACTTGATAGCCAAGAGATAGTTATGAATACAGTGCAACTACAGATAAAACTAAAACTAATGTGATCTATAGGATGTATTTTTATTCCCAGTTGAGCGAGTCCCTCCCCCTCCGGTGAGGACACATTCGAGATATCATGTAGAATTACGTACAAAATAATCACAGCTGCATGCAAATTTCAATGTAAAACACATGCCTGTTGAGGTGGGTATTTCCTGTAGTGACACACTCACCCCCGATTGATCAGCGGATGTAGGCGGCCAAGGAACAGTGTATCAGCTGATGACTGAATGCTGAAGTCATCTCACTGGCGTAAAGGTATTCAACCACTTCCTTTGTCGGTTACAATGGGATTGAAATAGACACGTGCCGCCATTGAGGGGGACACACAACGCGAGGGGACAAATGGGCGACCTCCATGCAGTATTGTAGCACTACCGTCGGCGGTTCAATGCAGGATGGGCAGAGGATGGAGATGTTCGGTCCTGCAGCAGGAGGTGATGGTGGAGCTGATCTCTGTCTGATATACCAAGAAATGGAAATACATAACACAATTGCCATTTTCCCATGCTGGGGTGTTGCTCCGCTATGTTGCAACTTGTACTATAGGTATTGTGAAAGTTTCTCAAAGGGGAGGGTCTCCTCAAGAATGAAAGGACGTTTTAGGGGGTGTGGTTGTGGGGGTGGGGGAGGGGAGGGGGGAGTGCTGGTGGTATGAAGAATATATCATGAAATGCAAGGAAGTTACACTGTGTCTGTAAAAATAATGTTTTATATTTATGATGCAAGTTCCTACAAAATCAATAGATATCTCTAAGATAAAATTTGGGTTCTGTCATTTCAAAATATAAATTAATGTAATTTCAGGAAATATTGACGGGAAACCACGATTACTTTGGAGGGTTGATTTGTACTTTGGTTTGCAAATTATACTCGTAGATACTGGTCTGAATTTTTCGATTCCGTTCTTTCGTCAAAACCTTTGTGGTCGAGCTTGGTAAAAGACAATTATCTGATAGTTCATATCCGAGAACCTGATTACCATCTTGAGATCAGAACAGTTTTGCAGGACAACATTTTCACACACATTTTGATCGTAAGACATCGGTATTGTCATCTTTTCTTTCCTTTTCATTGCTATTCTTTGTATGACATCAACACACCGCCACACCATTCGTCAAGTTTGTAAAATGGTAAACTTGGTTGAGTTACCTGACTTCCTATCATACTGGTAGAACCATCTGTACAATTATGTTATGGGTCTTCTGCATCACCACACGTTTGACTCTCTACTCTTGGAACCGATCTCGGCAGAATCTCGGTTCAGTATAGTTTTGTTAGATGTGGAAACGCCACACTCTGTAATATTCCAGCTGCATGTAACGGCGATCTGTAAAACATAGAGCCTAAACACGACAATCCCGTGATTAATGTCATGTCACCGATCCACATATCTGGCGAGCCTGGCCATCCGACCCCCTTAGCCGTGTCTTACGACAATCATTCCTTACAGTTGTCCAGTTGTAGCCGGAATCGTCATTTACCTGCATCAAATCACTAACACCTGACACTTATATATATTCTAAATGTATATGCTATAATAAGTTGGGCCCCGTTCCACAAAGCGGACTTAGCGCTAAGACTATCGTAAGTCTCCGTCATGATATGTATGGGCCTTACGATCACCTTAGCGCTACCGTCGCTTTGTGGAATGGATGTTTGAAGGAGCATTCCCCGCTGATTGTCTACATTATCTGTACCTGAACACAAACGTGTAGAGGCTGATTCAGAGTGATACAATGTCATCGGCGCTGTCGTGCTGGTCAGCTGTGACCACCCGCAGTATTACAGCTGCGGTCCTTTACTTCAAATGTCACGGAAAACTGATGAATTCCCCGTGTTTGTTAACTTTACTCACTTCCGTATTCACCTTTTATCATTGCAGGTATTAATGTGTAATCTGTAGTGTACAATTTCCAACAAAATTCCCATAAATTCAAGTTTGTCCTTATTCTAACAATCGTCACCAAGGGTACAGTGATACAGCATACAGCGATAGACGATACCGTTCTACATGGTTATCTCCACGTTTTGTACAACACACACTGCTCCCTTAAGTTAGTAATGACAACTTGGTAACATGTTTTCAAAATCAAACAAACAACAGGTAATTTATGTGGGGATGGACACAATCTCTAATTTAATACCTACGTGTATTCTAATTTACTCTTTCCGCCATTGTGTGGCATGGAAGGGTCATTTTTAACTTGACTAACACTAACAACCTGTTGGCTTTCAGCTTCAGTTTGGACGAAAATATTGGGACATTAAAACCATGCTGACAGTCACCGCCTGTGACTTCATGTTATGCTCTGGAACAGGGTTGAGTAAGGAGTTTAGTTCTACGCCGCTTTCAGCAATATTCCAGCAATATCTCGGCGGGGGACACCAGAAATTGGTTTCACACATTGTACCCATGTGTGGAATCGAACCCGGATCTTCGGCGTGACGAGCGAACACTTTAACCACTATAACCACTTTAACCACAGTTCGAATTCCTACAGAGAGGCACCTCCATAACCTAGCAAGACAGCTGTACGTCAACAGACACTCAAAGATGTTTGACATTACGTGTGAGGTGGTTAAAGTTGCTCTGTTCTAACGCGATTAGTCATATAATGTAATATTTCTGTCACAACAAATATTTAATGAGCAAAGGTAATTGTGTTTGTTCCCAATCATTTATACTGATATATAGAGAATCTCATGCGAGTGTCTTTTGATATCAAATATATCACCACGAGTTGATAGAGTAACAAATATCCGAGGCTAGCCGACGATATTTTTACTTTTATCAACGAGTGTTGATATATTTGATATCAGAAGACACGAGGGTGAAATTCTATTTATCATAAAAATTCATTCTTCATTAGTTTTCAATGAAAACTGTACATCTCTGAACACAGTATTGCCATTAGACTGGCAGTGCAGCGATGTCATAGCATTGTGACGTCATCAAGTTCATGACGTCATAGCATTGTCAGGGCATATATCCTATCACGTGGTCTCTGATATTATACAATTATAGACTCTTGTAGAGGTCGATATCGGTTTTTATTGACCTGAGTAAAACAATACCGACCGAGCTTGCGAGGTCGATATTGTTTTTCTCAGGTCAATAAAAACCGATATCGACCTCTACAAGAGTCTATAATTGTTTTATTATATAATGAAAGAGAAACGGGTTTTAACATAAACTTTTAATGCACACACTGTGCCATCTATCCGAGTGATCTGATTGGCTGAAAAGCGGGGGAAGCCCCTTCGTGCGGGATTCCTTGTCTATTTTTAGTAACCCAAGTCAATATCGTAATTTATCAGAAAACTCAAGTCAATATCGTGTTTTGTAGTCAATCATGTGACGGTCTTTTGACCAATCGTGGTACAGGAAAAATGCTACCTATATAATGATGCACATTACTTATCGTCTATGTACATTGAGTGACTATATATACACGCTTTATCCAAGAGACAAAGGTTCATAAGCCACCTTTCACTCACAGGTCGACGGATTAATATCCTGCAGCTTTTTGTCGAATGCCAAATCCGAATGCCGAATGCCACGCCTCATTGTCCGCCTCCATGACACCTTGCCACTCAGGGGATTCATCAAGCCAGACCACACGATGAAATAACATCATTTAAAATAAGAGACAAACGTCGTCGACATATCTATTTGTAGGGAAAGTAGAGCCAGGGCGTTCTGTACTGTGTCGGTATGTGTCTGTGTGTGTCTGTACGTGTCTGTGTGTGTCTGTACGTGTCAGTGTGTGTCTGTACGTGTCTGTGTGTGTCTGTACGTGTCAGTGTGTGTCTGTACGTGTCTGTGTGTCTGTACGTGTCTGCGTGTGTCTGTACGTGTCTGTGTGTGTCTGTGTGTGTCTGTACGTGTCTGCGTGTGTCTGTACGGGACTGTGTGCGTCTGTACGTGTCTGCGTGTATCTGTACGTGTCTGCGTGTGTCTGTACGTGTCTGTGTGTGTCTGAGTGTATCTGTACGTGTCTGCGTGTGTCTGTACGTGTCTGTGTGTGTCTGTACGTGTCCGCGTGTGTCTGTACGGGTCTGTGTGTGTCTGTACGTGTCTGCGTGTATCTGTACGGGTCTGCGTGTGTCTGCGGTCGGTTAGTCTGTCCCCTCACAGTCCCTGAACCATATGAGTTTCCTTACAACCTTGCCCTCCCTGCAATGCTAAAGCTAAATGAAGCAAGTTTAAGTCTCCCCAGGTTCTCTGGGCTCCCTGGGGCTCCTTTTCAATTTAAATGGTTTTATTTGTTACAATCAAAATCACATATATTCAGAGACTAAACGTTAGTCTAGAGGTCTGTATGTGGTGTAAAGACAGTTTCAGCTACAGTCTTCGATGGGCATCTAGAAGTGATGCCTATGGGGTGTTGGTGGTGCTGGTTACTGTTGAACATCCTGCGTGGAACGGCAATGAAGCCTTTGAATGAATTATTTTTGCTGAAAGTAAGACTTTTACTGAAAGCTAGCCAGGCGTGATGATTTATGGAAATAATCGCGTGATTTATCCCCAATGACGACCCGCCTGCCTGTGACAGCACCCGCTTACACGCTCAATAACCCCTGACCAAAGGCCCATGTCCAGCGCATGCTTTATAGCATGTGGGATTATTCACAATGACCAGAAATGCGCATAGTTTGAATCACAAATACTACTGTTTTGTACTTGACCATGTAACGGACATTGGTGGTCCCTTCAGAGCGATGACAAGCGATGTTTCAGCACCATGATGGTTGACGATTGTTTGCTTTATACAGGCACTGAGGACTCGCACCAGGATCTGATTTATATACACGCTCCCTGACAGATGATAGCATGGCGTTATTTACGAGCGGCACATGTACATTCTGTCCCTGCGGTTTCCATCTCATAACATATTTGATTATGTTAATTTTAAAGCATGTCTATACATTTCTACTCATGCCTATTTCATCTACGAGGATTAAGATCTTTGCAGGTGTCTAATTTCATTTTAATTCGGTTCTTTTGTAGTCGAAAGATTTAACACTAAGGTATATTTCTTGCAGATGTGAAAAATTTGGTTTCATTATGAGATCATTGAAACTTTATTTCTGTTTCAAAGGATAATGAGAAGGAGGATCATGATACGCGATTTTTTTTTATTTCATTACTTTTTTTACCACAATAGCAAGATATTTGGTCACCAGAAGTATTTGTCGACGCATTGTTAGCAATTTTCGTAACTGGGGAGGACACGTAACACTGAGACAAACTGTACAGGTCCAACCAGGGGTTTCCATCTAGATGTACATATGGGGCGTCTAACTGTACAGGTCCAACCAGGTGTATCCATCTAGATGTACATATGGGGCGTCTAACTGTACAGGTCCAACCAGGGGTTTCCATCTAGGTGTACATATGGGGCGTCTAACTGTACAGGTCCAACCAGGTGTATCCATCTAGATGTACATATGGGGCGTCTAACTGTACAGGTCCAACCAGGTGTTTCCATCTAGATGTACATATGGGGCGTCTAACTGTACAGGTCCAACCAGGTGTATCCATCTAGATGTACATATGGGGCGTCTAACTGTACAGGTCCAACCAGGGGTTTCAATCTAGATGTACATATGGGGCGTCTAACTGTACAGGTCCAACCAGGGGTTTTCATCTAGATGTACATATGGGGCATCTAACTGTACAGGTCCAACCAGGTGTTTCCATCTAGATGTACATATGGGGCGTCTAACTGTACAGGTGCAACCAGGTGTATCCATCTAGATGTACATATGGGGCGTCTAACTGTACAGGTGCAACCAGGTGTATCCATCTAGATGTACATATGGGGCGTCTAACTGTACAGGTCCAACCAGGTGTATCCATCTAGATGTACATATGGGGCGTCTAACTGTACAGGTCCTTCTCGTTACTCAAGACCTTATATGTACACCACGTGGTTTGTGATCTTCTCGTTAAGAAAAACAATACATGTACACCACGTGGTTTGTGATCTTGTCGTTAAGAAAAACAATACATGTACACCACGTGGTTTGTGATCTTGTCGTTAAGAAAAACAATACATGTACACCACGTGGTTTGTGATCTTCTCGTTAAGAAAAACAATACATGTACACCACGTGGTTTGTGATCTTGTCGTTAAGAAAAACAATACATGTACACCACGTGGTTTGTGATCTTCTCGTTAAGAAAAACAATACATGTACACCACGTGGTTTGTGATCTTCTCGTTAAGAAAAACAATACATGTACACCACGTGGTTTGTGATCTTGTCGTTAAGAAAAACAATACATGTACACCACGTGGTTTGTGATCTTCTCGTTAAGAAAAACAATACATGTACACCACGTGGTTTGTGATCTTCTCGTTAAGAAAAACAATACATGTACACCACGTGGTTTGTGATCTTCTCGTTAAGAAAAACAATACATGTACACCACGTGGTTTGTGACCTTCTGGTTAAGAAAAACAATACATGTACACCACGTGGTTTGTGATCTTCTCGTTAAGAAAAACAATACATGTACACCACGTGGTTTGTGACCTTCTCGTTAAGAAAAACAATACATGTACACCACGTGGTTTGTGATCTTCTCGTTAAGAAAAACAATACATGTACACCACGTGGTTTGTGATCTTCTCGTTAAGAAAAACAATACATGTACACCACGTGGTTTGTGATCTTCTCGTTAAGAAAAACAATACATGTACACCACGTGGTTTGTGATCTTCTCGTTAAGAAAAACAATACATGTACACCACGTGGTTTGTGATCTTCTCGTTAAGAAAAACAATACATGTACACCACGTGTTTTGTGACCTTCTCGTTAAGAAAAACAATACATGTACACCACGTGGTTTGTGATCTTCTCGTTAAGAAAAACAATACATGTACACCACTTGGTTTGTGACCTTCTCGTTAAGAAAAACAATACATGTACACCACGTGGTTTGTGATCTTCTCGTTAAGAAAAACAATACATGTACACCACGTGGTTTGTGATCTTCTCGTTAAGAAAAACAATACATGTACACCACGTGGTTTGTGATCTTCTCGTTAAGAAAAACAATACATGTACACCACGTGGTTTGTGATCTTCTCGTTAAGAAAAACAATACATGTACACCACGTGTTTTGTGACCTTCTCGTTAAGAAAAACAATACATGTACACCACGTGGTTTGTGATCTTCTCGTTAAGAAAAACAATACATGTACACCACGTGGTTTGTGATCTTGTCGTTAAGAAAAACAATACATGTACACCACGTGGTTTGTGATCTTCTCGTTAAGAAAAACAATACATGTACACCACGTGGTTTGTGATCTTGTCGTTAAGAAAAACAATACATGTACACCACGTGTTTTGTGACCTTCTCGTTAAGAAAAACAATACATGTACACCACGTGGTTTGTGATCTTCTCGTTAAGAAAAACAATACATGTACACCACGTGGTTTGTGATCTTCACGTTAAGAAAAACAATACATGTACACCACGTGGTTTGTGATCTTCTCGTCAAGGAAGACCATATATGTACACCACGTGTTTTGTGACCTTCTCGTTAAGAAAAACAATACATGTACACCACGTGGTTTGTGATCTTCTCGTCAAGGAAGACCATATATGTACACCACGTGTTTTGTGATCTTCTCGTTAAGAAAAACAATACATGTACACCACGTGGTTTGTGATCTTGTCGTTAAGAAAAACAATACATGTACACCACGTGGTTTGTGATCTTCTCGTTAAGAAAAACAATACATGTACACCACGTGGTTTGTGATCTTCTCGTTAAGAAAAACAATACATGTACACCACGTGGTTTGTGATCTTCTCGTTAAGAAAAACAATACATGTACACCACGTGTTTTGTGACCTTCTCGTTAAGAAAAACAATACATGTACACCACGTGGTTTGTGATCTTCTCGTTAAGAAAAACAATACATGTACACCACTTGGTTTGTGACCTTCTCGTTAAGAAAAACAATACATGTACACCACGTGGTTTGTGATCTTCTCGTTAAGAAAAACAATACATGTACACCACGTGGTTTGTGATCTTCTCGTTAAGAAAAACAATACATGTACACCACGTGGTTTGTGATCTTCTCGTTAAGAAAAACAATACATGTACACCACGTGGTTTGTGATCTTCTCGTTAAGAAAAACAATACATGTACACCACGTGTTTTGTGACCTTCTCGTTAAGAAAAACAATACATGTACACCACGTGGTTTGTGATCTTCTCGTTAAGAAAAACAATACATGTACACCACGTGGTTTGTGATCTTCACGTTAAGAAAAACAATACATGTACACCACGTGGTTTGTGATCTTCTCGTCAAGGAAGACCATATATGTACACCACGTGTTTTGTGACCTTCTCGTTAAGAAAAACAATACATGTACACCACGTGGTTTGTGATCTTCTCGTCAAGGAAGACCATATATGTACACCACGTGTTTTGTGATCTTCTCGTTAAGAAAAAACAATACATGTACACCACGTGGTTTGTGATCTTGTCGTTAAGAAAAACAATACATGTACACCACGTGGTTTGTGATCTTCTCGTTAAGAAAAACAATACATGTACACCACGTGTTTTGTGACCTTCTCGTTAAGAAAAACAATACATGTACACCACGTGGTTTGTGACCTTCTCGTTAAGAAAAACAATACATGTACACCACGTGGTTTGTGATCTTCACGTTAAGAAAAACAATACATGTACACCACGTGGTTTGTGATCTTCTCGTCAAGGAAGACCATATATGTACACCACGTGTTTTGTGACCTTCTGGTTAAGAAAAACAATACATGTACACCACGTGGTTTGTGACCTTCTCGTTAAGAAAAACAATACATGTACACCACGTGGTTTGTGATCTTCTCGTTAAGAAAAACAATACATGTACACCACGTGTTTTGTGACCTTCTCGTTAAGAAAAACAATACATGTATACCACGTGGTTTGTGATCTTCTCGTTAAGAAAAACAATACATGTAAACCACGTGTTTTGTGATCTTCTCGTCAAGGAAGACCATACATGTACACCACGTGGTTTGTGATCTTGTCGTTACTCAAGACCATACATGTACACCACGTGGTTTGTGATCTTCTCGTTAAGGAAGACCATACATGTACACCACGTGGTTTGTGATCTTCTCGTCAAGGAAGACCATATATGTACACCACGTGGTTTGTGATCTTCTCGTTACTCAAGACCATATATGTACACCACGTGGTTTGTGATCTTGTCGTCAAGGAAGACCATACATGTACACCACGTGGTTTGTGATCTTCTCGTCAAGGAAGACCATACATGTACACCACGTGTTTTGTGATCTTCTCGTTACTCAAGACCATATATGTACACCACGTAGTTTGTGATCCTCTCGCCAAAGAAGACCATACATGTACACCACGTGGTTTGTGATCTTCTCCTTGCTGAACACAATACACGAGGTTTTAGGTCTTCCTACTGAAGGCAATATGTGAACTATGTTTTATACCCTAATCTGCATGTGTGTAGAGCAACACTGACACATACTAAACAGTGTGGGTACCCATCATTAAATACCCTCCATTGTTCGCTGGTTGACAAATATATGGAAAGTTGATTTTAGTTTAATGGAATACAAAACATACAGACGCAGTACCTCAGTATAACATTGATAAGTGATGTTCACCATGTCTGTGGCTACTTGAGAAGGAAGAGCCTTGTTCCCCAAGGCTGTTATGTGTGATCACTAGTATGGAAGAATGCATGGGGTCCAATATTGTGTCGACTGCAAAGCGTATGCCAGATAGTGAGAGATCAGGTTATAAAGTTATTATATATCACATTTCAACACAATAAGCAATGCTGAACTGGAGTCCACGCCACAGGTAGCCTTTACTTATGTTCATAGTCAAAGAGAGTTGCCTTTTCGCCCGACGGCCATTCTCTTTGAAGGTGAACAGTATCGTCTTTGCTCATCATCAGCAAATTAGCAAACAATTACCCCGAGTTGCCAACAGCCTGTCAGCGAGGAACTCGCGTCCGTTTTACAAAGACATTATAAACTAGGGTTATATCTGTTTGTTAAAGGGCGCATGGGTTGGAGGGGGTACATCCCTGGCGCAGATTCTGTCTACCGCAGTCGGGGTTTGGAGGAAAGAGGTTTTGACGACAACCCGTCAATTTAAAGATGTACCGTGCGTCCAAGATGCCTGGGTGGACATTAACCCCGTTGTCCACCCCCTAGGGTCCCACATAAGGACAAGAGCGAGCTAATACGTGGTTTTCTCTTCTCAGTTGAAAAAAAATCAGGTAATTGTCCCGAGCAATGATTGTCCCTTCAGTACCCTTTTTGAAAGAACACTCGCCACACGCTGAACCTCTGGTACATCTTCAATAACATAATCACTACCCTTAGGGAACATCCGTCAGAGAGCACAGGGGAATAAATTAAAATCAACTTCAGATGTGGCTTTCAAAATACATTGGCGTAAATCTGCAGGTATAACCTCACCTAATTAAACCAGAAAATAGGCTGTAGAGTCATCACGAATTATGTACGGAACCAAACAAAGGTTACATACGGCACTCAATGCCAGGTTAAAAACCTACATAGACGGTGCCCTCCCCATCTGTCTGTGACTTTGTTCTGACGAGTATTTTGTGGATGAAATGACACGCATCCAGATCATTTTGATTATATGTTAACATTTTACACCACCTAGCCTGTTCTTGTGGTCTTTCTTATTTCTTTTTTTTTTGTTAAACACGAACATGACTAGTTCCTTAAAGGATGCTTAGAGGGATCTAGACACGTTTTTTTGTGAATATAGAAGTTCTAAATAGAGGCTGCAGTAACTAAGGTGCACACACGTATATGTCACCAGTGATATCAGGTGGATATCATCAAGATCATTTACAGTTTTACAATCTCTACAGGTCCAAGTTTTAACAATAGTGCACAAGATATGTGTCCTTGCCTTGCCAAGCCAATTCATGTCCAAGTAATTGACTTGAAAACTGATGTGACAATACAGCCAAGGGACTTCCCTTTTAAAAGTGCTAATCGATGCAATTGTTTCTATAAATTTAAGCTAAAGATACGTTAGGACTATTCCTTATTACCCTTTAGGGAATTCCTTAGGGAGTAATACACATGCATGAACAAATGAATATGAACAAATAAATGCCGTCGAGACACAGAACACTAAGTTAAGCCGCACACGTGGAAACACGGGGGAATTTGGATGAACAAAAGTGATGAAGCGCAACTGAAACAGTTCCTTAACTCTGCAAACACGAATAAAAACAGTTTAGGTGTTTTGGATTTACATTTTGGAAGAGGAAAACACAAAATGGCACACAATAACACACAAACACACAGTAAACATAACACACATACATGACCCTCACATGACACGCCACACGTACATGACACATTCACGACATATGTATATAGACACACATAGCACACACGCCACACGTACATGTCACATTCACGACATATGTATATAGACACACATAGCACACACGACACACGTACATGACACATTCACGACATATGTATATAGACACACATGGCACACACGACACACGTACATGACACATTCACGACATATGTATAGAGACACACATAGCACACACGACACACGTACATGACAAATTCACGACATATGTATATAGACACACATAGCACACACGACACACGTACATGACACATTCACGACATATGTATATAGACACACATAGCACACACGACACACGTACATGACACATTCACGACATATGTATATAGACATACACAAACGACCCGTGAAGATCCGGGATAGATTTGGTCTTCAGCAAAACCATACCTGTTGTAAGAGGCTAACAGGATTGACTGGTCGGGTTCGCTGAATTGGTTGACGGTCATTTTATCCCAATTGTGTATATCGATGCTCATGCTGTTTATCACTGGATTGTCTGTTCCAGATTATTTACAGACCACCGCCATGTAACTGAATTATTGCTGAGACTGGGGTTAAGCAATAATGAAACACAAACACCTACATTAGTAACAAACATACACATACATGACACATACAACACACACCCTCAACACATAGACATAACACAAACACCTACATTGGTAACACACATACACATACATGGCACATACAACACACACCCTCAACACATACACATACATGACACATACAACACGCACCCTCAACACATACACATACATGACACATACAACACACACCCCCCAACACATACACATACACACCCTCATGACACATACAACACACACCCTCAACACATACACATACATGACACATACAACACACACCCTCAACACATACACATACATGACACATACAACACACACCCTCAACACATACACATACATGACACATACAACACACACCCTCAACACATACACATACATGACACATACAACACACACCCTCAACACATACACATACATGACACATACAACACACACCCTCAACACATAGACATAACACACACGACAGATAGAAGTAACACACCCTAAACTCTTGACACATAAGTTACACCCTCAACACACAGACATAACACACACGACACACACGTAAAACACATTATGGCTGAAATGTCCCGTACATTATATGCAGGTTACCGACAGTATCGACAGTCGTGAACTGACTTCCTCACAACGCTCAAACTGACGACGTTTGTTATATTGTTGGTGTAACAATAATCGCTGTTTAGGCGGACCATAGTCGTATTTCCACACACTGTGGGTGTCATCGAAACCAGATACACCAGGAAATTAATACCCGACAACAAGGCTAGATTCACACAAGTCATGATACATGACTATTGACCCCATCCCCACCCCATGCCGAAGACACCTGACGCACGTGAACAAACCGAACTTATAACTGAACGCTCGACAAACGTCCCTAAATTCCAATTGGCATTTTTAAATTTTAGAAAACATCTTTAACCCTAAATTTACGGTTTGCCTCTCCGCATGAATCCTATGGTCAAGCAGTTAGAATGTCCCTTTGAGTGGTTACCACTCAACAAGTGATCACCGCAATAATAACCGAGAGCTGTCAACTCAAGAAACCAGTTATCGTAATAATCGCATGAGATCACTGCTGAATGAAGGCCGATGTCAAATTCATGACGCATGCTCAACACTCTGTTTGCACCTGACACGTGAACAATAGCAATTGTCTAATCCAGTCAGCACAACCCCCATGAGATGCAATTAGAGACGAATCCTCAGCCTTATGTCTGAAGATCGAGTGCAGAGGGAAATAGTTGATTAAACTTTCCTCCAAAGAATTGTTCCACCTTTGAATGTGTCACGAGGCCAGTACAAAACAGTTTTCAAGTGCCTGGTAGCTACAGCTAGTCTCATTACTGACACGTTTCTGACGACCTGGACGCAAATTACGAAATAACTGACCTGGGACACGAAATAATGGAGATATTTCTAAGCAAGCAGCGATGATAACTATATATGTAGTGAGAGAGTACATATGCCAAGTAGTGTTAGAAGGAACCGTAAACATCTTACTGTAGTTTCTTCACATCAATAGAAGATGCTCTTACCGCACCGGTCACACAAATGTCTTCTCCAGAGAGAAATGCATGAGACGTAATGGTAATGCTGATTATTTTTATTCATTCATTAAACATGCAATAAAATGCAATTAATTTTGATTACGCAACATTAGTTTTATGTTTTGAGATTGCACGAAAATTCATAAAACGAAAATTAAAAACAAAATGTATGTACACGTATAGTGACAATAAGAATAAAAAGTCAAACATCAGTAAATATTTTGCCATACGTGTGTAGACTTACTGGAAAATGGAAACTGCCCAGACGGAATGCAACATCACTATGGGACGTCTTGAAGCTGACGAGTCCCAGTCTGCATTTGCACTTCATTTCAACGCCCATCTGGTTTATGTGATGTTCAACTGAATTCAACCAAAGATCGTCTGAGAAGTATTAGGCCAAACGTTACCTCCCCTGCACAAGATCACGACGTTCATCTACGTCATCGGCGTTCAACTGCGACCGCTGGACATGTGTCCAGATGAAAGAGAGACCAAATTATCAGGAATCGTCTTCGAGAGGTACGAAAAATGCCCCGAAGACCGGCTCTTGTCCCTGTAGTGAGACGAACACGTCGACGACAACGCATGGAGCAACTCCGTGTTGGCATGTACTTTCAGAAACTCACGGAACGTCTGTACAGTGCGAGACACGGAGGTAGAAGTAGAGATTAACCGAACAAGGGTGGACATAGGAGTAGAAATGCACATAAATATGGTTGATGGACATGCGGGTAGAAGTAGAGATACATCTGGATAAAGTTGGACATGGGAGCAGAAGTAGAGATACAACTGGACACTGTTGGACATGGAACTAGAAATACAGATACAGGTTGACAATGATGGACATGCGGGTGGAAGTAGAGATACAACTGGACACTGTTGGACATGGAACTAGAAATACAGATACAGTTTGACAATGATGGACATGCGGGTGGAAGTAGAGATACAACTGGACACTGTTGGACATGGAACTAGAAATACAGATACAGTTTGACAATGATGGACATGGGAGCAGTGGTAGAGATACAACTGGACACTGTTGGACATGGAACTAGAAATACAGATACAGTTTGACAATGATGGACATGGGAGCAGTGGTAGAGATACAACTGGACACTGTTGGACATGGAACTAGAAATACAGATACAGTTTGACAATGATGGACATGCGGGTGGAAGTAGAGATACAACTGGACACTGTTGGACATGGAACTAGAAATACAGATACAGTTTGACAATGATGGACATGCGGGTGGAAGTAGAGATACAACTGGACACTGTTGGACATGGAACTAGAAATACAACTGATACAGTTGGACAATGATGGACATGCGACAATGGAAGTAGAGATACAACTGGACACTGTTGGACATGGAACTAGAAATACAGATACAGTTTGACAATGATGGACATGCGGGTGGAAGTAGAGATACAACTGGACACTGTTGGACATGGAACTAGAAATACAGATACAGTTTGACAATGATGGACATGGGAGCAGTGGTAGAGATACAACTGGACACTGTTGGACATGGAACTAGAAATACAGATACAGTTTGACAATGATGGACATGGGAGTTAATGTGTGACGACCTCACATCCCCAACTTTATGATTTGTATTGTATGATGCTCGGACCTCCACCGGTAGCCACTAATGGTTACCTCTTCTATAGAATCTACATGCTCTGTCTTTGTGCACCCTTCCACATGAGAATTTTGATGATAATAACGTGGTTTGTAGGTCGAAGATGGTTATCTGCCTATACATTAAAAACCCTCGACTCGTGGTGTGTTAATAGTTAAAGTAACTGTTCCGTGTCGTGCTGATGAGATTATGTGGCGGATAATGGCAATCGTGGGTGAAGGGGACTGTGAACAACCAGTGTGCTGATCGTATCAACTACAAGCGTCCATTTAGAAATGAAATGAGGGTGGAATTAATCTGAAATAACCATAAATGTAGAGGTAAGTCTACGACTCTTTCATATCTTTTGCAAAGAGATGCGTGTAAATTCCAAATTGCGAACAATCCGAGATGGATCATGTGACTAAGATCAGTAAGTCACGCTGATGCTGACTGATATTGGTATCTAGTTTAATACAAACCAATGCCAATTGTAAGGTCTGTGTGTATCTGCAATGTGGCTGTTTTTGATTCAGGGATCATACATCACGGTCCCGTGAAGGTCCGGGTTAGAATGAACCTTCAGTAACCCATGCTTGTCTCCACCCGTGAAGGTCCGGGTTAGAATGAACCTTCAGTAACCCATGCTTGTCTCCACCCGTGAAGGTCCGGGTTAGAATGAACCTTCAGTAACCCATGCTTGTCTCCACCCGTGAAGATCCGGGTTAGAATGAACCTTCAGTAACTCATGCTTGTCTCCACCCGTGAAGGTCCGGGTTAGAATGAACCTTCAGTAACCCATGCTTGTCTCCACCCGTGAAGGTCCGGGTTAGAATGAACCTTCAGTAACCCATGCTTGTCTCCACCCGTGAAGGTCCGGGTTAGAATGAACCTTCAGTAACCCATGCTTGTCTCCACCCGTGAAGATCCGGGTTAGAATGAACCTTCAGTAACCCATGCTTGTCTCCACCCGTGAAGATCCGGGTTAGAATGAACCTTCAGTAACCCATGCTTGTCTCCACCCGTGAAGATCCGGGTTAGAATGAACCTTCAGTAACCCATGCTTGTCTCCACCCGTGAAGATCCGGGTTAGAATGAACCTTCAGTAACCCATGCTTGTCTCCACCCGTGAAGATCCGGGTTAGAATGAACCTTCAGTAACCCATGCTTGTCTCCAACCGTGAAGATCCGGGTCAGAATGAACCTTCAGTAACCCATGCTTGTCTCCACCCGTGAAGGTCCGGGTTAGAATGAACCTTCAGTAACCCATGCTTGTCTCCACCCGTGAAGGTCCGGGTTAGAATGAACCTTCAGTAACCCATGCTTGTCTCCACCCGTGAAGATCCGGGTTAGAATGAACCTTCAGTAACCCATGCTTGTCTCCACCCGTGAAGGTCCGGGTTAGAATGAACCTTCAGTAACCCATGCTTGTCTCCACCCGTGAAGATCCGGGTTAGAATGAACCTTCAGTAACCCATGCTTGTCTCCACCCGTGAAGGTCCGGGTTAGAATGAACCTTCAGTAACCCATGCTTGTCTCCACCCGTGAAGATCCGGGTTAGAATGAACCTTCAGTAACCCATGCTTGTCTCCACCCGTGAAGGTCCGGGTTAGAATGAACCTTCAGTAACCCATGCTTGTCGTAAGAGGCGACTAACAAGATCGGGAGGTCAGGCTCGCTGGCTAGGATGCACATGTCATCGGTTCCCAATAGCGTAAGTCGATGCTCATGCTGTTGATCACTGGATTGTGTGGTCCAGACTCGATTATTTACAGGGCGCCCCTATATAGCTGGATTATCGCTGAGTGCGGCGTAAAAGTCAACTCACTCACTCACTGCCCGTGAGCGATGTACTGACCACTGTACGCAATGACGGCTCTTCTTCTTGACATCAGTGAGGACCATGAACCACTACGTTTGTATCTCTGATATACAGTATATCTGCTTTGAGCATCTTGTCACATAGAATTTCACGAATAATGCCAATGTGGAAAGTAAAACGCCATTAATACAGCAATATGATATGGTTCGGAATTCGACACTGGTATAAAAGGCACTCTGATTTACATTTGCATCCCGTTGTGAAAACATCCTGGAATAACGGAATCCACCCTGGGGATACACGGGTGCTGCTGGCGATGTAATTAGCCCGCCCCTCAACACCAGATCGGACAATATGTTTATCAGACACAACCCTCGAGCTAGACAAACAACCTTTCACTTTCCTCATGTGGGATGGTGTTTCAAGAGAAGGTAGACCAATCTGTATTTTTTTTTTAAAGTACGGTGGTAGAAGCTTTGTGGTGTGGTTGCCTCGAGCGAGGTACTCCTCTTATGTCGAGGAGGTTCGAAACTAACATAGGATAAAGTTACAGGTTTCATATATCAGTTTGACGTGATGTTGTATGATCACATTGTGATCACATCAGTGGTAGATGTGAAGAACTCTCCTCACTGATGGCTGTTCTTGACCTCAGTCAACACTTTAGATGCTATTATACTGAAGATGGCCTCTTCCCCTCGTCATGTTTCCTATGTTCCATTCGTGTGTTACCGTTTCTAATAGTTTTCCTTGTTACCCACTAGTTACTGGCTGTTATAAGATGTTATGGCTGTATCAAGTGTGCCGGTGTGTCCGGTCGGTGATAAAACATGTGCTGACAGTATAACTTGTGTCTTTGTTTAGCAAAATATGTTGACTGTTATAACGTGTTTCCTACTTCCCCGCAATCTGCTGAAGTTATACCATGTTTCAACCTGTCCCTCAATGTGTTGTCAGTTATAACGTGTTTCCTACTTCCCCGCAATCTCCTGAAGTTAAACCATGTTTCAACCTGTCCCTCAATGTGTTGTCAGTTATAACGTGTTTCCTACTTCCCCGCAATCTGCTGAAGTTATACCATGTTTCAACCTGTCCCTCAATGTGTTGTCAGTTATAACGTGTTTTCTACTTCCCTGCAATTTGCTGAAGTTATACCATGTTTCAACCTGTCCCTCAATGTGTTGTCAGTTATAACGTGTTTCCTACTTCCCTGCAATTAGCTGAAGTTATACCATGTTTCAACCTGTCCCTCAATGTGTTGTCAGTTATAACGTGTTTCCTACTTCCCCGCAATCTGCTGAAGTTATACCATGTTTCCACCTGTCCCTCAATGTGTTGTCAATAACGTGTTTCCTACTTCTGCTGAAGTTATACCATGTTTCAATCTGCTGAAGTTATACCATGTTTCCAAACCTGTCCCTCAATGTGTTGTCAGTTATAACGTGTTTCCTACTTCCCCGCAATCTGCTGAAGTTATACCATGTTTCAACCTGTCCCTCAATGTGTTGTCAGTTATAACGTGTTTCCTACTTCCCCGCAATCTCCTGAAGTTATACCATGTTTCAACCTGTCCCTCAATGTGTTGTCAGTTATAACGTGTTTCCTACTTCCCCGCAATCTGCTGAAGTTAAACCATGTTTCAACCTGTCCCTCAATGTGTTGTCAGTTATAACTTGTTTCCTACTTCCCCGCAATCCGCTGAAGTTAAACCATGTTTCAACCTGTCCCTCAATGTGTTGTCAGTTATAACGTGTTTCCTACTTCCCCGCAATCTGCTGAAGTTATACCATGTTTCAACCTGTCCCTCAATGTGTTGTCAGTTATAACTTGTTTCCTACTTCCCCGCAATCCGCTGAAGTTAAACCATGTTTCAACCTGTCCCTCAATGTGTTGTCAGTTATAACTTGTTTCCTACTTCCCCGCTTCCCTGCAATCTGCTGAAGTTAAACCATGTTTCAACCTGTCCCTCAATGTGTTGTCAGTTATAACGTGTTTCCTACTTCCCCGCAATCTGTTTATACCATGTTTCAACCTGTCCCTCAATGTGTTCCCGTGTTTCTTACTTCCCCGCAATTAGCTGAAGTTATACCATGTTTCAACCTGTCCCTCAATGTGTTGTCAGTTCTAACTTGTTTCCTATTCCCCACAATCTGCTGAAGTTATACCATGTTTCAACCTGTCCCTCAATGTGATGACATGTTTCCTACTTCCCTGCAATCCGCTGAAGTTAAACCATGTTTCAACCTGTCCCTCAATGTGTTGTCAGTTATAACGTGTTTCCTACTTCCCTGCAATCTGCTGAAGTTATACCATGTTTCAACCTGTCCCTCAATGTGTTGTCAGTTATAACGTGTTTCTTACTTCCCCGCAATTAGCTGAAGTTATACCATGTTTCAACCTGTCCCTCAATGTGTTGTCAGTTATAACTTGTTTCCTATTCCCCACAATCTGCTGAAGTTATACCATGTTTCAACCTGTCCCTCAATGTTTCAACCTGTCCCTCAATCTGCTGAAGTTATCATGTTTCAACCTGTCCCTCAATGTGTTGTCAGTTATAACATGTTTCCTACTTCCCCGCAATCTGCTGAAGTTATACCATGTTTCAACTTGTCCCTCAATGTGTTGTCAGTTATAACGTGTTTCCTACTTCACCAATGTGTGTTGACAGACATATATATGCCCAACTCTCCATTTTTCTCTTGTGTTCGCCACTGTGCCACTCCAGCTCATTATCACAACAAGTATGACAATAGCTAGAAATATTGGCACGATCTGAAATAAGCACTTATGCAAATATGCTGGGCAACAGACATGTGAATAATCACCTGCCGAAGCGACAATACAAGGAAGCATATAATTTGTATTTCACGATCAAAGGGAGACAAATCCTCAAACTTGAGTGTCCCTGTGACAATCACAACTATTAGTTCACCACTGTGAACCGTTTTTCGCTACTGCTACTGCTGCTACCTCAACTACACATCGCCTCAGTCACATTCTTCCTTAAATGACCTCCTGTCACCGAGATTCCAGTGTCACTAAGTAATACTGAGCAGCGCCAAGAGACAGGTGGGAAAATATGTCGGGCATTCTTTAGTCTTTGACGTCCATTATCAAACGCCAAGTGAAACTTAAAACATATAACTTGGGGTACACCAGAGACACCTGCTAACACTGATGATGTGTGGTGTGGAGAATAGCACAACATGCCACCGTTAACCAGCTATTGATATAACTCCGATAGAGCGACAGTGACCTAACAATGATTTTATGTACGCCTTGTCCTGAAGATGATAAATGGTTGTCACAAGTGCCCTTCCTTTACAGATTGATGTGACACACCCAGGCGTATTATTGTCATATTTAGGTAACACTATGGCTATTCGCGATATCCCTTATGGACCTTTACGATCAATGCGACCAGGGGACTAGAGTATTCTTCAAACATCCACACCCCGTGCAAAAAACATATATATGTGGAGATCGGGCCTTTCAGAAAGCTTGGCCACATCTGACGAATGACTGACCACCAAGACTGCAAATGACAAATAAACTAAGCACTTTCAAAACGTTGCTGAAAATTCATTTGCTCAGCAAAGCGAACAAGTACTAATCAGTACCCAAGACTCAAAACATGACTAGTGCTTCATATGTGTAAAACCAGTGAAGATCCGGGTTAGAATTGATCTTCAGTAACCCATGCTTGTCGTAAGAGGGGACTAACGGGATCGGGTGGTCAGACTCGCTGTCTTGGTTGACACATGTCATCGGTTCCCAATTGCGTAGATCGATACTCGTGCTGTTGATCACTGGGTAGTCTTGGTCCAGACTCGATTATTTACGACTGCCGCCATATTGCTGAAATATTGCTGAACTCATTCACTCACTTATATGTGTATATTTTGATTAAGTTATTATTCTGTGACCTGAGAAGAATAATACAATTTACTTATAGTGTTTACTAATTATTGACATAGTGTTATGAAAATCGATAATATATAGAGTAGTTACATACTTATATGTATTTACTGTTCATGAAATATATTAGAATTATACTTATATATATTTACCTTTCATGAGAAGTATGATAATTTTACTTATTTTTATACAGAATATACAACACAGTCGGGAGCGAGGAAGAATGGTTGAAGTGTGGATGTCGTGTGACCACTGCTCTCCACCTGGACAACTATGCATGGGTGTTGCTGCCACAGGCCATGGGATACAGCATGGCGTCCATCACACACAGGGCGCCAGTACAGCACAGCCCGTCACCTTGTGTGTCGCCTACAGGACAGTGGTTTAATGCTTGTGAGGTAGGCAAAGGACATTTGTCCTCAAACTGATTTCATGCCAAGTTCATGATATGCATCTTGTAATCGATAGCCAGAGACGTCAACAGCACTAGACTGCCCTGAGCAGTGGCAACTAATGCATAAAGCATACTTCACGTCCGCGCTCACTTCCTCTCAAAACAAAAATAAACCATTATCTCATGAATTTCATGCCTAAGGGCCAAGAGAGATGGGATGAAATACACTGAGGAACTTTCAAAGGTGTCTCCACATCAACACTCTACACTGTACGGTGAGTGAGTGAGTGAGTATGGTTTTTACGTCGTTTTTAGCAATATTCCAGCAATATCACGGCGGGGGACACCATAAATGGGCTTTACACATTGTGCCCATGTGGAGAATTACTGTACGGAGTGAGTGAGTTTAGTTTTACGCCGTGTTTAGCAATATTCCAGCAATATCACGGCGGGGGGACTCCAGAAATTGGCTTCACACATTGTACCCATGTGGGGAATCGAACTCCGGTCTCCGGCATGACGAGCGAACGCTTTAACCACTAGCCTACTCCACCGCTCCCACTGTACGAAGAACTATCACAGCTGGTCCAGGTCAACACTGTACACTGTAGGGAGGATTTCCATAGGTGTCAAGACGGTTCACTGTGCTAGGAGTTACCACAGGTGTCTCTACGCAACTACTGGGAAAGAACCCATTGTAAATGGTCAGTCTTTATATGCAACAACAATCAACAATTTATATTGCAATCAGGCCTAAATATTCGGTTGAAAAGCATACATTAGGGTCACAGGGAAATCATTTTGAAGATAAATGACATCTTCAAATGGGAAAGAAATTTTATTCTATGGTTAATCTGAATAGAGAATGTGTGTGAAGCCCATTTCTGGTGAACCCCGTCATGATATTGCTGGAATATAGCTAAAAGCGGCGTAAAACTAAACTCACTCACTCACCTGAATAGAGAATTCAGATTGACTATTGTAGGTAGAAGCGTTTACAAGGTGTAACATTCATCATGCCTGTGTTCATTTCATGCACATTTCAGACAAGCCTCCTTTCTGAAACAGAATGTCTACATCCCTGCGTGAATTATTGCCAACAATAAATTGTTTTAGATGAGGATAGAGGACAACTCTTCTATTCTTATTTCTGGGAAACAAGTTAAAGGAGTTGTTTTATGAGTTCCGTGCTGGTTAGTCTGACAGCGAGTTGTATTAGATGTAATCATTGTGTTGATCTACATAACCAGGTAGATATACGACAGGTCATATTCCTGTGTCTCGTCAAACCATGTTGTGATTTATTTCAACTCGTAAGCTTGTTCATGAAGGAATGACAGTGACATCCCTCCTCGTGTGTATAGGTTCAAGATTAATTGAAAAGCTCCATTTGTGAACACTCCAAAAACGTCGCACCTGAAGGTATCTATTTGGCCGTATATTATTTCAATCCATTAATTCCCATTATGTTCCTCCCTATTTGCCATGGGGTAGCATTACTGGCGTAATACCTTCCTTAGTTTCTCTTTTCACAGCCGGATGTAGAAGACAGAATGCTGAGGCGGTTTCATATAGCTTTCTGATTTCATTGGCCGGCGACGTTTACGACAACCTTGGTAACTGCTGGCCACACTCAAAACACAAGTCTACGTTTCCACTGAAGATTTAACATCCGAAGAACTAACATTCTACTAACATGGCCTTTCGGCTGGGCATTATCTCTTACATCATCATCTGTTGTAACGGTCTGGAACACGCTGTTTCACAAGACAATAGCAGTTCCTATCAAGCAATCAGGCCTGATGTATGCTACGGTCAAGAATGGTCATGTGTCGGTGTGTGCGGTCAGTTCCGAAGCATGCCCTGTTCATGCGATGACCGGTGCCTGCTGTACAACAACTGCTGCGAAGACTTCCTCCACGTGTGTCCAACACCAGTCGATACAAATGTGTCGATGTTCCACAAAGCACAGACTATGTGTCTGTGGAATAATCTGTTACTCATCGCACAGTGTCCCCCGACAGGAAGCAACTGGACGGACATCAAGGCATGTCTGTACTACCAGGAGGACTTTGATGATCTCGTGCCAGTAACTGACACCAAGCTTGGCCTTCATTTTCGAAACAAGGCATGTGCCAGGTGTAATGGACTGGTAGATACTGTAAGGTGGCAGGTGAATATGAGTTGCTACATAGAGCTACCAGAGACCCTGGAAGAAGCTGTCGAGCTGGTAAAGGCGAAACATTGTGCTATGAACTTCCAACCTCCTCTGCAGGAAGGACTGTCCCAGATGTACCCTGCTGTCCGCTGTCTGTCCACGGTGTCCGGACAGTGTACCATGCAGACATTCAGCAGTACGTGCCACGCCTTTACGTCCTATGTGAGAATTAAAGACACAGATCGGATTTTCCATAACAGGTAAGTGTTCCAACAACTATTTGTCTTGCACAAAATGTAATCAGATTTAACACAGGTGTACTTTAGCCCTATGAACGCTTAAGCCTCAACGTGTTGTCAACTGATCTAAAACGTGTTATAAACTGCTATGGAAACACTACTTGTATATTCGTAACAACACTGCTTAAACTATCAGTGCTAATCACAACAAGTCGGTAGATGCACTCCCTCAATAAGCACAGGTATGACCAGAAATTATTGAGAATTTTAGGAATATGTTTAATTGGATTTCTAATATAAACAACCTTGACCAGCTATCAAGTGCTTGGTTTCATTCAAGAGAGACAACTCCGTTAATCCTTTTTTCATTAGTTTGTGAAGAGTTATCCCCCTTTGTTTCCTTGCTAACAGACGACATTTTCGTTGATCCTCAGTGTGGATGATTTAGAGAAGAGGAAGCTGATTTTAGAGCATTATAACAAGGACATCAGCTCAGCTAAAGTGATTTCAAGTAGAACAGGCATCCCTTTGTCCACTGTTTATCGTGTTTTGAAAAATATTGCAAATGGATATGGCATTGAGCACCAGGGAGGCGCAGGTAGGCCCAGGAAATTGACTGTGACACGAGGCGGCTTGGTATTCTTGTTTCTAAAAAACAAACGAAGGAGTTAAGAAAACTTAAGGCTGGATATGATTGATGGAGGAACTGTGGCTGTCTGTAGGGAGACAATTAGAACCACAGCTGTATGCAGTGAGTTGGCAGAAAAGTCGAGGAATTCCATCACCGATCATGAAACCTGAACAAAATGGAGCGAAGGTTGAACTGGTGCTTACAGAATAGAAATTTTAACTGGGACAATGTGATTTTCTCAGATGAAAGTTCTGTGTGAATGTTTCCTAATACACTGAAATTCTGGACCAAACAAACTGAAAAACCTTTGTATCAGCCCCTAAAGTACAGTCCGAACTTTAAAATGTGGGGTGGCATATCTGTGTTAAGGGCAACGCCCTTCTGTGTGTTTGGAGGGAATATGAACAGTGAGCGGTACACAGACTTTCTCGAGGGACATTTACTTCCATCTGCTCACGTGTTCTATGGACCTATTTGGATTTTCCAGCACGACAACGACCCAAAACATCGTTCAAAGCATTCACAAGCCTGGTTTCGGACCCAAAATAAAACATTATTAGATTGGCCAAGCTATAACCCTGACCTAACTCCAATAGAAAATGTTTGGGGACTTATGAAGGAAAGTTTAAATAAGAAAAATCTGACAAATATTGCTGACATGAAAGAAGAGGTGGTCCGATATTGGGACAGCATGGACCACGACTTTCTAACTTCTTTGATCAGTAGTATGCATTGCTGCCAATGGTAACTTGACAAAATACTAACTGTTCACCTGTCCTTGAATCTGGAGTTATTTTTTGCTAATATTCACATTTAATACGTGAGTAATGAGTGAAAAAAAATTATAAAAAATTACTATCTGAAATTCTCAATAATTTCTGGTTGTACTGGTAGTTAAAGAGATAAAACTTTCTTTATGTAGAGTCAGATTATGTGGATTCTCCGGCAAATTTGTTATTCGTCAGTCATCATAAAAGGTGTTTGAAAAACACATGATAAATTGATAAGAATGCCTTTACTTTTATACTTCTCTTAACACAAGGTTACGTGATCCTTTATACGCTAGGTTTGACGTTCAACATCTGTAGTCCAAGTATGAAGGTATATTCCTTATACTAAATCACATCCACTAACTGCCAAAGGAACCCAAAGCGATTTTCACTACTTTCCCAAGTGTCACGCACTTGACGAGAATCAGCCGGAAGACTTACCTTGAACGAAAATTTGGCAGTATTTGCTGTCCTGTTGCCATAACAAAACCACCCAACACGTGACCACAATGGGAACAAGTGACCAGCCACAACGCTAATACCCAATATTCCCCTTTCGCAGAATGAAATCATGCTGAATTGTGTAGCAAAGTGCCCCATAAATGCAAATATATAAACTACATGAAACTGGCTTCGTGAGAAATATATGGATATGGTTTGGGTGAATATAAATCCTCTGGGTGGAGAGATTGACATGTGATAGTAATGATAACGTCATATGTTCCTTCAATCAAGCAAACAAACAAAAACAAAAAAAACAAAACACAACACAACAACAGGAAGTACAATAATGCCGATCCGATTTTTTTCAATTTCGCAGGAAAGATTAACCCAAGAACTTCTGTGAACTCGCGGAGATATACCAAATGTGATTGTGAAATGGATAATAAGACCATTGAACATGTGATAATAAATGCTGTATACTAGTACATTAGTCAACGAAACAAATAAACTATTTGTAAAGGCTACCCATTGTTTCCGTACTGGCTTTGCCCAGGGGGCGGATGTATTACACGAGTGTACCATCACTGGTGCGCGGGTCCAGTTGAGGACCCCCTGCTGTCAGCACCATAACGTAGTCTGTCGTACAGCCCCTGAAGCAAATATATCCAAGAAAGCCCACACAAGTCTAGAAAATGTGGCAAGTCTAGATTTCCTCAGCTTCTGAAAATGAAGAAAATCTCAGGGCTCCTTTTCATTATATATTTTTTTTTTTACTATGAACTTTTTTCAGTAAAATATGTTCATTTCAGAGACTAGTTGTTAGTCTACACCATAACGGTGATTATGGGTTTTCACTACGGACATTCCAACAAAACGAACGATCAAGCTGTTTCCAAAGCAATATCAGAGTGGCTTTAAACTCACTACAGGGAACAAGCATATTTATCGTCGCGTCACTTAAAGTACCAGAGATTTGGAAAGGTTGACTGCTATAAAAGATGAAGTTTTTATTTACATAAAATTGAGTGTGTGGGTTGGGTTTTACGTCGCTTTTAGAAATATTTCAGCAAAATCACAGATGGGGACACCAGAACTGGGCTTCACACATTGTACCCATGTGGGACATTTACTCCAGACCTATGGTTTGTCGAGCGTACGCTTTAAAGGGCCACTGATCCAGAGCAGTTAATGTTTGTCGCCAAAAGTCGAATTACCAAACCAAGCTGCAGGCTGGTCAGTACCTGCTCACTCGACCGTGACGGACGCGGGGATTGGGCTACTGTCCACCTAAACAGTGGGACATTAAGAAGGATGGATGCCTGTTATTTGAAAATGTCATCGCTAGTTCTTGTCTGACTGTAATAAAGAATCCCAGCAGTGTAAACATTTTCAGATTTTCTAATGCCTGGATGGTATAATGACTGATCCAATTTGATCCTAATTCTGTGTTTTACCTCGATATCCCCAACGAAAATCCTGTATCCGCCCCTGCGTATATGTATTTATTACGCAACAATGCAGTTCCGTTCGTATCCTCAAAACAGTGTCGGCCTATAAGTTTTTGTCAGGCAATCAAAATTGCTTGCAATACAGCGATTACTACTCCCTTCTGTAGTACGTGTTTGGTGGTAAACCTACACGTTATTTGTGATCATTCACTGGATGCATGGTCAGTTAATAAATGTATAACAGGTATAATTAGTGGTAACACCATTCAGATTACCCGACAACGGTTCCAATTTGGCATTTCTCGTGTCTGGAGTAAATACTCAAAATTATAAATTAAGGTCTGATGTGGCAAATGTATACCTAACAGCAAAAGAAACGCAAGTTTCGAAAAAATGAAATCTCATAATGGTAAGTGTTCATGTTTATGAAACGTTCATGGTAAAGTGACGTAATGATCCCAGGTGAGATGATGTCATGCAATTAGACGTTCATACGAAACTTTCGCACAAACACACCCACAGTGTAGCAAAACCATAATGTTAGCGCCTGCATCGACGGTTCTGGATGGAAAGCATGCATTTCACCCTGAGGTATTCTTTATAAAGGTTTGTGTCAAAACACAGTTCAGTATTGACGCTAGGAGATGTACACGCCACACAAACGATGCCTAGACTAACGACTGAGCAGAGGGGAATGGCCATTGGAAAGTTGCAAGGAGGTAGCTCTGCAACCGCTGTAGCTAAACAATTGGGCTGTCAACTTACCACCATTACACGACTTGCTCAACGTCATCATCAAACCAGGGTTGCTGCTGATCGTCCTCGTACCGGTCGGTCACGAATGACAACTCCTGCGCAAGATCGATTCATCCGGGTCACTCATCTCAGGAAACGAACTCAAGCAGCAACAGTAACAGCAACCTTAGTTCTTGGGTCAAGGGGAGCAGTGTCCAGCGATACGATGAAGCATCGTCTTCGGGCTGCTGAAATCCACTGCCGACGGCCATATGTGGGACCAATTTTGACACGTCAACAACGCCAGCGACGTTTACAGCCCTCACACAGCAAGAGTGTCGATGGACTATCTGACTCAGAACAACATTAACGTTCTTCCATGGCCGTCTCTTTCCCCGGACATGGCTCCTATTGAAAATTCTGGGACGAAATTAGACGGAAGATTTCTGCAGGTAGTTGGAACAGAGATTGGTGTTTGAGTGGAAACACTTGCCTCGGGCATTCTTTCAGACCCTCATGAATTCAATGAGACGATGTTGCACGTCATGTGTGCAAGCACAAGGTGGCTATACGCGCTACTAAAGAGACTGTCACTTTTCGCGTTCAGGGGTATCTCCATTTGACGGACTGTGATCAATTTGAACTTATTGCAATTCAGTGTCAACATCAACTTTCAGCTGTTAATTTGACAGTGTTTTCTATAGAATAAATGAGTAGACATAATTTTGGTTGTCTTCTATTCAAAAACATGACAAAAAGCCAGACTTGCGTTTCTTTTGCTGTTCAGTATATTACATCTTATGTAATATGCGCATGGAAGTGCAGCAAGGGGGATTATCAGCTGAGTAACAAAAACAAACATCGATCAAAGGATTAACCGATAACACGCTGATTGATTCATTGCTCGTATCTTGCACAGTGGATTTGTCAAAAGGTAGTGTTTATATATGTATATTTACTAAGCTATACTGAATACACCATGTCGTAACGTGTCTGTGTAAAAACGTCCTCCCTACAAAGGATTAACCGCCATTACATTGATTGATTACTCATTATTGGCAGACAAAATTACTTTGTTAAATAATGGCGGACATCATGCAATTAATTAGTTGCCAGGTGTGCTATCTTGGGTGACCAATCAGACTCTGCACCTTTGTGAAAAACCTGAAACGATATATCACTTTTGTTTTTATTCATTTGTTGTAGCATTATACAGAATCATTTTTGTTTTGCCGTGAAGTGTAATGAGACAGACAACATACACTACAAAAATAGGTCGTAGTTGGGGCGTGTGTGTGAAATAATACATAATCGACGTTGGCAATCTATAAAATGTCTAGATATTACAGTCATGTTATAAATTCACAATGAGTATAAGCAGATCGTGTGCATATTATTAGGTTTCAAAATGCATACAAATACGATAATAAACTAATTAGGATTAGAATCTATAGGCCAAAATAAAAAGACGTACACTGACTTCGTTATTTTTAAGTCCAAACCTTTTTCACCACTAGTAGATGTTTAAACTTTAAAATGTTTTCTTTTGTTATCAAATGAATGAAGATGGAAATATTATCGAGTAAAAAGATGTCGTTTTTGTTGATCAATCTATACTTATACTATCAATTGCGCATGCGGGTAGCGCAGCAGTTGTCACGAACCAGTCAAGAATTATGGGGGATATCATCCGGGTACTAACGGGAGAAAAACAATAACAAAAGCAACAACCAGTCTACGGAAATTGCTCTGGATCAGTGCCCCTTTAAGTTACCTCATCACAGTTGCACATAATATTAACCAACTGAAGTTTACCCTGCTTTCTATATTTTAGGTTCTGCCTGCTGTGTCGAGGTCTGGCAAGTGTTGACTGCGACATCCCCGACATTGGCGGCTTTGGTTCCTTCGCCTCCACCAAGTTCTCGTCGTTAATGAACTGGGTGGAAGCCGACGGGACGTGGGCAGTGACGAACACTTACGAGGGTCAGTCCACCATCAAGTCATGCTCTGTGGATTCAAGAACAGCATCTTCAGTGTGCAAGGTCGAGTCTTGTCCTGAGGGATCAGTTCCGTTCCTTAACGACACCTATTGTGTGTCACAACCACGTATTCAGGTTGCTGCTTACCTGGCAGTGAATGACACTCTGGGTCAAACCTATTTTCCGGTCTTTGAACGGTTTACTGCAGGAGAATGTAAAGGATTTACAGGTGTTAACATGCTCACTCAAATTCTGTATAGTCTAAACTGTAATTGGGGAGCGACAAGAACGTATGCAACCAAAGATCAACTCAAGCAGATGTATATTGGGTTAGTAGATATGTTTCGCAGAAATAACGTTCCATACCGAATCGTTAATGTGACAGCCATGTATGTGTCCATTCATGGACACTTAATAACAGACACGGAAGTGACATATATTCCGATAGATGACAATACGTGGCTTCATGAAATAGAATGGACCCTTTCAGTGATTTGCACGTCCTTGTCCATCACCTGTCTGAGTGTGAGGGTGCTCCTTCAGCCCTTCTCGTACCTGCTGCACACTCATCCCGGAACCATGCAGTTCTGTCTGTGTGTGTGCCTCCTCCTGGCTTACTCACTGTTTCTTGTATCGCAGAAAGCCGTAGCTTACTCACTGTTCTGTTGGACTATATCTCTGCTCCTCCACTGGGCATTCCTCTCCAGTCTGGTTTGGATGCACGCAATAACCTATGACCTCTGGGGCAGATTCCGATACGGGCGTATTCTGTCGTCTATGAGAGAGCGTAGGTCAATAAAGAAAGTCGGTATCTACTGTTGTTTAAGTCCTTCTTTGATCGTAGGCACTGCTTGTATACTCGACAGGTTTTACCCATCTAGTTCGTTCAGTCCAATGTATGGTAACGGGATCTGTTGGATTAATCAGTCCTATGCCTTGATCGTATTCTTCGTTGGTCCGGCGAGTTTCCTGTGTGTCATGAACCTAGTCCTGATAGTGTTGACGTTCAGGGACCTACATGTTCATTACAAATCGTCAAAGTTCATCAACAGTCTTTCGACGTCATCACCAGTGCTGAGTATTTCAATCTGTTCGAAGATCACAAGCTTGACTGGTGCCACCTGGCTCATAGGCCTTTTAGCTGGCTTTATCAATAATCCTTTCTTGTGGATGGCATTCACTGTTATCAACTCATCCTGTGGTCTGCTGGTCGGGGTGGCCCTGATGTCGAACAAACGTCTGTGGCGTTCACTGGCACTACCCTGGAAGAAGAGGGCGTGTGTCCGGACTAGCGTCACCTTTTCAAGGGAAAGACGCGTACCTGTGTATTCAGTCTACCCTGACACGAGGTCGACCTTTTCTTCTTCCGAAACACAATCGACAGGACATATGTGAGGCCAATGCGTCTGATAACGGTTCCATAGTCATGTAATTGTGCCGGGCGATACGGAGAAAACATGGTTACGGCAAAAGCCGAGTCGACTGTGGTTGAGCTCTTGTCAGTCGTGACATGTTTTCGCGTTTTACTTGCTTTAGAGTTGTGATGATAGACAGGTGAAAACCCATCATTTTCATAGCCCAACAATTCATACTGTATGTTCATTCCACGTTGGTGTTTGGCCACATCGTTCCTAAGTAGTTTCCATTTGTTTGTAATTTTGCTGGGTATATGAAAGTGTAACATCATCCGCTCAAGATATTGAGTGTGGCACCATCTACTCAAGATAAGTGAGTGTATCCAACTATAATACATATGTGATTGTCAAACAATCTACGAGACAAGTGCGTGTTAAAACATCTACTCAACATATGTGAGTATTACACCACGTGAGGTGTTCAGTTGTTACACTGACATATGTTGTGTAGATGGTGTAACACTCACATATCTTGAGTAGATGCTGTGACATATTTTGGGTAGAAACACTCACATATCTTGAGTAGATGCTGTGACATATTTTGGGTAGAAACACTCACATATCTTGAGTTGATGTGACACATTTTGAGTAGAAACACTCACATATCTTGAGTAGATGCTGTGACACATTTTGGGTAGAAACACTCACATATCTTGAGTTGATGTTGTGACGTATTTTGGGTAGAAACACTCACATATCTTGAGTTGATGCTGACATATTTTGGGTAGAAACACTCACATATCTTGAGTTGATGTTGTGACACATTTTGGGTAGAAACACTCACATATCTTGAGTAGATGCTGTGACATATTTTGGGTAGAAACACTCACATATCTTGAGTTGATGTTGTGACACATTTTGGGTAGAAACACTCACATATCTTGAGTTGATGTTGTGACACATTTTGGGCATATGTTGTTACACTCAGATATGTTGTGAAGATGGTGTAACACTCACATATCTTGAGTAGATGAAGTTATACGTGTTAAGTAGATGTGTGACACATGTTGAGTAGATGTGGCACATATGTTGGGTAAAGGTTGTTACACTCACTTATGTTGTGAAGGTGGTTTGACAAATGCTGAGTAGATGGTGTGAGACTCTCATGTTTAGAAGATGGCATGACACTCATATATGTGGAGTAGATGGCGTGACACCCATGCTGAGAGGTTCCAGGTGTTGCTTGTCTGTTGATACTGACCTCAGAGGGGACTATGGTTTTGAACACGAATAACATCTGCACTCAAGCACTAATTTTCTGATAAGCGTGGCATACAGTTTACAGGCTTTGGCCCTTAAGACAGACACTTTCCAAACATATATCACTTCAACGTTTCCTCTTTGAATGGACTCTTGTGATATTTTATGTATGTATGCATGTCGAACTTGTGGGTAATCAAATTTTTTATTTGTGATTATAATGAATGATTAACAATCCAGGTATGTTTCATCCCATGTGATCTTTGGGATGACAAAGATATTTTTCCGCTGGTATATACATATTGTTTTTAAGTGTTGTCCTAACTGTAGTAATGTTAATGTGGTTGCTGTTTAACAAGAAACTGGAATAAAATGATTTATTGTTATCAGTATTTTGTATCGATAGCACGTCTTTCACCCAAATGAAGTCAGATAACTGGTTGGTGTTCATGTGAAAAACTGCTGCAATCTGGCTTGCTAACTGATCTTCCCCTAGACAATTACTCTTCAAGAATGAAAGTGTTTACTGAAGAGCCACTGTTACAATCAGGCTTGTCAACTGATCTTCCCCATTACTATTACTCTTCAAGAATGACAGTGTTTACTGAAGAACCGCAAGCAGGCTTGTCAACTGATGTTTCTGTTGACTTATGACTGTTCTAGGATGGGTGTGAGCACGGGAGGATCACTGGAAGACAGCAAATGTATATCTATAGTTAAGTACCTCATCTTGTCACAACTGGTAGAATGTTGGAGACATAATTGCAAAATACAAAAAAAATCTATTTTTTGGGTTGTTCACATTTATTTGAATCATTAACAATTATGTAATAAGACGTAATTATTGAAAGAAGGAGATAGCATGATTCAAATTTAAAAACAACACAGAGACACTGGCTCTGAAGATAACTGCTCTCAGTGGAATTCCACACAACCAACTAAAAGCATCTTCTTTTACCTGATATCATTGCTACTGATTCTGCTGAAAATACAGACCTTCAAAATATGTTTAATATATGTGACACTGTGGAAGCAGTAGTACCAGAGCATTAAATGATTCAGCAACAATGACAAATTAAAACAAGATAAGACATATTATGCTGATGTGGACCTGTCAACACATTTAATTCCTGACAATATCAATGTCCACATCATTATCTTTATTGCCAAAAATGAACCAAGTTAGCACACCTCACCACAAGACATATTATGTCATTTCAGTAGATATCAGCTGATGAGACAAGATTTCCATGTCTGGAATGCAATGTTTAACATGAGACAAGATTTCAGTGGCTTGGACAAGGAAGGGCTTGACAGCTGACACTGTTCCCTGATGCAAATCTGCACACGGCCATTTGAAGTTTGAACTACAACATGATGGCAGTATTGACCTGAGGGATTGCTGCTTTTATTAGGAAGTGTTGGAACTGGTAATTGAGTGCTTATCCAACAATAGATAAAAGTTCACAGGAGTGATAAATGTACTAGTATCTGATGAAACCTCACACTGTCTTCATTGAAATTCTATTTGAGTTGTGTTAAATGTTGCTTCCTACATAAGTCACACTCTGGAGCATCAGCATGGGGATGAAGTGGGTCTTTGACGTTTACAGCTTGGGTGGTGACAAAACCATGATCAAAATGTGGATCTGAACACATGACTTGCCTAACAGATGCAGGGGTGGCACTCAAAGCTAAATGACTCTTGAAGGAATTAAATAATACAAAATGCTGTGTCTGCTACAAGCACACTAGGCATTTCTAAAACTGACGTACTACTGCAGTTATTGTGAAAAGAAATAAAACCTCACAATGTTTTTGTCAACATGCTAATATTTACTTTAAGTTCATTAAAACATATGACTAAAGTAAAAACAACTTATTTAACAAATTAAGTTGGGCATGAATTGATGTTTTCTTCATCACCAACAAACACAAAACAACAGATTTTAAGTTTGACAATTCATGATTATTTCTTTAAAAAACACCCGAGAAAATATTCTGATTGTTTGTCCATCAAATACACAAGTATGCTACATCCTCAAGTCATATTATGCAGAGATTCAAGCTTGATATGGCTCTCCTGACTTCATATGCATTCAGTAAGTTGAGAGGCACATCAGAGGCATCACTGCCACTGGATACAGCATCCATGCTGTCCTCCATCAAGAAATACAACATTTCACTATAAGAAGCAACTGAAGCTGTCATAAACTTATTGGGATATAAACTTTATTGACTTCACAAAAAGAATTATACATACATTCAACATTGTTAAAGATCAATCTTCCATCACATACAAGTTAAAAATATCAGCCAATTGAACCAAAATGTCTGTTTTCAGTTTCCACCCACCGCTCTCAAGATCTGAAAATAATTTTGACATTCACACTGACCTTACAGATAAAAAATATAGGACATTAAAAGCAAGGTACTCTTGGAATCTGTTTACCATGTACTGGTGGTGTGCTAGGCACAACACTTGACTATGGGAGGACAATGTGAGGGTTGCAGCGTGAGGGCTGCAGCGTGTTGCCGGAGACAGTTCCCGATACGCTGCAGCAGCTCCAGTATCAGTGTCACAGCCGCCCAGCAGCTCATTAAGGTTGATGACATGAATGATCCAAGGAGGGATATTAGTAACATTCATCCACCTCTTCCTCATGTGCTGATTTTCTCTATTTCTTCAGCATCATCTGCATCTAACTTAGTGATTTTCCGACCTGCAATGTGAACAAAGAGCATTGAAGGATATAAAAAAATAACACTGGTCCCAAAAATAATTGCAAGAAGGAAAAATAGCTCGCCAGAATATTTGTGTTATTTTTGTGTTAACAAACCCAAAAGAGCAAAAAAGTAAATGGAACAGAAATAACAAGAATCTCCACAATAAGACAACACGAGTATTTGGATATTATAACAGATCACTGAAAATGTCTGATCTTATCAACAAAGCATGTCCTGTATACCAGAAACGGTTTGCTTGTCTCAAGTACAATACTTCAGGGCTTACACACTACATTTCAACCAAACATATAAGCAGGCAAAAATATTTCTTAGACATCAAAGTGACTTGATATTCCTCTACCTTCGGTGATGACACCATTGTAGATGGAGGTGCCACACCCTGAACAAGATCTGGCTCCTCAGTTGAGGAAGGTAGCTGAATATATACTTCTCTTCAAAAGTTTTGACTCAATGAAAACACTCACTATATGTTATGTATATATTATATGGTTACTTGGAAGATTGATTTCTCCACTAACTTGGGGGAACCAACTGCAAAGTTTATGAAGCTGAATTGCACAAGGATCATGCATCAAATTGCTGAAAAGCATGTGCAAATATTGTGCATGTTAACAGCTGCATTGTGGTGTAAAGTTTGCTAAGAATTCGACAATTTTCACTGATTTTCATCACTTACTGAACTCATGATAATAATCTTTTCAACATTACGAATTTGTTTTACAATACATCAGTTCATGTGTAAACAGTACCTTTAAACAGTATGGCATATTTGGCAAAATTTAGTTTAGAACAGTTGCCTGAAGTAAGTGGCTATATTTACACTAGTGAGTCTAAACTTTTGATGAGAAGTATACGAGGGTCAACATCCATAGTGACCGCATGCACCCCTGCAGCTGCTGGATATGCTCGTAAAGGTGCAGCTGCTGGCCACTAGCATCTTATAAAACGCAAGCATAGACCCAAACAGCAGCAGGTTCAAGCACTGTATGGGAGCCAGCATAGCACCACTTAAGGTGTATCTTTCAGGAGCATGCATGGCACATGCCTAGGGCAACGAAAGTAGCTAACAGACACAATAATGGCAGTAGCTTACAGGTACAAGAACGATGCAAGCTGGAGGTACCTTACAAAAAACGGGCACAAGGACACTACCAGTATCAGGCATCTTAATAAAACCATGCCAACAGCAGGCACCACATAGGTGCATAAATGACAGAATTAGCTGGCATAAGAACCACGCCAGTAGCAGGTACCAGCACCTTACACATGCAGGCATAACATCCACACCAGTAGCAGGTACCAGCACCTTACACATGCAGGCATAACATCCACGCCAGTAGCAGGTACCAGCACCTTACACATGCAGGCATAACATCCACGCCAGTAGCAGGTACCAGCACCTTACACATGCAGGCATAACATCCACGCCAGTAGCAGGTACCAGCACCTTACACATGCAGGCATAACATCCACACCAGTAGCAGGTACCAGCACCTTACACATGCAGGCATAACATCCACACCAGTAGCAGGTACCAGCACCTTACACATGCAGGCATAACATCCACACCAGTAGCAGGTACCAGCACCTTACACATGCAGGCATAACATCCACACCAGTAGCAGGTACCAGCACCTTACACATGCAGGCATAACATCCACACCAGTAGCAGGTACCAGCACCTTACACATGCAGGCATAACATCCACGCCAGTAGCAGGTACCAGCACCTTACACATGCAGGCATAACATCCACGCCAGTAGCAGGTACCAGCACCTTACACATGCAGGCATAACATCCACACCAGTAGCAGGTACCAGCACCTTACACATGCAGGCATAACATCCACACCAGTAGCAGGTACCAGCACCTTACACATGCAGGCATAACATCCACACCAGTAGCAGGTACCAGCACCTTACACATGCAGGCATAACATCCACACCAGTAGCAAGTACAGTACAGCACCTGCAGGCATAACATCCACACCAGTAGCAGGTACCAGCACCTTACACATGCAGGCATAACATCCACACCAGTAGCAGGTACCAGCACCTTACACATGCAGGCATAACATCCACACCAGTAGCAGGTACAAGCACCTTACACATGCAGGCATAACATCCACACCAGTAGCAAGTACCAGCACCTTACACATGCAGGCATAACATCCACACCAGTAGCAGGTACCAGCACCTTACACATGCAGGCATAACATTCACACCAGTAGCAGGTACCAGCACCTTACACATGCAGGCATAACATCCACACCAGTAGCAGGTACCAGCACCTTACACACCAGTAGCAGGTACAGTCCATTTGAGTCAGAAACGCACCGATGAATTGCAAATTGCATCATTGTACAAAATTGCCACAGAAATATAAATAGTACACGTTTACCATTTACTAATACCCAACAGCTTTCTTACATTTGAAAATTTTCCGGACTCCACCCAAAAAGTTGTTTAAGAAACTATCATCATTGAAAACGCAAAAGTTGTTCTGTGAAACCGCAGAAATGGAAGAGCCAGTCATGGCGGGGGACATCTCAAAATCTTCGTCTGTCGTAGTGTCATAGTCACAACTTAAAGGGATGACAAGTGGTGCCACAGTTGCCTGTTGTAAGCCATCCCGAGACCAGTAACCTTGTTCAATGATGTTAGCTACCACGTTGACACAGTTTTACCAAGTTTCAGTCGGGATTTTGTTAAGGGATTCCTTAACCAAAACCTCTATGTCACGTAATCTAAAAGTTGTGTTTGATCTGGCAAAATCTCCTTTGACAATACCCCATATCATTTCAATGGGGTTAAGGTCACAGTGATAGGGTGGAAGTCGCAGAATATCGTGACCCGTACTTTTTATGTAACTGTCAACTTTGTAGAAATGTTCACCTTTGTGGGTTTTTATGATCTCATATAGCTGAGGCTATCTGAATCTTCGATCTGAAATTTGTCGAGCCATGATATCATATCACATTTTCGACTGTTCGATGTCAGGGCTTTACTGTCTGGGTCCTGCACGCTGTGGTATGGGGTATTGTCCATTACGATAAAAGACTTCTCTGGTAGAGCTGGTACCAACTTGTTTTTAACCCAATCGAGGAAACCGCACCATTCATCTCGGAATGGTAGTCTCTGTTATCTGTGGACTTTGCCCTGAATACCAAGTCGCAGCCTGGGAGAAAGCCTTTGCTGGAGCAACCAGCATGGAGAATGATTAGTCTCTCTCCTTTCCCTAGAGGCAGCTTTCTACGTGACCCCTTATCACCCCCATCGGGTACCCACTAACTGCTGGCAGTGTGCGAGGCATTGACTCAGGTCTTGTCCAAGTACACTGGCTCGAACCCTTCCTCGCGCTTCTTCTTTATAACCCTGAGAAAATTATTTCTCAAGCGAACGATATCAGGGCGTTCACAGAGTACTGACCTATTCTCCCCCGAAATTTTCTTATAACGATACCCGAAAGAGTGTAAGAATTGCCAGAGCGTATACTTTGATATTCTGAGGTTGTGTTCTTGCTTCAAATGCTTTTTAAAAATATTCAGCGACATGTATTTGTTTTCAGAATAGAGCTTGTTGATAGACTGCCTTACAAGGTTCTTTTGAAAGTTGTCCAAATATTTTAATTTGTGTGATTTTGACACGACCCCTACCTGCTTCGCATCACCCTCACAATGTTTGTGTTCCAGAACATTTGTCAGTACCCTTGCTGATACTCCTAAAGCTTTTGCTGCCCGCTTACGGAATTTATTAATGGCATAAAATGGTTTGCCCCTTTTGGCTTCAGCACGGAAAAAATCGTACACTTTAATCATCAACTGTTTCACGTCAGCATTCAACTTCATTTTTCATCAGGCATGTGTATCCCGTGCACGACAAGATAGTGGCTGTTCCGTTTCTGCCGTTTCACCCCACCGCGACAGATAACAACTTTTGCATTTTCAATGATGATAGTTTCTTAAACAACTTTTTTGGTGGAGTCCGGAAAATTTTCAAATGTAAGAAAGCTGTTGGGTATTAGTAAATGATAAACATGTGTACTATTTATATTTCTGTGGCAATTTTGTACAATGATAAAATTTGCAATTCACCGGTCCGATTCTGACTCAAACGGACTGTACCAGCACCTTACACATGCAGGCTTTACATCCACACCAGTAGCAGGTACCAGCACCTTACACATGCAGACATAACATCCAAGCTGCAAGAGGTCACTGATGCACCGCACTGTATTTTCAACACCCCTAACACTATCCTTAAATTCTGTCATTTGCTTGCAATGAAAGGACAGTGAAATTGGTGATGAAAGGTTTTGAATTGTCTACTTACCAAAGTGGTTTTCTATGGATCTCATAATATCCATAGAGCGTTTACTGTCCACCATGTTTATTGCAATGCCATTCTTGCCGAATCTGCCTGTCCGTCCTATCCTGTGTAGGTATGTCTCATTGTCAGGTTTCCTGTCTAGTGTAGGCAGGTCAAAGTTGACCACGACTGTCACCTGTTCCACATCAATACCTACAACACAACACAACACAACTGATAACAATCAAATACTTGAATTAATTCTAACTAGTGTTTGCCACTGATATGGCAATGTCCCGCAAAAGAAGGGAATACCTATATTGACTACTTTTTATTTTGGGGTCATATACAAGATGCCTGAAATGACTGGTGTCTGCATAATCACCCAATGCAGGCTGTCGACATACTTGAAAACATTGGGTGCAATGTTTTATGAGATATCGGGTTTAAATAAGTTTGAAAAGAGGTCAAAGTGTCGTTGTGCCCTTGAAAATAAGGTCAAGGTCACCCAAATCGACTGGTGTCTGGGTAATCCCCCAATGTAGGCTGTCACCAAATATGAAGACATTGGGTACAACAGTTCATGAGATATCGCGCTAACAAGAATCGGGACGTAAGGACGCCGCTGAATACATAATAAATAAATGACAATAATAAAACTATTACACACATCAGGCTATGAAGCATCATCCATGATGTTAAGTAGAATGAAACAGAAAAGTCTTTATTTGTTACAAGATTGGCCTGGTGTCTTTCAAGCCAATATTTCTCAAACAGTAAAGTGATGAACCTATCAGAAACTTTATTTGCCTCAAGCTTACTTAACCACAGTCATTAACACTCCCACTTCAACACTTCAGTCTTGGGGTAAAAATATGGCCAATGTAGTGAAATGTTTGAAACAGAAAGCTTTGTGCTTCAACTTCCTAAGCTCATGAATCTAACATAATATGACTTGGTTGAATTAAAGTTAACTGTGTAGAAATAGAACACACTGTAGGTCACTGTGACATACCACTGATGAGAGTGAATGAGAGAGTTTAGTTTTACGCTACGTTTAGCAATATTCCAGCAATACCACGGCGGGTGACACCAGAAAAGGGCTTACACGTTGTACCCATGTGGGGAATCGAGATTTTCTGTCATCTCTGGTCATACACAAGTAAAGATATGGCCACAACATGCTTTACAAACTAAAAATAGATGTCACAAAAATATCCTTTGGTTCTTAATCAGGATAAAATGTTGGAAAGACTAAGGAATGACCTCAATCTTATCAGATCTGTGACCAACCTTAAGGAAGATAAGTACTAAATTTAAGCTACAGTGAATCCTTCTTGAGATGTTATACAAACTGGTTTTCAGGTTAGGATCTATAGAATGACCCTGACCCTTAACATGTCAGTGTACCAAAATGAATTGCCTAGGTTATAAAGGAAACACACATGAAAGAAGATCTCTGAGATACCCAAGCACCAAGTGGTTTCCAAAGCGATACTGTATATCCTGCTAATGCAAATCAAAAGATTTCCCTAACCTGTCACGCTAAAGTACACAAAAAATAATTAGCCACAACTGGCATAAGACTCAAGAATCACCTTGAGCTTTTGACATGAATGGCCAGTGTACAAACGTTCATTGTACAAACGTTCATTCTCAGGGCTATAGAGGAGACACAGACAACTGGTATGTCAAACATAAACAACCTATAGTGTAAATGCAGTGCTGTCAAGACCTTAAAGGAAATCATAAAGGGCTGGAATTGCAAATGGTATGTTCCATATCACCCAAACAGCTTGCTATATCTGTCTGTGTGTACCCTAACCATGACACCACCAAAACTTGCTATTTTCTATCCAAGACTTGCCAAGTGGTGTCATCTCAATCAACTCAAAACTGCTAATTCAACTGGATGGTTGCCAAATACCTACAAGTTTTCATGCTTACCTCTGGCTGATACATTTGTAGTTATCAGCACCTTTTCTTTGCCATTTCTAAATCTGTGTATAATGGCCGCTCTTTGTTCAATGGCCAGTTCCCCTGACAACAATCCCACTGCGTGCCCTTCCTTGGTCATCTTTTCTGCTAGCCATGATGCTGTTCTTCTTGTCTAATCAGAAAGCAAAGATGTGTCTGACATATGTACATGAAATGTGAATAATCTGAGTTTCATTCTGTGTAACAGATAACGAGTGAGTGAGTGAGTTTAGTTTTACGCCGCACTCAGCAATATTTCAGCTATATGGCGGCGGTCTGTAAATAATTGAGTCTTGACCAGAAAATCCAGTGATTAACAGCATGAGCATCGATCTGCGCAATTAGGAACCAATGATATATGTCAACCAAGTCAGCGAGCCTGACCACCCGATCCCGTTAGTCACCTTTTACGACAAGCATGGGTTACTGAAGGCACATTCTAACCAGACCTTCACGGGTGCAACAGATAAAGACGAAAGACTGACATTCAAGGCTGTTTTTTTTCAGGATAAATCACAACTGAATGATCACTTTCAGCATATTTATTATGACGACTAACCAGATGACCTGATACAGATCTCCGTAACTATGGGGAGAGTTCAGGCAACAATGTCAACACTGGCAGTGGAGTTTCCTTACTTCACCTTTAGTTCATATTATCAAAAGTAAAGCTGTTGCTGAGCTTAGAGGTGGTTAGTTTACTATTAACATATCCCTTCTAACAGCTGCCCTACATACTGTTGTACAAAACAACTTTAGTGCTACGACTCACAAGACTATGTTAAGGTATGGGAGCTACTATCATCTTTGCGCTGAGTTTTTGCTTTCTACAATTACACCCTGGTGAAGTAATTATCAATTGTCACCTCAAAGTTTGAGTATTATCAACAGGCACCAACATCACACTACAAACAGCTTGTCTGAATTACCTGACAGAAGATCATGGACTGTCCAATGGATATTGTACCGTAGATGTTGGACAATGCCTGGAACTTATCTGCTTCATCTTGGCACTCAATGTAATATTGTTTGATGTTGTCTAAACTCTCCTCCTCTCGACGCAGGCGAATCACAACAGGATCATTGGGTATGACAGCTTGTGCAAATTTCATAACATCTGCATCATATGTTGCCGAAAATAGCAACATCTGACACTGCACACCAAGGTTCCTGGTGAAGAAGAGAAGTTGCATGTTAGAGTCACATGGCATCATAATGCTTGTTGGCCACATGGTCAGTTCTAGGATCAAGTTACCACTTCTCAAACGACAACCAAAGACAAAATTGTGTCCATAAACTATATTACTCTATTTTATATTTCTGTGACCAGTTGAGATTTTCTGATACCACTAATCCCACTGACACAAATGTGAGTCCTGGATCAAGATACTACATCTCCATCTTCTACAGATGAGACAAATGAGAGTCCTGGATCAAGATACTACATCTCCATCTTCTACAGATGAGACAAATGTGAGTCCTGGATCAAGATACTACATCTCCATCTTCTACAGATGAGACAAATGTGAGTCCTGGATCAAGATACTACATCTCCATCTTCTACAGATGAGACAAATGAGAGTCCTGGATCAAGATACTACATCTCCATCTTCTACAGATGAGACAAATGTGAGTCCTGGATCAAGCTACTACATCTCCATCTTCTATGAATAAGACAAATGTGAGTTCTTGAAGCTGCCCCTTGTCTGACCACAATGACAAAACACTGTGCATAAATTAAATCACTTGTATTTTTTTTATTTCCATTACCAGTTAAACTGAATGTAAGATGCATCTGTTCTAACTTGAGACTATAGAAAGGCTATGTGCTCCACACCTCTGTATTCTGAGAGACTGGTCCTGGTGACCCTGTGTTGCTATCATCACGTCAGCCTCGTCCAACACAAACACCTGGATCTTCCTCAGATCCAACACCTTTAGCTTGATTGACCAGTCCATCACAGTGCCAGGTGTGCCAATCAGGATGTGGTACTGAACCTTCTGCCCCCTTGGTACTACAACAATGGACAGTTGGTGCTCATGACATAAAAAAAATACAGCCACTACACTGTAAGTGAGCGAGTGAGTTTAGTTTTACGCCTCACATACCAATATTCCAGCTATAAGGCGGTGGTCTGTAAATAATCGAGTCTGGACCAGAAAATCCAGTGATCAACAGCATGGGCATCAATCTACGCAGTTGGGATACGATGACCTGTGTCAATCAAGTCAGCGAGCCTGATCAACCGATCCCGTTAGTCGCCTCTTAAGACAAGCATGGTTTACTGAAGATCAATTCTAACCCAGATCTTCACAGGTTCACTGCACTGTAACTCACATGGATACAGAATCAACACCCAACACAAACATTCCAACAAAGGCAGTCACTGATAACAACTCTTTCTGCATAAAAATCATAAGTACTATTTGATAAATTCAAAAAAACAAACCAAAGCAAAATTATTTCATTGTTTTAAAAATACTTTGTATTTAATCACTGTCTAAAACACCAGAGCGAACACTTTTACCTAAAGGCTACCCCAGTCCCATGTTAAGATGAGACAAGCGTCTCAAATATGAAAAGTCAAAGGGCCCATCTTTGGAAAAACAAGTATTATTGCAAAAATCTTCAAACATTGTCTGGAGTAACTTCATGTACTATAATGCAATTTTCTGAATAAAATCGATATTTTATACTTATCCTGACTCATGCTCTTTTGCTTGTCTTCTTCTTCTTGCGAACACAGTGGAACACTTGTATCTCCCAATTGAAGCTCCCTTCAATGTAAAATCACTAATTAGTACTCACCAAGAGTTGTCTCCCTCCCAGCCATTTGCGCGGGAACGAGGGCGCCACCTCTTGCCATATGCCTCACTCTCTCCTTATATAGTGAGCCCAACACTTGAATTTTCAGGGAAATCCAAAGTGTTATGTGGGGAGGATGGGAGGGCTTACCTCATGAGTCAGGATAAGTATAAAATATCAATTATATTCAGAAAATTACATATTTTTCCTTATCCTGACTCATGCTCTTTTGCTTATAGAATCCTATGGATACGGAGGTCACAGGGAATACAGAATACTTTGGATTTAGATAATTAGTGATTTGATAACTGTAATAACTGTTATAACCCCTATGGGAACTTCATAAAGGCACAGAATTGATAATTCCTGCTGTTAAGCTTATCAGCTGCCATATATGGGTTACTACAATATATAGATATTATGATAAACATAAATAAACTACTCCTCATGGAGAAGTTAACTAAAGTATTTACAACATGAATACTAGGCTTAAGACTAAGATAGACTTAAGCTTGATAATATAATAGCATAAACTTAATAGAGTTGTTAGCTAATGATACTGTTATGATATAACAAACATAGTACTGAGCTTAAGATTATGATTGGACTTAAGCTAAAATATATAATAGCATAAACTTCGTGGAGTTATTAGCTATATAGTACTGTTGTGAAATAAGCAGTAAAAATCTCGTAAGATTGACTTATCTTCTCCGAGGGACTGTCAACTGCTGTGCGAGGACCATGGGACCGAAATGGTGAATACCTGAGACGTCCTCAGTGGTGATATCTCTCAGACAGTGGTTGGCAAACACCATATCGGATCTCCAGAAACAGCCCTCCATGATGGTATTCAAAGAGCAATTGCCGTGTAGAGCAAGTGTTGAAGCTAACGCTCTAATTTCATGTGGATTAGATGCTCTTGGAGGGTCCTGCAGCCTTGTAGGCACGTAGTATGACAGTTCTGATCCATATCGAGATACGTGTAAGTGAGACTTCAGTCTGTGTAGCTGTCGATAGAGGGATGAATAATCGTTTGAGTTTTTGTCGCCTCGGTTTGGATCGCCGTAGATATATTTTCAGTGCTCTGACTGGGCATAATGATAGATCCAGTGTATCATGAGGTCCGAGAATTGATGAGAGAGCTGGGACGTGGAATAATCTGTCTGGCTGACCTGGCAACTGGTTCTTGGCGATGAAATCCCAGCGTAGTCCCATATGCACGATGTTATGATTGTCATCAAAGCGTGTTCTCTCGTAATCTAGTGCGTGAATCTCTGACATCCTGGCTGCTGTTGCTAGGGATAACAGGAACAAAGTTTTCTGTGTCAGAAATTCGAATGATGTTGATTCCAGTGGTTCATATGCCTCACTTGTGAGGTGTTGGAGCACTATATTTAGATCCCATGCTGGAGCGCGACCTCACTTGTGAGGTGTTGGAGCACTATATTTAGATCCCATGCTGGAGCGCGAAATCTCTGTTTCTGATCTTCCAATGGGAATGCACGTAGTAAGGCCAGTAACTCTGGGGTCTTCGTCAACTTGACACCCGTTCTCACAGTTATGACGGAGCTTAAAGCTGCGAGATATGTTGATAATGTTGAGTCTTTTAGACGTTTAGTCTGTCGTAGGTAACATAAGTAGTCAGCATATCTAGCTGTAAATCCTTTCTTTGCAGCATAATTTTCAAAACTGTGCCACTTGTCATCGTACAAGTTGCGAGTGGAGTTGCGTAAGGCAAGCATGACTGCTTTCGCCGCTCTGGCTGAATAACCTCTCTTGTTTAGACACGCCTTAATACAGTCCATACGTGAAGTTGAAATGCTTCTGGCTTTCCGTGCGCTTGTTTGGTGTGAGGATGTATTAGTACATTCGAGCGCTTTGGAAGTTGTAGTATTGGTTGTCCGATTTCTTGAATAAGAGTTGGAAACCACGTTCTCGCTGGCCAGTAGGGGGCGACCAAAATCATTTGGAGGCTCCGAGTTTGCTTGATTTTCTGTAACACCTGTGGGATTAACACTGGTGGCGAGGAGCAACGTCTGCGTTGAGTCCTTCCCACGATATGCTTAGTGCGTCCGTTGCCCATGCTAGTGGGTCTGGGACTGGTGATACGAATGTTGTCAGCTGATTGTTGAAGCGAGTGGCAAATAGGTCCATTAGTGGAGCTCCTATTTTCTTGATAATTTGTGCGAATATCTCTGTATGGAGCATCCATTCTGTTGGCGATGGTAGGTGTGGCCGAGAGAGAGAGTCTGCTATTACATTCTTTGCTCCTGGAATGTGACATGCTCTGACATGTATGTTGAGATTGTCGATTAGATCGAACAATTGAAAACATAGAGTCAATAGATTCGGGGACCTGGTTGAGCCTTGTTTGTTCACATAAAACGCCACTGTTGAATTGTCTGTGTGAATCATCAATTGGGCGTTCTTTAGTAAGTTGCTCCAATGATGTATGGCGTTTACTACTGCTTGCATTTCTAGCAAGTTTATGTGTAGTTTGCTCTCTTGTTGGCTCCATAACCCTGATGCCGTCCTGTTGCCGAGGTGTGCTCCCCAACCTTGGAGCGATGCTTCTACATAGAGATTTGTTTTCAATTCCGGCTCTATTAAAAAGATTCCATCGCAAACATTCGATCTCTTTGTCCACCATAGTAGGTGAGGTTTGACGTGATTCGGTAGACTGAATGGTTGTAGGTCGTCGAGATGAGAGTTGATGAGGACCTGTAATGGACGTAGCTGTAGTCTGCCTCTGACTGTCATGTCTTGAGCTGACGTGAGTAGACCCAACAGGCTCTGCCATTGTCGTAGTGGTAGCGGAGAGAGTAAGGCTTGAGGGATTGTCTGTTGGATCTTGATCCATCGGTCCTCGATGCGTACGACGATCACGATTCTGCGCCATGAGAAATCGAATGCCTAGAAATTGCAGATCTTAAAGTAGGTTCTAGGTCCGACTTGAGTAGATTTACTAACCATCCTAGCTGTGTTAGTAGCTTGATGATGAAGTTTAACTGTAGTCTGAGGCGGCTGTGGATCTGGATCCACTTGTATCCCGTTCGCGGTAGAGAGCGCGTGCGTAGTCCTTGACGATGTAGGTAAGAGGCGATAGGTTTCGTCACTCTTGTGAATAACCAGGGGCCGATGAGATTCGAAGGTAGTACTTTCCATTGGTAATGCAGCCCGTCTAGTGTAAACCCGAAGGTATTTCCTGGAGTCGGGATGTATTGGGATGTGTAGATATGTGTCTTGCAGATCTATGCTGGCCATGTAGTCTCTGGGACGAATTAAGTGCCGTAGTTGTGGTAGGTGTATCATCGCGCAACGCTGGCGGTTTTGCGTAGATAGTCTCTGTTGAGCGTGCTCATATTGTAGATGACACGAAACTTTTCCCTTGGAATTTTTCTTGGGCACTAGGAAAACTGGGGAGTAGAAGCCTGGTTCGATGTTTACTTGGTCCAGTGCTTCTATGGCCTGCTTGGTTAGGAGCGTTGATACCGCTTCTTAACTTTGGTAGTTGTAGAGCCTGGAAGTCGAACCTCGGAGGATGACTGTCAGCGGGCGTGGCCTGTAGTTGTATTCGATATCCGTGCTGTAGGATGTTGGAGACATATGGATCCTCTAGGAATCCCCAGTTTTCCCAGTGCAGTTGAAGGCGTCCACCCACTTGTGATGGTTGTACTGGAACGGCTGGGGGTGGAAGACTCCAGTCGTTCCGAACCTGTCCTTCATCGTTTATAGTTGCGGGAGCCTCTGGATGACCTGCCTCTTCCAGATCCTCCCCTGTAATTGCCGTGTATGGTGAAAAGACTCTTTAGCTCCTCTTACACTTGCCATCTTCCTGTCTGGTGCTTTCTGTAGACCGGAGAACTTCGATTTGCCTGAGTACCTCTGCGAAGTTTGTCTGATGACCCTTGCTAGCGTATCCATAGACTTTATCATGAGTACCTCTGTTGAGTCTTTAGAGACTTCTTTAGAGACTTTGTCTATGTTTCCATCGAAGATTGACGGTGATGACCACGGGGCTGTGTGGAGTGATGCGGTGAAGTTATCACCCCAATTACAGGAGGCGAGGAGACCTTGACGACGAGCCGTAGTTATAGCTGCGGATAGTACTGTCAAGTGATCCGTTAGGAACTGCTGGTCCTTCTTCTGCATGAGGAAGGCCGAGTAAATCATCCTGTCGTCCTCAGATGTAGAGTCTCTGAACTTCGTGAGGAGAGTTTCGTTGACTGTTCTTGATCTGTTTAGACCAAAGAACATCCTCCTTGACATGGTTTCCATCTGGACTAGCTCGCGGTCATCTATTCTGTAAGTTTTGGACTTGGCATCACTGATCATCTTATAGTTATCATCGATATCTTGTGCCTTGTAAAAAGAGTCCATGTTGTGACCTGCAAACTTCTTAGCGTTGAAATGCGGCACATGTGGTGTCTGTGATTTCGTGGCTTTACTACAGGCTGTATCCAGATTAGCTGGCACCGCTGCTATCGGGTCAATCGGAGGTAAGGTGATTGTGTCAGCATCATCTTCCTTCATAAGATATGTGTGGGCTGAGTTCTCGTTCTTAGACGGGGAGGATAGTTCCAGACTATTCACCATCCAGTATCTTATTTCTGCGTCGGAAAATACGATACCATCTTCATCTTCTGACATCGGGTCACAGATAATGTGTTGATGCTCCTCCGATAGTGACTGAGGTGGAGTCCTTGATGATCTGTACGTGGATCGACGGGGTGATCTTGGTGAATGGACTGACGAGTGGCGTCTATAAGGTGACCTTCGCGGAGACTTCCTTGGCGACCGCTGGTAGCTTCGCGAAGCTCTCGGTGAATCCCTTGATGATCTTCTAGATGAGGATAACTTGGAGCCACTTAACCTTCGTGAAGGTTGAGAGTCTGAGTCTGAGTCATGGGATGAGAGGATCTTGCTTCGCGAACGTCCTCTCTGGTCATCAAGGTCAGAGGTAGGTGAAGTAGTCGTCCTTCGTGAAGCCTTCCGTGAATGCTGAGGATCAGAGTCCTTCGTGGAGGCGGGCTGGGTCGCCCTTCGCGGAGGCTTGTCAGCGGGCTGGGTCGCCCTATCCGGAGGTGTGTAAGCGGGCTGGGTCGCCCTACGCGGAGGCGTGTAAGCGGGCTGGGTCGCCCTACGCGGAGGTGTGGAGGCGGGCTGGGTCGCCCTTCGTGAAGGTGGCTCTAGAGGCCTCTGTAGACCGTAGCGATCTTCCATCAACTTCATTATGTGGTTCATCAGGTCGCTGGGACGGTCTGCGCTGAAGTAGTTGCTGCCTTTTCTACGATGGTAGCGATGGGACCCTCAGGAAGATTCTCTGACATCAGTGTAGGTGCCTCAGACTGCGTGCTGATCTGCGCTGATGTTATAGTTGCGACACTGGCTGCTTCTTCCACCGTAAATCTGGTATGATGATAGGTTGATCGTCATCATTCAGGCCCAACTCTGCAACGAGAACAATCTCGGCTGAGAAAGTACTGCTGGGCTTCGTTGATTTCCCTTTTGATGTGGATGTAGCCCTGGGGGTGCGGAGTCTGCGTTATGACCACGTGGAAGCCCTCCTAGTCTTTGGATGCGACGACGGGGTGTCCGGGGATGCAGGTCGCTTCTTGGAGATACCGGACTGCGTCCCATGCCTCTCCTCCGAGGGTAACTCTAGCGGAACACCAGACGCAGGGGGTCATCCGACAGCAGTTGACAGGGTGAGGGCTCCGGTGTATTAGCCATGGCTAAAATCTGTTTACGTGACCTATCTGTTGCGCGTCTCAAGACGCAAAATAAATATTTATCAAAGGCAGAATTGGATAAATTAGCACAATAATTGCAACGTAAAACAGTAGAGCATGGCGTAGTACAACTAGGGAATATTAAATGCGGGTCAGCAGCAGAAAAACGTAATTTACAAATAGTGCAGATTTTCATCAAAGCAATCTACTGAACAAACACGGAGTCCCGTGAATAAAACAGTAGAAACACGAATAAATATCAATGCATTATGTTGAAGGATACTAGCTACACCTCTATAGAAGCCTATGAGAGGTAAATAACTAAGAATAAACAAAGGATATAATGTGTAGGGAGACACAGGCGCTCTCACATCCTGCTCACTGGTCGAAGAAGGAGAGAGTGAGGCATGTGGCAAGAGGTGGCGCCCTCGTTCACGCGCAAATGGCTGGGAGGGAGACAACTCTTGGTGAGTACTAATTAGTGATTTTACATTGAAGGGAGCTTCAATTGGGAGATACAAGTGTTCCACTGTGTTCGCAAGAAGAAGACAAGCAAAAGAGCATGAGTCAGGATAAGGAAAAATATTATCTTTGACACGCATGACAAATTTTAGACATGTAACTTCCAGTTTCTGAGAAAATCTGTCCACATTTCAAGAAGTAAATTGTGGGAATAAAAGCATGCAGTTATGGTAAAAACTTTATTTAATTTTTGCAGCCAAATCAGATTGTGGCCAATTGCGTCAATCTGAATAAGTTTTGCTCTCCTACCTAAATAGTTTTTGAGAAAATTGTCAACACTGAGAAATAGGGAACTCCATTCAAAAAAAAGCTGGCCTCAGTTCCCTTGGAAGAGTACAACCCCGGATAAGCAATATTCTGTCAATATCACAGCTTCACAGCCCAGGTCTTCGGTGTGACGAGCAAACATTTTAACCAATGGGTTACCACACTGCCCCACACTGATAAGAGGGACCCATACACTCTTAGTTTAATTACTTGATCCTTAGATTTGGAAAATACATGTCTTATACAACACACATATATATCTGAGTGAGTTGGGTTTTATGCCGCTTTTAGCAATATTCCACGGCGGGAGACACCAGAAATTGCCTTCACACATTGTACCCATGTCGGGGAATCGAACCCAGGTCTTCGGCGTGATGAGCGAACACTTTACTCGCTAGGCTACCCCACCGCCCCCATATATATCTGAAAATCACAATCCTCAGTTTCAGTTCTACTTCAAGTTATATTTATCTGGGACACTGGGAACAGCACTTTTCATAAGACTTAAAACATATCTGCTGTAAAACTGTCAAGACAAAAATTTACGAATGACCTTCATTTTGACCATGACCAGTTGATCTGAAGATCTACTCCATATTTTTTTAACACTACATGAAGTCAGAAGAAAGAGATCAAAATGCAAGACACCAACCTCTTTGTCCCCTGACGGCATAACCTATTTTACAGTCTGTCATGTGTTTGGCCATCTGCTCTGTGACCTCCCCAATCTGCAGAGCCAGTTCGTATGTCGGTGCCAGACACAAACACTGAAAGAATAAAACACTGTGTCAATATTGTTAACTAACAGGGCTGCAACGATTCAGTTCGATTCATCGAAAATCGAATCTGACACCTTAGTTTCGATAACCATTATCACTATTTCGATTCGATATTTGAATACCCATTTAAATATTTCCACACATTTGACTCCAACTCGAGCAGTTTTGAGCGCTGAAATAAGGCGAAACAATGAGAATTGTTGTTAGTACATATGCCCAGGTTGACGATGGATTTCATGCTAAGCCGACTCTGAGGGTTCAATAAAATCTGATGTTTGTACTTGTATGAAGAATCAAATCGAAAATGATCAAATCGAGGGTCCAAAATCGAAAATCGAATCGAGGTCTGGGTGAATCGATGCAGCCCTACCAACTAATATGAGTCTTCATGGCAGGTTAAGAGTATAGAGCATCCAAGAAATCAATGAGTCTTTTTGTTGTAAACACATCCTTACAGATACTAGAGTGAGTGAGTGAGTTGAGTTTTACACCACTTTTAGCAATATTTTAGCAATATCACAGCTGGGGGACACCAGAAATGGGCTTCACACATTGTACACATGAGGGGAATCAAACCCAGGACTTCATCATGATGAGCCAACACTTTGACCACTAGGCTACCCCACTGCCCCTACTAGAGCAGTGGAGAGCCAACAGATATCTCCATATTGTAACTGCTATGAATTAACATTTCAGAAAGAACACACAATTACAAGCTCTGCATTGTTTTCCTTTTTCAAATCTCAAATGTACAAGTTAAGAAATGCAAAAATTACAATGTACCAATAACATTCAGAGCACAATCATTTAGTAAGTTAATTTTGTCATCTATATATTTTGGAATGATTAGCACCTAGCAGTTACTCACTCTACAAGTTAGAATCAGTTTAGATGTATCTGTACCTTGGAGTGAGTGAGTGAGTTTAGTTTTACGCCACACTCAGCAATATTCCAGCTATATGGTGGCAGTCTGTAAATAATCGAGTCTGGACCAGACAATCCAGTGATCAACAGCATGAGCATCGATCTGGGCAATTGGGAACCGATGACATGTCTCAACCAAGTCTGCGAGCCTGACCACCCGATCTCGATAGTCGCCTCTTACAGCAAGCATGGGTTACTGAAGGCCAATATTCTAACCCGGAGCTTCACGGGAACTGTAGCTTGGAATTTACTGCAGAAAACAATGATTGAGTCAGAGTTGAAGGCATTTTGCTTTGTCTCACCATATGTCGGGCTCATCATGTAGTATCAGAATACAACTACACCAATAACTGATCATATGAGTGCTGTGTATGGTCCTAGCAGCTCTCTCACCTCTCACCATATGCTGGGCTCATCATGTTGTATCAGAATACAACTACACCAATAACTGATCATATGAGTGCTGTGTATGGTCCTAGCAGCTCTCTCACCTCTCACCATATGCTGGGCTCATCATGTTGTATCAGAATACAACTACACCAATAACTGATCATATGAGTGCTGTGTATGGTCCTAGCAGCTCTCTCACCTCTCACCATATGTCGGGCTCATCATGTTGTATCAGAATACAACTACACCAATAACTGATCATATGAGTGCTGTGTATGGTCCTAGCAGCTCTCTCACCTCTCACCATATGTCGGGCTCATCATGTTGTATCAGAATACAACTACAGCAATAACTGATCATATGAGTGCTGTGTATGGTCCTAGCAGCTCTCTCACCTCTCACCATATGTCGGGCTCATCATGTTGTATCAGAATACAACTACAGCAATAACTGATCATATGGGTGCTGTGTATGGTCCTAGCAGCTCTTTCACCTCTCACCATATGTCGGGCTCATCATGTTGTATCAGAATACAACTACAGCAACAAGTGTAGAAGTGAGCACAGCTCACATACCCCCGCTTCCCACTTTGGGACATGGAAATGACTGATATTGATATACATAATGTGACAAGGATCAGCAGCTCACAAGACTTTCTCCTTGACTCTACTAAACTTTATATACATGTTAGGTAATTGTTTTGCCATGTACTGATTACAGTAATAATTTATGGAAACATTACTTTTTTGTGTTTTCCGTGGAAACCTGACATACAATTGAACTTGTTGCACACAATGAAGTGGACGTAGATGAAGATTGTTATTTTTTAGCACATGGCATATCTGTGGGTCATGATTAACTTGTGTATTAAGTTTGGTGAACCTAGCATGTATAGTTTCGATGATATGCTGTGGCCAGGTAACCATCAAACACATTTTGCACTAAGTCATGTTTCCATGGAAACAACAACAAAATAAATTCTGAAAAACTTTAAAATAACGAAAGGCACATCAATGGTTACAGATTAACATGTGTGTGAAGTTTGGTGAACCTAGCATGTAAACTTTAAGAGATATGCTCCGGACAAAAACCATCAAACACATTTGGCACTAAGTCATGTTTCCATGGAAACAGCAAAAAAAACGAAATTCTGAAAAAACTTTAAAATAGCAAAAGGTACATCAATGGGTAATGATTAACATGTGTGTGAAGATTGGTGAACCTAGCATGTAAACTTTAAGAGATATGCTCCGGACAAAAACCGCCAAACACATTTGGCACTAAGTCGTGTTTCCATGGAAACAGAAAAAAAAAAAAATTCTGAAAAACTTTAAAATAGAAAAGGCACATCAATGGGTAATGATTAACATGTGTGTGAAGTTTGGTGAACCTAGCATGTAAGCTTTAAGAGATATGCTCTGGACAAAAACCACCAAACCCATTTGGCACTAAGTCATGTTTTCATGGAAACAGCAAAAAAACGAAATTCTGAAAAAACTTTAAAATAGCAAAAGGCACATCAATGGGTAATGATTAACATGTGTGTGAAGATTGGTGAACCTAGCATGTAAACTTTAAGAGATATGCTCCGGACAAAAACCACCAAACACATTTGGCACTAAGTCGTGTTTCCATGGAAACAGCAACAAAAAAAAAATCTTAAAATATTATAAAACAGCAAAAGGCACATCAATGGGTAATGATTAACATGTGTGTGAAGTTTGGTGAACCTAGCATGTAAACATCCGGACAAAGTTTCAGGACGGACAGACAGACGGACGGACAGAATGAACGCTATATACCCCCGTTACTTCGTAGCGGGGGTATAATAACTGATCATATGAGTGCTGTGTATGGTCCTAGCAGCTCTCTCACCTCTCACCATATGTCGGGCTCATCATGTTGTATCAGAATACAACTACAGCAATAACTGATCATATGAGTGCTGTGTATGGTCCTAGCAGCTCTCTCACCTCTCACCATATGTCGGGCTCATCATGTTGTATCAGAATACAACTACACCAATACCTGATCATATGAGTGCTGTGTATGGTCCTAGCAGCTCTCTCACCTCTCACCATATGTCGGGCTCATCATGTTGTATCAGAATACAACTACAGCAAAAACTGATCATATGAGTGCTGTGTATAGTCCTAGCAGCTCTCTCACCTCTCACCATATGTCGGGCTCATCATGTTGTATCAGAATACAACTACAGCAATAACTGATCATATGAGTGCTGTGTATAGTTCTAGCAGCTCTCTAACCGCCTACGTGGTGTAGTGGTTAGAGCGTCCGCACGGAGCAGAAGGTCGAGGGTTCAATCCCCGACCGCGTCATACCAAAAGACGTTAAAGTATGGTACTTGTTGGTCCCTGTCTGGCTCTTGGCATTAATGGGTACAACCAGGGACGGGTCGGCTCGGAGTCAGTATAATGTGTCTGAGTGGGGTATTCATGCTTCACTGCGGCATGGTATCTCAGTTGGCTAGCACTATAAAACCAGCTTAAGTCTGGGCTAGTACAAGCAGCCGCACATACACATACACACGCATGCACGTCGTCATATGAGCGAAATATTCTCAAGCACGTCGTTAAACCCAATTTCACCTCACCCCACCTCACCTACAGCTCTCTCACCTCTCACCATATGCTGGGCTCATCATGTTGTATCAGAATACAACTACACCAATAACTGATCATATGAGTGCTGTGTATGGTCCTAGCAGCTCTCTCACCTCTCACCATATGTCGGGCTCATCATGTTGTATCAGAATACAACTATAGCAATAACTGATCATATGAGTGCTGTGTATAGTCCTAGCAGCTCTCTCACCTCTCACCATATGTCGGGCTCATCATGTTGTATCAGAATACAACTACACCAATAACTGATCATATGAGTGCTGTGTATGGTCCTAGCAGCTCTCTCACCTCTCACCATATGTCGGGCTCATCATGTTGTATCAGAATACAACTATAGCAATAACTGATCATATGGGTGCTGTGTATGGTCCTAGCAGCTCTCTCACCTCTAACCATATGTCGGGCTCATCATGTTGTATCAGAATACAACTATAGCAATAACTGATCATATGGGTGCTGTGTATGGTCCTAGCAGCTCTCTCACCTCTAACCATATGTCGGGCTCATCATGTTGTATCAGAATACAACTATAGCAATAACTGATCATATGAGTGCTGTGTATGGTCCTAGCAGCTCTCTCACCTCTAACCATATGTCGGGCTCATCATGTTGTATCAGAATACAACTACAGCAATAACTGATCATATGAGTGCTGTGTATGGTCCTAGCAGCTCTCTCACCTCTCACCATATGTCGGGCTCATCATGTTGTATCAGAATACAACTACAGCAATAACTGATCATATGAGTGCTGTGTATGGTCCTAGCAGCTCTCTCACCTCCTCACGTGGTGTAGTGGTTAGAATCCGCCTGAACAGAGAGGTCGAGGGTTCAATCCCGACAGCGTCATAAAAAAGACGTTTAAGTATGGTACTTGTTGGTCCCTGTCTGGCGCTTGGCATCATGTTGTATCAGAATACAACCAGGCAATAACTGATCATATGAGTGCTGTGTGAGTGGGGTCATGCTTCACTAGCAGTTGGCTAGCACTATAAAACCAGCTTAAGTCTGGCTCATCATGTACAAATACAACTATAGCAATAACTGATCATATGGGTGCTATGAGCTAAAAAATATTCTCAAGTCCTAGCCCAATTTCACCTCACCCCACCTAACCTACAGCTCTCTCACCTCTCACCATATGCTGGGCTCATCATGTTGTATCAGAATACAACTACACCAATAACTGATCATATGAGTGCTGTGTATGGTCCTAGCAGCTCTCTCACCTCTCACCATATGTCGAGGCTCATCATGTTGTATCAGAATACAACTACACCAATAACTGATCATATGGGTGCTGTGTATGGTCCTAGCAGCTCTCTCACCTCTCACCATATGTCGGGCTCATCATGTTGTATCAGAATACAACTACAGCAATAACTGATCATATGAGTGCTGTGTATGGTCCTAGCAGCTCTCTCACCTCTCACCATATGTCGGGCTCATCATGTTGTATCAGAATACAACTACACCAATAACTGATCATATGAGTGCTGTGTATGGTCCTAGCAGCTCTCTCACCTCTCACCATATGTCGAGCTCATCATGTTGTATCAGAATACAACTACAGCAATAACTGATCATATGAGTGCTGTGTATGGTCCTAGCAGCTCTCTCACCTCTCACCATATGTCGGGCTCATCATGTTGTATCAGAATACAACTACACCAATAACTGATCATATGAGTGCTGTGTATGGTCCTAGCAGCTCTCTCACCTCTCACCATATGTCGGCTCATCATGTTGTATCAGAATACAACTACAGCAATAACTGATCATATGAGTGCTGTGTATGGTCCTAGCAGCTCTTTCACCTCTCACCATATGTCGGGCTCATCATGTTGTATCAGAATACAACTACAGCAACAAGTGTAGAAGTGAGCACAGCTCACATACCCCGCTTCCCACTTTGGGACATGGAAATGACTGATATTGATATACATAATGTGACAAGGATCAGCAGCTCACAAGACTTTCTCCTTGACTCTACTAAACTTTATATACATGTTAGATAATTGTTTTGCCATGTACTGATTACAGTAATAATTTATGGAAACATTACTTTTTGTGTTTTCCGTGGAAACCTGACATACAATTGAACTTGTTGCACACAATGAAGTGGGCGTAGATGAAGATTGTTATTTTTAGCACATGGCATATCTGTGGGTCATGATTAACTTGTGTATTAAGTTTGGTGAACCTAGCATGTATAGTTTCGATGATATGCTGTGGCCAGGTAACCATCAAACACATTTTGCACTAAGTCATGTTTCCATGGAAACAACAACAAAATAAATTCTGAAAAACTTTAAAATAACAAAAGGCACATCAATGGTTAAAGATTAACATGTGTGTGAAGTTTGGTGAACATAGCATGTAAACTTTAAGAGATATGCTCGGACAAAACCATCAAACACATTTTGCACTAAGTCATGTTTCCATGGAAACAACAACAAAATAAATTCTGAAAAAACTTTAAAATAACAAAAGGTACATCAATGGGTAAAGATTAACATGTGTGTGAAGTTTGGTGAACCTAGCATGTAAACTTTAAGAGATATGCTCCCGGACAAAACCGCCAAACACATTTGGCACTAAGTCATGTTTCCATGGAAACAGAAAAAAAAAAAAATTCTGAAAAAAACTTTAAAATAGAAAAGGCACATCAATGGGTAATGATTAACATGTGTGTGAAGTTTGGTGAACCTAGCATGTAAGCTTTAAGAGATATGCTCTGGACAAAAACCACCAAACACATTTGGCACTAAGTCATGTTTTCATGGAAACAGCAAAAAAACGAAATTCTGAAAAAACTTTAAAATAGCAAAAGGCACATCAATGGGTAATGATTAACATGTGTGTGAAGATTGGTGAACCTAGCATGTAAACTTTAAGAGATATGCTCCGGACAAAAACCACCAAACACATTTGGCACTAAGTCGTGTTTCCATGGAAACAGCAACAAAAAAAAAATCTTAAAATATTATAAAACAGCAAAAGGCACATCAATGGGTAATGATTAACATGTGTGTGAAGTTTGAGTGAACCTAGCATGTAAACATCCGGACAAAGTTTCAGGACGAGACGGACGGACAGAATGAGCAGCTATATACCCCGTTACTCATCGTGGCGGGGTATAATAACTGATCATATGAGTGCTGTGTATGGTCCTAGCAGCTCTCACCTCTCACCATATGTCGGGCTCATCATGTTGTATCAGAATACAACTACAGCAATAACTGATCATATGAGTGCTGTATATGGTCCTAGCAGCTCTCTCACCTCTCACCATATGTCGGGCTCATCATGTTGTATCAGAATACAACTACACCAATAACTGATCATATGAGTGCTGTGTATGGTCCTAGCAGCTCTCTCACCTCTCTCACCATATGTCGGGCTCATCATGTTGTATCAGAATACAACTACAGCAATAACTGATCATATGAGTGCTGTGTATGGTCCTAGCAGCTCTCTCACCTCTCACCATATGTCGGGCTCATCATGTTGTATCAGAATACAACTACAGCAATAACTGATCATATGAGTGCTGTGTATAGTCCTAGCAGCTCTCTAACCGCCTCACGGTGTAGTGGTTGTTAGAGCGTCCGCTGATATGAGCAGAAGGTCGCGGGTTCAATCCCGACCGCCATCATAAAAAGACGTTAAAGTAAGGTACTTGTTGGTCCCTGTCTGGCTTTGGCATTAATGGGTACAACCAGGGACGGGTCGGCTCGAGTCAGTATAATGTGTCTGAGTGGGGTATTCATGCTTCACTGCGTGCATGGTATCTCAGTTGGCTAGCACTATAAAACCAGCTTAAGTCTGGGCTAGTACAAGCAGCCGCATACACACATACACACGCATGCACGCCGCGTCATATGAGCCGAAATATTCTCAAGCACGTCGTTAAACCCAATTTCACCTCACCCCACCTCACCTACAGCTCTCTCACCTCTCACCATATGCTGGGCTCATCATGTTGTATCAGAATACAACTACACCAATAACTGATCATATGAGTGCTGTGTATGGTCCTAGCAGCTCTCACCTCTAACCATATGTCGGGCTCATCATGTTGTATCAGAATACAACTATAGCAATAACTGATCATATGAGTGCTGTGTATGGTCCTAGCAGCTCTCTCACCTCTCACCATATGTCGGGCTCATCATGTTGTATCAGAATACAACTACAGCAATAACTGATCATATGAGTGTGCTGTGTATGGTCCTAGCAGCTCTCTCACCTCTCACCATATGTCGGGCTCATCATGTTGTATCAGAATACAACTATAGCAATAACTGATCATATGGGTGCTGTGTATGGTCCTAGCAGCTCTCTCACCTCTAACCATATGTCAGGCTCATCATGTTGTATCAGAATACAACTACAGCAATAACTGATCATATGAGTGCTGTGTATGGTCCTAGCAGCTCTCTCACCTCTCACCATATGTCGGGCTCATCATGTTGTATCAGAATACAACTATAGCAATAACTGATCATATGAGTGCTGTGTATAGTCCTAGCAGCTCTCACCTCTCACCATATGTCGGGCTCATCATGTTGTATCAGAATACAACTACAGCAAAAACTGATCATATGAGTGCTGTGTATAGTCCTAGCAGCTCTCACCTCTCACCATATGTCGGGCTCATCATGTTGTATCAGAATACAACTACAGCAATAACTGATCATATGAGTGCTGTGTATGAGTCCTAGCAGCTCTCTAACAGCCTACGTGGTGTAGTGGTTAGAGCGTCCGCTATGAGCAGAAGGTCGAGGGTTCAATCCCGACCAGCGTCATACCAAAAGACGTTTAAGTATGGTACTTGTTGGTCCCTGTCTGGCTTTGGCATTAATGGGTACAACCAGGGACGGTCGGCTCGAGTCAGTATAATGTGTCTGAGTGGGGTATTCATGCTTCACTGCGGCATGGTATCTCAGTTGGCTAGCACTATAAAACCAGCTTAAGTCTGGGCTAGTACAAGCAGCCGCGACATACACATACACACGCATGCACGTCGTCATATGAGCTAAATATTCTCAAGCTACGCCGTTAAACCCAATTTCACCTCACCCCACCTAACCTACAGCTCTCTCACCTCTCACCATATGCTGGGCTCATCATGTTGTATCAGAATACAACTACACCAATAACTGATCATATGAGTGCTGTGTATAGTCCTAGCAGCTCTCTCACCTCTCACCATATGTCGAGCTCATCATGTTGTATCAGAATACAACTACACCAATAACTGATCATATGGGTGCTGTGTATGGTCCTAGCAGCTCTCTCACCTCTCACCATATGCTGGGCTCATCATGTTGTATCAGAATACAACTACAGCAATAACTGATCATATGGGTGCTGTGTATGGTCCTAGCAGCTCTCTCACCTCTCACCATATGTCGGGCTCATCATGTTGTATCAGAATACAACTACACCAATAACTGATCATATGAGTGCTGTGTATGGTCCTAGCAGCTCTCTCACCTCTCACCATATGTCGGGCTCATCATGTTGTATCAGAATACAACTACAGCAATAACTGATCATATGGGTGCTGTGTATGGTCCTAGCAGCTCTCTCACCTCTCACCATATGTCGGGCTCATCATGTTGTATCAGAATACAACTACAGCAATAACTGATCATATGAGTGCTGTGTATGGTCCTAGCAGCTCTCTCACCTCTCACCATATGTCGGGCTCATCATGTTGTATCAGAATACAACTACAGCAATAACTGATCATATGAGTGCTGTGTATGGTCCTAGCAGCTCTTTCACCTCTCACCATATGTCGGGCTCATCATGTTGTATCAGAATACAACTACAGCAACAAGTGTAGAAGTGAGCACAGCTCACATACCCCGCTTCCCACTTTGGGACATGGAAATGACTGATATTGATATACATAATGTGACAAGGATCAGCAGCTCACAAGACTTTCTCCTTGACTCTACTAAACTTTATATACATGTTAGGTAATTGTTTTGCCATGTACTGATTACAGTAATAATTTATGGAAACATTACTTTTTTGTGTTTTCCGTGGAAACCTGACATACAATTGAACTTGTTGCACACAATGAAGTGGACGTAGATGAAGATTGTTATTTTTAGCACATGGCATATCTGTGGGTCATGATTAACTTGTGTATTAAGTTTGGTGAACCTAGCATGTATAGTTTCGATGATATGCTGTGGCCAGGTAACCATCAAACACATTTTGCACTAAGTCATGTTTCCATGGAAACAACAACAAAATAAATTCTGAAAACTTTAAAATAACAAAAGGCACATCAATGGTTAAAGATTAACATGTGTGTGAAGTTTGGTGAACCTAGCATGTAAACTTTAAAGAGATATGCTCGGACAAAATCCATCAAACACATTTTGCACTAAGTCATGTTTCCATGGAAACAACAACAAAATAAATTCTGAAAAACTTTAAAATAACAAAAGGCACATCAATGGTTAAAGATTAACATGTGTGTGAAGTTTGGTGAACCTAGCATGTAAACTTTAAGAGATATGCTCCGGACAAAACCATCAAACACATTTGGCACTAAGTCATGTTTCCATGGAAACAGCAAAAAAAAAAATTCTGAAAAAACTTTAAAATAGCAAAAGGTACATCAATGGGTAATGATTAACATGTGTGTGAAGATTGGTGAACCTAGCATGTAAACTTTAAGAGATATGCTCCGGACAAAAACCGCCAAACACATTTGGCACTAAGTCGTGTTTCCATGGAAACAGAAAAAAAAAAAAAAATTCTGAAAAAACTTTAAAATAGAAAAGGCACATCAATGGGTAATGATTAACATGTGTGTGAAGTTTGGTGAACCTAGCATGTAAGCTTTAAGAGATATGCTCTGGACAAAAACCACCAAACACATTTGGCACTAAGTCATGTTTTCATGGAAACAGCAAAAAAACGAAATTCTGAAAAAACTTTAAAATAGCAAAAGGCACATCAATGGGTAATGATTAACATGTGTGTGAAGTTTGGTGAACCTAGCATGTAAACTTTAAGAGATATGCTCCGGACAAAAACCACCAAACACATTTGGCACTAAGTCGTGTTTCCATGGAAACAGCAACAAAAAAAAAATCTTAAAATATTATAAAACAGCAAAAGGCACATCAATGGGTAATGATTAACATGTGTGTGAAGTTTGGTGAACCTAGCATGTAAACATCCGGACAAAGTTTCAGGACGGACAGACAGACGGACGGACAGAATGAACGCTATATACCCCCGTTACTTCGTAGCGGGGGTATAATAACTGATCATATGAGTGCTGTGTATGGTCCTAGCAGCTCTCTCACCTCTCACCATATGTCGGGCTCATCATGTTGTATCAGAATACAACTACAGCAATAACTGATCATATGAGTGCTGTGTATGGTCCTAGCAGCTCTCTCACCTCTCACCATATGTCGGGCTCATCATGTTGTATCAGAATACAACTACACCAATACCTGATCATATGAGTGCTGTGTATGGTCCTAGCAGCTCTCTCTCACCTCTCACCATATGTCGGCTCATCATGTTGTATCAGAATACAACTATAGCAATAACTGATCATATGAGTGCTGTGTATGGTCCTAGCAGCTCTCTCACCTCTCACCATATGTCAGGGCTCATCATGTTGTATCAGAATACAACTACAGCAATAACTGATCATATGAGTGCTGTGTATAGTCCTAGCAGCGCATGCTCTCACCTCGTCACCATATGTCGGCCGCTCATCATGTTGTATCAGAATACAACTATAGCAATAACTGATCATATGAGTGCTGTGTATGGTCCTAGCAGCTCTCTCACCTCTCACCATATGTCGGGCTCATCATGTTGTATCAGAATACAACTACAGCAAAAACTGATCATATGAGTGCTGTGTATAGTCCTAGCAGCTCTCTCACCTCTCACCATATGTCGGGCTCATCATGTTGTATCAGAATACAACTACAGCAATAACTGATCATATGAGTGCTGTGTATAGTCCTAGCAGCTCTCTAACCGCCTCACCAAATGTCGGGCTGTATCATGTTAGTATCAGAATACAAGCAGAAGGTCGAGGGTTCAATCCCGACCGATCATACCAAAAGACGTTTAAGTATGGTACTTGTTGGTCCCTGTCTGGCTTTGCATTAATGGGTACAACCAGGGATGTCGGTCATCATCGAGTCAGTATAATGTGTCTGAGTGGGTAATATTCATGCTTCACTAGGCATGGTATCTAGTTGGCTAGCACTATAAAACCAGCTTAAGTCTGGGCATAGTACAAGCAGCCGGTCCCAGCAGCTCTCCTCAGCCTTCACCTCCTCACCATGTGACATTGTATCAGACACATACAACTGATCGCTGTGCATCGTCCTAGCAGCTCTCTATGAGCCATAAATATTCTCAAGCACGTTGTATCAGTACAACTACCCAATTTCACCTCACCCCACCTATGGTCCTAGCAGCTCTCTCACCTCTCACCATATGTCGGCTCATCATGTTGTATCAGAATACAACTACACCAATAACTGATCATATGAGTGCTGTGTATGGTCCTAGCAGCTCTCTCACCTCTCACCATATGTCGGGCTCATCATGTTGTATCAGAATACAACTATAGCAATAACTGATCATATGAGTGCTGTGTATAGTCCTAGCAGCTCTCACCTCTCACCATATGTCGAGCTCATCATGTTGTATCAGAATACAACTACACCAATAACTGATCATATGGGTGCTGTGTATGGTCCTAGCAGCTCTCTCACTCTCACCATATGTCGGCTCATCATGTTGTATCAGAATACAACTACACCAATAACTGATCATATGAGTGCTGTGTATGGTCCTAGCAGCTCTCTCTCACCTCTCACCATATGTCGGGCTCATCATGTTGTATCAGAATACAACTATAGCAATAACTGATCATATGGGTGCTGTGTATGAATCCTAGCAGCTCTCTCACCTCTAACCATATGTCGGCTCATCATGTTGTATCAGAATACAACTACAGCAATAACTGATCATATGAGTGCTGTGTATGGTCCTAGCAGCTCTCTCACCTCTCACCATATGTCGAGCTCATCATGTTGTATCAGAATACAACTACAGCAATAACTGATCATATGAGTGCTGTGTATAGTCCTAGCAGCTCTCTCACTTCACCTCACCATATGTCGAGCTCATCATGTTGTATCAGAATACAACTACACCAATAACTGATCATAAGAGTGCTGTGTATGGTCCTAGCAGCTCTCTCACCTCTCACCATATGCTGGGCTCATCATGTTGTATCAGAATACAACTACAGCAATAACTGATCATAAGAGTGCTGTGTATGGTCCTAGCAGCTCTCTCACCTGTACATTATTGATGGTAGTGTCACATCTGCTCAGCATGGTGAGGACGAAGGCTGCAGTCTTGCCAGTACCACTCTGACTCTGAGCAATCATGTTCACTGGCCTGAAAACATCAGTCATATTATCCACACAAATAGAGGATATTCAAGACATGAACATATTTCTCAGGCTACAAATATACAAATAGCTACTGTGCAGTAGCCTATGACTGATTTATAAAGCTACACATTGCCTTTCACTTCAAACAATTCCTTTTAGGCCACACTTTTTTATTACTTGGTTTACGCATCCGCCGAAAGTAATTTTTGCTAAAGTGGAATTTTTGGGGGTAATTTTCCCATTTTTTAATTACCTCAGATAAATAAAATCAAAATAAATAATTAAAATATCTACTTTATTGTAATTGACTTTCTGTTACGAATTTAGCATTGTTGCAAAAACAATATATTAAGCATTGAAACAAATAAAACTAGTAAAATCTAGATATTTTTTATATTTGTATACTTATCCTGCATTACTCCTTAATGCATTTACTGCTTTCCCTTGACAAGACGAAGCTGTGCGATTGAAACATCGAAGAGAAGTTGTTCCAACTAAGCGAGCCGCCATATTGCCTTCGCACTGTGCCCACGTGACCTGGAAGGTGCTGACGTCACATATCCTCACATTACTGCTGGATCGGAACATCTGATGAGAAAAACATTGTAGGGAGGCAGCGCAGCGATGGGCGGGCGACAAGACTGAGTAATGCAGGATAAGTTTACAAATATAAAACATATCTAGATTTTACTAGATTTTTACCTTATCCTGCATTACTCATTAATGCATCTGTATCCGACGGAAAGGAGGCAGGCAAACCTCCAGATGATATATTCTTGATAAAAAGAAACCTCTCACATTGCCGGAGATAATCCGTCAAGACCCCTGGCCGAAGAGTCCTAAAGACCACACCTGCCAGGAGGATCGAAAACAGTGAGGAATGTAAGGCGTCCAGGTAGCCTGACAGTAAAAGAAAAGCATACGCTAAAATCTGAAACTGACCTACCGAGCGAATGCAAACAGCATGTAACCTGCTCGTCTGAGGTGACATACACCAAAAGAGTTGCAAGGCTTGCTCTGGACTGCCGTGGAGCTAATGGTGATTGGAATTGGTAACCTGCTGTGCCACCAACAAAGGACCAAAACTGTGTATGCCCTCTACATCCTCCAACGCCACGTCCCTCAAGTAGTGACTGGCGAAAATGGTATCAGACTTCCAAAAACATCCTTCCATGATGGATTTAATGGAACAATTACTGTGAAGGGCCATTGTGGATGCTACCGCTCTAATCTCATGAGGGTTGTTTGTCCGAGGACGGTCCAAGTTGGCGGCTTCATATGCCTGAAGAATGATGGCACGCAACCATAACGCCAAGGTGTTACGACTAACTTCTGCCTTAGATGACTTGGAGACAGGAATGAAAAGTCGTTTCCTTGCACCATGATGAGCCTTAGACCGACGCAGAAAACACCGCAGTGCATGGACCGAGTATAAATGAAGTTCTGCCTCATCCTCAGATCCCACAATTGAAGAGAGAGGGGGAATTGTGAAAGACCTGTCGGGCTGTCCAGGGAGTTGATATTTTGCGATGAAGTCCCCAGCACAGTCCCAGGTGGACGGCTCTATGTGGGTTCCGTTCAAAACAAACACGAGTGACATCAAGAGCATGCAGCTTGCTCACCCTAGCTGCCGTGGTCAACGCAAGCAGTCTTCTTGGTGAGACTGTAAAAGGAGATGGCGTGAAGTGGCTCAAACGGCGCCTCCTGTAACAGCCGAAGCACCACGTTCAGGTCCCACACAGGCAGCCTGAACTTGGCCCTCTGGTCCTCTAAACGGAACGAACGCAACAAAGCTTGCAACTCTGGAATCTTGGTCATCTTCCTGTCCTCAGGAACTACCAATACTGAGTTCAAAGCCACCAAATATGTCGTAATAGTACTGCCCTTGAGGTGTCTATGATTTCGCAGAAAGCCAAGAATTGAGGTGAAGCGGTAACAGGATCCTGGTGTTTGGCCTTGCAAAACCTCTCAAAGGACCTCCATTAGCCGTCATATAAACCTCGAGTAGAAGGCCTATGTTCCAAGGTTATGGCCCTTGCCGCTCTAGCTGAATAATCCTTGGCACTTAAAGCCCTTTGCAAATGTACCAGGCGTGCAGATGAAACTGACTTGGAGCCGGGTGTGGAAGCCTGCTGTGTTGGTGTATCAACAGGTTTGGCCACTCTGGCAGCGTTAGAGGCTCGCGGGTGACAAACTTTCTTAAATCCACAAACCAACTCTAGGTTGGCCACCAAGGCGTGATCAAAATCAGAGAGAGTTGCTGGGTCGCACTGACCTTTCGCAGGATCCTGGGCAGAAGGACCGGGGATGGAAAAGCGTACGTGCTTAGGTTTTCCCAAGTAAAGGTTGAGAGCGTCCACCGCCCATGCTTGTGGATCCGGAACTGGAGATATGTAGGTTTGGATACGGAAGTTCTGACTGGTGGCAAACAAATCTATGTTGGGATGGCCGAGAAGGCGACACACAATGTCAAACGCCTCCGGCTGAAGCTTCCATTCCGTGGGTGCTACCCTGTCCGGTCTGGAAAGGTCGTCCGCCAGAATGTTTCTGCAACCCGGAATATGCTGGACGATGAACTTCAAGCCCAGGCGATCGACAAGATGAAAAAATCAAAATGCCTGACGTTACAGGGAAAGAGAATGAGTCATTCACTGGTTGCGAAGACACCAAACCACCGTCGATTTGATGAGTTCGGCAAGCTGAAGACACAACTGCCAATGAGACACGGCCAGAATGACTGTCTCCAACTCCAGATCATTGATATGCCACTGGCCTTGGTCGGCGGACCACCGCCCTGAGACGACCTCGCCCTCAAGATGGGCTCCCTAACCCTGGAGAGACGCATCTACGAAGAGGCATAGAGTGGGTGTTAACTCGGTCAAGGAGACACCTCCTAAGTCGTTCGACTCTTTTGTCCACCACTGCAGGTACATCTTGAGGTGAGACAGGAGAGAGATGGAAATTGGCAGAACGCTGGTAGCGATGAAAGGGGTAAGAAAAATTTGGATCGGACCCAGTTGAAGGCGACCCCTGGTAGTCAGGTCCTGGGCGGACGTTAGTAAGTACTTGCCATTGGCGAAGAGTACGAGATTGATGGTACGCTGGGTAAAGATGCTGCAGAGTCTTGAGCCAGCGATCCCTTGGAACGGATAAAAGATCCAGATGTGTCTGAAACAAACCCCCTATGAACTGTAGCGTGCAAGAGGGAGTGAGTTCCGATTTCTTCTCGTTGATAATCCATCCCAGCTGATTAAGCAGGCGTCTGTGAAGGCCCAGAGTTGATGGGTCCTGCTGATTGAGGAGAGAGTCGTCGATGTAAGACTCGAACTGAATGTTCCTCAGGTGTAGAAAGGCTGCTATTGGCTTGGTTATTCGTGTGAAAAGCCACGGGGCCGAAGAAATTCCAAACGGGAGTACCGTCCATTGGTAATGGATACCATTGAAAATAAACCTGAGGAAACGCCCGTCGCTGGGGTGGATTGGCACATGCAAATACGCGTCCTGCAAGTCGAGACTGATCAGGTAATCGTGAGCGCTGATTCTGGTCCTGAGCAGTCTCAACGTTGTCATTTGAAAGTGAGGCGGAGGTTCCAGATAATGTTTGTTGAACCGAGACAGATTGTGGATCATCCTGAACTTGTTGGAGTCCTTTTTGGGAACCAAAAATACTGGGGAATAAAAACCTGGTGTCAGTGTCGGCCCCTGAACCACCTCTATGGCATTCTTTACTAACAAAATGTTTATATTGTCCAATAAGATGTGATGATGGTTGGGGGGTAGACATCTGCTTTGGGTGAGATGGTTAATGGTGGATTGTCTATCAGAGGAAGTCGATAACCCCGCCGGAGAATATTGGTGACGAACGGGTCCCCTAGTAAACGCCAATTCTTCCAATAGCGGCCCAGTCTCCCACCTACTGGGGGTGGGAGTTCCCAGTCGTCGAGGTCCAGAACTTCATTGCTTGCCCCTCTGGTACCTCCCCCTACCGAAACCCTTGTCACGGCGGGGCTGGTAATTCCCAGACTGTCTCCAGACTTTCACGACCTCTACCCCGAAAGGGCTGGCTGGACTGGGGCTTGAGAGAGGCACGCCGAGGTTGGTAGTTTCCTACCCGAGGAATTTTTAACGCCGAATTCTTCGAAACCTGTTCCAGGGCCTTGAGGGCCGTCTCATCACGGGCGAAAGCAGAGACACGGGAGTGTGTACAGGAAACTTCACCATTAAATAGAGAGAAAGCAGGCCATGGCTGATGTAACAAACAGCGTTTAAATTCAGAGTCTCAGTCTGAAAGGGCGAAATATCCCAGGCGTCTAGTAGATGTGATTTCAGCTAAAGCTGACTTCAAATGATTACTCATATGCTCAATCTGCCTCTGTTGAAAAGGCATCACAGTGCGGAGATGGTCTATACAATTCGGATTGTTTTCCGATAAATCCTGAGTAATCGCCCTCGAAGAGGAAGCCAATGCCGACAAAGGTTTAAGGGATCGACGAATTTCCGTCTCAACAAAGGCTAAACAAGTGTCCGGCATACGAAGCGTTGCAGGTTTAGAGGAGCCTGTCATACGATGTAAGTCCTCATCAAGTGAGTGAGGCAAATCCGCCACCTCAAGCGTATGAACAGGAACATCATCCTTACTAAAATGTGGCGCCTTAATGGATGGAGTGAGAGATAACTTGGCAAAGTCCTCGTCGATCGCCGTTATCAAATCCTTAATCAACGGATCCAGAGGGATAGAAGTTGGGTCTGACCAAATAGTGTCCCCCTTGTCAATGCCCGGACCTGGGGAAGTAGCCACCTCAGAAAATCGATCCGCCATCCAATCTGGAACTTGCCCAAAGTCCTAAATGATTATTTAATTCCGAAGATGAGTCCTCATAGTCCGGAACGAACGCGCCTTCCCAATGAATCCGAATGGTAGCTGTAAGATCTCTGGACTGGAGAACGACTCCTTGATCGGTGTCTCTGTTTAGAGGATTTCCAGGTGCCTGGTGAAACCGATTCGCCATAAGAGGTAGCCCTAGAAGTAGAGGCGCTACCCGTAACTGTTGACGGTGCCACACACGTCAGCGGCAGAGTCGAAGGAGACACAGATGAAGGAGGCGCTGGGAGTACCAATGGCGCGGCAGGTAAAAGCGGTGCTGACTGTGTAGTTGGTAACAGAGGTACAGAGTGCGCGGGAGGAGCGGCCGTAGGGAGAGGCGCCCCAGTCGCCGGAGGCGCTGCAAATGCTGCATGTCCCGGGAGGGTGGAGAACGCCAACTGTGGAGTAAATGGAGGGATCCCTGAAGGCGTCATCCTCTGTTGAAACATAGACTGTATAAAAGACTGCATCCAACCTGGATCCATGTAAGGCGCCGGAGGTGCACCCTGGTCGGCAGGTAAACTAGGAAGCGCCACAGACGCTGAAGTAAACATCACAGACGACACTAAGGGCGTCGGGAACGTAGATGGAGTCGGAGCAACAACAGGGGATGCCGTAGCAGATGCAGTCACTGACGCAACGGAAGGTATCGACAATCCCCTAAAAGACGCTGAGGAAGACAAACCAGACATCGCCGTAGTCGGTGGGGGTGACGTGTCCTGTGAAGAACCACGCACTTCCATAGTAGCCGGGGAAATAACAAAGTCCTGAGAAGCCGACATCCTATGTCTATATGGGGTAAAGTCGGAGACAATGTGAACACTTGGATGTCAGGGAACACTGCCGAGTACAGTTTAAACACCTCGGATGGGGGTCCCTGCTTGACTTGCTGTCAATACAACGAGGCATAAATCTGCAATATAAGCAGAAGCCCACATAATACAGTGTGTAAGAAAACACACACAAAAAAATAGACAAACAATATTTCCCGCCTACCAGAGGAAAATGGTTAAGGGAAAAAATGACACGCTTGCAACAAAATACTAAATAAATACCCAAGTATTCAAACATTCTTTAAATACCCAAGTATTTATTTACTAAACGTATAGCTAAAAGATATTACAAAAAAATATTACCTGAATAACAGAGTGAAACACGAGGACGTGTTCACTCATTCAGAATTCAACATGTGTTAATGGAAGACGTAGCCGCACGCGAGTTTAACGTGAAACAGATAATTAACGTGCCTGCCAAGCAAATACACAAACCACTTCTCTTCAAATAAAAAGTAAGGTTAGAAAAACACAAACCGTTTCTGAAGAAACTATCAAAAAGAAAACTGACAAAGAAACACAACAAACGTGTAAAGTCGCAATTTAGTTCCAGAAGAAATCACACGGCCTGTCAGGCTGGTGACAAGCAGTAATGTGAGGATATATGATGGCAGCACCTTCCAGGTCACGTGGGCACAGTGCGATGGCGGCTCGCTTAGTTGGAACAACTTCTCTTCGATGTTTCCATCGCACAGCTTTGTCTTGTCAAGGGAAAGCAGTACATGCATTAAGAAGTAATGCAGGATAAGGTAAAAATTTAACCAAACCTGAAGAGGTTTTCAATTCTTCGAAGAGAGTCGTCCTTGGGGTACATATTATGCATTTTCCAAGCTGAAAATGTCCTGTGACAGTTGTTTCAATGTTTTTTGAATAAAAAGATTGTACAATAAATAAACTTTTTTATTTATTATACGGTCCCCACCTACGGAGTTACCTCCCGTTACGCATGCGCACCAACTGGGTAAGCTCCTAGGCCCGTATCATCATTCCTTCTGCTGAATATATCAGTGAACAGAATTGCGGGGGAGGCGGAGGCCCTACAAGGATCGACTCTCTTCAAGAATTGAAAACCTCTTCAGGTTTGGTTAATTCTTCTTCATAGAGATCGTCCCTTGGGGTACATATTATGCATAAACACAGACTCCCAAAGACCGGAGGCCAGGGAGGAGGGAATTCTGTCCAAGCACACACAAAATATAGCGATCGTATCATGGAAAAAAATTGAACAGACGCCATAACACTCACCTGTCACTTGTCCCAGTTGCGCTTCCGCGAGAGGCATTATGGGAGGGGAACTGACAGGGAGGATTTGTGCTCAAAGACGACCTCCATACGTTTAGCATAGGCAATCGCACATGGTACGAATGTCAACAAAACCCCACCCACCACGTGTCGATTAGTGAGCACCGTAGGGGGGAATGTCAATACCGCCACAATCGACTAATTACTCCGAGAGAAATCGAAAGGGGTAGTTAGCTCACAGTAGCAGATATGTCAATAACACTCAATTATTGTACAGCAGCGTCCAATAAACAAACCAATAAACCAAGACTCACTTTCGGTCAGGGTGGCAGGACACTGTCCACTGGAGAGAACAGAACGGCCAAAGCTCGCCGATTACGGGAATGTGTATCGAGCTGATAGTGCCGTATAAACGCGTCTTTGGCCGGCTCCAAATAGCGGCAGAGCAGATCTCTTCAATGGGGAGTGCCGATGCAAAAGCTTTGATGCGGCTACTGCCCTGACCGAAAGAGCCTTCAACCCCTCAGGGGAGGCTTGCCCTTAGCCTGATAAGCGCACAAATACATCGAAACTAGCCAGCAAGACAAAGTCTGCTTGCTCGCTAGCACACCAGCCTTCCCGCCACCGTAACAACAGAACAGCTGGGTACCCGTGCACGGATTCCCTGCGCTCGTTTGATATAGACTTTGAGCGTCTTCACGGACATCCAACGGGTGAGTGCTCGTAGGGAGTGGTCCCCGATGTGGAAGGCTGGGTAAGAGTGGAAGTTCGATAGCAGCTGTCACATGGAAAGCGTGATCGACCTTTGGGTGGTAATGCATTATCCGGGAGGCGAATGCTGACACGATCAGTGTGAAACACAGTCAGCGCCCGGTCGGACGACATAGCATGTAAATCGCCGACCCTACGTCCAGATGTTACCGCCACCAGAAAACAGCCTTCCAAGTTAACAACTGAATGGAAATAGCCGATAGGTGTGAGAAAGTTGGACCGACAGCCAATCGAGCACAATTGACAAATCCCAAAGGTGGACTGGTTCGCCTGAGAGCAGGTCGAACCTGTTCCGCCGACAGCGACAGCGAAAGCGCTATGCGAGAGGGTGCTGCCCCAGAAGAGCACCATCGACAGGGGTGTGAAAAGTGGAAATAGCGGTGGAGTAGCCATGAATGGTCGGCCGCCAGGCCTTCTTCCAAACGAGCTTGCAAAAACTCCAATACTGGACTAAATCCGCAGAAAAGGGATCTGCAATCCCCCTATCTGAACACCAGCGCCATGATAGCGGACCACCTATCCTCATACTGAACGCCTGTCTGAATCCCACCGAAGCCAGAATTGTGTCTGCAACTGCTGCAGGAATTCCGCGTGCCTCGAGGCTAGACCTGACAGAGGCCAAGCCACCCACTGAATCCGTGGATTTGGGTGGGGTGCTCCGCTCTGAGTGAGAATGTCCGGGTCGTAAAGGTAATAGAACAGGAGGCTGAGCCAGAAACCTGAGAATTACCGGAAACCAGCTCTGTGGACGGCCAAAGCGGTGCCAGTAGCACAAGCAGCCGAGCTGGCTGGGTGGACAGCTGTGAAAGGACACGGGGAATGAGTGGTAACGGTGGGAACGCCCAGAGCACTTTGCCCGTCCAATCCAGCAGGAAGGCGTCGGCAGCCAACGCCCTGGGTCCGTATTCGAGCAGAACACGGGTGTCTGATGCGCCCCGCCGGGCGCAAACAGATCCACCTGGAGCGAACTGGGGAGATTACTCTGAAAATCTGCCTGTCGAGCATCCACTTCGTGCAGGGGCCAGGATCCGGCAAGAGAGCGCGTCTGCTCGCACGTTTTCCAGCCCCGGGAGATAAACAGGGAGTACCTGACAATCGCACTGGTCGCACCAGAGGAGAAAGTCCCACGCCTCCCGGAGTGCTGGGGACACCGTGCCGCCCTGCTTCAGGATGTACGACATGGCCGTCTGGTTGTCCAACTGAAGACAGACTACCTGGCCACGGACATGCTCTCTGAAGCGCTCGAAAACCAAACGCACAGCTCTCAGTTCCAACACGTTGATGTGAAGGTGGGCTTCGGCTTCGGACCAGAGTCCGGACGCCGACAGACTGCCCAGAACACCCCCCAGCCCTAGAGGGACGCATTGGTCTGAACCGTGAGAGCTGGCGTCGGGATTTCCAAGGGGATCCCCCTGGTGAGATTCCCGACATTTGTCCACCACTGAAGGTGAGGTGTCAACCACCCGGGGACTGTGAGACTGCGCTCCAGATCCTCCGTGTGAGCCCACAGCCGAGCCAAAGCTTGCTGTATAGGGCGCATCCTCAACCGCGCCCGCCACACTACAGAGATCGTCGCCGCCATATGGCCCAGTAGACGGAGCCAAGTCCGTGCTGGTGCCTGGGGCTGGGAGAGGAACGAAGATACCATCTCCCGAACTCTGGTGATCCGGTCGGGCGACAAGGAAACGAGATCCTTGTTTGTTTGGAATCACGCCCCAAGAAAAACCAAGTCCTGGGTGGGTACCAGGTCGGATTTCTTGAGGTTGATGATCCACCCCAGTCGAATTAGAATGTCTATCACGGTGTGAGTAGCATCTAGACTCGCTGGCTGTGTTAGTGCTCGAAAGCAACGAGTCGCCGAGGTAAGGGTAACAACGCCTTCCTTGAGAGAGCGAGGGTAGCCGGGACTAACATGAGCTTGGTGAACACCCTTGGGGCAGTCGATATGCCGAAGGGGAGCACCCTGAATTGGTAACACATCCCGTCGTAAGAGAGCCGAAGGTACTGCTTGAACGATGGATGTATGGGCACATGCAGATACGCATCCTTTAGGTCGATTGACGTGAGCCAATCGCCGGGCTGAACAGATGAGATCACCGAGCGCAGTGTCTCCATCTTGAAGGATGGTACTTCGAGCATCGCGGTTCAACCCTTGAGGTTGAGAATGGGGCCGGAACCCGCCGTCTTTCTTCGGGACGAGGAAGTACGTGGAGTAAAATCCCGCCTGTTCCTCTCCGGTGGAATGCGCCGATTGCGGACTTGTCCAGCAGAGCCTGAACTGTCGCGCAATATGTCCGCCCTTGCCTGACATGACGGCACCGGAGTGCGGCGTATGCCGGTGAAGTCGGGCGGACCTCGCTTCCACAGTGGTAAATGGCCGATGCTGACGGTGGACAGCACCCAAGCATTGTTGGTAGCTTTCTCCTATTCCGGCAGGAATAGAGAGAGGCGGCCTCCCACTGGGATATGGGGTAGGAGCGCGTGCGTTGTCCCGAGTAGCAGAGCTGACTGGGCGTGACACACGGCTTGAGCTACAGCCTGATGGGTTAGCGGGAGGTCGGGGAAGGGGGCAGACCTCCCGCGACCGCGAAAAGGCTGGGAGCTAGTCGACGAAGACTGCTCCTTGCCCCTACCCTTGGCGGACCTGTTCCTCCGCCTACCCCTACTAAGCGGCCGAAGCCAGCCGGCAGACTCGGGTGTAGGCTGCACCCCGGCGGAGGAAGGTGGAACGGGAGCGCGGGGGCGAGACACCCGCGGGTGCTCCAACAAGGCCTTAGAGTCCTTGAAGGAGGTAGCTGCAGCGGCAGCCTCCCGAATGACCTGCTGTGCCCCTGGAAAGAGGGTCGCTCCCAGACGGAATGGGCGGGCCAGCAAGGTCTGCTGTGTCGCTGCCGAGTATCGAGACGTCGACAGTCACAGCTTGCGCATCCCCATGACTGCGCACATCACCGTCTCCGCAGCAGACCGCAAAGAGTCGTGTGCGAGGTGGGCCTGTACTTTCGATAGCTGACGGAGCAGCACGACATGCGGCGAAACGTCACCAGCATGCCCCTCCGCCTCCAGGGCCGACCTCTCTATCGAGGAGAGGTAGGCCTCATGGACCACCACCCTGACCTGCTGCATAGCGTTCCGGTAGACCTCCTCGTAGGTCCGCTACGCATGCCTCAGGGGGGCGCCCGCGAGGGCAAACGGTGGAGTAACCAGCCCTTGCCGAGCAGCCGGAGCTGCTCCGGAGGAAGCCGAGCCTCCCCCCAGGGCGACGGAAGTGAAAACACACTCGTCCACGATGGGTACCACGAACAGGGATTCCTCCCCAAGCTGGTATCTCCGTACAAGCTCCGGCAAGTCGAACCGGACACAGGAACCAGACAAGAGGGGATCAACCACGTCCTGCCGGAGCCCTCCAACAGACTCACGGACGAGGGACTTCACGGAGTCCATATGTTGCTGAAATAATTTATCCATTAATGACATGTCAAACCCACCAGTAGAAGCAGGAGAGGGGGATTGGCCGTGGGATTTTTTTCCCTTACGAGACCGCTTTTGGGTCTTAGACGGGGGCACCTGGGTGAAAGAGAGTGTCAGCCGCCCTCCTCTTTTGGGCACGGGGGAAAAACCCAAGACAGATTGGACACACTTCGGCGTCATGGCCGGTTTTCTCCAGGCAGGCCACACATTGGTCATGCCTGTCGGCCCGTGGAATGCTCTGTCCACAGGCCGAACAGGAGGTAAAGGCCTGAAAGCAAACACGCAAGCATGTAGCTAACGGCGTACCAGCAACATATATACACGTAGAAAACATTGAAAAATACGTGAAGGCTACCACGGGAAGTAATGGTTGGTTCAATACGCAATATTACGACCACATGGCACGCTAAACTTCCCGCCATGGCAGAGCAACGTGAAGCGTAAACCACGGGAAAGTTAGCGTAATACAAAGTCACAATTATGAAACAACCAACTGCAAAGCTTTACTGTTCCTTTCATAAGGCAATAAAGACCATACATACAGGTGGTGTAGTCTCAGACATAGTTTTCTTTATCGCAGATAAAGTCAGCGCTGTACGGCACATGGACGTCTGTTCACGGCAGTGACAGCAGAAGGAATGATGATACGGGCATAGGAGCTTACCCAGTTGGTGCGCATGCGCAACGGGAGGTAACTCCGTAGGTGGGGGCCGTATAATAAATAAAAAAGTTTATTTATTGTACAATCTTTTTATTCAAAAAACATTGATACCACTGTCACAGGACATTTTCAGCTTGGAAAATGCATAATATGTACCCCAAGGACGATCTCTATGAAGAAGAATCTCTGCATTAACGTAACCGAGGGAAAATGCTGGGTTTTTAAACCCTACCATAGTAGGAAATGAGAACCTGAATGGCTGACGGCATATTCTACTTGTGGTGAAAGCCACTTAGGGAAAATAATCTGAAATAGCTTTTATATTTTACCTCCTACTGACAGGAATATTGCTGTAAAAAAGCCACAAACCAAGTAACCAAAAAAAAGAGTGGCATCTTGTGTTTGCCTAACTAAAGGATACACATGTGATTTATCCCAATATGGATTGAAAAGAGGTATTCACAACATGCCATCCTTTACATTAATTCAACCTTATATAAACATACCCCACATCTTTACCTACATCTTGAAAATAGAACACAATGAAAACACAATACAGAACATAATGAACAACTTAGGTGTATAACGTACACTTAGTACATTTTGGTAAAATCTAAGTATTTTAGATATTTACATACTTACCTCTTATCATCTTATATGCATACTTGCCTTACTCTCCGAAAACAGACTGCAGAAGGCGAGATCGAAAGCTTGCTAACCTATAACTCGCGAAGGTGGTTCGATTGAAGACATCCGGGTGACCGGTAAGGTCACAGCAGTCTATCACGTGGCCACATGAACAAGTCATTCCTTTCGCATCGAACAACAAGGTAGAATGATGACGTGGGGAGGCAGCGAAGACTCTGGTGGGCTTCAGACTTGATGATAAGAGGTAAGTATGTAAATATCTAAAATACTTAGATTTTACCAAATTCTTTACTTACCTCTTATCATCTTATATGCCTCTTATCCAACAGTCCTGGAAGGTGGGACGTTCACCAAAATAGACCAACGAATCAGACGTATGGAACAGTGAATGCTTGGGGGTCTGCAAGCAAAACAAAGACCATGAAAGTGACGCACATAAAGGGAACAATAGGTGAGGCACTCTCACGATTGTCCCTATACAAAAGTCACAAAGCCTCCAAGGGAAGAGAACAACGCCTCGTACCTTAGTGAGTAGAAGGACATGTCAGCTGTTGAGCAACCACAAGAGGACCCAAACTCTCAAGTCCTTCCACATCTTCAACTGCCACATCTCGAAGATAATGGCTGGCAAAAACAGTGTTAGACTTCCAAAAACACCCCTCCATAATCGTAGGAATTGAACAATTCCTATGAAGAGCCATTGTGGAAGCCAAAGCCCGAATTCCATGCGGGGTTATCGCCTTAGGAGGAGGTAACCCGGCTGCCTGGTAGGCACTGATGATTGTCGTCCGCAACCAGAGGGCCACTGTGTTCTTGTTGACCTCCCCTTTGGAGCCTGTCGATAAAGGGAGGAACAACCGTTTTCTCGTCCTTCGTCTAGGAGCTGATCTAGAGATGTATTCTCTTAAAGCTCGCACGGGACAAAGCCAGAAGAAAGACCGTCTTCCTGGACAACAGAGCAAAAGACGCCTGGCATAAAGGGTCATACAGGGGATCTCGCAAGTGTTGGAGGACAATGTTGAGGTCCCAAGCTGGTGGACGAAACTTCACTTTCTGGTCCTCAAGTTTGAAAGCTTTCAACATAGCCTGCAACTCGGGGATCTTGGATACTCGCACCTCCGTTTTTACTGCCAGAACAGAGTTGATGGCCGAGAGGTAAGTCGCGATGGTGCCTCCTTTGAGATGACGAGAAATCCGGAGATGAAGGAGGAAGTCCACCAAAAATTGAGGGGAGGCCGTCAACGGTCGCACAGAACGAGAGGAACAGAACCGTTCAAAGGTAACCCATTTGTCATCATAAAGACCCCTCGTTGAAACTCGATGAGCCCTCGAGATGATTCTGGACGCACCGTCCGAATAACCTTTTGCCCTCAAGGTCCTCTGTAAATGACCCAAACGCAGAGATTGAACCTCTCTGGGTCTGGGTGAAGTTGTCTGCTGTGAGGGTGAAGCAAAAGATTTCTCCGGCCGGGCAGACAAACTGGTTTCGCGTTGGCGAGACGCCTTAGCTCGGGGAACCAACCTCTCGCCGGCCACCAAGGCGCGACCAAAAGCAGTTTCAGACGAGTAGTTTGTCTTATTTTCGCGACGACTTCCGGCAGAAGCACTGGAGGCGGGAAGGCGTAGGCGTCGAGACTTTCCCAAGACAGAGACAGAGCGTCTACTGCCCATGTGGCTGGATCCGGGATTGGGACACATAAACAGGAAGCTGATTGTTCAGGTTTGTGGCAAACAAGTCTAACATGGGCCTGTACTGGGACTGGCAAACGAGATCGAACGCCTCGGGATGAAGCATCCATTCGGTGGGTGATGTTTTGCCGGGCCTGGATAGTGCGTCTGCCAGGACATTTTTGCAACCGGGAATGTGTCTTGCTCAAACTGTGATGAGAGCCCGATCCAGAATCTCGAATAGCTGGAACGACTGATTGAGAAGACGTCGGGAACCCGTCGTCCCCTGATTGCGTATCATCCAAACCGCTGTTGTGTTGTCCGATACAATGAGTAAGTTGGCTCCAGTGAGGCGATCTCGACCAATAAGATACTGCCAGGATCACAGCTTGAAATTCCAAGCTGTTGATGTGCCAGGACTGATGTTCTGTTGACCACAGTCCCGACACCGTGTGGCCGTCCAGGTGTGCTCCCCACCCCTGTAGTGAGGCGTCCACAAAGAGTTCCTGGTTTGGGGAGAATTCGCTCAAACAAGACTCCGTCGCAGACGTTCGATGGGTGAGTCCACCAACGAAGGTACTGGTGCAGATGCCACGGCAGTGGAATGCTGGACCTGAGATCGTCGGCTTCTATGAACGGTTTCAAAAACCTCTGAATAGGCCGAAGCATGAGCCTCCCCCTGCTCGTGAGGTCCTGTGCCGATGTCAATAGACCTAGAACGGCCTGCCAATCCCTCAACCTGAGAGCCTGGGTCAACCCCTTGTGGACGCAGGCCAAGATCTTCACCCACCTGTCGGATGGGATTCTGAGTTTGTCTTGATCGGTGAGGAAAAGTCCTCCTATGAAGGTGAGTCTCTGAGACGGCTCCAGATACGACTTCTCCCAATTTATCAACCAACCAAGTTGAAGGAATAATCGGAGAGCGTATTCCTTCTGTCTGACAAGCCTTTGACGATCCCAGTTGTTCATTAGACAATCATCTATGTAAGGGCTGAACTCTATCCCTCGTAGATGAAGGAACCGTGTAATCAGCACCGTGATGCGTGTGAACAGCCACGGGGCCGAAGAAATTCCAAACGGGAGTACTCGCCATTGGAAATGCTGGCCGTTGAAGTGAAACCAGAGGTACTTCCTGTTGGGCTTGAAAATAGGAATGTGCAGGTACGCATCCTGTATATCCAGGCTGATAAGCGAGTCCCCTGGAGAGATCTTGGTCTGAAGTTGGTCCAACGAAACCAGTCGAAAATGAGGAGGATCCAATAGGTAACGGTCGTTGAACACCGCCATATTGTGAATCATTTGCATTTTGTTGGTGTTTTTCTTTGGGATCAGGAAGATCGACGAGTAAAACCCGAGGTTGTTGTTTGGTTCCTGTACCAGTTCGATGGCCCTTTTGTCAAGCAAAATCTGAATGTTTTCTGCTATTTGCTGATGTTGGGCCTCAGAATAAACGCTTGACCGAGGTAGGTTGGTCAGAGGCGGATGACTGCATAAGGGAAGTTGGTACCCCCTTTTCAGAATGTTGACCACGAAGGGATCCTCCAGGAATGTCCAGTTGGGCCAAAAGATCCCCAACCTTCCGCCTACAGGTGTGGCATGGATCTGGACGACTGAGGGGCGGAAGGTCCCAGTCGTGGAAGTCCGATGCCTCAGCGGCGTTGATATTGTGGTTTGGTGACGGCAAGGGGCTTACCTCTCTTGCCTGGGGCACCACCGGTGGGTCGTCCCTTGGTTTGCCTGAACTTGCCAGCCCGGCGGACACAGGTGCGCTTGCCAACATAGGAGTTGGCCTTGGGCACTGGATTTGTCTTACAAACGGCTCGAAAAGACTTGAGGGCTATCTCCATGGTTGTAAAGGACGAATGTTCCTTATAGATCCCCCTTATGGCATTATTGAACAGGCACCGAGCAGAAAAAGGCTGACGAAGCAACTTTCTTGTGAACTTCGGTTCCCAAGCACATGCCGAGAGAAAACCAGATCGTCGCACTGCCGTGGTATTAGCCAACGCAACTCGAACATGACCAACAATGTCCCCCAAAGTGCGAGATTGCCAACGCATCATTGTCGTGAGATGGTCAATCCTTGAACCATTATCTTCCTCCAAATCCTGAGAAATGGCCTCCGTAGCCGAAGCCAGGGCAGACAAGGGACGTAGCATTCTTTTCAATTCCGTATCAATAGCAGCCAACTTGGAGTCAGGAACCCTATACGAGGAGATAGGAGTAGACGAAAGGCGATCCAACTCCTGATCGTGAACTGCGGCCTGGTCAGAGAAATCCAAGGAGTGAATAGGATAATCACCCCTATGCGCTTTAGCCGCCCTGAAGTTATGATTCAGAGACAACTTAGCAAATTCCTCATCTAGAGAATCAACCAAGTCCCGGACAATAGGGTGAGGCGGAAGACGAAGATCGGGTGAGTCCCATATAGTGAGCTTCTTATCCACCCCTGCAGCTGGAAAAGGGCAAGAAGTCTGAAGTATATCCACCATCCAATCAAACACTGCCTCAATGCCTAAATGAGTGTCGGAATGAAGTTGGTCCAACATCTCCGGACCCTCCAAAGATTCGTCATAATCTGGTCGGAAATCTTGCTCGGAGCAAGGTGAACAAAGAGGAGACCTACTTCTGTCAGAACGGGTAGAGCCCTTATTGTCCCTCTTGGACGACCGTGAAGACCGATCCAAAGTAGTTGAAGGAGGTGGAGGAAGTGGAGTAGACCTACTACAACCGGTGTTGCAGGGCGAGACTCTTGAGGGGATGATGAAGGCAAAACAGCAGGGGGGGGGGGGGCTGGTGGTCCCATTTGGGAGTGTTGCTGCGACTGTTGAAACATCGAGTTCATAAAATTATAGATGACACTCGGGTCAAAACCCTGAATAGGAGGGGCACCAAAATTCTGCGGTATACCAAAATTCTGGAACATAGGTGGATAATTCCCCACCTGTTGAGTCACACCTGCCTGATAAAAAACCTCTCTGGTTCGGTAAACCACTGCCCTGTGGAGTAGAGAACTGTTGCGGTACGCCAAGCATAGGCTGCGTTGTTGTGGTGCGCCAGTCTGAAGAGGTGCGCCAATGCCAGTTGATATGCCACCGGTGATAGGTACACTCGGTCCAACAGGTATAGCTTGTCCCATCAGTGCGCCCTGTCCAACAGGTGCGCCGTTGAGAGAAGGGTCCAACCCCAAAGGGAACACTGACTAAACCTCGGTTGACACATGAAGCGCCGTATTCACAGGTGATGAACTCAAAGGCGTACCGGTAGGTGCGTCAGACGAAACCGGGGTAGATGCGGGAACAGGCTGCTCCCCAAAGTCTTTCACAGGAGTAGACGACGTTCTCTTGCGTAGTCTCTGTTGCGTAAGTCTCTTCTTAGCTACACGCAGATAAGCCTTGAAGAAATCAAGGGACAGCTGATCGCACTCCCAACACCTGGAGTCCCATGTGCACTGAGAAGTGCAATTCAAACAGCGAGAGTGCGGGTCCCTGCACGACTTGAGACCGTTACACTTTGTGCAATGAGGCCGTGGCATACAGTGCTCTAAAACATAAGCAAAACAACAATTTATTGACAAGCGACAAGCGAAAACATGTACGAAAAGCCTGGGGCGGCAGAAACAAACACGTCGCAAACACTACCCCGCTCAAACCAGACAGTGAGACTAAACCGGCAAATCACGTGGGACCGCCATCTTGGCAGTAACAAAATGCACGCAGGTGAAGTGGAAAAGCAAAATAAACACCGCGAAAACTCCTACCCACCCTAGGAGGGATGAATGGGAGCCCGAAAAGAGATATCCAAGGACACAAGTCCCGGATACCCCAACACGAACCATGAACTCCACTCGTAGCGAGAGAGGAGAGAAAAACAAGCGAGCGAGAAAAACAACACAAGAACGAGGAACTCAACTCCGGTGAGTACGTCCTAAACAAAGTTAGCAAACTTAAAAGATACCAGAAGTATAGAAAATAAGAACTACAGGGGACAAAATACCCCCGCAGTCAAAACTACAAGTCTTAGGATCTCGATCCACGTCTGATTTGGTACACGAATAAGAAAGGAATGACTGGTTCACGTGGCCACGTGATAGACTGCTGTGACCTTGCCGGTCACCCGGATGTCTTCAATCGAGCCACCTTCGCGAGTTATAGGTTAGCAAGCTTTCGATCTCGACTTCTGCAGTCTGTTTTCGGAGAGTAAGGCAAGTATGCATATAAGGTGATAAGAGGTAAGTAAAGAATTCACTTATTCTAAAGCAAGCCTTACGGATCTGCTAGTAATGTTGGAAGAGCTGTTTCTTGGATCTTGGAGGGAGCATTGAAACCCATGTCATAAACACCCTTCAGTAATTCAGGTTTCCTGGAAGAAGAAAACAAATATTGGTACTGCTGCAAAAATAGAAACAACTTGTGTTCATTAGGAAGAGTACAACTTAGAGATAAACCAACCATACAACAGTCAAATGTGATGTAGTACCACTGTCAACTTAATACTTATTTCAGTTGGGAAACAAGTACTTTAGCCAGATGTTTCAAATGTGCAATTCAGAGGTATGTACACTTCAGTGTAGACTAATGCTTAGTCTCTGAATATATATAATTTTGATAGTAACAAACAAGCCCATTTAAATTGAAAAGGAGCCCCAGGGAGACCAGAGATTCAGAACCTGAGGAAATCTAGACTTGCTTTATTGAGAGCTTTGGCACTGTAGAGAGGCTTGGCAATAGGGAAAATAATGTGGTTCATGGACTGTGAGACAGACTAACTTCAGTGGCACCCACTGAACTTATAATCCATTAGGTTTATCTCTATTCTCCATGAGGGCAAGAAGGCCTCGTAAACTTGCCTTATCTTGGAATAGTAATTACACACGGAGGCAAACATCTGCTATGGCAGAACATTTGGAAGTGCAAGATTCCAATACTCATCGCCTTAACCAGTTCAGTACACTGAGTTTTTCAAAACAAAGCTGAGATAACCTTCTAATCTAAGCTCAAAGACATATGTATCAACTTCATCTCCACCTGTTGCATGTCTGCAGCTACTGGAAGTCCCAAGTCATTCAATGGATGCCAACTTCTTGTATATTGTATCAAAGCAACATTTCATGAAGACCTCTACAGCCTGGTGGCTACTCATTCTTGTTCTACACCTTTTGTTCAGATCTGGACAAGGAATAAACCTCACCAGGCTGATGCTTTATAAACACTGTAACAGACGGGCTCTACCATAAAAGTACATATCACGGTTGACATGATAACAATTTGACAGGCTGAAGAGAATTTGGATCCTGCATCGAAAAGACAAAGTGTAGTGTCAATCTGACCACAAGACAGGTTCAATCATCCATGTACTCTAAACAGGATATCCCTTAACACAACAACTGTATATATCACTTGCATGACTTTTGTACCACTGACTTACAGATTCAATGCTTCGAAAGACTTGACAGAGTAGAGAGGGTTGCTTGGATCTTTCCTCAGGATCTCAATGTCATTTTTTGTCTTGACTAACTGGTTCCGCAGCAACTTCCGCAGATAGGATTCATCCTCCTTGGTCGTCACTGAAACAGACACACAGCCATTATAATTTACATAACACATCATTATTCAATTATCCACCTGAGTCAATGTAAATTCCAACATGACCTAGATTATATCCTGCTGTAACTGCAACTTTCCACTCTACTGAGGTGTGGTGAGGTGAGGTGAGGTGAGGTGAGGTGAGGTGAGGTGAGGTGAGGTGAGGTGTGGTGTGGTGTGGTGGTGGGTGTGGTGAGGTGAGGTGAGGTGAGGTGAGGTGAGGTGAGGTGAGGTGAGGTGGTGAGGTGAGGTGAGGACAAATGGGGTTTAACGTTGCACTTAAGAAAATATCGCTCATATGAGGACGTTCATGCGTGTGTATGTGTGACTGAGTTCAGCTGTTTTTATAGTGCTAGTCCCCTGAGATACCACGCCGCAGTTAAGCATGAATACCCCACTCAGACACATTATGCTGACTCCGAGCTGACCAGTCCTTGTACGCATTAATGCCGAGCGCCAGGCAGGGACCTACAAGTACCATATTATAAAGTCTTTTGGTATGAGGCGGACAGGGATCGAACCTGCGACGTTCCGCTCTCTGGGTGGACACTCTAACCACTACACCATGGAAGCGCTCCCATTCTACTGAGACTGGTAATACCCTTTCTTACTTATCAATTGGAATGTTTAGCTTCTGGAATATACATGTACTGGGCATTATCATGTTCTCTTCAATTTTGGTCAAGTCATCCCAACAATCACTTCTGCCAAGTGTTTGTCAGGAAACCAGGGAGGTAAAAATGACACTTCCCCTTACAATGTGGTCTCATTCACCTGATGAAGGGGCAAGGAAAAGCCCAGAAACATTTTGTATACAATAAAGAAGAAGTTGACATCCATAATATTTTGTCTTATACTTGAATACCAACTTCTATGTTCCTTTCAAAATCTCTTTCACCATTTATTTGTACTGTCTTCTGGTGTTCCCCACCGTGATATTGCTGGAATATTGCTAAAAGCGGTAAAACTAAACTCACTCACTCACTATGATTACCGTATGGTATTGTTCAAGTTGTGATCCTATCCTGACTTTGCAAAAGATTCCCAACACATGGGGTGATTAGTGTACCTGGATGCCAACAGGGTGGGAACATGCACTGAACTTTGTCTGTGACTGGTGGAGGGGGGATCACTGCACCAGCCCACCTGTAATGCTCACAGTCAAAGTGTACCTTTCTCTTCCGTAGCTTCCTCGGCTGCTTTTGCTGCAGCTTGAGCTGGTTGTGCTGGCGTGTCTGCCGGTTGTGCGGAAGTGTCTGCTGAGTTCCCTGACGTGTCTGCTGCTTTTAATATAGGGTCTATGTTGGTAGTTCCAGGTTTACTTGTACTATTAGATGCTTGAGTATTGGCAGATTCATTCTTGTTGATGGCTAGTTTTTCTACCTGTGAAAACACAAAACACAAATCACTTGACTTGGACAAGCCTGGCATGGCATACTCATGGCTCATCACAAACATCAAACTCTTCACTTAAAAGCACAATGTCACACATTTTCAACAATATCTTGGCCTATATCATATATTGGGGCATATGCACTTACTCTACCTTCCTATTGATGCAATAAAAAGACTTATTATCCCTTACGACTTGCTGAAATCAATAATTGAAACTTCGAGGCGAATAGCTTCCAAACAGAGAATGCTTGCCATATATGGAATGTAAACAACCTCTCCTTACATAGTAAACTGTCACACACGGTGTTATCGTTGTTTGCCAAAGTGTTTTCAATAACAAGTTGTGCGTAGGATATTCGTAAAGAGTGCTGCAAGGGACATAACTCTATGGGGTTCGCTTGAAATTATGCTCGCCTGGTAGAGTCGATTTAATGCAATGTTGCATGAATTGAATTGCAGTAATCCGTACTTTTGAATGTAAGATAGTAATCTAAATATGTAGTTGTTTGGGGAATAAATCATATGGTAGCTTCCCTGAGGAATGATGGTATTATTGAGAGAAATACATGATATATTTTTAGAGAGGTGTTGTGTGATATAGTGCCTTTAATACTCAGGGCTCGATTTAAGAGATATTGACTTACTTGCACTGGGTGCAACCTAAGATAAAAACCTACTTGCACCAGCCCAATTCCAGCTGCACTGCTTTTATTGGAATATGTAATGAAAGAAATATGCTATGAATTATTTAGATGTTTTATTCAGAGGTTTACCCACTCATAATTGACTTGCACCTGGTGCAAGTTAGACTAATAACAAGGTTGCACTTTGTAATATTAGGTTGCACCAGTGCAAGTATCAAAGCACTAACTCGAGCCCTGATACTACTCTATAAACTCTGCCATGGAGTATCCTTTAAGAGTTATCTTAATATGGATGAAAGTGGAGAAGATTTAGTAGTGACTCTACCTGACCAGCCAGGCCCTTCTCTTGGGCATCAACTTCATCTCCCCAGTCAGCCATTGCTGCTCCTCTACCTGCAACAGTTACAGGACAATGCTCAGCTCAGGTGAGGTGAAGTGAAATTGGGTTTTACGTTGTGCTTGAGAATATTTCGCTCATATGATGATGTGCATGCGTGTGCATGTGTATGTGCGGGTGCTTGTACTAGCCCAGACTGAAGCTAGTTTTATAGTGCTAGCCCACTGAGATACCATACCGCAGTGAAGCATGAATACCCCACACAGACACATTATACTGACTCCGAGCTGACCAGTCCTTGTTGTACCCATTAATGCCGAGCGCCAGGCAGGGACCAACAAGTACCATATTTTAAAGTCTTTTGGTATGACGCGGTCGGGGATCAAACCCGCGACCTTCCGCTCTCCGAGCGGACGCTCTAACCACTACACCACGGAGGCGGTCCTGCTCAGCTCAGACAGACAGGCTTGGACAAATACTTCACCAAATACAATGTTAGCAGTGTATCATGATCCACTCTGAAGAACTGCTGAACATGTGAAGAGATATGGAGGATCATGAGTGTGGGTTTTGTGAAATATATTTAAGGAGGACCCTGGATTCAAAAAGTATCAATGTTAACATCATGGATACAGGACACATAACTTTGATTTTCAGGCTTTGTTTGAATGAGAGCCAATGCCAGATTTACTTACAATACATGTAATATGTAGGTAGCACTACTATCAGTTCACAAAGTTCATCTTAAAATTTCTGATCTAGAGCTGTTCTGTTTGTTTGTTTTAACATTGCACTCAGCAATAGTCGAGCTATATGGTGGTGATCTTAACCAGACAAATCAGTGATCAACAGCATGAGCATCGATTTACACAATTGGGATACGATGACACGAGTCAACCAAGTCAGCCAGTGTTACCACCCAATCTCATGTGAAGACCAATTCTAACCCGGATCTTCACAGGTATCTTCTTAATGGCCAGGTGTACCTGTATATATATTATTATTGGCAATTGTTTGTCAGATTATTTGTGCATGTAAATTATGACATGAGCATATCTCCACGTTTGACTCACAACTCACTGAACTCAGTCATTTTTGGAGAACAATCGATGCAATATATCCTTCCCTGGTCTCCCAATTCCTAAATTGATGAAACATCACATCAGCAACGATCTTTTTCCAAATCATGTGAGCAGAACTATAGTCATCTAATGTTAACCAATCCAATTCTAGTATTCTCCATAGACGGTTTGAGAAACATGTCAAATCAAAGCTCAAACACATCCACATTTTTTGTGTGGAAATCATGACCATTTCAATACTATTCCAAAGGATTTTTTAAGGGTACCTAACCCTAGGTATTATACGAGTTGTTTGACTGACAAGGGATTGTGAATGGTAGGTTAATAAGATAGAGGTACCTTACAATATGATTGTAAAGGGTGTTTCATTAGAAAAGGGCTCTGAAGGCTATGGCCAGTATTGGTACAATGTGTGAAGCCCATTTCTGTTGTCCCCTGCCATGATATTGCTGGAATATTGCTAAAAGTGGCGTAAAACCATACTCACTCACTCTGAAGGCTAAGGATGTAGCAAGTGAGAGCAAGTAGATGAGATCAAATTTAGAATTGCTCAGGTTCAGAATCACTGAGCTCACTGGGGTTCCTTTTCATATATCTATGCACAGACTTAACATGAGCCTAGCAATCCACTTGCAAGACATTCCACAAGTGAGAGCCAGCTCATTTCAATATTGCATCACAGGTATAATCAATATCAGAATGACTCATATCTAAAATTACAATCATATAGTTTCTCATTTGCTTTAAATCATCTCTTAATTGTTAATTGTGTGATCAGCATTTCAGAAGTTGGTTCATGCTTCATCTTTCAATCAATTCTCATCGATCAAGGAACATAATTCTCAGATAAAACTCTCAGATAATGGCATCAGGAGTTGAATTTTTTTTTTTTTAAAACTCCACTGGACACAGGTCCAGTAAACTTTCAAAAATCCACATGACCAAATATTGATTTCACTTGAGCTCAGCTAACAATTTGGATTTCTTTGGTAAATAATCTTTATCAATTATAAACAACAGACAATTGCATTTTATTTCATCATCAAAATACATATTATCAAAACATTTCAGTAGTTTTGCACTACTGTACCACAGTAAGGGTTAATGTGGATATTGACCTGACCGACCAGAGAATTCCACTCGACCAAGGCGTCGGGCAATGGTATTTTTCAACCCCTGGGCATGTCCCAATAAGTAAATGGATAAAAAAAGTATACTCTTATAAGAGCTTAGACTGATAACAATTGGTGTTTCTAAAAGCGAAGAACAGCTGTAAATTCAAACCCTATTTTTTATCGTCCTGGTGAAGTTATTGCCAATAATCATAAACTGATGTGGTATTTCACTCGCCACAAAAACTGATCGGTATTTACCTATGGCAGATTTTAGTTTCTTCAACTTTCATTTTTATTAGCCGTCGATTTTATCACCAACACCAGAGATCGTTTAGCATGTTTCCCTTGACAAACGTCCACTGCGTTCATAGATATCCTCGTCAGGGTATGTTTCTATTGTATTATCTATAAGACGTAAAATGGGTTTTTCCGTTCATCAAAACTCAAACTGACATCATTCATAAGTCCACAGGTTATGTCCAAACAGTGAATGTGAAAGACTGAAACGGAGCTTAATGTAAGTAATATTACAGTAGTGTCTAAAATCTTCAGTAATCCACGGGGCCCCATCCACGGTATTGCCATTATATCCTAGAATCAAATCGGTTATTATTATTTAAAACATAAAGATTACATACTTTCTTTTCACTTAGTCTTCCTTTCCGCACGCCGGGAACGAAAAACTACTTTCCTAATAATTTGTTAACATGCTACAAGAAATGTAGATTACATTTATACCTATTCGTGAGTTCTTCTGTATTGAATATCTATTAATGTGTTTTAACTTGCGATAGGCATCTTATATAAACATAAAATATATTTATATAGTAACATATGATATTGTTATATTTTCGTTTCCAAATGAAAATATGTCGTACGTGTACCTGTATCGGAAGCGCAACAAACAAGCTCCTTACAGCGAAAGCACATTCGCGGAGCTCTCTTGCCACCAGTGCTCCCTCCTACTGGGCCATGCGGCTGTACATGGCATCGAACTAGCCGTTATATATCAAGATTCTTTGCTCAGAATACAAGGCCTCTGTCCCAGAAAACATGTGTAGATAAATTTGGTCAATTAAATTCCATATCGTAACACAACATAGATGCATGACACACACATAATCACAATCCACATTTCACCAGAGCATTAGCCTATAAACGTCATACGCAATTTTCACGTGGGAAATTAAAAAACAATACACAATAATAACAATACAAAAAAAACAGTACATAGCACTCAGAAAAATCTCCTTATTTAGATATTACAAGTTAAAGTAATTCAGAAGAAGCCTGATTTACCCTCCTAAAAGTACAAGAGACAGGTGGTTGTATCCCCTTAACTGTTAAATATGAAAGCGCCTAGCATCTGTACACAGATATACAAAGCTAAGGATTCTGAAATTCTACTGTCAGTCATTACTTTCACATACACTACATAACTTGCTTGCACAAGTTGCTTGTAGCCTTTTCTTACAAATACTGAAAAAGTGGGAATCATCTCCAGCCCGTTGTTCAAGACATACTTAAAGGTCACATGCAACCAAAAAATCAAACATAATTAAAACACAATTATCACTTCTTCATTACATATAATATGCATTGCTGATTATGAAAAAACAAATAAACAAAATTATAAGCGTATAATCGCAAATCAAAAGTGCAATATTTTGTACTTGGGTTTACCTCCCTCGAAACGAAGCAGCCGGGATACCGAACCCAGTCAGAGCGGGTGGGTGTGCACTCAAGTGTAACGGCTGGTTCATTTGCAGATGCCGCCCTCACAGCTCATTGTGTGTGTATATATAGAGATGTTGGGTTTTGTAAATACATGCTCATTTTTTGTGTATAACATTTTGCAATCAACAGACATCATAACATGTCATGTGTTCAAGTATCACACCTGCCTGTCTGTGTAATTACATAATGTGACAGAGACCGAACTCGGGCCATAAATCAATGCATTTTGTTTATGGTGTATAGCCTGATTGGTGTTAAGTTCAAATTGCATGTGGTCAGTGATCGCAGTTGTGTATTGAATATTGTCATTAGCAGACAGGCAGGCAGACACACAGGTGTCAATAAAACAAGACATTGAGTTTAGTCTGTGACAACGACATATCTATATCACAGTTAGAAATTCTGTCAACGCTAAATAATGACATTGCTTTTAAGTATCGAACTGAGAAAGTGACTCAGTAAGAAGAACGTGTGGTGAAATAGACAAATGAAATTATATAAACAGTTAATCTACTGTCATAACATATAAAAAGCTCGCGCCTGTGAGATATCAACAAAACATTATGAAAACAGCTCACACCAAAGCCTTCACCGAGTATTCACCAGACAGCCCGCTTCCAAGTTGCGCGAACCTATTTCACTGCGCACATGCTATGAGCGCAACCCAGCTGTTGAAACCCGTTTTCGGGGGAAAATTAGTGAATCGTTTGAACTCCGATTTCGCGCGGTTTTTTTCATCGCGTTATTTTTCAACTTTATAACTTGAATTTGCATTTTTGATGATTTGTTTCGGTACGTCCATACCGAAAGGTATCATAATCTGCAAAGTTGTGTTTTACGTTGCATGTGACCTTAAACCGAAGTCAAATGTATGTAACAAATATTTCAAACTTGTTTCCCATGCAGAAGTACAATTCATCAAGCTGATACAACTCAGATAGCGGACTTGGGATATCTTGTTGTGGGCATGTATACAACTTAAAAAATATATTTTAAGACACAGAATATATACGATATATGTGGAGGATACCCCCCTTGCTTCCTTAAATAAAGTGCGATGTACATTTTCAATAACCTTGAAACTTTGAAAACCACAAACACATGAAGCATACGATGACATTATATATCATTTTGTAATAAAATATACTTAACAACTACTACTGTACACTATTAAATGCTTTGGAAAAATCTATCAACAGACAATAGCAGCATCCTTTGAAAAACAGTTTTGAACCGAGGATTGCAGAACACATTTGTTGTCTGTTGTGCTGTAACCGTTTCTATAACCAGAACTTATTTTCTGTTTCGCATCCGTCAGAGAGCCCATTGTGTAATATTTTAGTAAACGTTTTCCCAATTACGGACAACAGAAAAATTCGCCGATAAGACTTAGTGTTAGATTCTGGTCTTTCGCCATTTTTATGAAAGGGACTGTTATCACCTCCTCCTATGCAGAAGGGAAAACCGAATTTGACAATATTTGATCAAACTACATGTGGAAGTATGGTAACAGTAAGTGAACTGCACTTTTCAAATGTCCATCTAAATTCCAGCAGGCCCTGTTGCCTTACCACTGGGGAGGTCATTAATAACAGTACACACCTCTTCCATGGTACACGACCCTGTGTAAGCTGCTGTCGTTGCTGCTGAGTTATCAGAGTCTGTGAGAAACTTTCTAACATATACATTGTAGATGGGAATCACGGCCAATGTCCAATTTGCTTCTATTAGGTAATAATTAAATCTGTTCACACCACTCTTCTGCCATGACTGCTTCACAGGAGGATTGAGTGAGTGAGTGAGTGAGTTTAGTTTTACTCCACACTCAGCAATATTCCAGCTATAGGGCGGCGTCTGTAAATAATCGAGTCTGGACCAGACAATCCAGTTTTCAACATTATGAGCATCGATCTACAAAATTGGGATACGATGACATGTGTCAACCAAGTCAGCGAGCCTGACCACCCGATCCCGTTAGTCGCCTCCTTCGACAAGCATGGGTTGCCGAAGACCAATTGTAACCCGGATGTTCACGTGTACACAGTCGGACTGACCTTGTCTGATAATGTTTTCAACAAACCTCCGCAGCTCCTGTGTTGACAAACCTTTGCTGGACCCTATGTTTACAACAGCTGGTTTATCATATATCATATTCTGTCTCTTTAAGGTGCCTATGTTTTTATATCATTTCCTCGATTTTCTAAACATCTTATAATCGAGATTAGAACTGAATGCCCCAAACCTGTTGAAACACTTTACGTTTGATGCTTGAACATTTCACATTCATAATCCCATCATTTGGGCCGCGGGAGGGTCCGACAAAACCTACCATATGATACATGCTACGTGAGGTCACGGAGTCACAACTTCCGGTACGTCACGTACAGCAGCAGTAATGTCATCACTATCAACATTCTTCAACTACAGCTCACCATTGCTACTGACTTTACCCGCTTGGTTGTCAACAGGGTACCCAGGTGAGGTCGGTACCTGAGCCTCCTCTATGGGTTCAGCTGCTAGGTGGTCAACAGGGTACCCAGGTGAGGTCGGCACCTGAGCCTCCTCCATGGGTTCAGCTGCTAGGTGGTCAACAGGGTACCCAGGTGAGGTCGCCACCTGAGCCTCCTCCATGGGTTCAACTACTAGGTGGGCAACAGACAAGGTACCCAGGTGAGGTCGGCACCTAAGCCTCCGCCATGGGTTCAACTACTAGGTGGTCAACAGAAAAGGTACCCAGGTGAGGTCAGCACCTGAGTCTCCTCCATGGGTTCAGCTGCTAGGTGGTCAACAGGGTACCCAGGTGAGGTCGCCACCTGAGCCTCCTCCATGGGTTCAACTACTAGGTGGTCAACAGGGTACCCAGGTGAGGTCGGCACCTGAGTCTCCTCCATGGGTTCATGTGCTAGGTGGTCAACAGGGTACCCAGGTGAGGTCGGCACCTGAGCCTCCTCCATAGTTTCAGCTGCTAGGTGGTCAACAGGGTACCCAGGTGAGGTCGGCACCTTAGTCTCTTCCATGGGTTCAGCTGCTTAGTGCTCAACAAGGTACCCAGCCGAGGTCGGCACCTAAGCCTCCTCCATGGGTTCAGCTGCTAGGTGGGCAACAGACAAGGTACCCAGGTGAGGTCGGCACCTGAGCCTCTTCCATGGGTTCAGCTGCTAGGTGGGCAACAGACAAGGTACCCAGGTGAGGTCAGCACCTAAGCCTCCTCCATGGGTTCAGCTGCTAGGTGGGCAACAGAGAAGGTACCCAGGTGAGGTCGGCACCTGAGCCTCCTCCATGGGTTCAGCTGCTAGGTGGGCAACAGAGAGGGTACCCAGGTGAGGTCAGCACCTAAGCCTCCGCCATGGGTTCAGCTACTAGGTGGTCAACAGACAAGGCACCCAGGTGATGTCGGCACCTGAGCCTCCTCCATGGGTTCAGCTGGTGGTGGTCAACAGAGAGGGTACCCAGGTGAGGTTGACACCTGAACCTCTTCCATGGGTTCAGCTGCTAGTTGGTCAACAGAGAAGGTACCCAGGTGAGGTCGGCATCTGAACCTCCTCCATGGGTTCAGCTGCTAGGTGGTCAAGAGACAAGGTACCTAGGTGAGGTCGGTACCTGAGTCTCCTCCATGGGTTCAGCTGCTAGGTGGGCAACAGACAAGGTACCCAGCTGAGGTCGGCACCTGAGCCTCCTCCATGGGTTCAGCTGCTAGGTGGTTAACAGACAATGTACCCAGCTGAGGTCGGCACCTGAGCCTCCCCCATGGGATCAGTTGATAGGTGGTTAACAGACAAGGTACCCAGGTGGGGTCAGCACCTGAGTTTCCTCCATGGGTTCAGCTGCTAGGTGGTCAACAGGGTACCCAGGTGAGGTCGGCACCTTAGCCTCCTCCATGGGTTCAGCTGCTAGGTGGTCAACAGGGTACCCAGGTGAGGTCGGCACCTGAGCCTCCTCCATGTGTTCAGCGTCTGTCCTGTGTCATCACGCATACACAGCCGCGAGTCCTGTCTCAGGGAGTATGCAACCGGGAAGGGGAGTTTGCCTTGATCAGGATAGTGAAGTCAGACACATTATTGTGTAAGCTTGAAGAGACTAGCAAAGCCAACCACACTTTTCCCAATGCATGAGGAAAGTAATACGCCACATATGTCCTGACCAGCCCTGGAATGTGTCCTATATCTTCCCATCACACCACATACTGATCATAAGGATCTTCTTAATAGGTTGATGACAGGATCATAAGGATCTTCTTAATAGGTTGATGACAGGATCATAAGGATCTTCTTAATAGGTTGATGACAGGATCATAAGGATCTTCTTAATAGGTTGATGACAGGATCATAAGGATCTTCTTAATAGGTTGATGACAGGATCTTTAATTGTGTAATATTCTACATCAATGTATGTGATGTCGTCATCTGCAATCAAATCTTCCTCAACTCCCTCTCGAGCACACAGATATTCTCCTCTCACCATACTATTTTGTAAGTTGGAATTTCTGTTTCGTGAACGACCATCGAATTAGTCTAATAACCACGTGAGGTCGAATATTTTCCCCCAGAAGCTTCCAAGCAATTTGATAGTATATTAATTTTGATGAACATAGAATTTTGAAGAACAAGTGTAGATGACATGGATAATAACATCTTTACTGAGTGAATATTGACTTAGCGTAACCCACTCCCCAAAAGTGTGTGTGTGTGTGTGTGTGTGTGTGTGTGTGTGTGTGTGTGTGTGTGTGTGTGTGTGTGTGTGTGTGTGTGTGTGTGTGTGTGTGTGTGTGTGTGTGTGTGTGTGTGTGTGTGTGTGTGTGTGTGTGTGTGTGTGTGATTGTAACATTACTTGAAATTTGCACCAGTTTCCTTAAATCAGCACGACACACATGCAGGAGTGTAAATTTACAATGTACATGTATTTTGTAATCTGTCATCCTCAATTACGGTGCATGGCTACGATTGTGGCTTATTGAGTTTGTTTCCGTTTAGATTAAACCTATAACACTAAACATTCAAGAGAAATATTGCTGAAATGCGTTCCGACGTTATCACACGACACTAGTAGCTATCACGACACTATAAGAAATAATGCTGAATGATGGGAAGACGACGATTGCGACGAGTTACCTCCCTTCCACCGTACACACTCTTGTGAAAATGCACTCAACTGACTATTGAATCTCCTTTAACACAGCCCGACATCGCCATGATCGCGCCATGCTGCAGTGAGAGCTATACAGCTCAGGGGTAAAACAGCCGGTTTTAATGGGACTGATGGAATTACATGCATGATGTATTTCCCTTGTAAATGATATTACGAGGTTTGCAATCAATTTCTTGTGTTTAATAAAAAACAACTGAAAATGCTTGTTATAAACCTCCCTTGACTCCCCAAGGGGATATTAATATTAATGCATTAAACTGATTCTATGACATTTGGTTAAGTTTTTGTGGAGTTACTTACATTTCCACATAAACGCGAAAGCATCAACTTTTATAGTCATGAACAAAACACCTGATCATATTTTACAGCAATAGTTTATAGCTTGTTGCAGCAACTGGCACCGTTTTGTATACAGTTTATTGATGTACATGGCCCATCTCACGTGACAGAAGGTCACTTTTACATTCTTATTGCTGTGGAAGTGCACTTGCCAAGTGAACAGGTCTGTGTGTAGAATTACACCATTGTGAACATAGCATCTTGTCGACAAAAGGTGCATCATGTCGGCATAAGGTGCATCATGTCGGCAGAAGGTACATCATGTCGGCAGAAGGTACATCATGTCGGCAGAAGGTGCATCATGTCGGCAGAAGGTGCATCATGTCGACATAAGGTGCATCATGTCGACATAAGGTGCATCATGTCGGCATAAGGTGCATCATGTCGACATAAGGTGCATCATGTCGGCATAAGGTGTATCATGTCGGCAGAAGGTACATCATGTCGGCAGAAGGTGCATCATGTCGACATAAGGTGCATCATGTCGACATAAGGTGCATCATGTCGGCATAAGGTGCATCATGTCGACATAAGGTGCATCATGTCGGCATAAGGTGCATCATGTCGGCAGAAGGTACATCATGTCGGCAGGGGTGCATCATGTCGACAGAAGGTGCATCATGTCGGCAGGGGGTGCATCATGTCGGCAGGGGTGCATCATGTCGGCAGGGGGTGCATCATGTCGACAGAAGGTGCATCATGTCGACATAAGGTGCATCATGTCGGCAGAAGGTGCATCATGTCGACATAAGGTGCATCATGTCGGCAGAAGGTGCATCATGTCGGCAGAAGGTGCATCATGTCGGCAGAAGGTGCATCATGTCGGCAGAAGGTGCATCATGTCGGCAGAAGGTGCATCATGTCGGCAGAAGGTGCATCATGTCGGCAGGAGGTGCATCATGTCGACATAAGGTGCATCATGTTGGCAGAAGGTGCATCATGTCGGCAGAAGGTGCATCATGTCGACATAAGGTGCATCATGTCGGCAGGAGGTACATCATGTCGGCAGGGGGTGCATCATGTCGACAGAAGGTGCATCATGTCGGCAGGGGTGCATCATGTCGGCAGGGGGTGCATCATGTCGGCAGGGGGTGCATCATGTCGACAGAAGGTGCATCATGTCGGCAGGGGGTGCATCATGTCGACAGAAGGTGCATCATGACGGCAGGAGGTGCATCATGTCGGCAGGGGGTGCATCATGTCGACAGAAGGTGCATCATGTCGACATTAGGAGCATCATGTCGGCAGAAGGTGCATCACGTCGGCAGGAGGTGCATCATGTCGGCAGGGTGTGCATCATGCCGACATAAGGTGCATCATGTCGGCCGAAGGTGTAAGTGTACACATCCAGGTCCAATCACATTGTAATCACTCACTAATAGTCAGTGTTTCGTACAAATGCTGGTATCATTCTGAAAGTTCAATGCAAATATCCATTATACAGTTTCTTTGTTGTTTCTCCAATTTCGTACTCACTGGCATTATAGAAAGAAAAATGGTCAGCTATATATGTCAAACTGACGCTGAATGTGTTGGCTATCTCTACCCCGATTTAAAAGGATTTTCTTCTCCGAAAATACTTAAATATAGGTGACAATATATTTTAATAACAAAAAATACTCTTTTATTATTTCAACCAAGTTTCATTGGTAATTCTTGCACTGCTGAACCTTTGTTGAATGTGTTTTGGTTCTCTGTAAGCATGTCTCGGTTTGAGATGAGTTTGAGAAGAAAAAGTCGAAGTGGATACGCTGGATCCCCAAGCAGTACCACAGGTAAGACACATCTTTGTGAGGGAGTTATAATGTACCTTCTTATTCCACTTTGGTCCTCGTCCCCAGCCTGTTTCATTTGACACTTGCTCATGGGTAATATTCCTGCATGCATCATGTGTTGTATACCTCTCTATACAACTATCATGTCTCAGCCGTGACCTCCGATGTTGGAGTATCTGTGATCACAGATGAGCTGTTTGACGACACAGTACAACCACTTGTGTTCCTGATAATTCCCATTGGCTTTGTTTTGATAAGACCATTGCACCCATATAACACTGAAACATAGGTTGGGACACCCGTTTCTCATATCCTTTCATGACCTCTTTGATATCATCATCTTGGGAAATGTGACATGCTTGTCCGTGAAAGTATCAACAGTTGTTTGACAGATAACAAGGGACGCATTCACAAGCACTTGTTTTGCCTGCACCAAACAAATTAGCAACGGTTCTGTACTCTGAAGTTGGCACCAATTAGTATACAACCACATGTGGACATCCAGAGCTTGGCGGTCAGGGTTTGATTTTTGATTAATCAAAGGCATGTGTTTAGATGAAATCACATGATAAAATGTTCAAACTATTCCCTGTCATCATTATCTATATTTAATTATCCTTCTTCCAAGGCTCCGTTCTTTTGAAAGACTAATGACAATCCCAATAGAACAGTGATTCACTTCTCATTTGACTCGGACTGGAAAAGAACCATGTTTCCGAACAGACTGATGATCATGTGTGTCTCACACTATCACCATTCTTTCTTTGACATTATATATCATCTATAGATATTTACCCATGTGCAAGATTGCAGTTTGAGTTGATGTTCTGCATGCAGTGTAATGGCTAAGACAGTGGATTCTTGTCTGACTGAGCTCTAGGTACAATAATGTGGACGTATCCAAGTGACGGCATAGACTGTTCAAAGGATGTGGTGCACCAAGGGCATCACATAATGCGATTATATTTCCAATAGGTTTACACACACCAGCAACTTACAGAACGTTCGATGTGTTTGTTATCACAGCCAGGACGACATGATTGTACTTAGCAAAGAAGAATGGTGAACTCAAACACATTTTCTAAACGTTGAACAAGACCATCATTGAACTGACAGTAACGGTCGATAACTTATGTTATCCGGAATCTAGGGTACAGCAGCTGGACACAATACCGCTTAATTAAATATATTGATTATATTTATCGAAGAATAACGGTATTTGTTCATTTCCTAGGAACATATGCAAATAAAAAAGTGGCTCTCGTTCTCATCGCAGATGCCCATTTATCCACAAGAAAACAAACAACGGTCATTTTATGTTCAGGATTTTCTTGAGAAAGTGTTTCTCGTTAGCTATCTCCCGTAACCTGTCACAATTCAGGATGACACATCTTGATAAAAGGAAGCATATCTAGCAGGATACGGAATACGTGCAGCTTCATGTCAAATTAGAAAAACACACCCCTTCTTGTTGAGAGTGAAGTTAAAATATCATGATCGTTCGATGCCCCCATGCGTCACAATCTTAGGATTTACGTACGGTAACTATGAAAAAATACTTCAAGAAGAAGTTAATTGCAAATAGTCTACGACAATGACATCAAGTATGTAAGGTCGGTTTTCAATCTACAAATACGAGATGGTCTGCAATTTACGTTATATGAGAGATACACTTGAATCGTTTTCTTTTTCATTCGTAAATGAATTTTATTCAGCTACTCCTAACAAACAAAGAATTCATTCCGATATACATGCAATAGTTTTACGTTGCTCACTGCTTCATCGCTGCCTGAAGATAGAAGCATCCATTACAGGAACTATCAAACTTTCCATCTCACGGCAGAGAGTGACATTTACATTTTCATGTGGGCTGCCATCATATTAAATATCATTAATACGTTTAACTTACAAGATCTATTCCTAGTTTACCTTTTTAGATATTACGATTGGTTCGAGATTGCAAACTGACAGAATGTTCTCCGTGCATGCAACAAATACAGTAGAAATTAGAAAATTACGTATACAAATGGATGAGCACTGAAAACCTCTATTCTAACACAAAATAAACGCTGTGAGAAGAAATCTCATTCCAGCAGAAACAAAGCGCGCGTAGTTATCGCTGTTGGTATCCCCTTGAGGTCTTCAATGTACACGGGTAAACTCTATAAAATAATAATAAAAAATAAATGTGAATTTATAATGCGCCTTTTCCATGTACAAGGCACATGCTCAAAGCACCAGCACACAGTTATTACCCCGGATAACCCAAGCTGCCATTGAGGCGCTAGAAGGTTAATAGTCACATGACTTATCCCTCCGGGTACCCATTTGCTGCTGGGTGAACAGAGGCAAGTTTGCCTAAGGTGAGACCACATGTACCACACGTGCTTCGTTGTGAGACAGGACTGAAGTCATAGAAACTCTCAGGAGTCAACACGATCAACCATCCAAGGACTCTCCGCGCCAAGCGTTGTTTAACTTCAACTGATTGTGACCTGAGCCCAATGTCAGTGGAATATGTTGTAGAAAAAGGTATTCAAGATATCTCCAATTTGACAATTGTTAAGAAAGGGAAAAATGCAACTGTACATGCATTTTGGCTTTGAAAACTAGAATCACCTTCACACGACTTGAATACAGAAAACACGTCACAAGTTATTTCTGGAAAACCAACAAACCAGAAACCTTCCGAGCTGTGGCCAATTTCTGACAAAGTATTTTACAAAGTTAAACGTGATATTTTCATAAATATAAACTAAGGGTGAACATATGAATAAATGATTTAAGAAAAATAATCTACTTCTCCGAAACTATGTCATAATGATTATATATTTAATAATTTCAACAACATACACGACAGGTGTGGACGTAGAGGCGTGATGTCTTTCTCCATTGTGTGATTAGCGGCTCGTGGTGCTGTTGGAGCTGAAGCCAGAAGAGAGCAAGTGAAGCCAGCAGTTGTGTCCAGGGCACGAGTGAAAGCTCCGGGACCTCGCCGAGAGAAGTATAAGCGGCTCTGAACGCACCGACTTTTAACCTGGATGTGGAAGCAGCCTAATGATAAATAGGAGATACACTAAGCATTGTCGAAAACATGGGTTTCCATCCCCATACAGAGCTGGAGCTGAGCAAACTAAGATATAAGGATCTCCAGAAGACAGAAGGAAAGCCTCTTGCTGGACCTCCGAGTTCAGGTTTCCAGAGATTATAGGAAAAGAGTCCTCGGTAAAAAAGGACTTGGCAAAAAAGTCCATTTGTAGAAAACATTGATTTAGATATTTATTTGAAAAGATTTGCATCAAAGCTATAAAAACACGATGAAATCACAAATTGTGACAGTATAAATTTTTGTTGTGTCTCAGTGTGTGTACTGATCACCGATTATAGTGTAGTTTTAATTGAAATGCATCTCTGTTACCAGTAAAACACTGAAGAATCTTAATTCTTGTTAACAGGAATATAAATTAAGGAGATTAATTTCGTTTACTGGCTTCTGTTCATATTGTAGGGTATAAATATGTATCCTGGTACAACATTAGTACCAATTCCATTCTATGATGGAAGTCATTCAGACCAACAAGAGTAATATTGTATGTTATTTTATATCAACATTTCCATTTGTCATTATGTCATTGGCAAGGAGCTCGATATCATCCATGTCATTAAGACCTTTACTGTGTTGCATGTGTGACAATGAAAAATTAAAAAAAGCTTTGTTTTTCCATACATTTCTTGTTAGAAAATGAAAAGGGGGGCTTTTCCCCCCAGGACCTTTTTATCTAGTCAAATTTAGGATTTTTTAACCGTTACTTTTTTACCGAGGAATTTTTTACCGAACACTTTTCCAGATTGCAGATGGCGTGAAGCTCATTCTTCGCCCATCTACGGCCAAAAACAGAAGGAAAAACATTTGAAGCTGCAAGTCCCTATGAGAGTGAAGGGAATGGTATTCGGCCGTCAAGAACGAGGAATGCGCCCTCAGTTAGGGAAACCAAAGGGCCCTCTGATGGAGCCAAATGATCAGAAGGAACAGGCTGAATACTGAGCTTTTGGGACTTTTTATGCTCACCTGACATGAATTGTCATGTGCTTGAAGGTAAGTCAGGGTAGTTACCCTCACCCATGCGTTATTCCCGTTGTAACACAAACACTCCATGTGTACACGTCATGTGGACCGTTTCACAGAATCCGTACATAAGGATTGGAACGACTTCTGGGGATCTTGAAACATGTCACTGAAGCCGCAATCAACCATGAACCAAGTGGACCGAGAGGGCCTAGTCCAGGGCAAGACCCAACGAAAGGGTACTTATTGGCTATGAAAGCTGTGGAGCAACCAAGAAGTGGCTTAAGTGAGTTAGCGAATTTGGCCAATATATTAATTACAGCAGATACGTGTTCTGTGTTCAGGTCGAAGCGCACCCCCAAGAAGGTGAGTTGCTAGCTGCTCACAACTTATCACTTTCCCATTGTGACGAAGAAATGGGGGACCTGTCTTTGCTATGTCCCATCCCGCGAGAAACAGTCTCGAGCCATCAAAGTAACGCCTTTCGAACCGACATGGTCTTTACTGGCGACACAACTACAAGTGCACCACTAACAATGTTGGAGGGATGTTGACTCTTAGGAAATATCTCAGAATGATGATTTGGGACTCGAGTCCATGGTCATAGGCTTCTGCCACTCTGAAGAAATAATTGTGGTCCCCGCGGTTGGATCCTACTTAAGGTGTTGCTTGTATATAAAATGATGGTTTAAAATCAAATCTCGGTTAATACAGGTGGTAGTTTAAAGAAATGTCAGCATTTGAGAATCTATTATGAGATCTTGCGGAAGTGATGTAACGCTTAATCCGTATTTTCAAACCTTCATCACCAACTTCCATATGATTTCATGTGTGCCGCCTCATCTGGACAACAGGGTCTCATTGCTTGTCGGCTGAAGTTCCTGTGTTGATCTTCAGACTGTACAGGATAGAGCAACGCGCGTGATTACCCATACAAGACGCCTTCCTGTCACACAGACATTTCCACCATGACACTGTCGATGACCTTTTAAGTCTTGCAAACACAACGGCAACACGTCAGTTTATTAAAACAGCTTCTGTCATTACAAGCCATTGCAAAGAAACAGTAGAGACATTCCGTGGAAAGTGCCACAACAGATGTCACTCTTCAGGGTTTTAAATCTCGGTTGCTGTGATGAGACCGGAGACAGTTCTGTGGGATATATTACTATCCAAATCGGCCTTATTTCGCAACATGACTTTTGATAATTAAAGTGCTAGTCTCATGGGTAGGTACCACTTTGCAGAACTAATTAGATTGGAAGATCGCTAATGGCAATATCGTTTTCCCAACATCAAAAGCAGCGTAGAAATAAGAACACTTTGCGTTTCAGTCCTGTACATTGAAGCGACAAAACCTCTTCCTCGTCCATAAGAAATATCTGCTAAAAGCAGAGTCAATTGTACAATTCTGACTAAATCATGAGTATATCGCAGACTAAAACAGAAATACAGCGGCGAGTTTATCTATGGATGTTCCATATATAGTCTTGTCCACCAAACTTACATTCTCCATTGGTAAACAAACAGGCTTCTCCATTCTCACCGAACACAAACAATCCTCCCTTCAAAGTCAATGTCGGTTGCAAATGTATTTATCGACTACCTTTTGAAAACCTATTTTCTACAATGATATAATGATGGCGTGTACTCTGTACTTTCCTTCGTATGAGTGGTTTTAAAAGCTGTTCAGGCCGTCTTGAAGAACGGATATTTGACAAAGCTCATTTTTTCACAAACCTTTTGGTGAGAATATAATGCGCGAAACATGTAAATAATAACATTGTGCTAACAGTCCCCAACACCGCTTACCCATCTCCTTTACATGGATGATATCGAGCTCCTTGCCAAAGAAGATTCTCCTTGTGGAGTCCTTTACTGATGATATTGTCATGACATTTGGACTGCACAAAGGTAATACTCTTCATTTGAGACGTGGCCAGGTAATTAATGTTGGATCGATCAAGTTACAAGGGGATGGGTGGGGGTAGTTATCGAGCATTTTGTGGAAAATCAGGCCTACACCTATCTATCTTGGAATGCAAGTTCGAAACAAGGTCCAAAATGCCCAGATTCAAGACAAACTTGGGGCCGAGTATAAATCTCGCTTAAAGGAAATGCACGAAACCAGGTTAAAGCCACCGATACTTTTGCTGTGCCAGTCCTCTCTTATTCCTTTGGAGTAGTTGATTGGACACAACAACATATCCAGAGTCTTGACCGCCTGACCAGAAGGATCATGTCTGATAACAGAGCCCACCACACTGGTTCCTCTTATGTGCCATTCAAATCTGGAGATCGGGGTTTGATTACAGGGGAGGCTCTTCATGATAGAATTTTATTGTATACTTTTGCACATATTTTTTTATCGGATGACCCTCTGGTGATACATGTCAAGACTCGTGATGAAAGCAAGCAATTCCACTGATATCTTAAGCGTGCTAAGGTTGTTGGGCAGAATCTGAAATTTGAGGTTGATTTTGTTGATGTGATGCACTGCTGGACGGTACAGCGATGGGAGTAAACCAGGTGAAGTCCTTCACCAAGTCTGCCCAGAGTCGGGCTTTTGTGGAGAGGCTTTCTGAGGAGCCATTGCATTGTGTGTAAATGCGGTGTGTGGAACAGAATTAACAAATGGCATAACATCAGATAAAGCACAGTTACTTTATTCCAGTAGTATATGTAAAATGGTTTGTATATGATTTGTATATGGTTTGTATGTGATTTGTATATGGTTTATATATGATTTGTATATGGTTTGTATGTGGTTTGTATATGGTTTGTATATAGTTTGTATGTGGTTTGTATGTGGTTTGTATGTGGTTTGTATATGGTTTGTATGTGGTTTGTATATGGTTTGTATGTGGTTTGTATATGGTTTGTATATGGTTTGTATATGGTTTGTCTACACATGTCTGTACTACAGGACTGGTAAAATCAACTCAAATGAGGTAATACATGTCGCATTAAAGCTGGATCATTTGACAAATGTCAGTAGCTCTTCAGTTTCTATTGTTTGCATTCGTTTCCTTCTTTACTCATAAAATGGTGACAATGAACGAAGAGGAAGCACATTTTAACAGGTTTGAAGTACAGTGGTGGATGTCATGGCCGCCAAGGATCTTAAAGGACGATAGGGGTAAGTTGGGGAATTTCAAAGATGACTTTTCTGAGTCAGTGGTTCGTTAACCGCAACGATCTGCCAAATATTCACTCACCGGGCGAGGCAGACTGCATACGAGTCTCCAAAAAGCTGTTAGAGGGAGTCTCTACACTCTTCTTGCAGCGCTTAGCCCAGTACAGCCAACGTGGTCGGCGGACTACATGTATGACGTTGAAACTAACATCTCCTTCTCAGGTCCCAGGAGTGTTCTACGTGTAAAGTTCGGACGCGTAAACAGTAACGGTTACCAGTTTCAACGTTGTGTTCAACGACGTCTATTGACAATATGACTTTTCATATTTTCTTGAACATCATGTGAACCCTCCAGTGACCTGATGAACGTTTGAAGCAATTGGATTTTCTTTTTGATTCTGAGTTTGTAGATCCTGGTTTGTGGTCAACGGATCCTGTCTTCGAACGCCTTAAACGCCCAGACCGTCAAATGTATAAAATGATGAAGCCAATCACAGACTGTGAAGACTGATCGTACTGGCCAATTAACTCTGACGGGTTCCAGCATGTCATGAGGTTGTAGACGCATTGCAGGCGCCACATCGATAGTTCATCAATAAACATTGAATAGAACGACAAACGTATAAAATCACAGGACTTTGGTACAAAGAATCAATAATATTGATAGAAATAAAAGTTCACAGAGATTAATCGACCGCCTTCGAATGTGTCAAAATTACGAATAGCACGCAAGTGGAGTGTTTGGAATGTGATGTTACGTTGTTCAGACATACACGTTATGGTATGTCTGAACGCGTAATGCTAGCAGATGTTATTCACCATTACCTATAGTTTTAAAGAGTACATCTCAAGTAGCAGTGAGCATGAACAGAATCAAAATTGTAACATTTCTCCAGTAATATTGTTATCTGGCTTGTCATGGGATGACAATATGTAATCCTTAAAGTGGAATGGAGAATTCCGGAAGTCAGTGATCAATCAAGCATATATATATTATTCACTATATTCATTGTGAAGTCAAATGTACTGACAGGAAATCGCTGACCTCTTTGTTTCCAGGAAAACATTGTATTCTTATTCGATTGACCAAAGCATGGAGATGGTCTTTTGGTTACAATTTTGGGTAGTTCGTATATATCAGGTATTTTTACAAACAAGAAGTGATTGGACAGGCCCAAATGAGTTTTTGAAAGTGTTGTCACGTGACACTGACGCGGTAAATTAGATCCGATTAATTACAATTTGTTTTTACAGCTGTGGTGTATATATCTCATTAGGTTTTAGAGCTGATGTCACATGACTGTGGCATGAAAGTAATTACATAGTCTGGCTAATTGTCAAATATATACAAAATATATACCTAGAGAGGATTTTATAAATATAAAGTATTTAATCATGAATGAGGCACTCTCACAATAAATTCCTTACAAAATATTTGCTCCTATTTGTTGCACGGACTTTGAAACAATAATATGTAAAATAATATCAAATAACAAAGACGCGGTTAAAACATGCTCCAAGAATTACTTATTATAAATTTTGTACACACAGACCCGTGTCCAGGTCCTCAGTAGAGATGGTATCTAACTACAAGGAATGGTTAATGGTGACATTTGGGCATCAGTTATGCACACGACACATACTATAGTATGACCAGAAATTATTGAGAATTTTAGGAATATGTTTAATTGGATTTCTAGTATAAACAACCTTGACCAGCTATCAAGTGCTTGGTTTCATTCAAGAGAGACAACTCCGTTAATCCTTTTTCATTAGTTTGTGAAGAGTTATCCCCCTTTGTTTACTTGCTAGCAGACGACATTTTCAGTGATCCTCAGTATGGATGATTTAGGGAAGAGGAAGATTTTAGAGTATTATAACAAGGACATCAGATCAGCTAAAGTGATTTAAAGTAGAACAGGCATCCCTTTGTCCACTGTTTATTGTGTTTTGAAAAATATTGCAAATGGATATGGCGTTGAGCACCAGGGAGGCGCAGGTAAGCCTAGAAAATTGACTGTCGGTGACAGAAGGCGGCTTGGTATTCTTGTTTCTAAAAACAAACGAAGGAGTTTAGAAAACTTAAGGCTGGATATGATTGATGGAGGAACTGTGGCTGTCTGTAAGGAGACAATTAGAACCACAGCTGTATACAGTGGGTTGGTAGAAAAGTCGAGAAGTTCCATCACCGATCATGAAACCTGACCAAAAGGAGCGATGGTTGAACTGGTGCTTACAGCATAGAAATTTTAACTGGGACAATGTGATTTTCTCAGATGAAAGTTCTGTGTGAATGTTTCCTAATACACTGAAATTCTGGACCAAACAAACTGAAAAACCTTTGTATCAGCGCCCAAAGTACAGTCCGAAATTTAACGTGTGAGGTGGCATATCTGTGTTAGGGGCAACGCCCCTCTGTGTATTTGAAGGGAATATGAACAGTGAGCGGTACACAGATATTCTCGAAGGACATTTACTTCCACCTGCTCACGTGTTCTATGGAAAGTTTTGGATTTTCCAGCAGGACAACGACTCAAAACATCGTTCAAAGCATTCACAGGCCTGGTTTCGGACCCAAAATATGACATTATTAGATTAGCCAAGCTATAGCCCTGACCCTAATCCAATAGAAACTTTTTGGTGACTTATGAAGAAAATGTGTCAATAAGAAAAATCTGACAAATATTGCTGAGATGAAAGAAGAGGTGGTCCTATATTGTATGCTGCGGAAATCCATCCTTCTCTAACCTACGGGAAATGATGTCGTTCGTACATTTTCTTGACATTTAACAATTATTCGTGAGACGCCATGATGTCTTTCACCCATGCAATAGAAAGTCTATAGTTTCACATGGAAACGCAGATCGTATAAAATTCGCAACACTCTGGGGCTTCAGATACATACGAGAGAAATCATTAACAGAAATACTGGGACTAATTTGGTCATACGATAAACATACTGAGTGCAATGAGAAACCTTTCTTGCCGCACTCCATTATGGCGTTCCATTGCCAATTATATATTCATCAGAATATTTATTCATCCAGTCTTAGTACAAAATACTGTTTCAGTTGAAAATAACAGAAGAAAACATTGCGTGACGGTTATTGTTGGTTGCAGCTTTGTTCTCCATTTACCTGACGGCCTATTAAACATTTACTGAAAGAAAACGTCTATCGCAATTAACCAAGGCAAGTTCATCACAGCGACGCCACATATAATCTAAGAGGCACAGACACTCCTATATTCCAAGTCGTGTGTAAAGATCAGTTTTGATAGACAAAGTGTTTTTTTTCTCGATTTGTATTTGTTTTTCAAAGGTAATGTGTTTCATTAACGTAACACTGATTCAATCCAGACACCTGATACCAAGCCAGACACTGGATACCAAGCCAGGCACCTGATACCAAGCCTTACAGACAGTTAGATCGGAAATGATGCTCAATATAGCCAACGTGATGACGAGATTTTAAATACACACCCGATACACACATCATTTGAGGTAAATAGAATTGATGGCTCTTTAATGTTAATGACTTGATGTATCGTTAGAGATGTTGGAAACAAACCTGTCAATCTTTTGTCAACAGCTTCAAATCGATACTTGACGTCAATCGTCAATTGGTAGGTAATTGTTGGCACTAACAATAAGTGGGTAACAGTATGAGTACCACCCAACAGTAAGGGTACCAAACAATGACATACAGTCTCACAGGGCACAAAACATGATGGTAATCAAGCAATCAATCCTTCTTAGTCAGCTCCAGGCGTCATCTAGGACACGACTGTAGGAGCGACGAGTCTCAAGTCCACGTTGCAGGCGTGGAATCAACTATTTGTATCATACCTGTCATAGGAAATCAAAGTGGGTTGATGTATCACATATACTTCTTAAATGTCTTCCGATGTATATTCACAATATTAGGCCAGGTATTGGTTTCAGCGCCTTGTACACACTCATTAAAGAGCAATTTTCAGTGCTCATCCTCATGTTCATATACCGATTTACACTCTTAATCCCCCCCCCAAAAACCCCCAAAACAACAACAACAAAAAACAACAATCAAAACAAAACAAAAACAACCAAAAAAAAACAAAAAAAAACGCATAGGTGATTTTGAGGATATTGGACTGCGGTAAAAACAACACAAATAAACTATTTCTTTCCAAAACGTCATCTTTGTATGATTGTAAACAGCTTCATCGCCAAGACACCGCAATTATAACGTTTTGCCTTGTTTTAGATGAGTTTGAAGAAATATTCCCCAAAGCGTCACCAAGAAAACATGCAAAGCAAAATGCACGTGCAAATTAGTGGGAAAGCATTCGGTATCGATCACTATTAAGAGGCAAACGTTGTGTTTAATTTTGTCATTTGTTTTTGCACGGAAAAGAGGAAATAATCATGCCACGACAGAGTGCAGCAATCAAAACATCGCCATAGGCTGCCTTGAAGCGGGGGGAGTCGCAGTCTGCAGTTGCCCGACATTTCAACGTTCATCAGAGCACCATCTGTCGTTTCCTTCAGACCAATTCCGCCCAAGATCGCCCGGGTTACCACCCAAGCCAGGACCACTACACCGGGTTGCTCCCTTGCGCCATCGTCTTGCCACAGCCGTGGAGACTGCACAACGCATCCCTGGTTTTTGAAGAATTTCCGAGCAAACTATCAGGAATCGATTGTGTGAAGTGGAGATTCGACCAAGAAGGGCAGTTGTCGCCCCTAAGAGACCTCCATCGGCGCAATCGCTTGCGGTGTCCTGCATTCCAGAACTGGAACCCTAGAAACTGGAGGCGAATCTGGTTCAGAGTGGAATCACGATTTCTTTTTCAACGGCGAGATGGAAGACAGCGTCTTTACCGTGGGAGAAATGAACGCTTTGCCCCCAATTGCATTCCACAGGTCGACAGATTCGGAGGAGAAAGTGTCATGGTGTGGGGTTGGATATCCAGCACACAAAGATCTGATTTAGTGGTGGTTGAGCGGAATTTTACCGCAAATCGGTACATCAACGAAGTCGTTGCACGTCACACGCTTCCGGTTATATACCGACAGAGGGAGCTGTTCCAGCATGATAACGCTATTTCACATACAGCTCGCGTCACGGTCCGCTACCTTGCCAATTCTTACGTCAGTGTCTTGCCATGGTTTTCCCGATCACCAGATCTAAACCCAATAGAACACCTATGGGATGAGCTCGATTGAAGTGTACGTCAACGTCAAAACAGACACTTCCACAACTGGCCATCGCATTGCAGGAAGAGTGGGGAAGAATTCTGCAAGAGCGACTTCGTCGACTTATCCAGTCTCTGCCGAGACGGTGCCGAGCAGTGATTGTTGCCAATGGTGGCCATACAAAGTACTGACCGTGACGCCATCTTTAGGACTAAAGTAAACACAACAACGTCTATAGATAATAATGTAAGTCTACAATTTTTAGAAATGCAGCCTCGTTTCAACATTTTGTCAGTATGCGTTGAAAAAATGACTGAATAGTCTCCACGTTGTTTTCAACGTGTGCCGTGCAATTGAATGTGGATATTTCACACCTTAAATCGACCTGACGTTTCGCTTTCGGACTGTCTATTACACTTGGACATACCGTGAAACTGCTGGACGTCTGATGACAATTGCGGACACACATTACACGTGGGTTTCCTTTGATCTAAAATGACTAAAACAGATAACAGAACAGAGATACTGTGCACAAAGTGTGCATACTACTGTACAACCCATGGTTGAATGCAATCCTGGTGATATATTTCACGATTCCTCCTAGCAGATTTGATGGAAGGTGCATGCCACTCACACTAGGTGGGGTTTGATGCTTGAGGATGAAGAATTATCTCTGGCTCGACAAGAGCACACAATAGCTGTTGATTCATGTATGTAGGATCTTGCTCAATTATCTCTATAAATGCTGAAAAAGAACACATTCCAATTTTAGATAACATGAAGCTGAGGATATTAAAAAGATGAAAGGATTGGCCTCAAAGAGCAACTGCCAAGAGGTTCCTTTGATTTATGTCCGACCTTTCACATCTACACAGGAGTTTACGAAATGTTACAAATGCAATTTCTGGAACTGTGATTACATTCTGGAAGGAAGCAAATGTGTTTACAGTTTCGCACGTTCAGCCACTACGTCATACAGGCGGAGAAGACGTGACTGGATACATATTGAGGCCCTGACCAAATTTCAGTACATATACCAAATTGAATGGCTACTTCACGTTTAGTCGTAAGACATTTGCACTGTTTCAGTTGGTACAAAACCAGTTGACTGATATAACAGTCTATTTGCATACGTTAACTTTTTCATGTATCTTGTCAAGCACATCGATACAGTCAAAATGGTAGATGTTGCCAGAGCCAAATGTCACAATTCTTCACATACTCTCACTAACTTATCCCCATGGAAACCAGCCTTGTCTCTCTCTCCTCGCTGATATGTTGATATTTGTGTACAAAGTGCAATTTTAACTACTTCAGTTACATGAACTGTTTGATTGGCATTTTAGATAGTTACATGAAGCTACCTTGTCAAAAGAATTTCGTTTCAGATGTCTGTCGTTTTTTCTTTTATTTAACTATATTAACTAACTAATGCTCCCTTAACATTGAATGCAAAGTTCGAGCTGCTAGTTAGAGATCTTTTTTTAAGAAAACGTATCTACAATTTTTTTTGACACAATCAGCAATCTGTATTTCTGACAATTTCCCATTCAACGGCTATCATACCATATTGACATCACCCTGACAAGCATCAATTTCACTTTGTGACAAAAGGTGTTCAAAAGTTCATTATCAGTCTGTTCTGAGAAACGTTAACTTTCAATGACAGTTTTATATGTACCGTTATGTCTTGGTTCCGACATTGCACGCATAATAAATAGGTTGTCTCCAACATTGACTAAATGTTTGCAAGATTTGTATCATGTACATAAATATTACTAAATCAGAAGTAGACCCCCACCCCAAAATACATCCATTAAATGTTCAAACGTTTTTCTTTGACAACTTCTGTACTGTTTGTGATGAAAACACCATAAATATTACCATCTTATTGTTTTATCAGAATCAACAAAGAATACAAAGTACAGTTAAAATATACCAAATCATCTGGTATTAACAGAAATAGAAGAGCAATCATATCATATTATTCTTGATTACTTAAACAATATGATCTTTCGTTTTGGCCTTGCTGTGTGCAATGCGCAACCGTCTTTTGGTTTTAGAACCTGCTGTTCTCTAGCAATGCGTGAATAATCTTTGGCAATACGTGAATAGTCATTTTCTCGGGAAAAGTAGGAATGAAGTACCTGGTCCATTATGTTGTGGCAGATTATTACAGGGAACACCAAGATGGGTCACAGCGGATTCCTCCCAACACCATGACTCTACCTTCAGCTTGTAACACTGAAGAGAGACCGGCTGTCGTGAGAAAAGAGATGTCTTTTTCAATATCTGCTGTAGACGCTGTCATCTTATGGCTAAACCCTCAATGACCATGACACTGTCCTGCTGGCTCGACGACCAAGGACACTCGTTAGTGATGACATCACCGTCCAGAATCAGTTCCTGACTTGTTAAAACCGAGGAACCTCGTCAGGTCCATATAGGGCGTGATCTACCTTTCCTAGACATGCCCATGGTCCAATCGGTTTGTCCAAAACGAGTCATCATTCTGGCGAATGTGATGCACAATATGTTGTTGGCCATTGCTATGACTAGATCCAGTAGGGACCCCTCATGCATTACTTGAAAATGTGAATATTGCCAAGCCATACTCGCTCGCTCCATGAAGATGTTCAGAAGCATATAGTTAATTTATTTCTGTAACTAAATACACGACTACGGATATGATGTGGTGATGGTGATACTGATACTGCTGCTGCTGCTGATGATGATGATGACGATGACGACGATGTCGATTCTATCTAATGATCAGTATGCCATCACTCTATATAACCCATATTAGCCCTAATCAGTACAAACGAACACACCAATCAGATTATAGCAGTCCGTTAAACATTGTAGTTTTTTACAGACAGAAATGCAGTTACAAATACCGTAATGCTGAGTTATTGCAGCACCAAGACATTAGTAATCAATAGTACATACTGTTTCAAATCCAATAGGACAACTGGGACATTTAAATACTTTTTTTTCATTAAGAAGATTCGGATCCATCAGATAATTAAACATTTCAAGCTATGTTTGCATTAGTGTTTAAAACATGCCCATGCTGCTCGTGCAGGTCTGCCAAATGAGCACAATTGCTGGTGGCCCTCACTGCAGTTTATGACGTAACTAGGGCGCGTTGTTCTCCCCTCTGTGTACACTGTGTACCTCATCTAGTTTCTTCCACAACCATATGCTGCTTCTACGTGATTCAAGTTTCAATATTACAAGCTTCTCAAACAAACCATTTCCGAATGAAAGAAAATTTTGTGCGCAAAGAATCGTGTAGTGAATTATTGTAAGAGTTAATATTTGAACACGTGTGTGGTGACAATGTGCTTGTTTTCAGTATTTCAGTCGCTTCGCGGCGAGGTAAACTTAATTCTGAGGAAAGCTTAAAATTGCATATGCCGTGGACGTTCATTTGTGAAGAACAAGTAACGCTGGAACAATGATTTCCGTCTCAAGAAATTAGCTGTAATGTGATTGGTGGGAACATGGTTACCTCATTTGAATGACTGGTTATTTAAGCACATTTTCTAAGAAAATGTCTGTTTCGTATTCACGATATATGGAGGACCTTAGCGTTTCCGTGGACACAAAACGACATGTTGGGATCGATTGTCCTGATACAAGCACAACGTGTTGACAGATGCCAATTGGCAAGGCCCACGTTGAAGCTGCATGATGGACGTCATCACATTACATCTACCAAACAACGTGAACACTGGAATAACGTGTTTACCCACACCACATCGTACTTATGGTCTTGCAGAATTGTGTTTTAGGAAATACCGAGTACGAGTATTTTTGCACCAGATGGAGTTTTGATTAAGGCCACAGCTTAATTTGACAAAGGGTTTATGACGTCAGACGTCCATAGGTTGGTGAGACAGTCATTTTGTAGTATAGTTTGGAAATAAAAATATAAAAAACGAACCTACAAACGTTGATGTTTATCTCAGGTAAGGTCATATCTGTATGGAGCATAAATGGAGGATAGTAGTACAATGTGCCGTTTGAGATTGAAGTCCAACGATCGAGGGAAAAAGTAAAATTTAAAACAAACACCAAAACATTAAATGATTACGTGATGCAACTATACCATAGTTTTTGGTATGTTGACAACTCCGGCCCAAAAACGACAGATCTTTTTAACAGAACAGAACAGAACAGAACTTTATTTCAGTAACAGGCCTCCGGCCCAAAATACATGTACATAAATTGATGATAAGTAGAGCACATATATATTTCATTTAGATTTGTGTTTCTTGTCAACAAAGTATAAAAATAGACATACATCCTTGATAATATTAACATTTTTACTCTGTAATATTGATATAAAATTAATAATTGATGGACATTTACTAAAATATTTTGATATGTACTTATTTCTGAAATGAGAATATGCATCACAGATATAAACACATGCCATTCATCTTCAACAACAAAGATACCATTTAATTTACAAAACAGGCAATGCCTTTCATTATATGCAACATCAGTGTATCTGCCCATTTCAACTGCTAGTTTAAAATTACAGCACCGAAATCGGGCATATATAGTTTTTAAATATTGAGGGATATCATTATTTATCAAGTAGCTCTCAACATTTAACAAGGATTTGAATTGCTTATAGTAAAGACATTTACGGTTACTGTCCAAAGATGAATGCCAAGATTGAAATAAATTATCACGTAGTCTCTGTTTAAATGATTCCATAAATATTTTGTGATCACCAATTTCCTGACTTATCCAAACAAATCCAAAGCCAAATTGAAAAAGAATATTTTTAATTCTAGTTGCCCATGAGTTTCGTCCTACCCTGTCTAAAGATAATAGCATAAAATAACATTGTTTTGGTAATCTATAGTCAGACATGTTTAGAAGTCTGCACCAGTATTTCACTGCATTGGTTGTATAAGTAAACTGTAAAGGCACTCTTCCACATTCACCCAAGACCATATTGTTACAGGTGGATTTCCCAAGTTTCAAGACATATTTACAGAATTTAATATGGACAGATTCAATAGTATTACAGTAGGATGTGCCCCAGATTTCAGACCCATAACAGAGAATGGGTGATATCATACAATCAAAGATTTTAAATAAATCTGTACAATTAATGCTGCCAAGTTTCCTTTGGAAATTTTTAACAGAGAATATTGCCATACTAGCTTGTGATGCAAGGCAAGATGTAGCTTTACTCCAGGATAATTTAGGAGTGAACATAATTCCAAGGTACTTGTAAAAAGAAACAGTGTCAATACCATTGCCATTATAAAACCAATTTTCATATGAGCGCAAGGGACCACCATTTCTAAAAACAATAATCTTAGTTTTCTTTAGATTCACGCTCATACCAGTTTGCTCACAAAATTTACCAAGTACATTGATCTTTTTTTGCAACTGTGCACAGGTGTCAGCTATTGCTGACACATCAACAGCAAACATAAGAGATCAGAGATTGCTAATAGAAGAAGAAACTGTAATACCTTGACCTCCTTCCAACTCCATAAGACTGCATAGCTTATTTATGAAGATAATAAAAATCTGAGGGCTCAAAACACAGCCTTGGCGAGTACCGATGTTACAATAAAAACTATTTGATATACCCTTAGATGTCCTGACTGAAGCTGATAAAGAACTATACATAGAAGTTAACAGCATAAGAAATTTACCTCGTATACCAGCTTCATAAAGTGACTTTAGAAGAACATCATGCCTTAGAGTATCAAAAGCCTTGGCAAAATCTACAAAGAGACAATAAAATCTATCCTTTTTTGCTAATATATTTTTGAATTAACGACTGCAATGAAAATATTTGGTCAATTGTTGAATAATCAGCCCTGAAACCGGCCTGTGATTCACTGATAATATCATGAACTTCACACCATCGCTGAAGGCGGCGATTAAGAACTTGACATAAACACTTTACAACTGGAATCTATGAGAGAAATTCCTCTGTAATTATTAGTATCATCTCTACAACCAGACTTATGAATAGGACAAATAATGCTTCTACCCCAACAAGATGGAAATTTACCACTATCAAGAATATGATTAAAAAGCTGAGTAAGATATGGTACAATGAGATGACTAGAAGCCTTTAAGAATTCAGCAGCAACACCATCTGGCCCTGGAGATTTATTATTAGCAGAATTAACTATCTGACGTGAAACTTCCTGTTGAGTAAAAGGATCATCAAGCCCTTCTGATCACTGAGTTGACAAATAAACATCACTATCCTCATCTAAAAGATAAGACCCATCTTGATCTGCACCAAGTAAAGACGTAAAGTAACTGACCCACTGCAGATTAGTTATAGACCTAATAGATCTAATAAAGCTTACTCCGAACATATAAATTACGACGTGTAATATAATTACACTGATTTCTTAAGTATGTAAATGTTCAGTGATTATTCAGAGGATATCATGGGGCCTCTACGAACAACGTACTTAGTAGTGTTGGGAATTGGTTAAAATCTTATAATTGATGATTGGTTGATTACAACCGATCAATCATCGAAAAAAATTGGTTAGCGTCATTAAAATGCACATAAAAATAAGAAAAAAACATGTACTTCTTTTGGGTTTTTTTGGCAAAATTTCACATCTTTAAAGGATGACTAGTATGTTAAGACATAAATTTCATAAGTTTTAAGACAGATTCAGCCATGAGTTGAAACGAGCTTGTAGTGCTTATGAAATGTAACAGACAAAACCAACCTTGTGAAAAATATTGTTACTGAAAACGAGTGTTCCAGAATTGTTTGTGTTCGATTATGCGAAAACATGATCGATTGCTTAGTCGTTTAGCCACTGCGACCAATCTTCGATTATTTCAATTAATCAGACCACCACTAGTACTTAGGAGTACTCACATTTATAGTTGTCAAGTAAGTCTTCATTATTTGTTCAAGCATGGAACGTAACACTATTTGTTGTTTTATGGATAAATTTCCAGTATTTTGTTTTACAGATTAAAGATGAAAATGCAGCAGAGAGGGTTCGGGTGATCATGGCACAGTCAGGCTTCAAAGGCTCATCAACAGCTCAGAGCCCTCGTCCCCTCTACACGCAGCCCAGACAGCGAATGGGACTTCTCCCAGGAAACCCACCAAGACCTTTCCGGAGAATATGTAGACTCCCCAACACTGCAGCCTTCTGCATTACCCAGAGTGTCAGAAGGGCTGTGCTCCCGGTGGAGAACCCAGGCCATCTCTTGATCTGCGCCAAGAGATCAAGAGGTACCAAACCAAAGGCACCGAGAACAATGGGGAGCCTGACTACAGTGTACTTGGGATGTAAGCGAGACATTTCAAAGGCGAGGTCCGCATATTTATCATGCTGTTCCTGAATCTTGCCAATCACATTGCTGTCAAAAAGGGACAGAAAATTCAATGATATAAATAAATTCATTGGCTTTATCCAAAAGGACCAGATCAGGTTTGTTGGCAGGAATTCTTCTGAGGCTGTATATGGGCCTATTCCACAGAAGTTTGAAAACATCATTTTCCATGACGCCCTGGACATATTCAGGGTCGTACCATGGATGGACCTCTGAGTCAAAGCCACAGACATGGTGGAGACGGTAGTAAAAGCAACGAGACATGCCATCATGTCGTTTGTGCCAAAGAAGGGCATCCACTGACAAGGTGTTGGACAGTCTCTGTAAATTCATTACATAGTCGACATTTCATATTGATAATTTCTTTAGCAATCACATTGAGGCGATTACGAGTGGGAAGTGACTGGTCCTGAGCAGCAAAAAGGAAGCCCTCAGTTTCACATTTAAGACCAGCCGACTTCATCCGGGCGAAGGAGTCGGTGGGATTGCTATTCTGTTCCACACACTGCATGTACACACGATGCAATGGCTTCTCAGAAAGCTTCTCCACAAAAGACCGACTCTGGGCAAACTTGGTGAAGGACTTCACCTGGTTTACTCCCATCGTTGTACCTTCCAGCAGTGCATCGCCATCAGCAAAAACAACGTCAGATTTCAGATTCTGTCCAACAACCTTGGCACGCTTAAAATAGCTGTGGAATTCCTTGCTTTCATCATGAGTTTTGACATGCATCACCAGAGGATCATCCGATAAATACCACCTCCGTGGTGTAGTGGTTAGAGCGTCCGCCCGGAGAGCAGAAGGTCGCGGGTTCGATCCCCGACCGCGTCATACCACAAGACGTTAAAATATGGCACTTGTTGGTCCCTGCCTGGCGCTCGGCATTAATGGGTACAACAAGGACTGCTCGGCTCGGAGTCAGTATAATGTGTCTGAATGGGGTATTCATGCTTCACTGCGGCATGGTATCTCAGTGGGCTAGCACTATAAAACCATCTTTAGTCTCGGCTAGTACAAGCAGCAGCACATACACATACACACGCATGCACGTCGTCATATGAGCGAAATATTCTCAAGCACAACGTAAAAATCCAATTTCACTTCACCTCACCTCATCCGATAAATAAATATGTGCAAAAGTACACAATAAAATTATATCATGAAGAGCCTCCACATTAATCAAACCCCGACCTCCAGAATTGATTGGCATATATAAACGGTTGAGAGAGAAACGAGGGTGGTGGGCTCTGTTTTCAGACATGATCCTTCTGGTCAGGCGGTCAAGACTCTGGATATGTTGTTTTGTCCAATCAACTTCTCCAAAGGAATAGGAATGGACTGGCACAGCAAAAGTATTGGTGGCTTTGACCTTGTTTCGAGCATTTAGCTCTGAGCTCCAGATTTTCTTTAAGCGAGATTTGTACTCGGCCCGAAATTTGTCTTGAATTTGGGCACTCTGGAGGTTGTCTCGAACTTGCATTCCAAGATAAGTGTAGGACTGATCTTCCACAAGATGCTCAATAACTCCTCCCCCCTGTAACTTGACAGATCCGCCAATAACTACCTTGCCACGTTTCAGATGAAGAGTATTACATTTGTCTAGTCCAAATGTCATGCCAATATCATTAGAAAAGGACTCGACAAGGAGAACCTGTTCTTTCAAATTGGTATCTCCTTTGGCAAGGAGCTCGATGTCATCCATGTAAAGAAGATGAGTAAGCGGTGTTGGGGATCTGTGCTGAGGAGGTCCGGGATGGTATCCCTCCTCTCTGTTGAGCAGAAAGCTCAAAGGATTTAGAGAAGGAGTCCCCCTGGAAACTTCCCCTTCTGACTGGAATAGATTCCGAAGTCTGCACCTGCCCTTGTGAGTACATCTCAAGTTGAGTCGACCAACAACTCAATAAAGACTTGAGTAAATCAAGTAGTCGCTCTGGGAGGTCAATACAACGAAGAGACTTCAGAATCCATTCATGAGGGACAGAGTCATATGCTTTTTTGTAGTCAAGCCAGCACATGGAGAGGTTGCGGTGATATGTTTTAACCTCTTCCAAAATAATTTTCTGTACAAGAAGTTGATCCTTGCACCCCCAACATCCCTTTCTCGCTCCCTTCTGCTCTCTATAAATTATATCATTAGCAGAGCAGTATGATGACACGAGGTTTGTCAAACACCCTGTGAATAATTTGTATTGTGTATTCAAACATGTAATAGGGCTGAAGTATTTGGGATCAGTCAAGTCTCCTTTCTTGGGGAGGAGTATTGTGTGACCTTTGCAGAACCATGGAGGAACATCATCTGTGTCCACAAGAGAATTAAAACAGTGTAGTAATGGTGTTTGGACACAGGGGAACAGTTTCCAGTACCGGTTTCGAATGCCATCAGGCCCTGGAGCTGTATTAGATTTGGACTTTTTTATGACACTTTTCAGGCAATCTGGTGAGATGTGGCAGACAAACGACCTAGTTACATTCTCATGCATTGCATTGTCATAATCACGGACCCATGGTGCCTCCAGGTTACAGTCGCCGGGTATCCATGGCACAGCAAAAGTATTGGTGGCATTTAGCTCTGAGCTCCAGATTTTCTTTAAGCGAGATTTGTACTCGGCCCGAAGTTTGTCTTGAATTTGGGCATTCTGGAGCTTGTCTCGAACTTGCATTCCAAGATAAGTGTAGGACTGATCTTCCACAAGATGCTCAATAACTCCTCCCCCCTGTAACTTGACAGATCCGCCATTAACTACCTTGCCACGTTTTAAATGAAGAGTATTACATCTGTCTAATCCAAATGTCATGCCAATATCATTAGAAAAGGACTCGACAAGGAGAACCTGTTCTTTCAAATTGGTATCTCCTTTGAAAAGGAGGTAGATGTCATCCATGTAAAGAAGATGAGTAAGCGGTGTTGGGGATCTGTGCTGAGGAGGTCCGGGATGGTAACTCCTCTCTGTTGAGCAGAAAGGTCAAAGGGTTTAGAGAAAAACAAAAAAGCAAAGGAATGAATGGGGGCCCCCTGGAAACTTCCCCTTCTGATTGAAATAGATTTCGAAGTCTGCACCTGCCCTTGCGAGTACAGGTATCTTCTTCTTATTATTATTTAATGGATACTGTGTCACATACAAGGATAATATTTAATAATTTTTACCTCACTTCTACAATTCAAAAGTGACGCATTCAAATTATAAATTTACATTAGTTGTAATGCATGCACGCATGCTCAAACGGTAGTAGCAGGTGGACACTTTGAGACTCAAGAAGAATTATGACCTCGAGTCTGTCAAGTACAAAGGACGACACATAAACCTGCTTTATAATGTGCACAACTATTTAGGTTACGAATGTGTGTTCGAGCTCCAGATAAAACTTCTTGATCACAACGTGCTGGGGTTCACATCACTCCTTCCATAGCAGTTCCAATAGTTGACGTGCTAACTGTAGATGCAGTGAGCGGTTGTGTGATGACCCATTGAACCATACTGACCTATAAGTGAAGAATCTTGGCGCGTCAGAAAGTGCTTCCACGTTTGTGAAGGTGTCCAACTGACTAACCAGGTGTTACAGTTTTCTTTACTTTGTTTATAGAATTTTAGGCAATTATTTTTTTCTAAACATCCACTGTCAGTTCAGCTGAGAAGGCGAAGTGTCTTATCAATACCCATAGAGATGCACACAACAAAGTGCTGCGCGTACTAGATAATAAACATGTGCATCATCAGCTAGCCCTTGTGGATATTCTAGTATTCTGTTTCCCAATGTCTCTAATATCTGCTCTATTTCTGTATATTTACATTCTGGCGAAGTGTAGCACACAATGTACGATTACAGCTTTTCTCCTTGGTGACTTCCAGCATTTGCTAGTTGGATAGATTGGTTGTACAACAACAATAACATCAACCACAAAAGTTATCTTTTGTCGGCGTTTCGGTTGTGCATGCTAACAGGGGAAATATGCATACAACCCCGGAACCAAATGATACAATCCAATACATCTGCTGTTAAAAAGGCATAACGTCGCGTCGTAACTACAGTCTGCGTGTTATTGCTCAAAGTAATTACACTTTATGCGTCATTTATACTGAACTAACTCATATCTTAAACTCATTTTGAAGGAGGCTTCAATGCTCAAAACGTTCAATATGTTAACATGCAATGAGTATGTACTAATATTGCAGCCATGTTTATCGCTTCATCGATACCTTGGATTAGCGTCATCCTCGAGGCCAAACGGCCGCACATGTACATGCATCACGTACACACAACAAAACACAAATAACATGACTACCCCGCGCATATTTGTTGACATTCATCTACAAATAAAAACAATAAAAAAGACAACTCTGGGTGTCATTTTCAACTTTATATGGTTGTCTGTTTGAAACAGGTGTGTTTTGGAACAACTTCAAAGTAATAAGCGAGATGTAGCTATTTTTATTGATCTTATTGTGATATCCCAGGGCGGAATTATCCAGGAAGACGTTCAGCTATGGTAATGATGTGTGACACCTAATCCTGTGTCTAATCAGTTGCCAATATTGCCCGACGGATTGTCATCAGGCGTGCAGCAAACTGGTTCCTTTGCTTCAAAGTGGTCAGTTTCCTACAACATTCGTCACACTCACGACAGTGTGTGGTTGGAGCCAGCATCAGTGAATATTGCTTGACTGGAACGGCCTCGAAGCAAATAGTATCAAATTATCTCAAACCAAACCAGCATGAATGAACATGTATGTAAATGCAAGATTGCATGTTTCAATATTCCCTTTAATTCTATGTGTTGATATTGTTAAAGTTTAAATTTAATCTTAAACTTAAATTTTACTAAAATTTAAGTGCAAATATCTTAACTCATTGGTCTAATGGTTAAGGCTGTGGATTTGTAATCCAAAGGTTACAAGTTCAAACCCCACTTACACCAACTAAACTTTTGTAACTAATTTAACTAATTTACATAAAGTATTTAAATTAGTCTCACTTCTAACACTTGTTTATCACATGACATCCCTAAGGAAGCACATGGTCTAAAAAAGCATGCCCTTCAGTCTGTGCCTGACCACCATGCTGGAAAGTTGCTTCACCTCACTGTCTGCGAATAACTGCATGTCAAGAAACAAATGTAAGTTACTTTCATAATATTTCTAACTTTATTGCATTATTATCATTTGTATTAATAATAAATTATTGATAAACAATTTTGATAACAGTTAACGAAATGTTGTTCAAATGTTTAGTCATCCAAATGTATTTGTACAATTTCAATAAACATAGTAGAGTTTATTAATGCCAAAAGTAAATAAGTTTAAAGTGCATTAAATGAGCAAAGATTGTGAAATTGTTTCTGCTGATATTGTAGTTTTTGTAACCTCATCAGAGCTCATCAGTTTTCAACGTAGCCTGATTCGTTGTCCAAGTGCTCAACAAGTTTCAAGGATGAAATGCTCATGAATCTCGTGAATTGTTAAATTGTAACCTGCACGGATGTAATAAACTCTGATGCGAGTACCGGATTTTGTTCTTGCATCTACAATGTATGTATGTGTGTGTGTGTGTATGTGTATGTGTATGTATGTATGTATGTATGTATGTATGTATGTATGTATGTATGTATGTATGTATGTATGTATGTATGTATGTATGTATGTATGTATGTATGTATGTATGTATGTATGTATGTATGTATGTATGTATGTATGTATGTATGTATGTATGTATGTATGTATGTGTGTATGTATGTGTGTTTATGTATGTGTGTGTATGTGTGTGTGTGTGTGTGTGTGTGTGTGTGTGTGTGTGTGTGTGTGTGTGTGTGTGTGTGTGTGTGTGTGTGTGTGTGTGTGTGTGTGTGTGTGTGTGTGTAAACCGTGGTCAGATGGAAACGTCATCGTCAAAGAGGACCTGAAAAAGAATGTAAACACAACAATAGGTGAAGGTATTTCCCGAATCCCGTATCAGCAACTGATACTCAGTCCTTTTTTCAGTAGGAAGTAGGAGCTCCTCATTGACATCTTAGAGCATCATACACTTTGTATGAGCAGAACGCATTCTTTGTTTACATGTTGGATATTATAAGCTCCGAAATAATTGTTTGAAAAAGGAACATGCGTATTATTTTTTATAATTGTCAATTCAAATCTTGTTTGTATGTTCAAACTGACTTGACCAAAGAATCATTATGACATATATCATTATTATATATATTTTTGACATCTGTAGAAACACTGTTAATAAACAACCTTATAAGGTTGCAGTGTCCTTATAACACTCAGCAGCTTTAATTGATGACACAGCAGTCTTGATGCTGGATATATAATACCTCTGAACTACCTCTGCAAAACATGCCATGTCCATCTACACAACATGGGTTCAGTCCCTCACCTTCTGACCAAGGAACCTATTGCCACTATCGTAAGAACATTATTCTCCTTTAGGCTATGGTAACAGCTGACAGGTACATCATGGTGTTACGTGTTGATTGCCATATTGACAGTAAACCGGGAATCGGAACTAGGTGTGAAACCAACCAACAAAACAAATATATTCACAAACCAATACAAATCAGTACAAAGATATAAATATGGCGCTACAAAGTTTCCATTATGTGCTGATTCCAAGTTGAAGCTGAAAAGTTAACTGTGAATCAGTCCTTGAAATAACGAGATGTGAAACCAAATAACAACAAAGAAATGTGATATATGTAAAAATGTGTATTCTAAAATTTAAAAAGTTCACAAATCAGTACAAATCAATACAGACGTAAAGCATTTCAGTGGCAGCACAAACTCAGAAATACTCTTATACTTGAACAGTGATTGTAGCAACAAAGACAATGACGATAATAGTCTCCACTCAGCAACAGTGATTCGATCATCAGACACAATGCTGGCCTTCTGGTGTCTTGAGATGTTATGGGAGATGAGAGCAATAGGGAGCTCCCCCTAAATAAACAAAAATAAGTTGAAAACAGAACAATATACACCATATACTGTGGGTCAGAACAGCGAGGAAGCCTCTAGGGCTCCGTCTAAATATAACCAACCACGGAATCCACATGTACAGTGTGTGACAGTTGAAACACTGTTGCACAACGCCCCACTTAGCCGTATTCCATATATGGCGGTCATCTGTAGATAATCCAGTCTGGATCAGACAATCCAGTAACCAGCATCACGAGCATCTATCTACGGGTTACGATGGTGATTGACCCCCGTTCTGATCGGATCATTGTTGCCTGTCTCACGTGTATGTTTGATGTTGGCATCTCATGTAAGTCCAAGACTGGCCTGTAACAAGATGTTGCCTTTCCCTAGTATTTAGCAAAATGAACAAAGGGTTAATTGACAAACAGAAAAGCAAGGGACCGAAGGAATCCCTTTGACATATGCCTCGTCTTGCTGAAATACACTTTGGAAGAAATCACCGTCCCTGAAGATGAGTAGACCAGAAATTTGTTAAAAACTTGATTGTTACTGTCAGTCGCCCAGGAAGGTCAATATAGTGCAGTGACTTTCACGATGGACGGAGTCGTTGCTACTTTGAAATCAACGAAGTCCGTTGAGGGGATTCGGTGGTGTTTTTACCTCCTCCAGTATAATTGTGGGTCCTTGCATCCCTCAAAATCCCTTTCCTGCTCCCGTCTCTCAAGTAGAGTATGTAACTGGAAGAGCAGTAAGATCACCAAGTCCTGGAGGAAACACTGTAAATAGTTTGTTAACTATACTCATGCCAATAATGGTTGTCACCCCCCTCCCCACCCAAACCCCACACACACCTCACACCCCCAACCCACACCCCCTCTCCAATTAAAAAAATCGAAGGGGGTGACAACCATTATTGGCATGAGTATATGTTGATACATGAGGCAGGTTGGGGACCTATTTCTGTTTTACTTGGACCTTATCATAATAGTAGTTATAACTGTCTTTGATAAATCAGAGGTAACAAAGCAGAGGGCGGGGATTGATACTACCATGAATACTGGTCCCTACAATTGTTGGGTACCGCCAACAACTGCTCCCAACACCTTTCACCGAAATCTACAGCAAGAGTCCTTGTACCAGTGTCCTTGGTAGCATTTAGTTGCCTGTAAAATTGTTTATCATCAGAAGGATATGATTTTGATTTTCGTATTTAGACTTTAATTTTGTTCTAAAGCGATTTTGGCGTTTTTGTTTCAGTTAATTTAGTTTGATCCGTTTTTTTCTGTTAACGTTTTTGCTTATATAATCAGTATTTTCTGTTTTCTTGCTCTGCTGTCCGAGCAGCCGCCTACACGCAACAGGTAATGTCTTTCAAAGAACAGGCCGGATTGAGATTGACAGAAATAATGGGATTCAGTTCATCAATTTTATTCTTTGGGATTGATTCCTTAAATTGTAAGATCACTGACAGAAGAGGGATCAAAATCGAGAGAAATCTCAAATTCTTCCAGGCCAACATGATTTCATGAGAGCGCATGTATAGGTCTTCAGTAACATTTGGATTAAGTAATTACGCAAGAACAATGCGAACGTTCATTCACACTTTCAATGGAATAGATGCTCCCAATATGCATCCACTACCGAGAGGCATGCATCATCATCTTCAACCTTATTGCCATCACTATTGTTGGAAGCCTCTGCAGTATATGTGAGAGTTAAAACGCACAACATTCATGGGTAAGCAAAGAAGGTCATATTCACCCACCCACCCACCCAAACACAAATCCACCCCCACACACACACACGTTCATACATACATACATACATGTTCATTCATACATACATGTTCATACATACATGCATACATGCATACATACATACATACATACATACATACATACATACATGTTCATACATACATACATACATACATACATACATACATACATACATACATACATACATACATACATACATACATACATACATACATACATACATACATACATACATACAAACATGCAAACATACATACATACATACATACATACATACATGCTTACCAAGGAATGATGTCACGTGTATTTGACTAACTGGAGACTCTCCCGCTCATCTTCTTATCGGTTTTGTTTGGTTCTGAAATTGTTCCAGATCTAGTATCAATTATGTTGTCGGTATCATTTCAAACTCTCTGGCGAAGTCGTTTTCGTACGTCGATATCTAGCTACATACTCCACATCCCGCCGATCCAGCTCGTGCAATTTCACGGAATAGCTGTCCATTATGTCATGACCCCATTATGTTCCAGAGTGACGTCATATATATGCCAGTCAGAAAATACCTGATTATGTTATTATGTTACAATGCCAATAATCATTCGCAAGTTTCACTGAATGCTCGATTCCCAGAATTCCATACTTTTTCAACGAAAAGTGATAGACGCCACCTACATTATATTGTTCAGTTTGATTTGGATGGATTTGCAGCTCATCCTATAACCCCATCTTTACAAGCCGTGTAAAGGTAACCAATATAACTTATATTGTAAAGTAAGCAAGGGGCAAATTCATTTCGTACATTTCCTCAAATATATGCTGACGTTTCACCAATTACAACGTCCATTTATTCAATTTTCTAAATCATAAACCATAATATACTAAAGACGTACTGACTGATGTACTTTTCCGCTCCCTGCTCTCTCCACGCGCTCTCTCTCACACATACATACAAACTAAAACATCTATTTGTGCCTCTATTTCTTCTTCCACAGTTACAGAATGAGAGGCAATAGGCCTTTGCTGAAACTTTCTCTGAGAATGTTTAAAGGCGTTAAAATGACATTTCGTTCTAATCTTGTCTTGCTCCTGTATTGTACTAATCGCCACACTAAGCCGGCATACCGGAAGCCTGGGCCTGAGTGAGCGTGCTTTTCTACTGCAGGGCATATGCCTCTGCTTTGTGAAGAATATAACGGTAAACCCTGTTTCCTTTACCATAAGAAGATTTAAAAGCTAATGTCCTGGAGTTAGAAATCATGACAATTTTACTAATGTAATTGAATGGCCATCATTCCTGTACCTGGCCTAAATTCTAATATATTCATGAAGAAGATGAAACAGTCACATTTTATGAACACAGACGCTCGGAGCGATTTTTTAGATGTCCTTTTGATGGTTCAAATTTAGAGGAAATGTCTTTAGTAAGCTTCTGTAGACGAAGAGGCACCATGGGGGTTAAATCTTTGCCTCTGGGTTATGTGATTGTGCTATTTTACTCTGGAACGTGCCTTACGACGTCGACTGTGTTTGCAATGGCAGCGTACAGTTCAGCTTATACAAAACTAATGCCGCCAAGAATCGATTCCTTGTTACGAAGCGACTCGGCAAATATAGCGCTGCTCCTCGGCTCGTATTAAATGAGTAAATGGAAAGTAAACTTATTAAGAAAATATTTTGAACCTTTATAATCAAACCATATCAAAAGTAGCGTGGAAGTAAGTGGTAATTTCCTGGCAGCAGATTAAAGACATATTGAATGTCAGCGATGTATTAACGGAATATTTGCATACAGCTGTATCGAATGGAGATTAATATCTCTCTGTATACCTCTACACCTTTATGTATCAAACAACTTGCTCTTGAACGGAATAATCACATCTATAAAAAGACATGCATGCGTTGTTTATGTTGTTACATGTGTGAATATTTGGGCGAACAGAGAAACATGTAACACATGTTATATTTGGGATTACACTTTCTTGTGAGGTGAGGTGAGGTGAGGTGAGGTGAAATTGGGTTTAACGTCGTGCTTGAGAATATTTCGTTTATATGACGACGTGCATGCATGTGCATGCGTATGTGCGGCTGCTTGTACTAGTCCAGACTAAAGCTGGTTTTATAGTGACAGCCCACTGAGATACCATGCCGCAGTGAAGCATGAATACCCCATTCAGACACATTATACTGACTCCGAGCCGAGCAGTCCTTGTTGTACCCTTTTATGCCGAGCGCCAGGCAGGGACCAACAAGTACCATATTTTAACGTCTTTTGACATGACACGGTCGGGGGTCGAACCCGCGACCTTCCGGGCGGACGCTCTCCGGGCGGACGTTCTAACCACTACACCACGGAGGCAGTCTGACCCGGATTGGACTCAACCCAACAAAAGTACTGGAATCTGTACTTTACTAAGAAAGTCTAATCCCAAATATAACATGTGTTACATTTGACCACTTTCTAAATGGCATTGTGTATCACAGAAAAATACTTCCCAACATACCGCCCGAGTAGTTCTTGCAAGGAATGAGAGCTTGTTTCTAATGTATGGTCAAAAACAAAATTGAAAATTACTCGCATCCCCTGAATTCTTCATCTTTTAATATGTGTTTTTCACACAAAGCCAAATCCAGGTTTTTAATTAGGCTCCAGCTGATGACTCCACATACCAACCAAAGGACTAAAGACTACAATCAAACAGTGATGCGTTACTACGGGAGTCCAATATATACGCCCCCGCACCACAGCTACCATTAGAAACAAAATACACATTAGCGGCATGGCAAGAATTTATTCTGACAGGAATGTGATAGTTATTCGATCAGTCAGAGATATATAATCTCGGTCTCGGAGTGAAACTGATGATTGGACGGCCGAATCACCCCGGAACCTGCCAGAAGTATTTCTGTCACAGACGCTGATAAAAAGGCATGTGTACATTAAAATATAAATATATAAAACCAGCTTTGTCTTTACTGCAATATTCTAAGTTAAATGTGACAATATAGACACGATAGAAAACGGCAGTTGATATTTCCTGTTTCGCAAATCATATTTGTCTTACACGTATGAGTTTTTTTTAGGAGCATAATAGATTGGTGATTAATACATCAGTCGGTCAAACAGAAAGAGTATTGCAGATTGCTTTTTGTAACAGGATAATGCATGGACGTATTAATATAGATTCTGTATCCCACCAGCAAACTGTCCAGTTATTCACATATGCATATAGGCAAAATTGAATGTTATTTTTCAAAAACTGCAGAAAATCGGAGAGGGGCGGAACCACTTTGGAGGGGGATGTTTCTCAGTGACCTTTACCATGGCAAGAGTAAGTTCATAAATAGAATCGTGTAACAGAACATTGAGCGGGGAACCCCTCATCCGAACAATTAAAACTGATGCTAAAAACATGCACCTCTCGTCCAACTGAACGTCACAGGTGGAACACATTGTTCGGCTGATTCAATCAATTAAAATTATGCAACACCGATATACTGACTCAAATGCACTTTTTGCAGACAACATGTAAGCCCATGAGCAAATGCACCTTTTTTAGATCTTATGGAACATTTGTCTAAAAATTCAGGGTGTAGCATTTCCTACACACCTCACTATTTGCGGGCAACATCCATTCGCATGCACTGTAATGCAGTCCTGAGCTGCGCCATATCATGTTCAGGACAGGGCACAGGAATGAGGCCTTGTCAGGAGTTACAGCAGAGACTTGTCTTCAAATCAGACACGCTACATAAGTATGGTGTCCTATAATTGGCATCGCGTGGCGCGTAAAGAAAGAACTACGTCGTGGACGACGTCGCCTACGACGTCGCAAAAAAAAGACTACGTCGACGACGACGTCGTGCAGAAATACACAAGAATGATCTACGACAAAAATACAAAACACGTCGTGTTTAGAAATTGTTATATTGGAAAATCGGGGAATAACCTTTTGTGATGCAGTTGTACTGCTATTTATGGTGTCCTATAATTGCGATCGCGTGGCGCGTAAAAAAAGAACTACGTCGTGGGCAACGTCGCATAAAAAAGACGACGTCTTGCGCGACGTCGCTTTGTAAAATATATTTTGGCTACAAAAATAACGGGCGACGTCGTGGGCGACGTCGCGGGCGACGTCTGACTATATCGAGTGGTTATCGGCCTCTGAACGTGGCTGACCAAGGTTACGTCTAAAAGAAGAATCGTTAAACGAAACAGGATTTAAAACGCAAAAATGCTTCAGTCACTCCCGATAAACATTTCTGTCGACCCGAAAATGTTTTTACACCTATATCCAATCAAATACCACCCTAGAAGGCCACTGTTCATTTTATGTCCCAGTCACTGTTCAAATTTGAATATAATACCTAAGGTGAAGGTTATGTGACGTAATACAAAGTAGTCCAAATGTTCCGTCAAATAAAATCATAAGCGCGTGCAGATGAAGTTGTTCGATGCACTGAATTTAGGCTGTCTCTGCTAGTTTATCGGACAAAATAACATTTCTTGCTCAATAACAGGACATGATTTGTGTTTATCATTTGTAAACATCCGGTGGAGTTACGCGGCTGTAGACTGGTGGAAGCAGGGCTATTCACGCACGTGTGTAAATTTATTCGCGACGGCAAGCCTTTAAAATGACCAAATTCAACTTAATACAGATATCTTATACAATTTGTGACTGTTATTCTGGGATAAATGCACCAAATACGTAAAGCAATCCTTAAACAAAGAACAATCATACAAGTAAGTTATTAAAGACTACAAACATATCAGTCATTTACAACAAAAATAACAAAATAAATGTTTTGGCTAAAAACTACATTTTGCCATAAAGATGAATCCCCTGAATAGATATATAGGATGTTATGGCCATGAACCTGAGTAAACCATTGTTTCATAGTGGATACATTTAAATATGTATGGCATATCAACCCTTTAAAAGAAACGGCATGGGTAAAATGTGAATCTGTACAATAGTTCGAACTGATATCATCACCGCTTATAATCAGTGGGATATCATGCAACCTGATGTGGTTTGTTTATTCCAGCTTGATGGTCAACACCGTTTACCAGATAGCCTTATAACTGGCTTACAATCAGTAGAAGGAATCTTATTGTATGTTATTCCTACTGTGCTGATCTCAGCCAGACAAATATGCTCGGATTTCTGACCATTTATCGCCTGCTAACATGATAAAACTATCAGGAAACATGATAAGGTTTCTGTTCGTACAACGCTTAATATGCTTCAAAACTAACAAAGAACCCTTGCTTGTGCAGCCAATAAATCTTTCATCAGTAAGTCCAAATGAAAATGCACCATCGCTTATACTGACAACAGCTAATACGTTCTCTCTTTCTTTTGAGCCATCGGTATATGTAAAGAAATGTGGATGTACGAGCATCAGATCTTGCAGACAAACTCTGGAGTTGTTAATTGTAGGTGTACAGGTCTCCAGTCAGTATCTAAATGCAAACATGTCAACTAACATGTTCTACAGACTGATAGAACTAGTTACACAGGTAATGCTTTATTCATGTATTAATGGCGTCCAGTAGATGCAACTCTATACTGCCAACTTGGAACTCACGCATTCCGCTTGGTTGAATTACTACAATGATCTTGTTCACTTAAAGACGTTTTCTATCGAATTTGATATTATCACTAAATGACGTGACTGGGTGTGTCGTAGACAACACTAGACAAAATGGGGGTGATATAACATGAGAATATATGAGAATGATTGCCCTCAGCAAAGCTACAGCGACACACGCTCGTTACAGCTGCAACCAACGTCAGGTAAAGCCGTTCTGTAATCAATACAACCATTAGTTTAATCATCAATTTGTTTAATTGGCCTTATGTAGAGCAAGCACCTGATCCGACGAAAACAACTTCATATTTCCCTCAGTAGTTGCAGTGCATTTTGAACACATACTTTAAGATCACGAGTTAGGAATAGAAAAATAATCTTCAAATGTTAAGGATGCATTAGGAAGAAAGTGAAGTGTACAAAGCCCAGAGCAAAAAGTACAGTTTCTTCTTGATTAAGTCGTTCATGCCTTCATTGTGGGGCCCAACCTGATCAATAACATACATGCGTTGTTTGTGGAGGAGGAACTCGGATGCTACAAGATGATGGGTGTGTCACCGTCATCAGCAGTTCAAATCTTGAAACACTGTGCTTCAAATACTCTAAATGCATTGAAGCAAGTTATGTCCCCCGGGGTTTATTTAATATGGAGAAAGACCCTCCTGCCATTGGGAACCTACATATAAACGTGTCCTTATCCAGCTGCTATGGCCAGCCCAGCCACTGTACCCACCTACAGGATGGAGCTTGTAAATACTCCCGTTTCAGCGTCAAAACGAGCAATTTATGGAAATGTTACAACACTGTTAAATTATCTCGAATCGTGAGTGAAGTATTTAAACTAATTGGTCTCAAAATTATAGCTTCACTGGCATTGGCCGAACGATTGACGATGTACCTAACTGGGAAGGAAATCGAGTGATGGGACACGAATGGTCGAACGAGACTGTGGTCGATTATTCACAAAGGAAATAATATATAACTAGCAAATTATAGCCTGTTCATACTCCAAGCACGAGGGTGGTAATAAAGGAATTTGAGACAATGTCAGATGTGAGCAGCGTGATGTCTGATGGAGATCAAATGATATTAACATGTCACACGCACTGGTTTCCAAACAGATCATAGATACGATCGTTACAGCTGATATAGAGTATGGTAGTTTCATACTAATGTAGACATGTACAGAGTCACAATAAGTCAAGCATCGGGTAGGGAGCTTCATTTTGTATGTCAACTGATTGGTGGGGAAGTTAGTTTATGTCGTGGTCTGTCACATGTAAACATATTTTACTCAGAACCTAATGCCCATAGAAATCTGATACTTCATTACTAATGTCAGCATCAATGATAACGCCACGAATAGATGATTAGGTTCGAACCCGATTTGAAGTGCTAAACAATATACATTACGCTGTCGTGTTGCTTAACATGAGACCAATTTAAAGTAGTTCGTCGTCGGAACCAACAGTAGGGTTCCACTTTTATCTATATTGTATATGTTGACCTTTACGCTTTCGTTATACTCTTACGTTGGCTCAAGGTGGATATTAGCTCAGTATCGTCTCTGGTAAAAAAGAGAGTCGAACTGAAAAGGCTGAAACGTTTGCATGTATATTCTGCGTATGGTTGCATAGTTTCTATATAACGTAGAATATCTATGGAGACGCTATGATATGACTATTCATCTGGAGCACGCTGTCATCTAACATTAACTATGTTAGTGTAATAATAATATCGATAATTTTCAATGCCTATATTTCAATATTCTAAATGGCGTACTTATGAACAAAGGGAATATGTCAGTTAAATATTTTACAATGAGCCAGTAATACACCATATTTACCTAAGGAATATTAGTGAAAGTCATTACATTCCTCGCACTAACAGGACAAGTGGTTACATACAATGAGGAAAGGGCGGTGGGGTACCCTAGTGGTTAAAGCGTTCGCTCGTCACGCCGAAGACCCGGTTTCGATTCCCCACATGGGCACACTGTGTGAAGCTCATTTCTGGTGTCCCCCGCAGTGATATTGCTGGAATATTGCGAAAAAGCGGCGTAAAACCATACTCACTCACTCACAATGATGAAAATAAGACTCATTGTGAACATGGATAAGGGTCGGGATGTAATATGTGCTTCTCGCTACAGTTTCAAATGATTAGGATTCATTGCTGCTTAGGATGTAGAGTGGCCCAGGTTACCGACCTGTATCAAATTACGTTCTCATTATTTCTATTGAACGGATTTTGTATGACATGCTCGTTTACATTCACATCAGATTCTTGTACAGATCCCTCCTCTCTGCTTCATCTCCATCTTTAGGGATGCTGCTGAGCACGCCAGTAACGAGAACAATTTGCAAGACGCCTTCTTTACACTGCTAAATGTGAGCCATACCCCAATGTATTAATCGCTACGAGTAGCTGCAAGAATGCTGATGTAGGGTTAAGCAAATATAACTCACTCACTAGAAAAGACATAACGTCCCCATATGAGTGCAATACTCAGTAATGAACCCAGGAATATGTGGTGTTTGGATCACAGCTGTCTGAGGAACTTGGATTCCAGAAGAACAGTGTCGCACCTTACCCAGTTGTACACACACCAGACAATGACTTTTATTGTAACGCTCATGGTGGAAACAGGATAGATTGTAGGAGTTTAGTTTGGAAATGGGTTTAGTTGTGTCGCATCATTTCATTAATATCCGTTTTCAAGAAAAGAACCCCGCTCACGTCAGCTACTTAAAGATTCATATATCGCCCGTTACAGAAACAGAAAAACGTACAAGTATGTGCTTCATATAGAGTCTTGTAAATGTCACGTTATTATACAATAACACCAGGGTATTTGATCACACGTCTGATCAATCTTTTTGTCATAACAAATGCACGACAAAAGCCAATACCTAGAAACAGGAGACAGAGCGGCACACCCTAGGTTAAACCTCAATTAACAATGTCACCGGGCTTGAGCAACATTTGCACTGAAATAGGCGAGGCAACGACAGTGCATGAAAGCCATTAAATGAGTGAAAACTGATTATGGAATCTTGTTCCAAATGTTAGCAAAACTTAGGAACAGTTGTATAGCCTTATCGGCTTGTCCTCTCGTAGGCGTCCAATCTCATTATGGCAGTAGAACAATGTCATGTTTCTGGCTTCAATGTGACGTTAGTTTCCAGCATTTACACAACGACCTCGGACGATATCGTCCCGATACACACGCAATCTAAATCTCCATGAACAATGACCTGTGTTTTCATGAGGTGTAATGGCACCCCATTATATTACACCTCCACGCCAAACTGAGGAGACGTCGAGTAACGCAAACTTCACTGAAATGTTCCACCCAACCCATGTAGATCCTTGCTTGACCATCTTGGCTGTCCAGAGGACACCTGTCCCTCTGAAACTTAGATGCTGTCTTCCCAATTTAGGCGTGCCTGGCGTGGAAGCAAAATTGGGGGTATGGCTGGACGTCTTGTTCGGATGTTGTCCTCCTTCAGTTCTGCTCCTAATTGGCCTCAACCCATTAATTGTCCAAGCTGCTTACTGTCGCAGTGTCTTATCGATGCCGTATATGCACCAACCAACTATGGGATTCCTTGTTCAGTTGATGCCATACTTGGACGGGCGACCAGCCCATGTAAAGTCATGAGTGTAGATAAGGTCTCAAGAGGATAATATTGCGTGTCGAAAAACATTGAAATGTCGGGCAACTTCATTAAACGTCATTCCTGTTTGCAGCAGCGTAAAGGTTAATTTTCAGAAGACATGCCATTGTGTAAGCGTCATTTAGGAACAGGCGTTAACAATAAGTGCATTTCCCAAGGATGTATTACTAATATAATATGCATTATTCAGTTTCAGAATCCATTCATCTTTATCGAACTTCAAATGAAGCACAGTTCCTGTTTGCCACCACGATCCGATGTTCACATGTAGCTTGCACCAAGTAGAGCAGCATATACCAGCACTAAACAATGGACCAAAATGGACCTGACAAGCTTCATTATAGTATTTAGCTACAAGTATAACTGAAGATGGCCTGGTGTTTTTTTCAGCACACACAGATCTGGGCAGACAGAGATTGTGCTTCCTTCACCAATGAACAACTGTTCTAATCACCACTGGTGAAAGTTTTCTTTCTCTTGGAAGAAGGCAGGAGTTAGGAATGCCTTCAAACTAGTATTTGTCCGGAGGATAGGTTTTGTTGAAGCCTGTGTCCACCCTAGTTCTTGCGGTCACCCTTATGGCATCGCAACAGTGAGAGAAGACAGAGTCTATATGTATTTGGTCAGCACTTACTCCCCGACCGATAATGAACCCACTCGCACGTAAGATCATATAATCGTCTTATGATTCTAACACATGTCATCTCAGGAAGGAACAACTAGGTCTCGTGAATGTACGGACTTGTGTTTGTTTCTTTGTTGTTTAACGCTGAATTCAGACAAACGTGTACATATGTGTGTCATTAATATGTGTGTCATTTATATGTGTGTCATTTATATATGTGGAACCGTGTTTCTACATTTTTTCAGACATGTATTCGATGAGATCAATAATGATAATGAATGCGAACCATTTGTTTATCGGTATGGACCTTATCTGTCCATCTTTCCTCAGAACTCCGTTAACTGCTACAGGGACGTTTGGAATTGAACATTTCGTAAGCCTTAGTTGGATATATTGCCATGACATCCTATTGTACATGCATACCATGAATAAAATAGTTATGTTCCATACTGAATGAGAGTATCGCAACTCTTCATTCACAAAAGTTTTGTGAAGAATACATGAACTCATGAAAAAAAGAAACATTGCTGTGTACTCGACTCAAGACTCAAGACTCAAGTCCTATTAAACTACATACATTACATAGTTGAACATAACAGCAGAGAGACAGGCTGTGTCGAACGGACGATCAAATACACATTTTCCCGCTAGCATCGCTAGGCGCTCGTTTGTAAACTTTGACAGTTGTTGGCGATATATAGCCCGTGTTTTATATTGTAATGTATTCTTCAATGAAAATGTTTTCGTTTTACATACTAGTTTTATATTCATATCTGTGATATTCTAGGATTTTACTGTCCATCGTCGACATGATTTACTCTTCAAAATGATTTCATTTTATTGTATAAATTGTTTTCGTCACGATATGGCTGAGATATTGCCGATGTGACGTTAAATATTAACTCACTCACTCACTTGTCAACTTGAAATATAGCTGTAAATATAGTGCTCGTCATAAAAGTGAAAGTTTGGTATCTGAAAGTCGAAGTCACCCCTCTTGCTTGTCATACTGTCTTGTGGAGAGTGCTTCCGTCTCTCTAATTATTGCACAGATTTTAACATGAAAAGGATTGGGCGGCCAGCTTTGTCTCTCTTATTCTCAGTTCAAAAGGATAAATATATGGAAGAGAACCGTTATGGAGCGATATTAAATGATCGAAGCTTCAGTTATACTTATTGGTCAAATTACCATGTTTTCATTTAAAAATTGACCCAATTCATTTGCATAGAAAGAAATAGTCTTGAGGAATTGGGTAAAACTATTATTATGTCATTTATCGGCAAAGAAAATTCGATCGTTATGTCACCTTATTCATCGACGTAAGAGCCCTTGGTGTTAATATTGTGCAGGATGGACGGGCCGAGCCTCTTTGCAAAACATTGTCATCAAGGAATTAGGTGTATGTAGTTTTAAACACCTGTAAGTTATCCACAGGTTTGAAATGTCAGTAACATGATGCAGACAATTTACGGGGCCAACACGCGTATATGGTGTTATGCTCAGGTGTTATGCCACAATATCAATTTACGCTCCTTTGCTGGCAATATATACATGCCAATTTCTAGCCAATAAATTAACAAATCTATTTTGGAAACTCTGTTCATTGATATGCATGACGTAATGTAGTTTTGGTTCTTGCGGGCATTTGCTTTTCATAGAGAATAGTCTCATAGAGGCTGTTAGTTCGCATTTCCCAGCAGCTATTTGACAGTAATGGTTCGCCACCAATGCGTCATACTGAAGCTGTTGATGACGTCAGTTTCGTGGACCGTTTAGTTTCATATCACGCTGTCTTAAAATACTGTTTCATGTGATAAAGTTCATTAATGGTTATAGATATGTCACGTTCAGCTTCTTGTAAGTGTGGCACATGAAGCACCACCTGAATGCAACATTATACGCTTATATGTTTTGGTCCAAACATGCAACCATATTCTCACATATAGGAATGCACATGTGAAACACGCGAATTCACACAGTATCTCAAACGCTGACGTGCTGCGAAAGCGCCAAAGTGTATTTGGATATAAGTTTGTCCAACTACAGATTACAGTGGAAACACAACAAAGGGCAGCAAGGAGTCCAATATGAACCCAATGTAACATCTTTGGCACTATCTAAGTCCAGTCTGGAGATCCTCCTGTTCAAAATATGGAGGAATTGATGCAGCCACTTCACGAGGAAGGAAAGAGGATTTCGAGGCTGAGAATTCGAGGCTTGATTGCCAGTGGTTGACACATGTTATCGGTGTTGGGTTTGGCTACACCAAGTACTGATGTGGTCGTCAGTTGTGGTTCATACAATCACAACAATCCCTATTTGAGAACTGTGTGGCAATCGGATTGGGGGTGCAGTCATGGTGACCATACTTTCAGGCATTGTTGATAGTAACGTTTTGTATAATCTATTCTTTTCAGATTGCAAGTAAATTGTTACCAAATTTCACTTTTAGTTTCGTTTTTATTCTAATTAGAGTAAAATATGTTTCAGGAACCAATTAGAAATGCGGAATTTGGTTTTCCAAGTTTATATATGCGACAACAAGTAGTGCTTTAGTACTTATCACATACAAAAAGTGGGTGAAGCTTTACTAATACCACCCGTGAAAAATCCCCGTTAGATTTGGTCGACAGTAACTCATGCTTGTAAGCGGCGACCAACGGGATTGTGTGGCCAGGCTCGCTGACTTGGTTGACACATGTCATCGTATCCCAATTGTGTAGATCGATGCTCATGATGTTGACCACTGGGTTGTCTGGTCCAGACTCGATTATTTACAGACCGCCGCCATATAGCTGGGATGTTGCTGAGTGCGGCCTTAACCAACCAACCAACTTTATGAATAAACGCGTGTATATCAACATGTGCATTCATGTACAAGTCAGTACAATGTCAGATAAAACAGGATGCCATTTGTTTCTCAGTCATTGTTGGAACCGTCCACTACCTCTGACAAATTGAAAAATATTTAGTTAGAATTATGCATCTGGTTTACAGGCTGAGAACGATCGGGTGTCTACGTTTGGTGACAAATATTGAAATCTGGCACAGATGCACAACAATGTCTCCCACAACTGCAACGTTCGCCCGATCCCACACATAGTCACTCACACAACACATTAGCCAATCTACACATTGTTTTTAATGCTTTCGTTTGGGTGTGATGCAGTTGAAAAAGTACATATTGTGAAATTAGTAGTGATCCACTCAGTGAACAGGTTGTTTGACACCACCTTAAAAATAAGACATACGGTTACGAATTTCGTAAATACAGAGTTTGGTTGTCATGATGCAATATATTCCACTCACACTTACAGAACACTAACGTGACACTAACTGCGGGAAGGGTGGTGTGGGGGCTCTATTTTAGGTCACCCTTTTGAACATGTCATTATCTGCCTGACAATGTGCATATTTGTCGGGATACTCCGCAGGTTCCACAGATCTCTCACGTCCAGGCTAATGTACAGGTGAAGACCCGTGCATGGCAGAATATCATTCTACGCCAAATGCAGTCTACACTCTATGTGTTGAAGAGCACAACCTGGTGTCACCTTCGTCCTTCGTTTCTCATTTTGAAAATGGTCATTGCCCACGCACACATGTTATAACATAGCTTGGGTAGATCGACATACCAGGTCTCACGTCAATGTTCATAACGGAAGCTAATTTCTTGTTGCAGACAAAGTTGTCAATTTATTATGTTTACTATGCTGCGTGCGTTGGTGGAAAAGGTCATAATCGATATTTCAAGGCATCAGACAGGTTGTAGTCTTCTGTAAGTCTCATGGAATGATCAGTGGTATCATTTTCAAAGCTAATATCTGCTTGTCAGGACTTCGTCGTTAGGTATGACTTCATCAGTTAATTGTTCTAGAGAGGGATGAATACACAATGCTATTTAAACTATGGTTGGAAGTGACATATGTTATCTTCCAGATGACTGACATGTTACATTGCTACATGCAAGAATGAATAAAGTATACCCTAAACAATGTCCTTATTGTCGTAAGTACAATGTGCTCAATGTTTACGGGCTGCATTTGAACCAAATACACACTTATACGACATACTTTTGCAGGCAGTAACGCTTGTTGTAACAGATTCTAGTAGTCTTTTAGGTTCATTCCACAAACCTACTAATATATGTATTTTCGGAGATAATGTAATCCAAAATATAATATATGCTGCATTAAACTTTGGCTAGTACACTGTCAACACCTCAAATCCGAGGGCCATCAATACTGAGATAGCAACAACTGTATACGCTCCTTCTTCTGCCACTGCTGAAAGGTGAGCAGTGTAGTGCAAGAAGAGAAGAAAAAGATTCGAGAATGATTGAAGATCAGGATGACCTCCAAATGCCACCATTAAGGAAAATATTGATAAAATAGGTGAAATGATTATGGATTATCGACAATTCACCACTCGTCACCTTGCCAGTACAACAGGCATGTCTAATGGGTAGTATTAAGAACAGTTGAAGGAAAGTACAGTGTATGACAAAGGCTTCAGCGCGCTGGCTTCCAAGGCTTCAGACTCAGGACCTGAAGTGTTCCTGGTTCATCATTTCTCGTGAGAGTTTACGTCGTTCTGTAGCAGACCACCATGTCCTTTCTGAACGATTTGTAATCATAGAAGTGTCTTGGATCTATCACTCAAGTCAAATCTGTGGAGTCTAATGCAACGCCTAATCCATGACGAAGAATACTTCATGTAACTACATAAGCCAAATAAGCCAACGTATGTACACATGCAAGGGAATTCACAATCACTAATGTAGTTGAGCTAAGCATACGCTTACAAATTCCTTCGAGACAAGTATCTAAATGAATAATCGAAATGGCGATCCGTGGGTATAAAAGGGGTATGGGCGACCACATCGTGTGGCAAAATGAGTAATTTATCGACTGTGTGTCAAGAACTGTCAACAATTAGGGATGCAAAGAAAATACACCTACTCAAGATCGTCTCAGGTATTTATTGCACAAAGCAAAATATTTAACTCTGCTTGTGTTATCAAATACAAAAACAAAACAACCAAAAAAATCCAAAAAACATTGTAAAAGCAACAAGACGAAAATCAACATGAACGGTCAAACAAGGAACTATGTTGCTTGCCGGGAAACAAATATCCCTTTGAATACTGTGATCCTGACAGCTTACGATAGGTCTCGAAGATTGAAATGGACTTGGCAACATTTACTGGTCAAAAGTGGATTGTAGACTAAATGTTTAAACGGGAGTTAGAAGCGGGGTATGTTCCTTTATTGGCCTCAGTTCAACGCAGTCGTGAATGGTGTAGTGATTCCAAGATAACAGTTATTACACGGAGGTCATGAGCCAGAAAGTTAAAGCAATAAGGTAATATATTATCAATGTGTCTGTAAAAGGGAAAAAAAAGAATAAGAGCAAACATGTGACTTTCCGTGATTCAAATACCTAACCTGTGTCCGTCGATTCTCTGACTGCGTACGCCATTGTTGTTGTTCTCTTTTGTTACCGTAATGGTGACACTTAGAATAATAAGAATTGGATAGGTATAAAAGCGACAGGATAGTTCTCCGAGGCTTTCAACCTCCTGATTTCCGTCTTATCTACTTGCCAAGGGCACACAGCATACCTTTCTGAAAGCATCTAGTTTTTTTCCGGCATGCAGCTCTTTTCCAGGCCAGGCCTGTTCAGGAGATTCCACGGTGAAACTGCTTCGACGTACATGCATGTACTGAGATATCCTTTCTAGTTCCTCTGTCTAATAAAACAATCATATAAATTATTTGGTCCTTGATTGTGTTAAATATACTGATTTTAACGAAACATTTGCTGAACTTCCACATAGTGTGTGATAAGTATATTAGCAATGTGTGTGAACATGCTGTTAGACTGCTAAGAGATTGACAAACAAATCTTGTTCAGATTGATTGTAATCACAGAAACTGTGCTTCTTTTCTTATTCTGCTGTCATGTTGCACATTGAAGTAATCCACATCGTCAGGCTGTGTGCCGTTTTCCAACTGATTGCTTGACTCGTTCAGGATAAAAGAAGATGTAATTGTACTGTTCACAGTACATGTGCGTTTGTTGAAGAATAATGATGATAATAGGACAGAATAATCTATGTTTCATATTCCACATACACAATGTATAGCTTTATCAATACAATTTGACATGTACATATATAACGCAATAAAAATATGGGGGCGCGGTGGGCGAACTGGCTAAAGCGCCAGGCTAGTGATCCAGCGAGATTGAGGTGCAGGGATCGAGCCCACCTGTGACCGGGTGTAAAAACCTTGGAGTCAACTTTGTGTGCAGACTCTTTCAGTGTTGTCACAACCCCTAGTGTACGGTACACAACCCTGTGCACTTAAAAGAACCCACGAATCCGTTGGTATATGACCAGATGGTGGCCACATGAATACGTGCAAACACCCAGTTGTGGGTACAGCAACGTGCAGTAAACATGGACAAAGTACTGTGACTATGTGTCCCAGTCCACCCAGCTGTAAAAATGGGTACCTCGTAAGGATGGGAATGCCACACTAACTCGGTGCGCCTAGTAGGCTGCAAGAGTTGTATGCTCCCCAGGGAGTTGAGATTGACAATACGATGTGCCGTTGAGATTGACATCCAGTGAACGAGGGAAAAACAAAGCGCCTTTGAGCAGCTGAGCTGAGCTGGATATCGGCGCTATACAAATGCTAGCATAATAATAATAAAAATAAAAGTAAAAAAGAATATCTGCGTTTCTTCACAGTAACAAAACATGACAGGAAGACACTAACCATTTCAGACAAACAGACAGGTATATTTCATAAATGTGGCCATGAGGCCAATAGTACAAAATGACAACTTAGATTAAACTTTTTCAGAGCGCATGGACATGATTTTGTTTACAAAAAATTGATAGACGGAGTATGATATTAGGGTTCTTAGTATTTAGAAGATGTACAAATTTTTGGTTATTTGGGTTCATAATATAGATATCTGGTATGTAGTGAGTTCTTACCGCTGCATATAAAGGACATTTCATTAACACATGATACTCATCTTCTGGTACACTTTTACAATAATCGCACATAGATACACTAATGTCATTGTCTTCAGATCTTCTATACGAAACTATTTTTAAATTGGTGGAGCCGCAACTGAATTTTGTTAAGACTCTGCGCAGATGTAACGAAGAGATTGCAATCAAATACAATTCCGGAACAATATCAGATTTAAAAGCAGAATACATATGTAATGATTTTGAGTTTCTTATATCTTGTGTCCATTCTTGATAGTACATGTCTTTACAACGTTGTTTGAAAAGATTTAAAAACAATTCCCAGTTTCCAACATTTTGATATATCCATACATAAGCAAAGCCATGTTGAAATAATAGTGATCGTACTGCCGAAGCCCAGTTGATATCTCCATTGTCGTCTAGACGCTTCAACAAACCATACGAGCGACGTGGGTAACGTGTGTCTGGTTGCCGAAGCCCAGTTGATATCTCCATTGTCGTCTAGACGCTTCAACAAACCATACGAGCGACGTGGGTAACGTGTGTCTGGTTGCCGAAGCAGACGTATCCAGAACGAAACAACTCGTGTCATATAATTTACATGTAATGGATATCTCCCATATTCGGGTAAAACTGCTTTGTTCGGTGTGCGATAGCCAACGTTTAGAACGTTTTTACAAAATTTTGTGAATGGCGGATAACAGTTCTCCAAATGTCTGCTCCATATAATAATATAGGTTGGAATTTACAGTCAAAGATTTTGAAAAATATATATCGAACGAATTGTTTTATATATGTACATGAATTTCTTAATAGGAAATAAAGCTTTCTCTGCTTGCTTACACAAACACCACAAGCTTTTGTGAATACATTTCTACAGGATAACGTTAATCCCAGATACTTGTAATAGGAGACAGTTTCTCTGTTCCAATAGACCATTTTTCTCTTTCTACTATTCCACCACCTTTTCTAAAAACTATTACCTTTGTCTTATTTGTATTAATTGCCAATCCCCATTTCGTACAATACTGTTCTAAGATATCAATCTTTTTTCTGTAGGTTAAAACGCTGTCTCCAAATATAGCGACATCATCCGCAAACAGGAGAATTGACAGTACATTTATATTCTCATCTATAAAAGCTCCACTATAATCGCTATTTATGATGTCGTTAACTAATTCATCAATGTACATAATAAATAGGACTGGAGATAAGTCACTGCGTTAAATGTTTCAGACATACTGTACTTCGTACACCTAACAGCTGCTTTTGCATGACTATACATTGAACGTAAAACAGTGCTAATTTTACCATGTAGGCAATTGTTGAGAAGTATATATAGGAGCTTGTTTCTGTCGACGGTATCGAAAGCTTTTTTAAAATCAACAGGTTTTATAAAGAAATTTAGTCCTTTCTTAATGGTTAGTTTTATTTTAATGTCATACTTTCTAAATTTCATGTTCTTTTGAGACTACGGCGCTCGGCTGTATGTCATATCATTTACCATTTCTACGATATATTTTTAGTAATGTTATAAAACTTCAATTTATCATATTGCACATTAACATTTGTAAAATGCAAAACTTTATGGAAACATATACCTTTAGGATATAATAAAACCAGATGATGAATGTAATTAATCCTGCACTGAATTGCAAAACATGATGTAGAACGTTTTCTTAACAATAATAAGATAATTAGATAGAGTGTAAAATATCATTGCAACAAATCTTCATGTCTCGGTACAAGGGTCCTAGAGTGTCCTAGTATGCAAACGGCAAAAAAATAATTGTGCATAGCATAAATTGGCATAAAATAGAAGATATATATTATATATATATGTTTATCTTACCTCACACATTAATGTCGCTTTCTGATTGGCTGAACGCTCTTCTATTATTTCAATGTACCCCGCTTACAAAGTGTAACATTTCAATGTACCCCGCTGTCTGTGGCAACTCATTTGGTACTTCGTGGTAGTAATTCTTTATCTCGAATAACATTGAACCACGTTAGATGAACGGAAATTACCAATGTTTTGCGAATGCAAATCGATGGAAGGGAGATAACTCTAAATCTGTGTTTCGTGTCAGCAAAATCTAGCGAAGGCTACAAACTCATTTGTACCCGTGCTTTAAACAATTCAAAATTAACATTAAGGTTGTTCGGTAAGGTAAATACGTTGTTCAGTGGCCCATGGGTTGATGTACCCTCGGTGTTTGTTAATGTTTGTTTATTGAAAATTGATTCATCAAATAATACAGTTAATTATTTATTCCAGTTGTAAATATTAAATCTTCAGGTAATGTTTAAATCCTCAGAAAATTGGAGGATAACAAAAGATAATGAAATTATCGGAAACTTGTGGTTTGTGAAAAGGTGACTTTGGATAAAATCTTCATTGTTTTTTTATTAATTATTTTCAAATTAAGTTAAAGAGACTGTGCCAGAACCTTGAAGGTCATGTAGAAATCCTCATGAAACTCATTTGCATGTTTGCTTAACAGTATCTGACAATAAATAGCTAATTGTTTTGATTTGATTTGGTTTTCAATTTAAAAAACCTTTAGCTTTAACTGACAGTAAAGGAAGGGTTCCTGCGAAGACGTGGCCTGGGGAGACATCATGCAGTCTATTGGAAATGAGGTTTCAACATTTCTTCGATTCTATGCACTATTCAATGAACCTGACACAAAATTCACCACCTTTAAAGTCCATAAAATGATCACACCGTACATAAAACTTGCAATATGTTTGTATATCAGAAAGTGAAAACGTTGATTAAACACTAAGAGGAGTGTACGTAATGCCACAATAGAGTCTTCGAGATAAGAAACAATAAAGCTATATATTATATAGTTACCAAATGACACCAGTGTCCTTCAGCAAGAGTGTCCCAATAGATCCGAGAGCAACACAGAATCAGAAGGGCATAAGACTGCTATAATTTCTTGCAGCTATTTGATACATCTATAGGCAGTTACTTCCTTCTTGCTTACTTACTTCTGCTGGATCCACCAGTCTGACCAGGTCGACTTTCCGCATTCTATAGAACACATGATTTAATAATATAACCAAGATAATCTCAAATATACGTCAAGGTATGGCAGGACAGCGTTCTCATGATCACAGACATATCACTGTATTACTAATTACGACATTGATTGCATTTAACCATAGGCATAAGAACATGCAGCTCGATGGCATCTGTAATTGTTGCGAATGTATAGTCTGTTAACATGTACGTTTAGATGACCATAGTCATAACGCGGAAGGAGTCCTTCAGCTGGAGCATCAAAGGTGTCCTTAAGCAGGAGCGTCACAGGAGTTCTTGAGCAGGATAGTCGCAGGAATGTCTCAGGAGTTCTTCAGCAAAACCGTCGCAGGAGTCCTTCAGCAGGAGCGTCGCAGGAGTTCTTCAGCAGGAGTGTCGCAGTAGTGAGTGTGTATGTTTTACGCCGATTTGAGCAAGATTCCAGCAATATCACGGCGGGTGACACCAGAAATGGGCTTCACAGATTGTATCCATGTGGGGAGTCGTACCCGGGTCTTAGCGTGACGAGCGGACACTTTAACCATTAGGCTACCCCACCGCCCAATAATACGATTTAGTGGCTGCATAAAAATCGCACGAGGATTGAATATTGTTTTATGCCACAATAAATATTGTCGGAGCTGTATATAATGACGTTGAAATAATAAAATCTAGACCAGGTATTATTCTTAATTATGAAGAACATTTGTCCACACAATCTACACACGTTTCATTGAAATAAGTTCATGTTGAAATAACAATTGTGATTAGTTTTCCCTGTGTCGGGTGTTGGAGCTCGTCTGTGCTACCTCGCAATATCACTGAAATACAAAACACACAATGATAACCGCACCTAAAGAACGAACTTGAATCAAACAGAGGCCAAGAACGACCTAAAATGTGTTAATCAAGATCTCATCAGTCGTCTGGAAGGTGTCGTCATTTCTCTGTAGTACTGATTTTATTTCTATGTTGACAAGTCAGCGTTTGTGTCATCCAATATGTAGACACTTTCATTATGAACGCAGCCAGTTTGTCGTATCTAACCACACGAATAGCCCACACATAGAACATTCCAACACGTCTGTAGAAAGAACGTATCCGGCGACAGACGAACAACCGTATATTAATTTCTCACACACTCTTTCAGTCAGGACGAATTCAATAACAAGGTTGCTTGTGTAAAGAAGATATTACTAACGCTAGCCAAGGCTTGATAATATGTTTCGCTAATCTACATCAATTGTCTCGTTGTCCTCAGAATCATGATTCTCAAGATTGAAGTTCAAGCCCTCACGTGACTAAAATAAATAGGGTAATTTGCGTTAATTATACACAGCAGTATACATTCTGGCACAACACGACACACTTGAATATATCATTCAAAAAGTATATTACATGTTACATATTCAAAAGTTCATGAAATAAATATTTAAAATTTCTTTGATCTGTTTACGTATTTTAATATAAACTATAAGAGTTTCAATAACATGTATGCAATAGTATGCAATAACGTCCCTTGAGTAGAAACCGTTATATATGGATATAATGGCAACAGTATTAAAGTTAAAGAACAACAATAAACTACGCCTTTGTTCATAAATGATATCAACATTGGGATTTCTGTCAACAAGGCAATATTACATATTAACGACAAACCAAGCACAGGTTGTTTTGTAATGGCATTTCGATATGAATCGGTTGCAAAATGTTATCAATTCACCTTCAAAGTAACCTATGAAATGATTTATTCATACGGTTTCAGAGTTAGCGCTTTCAGCAAATGGAACAGCAAGGGTTAACTGGAATCTGGTTTTAGCTCCACCAATAGAGAAGCAGTGTCAGTATCTGCAAGGTTGTCTAAATTAGAAAACATATTAGCTGTATATATTTTATATTTATTCTAAGCCTCAAGGGAATATCAAGAAACGATTGCACTGTCGTAATGAGGCAAAAGTTAAAATGTCTGTCGTGTAGAAATTAAAGTTTGTCGTAAGTTAAGGTTTGTCGCAATGAAATGCCAGGACACTCAGAACCATACACGGAAACACCAAGGCCGGCAGTGGCTTCTGTTGAATCAAAGTTCATTTGTAATTCCATAGAGTCTAGATCATTACATCTTTGTCAGTCTTTTTTTAAATAATTTACATACACATGAAACTAAGGTAAGACAACTATTTCGCAACTGAGTATATTTCTTATAACCAAAACGTCATGGTTTTCACTTAATGAAGGTCACAGTCTCTACATACAGAATCTGTCTGAGGTATATTTAACAGTGACCTTTCACGAATATTAACTCGAAAGGTGTGAAGATATTAATTAGACATTTACACACAGCTCTTACTAATCTTTCGTCTCTTAGTACAGATATATATAATTCGGATTCGGAATAATACAAACAGAAGTCACAACCAGTAGAGTCACATTGTGGTGTATACACTCATACTGCTGGTAACATATCGTACACATGGTTCCTACATAACATATGACTGAAGATTTCCCTACTCGTAAATATTATCGTTCCCCGAAAGTCTGTCGTTTGTTAACGATGTCATGTTGAGGTGAAAGGAGAAGGGCCAAGAACCAATCTGATGAATATGGGCCTAAACTGCTTCTTACCAAACCAAATTTTGGTAATTCAGTAGTATCTTCAGTAACACCAGGGTCAGCGATCCATAACTACTACTACTGAATGTACGTTTGCCTCCTACACATCCCTTCTACTAAGGGAAAACAAGCCCTGGATCACACAAGAAATGAAATCTTTATTAAACGACAATACATAAAGAAAGATACAATAAAACTCAAATGCATACAGAAGGACTTCAATCTTAAAGCTCGTGAGTGTAAACTAGCGTACAAAGAGAAGGATGAGAGACAGTTTCAGCAAAGCAATCTGCAACAAGCCTGGCAAGGCGTGAACACGATGATTGGCATGAGCAGGCGACGACAGACAACCAACGCCAGGGATAATAAGACCTTTGCTTAGGACCTCAACACTTTCTACAGCCGCTTTGATTGTCACGACTTTACCAATGAGAGAGCTCAAGTTAGTGAAGCCGTACAGGATAGTGAAAGTCGTATCCATATATCAGAAACTGACGTCATTCAAAGCTTCTCCAGAATTAACATCAGAAAAGCAAAAGGACCTGACAACCTTGACGGCATTGTGTTGAAGGAGGGCAGACTTCAACTGTGTACAGTTTTCACTAGATTGTTTCAATTCTCAGTGAATTCACACGTTATTCCTTCGGTCTGGAAAACATCAGAAAGTGTACCAGTTCCTAAAAAGACACAAGCTAAAGAACTCAACGACTAAAGGCCAGTTGCTTTCACATCTATTGCAATGAAGTCGCTGGAACGCATCTTGTTGAGACATCTCCGACAGGAAGTTGCCGACATACTGGACCCGCTTGAGTTCGCCTACAGGTCAAGGAGAGGAGTTGTTGATGCCACACTGTCACTCTTTAATAATGTCTATAAACATCTAGAGACACCTAAGTCACACATCAGGATCCTCTTCGTTGACTTTTCATCTGCGTTCAACACCATCCAGCCACATATCATGATACAGAAACTGTTAGACATGGGCGTTAACTCATACCTCATCAAGTGGATCGAAAACTTTCTTGTGGACAGACAGCAGTACGTGAAAGTTAACGGGACTGTATCGAGTAAACGGACCACCAACACTGGTACACCACAAGGCTGTGTAATATTTCCTGTTTGTTTTGCCCTCTACACTAATGATTGTGAAAGCTCGAATTCAACCCGTTCAACTGTAAAGTTCGCAGATTATTCAGCAATTGTCGGCAAACTGAACGACACTGATTCTGAAGAACTGTATAAAGAGGACATTAATCATTTTACGAGTTGGTGTGCAGGAAACTACTTACTCTTAAATGTCACAAAAACAAAGGAACTGATGATTGACTTTCGGAGTAAACCCACAGAAATGTTTCCAGTGATAATCAACGGTGAATGTGTTAAGACAGTGTCGGAGTATAAGTATCTGGGAACCTTCATTGACTCTAAGCTGAACTGGAACTCTAACACTGAAGCCCTATACAAAAAGTGTCAACAACGTCTTCATCTCATGCGTAAACTGAATGTTAACCCGTCTGTGATGTCATCTTTTTACGTAGCATTTATTAAGAGTATTTTAACATTTTCCTTCCATTGTTGGGACGGGTCTCTGTCACTTCATCTCAAATCTAAAATAGACAAAATTGTTAACACTGCAAGTGAAATTACTGGAGTCAGATTTGAATGTTTATCATCAATATATGAGCGACAAATCGTGAATCAAGCTGTCAAAATTATATCTGACCGTACCCACTACTTAAATTCGGAATACAATCTCCTCCCTTCAGGCCGCCGCTACAAAGTTCCAATTGTGAAAACTAAGAGCGCCCGTACATCCTTTATTCCAAGCACCACATCTCTTTTAAACAAATGTGAAGATACCTAGATCAAAGAACTTATGTAAATATGCTAGGTATCCCACTAATGTGTCAGTAGCTCTGCTGACGTAACACAAATTCCTGAAAAGGCATTAAAGTATTATTCTATTCTATTCTATTCTAATTGCAGGGACTCGGTTTGGACTTTAACACTCTAATTCAAAGTTAATTATCGTCGTACCGACCGGCGACGTGTTATTCAATGTCTGTCTGACAGTCACATTGAAGCCTGAGACCAGTGTGCAGACTATTAGCATGTGCAATGGCCGCAGGAGAACCCAGACTTTCAATAAACGTTCCTGATTTGTGTGTTCGTGGTTGGACACGTGCCAATAACCTTACAGTCACCGTCAGTGTCTGCCAGTATGTTGGTGGTTCAGTGAAGGTTCAGGTTTGGATCTCTATGCTGTTTCTGCGCACGTCATCCATGGACTGGCGACACAACAGTGGTGACGTCCACAAATTGGTACCTGTGACGCTACACTTGTTACGAATCGCTGGCTTGTCCATGTTTGGTTGTCATTTCTGACAATGCCCGTGCCCGCCTTAACCCCCTGGATGCCACAGGGACATATATGTCCTTCCCCTTCAACCCTCAATTTGAAGTCGAATAAAAATCAAAATATCCCACGCACACAAATACACTTCACAGTTTCGAATTCTGCGGGAAATTTCCTGTTTCTTGATACCATCCACTATTATTTTAGACAAAGCTCAAGTGCTGAAAATGACCTTTCAAAATAGGCTTCATCGAAAATGGCGACATTTTTGACACAGTGTGAAATCGCGATTCACAGCGTTATTTGCTGTATGTTTTGAAATGTGAAAATCGGATAATTCCTGGGAGTACTGAATTTCAAAACTAACCTATTCATGATCACTGATATCAGTTTTACATGAAACCGCTAATTATAATTCTGAAACGTTGCCTATGAATCTAGAATCGGTTGGGATGTTTTCGAAAATGCACTTACACGAACGCCGTAGAGCGCTTTCCGCCATATTGGATAGTGTTTACAAAATCACGTTTCGCGAAGGCCGGTATTGAGACGCCTATTACATCACGTATATTTCATATTCAGCTTCGAAAAATGCATCACTGAATTCCCCATACATTTTAGAATCAAATTGCAACTGGTCTGTGTCACCAATACCAACTGTCTAGATAAAATGAGACGAAACATATTGGGTGTGAAAACGAACGCTGTGCTCGAAAGACTACGCTGGTTCGAAACGTAAACAAAGACAAATTCCGATTTTACACTGCGTAGCATTTTCTGAAATTTTCCAACATTCATCCGTCTATTCATAGCTTGCAATAGCTCAATACCTTTTGAATATGCATGGAAAGAGTATCGTAGTAAGAAATAGGAAATTATAAATAGATACAATGCAATGATTTGATAATTCATAAGAAATTGTCAAAGTTTCCGTGCAGCGTGACGCCATGACTGGCGCAAAATCACGCAGAACGACAACTGTAATATATCAGCATTTCTGGCTTCTTCTCTTACTTACAGTGAAAACGATAGAAACATATAACAATACACAGTTAGTCAGAATCATTCTGATTACTTACATCTCATATTTATGTACAAACGATCCCTGAATCAATGGAAGAGTCCTCGCAAAATCCTATCTATCCTTGTCAGCAAAGCCGCCATTTTGTAAGAAATAGGTCATCGGTTATGATGTCATACGTCAACATTGTTGTACATATTAGGCAATTTCTTTGAGGTGAAGGTCGGTTGAACAAGAGTAAACACAATCGCCCAATCCTTCCGATTACACTGTCAGTATTATAATGTATATTTTGCGGATAGTTCAGATACTTTTTCATGAAACTGACCTCAGTATCTACATTTAGCCTCGTCAAATATCATATCATACTTGCATATAGGGTTTACGGTGTTTTATTCTTTGAAAGGTTTTGATTGTTTGAATAATATGTACATAAGAAATTGACACATTTAGTGCAGTACACCATATTCTAAACCTTTACACAAGTGTTAGAAGATCAAACGTAGCCATAACTGCAATATTACTTTAGTTCCTATGATGTACAATATTCAATGCATTTGAACTAATATTGCAGTTTCACATGAACAGGTTAATGAATGGCGATTTGATTAAACCTTATAAGTAAAACTGATAATATTTAATGAAAATGATTTATGTATGTTATGAAATGTATATGCACACACATTTAAAGGAAATGTCTTGTTCATTGCACATTTTTGTGTCGTTTTATAGAGAAAACAATGATGTAAATTGATTGGCAAGGTGCGCGTTTGTCGGAAACGTTTTATGATTCACTATCATTGTTTTCGATAATATAATCAATTCATATTCGATTTAAAAATATTGTGATGACAGGATATCAAACTCTAACTATATTTATACGAAAATTGTTTAAAAATGTAAAAAGCATGTCATGTCTTAATTTGGACAAATCTTACATCCATATTCTAATATATAGTACGTACTAGTTCCATATATAAAAAAGCTATCTTTTTTGCATCTTCCATTGCATACGTATGAAGAGAAATAGCTGCATAATCATAAATAAAGTAAGTTCCTATCCTAAACAAAATATTCAGGTGTTGTGAATTGTTATTTTTCATTTACGTTAAATTGATGCCAAACAGGTGCACGTGTTGCTCATGATAAGATACACAGTCAAACTGTCTAATTGTTGATATATTCAGGACACTATTTAAAATGGAAAAAACAGTCATTTTATGTTTTGTCTAAAGAGTGTTAATTCTGAAAAAGAAGCCGAGACCTTTCACACAATTAATGGAAATTAGGTGAGATATATACTAATCAGAATACCAATGTCGTCACTTTCCGACGTCGCAAAATGCATAAAACAAGCAATGACGTCAACTTAAATGTTGTATTATTTTCAGCAATTTCATTACATTTGAAGATATGGCTGGTATTCTGGTAATAACGATGCACAATAAGTCAAAATACATCTACACACACAGGAGAATATGGGAATCTAAGAACTAACTTATATATCGGATAGGGCCATCCAAATCCTTTATTACGTGCTTTCACATGTAGTACGTTGTCATCTTTTCTTATAAATTGTGAAACTACCAAAGCGTATCCGCTCACATTGGGGAACTTTGAATTGGAATAGTTTGGTTCACCGTGAACAATAAATAACGAAAATATAGCGTCAGTATCCACAACAAATTCTCTCCATGTGAACTGAGTTACATTGACCTAGTGTTAAGCATAACTGAGTTATGCCCCCTTACCCTTATACGTGTATGGCCTCTCTGTCGTTGTCTGACGTCATAGAAGAAAATCCATTTTTGACATTTGTTGCGAGTCATTTTTAATGTTGAGCGTATAATGTTATGCATAAGCACATAAATCCAATTCATATACACTTATGTCGTTCAGATATCAGGCTGTATTTTCTTCGCTCACTCTTTCCTTAAAGATGCCCAAATAAAAAAATCGTAGCACAGTGCTTTTATCGGTGAGCGATAAAAAGCGGAGAAATTTACTGTTTTTTAACGCATAACAAAATTTTTGACAACATTTAGCAAGGTCTATTTCTTAAACCGCAGAGGTAGTTGCACTTATATTTATACCAACGGATAGCAAATTTAATATTCTACATTTCTGTGTAATTTTATAGCCGTACGTAGATCCAGCACCAAGCAAGCGCAATTCTCGCACAACGTTCACTTTTCAAAGGGTATGAAAATGTGCGCCTGAAAAAAACTCGGCAGCCAGGGGGTAAGGTGCCACTACGTACTTGCAGGAGCACATTAACGCTACAGTACCAGGGGCAGTACTGAGTACCGGAATTACAACACTGTAGTACCAGGAGCGGTACTGAGTACCTAAATTACACTATCCGGAGGCACAACTTGTCAACTCCAGATAAACTATGTGAGTGAGTGAGTTAAAGGTCACATGCAACGTAAAACGCAACTTTGCAGATTCTGATACCTTTCGGTATGGACTTACCGAAACAAATCGTCAAAAATGCAAATTCAACTTATAAAGTTGAAAAATAACGCGGTGAAAAAAACCGCGCGAAATCGGAGTTCAAACGTTTCACTAATTTTCCCCCGACTTTTCGGGGGAAAACGGGTTTCAACAGCTGGGCTGCGCTCATAGCACGTGCGCAGTGAAATAGGTTCGAGCAGCTTGGAAGCGGGTTGTCCGGTGAATACTCGGTGAAGGCTTTGGTGTGAGCTATTTTTCTAATGTTTTGTTGATATCTCACAGGCGCGAGCTTTTTATATGTTATGACAGTAAATTAACTGTTTATATAATTTCACCACACGTTCTTCCTACTGAGTCACTTTCTCAGTTCGATACTTAAAAGCAATGTCATTATTTAGCGTTGACAGAATTTCTAACTGTGATATAGATATATCGTTGTCACAGACAAAACTCAATGTCTTGTTTTATTGACACCTGTGTGTCTGCCTGCCTGTCTGCTAATGACAATATTTAATACACAGCTGCTATCACTGACCACATGCAATTTGAACTTAACACCAATCAGGCTATACACCATAAACAAAATGCATTGATTTATGGCCCGAGTTCGGTCTCTGTCACATTATGGAATTACACAGACAGGCAGGTGTGATAGTTGAACACTTGACATGTTATGATGTATGTTGATTGCAAAATGTTATACACAAAAAATGAGCATGTATTTACAAAACCCAACATCTCTACATATACACACACAATAAGCCGTGAGGGCATACGCAAATGTACCAGCCGTTACACTTGAGTGCACACCCACCCGCTCTGACTGGGTTCGGTATCCCGGCTGCTTCGTTTCTTGGGAAGTAAACCGAAGTACACAATATTGCACTTTTGATTTGCGATTGTACGCTTATAATTTTGTTTATATTTTTTTTCATAACCAGCAATGTATATTATATGTCACGAATAAGTGATAATTGTGTTTTAATTATGTTTGATTTTTTTGGTTGCATGTGACCTTTAATATTTAACGTCACATCGGCAATATTACAGCCATTTTGAGATGACAAAAAGCTATGTACTAAGAATAACCATTTATCATCCAAAACTGTTTTCCACAGGAGATATCGCTTGTGTGAGATCATATGATATCTCCTAGGAGCTATCGTTTTGACAGTAGATTTTGTACAATGCCCCAACAATGCTATGACGTCATCAACTTGATGACGTCACAATGCTATGACATCGCTGCACTGCAGATCTAATGGTAGTACAGAGTTGAGAGATGTGCATTTTTCATTGAAAACTAATGAAGAATGATTTTGATGATAAATAGAATCTCACCCTCGTGTCTACTGATATCAATTATATCAACACTCGTTGATAAAGGTAAAAATATCCTCGGCAAGCCTCGGATATTTGTAACTTTATCAACTCGTATTGATATAATTGATATCAGTAGACACTTGGGTGAGATTCTCTATATGTATACTTATTTAAAAAACCTGTCAGCGATGGACAGTATAACGACCAGAATATCACAAATCGAATAAAACTAGTTTGAGTTCAGTGTAAAATGTTAAACCATTTCAAAACAACACAATATAAAATCGGGCTATAGATCGCCAACAACTGAAGGTAGATCACCATACTAGGGACCATGGGGACTTACAGTACATTTGCGTCCTGCATGGGCCCTAGCTGAATTTACACCATCCCCTAGCCGCTGGCGATGTAAGGGAAATTTAGAGATAAACTATGTCTTCCTGCTTGAATAACACCGGGCATGATACAAATATAGAACACACTTGTAAACGTTTTCGAGTGTGTCTCCAAATATAAAAAAACTCGTCTGTTGTATAAAGATTCCTAGGGACACAAAGCACTCCATCAACTAAACATCAAAATATATAAACCAAACCCCAAACACCCGTGTGAGTATCATGATCTCTCCAAACACAAACCTATATTTGAATATTGAAATTGTGAATCTCGACTTTAGGGTAACAGTAAGAAAAATAATTATTCCTGTTAAGTAAGGTATGATGGATAGATGAAGGTAGGGAATAATGCTTACAAATATGATTTTTCATGCCTGGCCACACGAGTCTGGTGGGCTGGAAATGAAATTCAAATACATGAACTTTATTTTCATGTTTCAGTTTCCTATTAAGTTAATAATCGTCTTCCTTGACATTTTTTGTGGACTTTAATATTGAATCATGTAGCTATCTACCATTAGTAACAACATTTGAAACATGAGATTCCTCAAGATTACACTGATATATAATACTGTATGATTAGAAATAGAACCAACTCCAGACAATATATGTAGCGTTTTGACAGTGGCTTCCAATCATCAGTTTGAGCCAAAGACTATACGAGTTTTGAAACGAGAACTTTCTTTCTCCAAAGGTCACGACATACTGTTAGTGTATCTTTAGATGTATCTGCGCATGTCCTTATTTGTTTAATTCAAAGTAAGAGGATAAGTTTGAAATGGAAACTTATTTTTCTTGCTGTTTGTTAGGATCATCGCAAAACATAAACATCGTTGACAAATAAGATTGTCTATCTGTTCTTTACATGCAATAGTATAGCAAGATCAATTTGAGTTTCATTGTGACTTGCTCTACTGTTCCATGTGTGATCATGTGAGTATGTTAGTCTTCAAAGTGACAAACACCTAAGGGATAATAGCATGCTTTAAACTGGTAGAACTCAGTAAGGTCGTCAAAACTGTCAACGTGTCTCAGTCTGTTTCCCTTTACTTGTTTTGGGGAGTATATTTGGAACATCTGCTTATGCACGAATGACATCATATGCACACATGTTAGATTCCAGATATTTGTGCAGGTCAAAACGGTTTTGACTAGCACGAGATTTGAAGTCAGTCTACCCAGTAAATGTACCCTGGCAGATTTGCAAAGCTTTGCTAGCCTGGGCCCCGTTTCACGAAGCTCTCGTAAGCCTAAGTTCTCGTAACTTTTCTCGTAGCGTCGTACTTCCTATGTTACAGTATAGGAGGTACGAATGCTACGAGGGAAATTAAGAGATCTTAGGCTTACGAGAGCTTTGTGAAACGGGGCCCTGGTGTATATTCCAGTCGATCCCTTGTGATTGTTTCATTTTCACATTTGATGTGATATAAAGAGCCAGGAAAACTTTCTTGTGATCCTCTCGGTTGAAACAGGGGATTTCATTGCATACTTTCATTGTTCAACGTAGCATTTGATCTCTTATGTTGTATCAAATCTGATAAGTTCCAATAAAGCATTTTGGCCATGACAGTATTGCTGGATTTGTAGCTAGTGTAATATGGCGATGATTCCCAGTTGATAAGGGAAGGCTAACCAGACATCGGTTCGTGCAAAGTTAAAGTTTGAAATCAGTGAATAACCACACAAATATAATAATAATGAAAATGATAATGACTTTACATAACACCTACTTCCAAAAAGTATTTGCTCAACGACGCTGAAGAAGAAAGTCTGAAAAGCCTATGGGGGATATTGTGAACAGATGGGTTTTAGGGCTTTTTTGAAATAGTCTGTACAATAGATTTCTCTGATAGTGACAGGGAAGCTGTTCCAGAGTAGTGCGGCTGCAGCTGAGAAGGCTCTGTCACCCATAGTGGTGTTGGTGGTTGGCTGGGAGAGAAGAAAGGAGTTGCAGGAACGGAGTGATCTGCTGAGAGTGTGGAGAGTTACAAGATTCTTCAGATATTTGGGAAAGTCATTATCATAAATGCAGCTGTGTGTGAAGAGGAGAAGCTTGAAATTGGTTATGAAGGATATGGGGAGCCAGTGAAGTTGTGAATGTGAGTGGAACACGGGCAACGACCCGGGCAACGACCCGGGCAACGACTCGGGCAGCAGAGTTTTGAATTCTTTGAAGGTTGGAAAGTAGATGTCCAGGAATGTTAAAGTAGAGAGAATTGCAGTAGTCGAGTTTGGAGATTTCAAGACTTGTCATGAGTAGCTGAGCGCTGTTATGGTCCAAAAGGGGACTAATGTTGAAGATATGGAAGTAGCAGGATTTAGAAAGGGCACTGATTTGTTGTTGAGGTGACAAAGTTTCCTCGAAGACGACACCTACATTTGCTGCTGACGGTGCAGGTGTGATAACGTCGTCGACGATTGTAAGACAGAGAATCTGTGGCAGAGTCAGTTACAATGTATGTTGAAACACATTAGATTAGGCATATTATCATAAACAAAATACACAATAATACATTGGGTGAAATATATGACTGCATCAATAATTCTTAGGCGTTTGTACCTATCTTGGTGCACTCGCAAATGTGAAAGTCGAATGTCTTAAACGAAGCACGTGATCCTTTCTTGAATGCAGAAAGCACTGTTGCAGGGAAAATATTCGATGTGTCCGATAGGGGCACATAGAGACACAATTCATGGCCTCGAATCGCCCTGCTCTTGCTCTAATACACATTTAACCGGACTTGACAAAAACTGTTCAAACAGTGTATTCTGTTCCCGTTACGTCACACGAACGCAAGTACGTCTCATTTACTTTGCATTTGAATTTCCAGCCGTTAACAGTCAACAGAAATATACTTACCACTGCACCAGTGCTGAAAGGTGTTGTCTAAGCTCATATACACTGTACAAATTAGGAATCAGAAAGGTTTGCACGCTGCCATGACAGTGTAGTAGCTGGAATGGCAATGCCTCCGTCCAAAGACATCGTACATAGCAGATGTTACGTGGTATACAACTTGTGTAACCAGCTGAGAGTCACCTCCCCTACTCTTAGAGTGTGACGTAACCAGTTGTTGTGTATTGTATGTCCGCCATTAAACGAAGTCAAGTAAACTGTGCCGTCAGTGATATTTTGACAACTAATACTACATGTATTGAAGTAGGTGTCTGTAAGACACGTAACATGGTGGCAGCGGGTTCTGAACTCACACTTTGCTCGTCATGTCATTCCATCCACAGTCATAAGCGATGGTGGACCCCAATATACCGGCAATAAGTTCCAGAACTTATTTGTTCAAATCTGATATTTGTGCTCGATTCTGCGACAAACAACATCAGGAACTGAATGACATCACACTTTGCTCGTCAGGAACTGGCATTCCATCCACAGTCATAAGCGATGGTGGACCCCTGATATACCGGCAATAGAAACTGTTTGCTCGAACTTTCCACAGTCATAAGCGTATGGTTTCAAACATTCCAGAACTTTAGCAAACGTCCAGCCCTGGTAGCAGCAAAGCTAACGGTGCAGCAGAGGCAGCCGTTAAGATAGCCAAAAGAATGATGAAGAAATGCAATGCAGCAAATGAAGATCCATACCTAGGTCTTCTCAACATCCGAAACACCCCAACCGAAGGTCTTCAAACGAGCCCAGCACAACGTTTGATGGGACGCAGCACTAGAACACAAGTACCCAGTACCCTCGAACCATTACGACCATCAAAGTTCAACCATGAAAAAGAAGATCTTGAAGACAGAAGAATGTGCATCCTTGATAGACACGATACGTCTAATCCTGGCCAAACCCTCAAACCACTGTCAACAGGTGATACAGTCCGCATGCAGCCCATACAAAGTGGGAAGACAGAATGGTCTGAAGCTACAGTCACCGGGAAGCTGAAAAGTAGAACTTACACGGTGCAGACAAATGATGGGTACAAATACCGACGCAGTCGTCAACAACTCCGTCTCATGAAGAAGTCCCGACGTCCAGAACCAACCAACATCGAGATGCCAGTCTCTGACCCTCCACAGCCTGCAGTAGCAACCCAGCAGAACAACGTTCCGAGAACTCCGTCGACAACGTCTACACCTGAAACACTCCCTAAGCAACAACCTCCTGATGCTGACCACCCGCCAGCATACCACACCAGATCCGGGAGAGCAGTGAAATCCATCCGCAGACTTGACTTATAGACTCATAAATGAATATCAAGTTCAAGCAGTAAATTCCGTCCAAGACTTGACTTTTAAATCACTGAATAGTCTTTTTTTTAATTTTTTATCTTAGATTCAATGATAAATCCCTTATGTGACACATATTGGTCTTCAGCCAAATGAACTCTAATTCTCATCCAGCCAAAGTAATGACACTTCTATTCTTTCCTTTAAAGAAAGGGGGATGTTACGTGGTATACAACTTGTGTAACCAGCTGAGAGTCACCTCCCCCTACTCTTAGAGTGTGACGTCACCAGTTGTTGTGTATTGTATGTCCGCCATTAAACGAAGTCAAGTAAACTGTGCCGTCAGTGATATTTTGACAACTAATACTACATGTATTGTAGTAGGTGTCTGTAAGACACGTAACAGCAGATGTCCCACACAACAAGGTAACTGTTCACAGGTGTGATAATTTAATACCACACATCAGCCGTTGAAGCTCATATTTCATTGGTAACGTTGAATAAGATAAAGGGTTGACGTATGTACTGGTGAGGTAAGCAAAGAAGTTCGCATGACCAGTCGCCTTAAGGTACGACAAAGACATTTTATACAGAAAATCCGAGATGGTCTCCATTGTGTCATGTCGACCGCTAGTCTTTCCGTAGTTTTACGATGACTCATTTGGAATTTCAAACCATTATTGATCAGGAAATACCGAGTATTAATGCATTTCAGTGGGATAGTCTAGATATCCAGTGTTAATCTACGTGCAACTGAGGTCCAAGAGAAAACAAACGTCTTGAATGTAATAATTTGCTGTGTCAACCTCCAACAGCAATAGATATCAGCTCGACGTCTTGTTGAAACTGAATGTTCCTAAGGTTGCAGACGAAGCGTCAGTTGACTGGCAAAGAAATTCAGCCTCCCCCCCCTTTGAAATACCGAGATCACAAACTTTGTCATGAACAACATTTACTATACATGTTCTCAGTGTGTTCTACAGGAGCTTTCCTATTGCTGTGGAGGCCTCTGAGGTTTCTTTTATCTCGTCTTTCTAGGCTCGCCTATTCCGTCTCAGTTTACAAGTACGCACACGTTAGCAGTACACTGCTTGGTTTCCATCAGTTTTAGTTTACAAAAGTTAGCCTTGTACACGTGGTTGAAATGGTTTTCACGTTTGTTAGTGCTGACTAGGATCTGTTGATGTGAAAGTACAGTATTATTATCATTATTCGAAAGCTATAGAATCGTGAATCCCTGCAATTTGAGCAGTGTATCATTGTAAACAACAGTTCAGCAAAGTCGTCAACTATGTACACGGCTGATCAGGGACCTGTTATGATTTCCTAAAGACAAAAATTATTAGCCCGCACGTGTATGGTCAATACTCGATTGTACATAGATTGGAGGGTGTATTTGTGGATTTTAGTGATTTCTCTTTTGTACCTTCTCTTATTGTTTGGATCTCTTATCGTACATTCTCCCGTATATATTATTTTATGTTCTGTTCCAACACAATGTTGACTTCCTTAAACCTCCGTCACGATGATGATTGATGTCGGACTGCACATTACGGTCAACAATAGCGACTTTTGGCATTCTGATTCCTCGCTGCTCTGTGATAGTTCTGCTGTAATTTGTGCTGAAGTGTGACAGAACCCTTCATGCCTTCTACGTATATTTGAAAACCAACGCAAGAAATGGCATGAGTAATGAGAGTAATACCATACAGTTATTGTCAGTTTTGGAAAATATGCCAAAAGGTTTTCACTATTGTACCTTCAAATATTCCACTCCTGAACGCACAGGAACAAACCGTTATTCTAAATGACAATGATGGTACCTCTGATCGACCAGCACACATGCAGCATTCATGCTACGGATTCAAGGCTAATATATATTGACAGTGCTTTTTATTGCTTATATTATGAACAAACAAATAACATCGGACAACTAATGCAGAATTGTATTGTTATTGTGATAGAAATGTATGTCTGTTACAAAGATATAAGCAAATTCAGCTAATTACCAAATCATCCAAAACATTTAATTTTGGACAGTGTTAAATGTGAACAACAGTTTAACACCAACGAGAATGCCAAGCTATTTCCCGAAATATTTTCACATTTTACAAAGTTTATGTCCTTACTTCTTGCCATCCTGCTTGTTTATGTGAGAATAGTTTCTGGCGGTCGTGTTGAAGCACAAAACTAAAGTTGTTTTCAAGAAGTGAATAAGATGTTTTGGACAGTGACAATATACTGGCATATTGTGAGCGGGATGATCACGCAAGATTTCAGCTGGTCAATGGTGATGTATTTTGGCCATGGCCATCATTGCGTGTTTTTGAGTTTCCTGTCTGCATTTCATTACAAACGTTGTGAAGTTGTAAACTGTGTACGTGTGATTAGTGTTGACATCTGTGAAAAGACCTTCTCTTGCCAGAGTGTATCTCCCCGGCAGTCAGTGCGAATGTATTATATTCAGCTGTTCCCCCGGCAACCTTCTACATGTAGCAAGCCATGCATGTGCCGTGCAGAAGCTGACAGCTTCAACATTTCATTTTCACGCGAACGCTTCCGGCGCCTGATGTGTTTTGCTGTAAAATTCATTTAAATCCTTCATTTCGCAAATGAAACATTCTGCTTCTGTTTTGCTCCGACTTTTTAAGAGAGTTGTCAATAAAATCTTAGTGTGAGGAGTTTGTCAATACGAATTGACAGCATCTGCGCAGCAAACTACACGGCGTCCGCAGATAGGAACTACCCCAAACCCACTGATGACGCATGTATAAGCGTCATATGTATATATTATCATTTATCGCTCATTCTTTATATACATCGATTATTAGACGTGCACATGCTTTTTCGACAACTATTACGTAACTAATGACTTCGGAAAGCAAGGTCTTTGATCTACAAATTTGAAATATATTTTTATATTGACATAGGAACAATTTGAATTTTTGGAAAATATTTAACACAAACCAATCCCTGCGGAATCCCAACATGTGGAGGAATTGTTCACGACGACAAAACGCTGACGTTCGTAGTGAATGGCTAAAATGCATCCTACATGCACGTGCATCATGAAATTTGCTGTAGGCTTTACAAAACCACATCAATACATCAAGGGTACTCCACATGCATTGCGTTAAGCCACTATAGACGACAAAAGATTGCCCAAACTGGCAGCGGCTCAACGACACAACGCCATCGTCCGTTTACAAGGACGGGCATTGCAGCATGAGGTCGCAAGACACTTCGGCGTGTCCAGACAGCCAATTTTAAACCTATGGACCCGATACAACACTACGGGGAGTGTTAATGACAGACCCAAGACAGGTCGTCCAAGAGTTATCAAAGCCTCCCAGGATCGCTACATCCGGTTGAGACATCGTCATTAACGCATCACGACCCCGCAACATCCACAACAACCAAAATCCCTGGACTGGGTCCAATCTCCGACAAGACAATACGCAATCGGCTACGGGAAGCCGGATGTTTTGCAAGAAGACCAGTTCGACGTAACGTCTTGACACAAAGTCACCGGATTGAACGTCTACAATGGTGCAGACAACGAGTGTGATGGCCGCGGGCAAGATGGAGGACAATTTTGTTCTCAGATGAATCTCGGTTTCCTATCAGACGTGCTGTTGGACGTTCACGTGTATACAGACGTCGGGACGAACGTTACAACGATAACTGTTTACAGCAGGTGGATAGATTGGTTGTGGAAGTGTCATGGTGTGAGCAGGTATCCATCATAATGGCCGGAAAGCTCCTAAGGGCGTGGCAGGTGTACTGAATGGGGTTCGCTGTAGACACCAGATTTTTCAGCGTCACGTCGTTCCCTTCATCAACGTCAACGGTGGATCTTTCCAGCATGACAATGCTCTACCTCACGCTGCACGTGTTTGCCAGGACTTCCTCCAGCAAAAAAACGTTCAGGTGTTACCATGGCCTTCTCGATTTGTTCCCATTGAACATCTATGGGATACTCTTGTTCGACGCCACCTCAGACACTACAAGAACTGCACGCAGCGCTTCAGCAATAGTATCAAAACATTTCTCAAGACAGCATTCTTTCCTTCTTCTTTGGACCGCCGCTGCCAAGCCGTTATCGATGCTAATGGTGGTCACACCAGATACGGGCATTTTACTCTGACCAAGAGGCTTTAATAGCCCTCTGTGGGTTTACCAAACACTTTCTCGAAAATCATGTTTTGGAAGTTTGTAAAATGATGATTTTACTGTAACTGAGCAATGATGTCATGTTTTAAGCAGTTATATGCACTCACTATATAAACTCCAAAACAGCATGTCAAGTTTTTGAAGAGTATATGTATCATAAAATATCCTAAATTTATAAAACGGTATGGACAAGCATGCTTCTGAGAAAGCACTGCTCAACGTATGTTCATACAGATCAACGCCACGTGGTATAAACACAACTCCCACATTTTACTCGCAACTATTTTGTATTGCCTTCGAAATCTCGGATAAGGCCAGAACATTCACTTAAGATACTTTCGACCCTCTTCAACAATTCCTCCAAAGCGATCGTAGCGCTACGACTGTCGTAAAGGTTGTCTATGTTAAAGCGTGGGAGATACGATCACCTTAGCGCTACGATCGTTTTGTGGAACGGGGCCCAGTGTCGCAGCCCATAAAACATTCGTAGCGCTACGACATTCTTAAGCATATAGAGAGTTGCGACAGGTCGTAACGTTGCGAACGCTTTGTGGATCGGAACCCTGAACGTTTTGAAATGACAATGACCAGACAACTATTGAGGAATTTAACTGTTGTTAATAAATACATTAGTTCAGCATGTGTTTGAACACTCACATGTGCGCGTCTACAAGCATGTTTCCCAATTGTCACACTAAACTACACGCGGAGAAAATGTTGTATTAAACCTTTTCCAGAAAACGTCAAAACGTTCACAAAGATTTGCAGCACAGCATAACGACATGTTAAAATGCTGCTTAATATTTTATCTGAGGAACCAATTCTCGCAGCTGTCAGTCTTTCCGCCATTTAAAAGAAACGATCAAAGGTTGTGTTGGCAACATTTTTAATATAGTAGCTGCATATATGCCAGTTTTTAATTCATATACGACAAGCGATCAAATACAGTGACAGCCATTATTCTCCATGCAAAATGTCAGGATCTGGAAATAGTTTGCTTTCAACGTGAGTTTTTATTCTAAATGTCTTCTGTACAAAAATCTATATTTCCAATGTTGATTCGCGGAGCTCTTTTAAGCCACTTAACTAAGCTAATTAGTGTAGCCACGGAGTGAAAATCGAAAATAAAGAAACGTTGAAAATGTGAACTTTTTTCAGACCAGCTAATCCTAAGAATACAGCTCCAAGATTTGGAACCTCGAAGGAAGCAGGAAACAATCGAACATCCTATATATTTATCTATGTGATAGATAATCAATTTGCTAAACATCTGAAACATCCGTGTACAAACTGAATCAGGTTGTTTCTCGGACACGTGCTTGTTGCACTGACCTTTGTAACTAACGTAATCTTAAGGGAACTTCAAATTCTGGAGTATGCAAAAATGGAGTAAATGGAGGTTGTAGAGCCCAAATGGTCACATAATTCGAGTAATAGGCTGAATAAGACAGTTACACTACAAAATAATTTAACACTCTTGCATCAGAAAAAACACTATTCAAATCAGGAACAACGATCATTTATATTCCCCTTTTCAGCTTATTTAGTTTGATTTTCAAGCTCAACAATTAAGATGTTCAGAGATCCTCAGTGATAGTCGAAGAAGCAGATGGCGTATGGTTCCTGTTTTCGTAAATATAATCTGTGCGTGAATGAAATTATATGTTTACTTAATTTGGTGATGTGAAATTTTGCAAAATTTTCCCGTATTGTGTACATGCTGTTTTTCTTCACGTGACAAGAAACAGCTTTTGTAGGAGGCATGTGCTTATACAGAGAGACTTCTTATGGATTATGAGCTGTATTGTTCTGTCCTAGATTGCGATGGCACATTGGGTTCATGCAACCTGATAAAAGTACTGTCACCGTGAACCCATGGACAGCGAATGGTAACGAGCGTGAAGCAATTTCAACCTGTTCATGATAAGTAAATAGTCACTGTGATATGTATAACTACTGAGCCATATGCTACACAGGTAACCCGTGAAGATCAGGGCTAGAATTAGTCAAGCAACCCATGCTTGTGGTAAGAGGCAACACACGTTCATGTGGTCATGCTCGCTTATATTTGATTGACACATGCTATCGTATCACAATTACGTAAATCGAAGCTCATGCTGTTGATCACTGGATTATTGGGCCAAGACTCGATTATTTACCTACGGTCGCCATATAGTTGGACTACTGCTGAGTATGACGTTGAACAACAAAGACAGGTAAAACTTCAAAACTCCTGTTATTTGAGGAAGTTTGTTGAAGAAATATTTTAACATATTCACAACCTGTAAACCATTCTGTGGGAGAGGTCATCTTAGTTTCCAGAACAGGATTAAAAATTACATCCAAGCGATGCAACATGAAAGGCTGCCACGAATGCAAACATACACCCATGGAAAACATATCGCATGCATGATGTTCACCCCCTAATGTCCTCCTATATTCATATTATAGTTTTGTTTGTCTGCACTATTACTGCAATGAGTACTACGATCAAAAGCGAGCATCACGTGCAATACGAGTACCCATCATTAAGCAAATAACAAGTTCCAGTTAACTGTTCTCACAGCTCGGTAATTTGGAAAATCAATTTATTTCGTTGGTGATAACAAGAGGCTTCCTCAGTTTCCAACTGCTTAAAAATGGCACGTTACTGGTATGCGGAATGCTGGTATGTCACTGTGGGCTATTGCAAGAGGTGTTTGTTGTCATCCATTGCATATCAGTCGATTGGCCAGAAGACATCAGCACACTAACTACGTTAAGGACGTCGGCGTTCATGTCGACCACGAGTGCCCATGTCAAGTGTTGTATTAAAAGCAGAGCGGCTTCCACATCGTCGTTTGTCCAACAGAACGGTCCGAAGACGTCTGACATCAGACGATTATGGAGCCTGAAGACGTTTCAAACGTCCGTTTTTATCCCCAGAACACTAGCTTGGTGTCAAGCTCGATGACTGGAATTTGAAGTTATGGGGAAAGGGGCATTTCTTTTGTTCATTACTGATGGCCGAGCTCGCAGAAACACTGCGTATGCACAACGGAATATCCTGGAGCAAGTACCATTTGGCAGGAGCTCACTGATGGTGTGAGGGTGTCACTCACATCACTGTGAGCGTGACCTTGTCACGATCAGACAAATACTGACAAATCAGACAAATACTGACAAATCAGACAAATACTGAACAGTACAAAATCATGATGAATTTGAACAAGCTCACCATCAAGAATGGAACGCAATAACACCAACGTCAAAATGCAACGTCTGATACAGTCAATGAGGAGAAGGGTCAGGGATGTTATGGCGGAAGTTGAGGCAATAGTTACAAGCACTCCAAAATGGGTTACTTTTTGCCACGTTTGCTTCTAGGAACTAACTACTGTGTTTCGCTCTTTTTGCCTTTAGATTTGATATGTAGTTATTCATATAATATGTGAGATTGCTGTTGGGATAGGTTCATTTGCTACGGTTTATAGTAACATAATGACAGTATGAAAAGGTGGGTTGTTGCGAAGATGAAGTGTATATATTGTTGAAGTGACAACTTGTGCCATGCACCGTTATGATGAACTAGCCAAGACTACGGGTAAACTGTATTCTGATCTTGAACTTTATTAAGCAGATAACCCTAATTTTATGATATAAATAATATAAATTAAGAAATAAATCATCTAGTGGAACTTTATCAACTGTTTGTCTCTGTTTTGAAAAAGGTCGAAGTTTGTCCATCATTGAGATTAGGATACAATCACAATCACAACTCACAAAGGTATTACATATCAATCCACGTTTCACACACCGCTGGGGGTTTATGCCTCATTTAAATATATAAATCTGATTATGTCAGCTATCTTAGTGACGGTGACGAATGAATCTGTACGGGTACCAGTATGTTACAACTGCCTTTCAACCCAATTCAGGAATTCAGCTGCTTTCCCTTTCCAATCCTGGACTAGGACGTTAACACGCTAACTGTGGATTCGATTGCAGAGTAAGAGGGGTGGTGGATGGTGAAGGACATAGTTGCCTCTTCTCACAAACATTCCCCTGTCTAAATATGTCATGGTTTTATCCAGGCTGACAGTTTACGAGCCCTTGGTCGCTTTCCCTCCAGCTTTGATGTCTTCCCTCCCCTGGTTTATCAAATACTTCCCCTGTCTCTCTGGATGAGTAATGCCTTCTACATTCCTTAAACAACTGTTTGGAAGTACAACACTTCTGTCATGACAAGTTTCAATGCCCATTCTTTGTTGCCGTGATGCGGTGATGTGCGTCACGTACATCCAACCATGGGGACATTATATTCCGGAAGATACATCATGTACCCACATTCCTGTTATATCCTTTCATTTTCACATTTTGTTAGTGGGTGAGTGAGTGAATTTAGTTATACGCCGCACTCAGCTATATTCCAGCTATATGGCGGCGGTCTGTAAATAATCGAGTCTGGACCAGACAATCCAGTGAGCAGCATCATGAATATCGATTTACGCAATTGGGATACGATGACATGTGTTAACCAAGCCGATCCCGTTAGTCGCCTCTTACGACAAGCATGGATTACTGAAGAACAATTCTAACCCAGATCTTTACGGATACACATGTTTAGAAAACCGGAGAACAGTAGCACCACCATACCAAAATATAGCTGAATTAGTTCTCTGTCGTGTGCAATGGACACAAGAACGAGGCCTCTTAGTTATGTTGATTAATGCATTTGATCAGTGATATAGCAGATTCAGAGTGAACACATGACAACAGTTTAGGATACTACTATACTAGGATCAGGTCTCTCGAAGTGAACACTCAGAACGCAATGTTTTACAAAGACTCCGAGAGTGTTCGATCATGACTTACGATTTTGTGACCCACAACATCAGGGCTGTAAAACATGCCATGCAGCTGTATCTCAAAAGTAGGAGTTTACCCGTAATCGGAGTGATCATCTCTGAAGCTGCCGGTGACGTTGCCCTTCGTTTATATGACACTGACAGAACATGACGTACTTCGGCATTCAGACTCTTTCTTTCTACAAACGGGATGGAATTCTGAACACCCATTCTAACCCGGATAGCTGATGAGGTAGCGAGATTTGCTGTTACTGTAGATCCTGTACCATATTCAGTAAAATATAGCCAAACAAACAGAGGGATAAAGTTAAACAATATGCAATTAGACGTAAGACATGTTCATTTTTTTATTAAACAACATCTCCCTTGTGATACCACAAAGATCAATAATACGGTAAAATGACCATACATATATTGTGTTAAACATATTGTGTTAGCATTCAAATGATAATTTCCTATCACTATTGGTACTGGCTACATACAAACTGATAACAAATACAAACAGATAATCATATCATATCGTAGCTTTATGTTGGGTATTATTATTATCTTATACCTCCTTCTGGCCGTCACTGATAATGATCGCGTTCTTAGTAACACAAAAAAACAAATGTAGAAACATTTGCATTCGAGGAAAATAGTACATATAATGTAAATCTCATCTAAAGGAATTCTATCCTTTCAGCGAATCCAATATACACGGAGGTGTAAAGCAGATAATCCCTTAATTTTCTTGGGTTTCCATTTGTGAAGTTAGAATGCTTCACCATGTCCGCCTTATATAAATTATATCTTGCTTCCCTATTTTGTACCTTTAAATTTAAAATCATTAAATGTGTACCCGTAGAAAGTCCACATAACACGGTGACATGCCAGTACTAAAGCACAGTACAGTGAGTTAACGTTTTCTTTTACGATCCTATTTGAAAAGTACTAAGATATTTAGTTTTATGCATGTACAGGGTACCCGAATTTCCGAATCATGTTATTGGTTATGTTCAGTTAGGTTAATAGTACACTAATGCACTTAAAGTGTCAACCGAACTATTTGATATTGATACTGTTGGCGTTCAAAGCAAATCTAAAGACTCACTTCTTCCGAAAGGCATACGATGTTTACATGTTTTCAATTGTTAGTTCCGAGCTCAGTACAGTGCTTTTGAGTGGTTCAACCAGATCCAAGCGCTCTAGTATTGTTTACAGATAGATAGATAGATTTATAGATAGATAGATAGATAGATAGATAGATGGATGGATGGAGATAGATGGATGGATGGACGGACAGGTAGATAGATAGATAGATAGATAGACATATAGATAGATAGATAGATAGATGAATACATAAATAGATATATACTGGTATTGACTCTCTGGGGTATCATTTATGTTTTATACAACCTAGTTCAGATCACTGTTTTACGATCTGGCCCCAATTTCTCGAAACAAACTTAAGTCTGAGTTTTGACTTAAGTTAGAGTTTTTACTCAAATTTGAAAAAACACCGAAAAATGCATTTTTCAGAATAAACTGAAATCAATATTCAACTCAAACATAGTAGACAATTTGAGTTTGGTAGATAGATTTACTAAGTTGTTTGGGCTTTTTTATTTTAAAAATGCAGTTGAGTTAAATATTCAGCTGTTTCAAATTGCCAAACTCAGTTTTGAAGTTTGAGTTAAAACTTAAGTTTGTTTCGAGAAAATGCATTTTTCTGTGTTTTCTCAAATTTGAATATTAAGATACATTTACGACAAAAGAAGTAGACAGTGTACGACATGTTACCCGAAAAATGCATTTAACAAAGATATGCAACTCTTCCATTTCGTTTATATGTTTGAGATTGTTTTCACATAACCAAGGGAAATCACGCTAGTGGTTAGTGCTCGAAGCTGACGAGAAGAAATAATAATTATACCTGTTGTAGTTTTTCTGTGGTCCAGGAAGGGGACGCAAAAATGGTGTTAAAATCTACCTCCGACATGGGTAGCCGCTGTCGCCAAGCAGATGACAACTTACGGGTAACTGGTTCCCCTCAAAAATCCGACATAACCCGCTTGTTGCAGGAGTCATGTGTTGAGCCAGGCCAACGTGCTACGATGTCGATGATCCGGTCGTCGCTGTCAATCACTATCTGTGTATTAATACTGTGGTAGTGATGCCTGTTAATGAATTCATCCTCATTCACGGATGGGGCCTGAATTTGAACGTGAGTGCCATCAATTACAGCTACTACACCGGGGAAGTTTGCAGTGTGATAAAATCGACGCTGATGTCGTCTATTTTCTTGGGCTTGCGTGGGAAAGGTGACATATCTGCTGACCATACGTTGGCTTGTGAGCGATTCAAGCGTTTCTACGATGACTCTTGAGATAGTGGGTTGACTCAGTCCATGGTCATCACCATTACACATCTGAAATTTCCCAGTTGCAAGGTACCTTAAAGTGACGAACACTTTGGTAACGCAGGACACTGCACAACTCCGATGCGTCACAGATGTAAACAATAGTATTTCTGTCAAATCTGTAACAGTTCATTATCATCTAATGTATGCAGAACGTCTCTTCTTTCATTAAATACTCTTGGATTACGTGTGGCAGCCATTTCGTTTTAATCGACTTAAGTCAAAACAAATTGATTTAAGCCTAGCAAGGTGAGTCTTAATAGGTAAGTAAAAAAATGACAAAACTCATGTCTAAGTCTGTTGATAAATATGACGTAAGTTTTACCACAAAACTTAAGTCGAAAAAACTAGGAAACTAAGATTTTTAACTGACTTAAGTTTTTTTAATGACTTAAGTTGTTTGATAAATACTGCCCCAGATTAGTACCACCAAGGGATAAGTTTAACTTAATTGGTAGTACACATACTCGCGTGTGCAGATGTGTCTTTGAACGTTATGTTTTTACAATGCCTCAGTTTCACTTAATCCATTATATTTTGATGATTTCATTGTGGAAATGTATTTTATCATTTCAACATGACCGTCGTGGTAAAGACACGATATTAGACTCCATTAACGGTCGGGCGCCACAGAGTGATGCCGGCAAGGGTTATTGTTGTGTTTGACAGTAGGCTGCAATTTGGCGGGAGTTGAGGCTGTAACATTACTGGGTCATTTTCTCTGATTGATAAATATTGTGATCAGTGAGACTATTGACTCGACGTTGTCATTCATTGAAGTGAAATAAGCACTTGTACCCGTAATTTCATTACCAGCTCGAGCAGCACTTTGCCTCAGATTCATTTGTCTCGTGTAAGATTCTTCCTGTCGACTTCACCAATAACATGCTTCAAGTGACGTCCTTGTCAATTTCACGTGCTGCATTTGACGTCACGCGCCAATATTATCCTCGAGTATCTTTAGACATTAACCTGATTTTAGACGCACTGGCACATAACATACGATACATTTACATTTGCAAGGAGCATTTTACTGGCTTTAGCCATATCAGAAGCTACTGTTGCCTTTGATATCAAACATAGACACATTTCCCTACTTTTCACAAACCACATAATTTGGTACATTGCAACAATAACAAGATCAAAGTCCAATTGGCTTGCGCCACTGAAGCTAGATAACACACACAGATGAAGCACAGGTTCAGCAATGAGGAATAAGAGCATTATTAAGACCAGGACCCCGGATGGAACCTAAAGTATTACAGTTTGAACTTTACTAATAAAAGTGTAATCCGCAATATAATCATCTGAAATCTACTGATGTTGAACATTTATGGGGTACTGACATGTTGAGGTGTGAATGCCTTTGCTTGAGAATATAGCTATTAATTATCTTTATCAATAACGGTTATCAATAACTTTTAGAATTCTTGTTGTTTTTTTGTAATGAAATAATGGTGGAGTATGTACCTGTAGCCAACACGAACGATATTTCCATTTTTTGTGAAGCCAATTGGTGCAAGTGTTTTTAATGATGACATCAGGCAATACACACCACAATCTGCAGCCTGTAGGTTTTGAGCACAGCCAAATAGAATATTAAGAGTTACTGTAGACTGTTGACCTCCTACACTTGACGAAGGCAAGAAATAGCCAAGCACTTGATCATCGATTGTACTGACTGCTGACATGACGAGGGGAGAGTGAATTGGGCTTACACGAGATTGGTCTCCGATCAGGAAGCACTCCAGATACTCATTTGGGGGGTGTATGGGAGAGCAACGGCGACAAATTAGTGACGCCATACATGTATATCGCTGTCAGTATCTGGCTGTGTATCCAAATAGGAAGTGAATATAGTTTTACGCCTCTTTTAGCAATATTCCAGCAATACCACGGCGGAGGACACCAGCAATGGTCTTCACACATTGTACCAATGTGGCATATCGAGCCTGCGGAGTAAACGAGCGAACGCTTTAACCACGGGGCTACCCCTCCGACCCTATATATCCGAATAAAATGGTACCATAACAGGGGCGGATACAGCTTTATGAGAAAGGGTGGTGGGGTTGCACACTCTTAAAAAAGGGGGGTGCACACTTGATTTTCACGAGAGTTTCAATGGTCATTTAATAGTCTTTCTGGACAAAAGGGGAGGGGGTGGTTAGTGGGGGGGTCCGCCTATGTATAACATGTTTGAAGACGTCAAAAACTACGTCAAACACACATCAGAACAAGAATATACCAGAATGTCCACGTGATACTAAGCACACCATGCATGAATGTTTATATTTCCGGGATAAAAGCAGCTGGACACAGTCTAGTTCAGACTTTTTGGGCCAAATATATATTCTAATAAATGACAATATATTACTGACCACTCCATCAAAGTTGTAATCTGAACATTTGTTTTGTTTTACATACACCATCTAATGCGAGATATAAATGTCAATGACGTCGGCAGAAAAAGCGATTTTTCACGTTTTCAAACTTGATTGACCCTCAGACTGTAACAACTGTACAGGTAGTATGTTAGAGATGGTTTCACCCAATAATCGCATAGATGTATTTTCCAGCGTCCAGCGTTCAGCGTCCGTAACTTGCTCGTAACACGCTTAAAGTTTACCATGATTTAAGTAGATTCGGCAGTTTGGGGCAAAATGGGACATTTCTATGGATTTATTTGTCAAAAGATCTCGCTGCCAAAAGTGTTTGTCAACTATGAAATAGGCTAACGTGTTATTTGTGAAAACAAAGCTATTGTCGACACACGTGATGCAAGTCATGCAAAGAACGAACAGAAGTCGACTAAAGGTAGAGCCTTGTGGTACAATTCTGTTATTTAAATGACTTTCGGAGCATTAATAATTTGTCATCGGTCCATGTAACATGTGCCAGTACAAGAAGCCTCGAACGTTATACAGTTTTAGAAATCTGATTACCCGAAATGCAGATCCTACTTTATTGCCACTATCTGAGTTTTGCGGACAAAATCATGTAATTACGTTAGCTGATTTTCCATGCCATCACCTATCATAAAGCCCAACTGTCAATTCTAAGTAAATAATTACTCGCAAACAAGTAGTGAGTGAGTGAGCGAGTTTCGTTTTACGCCACACTCAGCAATATTCCAGCGTTATGACGGCGGTCTGTAAATAATCGAGTCTAGACCAGACAATCCAGTGATCAACAGCATGAGCAGATCCTACTTTATTGCCACTATCTGAGTTTTGCGGACAAAATCATGTAATTACGTTGGCTGATTTTCCATGCCATCACCTATCATAAAGCCCAACTGTCAATTCTAAGTAAATAATTACTCGCAAACAAGTAGTGAGTGAGTGAGTGAGTTTAGTTTTACGCCACACTCAGCAATATTCCAGCGTTATGACGGCGGTCTGTAAATAATCGAGCCTAGACCAGACAATCCAGTGATCAACAGCATGAGCATCGAGAGAACAATTGGGAACCGATGACATGGGTCAACCAAGTCAGCGAGCTTGACAACCCGATCCGTTAGTCGCTTCTTACGACAAGCATGTGTTACTGAAGATCAATATTCTAACCCGGACCTTCACGGGTCCGCAAACAATTAAAAATGTAATGAATATACACTAAGCGCCAAAGGAAACGTTACCCTCCTACGTTTATGTATTACTGAAAAACTATCAACGATATGTAAGGAGGTATTAGTTTACAAGAAAGCTTAACAACAGCTTAACGACCATGCCGAAATAACCAATAGCACTGATTCAGATGTCCAAAAGAAAGGATGAAATAAAATTCTGCCATTTTTCAACTATTAAAGCAAGACACAAGTGTTGTAGAGTGTGTAAAATTGTAAGAGAATCATTCCTGTGATTTCAGTCTTTAAAAACATTTTCTGCTGATTTGCATTAGTGAAAACAAATAAAACGTGTCTTTGATATTGCGAAAAAGTGTTTAGGAACATCTAAAATTATCTTTGTTAACATTTGCATCCATTTCACGTGTAGAATGATTCTATAGGGTATAAAGAGACGCTAGAATGCATGATAAGATACACAAGTACGAGAAATATGCCACGATTAACAGCTGAAGAGAGAGAATGAGCCATTGGGATGGTGCAGATGGGGTCGACATAAAATGCTGTTGCCAACGCCCTCGGATGCAATCGTATCACAGTTATGAGACTTATTCAGCGCTACAGACAGACTGGGGTCACCGTAGACAGACCAAGAAGTGGACGTCCACGCATCACAACGCCAGTTGAAGATAGGTACCTCCGTCATTAAGGAAGGAAGGTAACGTCTCTTTGAGCGTTTAGTGTACATGTTCAACTTTAGGATTTAAACTTTTGTGAATTAATAAAGCCGACGCATCTTCCAGAAATGTAGGGAAGACGGAGTGTAGAACAGTTGAATGACTGTAAATTGATAAGTACACTGCAAATGACCATTCCATCGGACCCCTTTGTCTATCCCCTTTCCCGTTTTAAACGAATTTCACATTGTCAATGTAACATTCGCTATTAAAATCGTAGATGAGGGCATTAGATTGATCGGCTGTTGCTTTATGTGTGAAAATGTATCATTTTCATCATAGTCAGTGTCGTATAGATCGTGACATTTATACAATGGGAGGGAAATAGACCAACTGCAGTTTCCCTTTTCAACCTTTTGGTCACAATATCTAGGTACCAATATTATGCTGTTTATCATATCGTCGATTACATTGAGTGAGTTAGTATTGTTTTACGTCGTTTTAAGCAATATTCCAGCAATATCACGACGAGGGACACCAGAAAGGGGCTTCACACTATGTACACATGCGTGGAATCGAACCCCGGCCTTCAGCGTGACGAAAGACGCTTTAACCACCAGGCTACCCCACCGCCCACGTCGATTATAAAAACACATCGCATCATTTCAACCTGAACACTTAATATTAACATATTTTCCAATTATAAAGTTAGACCGATGGGAGAGTGTTGCTGCTTCTAGTTATTTTAACTTCAGAATTAGTCTGTTTGTTTTATTATCAACCCAGGGCTGATCTTTAGCTTAAATTTAACGCTATTGTCTGAGAAGTGTCCATCACATATATGTCAAATTAGTCGAGTTACAACGTAAGAAATAGTACTGACATTTGCTGAAACAATTAATGGCTGACTTCTTAGTTCTGTTAGAAATCGTTCCTGGGGAATACTTTTAATTGACAATTGTGGGTATTGACTCAACTATATCAACAAGTTTATTGATGGGGTTGGGTTGTCGTAAACTTTACAATCGTGTATTTAACAGATGTGTCATCTTCACATGTTGATGGTTATCATGGGTACGGCGTGGAGACGGATGGTCACATAAAGGACACAAGCAGTTGCAGCCTCTTATGGAAAAGCATTATAAGTGAGAAAGGCATTTTTCTGTTGGCAGTTTCAGTGGCAATTTGACAAAATATTATAAAAACTATATTTGTCTATACAGTACGAAACCAACTGATACTGAATAGCAAGGCTCTCACAATGAAACAGATGCGTTCGAAGAAAACTGCATTTTGAAATGAATATTTGTGGAGATACCGCCACGCTAGCTATGGAGGCAAACGAGACTACTTCACTGCAAACATCAAAAGATTAGTATAAATAAACAATAACAAACACGCAAACAAGTCTAGAAATGTAGAACATGAAGATGAAACACAGGAACACGAAGAACATGAAGAACTGGAATGGGGAATTACACGAAAATGAGAAACATTGCATTGTGCAAGTCCTTACAGTTTATGCAGGATTCATGTAATTAGCTGCCTGTGGTTTGACGCCATGTGTTCTGCGTGTAGCACGTATTTATGACTATGTGAACCAAGGAAGGAAAACTAATGTGTGGCTTAAAGCGTCTAGCAGTTTGTTAATTGTCATTCAAAACTATGAACAATTGTAAAACTACTTGCACATATAAGCTGCCGTGTTGGTATGTATGACGAAAGTCTATCAGATGTCTTCATGAACACAGAGTGTCCATATTGGCACACTGATGCATCAAAGTCACTTCATGGACGAGCAGTTATATCAATATCATAAAAGAAAAAACTCGCTGTTGTAATGCGTTGAGGTAATGCGTAATTAAACGCAAGTGTAAATGTAACTCGATGTCATCAGCTGTTAAGATGACATGTCAATTTCTCCCGGTTATGGACTGCTGTTTCGACTAGGCACCATGCAGCCTGTGCTGGACGAAAGAGGCGACCAGTGGATCGGTTGTCTTCAAGGAGGTTGCGCGGTATCGTGCTCCCTTGTTGTGGATCGTCGCGCTACATATACTACCCATCAAAAGTTTAGACTCACTAGTATAAATGTAGCCACTTACTTCAGTCTAAACTAGATCTTGCAAAATATTCCATACTGTTTAAAGGTACTGTTTACACATGAACTGATGTATTGTAAAACAAATTCATAACGTTGAAAAGATAATTGTCATGAGTTCAATAAATGATGAAACTCAGTGAACGTTTGCGAATTCTTAACAAAACTTTACACCAAAACGCAACTGTTCACATGCTTGCTATTTGCACATGCTTTGCAGCAATTTGATGCATGATTATCATGCAATTCATCTGCAAAAGGTTTGCAGTTGGTTCCCCCAAGTTAGTGGAGAAATTCATCTTCGATGTAACCACAAATATACATGTATACATATTAACATAACGTGAGTGCTTTATGTGAGTCTAAACTTTTGAAGGGTAGTATATGTCGCACCGGTCTGGGCCAAATTCGATTACTGGCAACCGTCATAATTATGGCTTGAATATTACTGGGAGCTGTGTTAAACAAGACCACCAACCCCCTCCCCCCAAAAAAAACCAACAAAAAACATATACAAAATAAACAAAAAAAACCCAAAGAACACACACACACAAAAACACAATTGGGGAGCTTTGTACAGCCCGGCCACGAGCCGACTGAACACATGTGATATAGAGATATTGGTGAGAATAGAGCAATAGCCTTCATCTTGGACTAATGTGTTGGAGACTCGATAAACTGGTATTTAGATGCATACCATAAACTGGTATTTAGGTTGATACAATACCATTCTACATGTATAAACACAATTGAGGATACATGTAAAACGTTTATGTTGCTTTTGACGGCAAGTCGGACCGAACAGAGACCAAACACTTTTGATTGAGACAATGTTGAGAATGTGGAGGGAAATGGCTTCACTTTGACGGACCAGTTATCTTTACACGTGATGTGTTGTGACGTTACAACGTGGTACATGTATTTAGGAATTATAAGTCTATAAGGTCTATAAATATACGTGTCATGAAAGATCTTAGGTTGCTTTTGACAGCACGAGCCAAGCCTGACCAGTTTCCTTGAGAATATGAAATAAAGGGGAATCTCTTCAATAGATAGGTTCCTTAATAGTACGAAGAACAGTTACATTAAATTATGGTATTCAGATGGAGATAATATTGGTGTTTCAAAGTTTGCACAGAAAATGCCACAGCTGGAAGGTGCTGGCTGTTTGTGACAGCCCGGTCCTGGTGGAACAGGGCCCCGTTCCTCAAAGCGATCGTAGCGCTAAGATGATCGTAACTCCCATACTTTAACATAGACTTACAACTGTCGTAGCGCTACGATCGTTTTGAGGAACGGGGCCCTGAACAACACAGGCCAAATACTGGCTGTCCTGAAACCACAGGATAATTGCTCCATGTTCACTAACCTGTTGGCTATATATACGATGAACCTGGACATTATACTTTGGTATTCTGGCAGATATACTACTATAGGTGGATGTGTACACATGTAATTGTACATTTGCGATGCTTTAGTTGATTTTAACAGCCTGGGCCAAATCGTACAATACAACAAAAAGGCTTCACTTTCGATGTTAAGTTCGTTTTCAATATGATGAAGAATTACGCAGCATTGACGTAAATGTGTGAGGTTTAGGTTCATTTTGGCTGCCCGGGACTAGTCGTACCGACTACCGACAATCCAAAACAAACGTATACCGATTATACGGCATCTGTGTTTGGAGAAGGCTTCTGTCTAGTGGGTGTATTGTCAGGAGCATCCGTTGTGACATTGTCAGTGTAAGACATAATAATGATAGCACATGATGTGAGGCTTGTGTAACTCTTTATTGGATCATTTTGCAAAAACACTATACATTTGTGAAGTTAGCTTTATGTAATCGATATGTCTATAAACGCACAATACTTTATTTGTCATTTCAATAAGTTTATCAGTGCTGGAAGAGCTTAAGCATATATTAAGACATGTCGTGTCAGTCCCGTCGACATTCGCGACTGTCCGATTCCAAAACGAAATAAACATCCTGAACTGCTTTTGACATGAATCAATAAGGGCTTATCAGGGCTCTCCAACACGTTAATTAAGGAAAGAAAAGAAGTCAAAACACCCTCACTTCCTGCCCAGGAAGTCTCACTTCATAAGCTTAGGTCAATGAGAAAATGTCTAACATAGACATATCAAGGAAAACACCTAGCATCAAGACTCTGGTTCTTTTACGGGAGCACTCGGTGTGTTATGACTGTATTACATTGTTAAACATACATTATACTTTGATTCAAACTTGAGAATTTGTGAACGCTGGGGATGTATCTGCCCACGACCCGTTTTAATATTCTGCAATCCACTTTTAGTATTACCCGCTGCCCCAACCCGGTCAAGGTTTCAGGCTGTCCCCGTAAAAACACATGTTGTTTGTGAACAATGCATGAACACATTTTGTCAAGACATTACATATACATAACAAAGCAAGACAAAGCATTGGCACTGCTTTGTCATCGAGTGTCTGGGCAGTGAGGTAGGGTAGTGGTTAAAGCGTTCCGTAGTCACGCCGAAGACCCGGGTTCAATTCAGCAGATGGTTACAATGTGTGAAGCCCATTTCTGGTGTCCCCCGCCGTGATATTGCTGGAATATTTGCTAAAAGGGGCGTAAAACTAAACTCACTCATTCATTCACTCATAGAGTGTCCGAAGTGTTAAAATGGAAGATTACTGGCACGACAAATGCATGGGTTAACTGTACATCAGTTTGGACGCCGTAAGACGATTTGCTGGTTACTCACCTCAACCATGTGATAATTGGCCAGTGTCCACTTATTGGTTGTCTATGCATCATGTCGATGGTCTTGTCAGACAGTGCTTTCAGCTATCTTTGGTAATAACGGTTACACCGTTTGAGTAGCTAATCAGCTTATATATTTGCTCATGCTTTGTCCATTAGCGATCCTTGCCAGTGTTGATTATGGCGTTGATCCCTAACACTTCTTATGTCTAGTTACAGCTGGCTACAGCTAATAACATTGTGAACGTGTATCACGTTTTCTGGTCATAATTCATTCTCATTTAAAGACAGCCTAATCTAGGGAGCACCGCACCTTGACAAACATTTAGCAGAGACAGATTCACCATGATACCCTACCTTAATATGCCCTCGAAAACCCAGAACATTCATCATCATCTGACTAGCCGCCAAGATATAGGCAAAACATAGACTTTTGACAGTTTAATTCATGGCCATCTTGTAAGACCGGAGACCATATTGACTGTCCGGGATCTGAAGTTTATTGTTACACTTCTCAGCTTGTATCAACCAACAGGCTACGTTCTGTCTTTATTGGTAACTAATCTATTTTGTTTAGCTATTGTGAGTGTAGGATGTCTTTTTGATCTGATATGTTTTATCTTATTAAGTTGTACTGACATTTCGTCTTAATGAACTGACATTTCAAAGCAATCCCATAAGTAAGTTAGGATAAATATTACAAAGTCATTAATAAATGTTAAGATCGAACTCTTAATGCCCTTCAGGTAGTGCCTGTGTCCTTATATACTCAGGCTTTAGCATATTGTATGAGGCTTTATCACGTGACGATCTTCCTTAGTTTCAGGACGTATGGCTACATATTAAGAATGAATATAATCATGTCTGCTCAAGGAGCAAGCGAACAAAGGAAAATCTGAAGCTGAAACGACAATGACGTTGCACATTCTCACGCCAGAATAGAGTTGTAAGTAACTGGCAGGTGTTGGTGTGCAGCACACTGCAATTTTATACGCTAAACGACATCCTATAAATAATTCATGTAAAAACGTACTAATTATAACCATTCATTTATTAAAGATATTAAATTAAGAATATTATGTCACTGTCATCACACAATGTTATTTCTAAACAAGTGAAGATCGGTTAGACTTTATGCGTTCAAGAGAAGTCGTATTTACGTTTAAATATGAAATTTGGCAACCAGGTCTTTGTCTGCTTGCAGCTGATCGTCAAGTCAGCCTTTTGCCTGCAGATCGTTTGACTCATTAGGAACTCTAAATGTACGACAGATAGCGGAGCTTCTGCAATTCCTATTTCAGCTGAATCCAAGACAGAGAGGAGTGGACTTGACATTTCAGTAACAAGTGAGTTATGGATTCCGTCTGATTGAAGATTGGATAGTTTTTGTCACTGTGCATTTTGTGACCGAGTTTGAGGAGAGAGATGGCTCTTTCACTTTTTCTTTCGTATGTGTTAGGATGGTTTGTGCATTTGGGTCTGAATCCTTCGGATGAGGCGGGTTTAAAGATAGCTCCTCCTGTTGCCCCGAGCTCGTAGTTTTGTATGTTTTTGACAGTGTATGCTCCAGAATTCTGTCATTTTTGGGTTTAGGGTGTAATGACCAAGTTTGACAGTTTCACCGCCATTTCCGATAGTGGTTGTAGCTATGGATCCCGTTATTGATCATGGTGTTTATAGGAATCTGGGATCTGTGACTGATCGGCGGGTAGAGGGCTGGAATATACTTAGTGGTTGTAGCTATGGATCCCGTAATTGATCATGGTGTTTATAGGAATCTGGGATCTGTGACTGATCGGCGGGTAGAGGGCTGGAATATACTTAGTGGTTGTAGCTATGGATCCCGTAATTGATCATGGTGTTTATAGGAATCTGGGATCTGTGACTGATCGGCGGGTAGAGGGCTGGAATATACTTAGTGGTTGTAGCTATGGATCCCGTAATTGATCATGGTGTTTATAGGAATCTGGGATCTGTGACTGATCGGCGGGTAGAGGGCTGGAATATACTTAGTGGTTGTAGCTATGGATCCCGTAATTGATCATGGTGTTTATAGGAATCTGGGATCTGTGACTGATCGGCGGGTAGAGGGCTGGAATATACTTAGTGGTTGTAGCTATGGATCCCGTAATTGATCATGGTGTTTATAGGAATCTGGGATCTGTGACTGATCGGCGGGTAGAGGGCTGGAATATACTTAGTGGTTGTAGCTATGGATCCCGTAATTGATCATGGTGTTTATAGGAATCTGGGATCTGTGACTGATCGGCGGGTAGAGGGCTGGAATATACTTAGTGGTTGTAGCTATGGATCCCGTAATTGATCATGGTGTTTATAGGAATCTGGGATCTGTGACTGATCGGCGGGTAGAGGGCTGGAATATACTTAGTGGTTGTAGCTATGGATCCCGTAATTGATCATGGTGTTTATAGGAATCTGGGATCTGTGACTGATCGGCGGGTAGAGGGCTGGAATATACTTAGTGGTTGTAGCTATGGATCCCGTAATTGATCATGGTGTTTATAGGAATCTGGGATCTGTGACTGATCGGCGGGTAGAGGGCTGGAATATACTTAGTGGTTGTAGCTGGTGTTTATGGATCCCGTAATTGATCATGGTGTTTATAGGAATCTGGGATCTGTGACTGATCGGCGGGTAGAGGGCTGGAATATACTTAGTGGTTGTAGCTATGGATCCCGTAATTGATCATGGTGTTTATAGGAATCTGGGATCTGTGACTGATCGGCGGGTAGAGGGCTGGAATATACTTAGTGGTTGTAGCTATGGATCCCGTAATTGATCATGGTGTTTATAGGAATCTGGGATCTGTGACTGATCGGCGGGTAGAGGGCTGGAATATACTTAGTGGTTGTAGCTATGGATCCCGTAATTGATCATGGTGTTTATAGGAATCTGGGATCTGTGACTGATCGGCGGGTAGAGGGCTGGAATATACTTAGTGGTTGTAGCTATGGATCCCGTAATTGATCATGGTGTTTATAGGAATCTGGGATCTGTGACTGATCGGCGGGTAGAGGGCTGGAATATACTTAGTGGTTGTAGCTATGGATCCCGTAATTGATCATGGTGTTTATAGGGATCTGGGATTTCTGTGACTGATCGGCGGGTAGAGGGCTGGAATATACTTAGTGGTTGTAGCTATGGATCCCGTAATAGATCATGGTGTTTATAGGAATCTGGGATCTGTGACTGATCGGCGGGTAGAGGGCTGGAATATACTTAGTGGTTGTAGCTATGGATCCCGTAATTGATCATGGTGTTTATAGGAATCTGGGATCTGTGACTGATCGGCGGGTAGAGGGCTGGAATATACTTAGTGGTTGTAGCTATGGATCCCGTAATTGATCATCGTGTTTATAGGGATCTGGGATCTGTGACTGATCGGCGGGTAGAGGGCTGGAATATACTTAGTGGTTGTAGCTATGGATCCCGTAATAGATCATGGTGTTTATAGGAATCTGGGATCTGTGACTGATCGGCGGGTAGAGGGCTGGAATATACTTAGTGGTTGTAGCTATGGATCCCGTAATTGATCATGGTGTTTATAGGAATCTGGGATCTGTGACTGATCGGCGGGTAGAGGGCTGGAATATACTTAGTGGTTGTAGCTATGGATCCCGTAATTGATCATGGTGTTTATAGGAATCTGGGATCTGTGACTGATCGGCGGGTAGAGGGCTGGAATATACTTAGTGGTTGTAGCTATGGATCCCGTAATTGATCATGGTGTTTATAGGAATCTGGGATCTGTGACTGATCGGCGGGTAGAGGGCTGGAATATACTTAGTGGTTGTAGCTATGGATCCCGTAATTGATCATGGTGTTTATAGGAATCTGGGATCTGTGACTGATCGGCGGGTAGAGGGCTGGAATATACTTAGTGGTTGTAGCTATGGATCTCGTAACTGGCCATGGTGTTTATAGGAATCTGGGATCCGCCAGAGCATCTGTAATCTCAGCTGCCTCATATATATAACTTATCGGAGAAGGGTTATGGTACCAGTGAAGATCCGGGTTAGAATTGATCTTCAGTAACCCACGAGTTGGTGGACACATGTCACTGTATCTCAATTGCGCAGATCGATGCTCATGTTGTTGATCGCTGGATTGTCTGGTTCAGACTCAATTATTTACAGACCGCCGCCATATGACTGGAATATTGCGGAGTGGAGTGTAAAACTAAACTCACTCACTCCTTTCTTAATGCAGTGTCACGTGTATAACCCGTTCTTGTGTACGTTTTCTGTCTCAATGTCCTCACAACTGTGACGTCGGGTAGATCCATGTCCCCAGACGGCGTCAGTGGGGTTTTTCGCCAGCTTTCACTATATCCTGAATGATATTGTAAAGCCATATTATTTTCACTTGACGATTTGCTGTCTACCCGTACAGCAGTGACGTGACCTGTGTCAGTGTCTCACGTTCTTGTCGTGTTAATGTTGTCTTCTGTTGCTGCACCCGTACCAAGCGTTAAAGCATTGTATTTTGTTCATGGTGCTGGTGTTTGGTGCTGTGCTGGACGCCTGACAACCATAGACAAATGTTTATCTGATTCATGATTTGCAAACACCCAGCTGAGTGCCACACGAGGCACAACTTGAATAACTGTGTATGACATCTGTGACGATTACAACTACCTATACCAGGAAACTAGTAGAAAATAACTACAAAAGTAGAGTCAACGGATGTGGTTAACTTAGGTTATTAGCATTGATCCAGAGCGACTTATATTCCGCGCCAACTATCTAATCACGCTTCCTTGACTGTGACGGATACGGGAACTGGGCTGTTGTCAACCTTTGCAGAATTTCTTCAACCTAAAACAGTGGGGCAATAAGAACGGTGGCTGCCAATCGGATGCTGTTATTTGAAAATATCCCCGGTAGTTCTTGTCTGATTGTAAAAAAGGTATTCCAGCAGCGTAGGCTTTTTCGGATTTTCTGATGCGTTTATTGTCTGATAACTGAACCAGTTTGATCCTATTTCTGTCATGTAAAAATGTGATGTCTATTGACCTATAATATTAAAAACACGGATTTCATTTGGTTTAAACATATTTATTCATTTACTCATGATGGGATTGACAAACAAGCAATAAAACATGCTTATATCAATGCCGCTCCCTAACAATGATACAATAGTATTAACAATAATGATAGTGACGTACACATGAGCTGGGTGCAAAACATAATGTGAATCTTCAAAGAACAATATTGACGATATAATGTGCTACAATCTGCAAACTTTCGTTGAAGCCAAATAAAGTAGAAGCTGTTGTGATCTCAGTATAACAGCAAAGCACGACATGTACAATAAAACTAAGTTAGATAAATTGCTAGAATCTCCGGGAAGATATGATGTAGTTATGTACCGATTTTAGTAGTTCCAGGTTTAACTGTTTTGATGAGCCCGAATGACCGAATAAGATTGATGACAAATTAAATCCTCTACTAGAGAAGTATGCATTTGATCTTATGTCGTTAAATATGGGACAGATGGGGAAGAAATGAAGCGCATCTTCGGTGTGATGCCCGCAGTTACATTCAGGACTATCAGAAATATGTCTGGAAACGTATCTCCATTTAAATCGGATTTGATTTATTTGAATCGGTCAACTAAATCAACCCCCACTTTGCCATTGCTAGAAACATATGACAATTTACTTAGGTAAATAAGTATACTCATGCCAATAATGGTTGTCACCCCTTCAATTTTGTAATTGGAGAGGGGTGGGGTGTGAGGAGGGAGACAACCATTATTGGCATGAGTATATATAGATTTTTTAACTACGGCGCACAGCAAATTTCTCATGCGTACTTTCTCGTTCGTATCCTCAAAAGGTTTTTAGGCCATTATACTGGCATGATTACTTGTGAACCATGTTTGGTGGTATAAACCTGCACCTGTTTACTTGTCATTCACTTGATGGTCAGTTAATGAATTTATAACTGTATAATTAGTGGTAATACCAACCGACAAAGGTTCCCATTTGAAATTTTTCGTGTCTGGAATAAATACTGAACATTATAAGGTCTGATGTGGCAAATGTATTACATGTTATGTAACATGCTAATGGAAATGCAGCAAAAGGAATTATGTTTAAGAAAACAACATCTATCAAAGGATTAACCGATAACATGCTGATTGATTAATTACTTTTATCTAGCACAGCGGATGTGACAAAAGACAGTACTTGTGAATGCACCCACATTCTGTCATAAAATTCTTGAGTAAAAACAACGTATTTCCTTCAAAGGATTAACCGCCACTACGTTGACTGATTGCTCAGTGTTGTCTAGCTAAGTTATTGTTTAAAGAATGGCGGACATCATGTAAATAGTTGTGAGGTGTGCTATCTTGGGTGACCAATGAGACTATACACCATAGTGAAAACCCTGAAACAAAGTCGCGTGACCGGTTGAGGAACTACTACTAGTTACAATGTTATATACAACTCTTCCATATCAGACACTTGACATGAAACATGAGGAACTACTACTAGTTACAATGTTATATACAACTCTTCCATATCAGACACTTGACATGGAACATGAGGAACTACTACTAGTTACAATGTTATATACAACTCTTCCATATCAGACACTTGACATGGAACATGAGGAACTACTACTAGTTACAATGTTATATACAACTCTTCCATATCAGACACTTGACATGGAACATGAGGAACTACTACTAGTTACAATGTTATATACAACTCTTCCATATCAGACACTTGACATGGAACATGAGGAACTACTACTAGTTACAATGTTATATACAACTCTTCCATATCAGACACTTGACATGGAACATGAGGAACTACTACTAGTTACAATGTTATATACAACTCTTCCATATCAGACACTTGACATGGAACATGAGGAACTACTACTAGTTACAATGTTATATACAACTCTTCCATATCAGACACTTGACATGGAACATGAGGAACTACTACTAGTTACAATGTTATATACAACTCTTCCATATCAGACACTTGACATGGAACATGAGGAACTACTACTAGTTACAATGTTATATACAACTCTTCCATATCAGACACTTGACATGGAACATGAGGAACTACTACTAGTTACAATGTTATATACAACTCTTCCATATCAGACACTTGACATGGAACATGAGGAACTACTACTAGTTACAATGTTATATACAACTCTTCCATATCAGACACTTGACATGGAACATGAGGAACTACTACTAGTTACAATGTTATATACAACTCTTCCATATCAGACACTTGACATGGAACATGAGGAACTACTACTAGTTACAATGTTATATACAACTCTTCCATATCAGACACTTGACATGGAACATGAGGAACTACTACTAGTTACAATGTTATATACAACTCTTCCATATCAGACACTTGACATGGAACATGAGGAACTACTACTAGTTACAATGTTATATACAACTCTTCCATATCAGACACTTGACATGGAACATGAGGAACTACTACTAGTTACAATGTTATATACAACTCTTCCATATCAGACACTTGACATGGAACATGAGGAACTACTACTAGTTACAATGTTATATACAACTCTTGCATATCAGAGACTTGACATGGAACAGGTGTCTTTGTCAACTGCAAATGGACGGCATATCGTTTTTCTATGTGAATATTGATGGATACTTTCCTCGAACAAGGTAATAACCTGATATTATTGCAATAGTCGGTTTTAATTTTGATATTTGTATTATGTTTTATTCATTTATTGTAGCATTCAACAAAATCATTCCACTTCATTTTTTTCTCCGTGAAGTTCTTCTGTGCGAGACAGACAACATGCACTAGGTCGCACTAAGGGCGTGTGTGTGTGTGAAATATGATTCACTTAGGCAATCTATAAAATGTCTGGATATTACTGTCATTTTATACATTCACTGAAAAACAGACCGTGTACTTATTTTCATGAAGTTCCAAAGTGCATAAAACTATAATAGTAAATTGATTATGCTGGGATTATAAGGCCAAAATATAAACATATAACACTTCAAAGCGATTGTTCTTGTTAAGTTCATATAGGTGACATGATAAAGAAAATTAGTCGAAAATGATCAATTGTCTGAGAAGTTTGAAATATCGTTATCTCGGAAAACACGCTTAATGCAACTCCTTTATCTTACCACATTTTGATTACTGCTGTCATATATGGGACAATTGTACGACTGAATATGCGATATTACTGGAAAATTTACATTTACACGCCTTAAGAACTATAAGCGGTGCGGTTCGTGGCACCAGTCACGATAAGATATACAGGGAAACTAATTATAGCACACTGAAAGAAAGACCACATCGCTCTAAACTCATAACTTTCTATAAAATGTATCATCGTTTGATTGTACGAGTACTTGAACAAAGCAACTATAATCTTAGAAATAGTACTTCCATTCAAACTATTAATTGTAGAACGCAAAGATATTCTCAATCATTTTTACCGAGCGAGATTATGTCGTGGAATTTATTGCCCGATGGAGCTGTTAACTCATTACACCAGTTCATTTCTAAAAGTAACCGCTTCCAGTGATTATCCTCTCAACATATATATTCAGGGTAAGACAAATTTTATATAACGCGATTTTCTGCGGCAGCCCAATTTGTTGCTAGGCATAACCAACACCACAACGAACATATTTGTTACTCAGTCATATATCTGTTATTGTATTGTTCTTTTGTTGTCAAATTATTTCATTTATGTTTCCAGCTGTTTGAACAATGTACTGGAGCGGCGTTTATATAAGCCACTATAGGCTTGTTCGACTATCCAGGTTTCTGCTTTGGCGAAATAAAAATATGTTTAAACCAAATATAAAGACGTACATTGACTTTGTTTTTTTTCAATCCTGACTTTTTTACCACAGGCAGACGAAGTTAAACTTCAAAATGGTTTCATTTGTTTTGAGGAAAATGGTGATGGAAATACTAACCAAAAAGGTTACTTCATTTCCCAATCTTTTTCAAGACGAAACTGTATTTCATCTTTGTTGATCAATGTGAGGATACGCCTTTATACTACTAATTGCGCTTGCGGGTGGCGCAGCAGAGATCGCAACCCAATCAGGAATTCTGAGATATCATCCGGGTAGTCGCGGGGGAAAAACAATAACAAAAGCAACAACCAGTCCCGGGAATTGCTCTGCATCATTGTCCCTTTAACCTTGCCAGTGTCAATTAATTGTCAGGGTAATTAGGGCCTAGTTGCAATTCATTCACAGGATGTTAAAAAGACCAATAAACTATCACCACTTAGATGAATACAAATACACTAATCCGATAATTTGCTCACAGATTTAAGGCACACTTAATATGACTGGGTGAGTGAGTACACGATGAACGTATGACGACGTTAGCTTACTATGCAGAACCGTAGGCTCTTTGCCAGAGATTGCTTCTTGGTAAATAGATGAAAGCACGATTAATATTGGCCCACTTTACAAAGACAAACACAGGCACTTGGCAATAACATCAGCAGTACAGAAAACAGAAACTATTTGACACAAATAAGCATCTAAGTTTCGAGGTGGAGACTTCAGTGGTGATCATCGGGAGACAAACAGTAGCAGGCCGACCACGCATGTCCTAACACTCCCTAAGTATTGACCCCTACTCATCCCGTCGTATCTGAGAAGCGCGTGCGGACTTCGGAGAAGAAAACTGTGGTAATTATAATGACCATTGTCAACATATTGTAAATGTTAGCTTTGGTAGGTGGCTGGTCAAGGAACTGTCCTGTGAATAGAACATTTGATACATTTGCCTTCTCATCACAGCATCACCCAACCCCGCTCAGACAGGTGTTTGATCAATGATCGTTCAACAAAAATCTCCATTTCGCTGCACTGAGTTTATTTACAAGCATTCACCAAATATTACGAGGACAATTCCTCGATAGTCCTCTCACTGCTACAGCTGCTGATTATTCCAACCTAACCAGTTTACAAGTCATTGACAAAAACAAAGCAAGGACCTTTACAATATTACTGAAATCCCTATCTGATCAAGAACCTGGACAACACTGCCAAATCTAGTCAAGTGTTTCCCACCTCTGCCAACTTTAGTGTCAAGGAAGTCACCGCTTCAGAGAGCTTTATATGCTTTCATCTCTTTCAACTCCTCGACATCCTTACGTTCGTCATTCACGGAAAAAGAAACCCAACTGTCTTGAAGCTTGAATAAAGAATGTATTATTGGAAGATCGAATGATAAGTTCCATCAAAGATCTTGACAGTTTACATCAAAATACACAGTAGCAGTCTTTGTTTGTAATGGGAAGTGTCACATTTGTGTGTAAAGAATAGTCTTTAGTGACAACTGAATAGCAAACCTGATGGGGAAAGTTTGTCAGAAGCGATATTTTTATCAACAAAATAGGTTCTACATGCCAAGTGCTAGCATAACATACTGCTCCGTAAGCATAATGTATAATTAAAGATCGTGTATTGCACTGAGGAGGATACTCCGACAACATGAACGAACGTTGTATGTCGTGACTGCTGACCTTAATGCATCTGTAGGTAGTCAAATAACATATAACTTTCATGTATATTTCATCAATGCGAGGAAATGTAGTAAGAACCAATAACACCAATATTCAACAATTAACCAACATGTTACAGTCATATGCAAGTACAACGCTTGCCACAGCAGCCAGGCCAGCTGTGACAGCAAGTTGCACATGGAGGACCCGGTAATCTCTGTGGTAATCGGCAAGCTTGAACCAGGAAGTGTCCAGCCCCTCAGTAATCACAGGTTGTGAAAATGTGTGGTGTTTCTCAGGTAAGTATCGCTGTTGAAATTGTGCCTCTTTTCATCCGGCTGTGATTGGGTTCCTTGCAGATGGTAATGGTAAAGTGACCTTCTAGTGCTTCCCTGACATCTTTGTCTCCCTACTCCCTTGGGCGCAGTGAATGCAATATGAATGTCCGGTCACCGAGCTACAATGATTAGCATGCTTGTATGGGAAACCAAGGAGACTTTGTATTATGACGCATAACGTTGAAGACAGCTGTCGCATGAGCCACTCATGTACACGCTCTAACGTTATTTGTCCTTATTCGCAAAGTGAGACCAAAATAACTCGTTAAAAGTTAATTAGTCAAACATTGGAAGTATCCTAGCTTGCATGTGAGTTTACTAATATTAGTAAGAGCTGGTACACTGTCATTGACCTCATGATCATCTCGCTCATCTGAAAACTGAATTCTATGTTCCTCAATGTTAAAATACCAACACAAAAGAATATGCGGCTACCGGAATTGGTATGGCATTACAATGCATTACAATATCTCAGATCAATTCTTTCTTATCTATTCCTTGTCAAAACGCTGTGACCTGGAAGATTGTAAATTCACATCCATCAATATGCGATCAGTCTGTACAATACATGGACGTGGCGACAAATATCGACACGCACCAGATTGCTTGATAACACCTATCACTTGTAAGCCACGGTACCTATGAAATTGTCGGCTCCGCTAACTGGAGTCCGTATCATTGATCAACTGTCATTCACGACAACGACTGCTGCAGTCATCCTCCGATCGAACACTCACTGACAATTTTCTTTTCCCGACCATGTAGGAATTCACTTCCTGGGCTTTTTAGCCAATAATTCATATCGGAAATTTAGTTGGTTTTTCATATCCTTAGTGAAATGCTTCTTGCACATGTGTCACTCTGTCGATCAGAAGTAGAAGTCCAGCGAGCAGTATGAAGGCTATGCCATTTAACACATGGTTCTCTTCCCCAGAGGGGCAAAGGATATTCCATAATTCTTATTATTTTCTACGTACTGAGCTTGAGACGCTCCCGAGGATTGAGTTAGGATTCGGTAACACTTAAATGTCATTAGTGTGTGGCAGTGCCCCTATTTTCGACAAAATCAGATAGAAATAATTAGAGAATCTGTGGCAGCGCCCGTGGCGAGGTATTGGATGTAACCTCTCATTATACGTTCATTAGTCTTTGTCGTAATCTTTTACTCACCGTTACTAGGAAGGCTGCGGTTCACCAGCAAGGCTACAGTAGGTTAACCTGCAGTGGCGGTCCGGTAGTCAGTGGTTTTTACAAGGCGGCTGTACTTGTAGTATTATTAGAAGGAAAGATGCTGCTGATACGGCCTGTCGTGTAAAACAGTAGCACTCGGTATGTTTCTATCTCACCATTGTCACTCACACATGTGAACAATAGTTGGAATTTACTGCACAAAGTTCTGTACACAATTTAGAAGAACAAACATTACCAACGCTTGTACTTCCAGTAAATAACATTTGCTCACAGAGACTAATGTCAAGATACAAAGAGTTTCAAAATTGTGTGGTTGATATCATGGTCACCAGTTATGGCGTGGAGCTGAAAAGGTTCCAGTTATGGCCGTGGGCAACAGAATATCCTTCTTGTGGTGTAAACTGTAACATCTTTTTGTCATGCACTTAGTAATGAACTTCTTGTCACGTACAACGTACGTGATATCCTTCTTGCCATGGTGATCTACCTTCAGATGCTGGCGATCTTTAGCCCCTGTTTTATATTGTATTGTCTTCTTTAATTACACTCTTTTAGTTTTACATGCTAGTTTTATGTTCACATCTGTTTTTTAAAGAAAAATGATATTTTTTGCAAAAAGCACGTTATTTGCGCGTGTAGAAATTGCACATGTACAAACGGTGTAAAAACTGTTCAGTTCACATATTAGGGATGCAGTATTAAGAAAATAAAACACGAAAACAATGCCCAGGTAAACATAAGAACAGCGTTGCAAGAACATTGAACTGCTCCCGTAATACTGTGGGCAACATGGTCCACCGTTCAGAATAACAGGTGGGACAAAGGGCAGCCAAGAACAGGCAAACCAAGGGTGACCTTGCTTCTGCGTAACAGATTCTTGCCTGCGACGTCATCGAAGTCGAATGAGTCGGGTCGTGTGGTCAACAGACAACAGACAGTAGCAAGACGACGAAGGGCAGTCGGTATCAGAGCCTATTGACCTTACAGAGGCCCGCTGTTGATCAATGGACATCGTCGTCGACGACTGAGATGGGCAAGAACAGCGAAGCGTGGGCAACATCATAATTGACTTCACTTCACCGACGAGAGCAGGTTCTGCATGTTTCATTCTGATGGCAGACAGCATGTGGTGTAGTGGTTAGCATGCTGGCCTCTCACGCTAAATGCCCGGGTTCGAATCCCGGCGGAGACACCAAAATTTGTGACCTGGGTCTCATAGTGTATTGTGTTTCTGGGCAAGGCACTTCGACCACACTGCACTCAGTCCACCCAGCTGTTCAAAATGGATGTACGGTCGCGCGAAGCGCTTAGTTGCGGCTTTGAAAGTACAATTCCGTCAGGGTAATAATGTAACGCCAGAGAGCAGCATCGTGTTGGATTCTAGACGCAAAAATTAGCATTATTATGTATATCGTCGAAGAGGGGACCGTACTGCCCGTTGTTGCGGACAACAGGTTGTACCCTTTCGGGGTAGGAGTGCCATGGTGTGGGGAGGCATTTGTGGTGACGAGAGTACGTCATCTGTCATCACTGATGGTAACTTGAATGTCATACGCTACAGAAATGAGGTCTTACGCCATGTCTTGCGTCCATTCCTTCATCAACAGCCACAGGACATCATGCTTCAACACGACAATACCTGGACTGCTTACGTCGTGCAAAACTTCCATAACGTCAACATCGTTCATGCAGTACCCTGGCCAGCTCGCTCGCTCCGACAGCTAATCGACTGAGCTACGTCCACACTGTTACACAATGTGCAAATTTATCGAGTTATTCCTGTGATGTCATGGAAATGAACGGAAAGAGTCGAATAGGTCACGAACAATTACGAAGGTTTACGGGTAGACTTGGTGTCTCGTGATTATATTCTATAGACAATTGCCTAATGGACCCGATGCCATTTGGCACACTCGTGCCATTTCGTAATCAACAAGATACCATGTGGCATGGAATGAGCCGATATGCCTCAGACTGAAAAGGGTTGTTGACGTCAGGCGTCAGACGTAGATTTCACGGTGCATGCATGAATGACGCGCTTTTATATAAACCGGGTGATTTTGTGACAGAAAAGTGATGTAGGGAACACTGTAAGGACATGAGCATGTCTAGTGACGGCACGAGGGTGAGTTAGCCTTCGAATCATTACTGAACAAATGGTGAGTGTGAAAGAGGCTTGAGTGCAAATTCCAGGCCAATTTCCATTAGCCCAAAATTTCGACATTGAACCATTTCATAGTGTACTTTCGACGTTTTTCGTTTCCTGTTTTTGTGTGAAAAAAAGTATTCAAATGCAAAAGGAAAAAAACAACAAATGGTACTCATGTATTACACCGGACATGTACCTACTATATTGGATTATGTCTCTAACCCTAAACCCTAAACCCTAACCCTAACCCCTTGAAATAATCCTAATAAATAGAATACATTGTCCGAACCGGCATAAACATGACTGACGTGTCCAGTGTAATGCATTATTACCGCTTCGAAAAATAAAATACTAATAAAAAAACTTTTCTATGTAATGGAGCAAATTACTGAATGAAAAATATATATATATGTATGTCAGTTCACACTGGTAAATCATTTAGACCTAATAGTTACGTAGAAACCGAAATATAAAATATATTTACATAATTTAAATAATTACATTGACCAAAATTGCGAATAATAGAATATATATAATATAGACCGGTGTAACGCATTCTCGCTAAATTTAAAAAATACAAAATACAAAATTCACAACATATAACACCTCAGCACCCCGTAATACAAATAAATATGAGCGTATCAGTGAAAAAGGGAAAAATATTTCAAACTGGTGCTTGCAAATAAATGCGCATCCGACGGTATACAACTTCTGGAAACTCTCAACATCGTTGGGCTTATGCAATGACATAGCTAGTATAGATGAAACACGCACTGTCTGAGCTAGACAACCGTGTATCTATGCAGGCGTCATAGGGCATTGTTTCGAGAACGTGCTTGGGAACAAAATCACATAAATTTACGTAAAAGGGTATTTTGACGTATTTTAAAGTTTGTGGTGCTGTATTCTACAGGTAGGCCCTCATTGCGATATTCCATGAAAATAGCGACGCATTCCACGTGACAACTGACGAATTCAGAGGAGGTCACACACGCTACTAGGGTGACACATGTTGTGCCAAGCTGACCATGTGGACGTGTATTGGGAAACTGTTTTGTGTACCCCACATGGACATTACCAGTCATATTCATTTCATTGTGCCTTGTATGGTTGTGACTGTTTGCTCTGAGTTCAGCACATTTTGATGTTAAATTAGCGTTTATGATGTTTTGTTGTTGTTTCGCTATGGAGCATCAAATCGGCTACCAAGTTTTTTTTGGACGTTAATTCAGTACTTAACGTGATATTCTTCTTGCCATATGTTATGGAATGATTATGTGTATATTGTCCCCTTGTAGATAGTAGAATCTTGTTGTGTAAAATTGGCGATTGCTTACCGTGTAGTTTCTAGAATTTTTAGCATACAGAAATTAATGTGTCAGTATGGTGGAAATTCTCCCTTAAAATTCAGATGAGACAAAGATCAACAGGTCAAATGAAAAGGTCACAGTCCAAATCTAGTAGCGTTCCGTTATCAGAGTCTTACAAAACCGCTATATCCTTCCCAAAAGTGTCCATATATTCATTTTCTCGTATGCAATATGATAACGACTTACTTAAATATACATCATACATTAATATACAAATGTATGCATGTGGTGTATAATTTAAGATAAGACCACGAAAGTCAAACCGAAGTGTGGTGATAAAAGGTAGTACTCATCGCACAAAACCCTGTCAAAACACATGGAAGTCCTACACCGCCTGCTGATGTGAAGGCATTACCGTCCTCTCCTCCTGCGGGTCACATGGCCAATGTTCGTGTCTTGTCAGTCAAACTCGGACCATAATACTAATCGAAGTTGCGCAAATGCTATTTGGAAAAATGTTCGATATTTCTAAAATCTGCAAAGCTCTGATATTTCGTTGCTAAGGAACCGCGCTCAAAGATATGAGAAGAAATTAGTCTCCGATCGTGTGTATTGTGTTTTCAGATGGTGACAGGTCCGTACGTCGTGGATGTAATCGCCTAACCTTATCGAGTCCTAAAGATCGAAATAACAATTTAACTCTCTTTTGCCACCTTGCGTTATGAGGCGCACATATGGACAGAATGTCCTGGTAGCATCAGTGTTGTTAGTGATTCATAAACACAGGCTCAGATAAAGTCACAATCGTTCAACCACCTTTGCTTTTAGCAGACATTTCTTATGATTATGGGAAGGGCTTTGACGCCTTTGTTTCGATAATTGCACAGAAAAGAAACACAACTGTTTTATAGCTTTCAAAAGCTCATTAAATGGTGATGGCTTTAAGCTTGTGTGGCTCTAGTTAACATGGATTACTCTCTATTAAGTTTGGAAGAATGGGCGTGTTTGTGTGTCAAGACTACAGTGACGATCGTTCAGCGAAAGGAGCAATTAAAAATACTCTAGTATGTGGAGTGTCAACGAGAGATGGAGAAAATAAGGTTCAAAATAATGTTTTGTTACAATATCTGTCGAAGTTTATCCTTATAACATCCTAAGTCCATTCGTAAGAACATAAAGAAAAGATCAATGCATACGATACAGCGGCTCAAGGAATTATCAGTTTGTGCAAAGACATATCATTTATAGTATGACCAGAAATTATTGAAAATTTTAGGAATATGTTTAATTGGATTTCTAGTATAAACAACCTTGACCAGCTATCAAGTGCTTGGTTTCATTCAAGAGAGACAACTCCGTTAATCCTTTTTCATTAGTTTGTGAAGAGTTATCCCCCTTTGTTTACTTGCTAGCAGACGACATTTTCAGTGATCCTCAGTATGGATGAATTAGAGAAAAGGAAGTTGATTTTAGAGTATTATAACAAGGATATCAGATCAGCTAAAGTGATTTCAAGTAGAACAGGCATCCCTTTGTCCACTGTTTATCGTGTTTTGAAAAATATTGCAAATGGATATGGCATTGAGCACAAGGGAGGCGCAGGTAGGCCCAGAAAATCGACTGTCGGTGACAGGAGGCGGCTTGGTATTCTTGATTCTAAAAACAAACGAAGGAGTTTAGAAAACTTAATGCTGGATATGATTGATAGAGGAACTGTGGCTGTTTGTAAGGAGACAATTAGAACTGAGCTGCATGCAATGGGTTGGCAGAAAAGTCGAGGAGTTCCGTCACCGATCATGAAACCTGAACAAAAGGAGCGAAGGTTGAACTGGTGCTTACAGCATATAAATTTTAACTGGGACAATGTGATTTTCTCAGCTGAAAGTTCTGTGTGGCTGTTTCCTAATACACTGAAATTCTGGACCAAACAAACTGAAAAACTTTTGTATCAGCGCCCAAAGTACAGTCTGAAATTTAACGTGTGGGGTGGCATATCTGTGTTAGGGGCAAGCTCCTCTGTGTATTTGAAGGGAATATGAAAATTGAGCGGTACACAGATATTCTCGAGGGACATTTACTTCCATTTGCTCACGTGTTGTATGGACATTTTTGGATTTTCCAGCAGGACAACGATCCAAAACATCGTTCAAAGCATTCACAGGCCCGGTTTCGGACCCAAAATATGACATTATTAGATTGGCCAAGCTATATCCCTGACCTAAACCCAATAGAAAATGTTTGGTGACTTATGAAGGAAAGTGTCAATAAGAAAAATCTGACAAATATTGCTGAAATGAAAGAAGAGGTGGTCCGATATTGGGACAGCATGGACCACGACTTCTAACTTCTTTGATCAGTAGTATGCCCCGCCGCATTGAAGCCTGCATTGCTGCCCATGGTGACTTGACAAAATACTAACTGTTCACCTGTCTTTGAATCTGGAGTTATGTTCTGCTAATATTCACATTTAATACATGAGTAATGAGTGGAATTTTTTTTTTACTATCTTTAAATTCTCCATAATTTCTGGTTGTACTATGTTCTTTTATAACATTTTTGGCAAAGGTGACGATATATGAGTATAGTCATTTAATTTTCAGTTTGTACTAATAAAGGTCACACGTATTCAATACATATATGCATTTATTCGTAATGTTCTGTGAAAGACGCGTCATGTGTGTTCAATAAAGAAACTTACTCTGTTATGAAATTAATGTAATTAACTCATAAAGTTCTAAGTTTGACAAAATGAAGATAAGAGTTAATTCACGAATTTCAGTCTGAGTGAAGACAGGCTCATGTTCATATTCATAATATATTATGTGTGTTTATTGGTCCTTAACTTGGGCGAAGACACGATGTATATGTCTGTTCATGAGTCTGTTGTTAGGGAGAAGACACGATGTATATGTAAATTCATGAATCTGTTGTTAGGGCGAAGAAACGATGTATATGTCTGTTCATGAGTCTGTTGTTGGGGCGAAAACAGGCTGTATATGTCTGTTCATGAATCTGTTGTTAGTGAGAAGACACGATGTATATGTCTGTTCATGAGTCTGTTGTTAGGGAGAAGACACGATGTATATGTCTGTTCATGAGTCTGTTGTTAGGGCGAAGACAGGCTGTATATGTAAATTCATGAGTCTGTTGTTAGGGAGAAGACACGATGTATATGTCTGTTAATGAGTCTGTTGTTAGGGAGAAGACACGATGTATATGTCTGTTCATGAGTCTGTTGTTAGGGCGAAGACAGGCTGTATATGTCTGTTCATGAGTCTGTTGTTAGGGAGAAGACACGATGTATATGTCTGTTCATGAGTCTGTTGTTAGTGAGAAGACACGATGTATATTTCTGTTCATGAATCTTTTGTTAGGGCGAAGAAACGACGTATATTTCTGTTCATGAATCTGTTGTTAGGGCGAAGACAGGCTGTATATGTCTGTTCATGAGTCTGTTGTTAGGGAGAAGACACGATGTATATGTCTGTTCATGAGTCTGTTGTTAGGAGAAGGGTGAAGACACGATACACGATGTATATGTCTGTTCATGAGTCTGTTGTTAGGGCGAAGACATGATGTATATGTAAATTCATGAGTCTGTTGTTAGGGAGAAGACACGATGTATATGTCTGTTCATTGTTAGTTAGAGAAGACATGATGTATATGTCTGTTTATGAGTCTGTTGTTAGTGAGAAGACATGATGTATATGTCTATTCATGAGTCTGTTGTTAGGGAGAAGACACGATGTATATGTCTGTTCATGAGTCTGTTGTTAGGGAGAAGACACGATGTACATGTCTGTTCATGAATCTGTTGTTAGGGAGAAGACATGATGTATATGTCTGTTTATGAGTCTGTTGTTAGTGAGAAGACATGATGTATATGTCTGTTCATGAGTCTGTTGTTAGTGAGAAGACACGATGTATATGTCTGTTCATGAGTCTGTTGTTAGTGAGAAGACATGATGTATATGTCTGTTTATGAGTCTGTTGTTAGTGAGAAGACACGATGTATATGTCTGTTTATGAGTCTGTTGTTAGTGAGAAGACATGATGTATATGTCTGTTTATGAGTCTGTTGTTAGGGTGAAGACATGATGTGTATGTCTGTTTATGAGTCTGTTGTTAGGGAGAAGACACGATGTATATGTCTGTTCATGAGTCTGTTGTTAGGAGAAGACACGATGTATATGTCTGTTCATGAGTCTGTTGTTAGTGAGAAGACACGATGTATATGTCTGTTTATGAATCTGTTGTTAGGGTGAAGACATGATGTATATGTCTGTTTATGAGTCTGTTGTTAGGGAGAAGACACGATGTATATGTGTGTTTATGAGTCTGTTGTTAGGGTGAAGACACGATGTATATGTCTGTTCATGAGTCTGTTGTTAGGGTGAAGACACGATGTATATGTCTGTTTATGAGTCTGTTGTTAGGGAGAAGACATGATGTATATGTCTGTTCATGAGTCTGTTGTTAGGGAGAAGACATGATGTATATGTCTGTTCATGAATCTCTTGTTAGGGAGAAGACATGATGTATATGTCTGTTCATGAGTCTGTTGTTAGTGAGAAGACATGATGTATATGTCTGTTTATGAGTCTGTTGTTAGGGTGAAGACATGATGTACATGTCTGTTCATGAGTCTGTTGTTAGGGAGAAGACATGATGTATATGTCTGTTTATGAGTCTGTTGTTAGGGAGAAGACACGATGTACATGTCTGTTCATGAGTCTGTTGTTAGTGAGAAGACATGATGTATATGTTTGTTTATGAGTCTGTTGTTAGGGTGAAGACATGATGTATATGTCTGTTTATGAGTCTGTTGTTAGGGAGAAGACATGATGTATATGTTTGTTTATGAGTCTGTTGTTAGGGTGAAGACATGATGTATATGTCTGTTTATGAGTCTGTTGTTAGGGAGAAGACACGATGTATATGTCTGTTCATGAGTCTGTTGTTAGTGAGAAGACACGATGTATATGTCTGTTCATGAGTCTGTTGTTAGTGAGAAGACACGATGCAGAAGATATGATGTATATGTCTGTTCATGAATCTGTTGTTAGGGTGAAGACATGATGTATATGTCTGTTTATGAGTCTGTTGTTAGGGAGAAGACACGATGTATATGTGTGTTTATGAGTCTGTTGTTAGGGTGAAGACACGATGTATATGTCTGTTCATGAGTCTGTTGTTAGGGTGAAGACACGATGTATATGTCTGTTCATGAGTCTGTTGTTAGGGAGGAGACCGTCTATGTGTGCTTGTTCATGAGTGTTTAGCTAGGGGGAAGACAGGTTGTATGGATCTCATATCATGGAACCTTGGGTAATGCGAATGATGTATCTCTTTAGTCATGATATAATCAATATTATACATGTGTTGGTAAGGCAACTGGCTATGTACGTATGTTTTTCATTTGTGAGAAGATATACGTCTATGCTTTTAACAGGAGATTAGCTGTATGTATTTATTCATAATGTTTTCAGTCTGACTGAAGACTTGTTACATGTGTGTATTCATTCAGTCAGTGTAACGACACATATAAACTAACTGTCATCTGATTATCGATCCCGTACAAATGGAGTAGCTGTTTTTGAGTCAGGGGACGTTCATAATGCTGCTTTAGTACTGATGTTGGTGTTTGGATAAGGTTGCCTGGAGCATCAAACTGCTGGATCTCAACATCCACGCATTGGAGTTGTCAACGCCATTGTGGCTCGCACACGGAAACAATAACATATAACATCAGCTCATATTATTACACTTCGTTTCATATTGCAACATATAACTTTATGTTGTTAAAGAGACATTTAACATCGAGGTATGAGGTGAAGGTTTATGATCATAATTTGACCACGATTTATTCTGTGCTATCAAACCTAATTAGGTTCACGCCATGCGAGGCACCACGTACATCATGACCCGGTTGTCCGGCGCCGCCAGTAAATGTCTTCTCAGACCATCTACAGGAACACTGAATCTAGATGTTGGCATGCATGATCACACTCATGGAGCAACAGGAAAACTAGATTAGCAATATGGCCACCCTCTAGCCTCGACCCGTTGTATTCCGATGTCACATTCCAGGCTAAATGCAGGTCTCAGTTGGATTAGTAGGCAACGTATTTTGCACTTTATGAGAAACACATAAAATATGTAAATGTTTTCACTGTAATTTAAAAAACCCATATCCACTTAGTCTATGAAAATAGATTGTGGGCGGACAACACCTTCTCCGAAACACCACACTACGGATACCTGAAACGTGTTGCACATGTTTCCACATTAGCGTCACACCTGGAAAATAACCACTTGGCGAGAGAACTTTTTCTTTTTTTTCTTTTTATAAAAACCCTGTGAAAATTGTTCATGCCTAGCTTGCTCACAAAGTACCAGTTGTCAGACTTTCAATTTGTGGTGGCCGCGGTGAGTGGGTAAAATAGGTGAATTTAGGTGCTGGTGATTAGGTTCCTGACTCTAAGCGTGGATTCCACTCCTGGATGGCACTAGAGATACTGTTTCCCAGACGTCATATTTAGCACTTTCTTAAAAGTATTGTGTATTCATTTCGACAATGTATGTGGTGTCACATCACACATGTCAGCGGAGTATATACAATACGCGAACGGGACTCACTACGTGTTCTGAAAATACGTTTTAAGGAAGCCTCATCATCTTGTGAACTTTATTTTTAAAAGCAATGAAGCTGTTGAACTCGCGTCCTTCCACAACGTCAGTGTCTCATCAAAGCTACATTTTTCTTTATGAATAACTGAACATGGATTTGGCATTTAATATCAGTTGGCCGTAACTACCAGCAGGGAAGGTATGTCGTCACCAGAGATTTCTTATGGACGTGGAACGGGTTTTGTCGCTTCTATATATATATGTGTACAAGAGAAAACCCGCACCATGGTAACTTCCATATTGAAAGACCGAGTGCAACCCAGAAGTCGGTTTGCACTGAACATTAGGTCAACAAACAGTCGTTCAGTCGATACGTAGAGTGTCAATATAGAACAGCCATGGCCATGCAAAACGACCAGTGCAAAACACCTTGTGTAACAAGAAATGCATAACACTGAAGCTAGTATTACGAACACATAATGCAATCGAGCTGTGTATACCTAAGTCCTAGCAATTCCCAACGAGATGAATAACTGGGAGAAAAACGTAGTATATAGGTGTCTCTCCCTGTCCATCTGGTAAAACTTGCCATTAAAGACACTACACTACAATCCTCAACTACTGCTGGCACTGTGTGGACGGTCAGAGTCGTTGTTGAGTTATCATGCACGTGGTACAGAGGTTAGCGGTGGCAATTCGTAGATCACTTAATGATATTCCCTGTATCCTATGATTGTTCGAATTATACAGAGAGACATTCTGTATTTATCTGTATTTGAAGTGCACACGTGTTTATGTCATCAACTTAAACTCATTTAAACAACATGCACAAAGAATTCAATATATTTCAATTGATGTATAATTGCAACAAAACCTTGTACGTAATCAAAATCATTCCACTGTCCGATTCCAGCTGTATCGTAATCACGTGTGTCCTAAATTCTCAAACATAAAGAGGTAAACTAAAACTATATACAGTTACATATACAATTAACAATAACGAAATACATTACATCTATCAAATTCGATGAGCACAGTGTTTTGTCTAATGGCTAGGATGCAGAATATTTGTGTTCATGATTTCGAGCATATCTAAATGTGACGCTATTTATCAATCACTAATTGTATGATTCTGATAGTTGCAGTTTCCCTGTAATACCCAGTTACTCGTGACAAATTTGTCGCTTTTTCCAATGTGCATGTTGAATAGATTGCAAATGCCATATGTTTGATATTAGTATAACAAAGTAGCGCTGTGATCCGTGTTTGGAGCCAGTGTAATCCCTACCAGTGACTGCAGGGAGTTATGATCTATATGCCACCATCTGCAGCACTGTCACGAACTCAAGGTCTGTATTCTTCAGGACTTGTCTACCAGAAATGTAAATTAATCTTTACTGGCCATCACGGGATAAACATTACTCGGTTAACAGCAAACTCGATATCATTAATACAGTAAATATTTCATAGGTAATATTACCGTTGCAACGAAATAATTGGCTATGTCCATAAATTGCCTTAAAACAGTGTCTGTAAGACTAGACAAGCGAGACATGCGTATTAATATGCTGTAATGTAAACGTAGGGACATATAGTCGGTAACTGTGACAGACAACATCGACAGGGCGGATCAAGTGTTGGAGACAAGGGAGACTGTTATGTTCTCAGTGTGCATGATTGGATTTTATAAGGATTTCTGATTCTCGTATATTGTGTATCGGAGGTTGAGGAACTAAATCCGCACGTTACAAGGCCCACATCTTGATTGGTCTGCGATTCGTTGTTGCTACACAATTACGAGCTACTGTTGTTTTAGAACACAAACATATGTGACCTATGTATATTTAATAACAGATGAAAAGGAAATTGTCTCTACATACCACCATTATTACATGACCTTCAACACAGTTGGTATGGAAACGTGTGATGTGTCCAAGTTAAACATACAATAACATTCATTGTAAACGTTGTAAGGAAAATTATTGGCATTCGATCTGTCAACGTGTATAGGTGTCGACAGGGGAAGTAACTCAGAATTAAGACGAACAATACGTTGAATCCAAACGTGTTTAGTTGGTTATACAATAAACAAATACACAAGACAGCAATCAGGGGAGTTGCCAGCTCAGACACAAATGAGGTGAGCGGAGTTCCAGTTCAACCTCAGGGCGTTTCATACGAGCGGACTGTCCTGCCCTCAATCAGTCGGAATACCGGACTGCTGTAAAGTAAAATGTAGACATATATATTCGATAACTCTAGTGAGTTGAAGAGACAATAAACATATAAAGGGACAAAGACATTGCCTTGGACATGTTGATGTGACATCCACGGTCAAGGGTATAACCAATTAGGGTTATAAATGACATAATATATATTGATATAAAATCCAGTGGTGATTAGGACAGGACACAAGATTAGCGTTAAGTTATTTATTGCAATCAAGTCATACACGTCTTGGCAACATAGTAGAGGGCATTTGGAAATATATGTGTATCGCACAATGGCTGTCCTGAATCAGCGGCTTTGACAGATCGTATCTTGCAGATACAACGAAGAACAATTTGATATCATCTGCAATAGCCACACCTTATATTCCGCATCTGAACATTTACCTACAGAACGCATTCTGAATATTCTGAAGGACAAGCGGGTTTCGTTAGTCCAGTTATATCAATATGTATTTATCTTCGCTACCAATATTTCACCTGAGACCCACACCCAGAACACCGGCGATATCTATCTGAATCCTGTGTTTGTTATGAGTATGTAGCTGTGTTGTATTTCCTATTAGGTAAAGAACCCGATGCAATTCTGGTCTCGCCGACTTAGTTCATTCGATGACAAGAAGTATATTCCACTCCTGTCAGATTCCTTCACTCGTACCAGATAACATCCGTGGTAATTTCTCATCCTCGAAGAAAGTTCAAAGAATCTTCTCTATTTGACTCTGTCAGGTACAAAAGATCAACATCTCCATCCAAGATTGCACCACAGGGGTCAATCTCTGATCTTCAGAAAACAGCGTATTCTTATAAATATAGCCATGCTTTGATATGTAACTTGTAAGAATTTAATGATCCTGAAAATCATGCACCGCTGTTTCAATAGTTAAGGCAAAATATAATTTCATCACATGATTTCAGTACATGCTGAATTGGTGTTGATATGTAGCATAAGTACAGATGTCTGACAGTTATATATAATATTGAAAATAGTGGGTGATATTCCATGTTGGGCTTATATTACTTTGCAACCAAGTTGTATGATTGTATATGATTTTGAAAATGATCATTACATTCACGTGTTATGGATTTCATGTAAACACGCTAATTTTGTCATGTGCACGTGAACATGGTTGAGGTAAAAGTCGAAATTTACTGTCAGTGTGTTGCGTTACATTTCATTGATTAAAAACTCAAAAACGTTTTCGACCTGCGCCGTCTGTGTGAGGGACGTCAATTGGCATGCTGGAACCTGAAACAAGACAGAGCAATATGACACGAGCTCCTAACCTTTCACAGTCAGTAATTTGCAGATTACATTTACGATACCGACAGACAAATAACGCTGATGAAAGACGTCCATGTGGTCGACCAAGGGCGGCAACAGAATGTCTATTTTACGAAACAGTGGAGAAAGTGTCTCCTGCATTGGAGGAAGATTTACAGAGCTACAGGTGTTAGAGTAAGAGGATACACCAACAAAGGTGGAACCTGCATGCCCGACGTCAACATGTCCAAATAATGGTCCACGTAGATCTGATATACTGATGCATCGATAGACTGAAACATTAATACAAAAATACACCAAGACAATGAAGAATCATTACACAGATAAACTGATACAGTGATACCTTGTTTGTTGTTTAACGCAGCACTCAGCAATATTCCAGCTACATGACGGCAGAGTGTAAATAATCGGTCTGGACCAGACAATCTAGTCATCAACAACACGAGCATATATCTACACAAATGGATACAATATCAGCTAAGTCAGCGAACCTGACCACTCTTATTTTCACGGGTCGATACAGTGACTGACTTAACATACAAGGATACACTGATATCCAAAAGCCTTCCATGGATATCCACTTGAGTATGTCAGTTTGTTCCTGAAACACACGTTTGTGTTTTTGAAAGCCATTACAATGTACATCAAAGCATAACATGCTTACTATCAACATCTTTGTTGCATCTTTAATGCATGTTGGGTTGTATCTACATGGTATCTGCTGTTCTGCACCCCAACACACGCCTGTATATATCAGATGAAAACAGGAATGTATATTTACGTCATTGCCCGAAAGTGCGGCTATGTCCTTGTCTGACCATCGTGAACCTCTCTCAATACAATACCACCCTATTGACATAGTTATCAGCACTCGGCAAATTTATGTCAGTTGTAGGAATATTCTGCAATACTTTGTTGAGTAGACTGGATTCACGTCAGTCATATGCAAAGGTAACAACGTTTGAATTATGAAATCTGATGAGATCCATATGACGCTTGTATGATTTTGATGTGATCTGTGAATGGTTGACCATTTGGGGTACTTAGATGCAAATAAACAGGGCTGTGTGGACATCTCATAATACTCTCCACCCAGGCGCCACGCTCTCTGTTATGACTGAGCGATGTTTTTATATTGATTAACTTTACTTTGAAATTCCAGGTTCGAGACTGAAACGTTTACCACCTCTGAGTCAACGATTACCCTTATGACATCCATGTCAACAGCGTACCGCCTCACGCTTTCGGTCAAAAGCAGCCCAAGGCCCATTTTCCACTTGCCAAACACGTAGGATCCGTATAATGGAATAGCTGATGAAATGTATTGCATCAGCAGCAAACTGGCCCACAGCTCGCATATCACAGCGCAAAGAAGACACATTGTTCATTAACTTAATGACAGTTGGTTTTCTCCCATCACGCGAAGATAAGGACTCATAATGTGCACGGCAGAAACAATTGTCCAAAATGTTTATGCAAGTCAACAGTGGTTAAAAGATGGTCATTTCATCATATGGACGTGGATGTCGTCTTTCCACGCTATAATGAAGCCGACATGGGTATGAACGTGGCTGGCAATATGTCTCACACGATCACCAAGGTCAGTGTCATGGCGAGGGCAATCGTTTCAAAACAACCGCGGTTCTTCAGACCCCACCAGTTCGATGTCTTCATTTTCAAAGACGCGTGACCTTTTCCCCACTGTTTTTCAATCAAGTAACATTTGTGGGTGTTCATAGTTCACGTCAAAGTGAACAACTATCTAGCAACTAACACGTGTCACAGATCAGCCATCGACATTTTCCATATGACACTGAAAGTATTCCTTCCAATATCTTTTCCAACTGTAAAATAGCATGAACTTGAACATAAACTAAAGATTGCTAATGACTACAGTTTTGCTAATATTCATAAATGGCAAATGTCTGCCATATGTCTTTGACATTGTAGATATTTTAAAGTTGTCTTCACTTATAATCTGACAATACAGTATCACTTATGTTATCGGCTTTGCTAAAATCTTAAGACAGCTTGTGGTTAGTAGTGAAGGTGTCATCGGATGATAAGTATTGGATATGAAATATATCAGCTCTCGTACAGAAACTACTCTACTGAAATCTACGCAAATATTTGACAGGAATGAGCACTCAGGGTAAATGTCTCTGCTACGACTTTCAGTTCAATTCTAATTGTGCTGATACAAGGCAAGCAGGGGTGGAATTGGGCGACATTAATTAAACTTTGCACTAAAATATATAAGTCAGCGAAAATAATTATGTGCGGAGGAAACCAGAATTTAGCATTTCAAAGGTATGTGAGAATGACATTGACAGAGTACGATCAAATGGACTTGGAAGGTGGTCTGAACGTGACCTCCGATTGAAGCTGGAAACTTCATGTAACTTTCATGTGTTACACGTCTATTTGCAAGCCCAATGTTTACACAGACTTCTCGTGAAGTAATTAAAGGCTGAGCACTTGGCGGAAGCGCGATGGAAGCCATTAAACACCACTTGAATCCGGAGGCTTCAATAACAATATGAAGGATCGGGTTGTTGTGCCCACAAGTACCAACTACCATGGCAGGGCATATTGCATCATTGGAGCTGACATCAACTGTTCAATCCACAGGTCTGTTCGACGCAGTCACGAAGTGCTTCCAAACGCAATCTGTCCACCTGAGTAGAAAGTCAATATAGTTCTGTGTGGTCAGCAAAAAGTTCAAACTAACACGGCCGCTTATGTAGGACATGTATGGACATGGCAAAGTCTGACGAATGAGAATATGTTCGCGTTGGCTCTGGGTGTTTTGAGAGTTACATTTCGAATTCAATTTGATACTCAAACCACCAAACAAAACCTCAATGCAATCATTCATGCACATGTAATACGTTGCCTTAAATTGGAAATATATCATTACCGGGCAAACATGATGCGCTTGTTGACATTATCAGTATTTGTCGAGAATACACACATAAGTCTTTGTTTGTCTATCTAGAATCTCATATTTATTATTGTCCTCTGACCACAGAATATTGTTTACTGCTTAGTGTTGCTCTAAAGATGCTTCTCTAAAGATCCAAGTACAATCTGATCATGTTGACATGGTTTCAATTATTTCATTCTCAGATATGTTTGTATACATGCTACATAATTATTGAAGTCTTAATGAATCAGCGGTTCCTAATACTGAACATCATTGAAAACGCACCACTTATAACAATTCAGATTATTAAAAGCACGTGTAAGGAATTGATATTTTTTGAGTGGATAATAACAGATGGTCGACTGACAAAAACAACAACACAAAAAAAGACGCTCATTCATTGAAATGTTCAACAGTCAGAAAGGATCAAACACACGTGGGATCAAATAGAAAAGTCAATATCGCGTGTGACCGCCATTTATATTGACACATGCAGTTCAACGTCTCGTCATCGAGTCAATAAGTGTCCGAATAGAGTTCTTGAGGATGGCATTCCACTTCTGCAGTAGTGCAGCCTCAAGTTCCTGGATGTTTCGCTTTGACCAATTTCGTCCCACAAATGCTCCATGGGGGGATACATCTGGCGACTGTGCTGGCCAATGAATAACCTGGATGTGTTGCTGGACCAGATACTGCATGGAAAGTCTTGTTGTGTGTGCCCGTGCGTTGTCCTATTGAAACGTATGGACATCTTGGTGGTGATTGAAGACAGATACGATGTGATTCTCAAGAATCTGCTCACGGTAATAAAGGTCATTAACTCTCCCTTGGCAGACATGAAGGCAGTCCTGTGATTGTGATTTACTCCACCCCAGAACATGACACTCCAACCACCCAAAGGTATGTCTGAACCTCACACTCATCAGCATAACGTTCACCACGTCTACGCCAAACACGTAATCGGCTGCAGCATTACATAGATGAAGACGTGACTCGTCAGTGACTACCACACCATGTCATTGTTGGCACATTTACTGAAAATGCCTGCTAGCCCATTGTATACGCTCATTACGGTGTCTGTCAGTCAGAATTGGTCCAACGTAAGGACGTCGAGCATGACGCCCTGTAGCGTGTAGACGGCGTCGCATGGAGTCAGCGCTGATAACCCCACGTCAACCTTGAACTAGTACAGCAGTCCTGGCAGTCGGCAGTGTTCAATCACTGATATGGACAAGGTCAATATGGCGATCCTGACTGAGCGTCGTAACACGTTGTTGCCAAGGTCATTGAAGGTCACGGGTGCTGCCTGTCTACTGATGTCGTCTATGAAGCCTAACGATGGTGGAGTGGCCAAGTCCAACTTGTCGAGCAATATCACTGCTGCTGGTGCCAACCTGAATCATGCCTAGTGCACGTTCTCTTTCGTGAGGTTTTAACCTCGGCATCTCTGTCCTCGTTTCACAATCGTTAGTAAAGCAATGAGAATCGGTGCTCATACACCTGCTTTTAATGTCATAGTCAGTATGATTTCAGAATGAGACTCGCGCTTTTTTCTTGGCGTGGCTGCATGTTGATGCATTTTTGAATTAAGAGTCATACTGTGGACAGGAATTTGTTTCTAAAGCATTTTTTTCAACTGCACATGCCCTTCGACTTCATGTTAGTTATATTCATTGATCATTGTCATGCTGAAATCCATCTTGATGAAAATATGGACAATTTTAGACTGGTGCGTTTTCAGTGATGTTCAGTATATAAACGACATGACTACAAGCACAGGACAACATGTACAATTCAAACTGCGTTGATGCTGCAGGAAGTGTAAACAACTATTCAGGATGTTCAAGGACTGACCTCAGTCAGATGCAGTCAGATGCACTGTCACACCGTTAAACTATTAAGGATATAAAGCGTCTATAGCTGAGACAACTTTTACGACATTCCTTCGTGATCACGTTCTATGTCAAACAGCACGTTATCCCTTTGCAATGTGAGGGGGTTTATCTTGTACTAATGACATTGTATATGTAAATGAATAGGCATTGAGACTATTACGTCATGAAACCAAAAACAACTAATAACTAATTTTCTAAAATCATGTATTTATACAATGTGTTTACAGTATAATTGTACCCTTGAATAATACGTGTGTCAATAAAACATCTGCCCTCTATCTAATATATGAGATTGGAGGATACGTCTGAAATTGACGACGGTTTCTATATATTACATACAAGTCGCCTTGCAGCTTGGCTAATTACATATTTTTGTATTCTCGTAGGCGTAGGCAATATTAAGTCTCGCCTTTTCGATTACCTGTAAACTAATATACAATGTGGACACGTTTTGCTTAAAGGGCAATGATTTATCATTAAGAATTCGAAGGAAGTATCTTCTCACTGGCAACTTCTTTGAGTGGCATTTTAGAAGTTGTGAAGTACAATATAGACAAACTTTATGAAAAACAGGAAAGGGCAAGATATGATAAGGGAATATTGTCCCTACACAGTAAGATGCTTGTCAACACTGTGGTTATCAAACTGACAAATAGTATGATGTTGGTCAACACTGTGGTTATAGAACTGACACATAGTATGATGTTGGTCAACACTGTGGTTATAGGACTGACACATATTATGACGTTGGTCAACACTGTGGTTATAGGACTGACACATAGTATGATGTTGGTCAACACTGTGGTTATAGAACTGACACATAGTATGATGTTGGTCAACACTGTGGTTATAGGACTGACACATAGTATGATGTTGGTCAACACTGTGGTTATGAAACTGACACATATTATGATGTTGGTCAACACTGTGGTTATAAAACTGACACATAGTATGATGTTGGTCAACCCTGTGGTTAACTGACACATGATGTTGTTATGAAACTGACACATAGTATGATGTTGGTCAACACTGTGGTTATGAAACTGACACATAGTAAGATGTTGGTCAACACTGTGGTTATGAAACTGACACATAGTATGATGTTGGTCAACCCTGTGATTCTAAAAGTAACACATATTATGATGTTGGTCAACACTGTGGTTATGAAACTGACACATATTATGATGTTGGTCAACACTGTGGTTATAACACAAAGTAACATGTGGGAAACAGTTGGTTATAACGCTTGACACTTAGTGACATGCTGCCCAAGCAGTGTCGTTGTAAAACTGAGACATAGTAACGTATTGGACAACAATCACCACAGTAGTAATAGAACTGAAACATGGTAACATGTTAGACAACAGTGTGGTAATAGAACTGACACATGGTAACATGTTAGACAACAGTGTGGTAATAGAACTGACACATGGTAACATGTTAGACAACAGTGTGGTTATAGAACTGACACATGGTAACATGTTAGACAACAGTGTGGTTATAGAACTGACACATGGTAACATGTTAGACAACAGACTGGTCATCGAACTGCCACATTAGAATATGTTTGAGATTCTTGTGGCAATATGATTTTCATATTTAACAGGTGGGGGGCATAATGTGGCAAAATGACTAACAAATGGTGAGAGACTGACACAGCGTGCTACCAAGACTGGCGAATGATCCTAGGCTGAAAAATAGTGTGGCATTGGAACTGATATACAGTAAAATGCTGAACAACTATATTTAATGTATCCCCAAGACAGATTCGTTGTGAGTTATATGTGACCCGGGATGGTTTCATTCTGACTTTGAAAATATTTGCAACTCAGTTGACTGCCACTTTAGGCTGTGTTTCTTTAGGTTGGAATTCAGCGATTTGTCAAAACATTTTACAAATCACAACACATGAATACAACAAAGAGGAAACTCTCAAGCTGTTTTGACTGACTAGCCTCACCATCAGCTACGCGCACACTTGATAGCAACTTGAAAAGTCATTCTGCTGGGTGGTACCAAACCTAAGGCACCGGGAACAATGACGAGTCGGATGACTTTGTAGGTGGTATTCAAGTAGGCATTTCGTAGGAAAGATCAGCATATTTGCATATATTTCTTCTGAATCATGTCAATTACAATTGAGGCACAATTGACAAAGAATTAAGTGATTTCACTGGCTTTAAAAAAATAAACATTTTGAGTTGTGTATTGTTATCCGCTGAAGTGCGAGATCAAGTTAATAGTAGACCCCGATTAATGTCCGTGTAACCCACAGACCGTTGTGAAAATCGTTCGAAAATTGAGTGAACACTTTCCTTGTTCACTCCAAAGAAGGCTGTGTAGCAATATCGACACAGTGCCTACATAAATATGCACATTGGTCCAAAAACGAAGACATAAGGTAATAGCATGGCGCACGTTTGGTACAAATGTACTAACAATGTTCGGGTACTTATAAACGTCAACATGCTCTACTCAAAACAAGTTAAGAATCATCCGAATATAAATCAGATTATATTGTAACTAAACTGTCATGGCATGGCATGAGTGGTATATTTGAGATTAATAATAGCAAATAATTACCTAAATATTATTTACACGTATGAAAGAGCTTTCTATTTCATGTCAAGTTTAGTCTGTGAGGAATAGTTTCTACCTGTCCCGAAACTATGCGAGGGGTGGAGAAAAACATCTTTAACTGAGACACCAACTACATAAAAAATGGGAGCGAGTATATTGTTATTACCAACAGTGATTTGTTCATAAATTATCGACAGCATATCTCCACGTTATGTCTACTGATGGTATGGAGAATTATGAAGAATATAAACAAACAGCCACATCATTTTTCGCAAGGATGTCATAAATATCCCTCACCAAGCAGTATCTCCTCCGAATGAACATGGTGGCGCCGACGCACACACACGCACATTCATGTACATGATATTCTTCTATGTGCTACGTTTCTTTTTGCGGTAGGTATATTATAGATGGCTTTCACAAAAACAACAACATTATATTCATTGTATCAAATATCGGTATCTATCCTGCCAATCCTAACTGCAAGGAACTGATCTCCACATGAAAGGTTTCTTCTCTCTCTTCTTGCGCATCCACTTGTTAGTGTTTATCAAGATTTTAGATCTACAGCATTAAGAAGCGTCTGTCGTTGGATCAGTGAAGACCTCTCCAATGCGCAGGATAATGGCGATTTTGTGCGATGCAGCACATCAATCTTGCCCTTTGCTGTTTTGCGGCGGAAAGGCCACATATTGAACTTCTGACTCACTATACAGAAGCTCCTCGTAGACAGACTTCGTTCTCGAATTCTAATCCGTGCAAGTAGCGTGAGTGTATTATGTCAGTGAAATCACTTTGAATCTCCCATTTCTAGATGCACATAAACTCGGTGTAAGATGACGTCTTTCAGGCAGCATACCAGCGCAGTAGCGTACGTAATAAACAGAATTGGTAACTAATATGTTAGTGATGCTATTCAGGTAGCCTACATATTCACTACATATAGTATATCATATTCACCAATATGACTGTGTAGTATCTTATGTTGTATGTAATCTTCACTAATATGTTAGTGATGTTGTTCAGGTAGCCTACCTGTGTAGTATCGCATATAGTATATAATAGTCACCAATATGACTGTGTAGTATCTTATGTTGTATGTAATCTTCACTAATATGTTAGTGATGTTGTTCAGGTAGCCTACCTGTGTAGTATCGCATATAGTATATAATAGTCACCAATATGACTGTGTAGTATCTTATGTTGTATGTAATCTTCACTAATATGTTAGTGATGTTGTTCAGGTAGCCTACCTGTGTAGTATCGCATATAGTATATAATAGTCACCAATATGACTGTGTAGTATCTTATGTTGTATGTAATCTTCACTAATATGTTATGATGTTGTTCAGGTAGCCTACCTGTATATAGTATATAATAGTCTGACTGTGTAGTATCTTATGTTGTATGTAATCTTCACTAATATGTTAGTGATGTTGTTCAGGTAGCCTACCTGTGTAGTATCGCATATAGTATATAATAGTCACCAATATGACTGTGTAGTATCTTATGTTGTATGTAATCTTCACTAATATGTTAGTGATGTTGTTCAGGTAGCCTACCTGTGTAGTATCATATAGTATATAATAGTCACCTATATGACTGTGTAGTATCTTATGTTGTATGTAATCTTCACTAATATGTTAGTGATGTTGTTCAGGTAGCCTACCTGTGTAGTATCGCATATAGTATATAATAGTCACCTATATGACTGTGTAGTATCTTATGTTGTATGTAATCTTCACTAATATGTTAGTGATGTTGTTCAGGTAGCCTACCTGTGTAGTATCGCATATAGTATATAATAGTCACCAATATGACTGTGTAGTATCTTATGTTGTATGTAATCTTCACTAATATGTTAGTGATGTTGTTCAGGTAGCCTACCTGTGTAGTATCGCATATAGTATATAATAGTCACCAATATGACTGTGTAGTATCTTATGTTGTATGTAATCTTCACTAATATGTTAGTGATGTTGTTCAGGTAGCCTACCTGTGTAGTATCGCATATAGTATATAATAGTCACCTATATGACTGTGTAGTATCTTATGTTGTATGTAATCTTCACTAATATGTTAGTGATGTTGTTCAGGTAGCCTACCTGTGTAGTATCGCATATAGTATATAATAGTCACCTATATGACTGTGTAGTATCTTATGTTGTATGTAATCTTCACTAATATGTTAGTGATGTTGTTCAGGTAGCCTACCTGTGTAGTATCGCATATAGTATATAATAGTCACCAATATGACTGTGTAGTATCTTATGTTGTATGTAATCTTCACTAATATGTTAGTGATGTTGTTCAGGTAGCCTACCTGTGTAGTATCGCATATAGTATATAATAGTCACCAATATGACTGTGTAGTATCTTATGTTGTATGTAATCTTCACTAATATGTTAGTGATGTTGTTCAGGTAGCCTACCTGTGTAGTATCGCATATAGTATATAATAGTCACCTATATGACTGTGTAGTATCTTATGTTGTATGTAATCTTCACTAATATGTTAGTGATGTTGTTCAGGTAGCCTACCTGTGTAGTATCGCATATAGTATATAATAATAGTCACCAATATGACTGTGTAGTATCTTATGTTGTATGTAATCTTCACTAATATGTTAGTGATGTTGTTCAGGTAGCCTACCTGTGTAGTATCGCATATAGTATATAATAGTCACCTATATGACTGTGTAGTATCTTATGTTGTATGTAATCTTCACTAATATGTTAGTGATGTTGTTCAGGTAGCCTACCTGTGTAGTATCGCATATAGTATATAATAGTCACCAATATGACTGTGTAGTATCTTATGTTGTATGTAATCTTCACTAATATGTTAGTGATGTTGTTCAGGTAGCCTACCTGTGTAGTATCGCATATAGTATATAATAGTCACCAATATGACTGTGTAGTATCTTATGTTGTATGTAATCTTCACTAATATGTTAGTGATGTTGTTCAGGTAGCCTACCTGTGTAGTATCGCATATAGTATATAATAGTCACCAATATGACTGTGTAGTATCTTATGTTGTATGTAATCTTCACTAATATGTTAGTGATGCTATTCAGGTACCCCACCAGAGTAATATTGTACATAGTACGTAATAGTCAGTAATATATCCAACATGTTATTCAGGCGGCTTGTTTGTGTCTGTTGGAGTGAATTGTAGCCACTTGTATTGTTCGTGCACCGTTGGGTGTAATTGCTTTTCTATTTACTTCTCCACAAGCACCACATGGTGGTGCCATGCTTTCATTGACATCAACTTTCTATGACAGAAAACTATTGCTTGTTGGCACCTGGGTTGTAAGCATACTGACATTATGGCTGAGACAAACGGACATCGTGCCACGCTGAAAACCACACAATGACGTCTTATATAAATGTTCAATTATGTAACAAGCACAGCACAATTACCACTTCTCCTGATATTCTGATCAAGTGTTTATTAACAATACCTTGCTTTATATAATCGCATCGACACAAACTTTGTTTGCTCACTATGGAAGTTTTTTTTGCCTCGAAATACCTAACAGGCTTTCCTTATTCTTTGCACAATAGTTTTCCAGGTAAAATATATAATAAAATACATAATGAGTAAACCTTCCTCATCTTTTGTATAAGGATTACGTATGCCTGAGTTCCCCGGCCGTGTCACACCTAAAGACGTTAAAATATGGTACTTGTTGTTTCCTGCCTGGCGCTCGTCTTCAGTGGGAACAACAAGGACTGGTCGGCTCGGAGTCAGTATAATATGTCAGAATGGGGTATTCAAGCTTCACTGCGGCATGGTATCTTAGTGAGCTGGCACTATAAAACAAGCTTAAGTCTGGGCTAGTACAAGCAGCCACGCATACACACGCATGCACGTCGTCATATGAGCGAAATATTCTCAAGTACGACGTTAAACCTCATTTCACCTCACCTCACCTCACCTCACCTCGTATGCCTGAGCTGATATTTGAACTATCCATATGATGGTCCAAAATGCCTATATATCCAACACAACAGAGTGCCGTATGCATGTGATAACAGACACACATACCTTGTGAACACATGTACAAAATAATCACAACATTAACGTGTTTGTACTAGTGTGTATAGCATCACCCCTGTGTGTGTGTTTCGCCACTGACGTGTCCCTACCGTGGTGACGTGTGACCAGGCCGCACATACAAGACTGGTTCACCATTATAGATACGCCGAGAACTCCACCAGTTGAGCTTATCAACGCTCCAGTGTGGACGTACACAGCCGCGCGTTTCACATCGCCAATTGATCGTTTGCAAGTTTGACCATCTGCAAGAAGAAGTGTTATTCCTTAATTTGGACTTCATTATACCTTTGACATTTGTCCGTGTAAACACAGCTATCGTTGACTAGCTTTCATCTTTTATGCACTCTGGTAGTCGTTTGGAAGATTTTCCCAAAAGTTTTCACTGGAATCACATGAAGAAAGATATATTGGATGAACTTGTGTCTCTGTTCCAGCAGCGGCAAGTAGAACAGTATGGGCGTCCTTAGTACTCACATGAACATTGCCTTACAAGACTGATGGACACCGCATTCGGGAACTAGAAGGTACGAATTTGTAATTTGAATAAGGTTGAGACTCTTCAGAAAAAATACTAAGGGCTTCATAATCTATCAAATGGCAGTGGAAAGTGAGGGTGTAAAAAAGTGAAAGAGACAAAAATTAAATAATTATGAAGATTAGGGTATTATATTGTTTCACAAAAGGGTTAAGCACACCCAAAACAGACAGAGATTTCAACCAAAGATAAATATATAATCATCTATCTCAACATCGAACCAATCTCATTAACATTGTGGATAATACATGATTGAATATGGTGCGAGTATATTTGTACTGTACACCAGGTTATCTGTGTAAATGTCGTGTGCTACGCACCCTCACGTGTGTTCCTGTACACACTACTGAGAAGTGGTATATGAACATTTGTATATGCAAGACATAATATATGTTTGAATGTGGTGTAATACATATACGTATTTAGGAGTGTTCATGTACAAAAGAAAGTCTGGCTCTCTAAACTGCTTGTAATGACATTGCACTACGCCAAATATTTACACAACATACTGCGGTCTATCTGATCAAATGTCGTTTAGTCGTGTACTTACATAGGAATCACGTCAACACTATTGCTCACATTGAGGCATTTCCAATTCCATTGCCTACAAGTTTTACCGAAAATCGGTGTACTACAGAACATTTAATGTGCTTTAATTGTACAAACTGAAAACCCGATACGAATTTTCAAGTATTCCTAAAATGTATGTAAGTATGTCCTAAATTGTAAATAAAAGGACGCATGCGTTAAAAATATAAACATCATCGCGAATTGTTTATCACACATCCACATAACTTCTAAACTTGGGGAAAGATACTGTACGGAGAGGTTTTACTGATTTGCAGCTTTGCTCCTGGGTAAAAACACATTACAATCCGCATTAGGTGACACCATCATAAACGTTTATTACCTCGCGAGAATATCAGCCTGGGTAAACCGAACTGATCGTTGACAACAATAGACACGTGAATGTTTTGAAAATCGATGGAAATATTGTGAACAGAGATCCCATGGGCAAACATGTCGTCCATTCAATGGGAGAACTGAAATACCACATCGATTACAGGTTTGAAATAATCTTAAGATGTTGCATGCTTGTAGTGATGTGGCTATATGTGGGTAAGGGTTCGTATGGGTAATGCTAACAGTTGTGGTGCTGATGCCGGGTCGGATGCGTGTATGCGTGTATGTTTGTGCCTGTGTGCCTGCTTTAAGTTTTTATCATAATGCAATTGTTTTTATAAAATTCCAAACGGACTATAGCAGCATTTTAATGAATAATCACATGAGCAATAGCCTAACTAGACCTATATACAACAATTTGTACAAACTGTATGGAATATTCTGTAATGACACATTCCTAAGAATAATAAACGTCAAAACAGACCTCTGTGGAATGGACTTGGAATGTAAGAAACATATGTTAGTCTATATACAATTTTTCGGATTTTCACGTTTTCAAAGATTTGGAGGCGAGTGAATCACGATCAAAGTAACCAGTATCACAGTGATGTCAGCCTTAGAATATCCCCAAAAAAACACATCAGCTGTGTGATAATGGAAAGTAGCCTAATATTGATTAGCAATGCTCTATGAAAGGTACCCATTCCAAGCAGTCACACCAATGAAGGTCATGAATATAAATAACCCATCGGCCCTAACGAGTGAAAACATACATTGTTTGGTTTAGTACCGAAACACATGTTCTATTATTTGTGGAGCTCCTAAATGCTAATAGATGTATTAACAATTAAGAAAAGGCCACTACAATGTATCATCGTTATGCACTGTCGTTCAATGTCGTTGCACAAAATATTATCCAGTAGGTATGATCGATAAACAGTCAATAATATAATATCCATTAATAATCATAACGCAACCTAAAGATGATATACGAGCAAATGATAGGAAGGAATGTAGCAAATATCCTCATGATGATATTATTCCAGTTAATTTTCACAAAAAACGTTATTTCACAAAATCTGATGTTTACGATTAACTTGAAGTATAGTACATATTCATTACTTTTATACGCTATTCCTCATTCGATACTGACGACATTACACGTAGGATCTTCAGAAATCGTTCCACAGTATATAGAAAATACTGAAACGCTAGACGCTCCCTGGACAAACTCCATCTTCAAAGACAATCCTCGGACAAAACTGGAGGAAATCTTGTCGATAGTGTTAACTAAGTCGTGTTGGTGATGAGGGTTTTGACGCGCTTTCAACTGGAGGTAAAGTAATGGGTATTTCGAAAATATGACCCAAAGAAAATATTGATGGTGTTATCGTGTTTGGTTTTAGATCGCTTTGACATTATTAAAGGCGCGGGTCGGGACTCCAGGCAAAGGTGCAAAGGTGTTGATCTGGTTTGAACAATGTAGCTATATAAAAAAGACACACGTTTGTCTATAAACGCACAATAATAAATATATATGTGTATATTTTGGCGCATGCAGTATGCATTTTGGAGATATGAATTGTTTTGTGTGACTTTGTTTATCATCGACAAAGAAACAAAACTTTTAAGTAACCCTACGTTTGCTACATCCAATGGCCATGCGACGCAAGACGAACTAACAGTACTTCACCCTTAAACTAATAATGTCGGTGATACTTAAATAATCCCACATGCCCCGCTGCCATCACCATTCAGAGTAAACATGCTTATGGCGCTGCCGTCACCATTCGGTGTGAAGATGTTTATAGTCACACATACGGCGATGCCCTTATCATTAAGAGTAAACATGCTTATGGCGCGGCTGTCACCATTCAGAGTAAACATGCTTATGGCGCTGCCGTCACCATTCGGTGTGAAGATGTTTATAGTCACACATACGGCGATGCCCTTATCATTAAGAGTAAACATGTTTATGGCGCTGCTCTCACCATTCAGAGTAAACATGTTTATGGCGTGGCTGTCACCATTCAGGATAAATATGTTAATGGCGCGGCTGTCACCATTCGGTGTGAAGATGCATATGGTCACACTCTCTGCCGTCACCATTCAGAGTAAACATGTTTATGGCGCTGCCTTCACCATTCAGAGTAAACATGTTTAAGGCGCCGCCGTCACCATTCAGAGTAAATATGTCTAAGTGCACACATACGGCGATGCCCTTATCATTAAGAGTAAACATGTTTAAGGCGCTGCCGTCTCCATTCGGTGTAAAGATGTTTATGGTCACACATACGGCGATGCCCTTATCATTAAGAGTAAACATGTTTATGGCGCTGCAATCACCATTCGGTGTAAACACGCTTATGGCGCTGCCGTCACCATTCAGAGTAAACATGTTTATGGTTTCACATACGGCGATGCCCTTATCATTAAGAGTAAACAAAAAAATAGTCAAGTTTCATTAAGAGTAAACAAAAAAATAGTCAAGTTTAAGGCGCTGCCGTCACATTCGGTGTAAAGATGTTTATGGTCACACATAAGGCGATGCCCTTATCATTAAGAGTAAAGATGTTTAAGGCGCTGCCGTCACCATTCGGTGTAAAGATGTTTATGGTCACACATACGGCGATGCCCTAATCATTAAGAGTAAACATGCTTATGGCGCGGCTGTCACCATTCAGAGTAAACATGCTTATTGCGCGGCTGTCACCATTCGGTGTGAAGATGTCTATAGTCACACACACGGCGATGCCCTTATCATTAAGAGTAAACATGTTTATGGCGCTGGCGTCACCATTCAGAGTAAAGCTGTTTATGGTTTCACATACGGCACTGCCCTCAAGATTCTGAGTAAACATCCTATGGTCACACATAATGCGCGTCCCTTAAAATTCTGAGTAAACATGTTTATAGTCATACATATGGCTCTCCCGTCACCATTCAGCGTAAACAAGTAACAGTGTTGTTGTCGGTACTGGTGTCATACATGTCGTGAATACCATTTGAGCTTATTTGCCACATATAAACACAAAGTAATAACAAATGATTGGAAATATAATCAATATAGTAAATACGCCGCTTTATCGGATTTGTCAAAAAGTATTTTGGGGAGTATGATGGACACTTGATTGCTTGCTGTCGGCTATGATGCTACTTCATAACTGTATTATCATCCAATATACGATGATTAGATATCGGAATATATTTATTCTTAAAACATGTCCAGTATATGTTTTGAGTCCTAGCATGTTCGGAAGTAGGACACTTAATTGCAGCTTTTCGGGGTTAATGTTCCGATTTTGACGAAAGAATATGAAAATTAATGTATATCACGTTTCATAACACTGTCAGAACTGTTACATTATCAAGACACAATCGAAATGATAATTGTCGGTATTAGACTAGGCTTCAATCATTAACAGAATCTGCAACCAAATGCGTCGTAGAGGTATTGGGCTTTGCCCACAGACGCGCGCGTTCACGGTTTATACCGATAAATCCGCCAATAATAGGACTCAAGCGAATACGTTCACCTCACAGGAACTCTATAGAAACTCAATCTTGTCGAACATGGATTTCGGATATTAGAAGATTACCACGTGTATTGAAAGTCCTTCGTGGAATTGAGTCTGATTCTCATCATTGCCAACGCAAACGTTTATACAACAATTTATTGATTAAATCAGATGTTTCTAAAACTTTCTGAAAAGAATGTCGACAGCTACACGACGTCTCACTTAGTTCTAGAATTCGTGTCCAATTCGGCAGTGGTGTTGGAAGAGAGTCATGCAAGCAATTTAATACATTTCGTTTCTGAGAATATTATCATACATATGGTGTATCTTCGGAACGGAATTATATATATACTATTAAAAAGTACGGGATATTCAATAGAAAGATGTCACGGCTAATGATATTTTGTATGTTTAATGAGATCAATAGTTTAAGAGAAACATAGGATTGAGATTTGACCACAGCTATTGTCAGGCATTGGCGAAGGCAGCCTGCTGCCTAGTCTGTCTCACAGTCCCTGAACCATAATTAGTATTTTCCCTACAGCCTAGCCCTCCCTGCAATGCTAAAGCCCTAAATGAAGCAACTCTAGATTTCCCCAGGTTCAGGAATCTCTGGTCTCCCTTGGGTTCCTTTTCAATTTATATGGGATTATTTGTTACAATCAAAATTATATATATTCAGAGACTAAGCGTTCGTCAACCTGCTGCCCATCACGCAATTTACCATGAAAAATCAATCTCACGAACATTGCGTGAATTCATCAAGGAAAACGACCAATGACAACTGGGTTCATTCCGCCTCTTTCTCCTTACAGCAGTCCCAAGTTTGTTCGGAGTGGTAGGTGGTTGTTGACGGTGACGTACTGACTTATCTTACCTCACACATAATGTCGTTTTCTGATTGGCTGAGCACTCTTCTATTATTGTTAATGTACCCCGTTTTCAAGCGAGTGACATTTCCTATGTTACCCGCTGGGAATGCCGAACTGTGGGAATTCATTTGGTACTTCGTGTTAGTTATTCTTTATCTGGAATAATTGAGTCACGTATGATGTACGGCAGTTACCGATGTTGAGCGAATGCGAATCGATGAAAGGGAGATAACTGTAAATTTGTTTTCATTGTCTACTGGATTCCATGGTGTCGGTATTGCATATTTGCCTAATTCTGGTACTCCTTATTATGGCTTCAAACAGTTCAAAATTAACATTGAGGCTCAGGGAAAATAACCAAACATAGCAGGTACATCAACCCATGTCCACCTCCCCCTCGTTACCAGTGAACAACTTATGATGTTCGATAGGTGACAAATCTGGACTGAGTGCTGGCCTTGGTAAGGTGGTTACGCCACTGTCTTTTGCGCCTGTCAAAGAAGACCGAAGTATGTCTTAATTCAACCGAAAACGTTTGCCCGTCGACGATTGGTCCAGCGCTGCTACTCATGACTGTAAAGACGTCTTGCAATGTGAGATAACACGTGGCCGTCAAGATGCATGTTCCACCCATGCTGCCGATTAAGAATCGACCGCCCGCCCACTTTATGGAATACTTTGACCAGGGTTTCGTTACACAGTTTATCCCATGACACGCAGTTATCGGCCTTGGTGTTGTTTTGTCTGTCTGTTTGTCTTTCGAGAGGGAGGGAGGGAGAGTGTGTGTGTGTGAGGGAGAGAGAGAACGGGGGAGGGGGTTTGGTGTGTGTGTGTTATTGTGATGATTTTAGAAGGGGAGGGAAGTCACCCATTTTGTTCATAGATGCTTCTCCATAAATATCACTATCGCCCCTCCCTTCCCCCAGCTAAATTTATGAGCGGTCGCTAATTACCGGAAACTTTAAGAGCTTGTGTCTTAAGTACGAAGTATAAATCCCATGAGATACCAGTTCCATGTAACATTCAAATGAATAGTGATGAAACTGCATTTGAGGAAATGTTACAGGTGTTAAATTGTAAGGGAAACCCTTGCATATTTGTGTCAACAAGTCCACTCTGTTCCCGCGAAAAGAGATACCAACATCTCTTTGTAGGAAACACGATCTTACTGGTAAGATACGAACGACCACCAAGCTCAGACACAAACACACTGCTCAGACATCAACACATTTCTCAGACACCAACACACTGCTCAGACACCAACACTCTGCTCAGACACCAACACACTGCTCAGACATCAACACACTGCTCAGACATCAACACACTGCTCAGACATCAGCACACTGCTCAAACACCAACACACTGCTCAGACATCAACACACTGGTCAGACATCAACACACTGGTCAGACATCAACACACTGCTAGGACATCAACACACTGTTCAGACACCAACACACTGCTAAGACACAAGAACTCTGCTCAGACACCAACACACTGCTCAGACATCAACACACTGCTCAGACATCAGCACACTGCTCAGACACCAACACACTGCTCAGACATCAACACACTGCTCAGACATCAGCATAGCACTAAGACACCAGCAGACTGATGGAACACGTGAAAACAACTGATACCCCAAATATTGTTGGTGTTCGAACACAACCGCTGTGACACGAGCGCTCTATTCAGTTATAACCCTTCTTAGACACCATCATTCTGTCTCTTACTGGGGATTACCATCCACATCATATGGCAAATCCGTCCAGTCTGAGGTATGCCTATTGTATGCTGTGGTTCATGTTCATGCTAATAGAGAACAACACCATTGGTTACTGCAGCTATTATGACAAGGTGTATGTATACAAGGTGCAATTTGTGACACCAACGGCAAATACGTATAGCAACTGGTGTTTCGTAGTTGCATTTCGATGATATGAAAATGAGAAAATGAATTACGTTAGCATTTTCTGTGTTCGTTACATATGCTTTCTATGACATGTATATTTGAGTGTCTTCATTAACACACCTGAACTGGAATTCTCTTTTCATGTAGAGGAAGAGTTGTAAATCTCACTCATGAGAAAGGAGATTCAGTTTGTGAACTGCAGGTTTGAAGTTTGACATGTCAAACAGACATTTGTAGCACACGGCTGGAGGGTATTGGAGCCATCAGTACCAATATCGTACAGAATGCGTGTCAACAGTATTCCTTTTGACTTCCGGGTTTCACAAACCTTGAAAACAAATTGTGCCCATGAGAACAGTCTCACAGTTGCAATATCATCTGGCTCATCTGGTGCAGCTGGATGAGTGTATTATTGCGCCCACGTGGCTACAGCGGAAGTACAGACCGCGAATACCACCCCTTATTCATAACAACCAGCTTTTAAATCCCAGCTTTTGAGTTAACACCATCTTCTCTGTTACAATCTGCTCAACACATACTGTCGCTTTCAGTCTAATTTTTAAACATTACATTGCTAATCTTGCCACAGCTGACCGGTCCGCGGCCACCATGCCTACAGGTCCATTACAGTCGATTTGTTGTTAATGTCACATATCCCTATATTGAATTCAGTATTTCAAAATGTGATGACAGCTTTTCAGCGTGAGGCTCAATACCAGCGTGCTATTGATGTGACCAGGGTGGCACAAGTGACGACATGTCAGTCACGCCAGGGCCAGACGACAGACCACGCACTTGCATGTTTAATTTAGCTGTGCGCCCTAACGTGCCGGGAACTATGTTTTTGCGATCCATTCATGTAATTGTACCAGCTGTTTTTCCCTTTGGCACCAAATGAAATTTGTTTCTGATTCTGAGAATAGTCAAGAATGGTATTGTTTTGCACTGATATTCAGTATTCTGTCACTTTATCGTTTAAATTGTGAAAATTAGCGCATGTAGGAGATGATGTTCATTGTAATTTTCAACAAATACATAACTTTCGAATTATTTTACAAATTGTTTTATCAGCAAGACAAGAGTCAAATATTGTTGTATACACATAAAATGTAGTCTTCTTTGCATTATTCTACTAACTGCGAAAGTGAACGTAAACATTTTCCCCTTCTTTAAAAGGGCGGTACATGACCTTCACCGCCACTATTGTTACCGCTACCTTGCCATTTTCTGGTAAAAGGACCACAACGTTTTTCATCGTCCTTCAGAAAGCACACGTCGGATGTTTTGTAACACAAGCAAACTCACTACTAGTAATGAAAAAGCTTTGCTGAGCCTAATGGCCAAAGATTAAGTGTCTGGCCCAGAACCGATATTTTTGGCTTAACAAGAGAAATAATAGACTGACCCGAGTCATCAACTACAGTGTGTTACAAGGGTTTTGTAACCAGGCAACAATCTCTGAGGTCATGTTGTTTTTCTTCATCTGTGAGCTCGTAACCAAATTACTGCCAGTATCCTTTTTTCAAACCAGGAACTAATTAATCTAATTCCTGTCAGCTTTAACTGAATGGGGGAGATTGGCGTCTAAGTAAAATTAGGAACGTTGGTCCATTTTGTTAATATCAGCCTATCACTAAATACTTAAGGCCATTTATTGCATCAGGGATTCCTTGGAATGTGTGAGATAACGTCAAGTCGATCGTATGTTTATTAATATCTATAAGTAGTAGAGATGCGCTGTCACTACAGTACAATTCACACGATTATCATCAAGTACGGTAACGGATGCAGATATAAAGCCGGTGTCACTTGGGAAACAATGTGTGATATAAGTAAGATCCAAAATAACACTGTTTGCTGATCTATTTAATGTCCTACCACGTGTACTTGGAAGCCACAGGGTCAGACACAGAAATCCTCAGTGACGTATGTTGCTATAAACAAACACTGCCACATACTGAGGAACGGTTGATACTGCACCAGCTGACGAAAGCCACGAGGAGCTCCACTCTAGCAGCAAAGGGTACTTTCTTTGAAGCATATTTACGCCTAAGTTGATGCATGTCTCTTTAGGAACATGGTGTAGCAAGCACTTAGGTGTAGGCATGTTTCATAGAACGTTGCCCATTTCACACGAACTACAGTTGCCGAACACCAGGACGTTGCAGATGAAGTTTAGATTTTGATGCAAACCGCAAGAAAAGTGTTAAAGAAACAAAGGACCTTCTGACAACAGTTGTCACATACTTGTGTTCCCAATATTCATCATCTTACATATTATGATATTAGTCGGCTGTTGGTTTGATCAAATATTAATCATCAGTTAAGGGCACATATTTATGAAACATATTGTGATGTATTGTGTTGAATGTCAAAGACAATTTCGTTTCTACGGAAGGCTGAATTATGAAACTATTTGTAAACAATGCTGTGTTTTTATCACCATGGAAGTACTGATTGAGCCACCTCTCCTACATGCTTAGTTGCTGACTATTTTTGACAAATTAGAAAAAAACAATTTTCAAAACCTGTTTTGTGATGTTGCATGTTGCCAAAGGGAAGCTAGTTATTTGTTTTCCAGCTGTGCACTTTACCCAGAAGATATATTGACGCAGACACGAAAGACCATTAATACACTGCTACGAGCTACAAATGAGATATCTAATCAGCGAGGTCTTTATTTGCTGTCTTTATGTTCCACGAATAAGTCAACGGTTATTTCTTTATTCACCGCCTGGAGAACAGCTCCATTTTTCTGACACATTGGTCCATATTAACGTCATCCATTACTCGGTGATTAGATTTATGATAATATACCTAAACGTCTTTCGTTTGCCACTCCAACTACATAGTGTGGCAAAACGGATGATGAATATATCACAGTCGCTGACTGGAAGCACAATCCTATCAGAGTTCAGCTCTGTCATATGCACAAGAGTTGAAAGATGCTGCTGTTTTCAAAATCTAGTTTTCAAGATCTAGCAGCGCAATAATTAAGAACAAACGGTCCGTTCTCATTAAAGAGATCATTCAAATAATCAGCAAGTGTTTGCGACACTAACGTGTTTAAATTACGTTACAATCCAAATATATCTGATGAAGGTTTCTTAACTGATTGAAAGAGTATTCTCTTTTAGATTTATTGATTGGCCTGTACGTTATAAGTGCTGCAGGTTAAATACCATTTGTCTGTAATGAAGGAAGGTACACCCACCGATCTCTGTAAATGATCTCTAATGGAACTAGCCCAGGGAAGAGCAATGTCAGCCCGACTATAACTACACCGACAATTTTCTAAAGACAACTTTACACTCTAGTGGTTTAGATCGACAGTTTTAAACACTTGGGGCGAAATGAGTTCTTTCATTGGACGGTGGTTACAGTTGTGGAGAGAGCACTTTGGGCAAATGTAGTCTTTGAAAAAGAGCCCACTTAATAAATATACTGGCGCGTTTCATAATTGGAGGAATAATGAATGTGATCTCTTTGAAAACTAAACATTTCTTTCAGTAACATATTAAGCGTAACATCCAAACGTATTAAGATATTTTATGTGCATGCCAAGAAATCAAACCTGAAAACGTGTTGAGCGAAAATATATCACGTTTTTCGTCATTTGCAACACTGTAGTTGAGATAGATGTGCGGCTACATTGCTTACTGACAGAATACTGCCGGCTCTCTGGAAATATATAACCAGTTACACGAGTATAACATGTGTCCGTCCCTTTGTATCACATATGTAACACGATAGCCACAACAGGGACGAAGACAATGCCCAAACTTGGCGTTTAGTGAAAGATAGGGGACTCGAAATCTGTACAGGTACACAGTCTAGCAGCCAATGTTCTGGGGTTGGTCCTCCGCATGCACAGAGCCTATGATCGATACCACAAAACGAAGTCAAACTAGGTTCGTGACTGTATCTATTGGATTTGGTATGTGCAAATAATGTCAGCAAAATTAAGCTTCTGCATCTTCATTTGAAACGCTTTGAGGTTTATAGTGCTGTTCTGAGACATATTTGTTTCCATATGATACGTTTATGGGCAGTATCGGTTACGGTTACATTGCCTTTTGTCTGTTCATGCAATGATGTAACAAACACCAGTAATAACTGGAACTGATTGCAGTCAGGGATGACTGTCAGTATGAAAGCAGCTCTTCAACGTCATGTGTTAATGGAATCTCAACTTATATGCAAAAAACCTGTCGCAGCATACCATCTTTATTACATAGCCTCATGTGTATTGGTAGTGTTGCTTGTAGGGATTGCAAAAGACTGTATCTTAGGTGATTAATGAACCATTGTCACAGGTAGGCAACTTACAGAATCTATTATGTTCATCAGTAAACGTATCCTGTTTCTTCATCTGTCAGGTGGCTACAGTAATGATGTCGTCGTGGATAACTGTAATGGCGCTGTCAGTATTACGTCACTGTCATAGATGCTCCTGTCATGGATTTGACTGTCATATTTTTGTTATGTGTCGACTGTAATGTTACAGTCATGCGTCGACTGTAACGTACCGTCAGGGTATTAAGTGTAACATTAAGAAATAGATGCCATGTCACAGTATTGTGAATGCACCACGACACAGACGTGCAGATAAACCCACAACTTGGACAGGCAGCAGCACCCCCTCAACTCGTGCCCTCATGTCCTTTTTTTGAATAATGAATGATAAGATAGAACATACGAAATAAAATGTATGTAAGCTTGAAAAAGTATAGCGATCACAGGGAAGGTCAGTTTTCCACGCGCTTCCCTTCCACCACAGTCAGTATCTGTGAAACATATTCAGTTGTTTGTTAAGTTCACCATTTGTGTAGCTATACGCAAATAGTTTGAACATAGCACATTACATCTAATATTAGCATATTAGAAAATCATATCAATGGATAGTTTTGTCAGAGAAAGGAAAAAGACGACTAAAAACTCAACCTTGTTTCAAGTCAAGTGGACGTTCAAAGACATCAGTTCGTCATTACTAGGAACAAATCCAATGATGCAGAATACAATGAGTTGAGTATTTCCTTTGTGTCAACATCAAGGCTTTATTGTCAGAACAGACACAAATGAAATAAATACACATTGGTTAAAATCGACTGCGAGAACCCGTTTCACGAATCTTTGCAGAGTTGTTTTTGTGTCTTCGACATGTTTTTGTATTTTTCCAAGTCGATCCAGCCTTCTGCTGTAATCATTTCCATGTGTTGTATAACTTGTGATATGGCTCCTCCAGCTCGGTCACTACACGCCCGTCATGACCAGACTACCTGAGGTCACGACGTTCTGGACCAATGTAGATTTCCTCTCAGTAGGTGAAGTAACATCAACAAGGTTCTAAGAAGATTTCTCTACATCAGCTTCCGCATCAGTTCACAAACAATCTAGATTAATGTTATTTTGGGACAAAGAAACATGCAGCTCAGAATTATTTCTTTCCTGAGTATTATCTGCTTCCTCCAAAGATAATTCCAGATGAAAGTGATCAGATTGTGATATGTCACTAACATGCGTCACGAAAAGATGGGGAAAAGTCCATTGATAATTTTTAAAATTAGTCTTTTACACTGAATGTGCTACCTCTGTCCTTCCATTCACAGTGCACATGTTAAAGTAAATCACATTGCCCAGGTGTGTTACAGAATATAGTGACCTCCTAATGTCGATGGTTGTGTTATCTTCAGGAAGGAGACGGTTAAATCGTAGATATTGTCGGAAATATAGTCGGTCAAATTATTCCCAGGGCTGAACTTCTCCCCAGCATCAGCGAGGGATACCCAGTGAAGATCGCGGATGCCTGAGACGAAGACAGATGAATATGTTTCAGGTATATCAAAATATAGAACACTGATCCTGTTGTAGGCTTTTAAGTTCTTAAAGCTTACTGTCTCAGAATTACATCTTAGTGTCGTATGTTTTTGGTTTTTTTTGTCACAATTAGGAAGGTATAAAAACAACCACATCTATTCTTGTAATAGTACATGAATGTGAAGACATACCCACCAGTTGTACCGTAGTCTTATGCCAATCGAGAACAAACATGGAATACACAGAAACGCTTGAACTGGGAAGGCACTGTCTCAGTTTTTTATCAAGGGTAACGAATCATGAATTTAGACGAAACAATTAACACTACGCCTACTGAGCTGATGGTTACAACAGAAGTACACAGTTTAAGAAAGATGAAGCTGCACGCGGTTATGCGTGAGTGGCCTAACCATGCAGAAAATCCTAGGAAATGATTGTTATGAAAACTTGATAGCTTGCGTTTAAATGGTACTTTGAATGATTCGTCATGAAAGAAGATGTGGATAGATGATTGAGTAAATTTTAAAAAAAATAGCCGGACTTAGAGATGCGTCTTACATACCACTGCATACATATGCATTCTGACTTACTATGTGCGTGTGCGTGGGTGTGTGTATGTGTTTTCCCCACCAGTTTGATGTGATATGAAAAGTCCAAACTCCACGGTTATGTTAAGGTTCACAGTTATCGCGACACAGACACCTCAAGCTGCAAACTACCTACAGATGGCACGCGCTGACGTTCATGCGGACTTGAGAGAGAAACTGAATGTATTGACTTGCAACCCGTCATTCCGTCCACATGATGGAGGTCAAACAGGCTCAGAACGTTTAGCGTTATACGCCAAGTGAGACGTTTACTTACCACACAATGAGCAATTCCATGATGAGCAGGGTACGCACCGTGTCATTCAGAGAGTGTTCCGTCCAGTTAACTGAATGTCCAAGTATCCTAGTACGGTGAGCAGCTGCCATTGTTCCACAGGCGGTGCTGTCCACACAGACGTACGTGTCTTCGCAAGCACTGTCCCAGACATATACATATATATAGGAAGTAACTGAACATATAGAACTTAGTTAAAAACTATATATTCAGGAAATTATAATCATGTATTGGTAGTGTATTTATCTTTAAGTGAACGCAATTTATCATCAAAAGTTGCTTTGTATGCCTGCTCTACAGACAACTTCCACTTTTATCAAACTTGCACTTTAATTCAGGCAAACACAGCCAGTCATAAGTTTACAATACATTAGGAAAAGAATTGATTATAATGTTTGTGCTTTCGGGTAAACATCAGACGAGGGAATATAGGATGAAAGCAACTGCAACCCGTTTCCGAGCAGCATCATAGGAAGGCTGACCGTTGGCGACATATACCTGTATTATTCCCGTCTATCTATCTATTTATCTATCTATCTATCTATCTATCTATCTATCTATCTCTATCTATCTATCTATCTATCTATTTCTATCTGTCTGTCTGTCTGTCTGTCTGTCTAACTATCTATCTATCTATCAATCTGTCTGTCGGTCTATCTATCTATCTATCTATCTATGCAGACTGTACACCTGTTAACGTTAAACATAGGAAGCGATTGTTTAGTCAGTGTGTCTGCGCATGTTTTTTTCAGTATATAGCTCCTCACTCCGTTACATATTTCATTGTCTTCACATAATTGTTGCCCAAATATCGATATTGGTTGTTTCATGAACATATTTGAGTAGAATTATACTTGGACGCTTTGCTAACCATCTGACGACTACTCCGCATTTGATTTGTTGAATAAATGGTGGGGACATGGATAATAATCAGTACAACCACCTTGATAGTTAAAACATAGTCAACAGATCCATTAATATCATTGCTACTATGTACTACTCAGTGGACTGTTATTGCTGGATACTTTCATTGTCCGGACATTGATCCAGTTTGAATAGAATTAATGCACTTACGTCAACAGATTTAAAGATGTGTAGTTGTTGCTTGGCAAAACTCTGAATTCATGCACTCACAAAATACATATAAAAACATTTTCTATTGTCATGAAGCGCAGTATGCAGTTTATATTTTGACACAGCACCAACATATTTCATTCTGGCGAGACTACTAGTTGTCAACCAAAACGACATATCCAAAACACCGCAAGTACGCTGCAGCAATCATCAATCAAGTTAAAGTTTCTATCGACAACATATTTCACAACGATATGCATATTAAAGATTATCAATTGCATGCATGTTTCCTCTATCAAACACTTTTCCTTGTCGGTCAAGCATATTTGCACAGCAAAACTTTATATACGACTTGATGAATACAGGGAGAATATGCACAATATACCTTACGACATGTCACTCAAACTATGGCAAGATGCCACAAGAAGCCACACGAAGCCTGGATTCCCTTAGCCCTGTGGACTTACATTTCCAGTTGACGTTTAACGGTATCTTCAGTCTTCTACTTTCAAAGCATTTCTACCTCATTCTGTTACCAGCCATCATATTAACATCACTGTCATGTACCGCGGCTTTGATGCAGTAAATGGATCGGAGTCCAGCATTGAGTGTGGAGATGAAAGGCAAAGTGTATAAAGACACCAAGGGCTGAATGTATTGTGCTAATTTGCACCGGATGACACGTTTTTACATTCCAACAATGTTAACATCGTAATGATAAAACTATAATGTGCTGAACCCCGCGACTGAGCTGTAGCGAAGGGCAATTCATGAGACCAGCTAGTTGTAGACGCGTGTCAGCGTAATGACAAGGTATAGCGCAAATACTAAAATTGTTTTTGCAGGTTAGCTGCTAACACTGTACCCCAAAGGTGACCAGCCTTTGCCAGCGTTAGGAAGATGTTGTCTGATATACGCTAGCAGTTCCTTGCATCGTATTTGCTGCATGAACTAACATTGTGGAACATATCCAAAGCACCAGCCAGAGCGAGGTATATATCTGCCATATCCAGTTGCATAATACTGATTATTACACGGTGAAATAAAACACGATCATTGTGAGAACATGAAACATAGGTCCTTGTTTTTCCTGATTAATACATGGTGAAATAAAACACGAACATTGTGAGAACATGAAACATTGGTCCTTGTTTTGTGAAATGTTGACACTCAGAACATTTTCCGTTTTTACGATGTATACATAAACTGGTTTTCAAACGACTTTTATACTGCGCATATATACTGGCAACTATTTAATTTTCAACACTGAACAAATAAATCTTATCTTACCTCACACATAAATGTCGCTTTCTGATTGGCTGAGCGTTCTTCTGTTATTTTCAATGTACCCCGCTTATTCTGTACTTCGTGGTAGTAATTCCTTATCTCGAATAACATTGAATCACGTATGATGTACGGATGTAAATCTGTTTTTCTTGTCGGCAAAATCTAGCGATGGTTACAAAAAGATTTGTACCCGTGCTTCAAACAATTCAAAATTAACATTAAGGTGTTCCGTAAGATTAATACGTCAACAACTTATAATGTTGCTAGCTGTTCACGTTAAGCGCATTTGTTAGATTTTGACAGATACTCAGTTCTGATAATGCTATTACAAATGTACTGTGAACGTGTAGAGATGTTACACCGACCTACGATACGACTGATGTAATATTAAAATAGATATAGTGGAGAGCGAAGGGCCCTAACAGAATCAATGTGATAGAGAAAACCTACCTCCACATACTCGTGTATGCACGTGGAGCTTCCAGTTTTCATGCACGTACAAATGAAATTGATAGCATTTACTGCACTTACTCAGAGTGAGATCGTTTATATCAATTGCCTAAGTACTTATTAATATTATCAGTCTACATAACATTCACCTATTAATCTTATAATGTGGCCGAGGTTTTCGAAATATTTAATCACTCGATCAGTAAAATATTAAGCAGCGACTGCCAACACTGCTCTTTTGTGCCAGCTGACCGACATCCTCCTTCAATATGTTCTACACGCTGAAAATATCGGGATTTCCTTGCTACGTTTTAAATGCAATTAGTTCCTCTGCCGATAACAAGGGCGTTCGATATTTTAATCACAGAGAAGTCGAGATTTGTCGAGCACATTTAGGGTCTTGTGCTACGATCAAGATTTGATGAAAACTACTAACACGACGTGAATACAGATGCATTGTGATTTCCAGACGAAGAGAAACATGTTTTCATTACTAGATGCTACAAATTCAATTAAATTCGCGAGGGTTCTTCTTAATTTGTGGCCGCAGTTTATATCGTTAAAGGGTTCCGGTGCTACAAGAGAGTTCTTCAGTGAGGCTACAAACACTGCTCCAGTCGTGTGTCCAGCAAATCTCGGGCAAATCATGAAGTATAATATTGTATCGACTGTGGGACAAGCACCGTTAAACGGATGGGGTTGCGATGAGATCTGGGATTGTACGTCTTAAGAACCAACACTCAGGCACGTTTCTCGCTACATGCAACGCACGTCATAAAAGTTTCAAATCTGCTAGATTTATGATTAGATAATGTCTATATAACAACATGAAGCTATAGTTCAAAATCCACCGTGAAAACCGGCTCTTGTTAGCCCGTCTGTAAGCAGTGTGTCATATCGGGGTGGGGACAGCAACCCCAAGGGACGGGCTACTTGCTGTGTGAGTGACCATGTTTTCAGACGAATCAAAGTTTTGCCTCGGATTCACAGACGGCACCAAACGATATCGGCGAGCGTTGAGCTCTTCGCGAGAAGTATCGACAGAAATTTGAACTGAAAGATAACATTGCCAGACCAGATGACGACCCAGGTCGTCAGCACCTATCTCTAAGAGAGACATATGTACATTGTACTGCCCCCCGTTAAGGCCCCTGACATATCACCATGCAGACATCCTTGAGGTGTTCTTGAGCGCAGAGTGTGCGGTCGTGTCGCCGAGCCAAGGGTAGCTCTGTAGGCTAAATGGCGGAAATACCACTGCCAAACATATGCAAGGTAATCAACACTATGCCATCAGCATGTCTAGGATGTCTCGCCCAACACTGGGGACACAACCGAAGTCAAGCGTACACACATGTTTCACCATCACTTCAGTACCTCCTTTGTTTTCGGAAGTAACAGCCAAATATTATTTCATTTATTGTACATGTCTGTGAACATACAGGTTCCCTGTCAATATAGCCAAGAGAATAACAATAGTTTGCATTAGTTCAATATCAGATTTATATTTGTGTTAATTCGAAACCTATACCTCCTGTTATGTAATTATTGGTTGCTTTATCGATGTATAGATATAAACCTAAAGACGACATTCTTGGTGATCACGGAGAGCCATCGCTGGGATAATTCACGACTTGGGTTGCGTTAGTGGCCATTTGGCCGTTCTGTTAATTTGATTTACAGTTGGTGTCAATAAATCTGTTCATATTCTGTTCATGGCAACAACATTTACTCTGTCCCTAGTGTCGTTACCACATCTACAATGGAGGGAAGCATACTGCTATTACATGTTCGGATCATTCCATGCGGAAACAGAAAGGAACAATAGTGTTTGAACAAACCATGTAACCGTATTTGCTCTTCACACAGAAGACAATTTGACAGTGACGCAATATTTCACTTGGAACATATTGAAGCTGGTGTATGGGTATGCAAGTCGGTTCAATGTTGGAACGTACACGATTAACCGCTTAATATAAGCCTCGCTTATTGTAACAAAAGATGTGCCGGCCATATCATCTCTGCAGTTATATGGATATTGTCAAGATTCCATATCGATTTCTTTTTGCGCATAACATCTATACACGTCATGGAAGCAGATTAAAGAGAATGAATAAATTCTTCATGAAATGGCCCTGCGGCGGTTTTACTTCAAAGCGTTTAAACAAAGCAAAAGTTAATGTTATCACGGACATGAAATAAAATAGCTTGAACATGTTTTCTTCTCTGTCAATCTTTTTACTCAGATTGCATTTTGCTTTCAAGTCTTTTTATACATGCTTGAGTAGGCCGATCTTTTTGAGGTGAAAATATTGTTTAGTGAACTTCTAGTGTGTTGCTAATGCTTATGGATCGTGATTATGTTTAATAAGCAGAAACTAACATACCTCGTCACCGGTCTCTGTGTTTCATCACTTGGCACATGGTTTGTATGTAGTTTTGAAATATAGAACATGTACACCACGACGGGTTGATACTATGTTCAAAAACTGATTCTAAAATGTGTGTTCGTAAAAAACGTGATAAATTCATTGTTACACAGTAATAGCATGCGCCTTTCCATCACAATGGGCTGACGAAAGGCTGTGGGAAAGTTCGATTCTTGCATGAAGAAAACATCAAGAAGAGGGTTTTGGTGCCTTACTGATGCAGACCTGCCACTGAATGTCGTCTCCACAGATGTTGCATTAATGTACATAGTGAGGATTCCAGTATATAACGGATAGCTGGCTCAGCAAACAGTCTGATGACAGTTACCTTGATTTTTACAAATTCTCTTGAAGCTATGCGGGATCGGGTGGTCAGGCTCGCTGACTTGGTTGACCTATGTCATCCTCTCTCAGTTGCGAAGTTCGATGTTCATGCTGTTAATCACTGGATTATCTGGTCTAGACTCGATTATTTACAGACTGCGGCCACACAGCTGGAATATTGCTGAGTGCGGCGTAAACCTAACCCCACTCGCTCTTGGAGCTATGACGATTGTTAAGTCACTCCATCTATAGTCACTATTCATTGTCACAAATGCTCAATAGGCTAAAGATTGAAGCTTTTCCATAAATCTGTTCTGTGGAATGGTGGTATACAAAGTGGTATATACTCATGTTTTGATATAATTTCAAATGTTTTTTTTACTAAAGTTGGAGACATTCCCGCAAGTCATTACATTTTGCAGAATCCACTAGGTATCAATTCCATTCGACTGAACTGCCTTCGAATAAAGAAATAGATATTCGATTTATTACGGTAATCCAAACTTGGTTGTATTAAGGATTAATATAATCTTTCAGATAACGGATTTGCGATAAATCCCGGTGAGTAATCCAAGTTTCTTTGGTAAATTTGGGTTTTGATAGTAAAACGAAGGTCTTTTCACTGTCACAAAAGCAACCATATTTCTGGCTTCGAGTACTTTTTAGTTAGCGCGAAATACATGCCTAATTAGGCAATGTATGCAATGATAAAAAAGAGAAGTTAAATGATCTCCTCTTGATAAGGGCATTATGACCATTGCGGTGTGTATGATAACCTACCTGATACTACCTGATAGTCATATACGAGTACTGATACGACTGATGTAACACATGAACATGTCACTACATGCTTGTATTCCCTTCAACAACATGCGCTAATTGGAATTAGCATACACCGCACGTCACACCGGAATGCAGCAATCTCTTGTGACCGAACAATATATACCCTTCAAAACAAAAGCAAGGGAACTTCAATTTTATTTCAAGAATGAAAACATTGGGAGATATATCGGAGTCAACCAATGTTGATATGATAATAATGAATGTTTTGAGAGTGCATCACCACTTGCACTTCCTTGTGGCCATAGTTGTTTGTACAGTGATCGCTCTTGAAAGATGATTGGTGTATGACTTGAAATGTATATGTGTACGATTTGCATTTTCAACAAAAAAAAATAACCGGGTAGAAACAAACACTAACACCTGTTTGATACAAGATCATTGTCAAAATTAATGGTCTACAGTGATGTATCGATCTTCTTGAAAACCGACAAAATCAAGAATGACACCCCCATGAACGTGTATGGGGCTACTGCGTTGTGCACGTGCATCCCATGCGTTGTGTGTAGGGGTGGTGATAAAGAGAAATGGTGGTGCGTTCATAAGATGTCTGTCTTTGAAAAGTTTGTTAATGCTTATATACTTCCTATCTAAACTGAAAGTTCAGGTTCCCCTAATTTTTAAGAGTATAATCTACAACATCATTGTCTAATTTTCAACGCTGGTATAATTAAAAAACATTCAATAGCTGATCTACTACAGGACGCTGCTATATGTGACACAAACACGATGAACATCAGTCAATGCAAACATTTAATATCTCCTGCGGCCCCAACTGTGGACATGGGTGTCTTGGCATCTGATCGCTGCTACGTCCTATGCCTGTTTAATCAGACACTTGTGATGGTCATTGTTATACTTCACTAACACTACAGACAGCATGGCGAGATCTAAATCGGGCTATTTATAACCCGTCTATAAATCCACAGATATTGAGGTTGCAAACAGACTCCAGTCCGCCGCCAAGCTGGGGTAGATACTACACAGATAGCTATTATTACGGTCCTTCATTTGTCCGAAGCCAGCCTGATCCCCTTCCTTGTCTGGGGGATTAGGGACAGAGGACAAGTTATCTGGCTACTGATCACGTAATTTGATAAGAACTTTAAGTGGCTCATTGAGACTTGGAGCTGCTGCACGTGCTGTATGATGGTACCCAGGGATGAGGGGACCATGGATCAGAAGACATGTACACGTAATACCATAATGTAAAGAGAGGGCTTTGGGTCTAGAGAACAAACATCAGTGTAGCATGTTGATTAAAGTACTCGTATGATGATAAGGCCACAGTGCAATTACCATTCCCCCCAGTAATCTCTTAGTAATTAGTAATTTGGCTTCACTGCCCTTGCTCCGTGTATTGTAGCATTCTTTCTTTAACAGCTCAATAAAGATAGGAATTCATGTACATGACATATTTATGCTAAGACATATATTTACAAGGTCCCTGTAATAAGATTTATAATAATCGATACTGATTGAGCGCGTCCTGTTTATAACACCATGATGTTTTGCAGCCATTTTGTTTGAGGTGGTTGAAAATAACATTGAATGTTGAAGACCATGTTACCACAAACAGACTCATGAAACCATAGTATATAAGGGATAAATAAGCTGCTCGTGTTTTGTATAAATTTAGAAGTTTAAATAGTTCCACTTTTGGCTTGATAACGGTGTAAGTATCTGCACCGAAACGCGACTCTATGCAATAAACAAGACGTTGTATGCTTCATTATAGATAATTCAGGTCTGAGATTCGGTCCTACTTCTCAGGAGCAGGCTAAATGCGAGGTAACTTCGAAATTCCTTTTCGATACACACTTCGCATAATACGAACTTGAAACAGTGGTAGGGGTTCTGTAAATTGTGTATCTATTAGTTTCAGTATATATAATTTGCAAAGGGAAATAACTGATATAGAGTTCTGTATGGATTCATATACACAGTTCATACACTGAATTGATCATAGCTAATCGATTGGTCACGACGCCCGTTGGTGAGTAAACGAATAATTCTACATTCTAAATAATTGCAATATGGTGCTGGATAAAGTCACCATGGAAATATAGAGCTTCGAAACACGTGAAAATCCAAAACGATGATATGATTAGTCAGAATCCTGGCTTCTCTGTGAGCTCAAAAAGAATTGCACATCAAACGTTGGCGCTTTCAAAGGAATTTCTATTTCAGTGTTCTGAAGGCTGTGTTTTGCTTCTCAGCAAAGCAGCTGATGAAATTGGTTGTCTATCGTTCTTGAACTGACTGTTCCACTACATTTGCTTCATACAGACTAGAATATATCGTTACCTTAATAAATGAACCACTCTTAGACATAAACCATGAAATGTTTCCCCGAAGATAGCATAAATATGTTTTTGAAAATACTCACTGGTATTTTTACTGAAGGTAGTACACATAGCTGTCTCTGCCCATCTAACTGTTTATACTGCCAGGGTCGACCCGAACTGATGAGTGTGTTTAATATATAATTATGATATAACTTGATTTCAAGTTGGGAGCAGTGTTACAAATGCGTGAACGCCACACGGGAAGCAGAGAAGCGATGTGTGGGTGGTTGTTTTAGATGTAGCATTCATGACATCGTGATTGCAGCAGTATGCACTGATCTATTGTAGTCTCGGACTTGTGTGTTATATCCATATATTATACAGCACATGACCAACTGCCCTTTTGTGTTTTACCTCGATATTAAAATATATTCAGTATCTGCGATATCATGCTTGTTTCATGTCTATGTTTTACATCGGAATGATGGTGTCCTTCTCATAGTTGTCAATGAAGACTGCAGTCACCACATCCCCAGTCACTGTTAACGGTAATCAACTTACGTGGCCTGCTTGACATTTCCAACACGTCGCAAGATGACACAGTCATAATGGTTGTTTTACGACAGTTTTCGTTCATCATTTTACTCTTCCTAGTCTGCAACATTCATAAAGAATGTATCACTTATTTCTACCATGTCATGCTGAACCCATTCAGAGTTTGTCCTATTTACGCAGCGGCTGTCACTAACATATTCGTCTCACTTGCTTCATATGCGTGAATAGATTGCGTTGAACCTGGCAGCCTATGCTGGGCGTACATCGTTGACTGTATCACCAGATGTATTAGATGTATGTAGGTTTATACAGACGCCAATACAATAGCGTCACGATGCTAGGACAACGTGACAGGACCAACTGAATGTATGTCACATCAGTGAAAATTAGTGGAATAACATTCAACAAGTAGTATTGTTGACTTCCAGGATCCACACCAGCTTTTCAACCTTTGAATTACGCAGATGTTATGATAAGATTGAGTTATAATAAGATTGAGATAGATGTTTCAAACTAAACGAACTCAGCGAGAGCAAGGTAATGTAGCCAGTATGTCTGAGTCTGTGATTTGAACTAGAAATCGTCTACCTGCAACTACTCTACTTGCTTGGCGGCCACATGTTGTACTACATTTAACAATTCGATACATCCTTGTCACAATACTGGTTTGAGCATACAAAATGGGGGAATCGCCGATTGTCTCGTGTAATGCCTGCAGATTGAGTTTAGATTTTCTCGGGGCTCTCTGGGTACGGGCGATGAGCTGTACAAACAACAACGTAAGGCAGCATGATGGCCAACGTCACCTGATGTGCGTTTGAACACGTTGGTTCACGTTTGTCTTTCAAGACAATAACACTCGTGCCGACCGTGCATGCATCGTACCTCATCATGGGTACCCCCAGCAGCATAACATAGCACCACTGCAATGGGTATCCATGAGTACCGACCGTTCCAACAGAGGTCACCTCTTGACCTTGGTCCAGGTAACGACCCCATGTATCAGTGACCACTTCATACATATTCATCTTTGCGGCAAGGGTGTGACATTACATAATCTATTGATGCCAGAACTGTGACGAATATTATCAAGCAGTGTGGACCAGCCTTCGTCAACCAGGTCTGAAAGTGAGACGGCCTGTAAGGATATGCTATGACGCATCCACATCCCCATCCATGATATCAGTCCTGTCACGAATATAGAAATTGGCCAACTCCGAAGGTAATAAGGCAACAGTTTTCTGCATCAAGCTCACAAGTGAGCCAGGATGTACATACGTCGCCATAAACGTTTTGTAGCCGGGCGCTAGACTTATATGTTAGCTGCATATTACTGAATTGGGTTCCATATTCAGCTAAGACGTGGGTCCAATGTACTGGTTGAAACGTTCGTCCATTAGATTTCGCATACGATAAAGAAAATAGGTCTACATTTGGTTCAACACAGAATAAATAGGTTGCAAAAGATAATATTTCCTACGACCACAATGAAAATGCACATAACTGGTTGAATGGAGAAAATCAACCCATTGTAATCATTCATTATTGAATTAATCAAAGTCATCAACAGGCACAGAAAGAAAGTAATCAACAGGTAATAATTTGACAAATATGCTTGAGAGATACAAACAGGTAAGATGGTAGCCAGATATAAAATGTCACGTTTTTTCAAACAACTTGTATGAGTCTTGGGAGTGCCGATTGCGGCGAGGAGGATGTCACATTCTCCGAGGGACTGTCATTGTTCCAGGGCGAAACATGGACATTCCAAGCTCTGTCAGGTGCCAACTAGACGGTAAGGTTGCCATTAATGGTGTTTCTTGCCATGGGCTTACTAAGAAGTTCCTTGAATGAGACGTAGTAAAGGATGGATAGGACATATGCCATGTATGTTCGTGTTATTTAGTCAGAAGAGCGCATTTACAGATGATTTGGATTCGGATCTGATATATTTTCCTTACTAAATTGTCAGTAAATGTTTGAATATCGTGTTCACATTCACATTGTGACCTGTGGACATAGAATCTATAAAATAATCTTTCACGCTCTATTATTTAAACAGTGACAATGCAAACACACCAGTTCTTTTACTTTAGCCCATGGATTTTGCTGTTTAAGATAATCTTATGTAGGTATTTTATGACATTGTAAGTCCATGATTGCATCGACGGGCCTTATTCCTCTATTCAACTAAATCCACAGCACATTGTGGTCTTATTTTGCTGTAGAGCTAGATCCACAGTTCAATGTGGCCTTATTCTTCTGTACAACTAGATCCACAGCACATTGTGGCCTTGTTCTTCGGCAGAGCTAGATCCACAGCACCATGTGGCCTTATTCTGTGTTCCCCTAGATACACAGCACCATGTGGCCTTGTTCTTCTGCAGAGCTAGATCCACAGCACCATGTGGCCTTATTCTGTGTACAACTAGATCCACAGCACATTGTGGCCTTGTTCTTCTGCATAGCTAGATCCACAGCACCATGTAGCCTTATTCTGTGTACAACTAGATCCACAGCACATTGTGGCCTTGTTCTTCTACAGAGCTAGATCCACAGCACCATGTGGCCTTATTCTGTGTACAATTAGATCCACCGCACATTGTGGCCTTGTTCATCTGCAGAGCTAGATCCACAGCACCATGTGGCCTTATTCTGTGTACAACTAGATCCACAGCACCATGTGACCTTATTCTTCTGCAGAGCTAGATCCACAGCACCATGTGGCCTTATTCTGTGTACAACTAGATCCAGAGCACCATGTGGCCTTATTCTGTTGTACAGCCAGATCAACAGCACCATGTGGCCTTATTCTGTGTACAATGAGATCAACAGCACCATGTGGCCTTATTCTGTTGTGCAGCCAGATCAACAGCACCATGTGGCATTATTCTGTGTACAATGAGATCAACAGCACCATGTGGCATTATTCTGTGTACAATGAGATCCACATCATCACATAACCCAACAGTGCTTGTTTTGGTCTTTGAAGAATGTTGTAAAGGAGATGCTCCACTGTCCAAGTTTGTTCTGTTTTCGGTTGAGGTCAAGACTGTGTCTTTCCTGTTAAAATGTGATGTTCAAATAAGCCCAATGTGTCCAAGACTATCAGTGTTGTATTTCATGAATGTGTTGCCATGACTTATAATGTGCTTCTGTTTATGCTGATGTCCTCTTGGAATATGCCTGCAGAAATAGGTATCCATGCATTTAGTTTCATGCCCACAGATATGGTTGACCAATATGCTCTCTGTTTCATGTACCTGTTACTTGAAAAGATAAAGCATCTGAGAGAAAACGATACGTAGTCACTCCCGTCTTCATACTTCACTGCCAGATTGAATTGTCATTGTTCATTTCATCGACAGGTATATCCCCTGGACATGTTGTCTCATCCCCGTGGAGCAGGAAATCACGGAACACTTTTATGTCTTCAGTTGTCTTACTCCGTTCTTAATTTTCTTTTGATCAAGGAACTCAGAAAACATCAGTTGGTGGTGTGGCCGCAAACTTCTCCGATGTATTCGTGATTTAAGATCAAAGTTCAGTTTATGAAATGAATACTATTTTTCTTTTTTATTACGTAGTAGGTACCACCATTTTACAAGCAACAACGACTCAACGTGGAGGTGGCATGTTTAAATTGTGAAACAGCCAGCTCAATGGCATTTTCTCAAAAAGTCTTCAGCATCTTTACCAAATATACTTTTAACGTCATCATGAAGCTTTATTACTTTTTGGAGATGGTTAAGATTTTATTCTGTGAGCATGATTATCATTTGTAAATGTACTTTATGATAGTGAATGTGTTATTGACAAGAATAATTTCATTGGGGTCACCCAGAAGAAATGAAGAGAGACTGAAATCAATATTACTGGTTTCATTTTCGAACCAACTCAGAAAACTATCAATTAGAAGCTGCACTTTACAGCAGTTGTGAAATGTGTTCACATTTTTTATTTTCATGTTCACAAAAAGAACAAGGTTGATCATCACTTTGCTCGATCTTATAAAGAAAGTTTTTAGTTGGAATTATTCGGTGAAGCAATATGTATGAAAGATTCGGCTGTGGTTGCCTATAGATGATTTCTGATTGACTTAAAAGCATTTTGACATAGACTCTTGCGAAATAGCGTGATCTATGTTGCTGTCCCACTTGTTACATAACTTTTCGAAAGAGATCTGTTTTTTAATAAATAAATACAACTGTGACGCCCGGGAATATGTCCTGTCTTTCCTGGCTCTCCACGTACACGGAAAGATGTGTTTGCTCTTAATTTACACATTGGTTTTGATATATTGTCGTACCAAATATCAGTACACCATGGATATATGCATCTATAAAGGTTGTACTATATCAAGCATTATTCTGTAACAAGAGTTCTGTAACAAGACGAGTTCCAAGTTGAAACAACAAGAAAACCCATAATTCTATGTGTAACGTATTGAGCGAAAGCCCAAACAACGCTGAGAAATGCTTTACAATGAACCGCCGTAGAGCAACTAATACTTTACAGATGTAAGTTTACAAATCAAAACAAATAACTGTAAAAATGATAGTACACAACAGAATAGCAATACAATAACGTCAGTGGTGACAATATTTCCAAAACTGCATCAATGATAGGGCTTGGCTGGATTTCCAGAGTAAACGTAACGGGATGATTGAAGGTCGTGCCGTCACCCCACTCATACACACTTCCATACTAAGATGGACAGGTATATGCTGTTTGCTGATCTCAAATAATATGCTCATCACTGCCCTGTACAAAATATCACTGAAACAATGAATTGCTAATACAGCAATGTCCAGTGGTACACGGCTCCATAATAAAAGCTTTACGTGAAACTTTTAGTTATTGATGTGTTTTATTCACTGAGGAGGTTGAATAACGGATAAAAGAAAGTGTGCCCTTGTCCTTATTTTGCGACGTTTGGTATGATTGCTCCTCATTATACATTTCGATGGCCTTTCTTACAGAACAGAATGGTTAATAGCCGCTCCAAAATGACGATTACCAATGTTATTTATTGCATTTGACTATTCACCTTCTTATATCAAATGAAAGCAATATGTGTCAAATACAGGAAAACAGTTTTACTGATCACTGCATCTCGCCAAAATAATACCTTTCAAACAATGCTATTGTTGGGCGCGTTAATGACTTTTCTATGTTCACTTTATAATGCAACACAATACAGTATTCAGTATTGAAGTTGATCAAGCGGAAATATCAATTGTTGTGCAGGAGTTCCAAAAGACAGTGATTTGCTTTCAGTTGGTGTTGCTCGTTTTGAGCAGCAGGAATTGATCTCTGTTTGTTGTTGACAACCTGTGGTGTTTTTCTACCATAGCAGCAATACCTGTAAGAAGTTGCGGCACGCAACACATAACGTCTTCAAAGAGAACTGCAAGCCGGGATTGATGAAACTTTCACTATCGCATGACGATTAACGGTTTTCACATGACAAAGGTCTTTTTAAGACGAAAACGTACATTCCTAAAGTGTGAGATGGGTTCTAAAAGCTCGCGAAATCTGCAAACAGGACAAATTACTTTCACATCAATATTTAGTAATTAATAAACGTGTGAAAGATACATACATAAAGTCTGATTATCGACACTGTTTAAGCTAAAGGCTTTTACACCGCAAACTGAGACTTTCAATAGATGTACAAATTCATCGCATCATTGGGAATGACAGATTATTAATTAATCAACTTCTCCGGGCGATTATGCGCGGAGTTTAGAGGTTTAGCTTGACCGACTCAATACCTCCACACATCCTATCTTGTTTGTGGCAAACGTGTCATTCGGGGATGGTCTGGTTCCGACAGATTGAAATTAGTGATTATCTTGAAGCAACAACCCGTGCCAACATATAATAGAATCACTTCACCAGCAATCACGAACTATCCATTTTCATTGGAAACAGCAAAATTGGTAGAAATGCATCGATTCGTTAGTAATCACGAGAAACCAATACTTCCTACTTGTGACCCTCCGGTACATGAGACACGTTAACTGAGAAACAAACAAATTCAGTTTGGTATTTTAAATGAATGGGTAAGAGGTACCCATGACAATGTGAAGGCTAAGTCGACGAAACGGCTTTCAAGACCAGGAAATCTAAACACATATTCACATAACGTCGACTTCCAAATGCACTGCACATCTATTACAGCCAGGGCGATGTACGAGAAAGAAACAATATTGTAAACAAAGGTCATCAAACACAAACGGACATTAATCATAAAGCAACTGAAAGGTCACATGGCCTCTGCGTGTCGCACTTGTTTGATCTGATGGACATTTCGAATTAGTTGGTGAAGGTAAAGGGTTATAGACAAACGGAAACACAAAACGCTGAAACAAAACTAACATTTGACAATACAAGTTTGAAAATATCTATGTGTACTCTGAGCAATAAGGCCACATTTTAAACTGGTAGTTTCTAAATCAGTCGGTTTTTAATACAAGTAGTTTTCAAAACAGGTACCATGGTCACTTTGTTATACTGGTAATATGTATTAAAGGTAGCACGGTCGATTTGTAATACGGGTAATCAGTAAATCAGGTAGCACGGTCGGTTTGTAATACAGGTAATCAGTAATACAGAAAGTCCTCTCTCCTCTTGTATCCCTTGGGCACGGAATTCGAAAACAATTGAACATGCATAACGCACACAAATACACGTTACAGTTTTGACGTCCTAGTTTTCATTCCATCCACTGCACTCCATTTTAGACAAAAGAAAACTGCTGAAAATCGCCAGTCACGACGGTAGTTTGTATTTGTTTGAAATGTAATATCGGATATTTACTCGGATTTTGAATTCAAAAAATAACATTTAACGGATCACTGATATCGAACCGGTTGATGTTAATTTTGAAACGTCGCTGATAACCCAAGAGTCTGTTGAGAATATTTTGGAAAACACACTTATAAGAGCGACGAAGTGAGCTTTCCTCCATTCTGGATTGTGCCTACAAAATAGGGTTTAAAGTGGGCCAGTCATGATGCACCTATTATATCACAAATATTCCACATTCAGCTACGACACATGCTTCCTTGAAATCCTCATGTATTTTAGAATCAACTGACAATTGGCCTTTGTCACCAGTATAGTGTGTCTGCATTACAGTACAACCAGAAATTATTTAAGATTGTAACATTTTAAAAAAAAATCACTCCTTACTCACGTATTAAATATGAATATTAGCAGATTCAAAGACAGTTAGTATTTTGTCAAGTCACCAAGGGCAGCAATGCAGACTTCAATGCGGCGGGGCATACTACTGATCAAAGAAGTTAGAAAGTCGTGGTCCATGCTGTCCCAATATCGGACCACCTCTTCTTTCATCTCAGCAATATTTGTCAGATTTTTCTTATTGACACTTTCCTTCATAAGTCTCTAAACATTTTCTATTGGATTTAGGTCAGGGCTATAGCTTGGCTAATCTAATAATGTCATATTTTGGGTCCGAAACCAGGCCTGTGAATGCTTTGAACGATGTTCTCGGTCATTGTCCTGCTGGAAAATCCAAAAATTTCCAGAGAACACGTGAGCAGATGGAAGTAAATGTCCCTCGAGAATATCTGTGTACCGCTCACTGTTCATATTCCCTTCAAATACACAGAGGGGCCTTGGCCCTAACACAGATGTGCCACCCCACACGTTTAATTTCGGACTGTACTTTGGGCGCTGATACAAAGGTTTTTCAGTTTGTTTGGTCCAGAATTTCAGTGTATTAGGAAACAGCCACGCAGAACTTTCATCTGAGAAAATCACATTGTCCCAGTTAACATTTTTATGCTGTAAACACCAGTTCAACCTTCGCTCCTTTTGTTCAGGTTTCATGATCGGTGATGGAATTCCTCGACTTCTCTGCCAACCCATTGCATGCAGCTCAGTTCTAATTGTTTCCTTACAGACAGCCACAGTTCCTCTATCAATAATATCCAGCCTTAATTTTTCTAAACTCCTTCGTTTGTTTTTAGAAACAAGAATACCAAGCCGCCTCGTGTCACCAACAGTCAATTGTCTGGGCCTACCTGCGCCTCCCTGGTGCTCAATGCCATATCCATTTGCAATATTGTTCAAAACACCATACACAGTGGACAAAGGGATGCCTGTTCTACTTGAAATCACTTTAGCTGATCTGATGTCCTTGTTATAATACTCTAAAATCAACTTCCTCTTCTCTAAATCATCCATACTGAGGATCACTGAAAATGTCTGCTAGCAAGTAAACAAAGGGGGAAAACTCTTCACAAACTAATGAAAAAGGATTAACAGAGTTGTCACTCTTGAATGAAACCAAGCACTTGATAAAGGTTGTTTATACTAGAAATCCAGTTAAACATATTCCTACAATTCTCAATAATTTCTGGTCATACTATCAATCAAGCAAAATAATTAGGTGTGAAAACGATTGCTGTGCTCAGAGGACAACGCTTGTTTAAAATCTAAACAAGGCAAATTTCATGTTTCCACTATGTAGCATTTTCTCCTATCCGTCTATTTGTGCATACACTGGCTCAGTGTGTTTTAGAATATACATTGGAAGAGTATCGTAACAAGATTTACGGAATCAAAATCAGCTGTACTGCAAAGCTTTGGTAAATTATTGACAGATATTTTCAAACCACAACCATGCACAGCAATAGCATTAATGGTAGTTCTGGCCATTTCCCCTAATAGCAATAAAAACCATTGAAACAAATATTAAAACGCATATTATCAGAATGTCTCTTATCACTTAACATCACACATGTATATACATACATGAAAAAAGTATCTCAACACCCCAATAGTTTCATAGTATGAATATGCTACCACTAACCATAGCAGGGGACTTATCCAAACCTCAAGTGAACTTACTATCTGAATAGACTGGCCCCTAAGGAATAATCAAATCTCAAATCTAAACAGAACTCAGATCTTAGGAATGATAACCATAATAATAAATATGGTTATATACATGTGTATAGCTTATAACTGCACACTTGGAGATTGTCGTCACTTGATCGGAGTTTACGTGCTGGAGAGTGTGGAGTTCAGCTAGATAGTCAGGGCTGATGTTATAGAGGCATCGGTAGGTGATACAGAGAACCTTGAACTCTATGCTAGCTTTTACTGGCAACCAGTGGAGGTCTCTGAGCACTGGTGTCATGTGCGTATATTTTCCTGTTCTTGTGATGACCCGTGCTGCAGAATTTTGCAACACCTGTAGCTTAGATAGCAGTTTCTACTGATGCCCTGAAGCAAAATGTTGCAACAATCTAGTCTTGATGTTATTAGACCATGGGCAAGTACTTCTGCAGCTTCTGTGGTTCTTAAGTTTCGGATGCTGCTGATGGATCGGTGATGATAGTAACAGGTTCGACTGATGTGGGAAACCTGATTCTCCATGGAGAGGTTTGAGGCCAGGTATACTCTCAGATCTTTAAGGTGGTCACTGAGAACTATTTCCGTAAAGAGAGGTTGCCTACCTTGGTCACAACATGACAACACACGTATAACGAGCTCTAAGAAAATGTCCTCGTAGTCTTGAAAGAGTCAGAGCTACAACTACATTTATGACAGTCAGTGTGAGTTGACATTCTTGTGATTCATCCCATGTGTTAACATACGCGCTAGTTTAACTCTGTGACTAACTTTGGGGAAAAAATCTCACAAACCGAAGTGTCAGGTCAAAGGTCAAGACTGCGACCACGTTGTTATTGAGACACCCTGTCACTGAACAACTCTCTCATACTTCCCTTTAGTCAACATGCCTCCCAAAAAGCCTGACTTGTCGCTTGAGATATAAGGAACACACTATCTGAAATGCCCAAAACAAGTGAATTAAAAGCCTTGATCACATCTACAGTTGATACGGCAGTAAAATCTCTTCATGAATCTCTGAAGCATGAGATTAAGGACCAAGTCTTGAAAGAGATAGGTTTTGAGCAACTACAAAATGATTTCTCAAATCTAGAGACTGAAAACAAGAAACTGAGAGCTGATTTGAATGATAAATGCAAGCAAACTGAGGAGCTTTCCCTAAATCTTGATTGTGTCTCAGACAAGGTCAACCAGGCATTCCGCCTGTCGAACCAAAATGAGCAGTTTTCTAGAAAATGCAATATAAAAGTCTTCAATATGGAACAGTCTGAACATGAAGACCTGATAGATAAGTTTTCTGAACTTATGAAGACAAAAACAGGCATACGAATCAACGCAGACGAGATTTCAGCAATCCATAGGATTGATCATGCTAGCAAGTCCATTGTGAATTCAGTTTTGGTCAAGTTTTTATCCCTGGAGCCAAGTCAAAGGTAATAAGGGTACGGAAACAGATTAAAGAAACATCTTTTGATTGCCTTGCAGATGACGTCACTAAGGCAAACGTGATGTTGATAAACCGACTAAAAAGTCACCATGACATTGAGAATGCATGGTATTTTAATGGCAGGGTCTACGCAGAAACATGCAACGGGAAGAAGTTTAATGATGACATCGATGCCATCATCAATAAAAACTAGACAAAGCATCAGTCGTTCTATGCTATCTAATGAAGCAATGTGATGACAAACATATGTGATTTTATGAACGTCTCATTGTCTTCTGATTGACCCGACAGTGGACCATCCTCTGTGGTGTACCAGTCGTTGACATTTAATAAACATTGAGAAATATCTACATCAAATACAGGCTCTATTAGCTCATAATGGTTTCATCTCTTCCTTTGACAAATACAAGGCGTATTTAGTCACCATACGGTATGTTGTTGTTTTTTATGCATATTAATGCAGTTGTCTCATTTGTCTTGAATAGTGAATACTACTTTTAATCGTCTCTCCAAACAAGATCTTTTATTTCCTCTTATCCTTCTTCTTATGTTCAGACATGATTGTACTGATGATGCTGTACGACTGTCTATATTTTTGTAAAGGAAAAGCTCTGACTTTATTTGTTCTGTCCTCTGTTTATTACATGGACACTGTAGCTCAAGGAAGCATTACCATACCTTTTATATTTTTCATTTCTTTTTACGCTCTATTTCAAATTTCTTCCACTCTCTTTTGTTTCTATCCCTATTCTACTCGTTCTCTTCTTCATCTCTCCTTGTCAAACATTGGTTTCCGCCACACAAGCAGGTATATTTTTTTACCATATCATCATGTATGCCGATGTATATAAACAATGCGTCAATTATATTCCTTCAAGAAACTCATAGCACAGTAGATGATGAACTAATGGGGGCGGCAGAATGGGGTTATAGATGTCATTATTCACACGGTACAAGTAAAAGCTCAGGAGTTATGGTCCTAATAAATATTAACTTCGAGTATCATATGCATGAAATAATTGTACATGATAATGGCCGTTTCATAATTCTTGACATTACTATAGAAGAAATTAGTTTTTCGCTTATAGATATTTATGGACCAAGTATCGATTCGCCACAAGTTTTCGAAGATCTTGCTAATGAACTGAGTAAACTTTCAGGATCAATAGTTTGGGGTGGAGACAGGAACGTGGTGCAAGATTATTACAATGATGCGTATAATTATAAACACAAAAATAACCAAAAGGCACATGACAAAATACTTGATATCAAAGAGCAATTAGAGCTGGTCGAACCTTCGACAATACTTAATCCTGACACTAGGCAATACACATGGCGTCAACTCATTTCTTTAAAGCAGAGTAGACTTGACTACTTCTTAATTTCTGAGGATATTCTCTCTCTAGTAAAAACTGTATCTGTAGGAATAAGTTACAAATCTGATCACTCATATATTACGCTCGATTTAGACCTTAAACCAATTGAAAGAGGCCCTGGATATTGGAAATTCAATTCTAACTTGCTGCATGATAAAGATTACGTAAATCTGGTAAAGGAAACTATACAAAATACTTTGAATGAAGTCAAAGCATGGGAACTACTGATGATATTGCCAATATGGCTTTCAAAATGAATGACCAGTTTGTAGTTGAAATGTTAAAAATGAGAATAAGAAGTGAAACAATAGCATATACAATAAAACAAAAAAAGTCCATTGACAAAGAAGAAAAAACACTTGAAAATGAGATTAATAAGCTAGAATCAAATTATGGCATCCTTTCAAATGATGCCTTAAATGAATTAAATAAAAAAAAGGAAACTTTGGAAACCATTCTAACAGAAAAAATAAAAGGAATTATATTTAGAAGTAAGGCAAAATGGTATGAAGATGGTGAAAAGAACACATAATATTTCCCGAATCTAGAAAAAAGAAATTATATCAATAAGCATATGAAAGAAATAATTGATACTAATGACAAGAGTGTAACTAGCATTGGTGATATAGCTGTTGATACTTCAAAATATTACAAAACTTATATAGTAGCCCGCATGATACCAACTGGGAATACTATGCACGCCTGTTTACCAATATTGATGTCAAATTAAATCAGAATGAGAGAAACAGCTGTGAGGGTCCTATTACACTAAATGAATGTGCCTCTGTTAAAATCTATGAAAAATCGAAAGAGTCTAGGATCAGACGGTTTTACAGCAGAATTCTACAAGTTTCTCTGGAAATATATCGGAATTACTCTCCTTAGATCTATAACACATGCTTTCTATATTGGAACTTTGTCAAATTTTCAAAACCAGGGTATAATAACCTGCATTCCTAAAGAAAACGGAGACAGGCGTTACCTAAAAAACTGGTGCCCAATAACTTTATTAAATGTAGACTATAAAATAGCTTCTAGAGTAATAGCAAATAGAATCAAGAATGTTCTACCAAATACCATTAGCGAAACGCAAACGGGCTTTCTTAAGGACCGATTCATCGGGGAAAATACTAGAATATTATATGATATCATGAATTACTGTGAAATACACAAAAAGCCAGGGCTTCTTATAACAGTAGATTTTGAAAAAGCCTTTGACGCTGTAGAGTGGCAATTTATAGATAAAGCACTGGAAGCATTCAATTTTGGACCTTCTCTCAGACAATGGATTAAATTGTTTCAATATAATAGTAACAGTGCAATAATAAGCACAGGGCACATTTCACATTATTTTAATTTTGAAAGAGGCTGTAGACAAGGCGATCCTATCTCCCCCTATCTATTTCATCATTTGTGCAGAATTATTATCTATATCTATTAAGAATAATACTTGGATAAAAGGTATAGATGTTACTGGTGTTGAATATCTTACCTTCCAATATGCTGATGATGCAAATTTCACCTTAGAAGAATCACAGGAGGGACTCTTGGAACTTATTGGAACATTACAAGATTTTGCTAACGCGTCCGGTTTAAAGATTAATTGTGACAAGACCAATGCTATTGGGATTGGTTCAAAAAAGAATTCAAATGAAAAGCTTTGTCCCCATTTGCCTTTGCAATGGTCAAAAGAACCTTTTAAAATTTTAGGGATACATTTTTCGACAGACTTGAATTCCAAGCGTTACATTCAAAATTGTCATTACAATAAGACTATTCCCATTTTACCCAATTATTACCGCTAATAAAATATAATCACAACATAGAGAAATTCATTTCTGGAGGCCAGACCAAATTTGCAGAAAAATGGGCCCCTATACTAATATAGATGGACGCAAACCAATGCTTGATAATACCATCCTTTCTCTCCTCTATTTTCTTACTTTCCCACATCCCTATACCTCTTTCTTTAAGTACTTTATTCATACACCCATAAATCATGTCGTCTCCCACTTATCCCGCAGCTGGAATATATGTGTTGTGTGTATTATCCAGCTGTATGAATATTGTATCACTTGCTATCACAATAAAAAAATAAATAAATAAATAAAAAAAATATATGTATATTTCCGTAAAGATCCTGGTATACAGTCGTCCCGAAATCACAAAAGTATCAACAACTGTATAATTTGGCATGAAGTGCATGTGGACCCGTTTTTTTGTAAATATCTCTTCATCCAATGACCCAATCGATCTCAAACTGTGCAATCGGATGTTTTGTATGACAACCTAATCACATTGTAAATCACCGATTTTATGCATTTGTATTAAAGAATCTGTCTATGTAACTGTCAACAAAATAAACAGCAGAACGCAGACTGCTTGCAGAGGGAGGGAGCCAATGACCTGTAACAGCGGCAGTGTTGGGTCATAAAGGTCAATGCACGTGCAGTTCATGATAGTTACCTGTGCACTGCACAGTGATAGACCGTTTGGATCATTCACATTGACTACTTCTAGCTGTCATCATGAAAGCTTATTCAGATGATGCTAAACGTTTGATTTGAAATGTGTTGAATTTTTTTTAAAAAGAGAGCAAACGTAGCAAACCGATTTATAAGGTGCCTTTAATCGTAGTACGTGCAGTCTAAACTCAGTATTTGGTGCACCCGAAGGGTCAAAATATTAATACAAACAATTATATGACATGAATATAAATGACTATATGGAAGTTAAAAATCATAGGTTTTGAGCTTTTTTTTCCATGTGTATGGAAACATCGCGAAATCGCAAAATCCCTCGTACCGATGTCAGTGAATACATTTTGTGAAAGTTGGTCACCGGTATGTCACCGCTGTTAAAAATGGTTTGCAATTTCCGGAGGTGAACGTTGGTTGAATAAAAGTAGACAAGATCAATTTTGGTGTATATTTATCTTTTTCATATTTTTCATGAAATCATTTTCATTATCTACATTTATCCATTTTCAATATCACTTTGAACATTATGTTCAACGCTTTTCATGAACTTTTGGCAAACTCCGGTAGTTTCAAACATTATTTACGTAAGAAATTGATATTATCCGAGTGGTACATCTCAATACCCCAACCTCAGGGATTCATTAATAGCAATTTTATTTCATGAGTAAAACTTACTATATTACTGTGAGAAAATGGTCAAAACCTATTCTCATTGTTCTTTATTTCAGTACAGATGTGGGCCAACGGACCCTGGTACAACATGGATTGGTCCATTACACACGAGTATATACATATAGGTATTACAGAGATGTACATGAGGTATGAGGTAGTTCACTTACTAATACCATAAGCTGCGAGGCATTGTAAATAAAACAGGCTAAATTTCTAACAACAGATGTTTGGTTAGAAGACATGTGTATATTCAATTTTGTCATAGTAGGATATTCGTAATATTTCTTGGCAATGTATCGTTGGTGTAGATTATCAAAAACTTTACAGATCAATAAGAAATGATATTCTGTCTCAATATAGCCACAATACTGTACAAATTATTTCATATCTTGGTACACTGATATATCTACCTTCTTCAATGGCAAAAGAATGTGAGCTACAACGAAATTTTGCAAGTGCCAGTCGAAACTTATGGACTGTAATTACTGAAAGATAAAATTCTTATTAAAAAAATTGTCTGTAGAGCACATATCAGTTAGACTTAGAAAATATTAACCAAACATGTACGACATTCTTGTTCATGTGAACATTTCAAACGGAAAACAAACTCTGAAAGAAAAACTTTAGCACAATCTACTTTTTGTCTTTCACAAATATATCCAAACCATATTCATACAAAAGGGATCCTATTCCTGAGGTCCAGTTACATTTACTTTTAACTGACGATTGCAACAACATATCATAGTTCTTTTGGGGGAAATTGCTAATCTGGCATAGTCAATACCTATTAATAAACGTGTGTTAATCCACACTAAAAGGGGAATTTCTACGTCATGGCATTTTTTATGCCCTTTAATCGACATAACGGCAATGTCTCCAGGTGCGTGTTAATCGCAAACCGTTTACGATTTTGTAGTTTGTGTCGTATCGTTTTGTATAATATTATCTATTTATTTAAGAAATTAAGAAAAACTAAACCTTATGATAACATAATTCAAACAATTAACTTATTTTCAAAGTGTAAGATATGGATTTCATCAATACCATGTACTCCTTTCGTCAATACTTATACCACTATCTCGATAGCTCCACACTGAAAGAGCTTCCTGCATCTTTGATAGTCAGCATGCACATGAAACAGATTGGTGTCAAAGCTTTACAAATGCCATGGCATTGGAAGATAACGCTTGTATTTCTTAAACAATATTAATTTAAAGTGTATCTATATAGTCAAGTGAATGTGGGAATCTGAAGCCTCATTTACATGTTAGATTGCGTCATCCATTTATCGTTACTTCCCCTTTATATAGTTATGTTTGAGACTCTGTACTTGATCTTTAATTACTCCCAATATACATTTACAAATAAACAGTTTATATGTTTACAAGCCTATACATTTACATTGTCCTAGTGTGCGCATTCAAATCTCTGTACTTGTCAGAAAACCGTATCAATACTTTTCTGATGTCTATGTCTGGCACACTGTTCGTCCTTCGTATGTGTATAATGTCTTGTCGCAACCGCATTCTGAAATGTTGACGCCTTTGTTTCGGTGATGGTTGCTGCAAATCTAGTGCAGGTTTATAACTATATTCTTCCATCTCTGAACGCTAAAATAACTAAAACAGCGGAAAGGTGCTCAACTCGAAAATGAAACAAGGCCGGAAAGGGAAATCTGTTCAATGTTAGCAAGGCGTTTTATGGCGTAGTGGTGAGGTATTTAGACAATATCTAACGAGTGACGGGGAATGATAATCTATCTGTCATTCTCCGTCACGAGTTGGTTATTGTTATATCAGTTTTTGATCTAAAAAACCGTTAAAATGAAAACAGGAAAACACGTGATGTGGGGAATCCCCATTTCCAAGAATTTCATCGCATTATACCGCTGCCTTAAACAGGTGCATTACTCGAGAATAAATAGTCCCTTTGAATAATGTGTTTTTCTCAACTAACTCAACATTATAGTTTGTAAAGTAGTAATACATATGTGTTTTCTGTAAAAGAAGTATTTTATCAAATATGTGTGTGAGCAGTTAATTCAGTCGCATGGCATGGCGAACTCACCCAGACAGAAACAACATTAGGCCTTGTTCAGTTCTCGCAACAAATACATTGAACGTGTTCAATGGCTGACCAATATGTACAACTCTACTGCCATCAACCTTCACTTTTATCGGAGATAGGGATGATGCCATGTTTCTTTATATCGACAACACAACAGCAGACATATTGTATTACCTTTTGCAACATTGTATTTTTTGTGTGTTTCTACAACTTCTATTGCCAAATGTTTCCATGAAATAGTGATGTATCTGTAAAGAAACAAAATTGAATGTTTATCGAGTAATTATTTTTCGTATTCTCGTGTTCAAGAGAGTTTGAGTGTAAAACAGTGAATGAACTTAATAGATGAATGAAATTAAAAGATGAATGAAGTAGTTCCGGCATATTGTTTTTTACCAATGAAATAGCTTATTTTCGGAAACAGCCAATCAACGTTACAAGAAAATTACTACCCTATGTCCTCCTTACAAAATGGGTAATAAATCGAATAGAACACACGTTAATTTACATATTACAGTCCTGATTCCTGGACAAAGGACTTATATTATTTCCTTCTGCTGTCCTGATGAATTCAGTCGATGAACCTGTATGTCATGAGTTCGCGTGAGAAAATGAAAGTTGAAAATAAAGTACAATTTGATATCATTCCAATCTGAGAAAGTTTAATCATCCATGAATTGAAAGGCACTGTGCGTCAATCTAACCTTTTAACTTTTTCTAATAATATTTTTTCTAATTCATTTCAGGGGGTGGCGTTTAACCTCGACCGAAGCTTATTAACAACCAGCGATGTCAGGCGCGGTGGACAACACGTCTGGTTACAACGCCAGCAGCACGGATGACAGTGCATTCCCCCAACCATCACACATCGTGGTCACCGTCATGCTGGTCACCTACAGTATAGTGGGAGTATTCGGAAATGCTATAGCATTTTACATTTTCTTTCGTCGGCGAGACAAGTCGACATCAGTGATATTCATACTTGCCCTGGCGGGATGTGACTTCTTCACGTGTCTGGTTATAATCCCCTACACAATCGCGTTTGAGATGTTGCGAACTGTTGTTGTGTACGACGTCTTCTGTAAACTCTTCGTGTTTTTCCAAACATCAAACATACCGTTCTCTGCATGTATAATGGTAGCCATAGCCTTTGACAGATATTTCTGTATTTGCCATCCTTTCTTACACGTATTTACAATTGCAAGAGCTAAAATAACTGTTGTGTGTCTTGCACTGATGTCGGTAACTTTCGGCACACTCACGTCCCTGTCATTCGGGGTGTATGGGAATGAATACATTAATATGACCGCATATGCAAATATAACGTTGAACCTGACGGAGACAGAAGTGATCCACTATTCGGCCCTGGAGGCGCCAGTCAAAGACCCCGGTACGTACGTCGTAGCGGACACGCCAGCACGGTATGAAAACATTACACATTATGAAATCTCTGAAATTAGAGTGGTTTACTCAGGAGCATGTGGAATCAACGAGTTCATTGTAAGCGAAGAGTTCACCAACGGTTATCAAATGGTATACACTGCTGTGTACATGATTTCCTTCATAGCAGTGACCGTACTCTATACTCTCATCTACAAGTCAATTCTTATGAGAAGAGCCAAAAAGGCCAAGCGTAAGAAGAGAAGTCACTACCACAGCGTGGCTGGAGCTGAAGGTGCTCCTGGGGAGACACAAATGACATCTCTCAATGGCAATGCAAGAGCAGAAAAGAATGATATTCCAGTAGAAAACCAAACCCAGGCTACGTCAAAGGGATCGGTTAAACGACAAAGCACTTTGCGCGAGACTAACGTATATGCCAACATTAAGACGGCAGCCATGTTGTTTGTTGTTACATTGGTGTTCATCATTGCGTTTCTGCCCTCATGGCTGATGGCACATGGACTTCTGACCTTCAGACTTGTCGTATTCTACATGTATTTTACATATAATGTAGTTAATCCTGTAATTTACGCCTTCATGAACCAAACATTTAGAGAAGATTTAAAACGACTTATACCGTTTTTTAAATGAGATACGTCAATGAGCCGTATTCATCGTCTTGTTTGTGTGACGCTTTGCTGTCGTTCATGCTTCATATTGAAATTGATTGATGTCCACAAATTAGGATCTCAATAGTCCTATTTTGACTCACATGATGGTTTAATGAAGCCTATCTTAAAGGTCGTAATACGTTTTCTTTGCAATAAAAGCCATTGATATTTCACCGAGCCTGCTTGTCTGCCAACGCAATGATTTACACTTGAAGTATTCAGTGTGATTCTTTATTACAACATTAATATGTCTGAGAGCTGATTGTTCTTCTAATAACCATGTGTCATGGCTTGGTAGTTGTCGAGGAGAAGAGAACTCATTAACATCAGCACCGGTCACACGATACCATTCTGCTGCCACATAACACACTGCCTTTGATCTTTATTTTGATCTTGGTGGAATTCCATTAACTGTAAACATTATAGAGAATCGCCCAAAGTAACATAAAAGTATAATGTCTGTTATTTGATAAAGTTGAAGTTATCTAATATCAAATAGGAATACTAAACTTTTCATCAAATGTAAGTTAGAAAACATCCATGATGCATGCAACGACCTTTACCAAGTACAATAAATAGGATTCGCGATGTAGAACCACAATATATGGAGGATGGTGCAAGGCAAGACAAACGTTTGAAGATTATTCATAATGTATGTTCTTACCGATATTCATAATCACACCCTTAAACCAATTGTGTCTTTTAGAGAAACTGAAACGTACTTCAAGCACAAGTGGTGATTCTATAATTATGAGTTACATAATTTCCAATATATCTGAATCACCTACAAAACCTGCATTCATGAGGAAAAGGTCTCACTACAAATTATCTATAAAGGATACAAAATGTATCCTGATACATTTCTAAAGCCATTATCATTGTTGACAAGTTTCTGTCACCAAACTGCCAAGACGGTGACATTCGCTTGAACACCAGTTCCACTTTCCCAATGTGTTGGCCATGCATAATGCATTTGCTAGATAGTAAGATGTATAAACTATATCATTCCCACCACCACACACTACAGTCCACAAGGCTTACCGCTCTTACCATGTGGAATACATTTCAGCTGCATAGAAAACTTGATTTCTTGTCTAACTGGACTGTATTTCAGATGGGTTCCATCAAAGTTGGAAATTCTTCCAGGAAATCAGTTGCTAATGCCAAGTTATTCTTGAGTTGGCTGATTCAGTGCTGTGACATTTTCAGTACGACTATCAATTTCTTACCGTAACTCGTGCTTGTTAACATCTGTTGATTTGAGTGACGGTACAATTTCTATCAGGAAGTACAGCCAACACGACGCCAGCTATACCTTATTACTGAAATTTAATGAAATGATTTCTTCATGTTGCCCCTGGACACTAGATATATCAAATTATGTGCTTTATGACACAATACAAGTATTATAAATGACGTATATGTAAAAGTTATTTGAGTGACACACCCTTACATATTAGTCGCGCGCTGTATGGAATTTGATTTCATAGACATGAATGTTTGTGTTCCTACATAGACTATTTACAGACATAGTAACATGCTTGATTCAATTTACAACCAACACACTTTGCCTTCCAGTGCCTAACATTTGTTATGCTTGGGATTACACTTTCTTAGCACAGTGCAGATTCTGGTACATTTGTTGGGTTAAGTCCAATCCGGGAATCGAACCCACACCATCAGAGTCAGGCACCTAATCGTCAGGTCACTAAGGCAGCCGCCTAACCCGCTCAGTCATCGCGGCTTCCAGTGATTGTTTTAAAAAAAACCCTTTATTCCATGGACAGAAACAAGAATTGCATATGTCAATCAAATTGTGCATAATTGAATCAGTTTCCGTCAGCTGATACTGCAAATGCACTGGGACTTCAGCTGAATGTACACCATCATCATCATACTTATACCACAGTTATTATATTAAATAATTGCTGCTGTGGCCAGGAGACGCTGCAGGCTGCAGGTGCAGCGTTAATGACGCATGCGTAGCTGAGATAACATCAGCTGAAAGAGGGTATTATGAATAAATAACAAGACACAAAATGTGTGATACCGTCTGAGGTGTGTATGCGCGTTAATGAGTGAGTGCGTGCGTGCGTTACTACTGCTTGTCCGAATCCGTTACAGTTCTAGTACATGTAACATGCGCATGCAGGCTTTACGTGGTCACTGGGTAAATCAACATAGGAAAATAAGATAAAATAATTACCTCCCTGCGAAGTGTATATAGCTCCTAGACGCTGCTGTCCAACACAGGTATATTTCGCTTACAGAATACATCGTATAGAATACATGGGTATCAACATCTAGTAGATATTGGGAAACACCGAGTTCCGGTGACGAGAGGGTAGCGTGAAGAAACAGGTAATGTTATAGTTGTACGTGCAGACAAAGCGACACGTCATTTAAACAGGATCAAAAGCTCCAAGTACTAACCGACTGATTCCGTGCCTCTATCGACTTGTGAATGTTCATCATTACAAGAGATACACGTACGCCACAAGGGAATGATCACTATATTCTGCAAAAGAAGCCACCGTTTAATAAACTGATACGGATAAAATACCTTAATGATGCTGTTTTTTTAGGTCGGCTCTGCGGCATCCTCTGTCCAAAGTTAGGTGAGATTTTGTAAAACCATGCAGCTGAGGCAAGAGTGTCCACCTTCCGATATCAAAGTGTAGTTTTCGAGCCTGCCAGTTTGAGTCCACTTTCTTGGCTCGCTCGCTACGTCAGTAGAACATGGCTTGTGATGAAAACTGTTCATATTTTTAACCCTGCCTTGGAAGACCACGAAATAATTCGAGATTACATCCCTGACACACACAAAAAACTGACATATGACCACAGTAAATATACTTATTACTGCAGTATTTTGCTCTTACATGCACGGGTGGTGGGATAGCCTGGCTCGTTGGCTCGTTGGTGGGAAAGCGTTGGCTCGTCACGCCGAAGGCACGGATTCGATTCCCCTAAGGGCACAATGTGTGATGCCCATTTCTGGGGTCCCCAGCTCTGATATTGCTTGAATATTGCTAAAAGCAGCGTAAAACCCAACCCACTCACTCACTCACTCTTATATGCACACAGTCTAGTGAGACTACTTAGTCTAATACCTGAGATAACATTATCTGAAAAAGGATTTTATAAATAAATAGCCAAAGAAAAACAAACAAAGAAAATCTGATATAACATTATCTGAAAGAGGATTTTATCAATAAATAGCCAAAGAAAAACAAACAAAGAAAATCTGAGATAACATTACCTGAAAGAGGATTTTATAAATAAATAGCCAAAGAAAAACAAACAAAGAAAACCTGAGATAACATTACCTGAAAGAGGATTTTATAAATAAATAGCCAAAGAAAAACAAACAAAGAAAATCTGATATAACATTACCTGAAAGAGGATTTTATAAATAAATAGCCAAAGAAAAACAAACAAAGAAAATCTGAGATAACATTACCTGAAAGAGGATTCTATAAATAAATAGCCAAAGAAAAACAAACAAAGAAAACCTGAGATAACATTACCTGAAAGAGGATTTTATAAATAAATAGCCAAAGAAAAACAAACAAAGAAAACCTGAGATAACATTACCTGAAAGAGGATTTTATAAATAAATAGCCAAAGAAAAACAAACAAAGAAAACCTGAGATAACATTACCTGAAAGAGGATTGTATAAATAAATAGCCAAAGAAAAACAAACAAAGAAAACCTGATATAACATTATCTGAAAAAGGATTTTATAAATAAATAGCCAAAGAAAAACAAACAAAGAAAACCTGAGATAACATTACCTGAAAGAGGATTGTATAAATAAATAGCCAAAGAAAAACAAACAAACAAAATCTGAGATAACATTACCTGAAAGAGGATTCTATAAATAAATAGCCAAAGAAAAACAAACAAAGAAAACCTGAGATAACATTACATGAAAGAGGATTTTATAAATAAATAGCCAAAGAAAAACAAACAAAGAAAACCTGAGATAACATTACCTGAAAGAGGATTTTATAAATAAATAGCCAAAGAAAAACAAACAAAGAAAACTTGATATAACATTATCTGAAAGAGGATTTTATAAATAAATAGCCAAAGAAAAACAAACAAAGAAACCTGAGATAACATTACCTGAAAGAGGATTTTATAAATAAAGAGCCAAAGAAAAACAAACAAAGAAAATCTGATATAACATTATCTGAAAGAGGATTTTATAAATAAATAGCCAAAGAAAAACAAACAAAGAAAACCTGAGATAACATTACCTGAAAGAGGATTGTATAAATAAATAGCCAAAGAAAAACAAACAAAGAAAATCTGAGATAACATTACCTGAAAGAGGATTGTATAGATAAATAGCCAAAGAAAAACAAACAAAGAAAACCTGAGATAACATTACCTGAAAGAGGATTTTATAAATAAATAGCCAAAGAAAAACAAACAAAGAAAATCTGATATAACATTACCTGAAAGAGGATTTTATAAATAAATAGCCAAAGAAAAACAAACAAAGAAAATCTGAGATAACATTACCTGAAAGAGGATTCTATAAATAAAAAGCCAAAGAAAAACAAACAAAGAAAACCTGAGATAACATTACCTGAAAGAGGATTTTATAAATAAATAGCCAAAGAAAAACAAACAAAGAAAACCTGAGATAACATTACCTGAAAGAGGATTTTATAAATAAATAGCCAAAGAAAAACAAACAAAGAAAACCTGAGATAACATTACCTGAAAGAGGATTTTATAAATAAATAGCCAAAAAAAAAAAAACAAACAAAGAAAAACCTGATATAACATTATCTGAAAAAGGATTTTATAAATAAATAGCCAAAGAAAAACAAACAAAGAAAACCTGATATAACATTACCTGAAAGAGGATTGTATAAATAAATAGCCAAAGAAAAACAAACAAACAAAATCTGAGATAACATTACCTGAAAGAGGATTCTATAAATAAATAGCCAAAGAAAAACAAACAAAGAAAACCTGAGATAACATTACCTGAAAGAGGATTTTATAAATAAATAGCCAAAGAAAAACAAACAAAGAAAACCTGAGATAACATTACATGAAAGAGGATTTTATAAATAAATAGCCAAAGAAAAACAAACAAAGAAACTCTGAGATAACATTACCTGAAAGAGGATTGTATAAATAAATAGCCAAAGAAAGACAAACAAAATCTGAGATAACATTACCTGAAAGAGGATTTTATAAATAAATAGCCAAAGAAAAACAAACAAAGAAAACCTGAGATAACATTACCTGAAAGAGGATTTTATAAATAAATAGCCAAAGAAAAACAAACAAAGAAAATCTGATATAACATTACCTGAAAGAGGATTTTATAAATAAATAGCCAAAGAAAAACAAACAAAGAAAACCTGAGATAACATTACCTGAAAGAGGATTCTATAAATAAATAGCCAAAGAAAAACAAACAAAGAAAACCTGAGATAACATTATCTGAAAAAGGATTTTATAAATAAATAGCCAAAGAAAAACAAACAAAGAAAACCTGAGATAACATTACCTGAAAGAGGATTGTATAAATAAATAGCCAAAGAAAAACAAACAAACAAAATCTGAGATAACATTACCTGAAAGAGGATTCTATAAATAAATAGCCAAAGAAAAACAAACAAAGAAAACCTGAAATAACATTACTTGAAAGAGGATTGTATAAATAAATAGCCAAAGAAAAACAAACAAAGAAAACCTGAGATAACATTACCTGAAAGAGGATTTTATAAATAAATAGCCAAAGAAAAACAAACAAAGAAAACCTGAGATAACATTACATGAAAGAGGATTTTATAAATAAATAGCCAAAGAAAAACAAACAAAGAAAATCTGAGAGAACATTACATGAAAGAGGATTTTTATAAATAAATAGCCAAAGAAAAACAAACAAAGAAAATCTGAGATAACATTACATGAAAGAGGATTTTATAAATAAATAGCCAAGGAAAAACAAACAAAGAAAACCTGAGATAACATTACCTGAAAGAGGATTTTATGAATAAATAGAAAAAAACCAAAAAAACACACAAACAAACAAATATGTGAGGTGTATATGTGCATGAATGACATCATCATACATACATTTGGGGTCGTACAGTAGCACCCACTCTTTGTCACTAGTGTAGGTTCACTTGTTGGAGTTAGAAACCAATCAATTATAAAGTACTTGGGAAAGTTCATTACAAAATTTGATTCACCTCGAATATATTTGTAATTGCTACTGGTTTGGATTATATTCAGAGCAAAATTCGACAGCTGATGGTTGTGGCTATAGCTGCGACCACGAATAGGGTGAGTGAGTGAGTTTAGTTTTACGTCACGTTTAGCAATAATCCAGCAATATCACGGCGGGTGAAACCAGAAATGGGCTTCACACATTGTACCCATGTGGGGAATCGAACCCGGGTCTTCGGCGTGAGGAGCGAACACTGTAACCACTAGGCTACTCCACCGCCCTTCACGTCTTTGGAGCATGGGTGTATGACCCGAGTTCCATAAAAAAGTTGAAATTCTTGCTACTTTTAACGGTACCTTTCCTGTCTCATGATTCCAAAGTACATTCATCCAAAACCTGAATCGCATATTCTGCAAGAATATTTTTGATCCTGTATATAGTAGATAAGCGTGTATATTGTGTTGCTCAATGTGGGCATAAAATAGCCAGTTATTCACAGCATAGCCCGTCAAATTGGTCATTTTATGAAAATGAGTCGTCGCCGGTAATAGCACTTATCTACGTCTTCGATTAGGTATCAGCATAATATTCCCGATATCACAATGTGGGGTGAATGAATATTGTTTGACACCGCATCCAAAATTTGCAGCTCTATGCTGAGAGAAATTACATATTCTGTACTGCATATTGAACATAATACAAGTGATGTGTTACTAAAATCTCGGGGGCGATGGGGTAGCCTAGTGGTTAAAGCGTTCGCTCGTCACGGCGTTGATGCGGGTTCGATTCCCCACAACGTGTGAAGTCCATTTCTGGTTTACCGCGTCGTAATGTTGCTGTTATAATGCTAAAGGCGGCTAAGCTGATCTCACTCACTAAAATCCCGGTCAAATGACATCCTGATGTGTGTTTTATGAATACAAACGACAGTATGTAATGTCAATCAGTCTTGGCTGCAGCCCGGATTCAAGGTGTGTCCATGCCAGTCAGCATAGCAGAGGCATTCTTTCGACACACAAACCACATGAAAAACAATGTTCAAACGTTCTATTGTATGTCTGATAAACGTTTAATGAATGTCTGATGAATGTGTTAATCGTATCGGAAAAGGGAACATCTGTGAGCATACTCCATAAGACCTAAGGCACCTTTTTTGTCAGCTCCTTAGGAGACTTGAATGACGAGTATTTTAACGTTTTTGACACTAATGCCCTCATCCTGAGTACTGAAAAATCGGGATGCGCAATTATATGCCAAGAGGGAAATCCAAATTTATTTCTGTCAATAACTGTCACTACACGTGCACATCATGTCCGGTTGGTAGTTTATCGTTTGATTTGAGTCAGTGGCACAGGCAAATCATGAAACATAATTACTGACGAGTTCTTATTTCATTTCACCATTGTTCATGCTCGAAGTACTGTTTGTCACGTTCCACCATTGTTCATGCTCGAAGTACTGTTTGTCACGTTTCACCATTGTTCATGCTCGAAGTACTGTTTGTCACGTTTCACCATTGTTCATGCTCGAAGTACTGTTTGTCTGGTGTTCTACATCCTTCAAACTGTAACTACTGATTGTCTGAGAACAATGGCTAAACCTAATAAGCAGTACTTACAGCGCGAACAATGTTAAACACCAGACAAAAGTATTTATAGCTTGAACAATTGAAGACAGCAGACAAAAAGTACCTACAGCTTGAGCAATGGAGACAGCAGACAAAAAGTACCTACAGTTTGAGCAATGGAGACAGCAGACAAACATTACCTACAGCTTGAGCAATGGAGACAGCAGACAAAAAGTACCTACAGCTTGAGCAATGGAGACAGCAGACAAAAAGTACCTACAGCTTGAACAATGGAAGACAGCAGACAAACAGTACCTACAGCTTGAGCAATGGAGACAGCAGACAAAAAGTACCTACAGCTTGAACAATGGAAGACAACAGACAAACAGTACCTACAGCTTGAACAATGGAAGACAACAGACAAACAGTACCTACAGCGTGAACAATGGAAGACAACAGACAAACAGTACCTACAGCTTGAACAATGGAAGACAACAGACAAACAGTATTTACAGCGTGAACAATGGAAGACAGCAGACAAACAGTATTTACAGCGTGAACAATGGAAGACAGCAGACAAACAGTACCTACAGCTTATGCAATGGAGACAGCAGACAAACAGTCCTCACAAAGTGAGGAACAGATACTACTAGACAAACAGTACTTACAGCTTCAACAATGGTTAACACCAGCCAATGAATACCTGCAACATGAACAATGGAGACGATTAAACAAGCAATACCTACAACATGAACACTGAAGAACACCAGTCAAAATAACATCACTCAACAGAAGCAACGTGAATGACAACAGGAAAACCGGAGAACCACTTTTGAAAAGTACGTGGATCATGAGCCATGGAGAAGCACAGCAATAGAGTACTTTCAAAGTGAAGAAACACTTATGAAACCAAGTATATATACATTAATAAATAAACAAAGAACTATGTGGAGATTTGAACATTAATACACGAAATACATTAGTTTCTTTAATTGATGCTTATGTATGTTTAATGACCCCGTCGAACTAATGCCATTTAAAAGACTGCCAGAGCATGTATTGACGACCGACGCCTATAACAACACGTTTACGTATAAACTGGAAGCAAAGAAAATACTGTACTTCACAGACATCAAGCATGACCTTTCACAACTGAAACACAAACACGTGACCATGATCACCAACATGAGCACAAGGTGAGGTGAAATTGGGTTTAACGTCGTGCTTGAGAATATTTCACTCATATGACGACGTGCATGCGTCTGTATGTGTATGTGCGGCTGCTTGTTTTATAGTGCTAGCCCACTGAGATACCATGCCGCAGTGAAGCATGAATACCCCGCTCAGACACATTATACTGAGTCCGAGCGAACCAGTCCTTGATGTACCCATTAATGCCGAGCGCCAGGCAGGGACCAACACGTACCATATTTTAACGTCTTTTGGTATACGCGGTCGGGGATCGAGCCCGCGACCTTCCGCTCTCCGGGCGGACGCTCTAACCACTACACCACGGAGGCGGTGACATGAGCACAAAATGGGATGCACTGTTTGTATTCAATACTGGACAATTTACACCGATGTAAGCCGAATGCATTACACAGCTAAGGCACTAATACTATTTTTTTCCGTGCGCCAAATCATTGTCTTTTTGTCTCCCAGATCCTGTGTTATGCTAAGAATGATTTACAGTGCTCGTAAACATGGGGCAGTCTTTCTGAGAAAGCAATTATCGTAATGTTTCTTTGCTGCTTACGCGAGTGAAGAATGATTGTAGCACAGATCCTCTGTGTTGAGTTGACACCGTGAGAGTGCCATTCTGGAACAAAGTTTCAGACATTATAAAAACAGGAGAAAAAGCCGTCGATATCCAGCGGGTTAGATCATACTAACATTTATAAGTAACAAAGCCGCGATAAACCTTCCCGCGATGAATCATACCCTGGAATCTCTACTGATCGCAATCCGGTAAACCAACAGTAACTCATGGATCCAGTCCCGTGCTTCCTGCGATCTAAAAATGTCCGCCATTCATTTCCGTTAGCCTTCCGGATTTTGCTACGCAACACAGCCAAACGGACCAATCAGAATGCGAGTTACAAACCAGTCGCAATGTTATTATGGCGACATGACAATCTGGGTTCCAGTACCACTGAAAACGATAGAGTATGCGTGAAATTCAAGATTGAAAATAACAGATTGACAAAGGAATGCCGTCAGTATTTTGCTATGTTTTTAAATGGACAGAATGTCTTCATGTCCATTACAACATGCTACCAAGCAGATCCTGTTATATCCGATAAGGATTCTGCCAGCAGAGGAGTTTCTCTCTTGATGCCTATAAGGAACAATGTCGTGAACTTGTTGTCGGCGACGTACTTGGGGAAAAGTTTTCTAGGTAATGCGAGATACACCCCTAAACAATTTCGACGTTTGATTGGCAGGTAAAACATTAATGAATGAAAACCGAGGGCGGGGACTGCGAGATCGCATGAAACACGGGGAAGAATCCCACGGTTAGTGAAGGTATATTAAATTAAAGGTGACCTTGGAAATATAAAGTATGGAGGAACTAGTGCTAGCGACAAGCTCAATTCAAGGGATATATACATTAACATATTGAATTAAATCGCGTTAAAGAATATCAGAGGAAATACCTTGAAGAAGAGTGTTCGCGTAAGTCAATATTTCCAGTAAAATATGTTAAAAACTACTTGTCAAGCGTGAATACAACAAGTCAGGGATTTCTTTCCACCACAAGAATCCTCTTTACGTCGTCCAGGAAAATTTGACTGGTATCAGATTCAGGGACGAAAGTTTGTGTCGGTTTGTTGTTTCTACTCGCCAAATTGGAGCTGGTTCTCTTCTTCACATCGAGCCAGGCTTGTGAATGATTTTCTCTATCAAAATGGCACTGTGAAAATGGACTGGCCTCCATACTCGCCTAATATGGCACCGATTGAACATCAACCATTATCAACCTGGTAATCTTCAAGAATTGTTTCAGTTTCTCCAGGCAGAGTGGCAGGCTATCCCACAGATGTTTTTGTCGGTCTGATTGACGGCATGCCAAAACGATGTGCTGCCTGTTTAGGAGCACGTGGTGGTTTCACCCGTTATTGACATACCCATTATTTCTGCAAGTGATGACTTTTCTAAGGATCCTTACAATCATTGAGTTTGCATAGAGCATATGATTTGCAGACAGTGAATTGGTCCTTACCTTCTTTCGAGAAGTATACATATGGTGCATCAGGGGATAGTGTGGTGTCATAAGTCTATATAGGACACGACGTGTGTGTGATGGATACCGGCAAGGGAGGCAGACAGACAGTCACACAGATACTTCTGTAAAGTATCACCCTGTGTATAGCAATATACTGTTATCGAAAGATGTGTTTGTTGTTCTTTAAGTAGCTTCTACGAGAGTTCACCTTCTAACATTATATATGGACATGCATAGGCACTGCGAATATAGCAAACTTTACTTTGAGGCAACTTGTGATGAAGGCTCTCAGTGGACTTAACAGTTATGTTGGAAATTCAAAATCAGACCTTCGTTCACCAAAATGATCATTAGGGCGTCTGTAATTAATTTTGTGTTTCTCATTGCCTGACTGTTCCCAGATTGGGGCGGGCAGGCGGGCTAAAAAAAGTATACAAAAATACTATTCAATATTCAAATATGAATGTATACTCACCAAATGCACTGGGAATCACGGTAAAGACAAAAAAGTTTGCCCCTTGCAATTCCAACAATCTGAGAGGCTGGTAGAGCAGCGCTTCCACCGGTTCTGATTATGTGAATGGTCCTTAAGTTAACAACTGAACCTTAGTTCCATCATGAAGCGTATGAATTTTGCGTGAATTACTTACAATAGAATTGTGCAGAATCGGTTCACTTTGGTTGAAAATCTCCTGGCATAAATATTGCTGTAAGGTGGACCTGTCATACCTCTATCCTTAAATTTACATCAATATTCCGGAAATATGTTGTTCAGTAAAGCACAATCAAATGAATCCACTTATGGGATTAAAATAGCCATGAACAGGGATGTAAAACTACAGCCTATTCCTCAGGCCTGTAGTGTTTATTCACATATTGTGTTACAAGAGACAACACTTTACATTTTGAAGTCTATTTATTATTGACAGTCATCTTTATCTACAACAATGTGTAGATTACAATCATCATCAAAATCATCTTCTGAAAATAACTGCTTTTGTACAGACTATGTGAGTTACGCATTGTGAATGAATGAATGAATCAGTAAAAACTGAAGAACTGTCATGATGCACACCAAATTTCCCTTGGGATAATATTGAAATCATTTCATTTTAGGACTTGTTGATTTGGGCGACTTGAAATTTCATGACACACGCCAGTTATTGGCCAAGGAAATGTTTGTGTACAACATAACAACTTATTGCCTTATACTGAATGAACACAAAGTAACAGGAATTTTCCGCTATCATCATTTATCAATCTCAAATTCTCGTTAACAGTGGTAAAGACTCTGTGACATTTCTAAAATATTACTTTAGTGAAATTGATGTTGAAATAATGATATATATGACACAATCACATATGGAAAACTAGACAGAAATCGTTCTGAATATTTTGTCCTTCGTGGGTTGTTAATCTTGGTGTTTTACTCATATATATCATCAAAATGACTTGCATTGGAAATTATGATAAAAATGACATGCTATTGCTAGGTTTACCAAAGTAAATCATAGAGTTGCAAGATGATATCATTTGTTGCGAAGGAAAATAAAAGTCTTTAATACCAGAAACTAAAGTTACAATTACCATTTGATCTTATTATAACACGAATCACTGCCAAGACTGTCACAAATCATAAAGTTTCTGTCGCAAAAACAAAAAGACTCCTCTCTTACTGTAACCAAGTTCCCTACAAGTGAACATACACGATACTGTGGAGTTGACTGCCATCTTTGCACGTGAAAATCGCGAACTGCTAACATTGCCGGATCGTAAGTATTAGCGGATGCGAATCCAAAATCGTGACAGGGAGTCAAGGTGCAAGAGTTGCTTTCATTTAAATACGTGCTGAAGATTCGTTTTTCGTTTTCGTTTTTCAGTGAAATTTAATACATTTTAAACTCAATTTGTATTTTTCTTGTGGTGAAACATTTTTTATTCAACGGGCGGTGTACAATTGAGAATGGTCGGCGCAAACTTTAGAAATAAAAATATTTTGTTATTGTATGGGCGGGTGGGATTTTTACGGGCGGCGGGATATGAGAAACACCGAATTATATACGGACGCCCTTACGTGTATTTCTAAACAACACGCGTTGAGAACAGCGTACATTAACGTTCCCGCCTGTACGTGTGCTAGCCTTGATGTATGGGGTTTGAACGCGCTACATTCGCATCTTGCCTTAGGGATTTGTTACATTGCGTGTCTGTCTTCATCTGAATTGTTCATCATATACACTCGATCCTTTCCCGTTATGACAGCACGCAATTTGGTGGATGGTGTTCATATATCTGACATGCCCCTCGACAGCCGACGGAATATATATACATAAATAATGAAGTCCGATATCCAATGTGTTAGTAGTTTCCTTTCTCAAGTTTTTAACTTGAACGTCAATTGAACATCCTTGTTGACAATCGAAGAAGAAGAAGAATATGTATACCTCTCTCACTCGGCAAGGTTGACATACTTACAATTCCACTTTCTTTTTTGTGCCTAATGGGTATGCGCCCACGTACTTCATCATGCACACTTTGTGTCAGAACTGGATGAGGCTAGCTGCAACTTGAGATGGATGCATCAGAGAGTAGGGACAGAAATGTAGTATTTATGTGTTGAAAATTATCAAGTGTGTTTGAAACCCATCTTACCTATCCATCTGTGAGAGAGATTAACATGGAGAACAGCTTGTGGAAAATGTCTTGCGACGGACACCATGGAGTCACGAAAACTGAGCACCTAGTTGGACCCTACATGTATTTGTACACTCACTGACCACTTCCCGACAGATATATCGTAACTAGCTGCGTCTCCACGCTGTTAGCATTTGACAGTCTCCCCTCTCAAGTGGTCGAATGGACGGTACTTACCAGCACGAGACCACTAGTTGCGGGACACGTGACCTGCACGGACGACTACGTCGGTGTAGGGATTCTCGTTGTGTGGCATGTTACTCCCGGTAACTGTCGCTCACAGTGCAGAGCTCGTATTATTTTCCAGACTTCACTTCGCCCAGTCACTGTCACATAAATGCATTTTTAGAGGAAGTTCGTCGTTGTAGACCACTTCTGAAACTGACTCAAGCGGTAGTATAATGACTGTGAATCTGTGGGCAACATAATATTCAATACCATCTGCGGTGCTTTGACAGCAGTTAATGACAATCCCAGGAATATAGAAATAAGCCATAACACGTTTACATGTGCGCAAATATATCACTGTGGTTGATATATATATAGTATGACCAGAAATTATTGAGAATTTTAGGAATATGTTTACTACTACTACTACTACTACTACTACTACTACTGCTGCTGCTGCTGCTGCTGGTGCTACTGCTACTAATAGTATTATTATTATTAGTAGTAGTACTAGCAATGGTAGTAGTATGGTAGTGTAAGCAGTAGTATTAGCAGTAGTGATAATATAAAAATGACACTAAATACAGTATGACCAGAAATTATTGAGAATTTTAGGAATATGTTTAATTGGATTTCTAGTATAAACAACCTTGACCAGCTATCAAGTGCTTGGTTTCATTCAAGAGAGAGAACTCTGTTAATCCTTTTTCATTAGTTTGTGAAGAGTTATCCCCCTTTGTTTACTTGCTAGCAGACGACATTTTCAGTGATCCTCAATATGGATGATTTAGAGAAGAGAAGTTGATTTTAGAGTATTATAACAAGGACATCAGATCAGCTAAAGTGATTTCAAGTAGAACAGGCATCCCTTTGTCCACTGTTTATCGTGTTTTGAACAATATTGCAAATGGATATGGCATTGAGCACCAGGGAGGCGCAGGTAGGCCCAGACAATTGACTGTTGGTGACAGGAGGCGGCTTGGTATTCTTGTTTCTAAAAACAAACGAAGGAGTTTAGAAAACTGGTATTTACAGCATAAAAATGTTAACTGGGACAATGTGATTTTCTCAGATGAAAGTCCTGTGTGGCTGTTTCCTAATACACTGAAATTCTGGACCAAACAAACTGAAAAACCTTTGTATCAGCGCCCAAAGTACAGTCTGAAATTTAACGTGTGGGGTGGCATATCTGTGTTAGGGGCAACACCTCTCTGTGTATTTGAAGGGAATATGAACAGTGAGCGGTACACAGATATTCTCGAGGGACATTTACTTCCATCTGCTCACGTGTTCTCTGGAAATGTTTGGATTTTCCAGCAGGACAACGACCCAAAACATCGTTCAAAGCATTCACAGGCCTGGTTTCGGACCCAAAATATGACATTATTAGATTAGCCAAACTATAGCCCTGACCTAAACCCAATAGAAATTGTTTGGGGTCTTATGAAGGAAAGTGTCAATAAGAAAAATCTGACAAATATTGCTGAAATGAAAGAAGAGGTGGTCCGATATTGGGACAGCATGGACCACGACTTCTAACTTCTTTGATCAGTAGTATGCCCCGCCGCATTGAAGCCTGCATTGCTGCCCATGGTGACTTGACAAAATACTAACTGTTCACCTGTCTTTGAATCTGAAAATATGTTCTGCTAATATTCATATTTAATACGTGAGTAATAAGTGAAAAAAAATTAGCAAAATTACAATCTTAAATTCTCAATAATTTCTGGTTGTACTGTATACGGATGGAAAGTAAAATTAATTCTAATTTTGACAAATTGTTGATCTTTCAAAAACTGTATATTTTACCTCGTGCTAGGCCATGCCAGCTAGTCTACGTAAGAGTCCGAATACTACTTTCAACGGATACCAAATTGAAAGAGATATGCCTACTTCCCCATTCGCTGAAACATACGGGGTATATTTCCATACACCTCCCAATATCTGAGGATTTTCACACCTGACTGGTTATTTTCCTCATTCTGCAGCACCCTGAACTATAACCTAGACAGACGGACGTTGCTAAATGACTTGTACAACACACCCGATGACTTGCGTTTACTAAAGCGAATCTAACCAAATCAACTAAACAACATCAAGCACGCAATGCTTCAATGCCAAACTTTCGTCCATAGTGTAGTTCACGTGTGTCAAATGAAGCTTTTCTAGAGTGAAATGTCCGATTAGCTTAAATCCTGCCAAATCTTACACAACGGTACGAAATGGAGCAACAAAGAGAAACAAGATAAACTATGTCTGCCAAATCTTAATGAAAGCATCAATAAATATTGGATAATGAGTTACTTTCAGGAGCAATTATATAATCATCAACTATTGATGCAAATTCTCATGTCGTCAAACGTGAAACACTCCTCCAACATTAGTGTATTTGTGGGGAAATGTGTGACCCCTATTTCTGGCCTGAAGGAGTGTGAGAAGATTAATAAAAGCGGCGTAAAATCATACTAACCCAATTACAATTATTTCACTGGGAAGCAGATCTGGACCGCGATTTGGGTGAGCTGCTTTTGGCAGAACCCGTCAAAGTGCGTCGAGATTTTGGAATACATCAAGTCCTGCATACCTTAGATATAAGACAACGTCTTTACAGTGTAGCAAGGTGGCAATGTTTAGGGCCTGGCACAGTACGAAGTATGCTCTCGAGTAGAGACCATATTCCGTCTTTTGTATGAGGGCATTTCATCGGTAGAACATTCGAAGCGTTCGTAAAATAACATTCCGTAGACCAGGAATGTTAATTTCACGGATCGTTGTTGTCTGTTGTATCTGTTGTTTGGTGGTATCGGTCAGTGCCACATCTCAATAAGTGTTAACAGTGTGATACCCTGCTATGTGTGGTGGTCAGTTACATACCCTGATATGTGTGGTGGTCAGTGCCATACCCTGATATGTGTGGTGGTCAGTTTCATACCGGGATATGTGTGGTGGTCAGTGTGATACCCTTCTGTGTGTGGTGGTCAGTTCCCTACGCTGAAATGTGTGTCCGTCAGTTCCCTACCCCGGTATGTGTGGTGGTCAGTTCCCTACCCCGGTATGTGTGGTGGTCAGTTCAATACCGTGATATGTGTGGTGGTCAGTTTCATACCTCGGTATGTGTGGTGGTCAGTTCCATACCTCGGTATGTTTGGTGGTCAGTTCCATACCCCGGTATGTGTGGTGGTAAGTTCAATACCGTGATATGTGTGGTGGTCAGTTTCATACCTCGGTATGTGTGGTGGTCAGTTCCATACCTCGGTATGTTTGGTGGTCAGTTCCATACCCTGATATGTGTGGTGGTCAGTTTCATACCGTGATAAGTGTGGTGGCCACTGTGATACCCTGCTGTGTGTGGTGGTCAGTTCCATAACCCGGTATGTGAGGTGGTCAGTTCCATACCCTGATATGTGTGACGGTAAGTTCCATACCGTGATTTATGTGGCGGTCAGTTCCGTTCCGTGATATGTGTGGTGGTCAGTTCCATACCACGGTATGTGTGGTGGTCAGTTCCATACCCTGATATGTGTGGTGGTCAGCTCCGTACAGTGATATGTGTGGTGGTCAGTGTGATACCGTGACATGTGTGGTGGTCAGTTCCATGCCCTGATATGTGTGGTAAGCAGTGTTATACCCTGGTATGTGTGTCGGTCAATCAGTATCATACCCTTGATATGTGTGGTAAGCAGTGCTATACCATGGTATGTGTGTCGGTCAATCAGTATCATACCCTTGATATGTGTGGTAAGCAGTGCTATGCCCTGGTATGTGTGTCAGTCAATCAGTATCATACCCTTGATATGTGTGGTAAGCAGTGTTATACCCTGGTATGTGTGTCAGTCAATCAATATCATACCCTTGATATGTGTGTAAAGCAGTGTTATACCCTGGTATGTGTGTCAGTCAATCAGTGTCATATACCCCTTGATATGTGTGGTAAGCAGTGTTATACCCTGGTATGTGTGTCAGTCAATCAGTATCATACCCTTGATATGTGTGGTAAGCAGTGTTATACCCTGGTATGTGTGTCAGTCAATCAGTGTCATACCCTTGATATGTGTGGTAAGCAGTGCTATACCCTGGTATGTGTGTCAGTCAATCAGTATCATACCCTTGATATGTGTGGTAAGCAGTGTTATACCCTGGTATGTGTGTCAGTCAATCAGTATCATACCCTTGATATGTGTGGTAAGCAGTGCTATGCCCTGGTATGTGTGTCAGTCAATCAGTATCATACCCTTGATATGTGTGGTAAGCAGTGCTATACCCTGGTATGTGTACGTCAGTCAATCAGTATCATACCCTTGATATGTGTGGTAAGCAGTGTGGCTATACCCTGGTATGTGTGTCAGTCAATCAGTATCATACCCTTGATATGTATGTGTGGTAAGCAGTGTTATACCCTGGTATGTGTGTCAGTCAATCAGTGTCATACCCTTGATATGTGTGGTAAGCAGTGCTATACCCTGGTATGGTGGTCAGTCAATCAGTATCATACCCTTGATATGTGTGTGGTAAGCAGTGCTATACCCTGGTATGTGTGTCCAATCAATCAGTATCATACCCTTGATATGTGTGGTAAACAGTGTCACACCCTGCTATGTATGGTGGTCAGTGTCATACCCTGCTGTGTGTGGTGGTCAGTGTCATACCCTGCTATGTGTGGTGGTCAGTGTCATACCCTGCTATGTATGGTGGTCAGTTTCATACCCTGCTATGTGTGGTGGTCAGTTTCATACCATGATATGTATGGTGGTCAGTGTCATACCCTGCTATGTGTGGTGGTCAGTTTCATACCATGATATGTATGGTGGTCAGTGTGATACCCTGCTGTGTGTGGTGGTCAGTTCCCTACCATCGATATGTGTGGTAAGCAGTGTTATACCCTGGTATGTGTGTCGGTCAATCAGTATCATACCCTGCTATGTGTGGTTGTCAGTGTCATACCCTGCTATGTGTGGTGGTCAGTGTCATACCCTGCTATGTATGGTGGTCAGTTTCATACCATGATATGTATGGTGGTCAGTTTCATACCCTGCTATGTGTGGTGGTCAGTTCCATACCATGATATGTGTGGTGGTCAGTGTCATACCCTGCTATGTGTGTGGTCAGTTCCATACCCCTGTGTGTGGTGGTCAGTGTCATACCCTTCCATACCCTGCTATGTGTGGTGGTCAGTGTCCCATACCCTGCTATGTGGTGCCGGTGGTCAGTGTCATATGTGTGGTGGTCAGTTGATGATATGTATGGTGGTCAGTGTGATACCCTGCTATGTGTGGTGGTCAGTTTCATACCATGATATGTATGGTGGTCAGTGTCATACCCTGCTATGTGTGGTGGTCAGTTCCATACCGTGAAATGTGTGTCGGTCAGTTCCGTACCGTGAAATGTGTGTCGGTCAGTTCCCTACCCTGATATGTGTGGTGGTCAGTTCCATACCGTGATATGTGTGGTGGTCAGCTCCGTACTCCGGTATGTGTGATGGTCAGTTCCATACCGTGATATGTGTGGTGGTCAGTTCCATACCCCGATATGTGTGGTGGTGAGTCCGTACCGTGATATGTGGGGTGGTTAGTTCCCTACCCTGGTATGTGTGGTGGTCAGTTCCATACCGTGATATGTGTGGTGGTCAGTGTGATACCCTGCTGTGTGTTGTTGCCAGTTCTACCCTGAAATGTGTGTCCGTCAGTTCCATACCCTGATATGTGTGGTGGTCAGTTCCATAGCCCTGCTGTGTGTGGTGGTCAGTTCCATACCTCGGTATGTATGTGGTGGTCAGTTCCATACCCTGATATGTGTGGTGGTCAGTTCCATACCCCTGCTATGTGTGGTGGTCAGTTCCATACCCTGGTGAATGATTCATGATATGTATGGTGGTCAGTGCGTACCCTGCTATGTGTGGTGGTCAGTGTCATACCATGATATGTGTGGTGGTCAGTGTACTATACCCTGCTATGTGTGTCAGTCAGTGGTCAGTTCATACCCTTGATACCGTGGTGCAAATGTGTGTCGGTCAGTTCCCTACCCTGATATGTGTGGTGGTCAGTTCCATACCGTGATATGTGTGTGGTCAAAGTCAGTGTGTATCCCATATCTATGGTATGTGTGATGGTCAGTTCCATACCGTGATATGTGTGGTGGTCAGTTACCATACCCCGATATGTGTGGTGAGTCCGTACCGTGATATGTGGGGTGGTTAGTTCCCTACCCTGGTATGTGTGGTGGTCAGTTCCATACCGTGATATGTGTGGTGGTCAGTGTGATACCCTGCTGTGTGTTGTTGCCAGTTCTACCCTGAAATGTGTGTCCGTCAGTTCCATACCCTGATATGTGTGGTGGTCAGTTCCATAGCCCGCTATGTGTGGTGGTCAGTTCCATACCTCGGTATGTGTGGTGTTCAGTTCCGTACCGTGATATGTGTGATGGTCAGTTCCATACCCCTGTATGTGTGGTGGTCAGTTCCATACCCCGGTATGTGTGGTGGTCAGTTCCATACCCTGATATGTGTGGTGGTCAGCTCCGTACAGTGATATGTGTGGTGGTCAGTGTGATACCGTGACATGTGTGGTGGTCAGTTCCATGCCCTGATATGTGTGGTAAGCAGTGTTATACCCTGGTATGTGTGTCGGTCAATCAGTATCATACCCTTGATATGTGTGGTAAGCAGTGCTATACCATGGTATGTGTGTCGGTCAATCAGTATCATACCCTTGATATGTGTGGTAAGCAGTGCTATGCCCTGGTATGTGTGTCAGTCAATCAGTATCATACCCTTGATATGTGTGGTAAGCAGTGTTATACCCTGGTATGTGTGTCAGTCAATCAATATCATACCCTTGATATGTGTGGTAAGCAGTGTTATACCCTGGTATGTGTGTCAGTCAATCAGTGTCATACCCTTGATATGTGTGGTAAGCAGTGTTATACCCTGGTATGTGTGTCAGTCAATCAGTATCATACCCTTGATATGTGTGGTAAGCAGTGTTATACCCTGGTATGTGTGTCAGTCAATCAGTGTCATACCCTTGATATGTGTGGTAAGCAGTGCTATACCCTGGTATGTGTGTCAGTCAATCAGTATCATACCCTTGATATGAGTGGTAAGCAGTGTTATACCCTGGTATGTGTGTCAGTCAATCAGTATCATACCCTTGATATGTGTGGTAAGCAGTGCTATGCCCTGGTATGTGTGTCAGTCAATCAGTATCATACCCTTGATATGTGTGGTAAGCAGTGTTATACCCTGGTATGTGTGTCAGTCAATCAATATCATACCCTTGATATGTGTGGTAAGCAGTGTTATACCCTGGTATGTGTGTCAGTCAATCAGTGTCATACCCTTGATATGTGTGGTAAGCAGTGCTATACCCTGGTATGTGTGTCAGTCAATCAGTATCATACCCTTGATATGTGTGGTAAGCAGTGCTATACCCTGGTATGTGTGTCAGTCAATCAGTATCATACCCTTGATATGTGTGATAAGCAGTGCTATACCCTGGTATGTGTGTCAGTCAATCAGTATCATACCCTTGATATGTGTGGTAAACAGTGTCACACCCTGCTATGTATGGTGGTCAGTGTCATACCCTGCTGTGTGTGGTGGTCAGTGTCATACCCTGCTATGTGTGGTGGTCAGTGTCATACCCTGCTATGTATGGTGGTCAGTTTCATACCCTGCTATGTGTGGTGGTCAGTTTCATACCATGATATGTATGGTGGTCAGTGTCATACCCTGCTATGTGTGGTGGTCAGTTTCATACCATGATATGTATGGTGGTCAGTGTGATACCCTGCTGTGTGTGGTGGTCAGTTCCCTACCATGATATGTGTGGTAAGCAGTGTTATACCCTGGTATGTGTGTCGGTCAATCAGTATCATACCCTGCTATGTGTGGTTGTCAGTGTCATACCCTGCTATGTGTGGTGGTCAGTGTCATACCCTGCTATGTATGGTGGTCAGTTTCATACCATGATATGTATGGTGGTCAGTTTCATACCCTGCTATGTGTGGTGGTCAGTTCCATACCCTGCTATGTGTGGTGGTCAGTGTCATACCCTGCTATGTGTGGCGGTCAGTGTCATACCCTGCTATGTATGGTGGTCAGTTTCATACCATGATATGTATGGTGGTCAGTGTGATACCCTGCTATGTGTGGTGGTCAGTTGTGTGGTGGTCAGTTTCATACCATGATATGTATGGTGGTCAGTGTCATACCCTGCTATGTGTGGTGGTCAGTTCCGTACCGTGAAATGTGTGTCGGTCAGTTCCCTACCCTGATATGTGTGGTGGTCAGTTCCATACCGTGATATGTGTGGTGGTCAGCTCCGTACTCCGGTATGTGTGATGGTCAGTTCCATACCGTGATATGTGTGGTGGTCAGTTCCATACCCCGATATGTGTGGTGGTGAGTCCGTACCGTGATATGTGGGGTGGTTAGTTCCCTACCCTGGTATGTGTGGTGGTCAGTTCCATACCGTGATATGTGTGGTGGTCAGTGTGATACCCTGCTGTGTGTTGTTGCCAGTTCTACCCTGAAATGTGTGTCCGTCAGTTCCATACCCTGATATGTGTGGTGGTCAGTTCCATAGCCCGCTATGTGTGGTGGTCAGTTCCATACCTCGGTATGTGTGGTGTTCAGTTCCGTACCGTGATATATATGTGTGATGGTCAGTTCCATACCCCTGTATGTGTGGTGGTCAGTTCCATACCCCGGTATGTGTAACGGTCAGTTCCATACCGTGATATGTGTGGTAGTCAGTATGATACCCTGCTGTGTGTGGTGGTCTGTGTGATACCCTGCTGTGTGTGGTGGTCAGTGTGATACCCTGCTGTGTGTGGTGGTCAGTGTGATACCCTGCTGTGTGTGGTGGTCAGTGTGATACCCTGCTGTGTGTGGTGGTCTGTGTGATACCCTGCTGTGTGTGGTGGTCTGTGATACCCTTCTGTGTGTGGTGGTCAGTGTGATACCCTGCTGTGTGTGGTGGTCAGTGTGATACCCTGCTGTGTGTGGTGGTCTGTGTGATACCCTGCTGTGTGTGGTGGTCAGTGTGATACCCTGCTGTGTGTGGTGGTCTGTGTGATACCCTGCTGTGTGTGGTGGTCAGTGTGATACCCTGCTGTGTGTGGTGGTCTGTGTGATACCCTGCTGTGTCTGGTGGTCAGTGTGATACCCTGCTGTGTGTGGTGGTCAGTGTGATACCCTGCTGTGTGTGGTGGTCAGTTCCGTACCGTGATATGTGTGGTGGTCAGTGTGATACCCTGCTGTGTGTGGTGGTCAGTTCCGTACCGTGATATGTGTGGTGGTCAGTGTGATACCCTGCTGTGTGTGGTGGTCAGTGTGATACCCTGCTGTGTGTGGTGGTCAGTGTGATACCCTGCTGTGTGTGGTGGTCAGTTCCGTACCGTGATATGTGTGGTGGTCAGTGTGATATCGTGATATGTGTGGTGGTCAGTGCCATACCCTGATATGTTTGGTAGTCAGTTCCGTACCCTGAAATGTGTGTCGGTCAGTTCCCTACCCTGATATGTGTGGTGGTCAGTTCCATACCCAGATATGTGTGATGGTCACTTCCATACCCGTATATGTGTGGTGGTCAGTTCCATACCCTGATATGTTTGGTGGTCATTTCCATACCCTGATATGTGTGGTGGTCGGCTCCCTACCCTGATATGTGTGGTGGTCAGTTCCATACCCTGATATGTTTGGTGGTCAGTTCAATACCTTGAAATGTGTCTTGGTCAGTTCCCTACCCTGATAAGTGTGGTGGTCAGTTCAATACCTTGAAATGTGTGTCGGTCAGTTCCCTACCCTGATATGTGTGGTGGTCAGTTCCATAACCTGATATGTGTGGTGATCAGGCTGAAGGTCCGAGTTCGACTCTCCACATAGGTACAATGTGTGAAGCCCATTTCTGGTGTTTCCCCCCGTGATATTGCTGGAATAATGCTAACAGCGGCGCAAGACTACACATCCTCCTCTGCATATTAATGCCATTATAACGAGAAATCTTCTACTCGTGTCTGTATTCCGAATTTCATATAACGCATACAAAGTCAACAATATGCCAGTGTCACAGTGTTTTACTAAGGATTCCTGCACGAGAGTTGCCCAGAACTTGTATATGGAAACGTATTCGAGTAGCCAACACGACAGAAGGATCGCATTGAGACTCTTTGACAACGATTTGAGGATTTATTAACACTGGAAGATAATTGTAATGCTAGGTGAGTCATTCGTGTCAAGTCGTGAGCAATGGGACCCGGCAAAGCGTCACAGATTGTGTGAGTTCGCAACACACCTTAAGAGAGCGTGGTGTTTGTCTTGTCGACGATTGATTCCGATCACCACGATTTGGAAGCACGATCAGATGCGATATGTTGCGCTTTGGCACGATGCAATACGATCTGATGCGATGATCACGATTGACAATCAATCGTGTTGATCGTAGAAAAATTTTGAACCGTCCAAAATGTTTCTCGAAAAGTACGATCAACACGATTGCCACGACTAACCTCAAGATCTGATAGGATCACCGCGATTGCCACGACTAACCTCAAGATCTGATAGGACCAACACGATTGCCACAACTAACCTCAAGATCTGATAGGATCACCACGATTGCCACAACTAACCTCAAGATCTGATAGGATCACCACGATTGCCACAACTAACCTCAAGATCTGATAGGATCACCACGATTGCCACGACTAACCTCAAGATCTGATAGGATCACCACGATTGCCACGACTAACCTCAAGATCTGATAGGATCACCACGATTAGTAAGACCACGATCTCAATCGTGGCGCGAATCGTGATAGTGTGAACATAGCATAAAAGGAAAGCAGTACGGTTTTAACATTGCAATAGACAAACATCGAGTCAGTCATACTCTATCACGCGGTTATCACTCTATCACGCGGTAATTATAATGCTATCTCATATCAACATTTGACATGAATTTTAATAGAATCAATACTTTATATATAGATATATAGATACATTTATGCGTATACAAATTGTACAGAGTGAGAATGCTCCTATCCGAAATTGACTGTCGGCAGTAAGTCTTAAAAGGCCCGTTTGTAACGTATATTCTGAGATCTCTGAGGTTTGATGTCCTCACGAAACTGATTTCCCCTTTGTTGATGTGAAGAATTATATGCCCCACATTTAAGATCATACATATATTGTCGATGTGAGAATCCATCTCAGATCACATTATATTTGCTTGTGTGGATGTGATATTGGAAGGCGTCGTACTGTAGTTTTTGTCACTTGTGCTGCTTTCATACTGACTCCTCTTACAGCTTACTAGTGCAGCAGCCATTAATTTCCTAATATTCCAAAATGTCTACTGACTGACTGACTGAGTTTGGTTTTACGCCGCTTTTAGCAATATTCCAGCAACATCACGGCGGGGGAAACCAGAAATGGGCTTCACACATTGTGTCAATGTGGGGATTCCAAAATGTCTAACCAACACATTTCTGATCAAAGCCATTTTACTTAACACTTTTCCAACCGTATCGCATACATTTGTCAAATGTAGATCTTATGGATTGACTAGCTAGCTGAATCACATTGGGATATTGAAGAGTGTGCGGTTAACCGTTCGGCGGATACCTGGTGTCATCAAAGATTTACAGTGATGCATTCATATAATCTTCATAGATATTTTGCCTTTCACGGCAATCTTGCGGATAATCAATACTGGACAGTGTCTCGTGTTGAAATTTCATTTTGTATGTAGCCAGGGAATTGTATCTAATTTGTTAGCCTATTTTCATAATTTCTTTGGTTTATGGCGGATCATTATCATTACAAATAACATCTCTGTTTATTGTAAGAATATATAGGGTGTTTCACGAAGCGCCTTTATGACGATGTCGGACGGAATGGCCGACTGGTTCCCACGATCATGTGATTAACAGGGGAATGCTTGGACGGATTTATGACTTGAACGTTCACAGTAGAAGCTGACAGTGTGTACTGAACTGGGGGCTAAGGAAACACCGAGGACGTCACTGGGATTGGCCTCCTTGTACTCCTGCGCTCCACCCTGACGTGCCGTCATGAAATTCACACCCACGCTACATCAAGGCAATATATGTTTGATCATCAGCTGTCCCGTGTGGGGCCTCAACCTCTGTATCAGAACAATGTGTGTTCGTGTAATCTTCACTTTTAATGTAATTATAACATTCATTGTCTATTTATTGTTTGAGAGAGACGCTGTGAAAGGCAAGATAAGTAGTGAAACCAAGAAGAGGCCGCCGTGATGTTGTGCAAGTAGACTTGGACATGTCAGACAACAGTTACAGAGATAAAACATTAAGACGAATCAAACAAAACCTTACGTTGTCACTTCCTCTTCAACTACTACTACAACTACTTCTACTAAAAATATTGCAAATGGATATATGGCATTGAGCACCAGGGGAGGCGCAGGTAGGCCCAGAAAATTGACTGTCGGTGACAGGAGGCGGCTTTGGTATTCTTGTTTCTAAAACAAACGAAGGAGTTTAGAAACTTAAGGCTGGATATGATTGATGGAGGAACTGTGGCTGTCTGTAAGGAGACAATTAGAACTGAGCTGCATGCAATGGGTTGGCAGAAAAGTCGAGGAATTCCATCACCGATCATGAAACCTGAACAAAAGGAGCGAAGGTTGAACTAGTGCTAACAGCATATAAATTTTAACTGGGACAATGTGATTTTCTCAGCTGAAAGTTCTGTGTGGCTGTTTCCTAAGACACTGAAATTCTGGACCAAACAAACTGAAAAACCTTTGTATCAGCGCCCAAAGTACAGTCTGAAATTTAATGTGTGGGGTGGCATATCTGTGTTAGGGGCAACGCCTCTCTGTGTATTTGAAGGGAATATGAACAGTGAGCGGTACACAGATATTCTCGAGGGACATTTACTTCCATCTGCTCACGTGTTCTCTGGAAATGTTTGGATTTTCCAGCAGGACAACGACCCAAAATATGACATTATTAGATTAGCCAAGCTATAGCCCTGACCTAAACCCAATAGAAATTGTTTGGGGTCTTATGAAGGAAAGTGTCAATAAGAAAAATCTGACAAATATTGCTGAAATGAAAGAAGAGGTGGTCCGATATTGGGACAGCATGGACCACGACTTCTAACTTCTTTGATCAGTAGTATGCCCCGCCGCATTGAAGCCTGCATTGCTGCCCTGGTGCCTTGACAAAATATTAACTGTTCACCTGTCTTTGAATCTGAAGTTATGTTCTTGCTTAATATTTATATTTAATACGTGAGTAATGAGTGAAAAATATAAAAATTTATAATCTTTAAATTCTCAATAATTTCTGGTTGTACTGTATGTACTCACTAAATCAACTCATAGCCATATCTCTGTCATGAGGTGTGACTTAATTAACCCAAATGAATAACCAACAATTGAGTTTGTAAGTCAGTGATTACAATTTGTGAGGGAATGCTTGGATGGATTTATGACTTGAACGTTCACAGTAGAAGCTGACAGTGTGTACTGAACTGGGGGCTAAGGAAACACCGAGGACGTCACTGGGATTGGCCTCCTTGTACTCCTGCGCTCCACCCTGACGTGCCGTCATGAAATTCACACCCACGCTACATCAAGGCAATATATGTTTGATCATCAGCTGTCCCGTGTGGGGCCTCAACCTCTGTATCAGAACAATGTGTGTTCGTGTAATCTTCACTTTTAATGTAATTATAACATTCATTGTCTATTTATTGTTTGAGAGAGACGCTGTGAAAGGCAAGATAAGTAGTGAAACCAAGAAGAGGCCGCCGTGATGTTGTGCAAGTAGACTTGGACATGTCAGACAACAGTTACAGAGATAAACATTAAGACGAATCAAACAAAACCTTACGTTGTCACTTCCTCTTCAACTACTACTACAACTACTTCTACTAAAATATTGCAAATGGATATATGGCATTGAGCACCAGGGAGGCGCAGGTAGGCCCAGAAAATTGACTGTCGGTGACAGGAGGCGGCTTGGTATTCTTGTTTCTAAAAACAAACGAAGGAGTTTAGAAAACTTAAGGCTGGATATGATTGATGGAGGAACTGTGGCTGTCTGTAAGGAGACAATTAGAACTGAGCTGCATGCAATGGGTTGGCAGAAAAGTCGAGGAATTCCATCACCGATCATGAAACCTGAACAAAAGGAGAGAAGGTTGAACTAGTGCTAACAGCATATAAATTTTAACTGGGACAATGTGATTTTCTCAGCTGAAAGTTCTGTGTGGCTGTTTCCTAAGACACTGAAATTCTGGACCAAACAAACTGAAAAACCTTTGTATCAGCGCCCAAAGTACAGTCTGAAATTTAATGTGTGGGGTGGCATATCTGTGTTAGGGGCAACGCCTCTCTGTGTATTTGAAGGGAATATGAACAGTGAGCGGTACACAGATATTCTCGAGGGACATTTACTTCCATCTGCTCACGTGTTCTCTGGAAATGTTTGGATTTTCCAGCAGGACAACGACCCAAAATATGACATTATTAGATTAGCCAAGCTATAGCCCTGACCTAAACCCAATAGAAATTGTTTGGGGTCTTATGAAGGAAAGTGTCAATAAGAAAAATCTGACAAATATTGCTGAAATGAAAGAAGAGGTGGTCCGATATTGGGACAGCATGGACCACGACTTCTAACTTCTTTGATCAGTAGTATGCCCCGCCGCATTGAAGCCTGCATTGCTGCCCTGGTGCCTTGACAAAATATTAACTGTTCACCTGTCTTTGAATCTGAAGTTATGTTCTGCTAATATTTATATTTAATACGTGAGTAATGAGTGAAAAAAATATAAAAATTTATAATCTTTAAATTCTCAATAATTTCTGGTTGTACTGTATGTACTCACTAAATCAACTCATAGCCATATCTCTGTCATGAGGTGTGACTTAATTAACCCAAATGAATAACCAACAATTGAGTTTGTAAGTCAGTGATTACAATTTGTGCAATCACTATCACCTTTGAATAATCTCTACCTAGCAATAGTTTCAAGTTAGATTAATCTTGTCTTGATTGCTATCATCACTGCTTAAGTATTACACTCTTTGAATTTGGATTACACATCCATTTTGTATTGCCACAGTGATATATTTGTATTACCTCAACATTTTGTACTGCCACGGTGATATATTTGTTTTACCTCTGCATTTTGTATTGCCACAGTGATATATTTGTATTACCTCAACATTCTGTACTGCCACGGTGATATATTTGTATTACCTTTCCATTTTGTACTGCCACTGTGATATATTTGTATTACCTCTCCATTTTCTACTGCTATAGTGATAAATTTGTATTACCTTCCATTTTGTACTGCCACAGTGATATACTTGTATTACCTCTCCATTATTTACTGCCATAGTGATAAATTTGTATTACGTCTCTATTTTGTACTGCCACGGTGATATACTTGTATTACCTCTCCATATTTACTGCCATAGTGATACGTTTGTATTACCTCTCAATTTTGTACTGCCACAGTGATATATTTGTATTAACTCTCAATTTTGTACTACCGTAGTGATAAGTTTCTATTACCTCTCCATATTCTACTGCCATAGTGATATATTTTTACTACCTCTCCATTTTGTACTGCCATAGTGATAAGTTTGTATTACCTCTCTTTTTTGAACTGCCACAGAGATACATTTGTATTACCTCTCCATATTCTACTGCCATAGTGATAAATTTGTATTACCTCTCTATTTTGTACTGCCACAGTGATATATATGTAATACCTCGCCATTTTGTACTGCCACAGTGATATATTTGTATTAACTCTCATTTTTGTACTACCGTAGTGATAAGTTTCTATTACCTCTCCATATTCTACTGCCATAGTGATATATTTTACTACCTCTCCATTTTGTACTGCCATAGTGATAAGTTTGTATTACCTCTCTATTTTCAACTGCCACAGAGATACATTTGTATTACCTCTCCATATTCTACTGCCATAGTGATAAATTTGTATTACCTCCCTATTTTGTACTGCCACAGTGATAAATATGTATTACCTCTCAATTTTGTGCTGCCATAGTGATAGATTTGTATTACCTCTCTATTTTGTACTGCCACAGTGATATATTTGTATTACCTCTCCATTTTCAACTGTCACAGTGATATACTTGTATTACCTCTCAATTGTGTACTGCCATAGTGAGAAATTTGTATTACCTCTCTATTTTCAACTGTCACAGTGATATACTTGTATTACCTCTCTATTTTCAACTGTCACAGTGATATTCTTGTAACCGCGGTACCCATGTCATGTCAAGAAACAAGGGAGTACTTGTGGTGGGTTCGAGGGATTTATTTGGATAAATGGAAGTCCAGATCTGCCCTAAAACATACATAATTCAATCATAAACATCACGGCAGTACATAGACACAATATAACGATATTACTTATAATACTTTTAAGATTTACAGTTTATTTCTGTATACACTTTACAAATCCCTTTAGATTAAACATATTACACTTTATATAAAGATCATGCACATGCAATTGAACATAAATATATTACCTCGTCTCAGGGACGCAGGCTGGAATGAGTGCTTGATGTACAGTGTTAAGCCCTGCACAAATAAATATACTATATAAATATAGGATAACAGATATGGTACACTTTCATTAGCATGTACAGAATACATTATACATTCCCAAAATAATATACATACATACATGATACATTGAATACTTCTAACCCGTTTACACATACAAAATGTACATATATATATCCTATGAAATACACTTGGCATATACCTCTGTTGAATACACAAGTAAGTTGAATTAACCCTACCTTACAATATAATACACTACTAGCTAAAATACTACATATATATATAACAATGCTTAAAATACATAATAACCAAACCTAAGATGCCAGATACATTAATAAATGAACTTACCCTATATCATCTTGTGCAAAGAATGTGCTCACTATGCAGAAAGGAGAAATATGCTGACTGACCAGCAAAAGTTTGAAGTCGTCACTCCACATGACTAAAACAATCATGTGACCCCAGAGAACAATAAAACCCTAATCACAGGCCAAGCCTGTGACTGCCCGAGTGACAATACCCATGAACCTATATACAATGAAAAGGCTGAACTATCCCAGCTTACCTATGAGTTAGTAGATTTGTGCAAGTGCTGAAGTTAACACAAGTATTTAAGGAAAGTAAAGTTTAAATATCTAGGCTTAGGTTATTAAATATTTAGGTTTAGGTTATTAATTTACTTCATATAAGTTTACTATGATGATTAAAATCTAACAATATACTATTTACAAACGTACTGCTACATTCTCCCCTGCCACAGAAAATGACGTCCCGACATGTATTCTATGATACAGCAGAACCAGTTATCAGGAATAACATGGCCCTGTAAGCGTCTTCTGGGAGGTCCTGTAAGAGTCTTCCTTCAGCTAGAGTTTTGAGGAATGACGCTCTAGTTTTCCAGTCTGTCAACAATGCTGGTGCCTGACTCATGCAAAATTCTCCCTTTCCCATCCAGGCTGGTGGTTTACGCTGTCTTGTGGATCTCCTAGGTGGTAGAGACGGTAGGACTCTCCTAGGTACCCTAATAGGCTCTGGTTCTGGTTCTGGATCTGGTTCTGGTTCTGGATCTGGTTCCTGTTCTGGTTCTGGTTCTGTATCTGGTTGTGGATCTGGTTCCTGTTCTGGATTTGGCTCTTCTCTGTCCTCAGCTATTAGATGAGAACTGTCACCAGCTGTGGAATCACCTCCTTCTCCCCTATCTTGAACAACTGTAGCAGTGGAATCTTCGAATTCCTCGTCTACATTGGTCTCAGGTCCATCTTCTTCAGCTTGTGGGGCAGCATTCAACGGAACACTAACCACTGAAGATACATCAGTGACGTCCACAGGTTGTGATACAACCAGTACCATGGGATCATCATCAGAATCACTGTCTGATACTTGTTGGGTCGACTCTTGGTTCTTCACCACAGATCCCATGTACTTCCTTCTAGGCTTTGGAACGGGAACAGTCCTAGTTATTTCCGTGTTGATGTCTAGTGAACCAACTGGTAGCAACAAGTTTCGATGAAGTGTCCTTAGCCGTCCATCTCCGTCTTCCTTTTGTACACAGTACACTGGGATTTCTGGGTTGGGCTGGTCCATCACAATATAGATGTCTTCTTCCCACTTGTCTGCCAGTTTGTGCTTTCCCTCAAATGCAAGCTGTTTCACTAAGACTCTGTCTCCAATGCTGAGAATAGCTCCTCTGACCTTGATGTCATACCGACTTTTCTGTCTCTCCCTGGCTTTATGTGCTGCAGCTGTTGCAAACTTGTAGGAGTCAGCGAGTCGTTGGCGCAGATCTTTGATGTAGTTGGTCTTAGGTTGTCTACCTTGTGAAGAACCAATTCCAAATGCAATGTCAACAGGTAAACGTGGCTGTCTGCCAAACATTAGGAAAAAAAGGACTTTCTCCAGTCGGTTCGTGTCGTGTTGCATTGTAGGCATGGACTAACAGCGCTACATATGACTTCCAATTGGTCTTCTGGGATGGTTGCAAAGAACCTAACATACTTATCAGGGTCCGATTGAATCTTTCTGTCATTCCATTTCCCTGTGGGTGGTAAGGTGTAGTCCTGCTTTTTTCTGTTCCGCCAGCCTACACAGTTCCTTGATCAGGTTGCTCTCAAAGTTTGCGCCTTGGTCTGCATGTAGTCGGTGTGGAAAGCCATAGTGTACAAAGAAGTTGTTGAAAAGGACTTCTGCAGTTGTCTTCGCAGTCATGTTCCTAGTAGGGTAGGCCTGAGCATATCTTGTAAAATGATCGGTCAGAACAAGAATATGTTGATATCCACCCTTTGACATCTCCAGTGTAAGGAAGTCGACACACACTAACTCAAGAGGCTGGCTGGTAGTGATGGAGAAAAGAGGGGCTCTGCCTTCTGCTGGTGTTCTTCTGAAGCATCTGTTACAGTTCTTGATCCACTGATCAACATCTTTAGCCATGCCAGGCCAGTAAAATCTATCCCTGCAGAGAGATAGAGTCCGATCTCGGCCGAGATGTCCAATCTCATCATGGAGTCCATTTAATGCTCTCTTGATAAATTCTGCAGGGAGAACTATTTGCTTCTTCTCTTCTCCATCCATGATAGTAATTCTATATAACACTCACTGTTGTATCTGAAGGTGACTGAATTCTCGGACAAGACCCATAGGTATATCTTCTGGTATCTTTCGGTGATATATTCCGGCAATGACTCTGTTGAGTACTGGATCTCTGTCCTGTGCTTTCCTCCAATCCCGTAGAGTGAAACTAGCTATGTTGTTCCGGTGTTCGACGTTATCATCTGCGATAACTTCAGCTGTACAGCATAAACTCTCAATGTAGTTGGGTGTCTGACAACTATTGCAGATGGCCTTTACAGATGTAGCAGCTATCGTATCTGTCTCGTCATCTTGTGGCAACCTTGAAAGCGCATCAGCATCTACGTTTCCTTTTCCTGGACGGTACTTGATATCAAAGTTGAATGAGGAAAGGGCTGCAATCCATCTGTGTCCAGTAGCGTCCAGTTTAGCTGTAGTCAAAACGTATGTGAGAGGGTTGTTGTCCGTCATTACAGTGAACTGATTTCCATAGAGGTAGTCGAAGAATTTCTCTGTTACTGCCCATTTTAATGCCAGGAACTCCAACTTGTGTGCTGGGTAATTCTTCTCTGCTTTATTTAGTCCTCGGCTGGCATAAGCTATGACCCTCTTTTGTCCTTTTTGTTCCTGGTAGAGTATTGCACCTAATCCACGTGAACTTGCATCTGTATGAACTTCAAAAGGAAGGTCATAATTTGCATACCCAAGTACAGGTGGCGTTGACAAAGCATCCTTCAGTTGCTTGAAGGCTGATTCCTGATCTTGACCCCAAGTCCATTTAACCTTCTGGTCATTTGTCTTCTTGTAGCGATTTTTCTTCTTCACGGTGGGAGGGAGCAATTGTGAGAGAGGCCAAGCGATATTAGAGAAGTTCTTCACATATTTCCGGTAATATCCGGCAAATCCAAGGAATTGACGGACTTCCTCTGAACTCTTAGGAGTTGGCCAGTTCAGTATCTTCTCAATTTTTGCTGGGTCAGTCCGAACTCCATCTGCTGATACAATATGGCCGACAAACTTTGCTTGTTCTTGAAAGAAGTTACACTTCTTGGGTGCCAACTTGATTCCACTTTGTCTCAACCGTTGGAAAATCCTCTCTAATCGAATGAGATGCTCTTCAAAAGTATCAGAAAATACGATGACATCATCAAGGTAAATCATGCAGATTTCTAAATGAAGATCTCCTAACATGTGTTCCATCTGGCGTTGATATGTAGCGGGAGCATTTACAAGTCCAAAAGGCAGGCGATTATACTCATAGAACCCAAGAGGTCCAACTGTAAAGGCGGTTCTTGCTTTGTGGTCTTCCTCTATTTCTATTTGATGGTAGCCAGACTTCATGTCCATAACTGTGAAAAATTTGGATCCTGCCAGTCTATCAAAGATTTCTTCTACACGTGGTAAAGCATAGGCGTCTTTAACAGTACGACGGTTCAGCGATCGGAAATCTATACATAGGCGTAAAGATTTGTCAACCTTGCGTACAAGGACTACATTAGAAGCCCATGGGCTATGAGAACGTCTTATGATTCCACACGCAAGTAACTGTTGGAGATGGTCCTTCACTTCCTGAAACATTGATGGTGGTATGCGTCGATGTCTTTCCTTGAATGGTGTAGGGTCTGTCAATTCAATCCGATGTTTCACATCAGTATAGTGGCCAACATCTAAATCTCCTGTAGAAAACACATCACTGTATTTCTGGATTAGCTCTTCACCTAGCTTCCTCTGTTCCTCAGTAACCTTTGGAGATATATTCACCTTGTCCAGTGGGTGCTGGTTTACTTCAGTAGCAATCTGTTCCAAGTTGATGGGTGCAACTTTCTCAATCTGGACAGGCTGTATCTCGCAGATGATTGCCCTAGGAGAAACAACTATAGTCTGGTTGGTAAGGTTTGACAACTGAACAGGAACTTGTACTGATCTCTTGTACTGGAAACGAAATAACGCAGGGGTTATCTCGAGCCCTGATGATATAGATGGCTTCTTGGCTGGATGAAGCATAACACAAGTTTCTCTGTAAGGCAGTTCCTTGTAGAGGGAACACTTGACTGTTACGGTCCTGTTAGGAGGTACAACTACTTTCGACGCCTCACAACTACGCATAAGTCCCAGGGTCCCATCCTTCCTTCTAAGTTCCTTATCCTGCAGTATGATACTCCTAAATGCAAGATACCAAGGCGTGGGCATTTTGCTTACTTGAAGAAAGTTAGGTCCAGTTGCCTCCCTGCAACTCTCAAGAGCAGGTATAAGGTAATTAGTCCCCAGTAAAACAGGCACACTCCTGTTGTACTCACTGTCTGGGACGACTAATAATAAGCAATTACTTTTGAGACATGGCGATAACCCACTAGTTTCGACTGGAACTTCCACATATCCCATATAAGGCAATGCCTCTCCATCAGCACATTCAATATGAATGAAATCACCTAAGTCCTTAATCTCAGCAGACGATAAAAATTCCTTGTGAAAACTTTCCGGGATAGTTGACACTGATGATCCTGTATCTAAGAGGGCCTTATGTGAAATACCATTGATAATGACAGTTGACTTATTAGCTTCTCCAATCAATCTGGCTGGTATATTGGAATGGATGATTTCAGAAGGGCTCTGTCTGAAAGAACCTAATGTCTGCCCCTTGACATTGGTCCTCTGCCATTTAAAGGTCCACGCCTCATATGGTCTACGTTGACGCGGCATCCTCTCATAAGGTGACCATATTGTCCACATCTATAGCACTGGACACCAGACTGTATTTCAAAATCATGAGGTAGCTGTGCTGCACTATCATGAAGACGATATTGTCCTTTCTTCTGTGCCTGGGAAAAGGTAGGAGTGAACTGATCCATCCTTGCCTCCAGATTATCAATCTTGGATGACAACTTGTCAATGACACCCATCAACATTGATACTTCAGATGTTGGTTGAACTGGAGTCATAACCTTGGCTGGTACGGGTTTCTTTTGTAATTCCAGTCTCCTTTGTTCCTGGTCATATTCTATTCTCCTTATAGCAACTCGAAGCTGGTCGAAATCCTGTATATTGTCAAATTTGTGTCCTGTTGAGTCCTTCAGTTCCTGTCTGAGTCCTGACCAGAAGACTGTCCTGAGTACAGAGCTTGATCTATCCTGCTGTATGAAACCTTGTAAGACAAGCCTGTCTAACATGTCCTCCAGTCTGCAACCCCATGCAGTAGCATCCTCCTTTTCCCCTTGGCGTGCACCATAAAACTGGGCCATAAGGACTTCACCTTGCTCCAGGACTGATGAACTAAATACACTCTTCAATTTATTAAGGACTGAGGTGAGTGAAGCAGTGTGACCTAACCTCATTATGACACGGGCAGCTTCACCCCTGAGTGCTCTCCTGAGTGCCTGTAAGATCTCAGCTTCAGGATGAGTCTTACTGCAAATAAAGCTTTCCACCTCATAGTACCACACGTCAAATGAAATTTCACCCTTAGCTGTTGGGTCACCAGAAAAACATGAAAAGCGAGGCGCTTGTTTAAAACTAACCGAACTGGGCAAGCTTTGGGTTGGTGGAATTGCATGATGCTCTGACTCCTCAGATTTAACCTGTGAACTTCCAGTAGCACCCTGCAACTCCTGTATTGCCACCATACCTGCCACCCAATCCTTGAGTTCTTCCTCAGTCTTTCCTTTTGGTGTAACTCCTAGCTTCTCAAACCCCGCAAGGAAAGCAGCTAACTCATCAGATGATAACTGGGACATGATGATAATGCAATGGTACAATTACGATTGAGTGAGAAGTAAATGCAATGCCAGCTGAGGCATTACCAGAAATGACTACATAACATGAATTCGACCAGGCGCAAAAGGTGAAAATGTAGATGAGTACATGTAAAACTTTCAAGTCTTACATGGAGAAATGATGCATAATAAACATTAAAGTAATGAAATATGCAACTAAAGGTTTAGGTTTGGCTTTATCAACTATCAAGTTTATGTAAGTTATAGTTTAGGTTTAGTTATTTTGCAAAATTAGTTTAGCCAACGAGAGTTGTGGGTTAGTAACCTTTACCTGACAACTGTACTGTAAGCCATACTGTGCCGATACAACTAACACACATGACCTCAAATAAACACAACAACCCCCAGATAGGACAGGTGTGCGAAAGAAGTGAAGTGCAAACCTACTTAATGTATAGTAATATACTAATGATCAACGTAATATACTACTAAGAGACAACACAACCTAACAGAAACCTAACAATATACTCTTTTATGGTATATGCCAAGTTTACCAACGTCTAAGTAATAACACTACATAACACAATGTCTACTTTAGTGCAAACAATGCTAAAGATTGAACTAAGTAATGAATAACTACGCTAATATGATTAAACTAAGCAGACTTAAAAACTAACTAAACTAAACTAACTAACATAAACTAAACTAAGGGCCCATAATACTAAGTAGGTACAACAACAGCAGCAGAGCTCAATATTGCTACCAAATATACATGGCCATGGTCAAACTGACATAACAATGTGGGTGAAAGAAACATGTCTGTTATACAATGATGGTACCAAAGAATAAAAGATCTTATGAAATACAGCTGCAGTTACTGAGAGAGTCCAGTGTCAATAGTCTGTATTCAGACTGAAGTGTCTCTGATCACAAGTAAGAAGAGATCATATGCACATAGTTACACATATTTACATTCTGTCGGGGTTGGCTTCATACACTGTCACTGCACGGGATTCTTATGATGTTCCTCTCACATCCTCTGGCTCCATTTGAAATCCAAATCCCACCAGGGATGCCATTGTAACAGCGGTACCCATGTCATCTCAAGAAACAAGGGAGTACTTGTAGTGGTTCGAGGGATTTATTTGGACAAATGGAAGCCCAGATCTGCCCTAAAACATACATAATTCAATCATAAACATCATGGCAGTACATAGACACAAGATAACGATATTACTTATAACACTTTTAAGATTTACAGTTCATTTCTGTATACTTTACAAATCCCTTTAGATAAAACATATTACACTTTATATAAAGATCATGCACATGCAATTGAACATAAATATATTACCTCGTCTCAGGGACGCAGGCTGGAATGAGTGATCGATGTACAGTGATAAGCCCTGCACAAATAAATATACTATATAAATATAGGATAATAGTTATGGTACACTTACGTTAGCATGTACAGAATACATTATACATTCCCAAAATAATATACATACATACATGATACATAGAATACTTCTAACCCGTTTACACATACAAAATGTACATATATATATCCTATGAAATACACTTGGCATATACCTCTGTTGAATACACAAGTAAGTTGAATTCAACCTACCTTACCATATAATACACTACTAGCTAAAATACTACATATATATAACAATGCTTAAAATACATAATAACCAAACCTAAGATGCCAGATACAGTGATAAATGAACTTACCCTATGTGATCTTGTGCAGAGAATGTGCTCACTGGCAGAAAGGAGAAATAGGCTGACTGACCAGCAAAAGTTTGAAGTAGTCACTCCACATGACTAAAACAATCATGTGGCCCCAGAGAACAATAAAACCCTAATCACAGGCCAAGCCTGTGACTGCCCGAGTGACAATACCCATGAACCTATATACAATGAAAAGGCTGAACTATCCCAGCTTACCTATGAGTTAGTAGATTTGTGCAAGTGCTGAAGTTAACACAAGTATTTAAGGAAAGTAAAGTTTAAATATCTAGGCTTAGGTTATTAAATATTTAGGTTTAGGTTATTAATTTACTTCATATAAGTTTACTATGATGATTAAAATCTAACAATATACTATTTACAAACGTACTGCTACATAATAATAATAATAATAATGTCCATTTGTATGGCGCCGTTTCCACACACTAGTGTATGCTCAAGGCGCCCCGTGTGTACAGCTAAAAAACAACTGCAGGAATTGTGCAAGTCATTCGTAATATTTCCTGAAAAGATGGGTCTTCAATGAAGATTTGAATAAGTCAAGAGATTTTGCTGTTTTGATGGTTATGGGAAGACTGTTCCACAGTGAAGGAGCAGCATAGCTGAATGATCTGTGACCATAGTTCTTGAGATTGACAGGGGGGTGTTGTTAGGAGGAACTGTTGGTGTGATCTCAGCTGTCGCGGCGGTGTGTACACTGAGATGAGTTCAGAGAGGTACTGAGGCGCTAGGTCATGTAGACATTGGAACACAATGGTCAAGATCTTGAATTCGATTCTGGCTTGGATGGGCAACCAGTGAAGAGACTTTAGGACAGGGGTTATGTGAGATCTTTTAGATGTTAGGGATACAATGCGGGCTGCAACGTTTTGGACTTTCTGGAGTTTTGTCAAGTGTGCAGAGCTGAGTCCAAACAGAATGCTGTTTGAATAGTCTAGTCTAGATAGAACGAGGGACCTGACGAGAGTATGGGCTGCATCTGTTGTTAAATTATGACGAATGTTACTGATAGCTCTCAGGTGGAAGAAGCAGATTCTTGAAAGATGGTTGATCTGAGCATCAAGTGATAGGTCCTGGTCTATGAACACTCCAAGATCTTTCACGGATGAAGCTAGAGTAATTTCTGCATCAGCTATTGTGATTTTCTCAGTCGTGATTTTGTTCAGACGATGTTTATTGCCGACAAGCATAGCTTCTGTCTTATCATCGTTCATTTTGAGCATCATAGATGACATCCAAGATTTGATGGACTTCGTGCAGATAGCTGTCTTCTCTAGGGAATGTTGAATCTGATCCAGAGCAAAAGAGTCTACCAGCTGAGTATCGTCAGCAAACGAATGATGAGGAGTGTCATACTTGTCGGAAATGTCGGTCAAGGATGTCATGTAAAGGAGGAAGAGGATGGGCCCCAGAACAGATCCCTGCGGAACTCCACATGTGAGATCTGCTGTTGTGGATGAAGACTGCTTTATCAAGACTCTTTGAGTGCGTCCTGTCAGATATGATGAAAACCATCCCAATGCCAAACCGGTGATGCCCATTTGGTGTTCAAGAAGCTTGAGGAGGATGCTGTGATCAATCGTGTCGAATGCTGCACTCAAGTCTAGCAATACAAGTGATCCAACATTGCCACTGTCTACTGAGCATCTGAGGTCATTGAGCACCCTCAGGAGAACTGTTTCTGTGCTGTGTCTGGGCCGGTAGGCGGATTGGAACTTGTCAAATAGTCGATTCTGAGTCAGGTGTGATGACAGTCTGATGTAAACTGCTCTTTCAATCAACTTAGAGATGAAGTTAAGGTTGGAGACAGGTCGGAAATTTTTCAGTACATTAGTATCAAGGTTATCCTTCTTAAGTGATGGTCTGACAACTGCTTCTTTGAAAACCTCTGGAAATATGCCAGACTGTAAGCTAACATTGACAATCTGGGTGATGACAGGTAGCAAGACATCCATGTTTTCTAGGAGAAGTTTACAAGGCAGTGGATCCAGAGGGCATGTAGTTTTCTTTGCAGATTTAATGATTAGTTCAACCGCTGATTCTGAGAATGGTTCAAAGCATGAGAGATGATGTCCATTGAATTGTTTTGTTTCCAATGAATCCGTAGAACATTTTGTTAACTTTTCTCGAATAGAACTGATTTTCTCAAGGAAGAATATGTTGAACTTGTTGGCTAGATCAGCTTCATGTTGATGATCTGGCAATCTGGTGATTTTATGAGTTCCCTGGAGAGACTTCAAGAAAGTATGTAAATATGATATGTTTGTATTACCTCTCTATTTTCTATTGCCATAATGATATATTTGTATTACGTCTCCACTTTGTATTGCCACAGGGATATGTTTGTATTACCTCTCTATTTTCTATTGCCATAGTGATATATCTTTATCACGTCTCCACTTTGTATTGCCACAGTGATATGTTTGTATTACCTCACTATTTTCTATTGCCATAGTGATATATCTGTATTACGTCTCCACTTTGAATTGCCACAGTGATATGTTTGTATTACCTCTCTATTTTCTATTGCCATAGTGATATATCTGTATTACGTCTCCACTTTGTATTGACACAGTGATATGTTTGTATTACCTCTCTATTTTCTTTTGCCATAGTGATATATCTGTAGTACGTCTCCACTTTGTATTGCCATAGTGATAAGTTTGTATTACCTCTCCATTTAGTACTGCCATTGCGATAAATTTGTATAACGTCTCCATCTTTTTCTCGTATTTTGTACTGCCGCTGTACATACGGCAATATACCATGAAATAAACTCCTAAAGTTAGGAAATGTCTGGAAACATCTGCAAATCCGGTCACAGCATGTATTTCAAACCGTGTTAACATTTATTTAAATGGTGTACTATCTGGCTTTTCGCCCCATTCAAGGAAACTATCAACACAGCATGCAACGAAGGACATGAATACAGGGAGGAGAGGAGGGTATTAACACAGCACGTAGTGGAGGACAGGAACACAGTGAGTAGAGGAGGGTATCAACACAGTACGAAGTGGAGGACAGGAACACAGTGAGTAGAGGACGGTATCAACACAGTACGTGGTGGAGGACAGGAACACAGGGAGTAGAGAAGGGTATCAACACAGTACGAAGTGGAGGACAGGAACACAGGGAGTAGAGAAGGGTATCAACACAGTACGAAGTGGAGGACAGGAACACAGGGAGTAGAGAAGGGTATCAACACAGCTCGAAGTGGAGGACAGGAACACAGGGAGTAGAGAAGGGTATCAACACAGTACGAAGTGGAGGACAGGAACACAGGGAGTAGAGAAGGGTATCAACACAGTACGAAGTGGAGGACAGGAACACAGGGAGTAGAGAAGGGTATCAACACAGTACGAAGTGGAGGACAGGAACACAGGGAGTAGAGAAGGGTATCAACACAGCTCGAAGTTGAGGACAGGAACAGGGGGAGTAGAGGAGGGCATCAGCACAGTGCGAAGTAGACGAGAGGAACATTTCGAATCAACATGTCAAATGTCCGAACTGAGGAGGGACAGAGAGAATGCTCTCAGCGTAATGAACAATGGACATACACATCTAAATCCGTTTAAGTTCAATGAAACGCCACATAAATATTGTGATTAAACACTCTGCTTCTCAAGACAAGCAACAATTCTCCGGCATACAGAAATACTCGCTCATACTGTTAATGTAGCAGCATCTGTGTAAAACATAAGAACTGATATTAGTATCTCCTTTGTATTTAAACATAAATAAATCGGCAATTTCTGTTTACCGACTAAAGCAGAACAGTATGAGTTACCAGCATCATTCATTGCACGTTAACGACACCAGACTTTGAGTTACCGACATCCTCGCGCGATTTTTAAAATGCTTATTCTTCAACACGTAGACATTAATAAGCAAATTCAGTGCATTCAATGTATTCACGCCATCAAAGTTTATCATTGTGCTAAATAGTGTTCATTGTATACACGTGTAAGACTGACAATTCGAGGGGAATAATCGTCAAGCGATCTTACCTGCCGCCATGCTGGGATTACCAGCATCACCTTCGGTACAGTGAGTGTAGAAGAAGACAGTGACATTGGTGGAACAACTTACATACTTTCTATTTATTGATTAACATGAATTTTGGAAATCTTGATAGGCATCAAGGTCTGGAGAATGTTATGTGTGTGTTTACTTAATGGTTTTATGAACGTCAGTAATTTTTACTTCAAAACGATCTTTACGTTGAGTTCGCCCGAAGCATCTCTATTTCGGATTTCTCTCAACTCGGCCCTCTCACGTTTCACTATTAGTGCTGAAGATAGTAAAAAGTGGCGTGCATCCGGAAGAGGGTCCCAGCAGGTGATTGTAATTAAAGGTCGAGTAAAGAATCTCAGAAGAGAGATTTCTTCAAGCAAATGATCACATTTATGTCAGGAAACTGCCGACTATGACAGCCTTGTACTTTCTTTCGCGTGTTTTTGCCTTTGCTTTAGACAAAAGAAACTCACTGCATGACCCATATATTGAGGATACATCTTTACGTCGCATCAAGCACAATTTAACCAGTAGGTGTAACACATAGTTGTTCTTTTTTTAAATCCAAGTCATCGTAATTCCTGTCAATTACACAGCACATATTTTCTTCTGTAAGGTTATCTTACTGCATAGCTATTTGTGGCAATTCGATAGGGGTTTGATTCTACTATATTTATATGTCCATGGTGTTCATAGAAAAAGGAAAGATATATAATTGAACTGCATCGTCAAGCTTTTTGTGCTTGTCAAGCTCTTCAGGTGAAATGAAAACTAGGAGTAGTCATGCATAACGCTTAACTATAGTGTCTGTGTCGTCATCATGTGTATGTCGTTATATAGTGTATAACAGGGGGAGACGTAAATCGTAGTCATAGTATTCAGGCCTACCACAGAAAACTTCCCCACTGTGCAGAAAAACGCTGAAAAATCCACCTTAATCATGGAAATAGCAACATAAACATAATACCTGGCTACTGAAACAGTAAAAGCGGCAACTTTAATCGCTAAAACTGGATAAAAAAACGAAGAGCCTACAACTTCGATTTTGCGCATTCGCACATTGAAGAGGAAGTCTCGACCACATGTTGACATTTTCCAGCTTGGACAGAAGTTACATTCCCTTTTTAAAGTATTTTTGTTGTGTTATTTGGCATTTATCATCATGATGCTTGTGTGCACACTTGTTTAGTTTACTTTCCATTCGTATGAAATAATTTACAGCAATTATTTCGACATATTCAATACTTTTCCTACGCGAGGCGATTCACGGTTGCTAGGAAATTTGAAAGAAGCGCGGATCGTAATGCGCATGCGCAGTAGAGGTCAAAGTTCGCTGATCTAAAAATGTTTCAGTTTCATAGTCTTTTGTTGCCGTTTTTACTGTTTCAGTAGCGAGATAATATGTTTATGTTGCCGTTTCAACGATTAATGTGACTTTTCTGCGTTTTTCTGCACAGTGGGAAAGTTTTCTTTGGCTGGCCTAGTACCGTTATGTTTGTGATGTCGTCGTGTCTTTGACGTCATAGTTACTAACTATAGTGAAGGAAAACCAAGTTCTATGGATAGTCAACTTCTTTTTTCCAATGGGTGCGACGTTTCGGTGTAGGTACTAACACCGTTATCAAGCAAGTTGACTATCCATAGAACTTGGTTTTCCTTCTTCTATCCAATTTCTAAAATGCCTCTCAAAGAAATAATAATAGCGTTAGACGTAAATACATTATGGTTTCAGTGCACAAATACATGCTGTGCCACAATGGGAAGGTTACAAAATTATACTTTTGAATTACGCTTAGGTTTTAAAAGCCTTATGAACAGTTGTTCTTTTTTTCGTTCGCAGTTGTTTATCATTGTTAAACAATTGATAAAACGGACACATTGCAAACTGGCCATTCCCGAATTTATTCTAGAATAGAATAATCTTTATTTGCACTGAAAAGGCCACAGGCCTATAGTACATAAAGTTATGTTACATTTGAGAGGAATTTAGATCCGGTTATCATAGCATAGTAAATGAACATTGAAATATTCTGTAGAAGAACTGGATTGTTACTACTTAACAGTGAGGAGAATTTTATCACATTTGGATGGACATAGTAATATCTTTTAATATATTTGGTTCGCAACCGGTCATAAAATGGACATATTAGGAGGAAATGTAATTCATCTTCTATTTTGTTTAAATTACAAAGTGTACATAATCTATTTTCTCTTTTTACATTTCAATCAACAAATCATGAGAAGAACATCTGAATCGTGCCAGTGCTATTCTAAACTTTTTAACATTAACACAGGATAGATATGACTCAAGGACTATGGCATTTTCAAACAATGAATAACACATGCATTTATTTGATAAGGATATCCTTTCACACCATGTTTGAATGTACATATCTTTCAGTCTTGTCGTTAAGGATTGTATGAATAATGTAGGTGATTCAACATATTGTGTATTCCATGTAATTCCAAAACAAATAGAATATAGAATGTTTTTTACATTAGTTGCCCAGTTATTTTTGCCCACTTTTATCATATAACAACATCATATTATAACACTTCTTGGGTAAGCGGTTTGAAGGCATAATCAACAGTTTTAGCCAGTACTTAATAACTTTAATGCTTGTAAGAATGTGCATTGGATACCTACCGCATTCACCATAAATCACTGCGTTGATAGTGTTAATTTTAACTCCGAGACATTTTTTGCATGCGTATAAATGGATTTTTTCAATTTCACCAAATTTCGGCCCCATATGATAAAATTTCAAATATTTCAAAGAATGAAGAGTAGTTAATATTACCAAGTACACTCAACTGTTTCATAATTCCAAGTAATGCTTTTTGTCCCTGTAACGCTGCATATTTTACATGCCTCGTCCATGACAGGCCACAGGTGCAATATAGTCCCAAATATTTATAAAAGCCAATACACTACAGCTTCATACCTTTATATAACCAGTTTTCCTTTTCAGACAATTTGCCTCCATTTTTGAATACAACAATTTACTTTTTTTCTCTATTTACAGTTAATGTCCATTTATCGCAGTAACTTTCAAGTTCATTAATTTGATTCTGTAAGCCATTAATCGTGCTTGAGAACAAAACAATGTCATCTGCAAATAGCAATAGGAAAATATGAACTATATCAGGGTGGAGTTGAATCCCGTGTACACAATTAGTTTCGACTTGTCGTGATAACTCGTTTATAAAAAAGGAAAATAGAAATGGGCTTAGTATACAGCTTTGTCTTACACCAAGTTGCACGTCAAATGTTTCTCAAAAATTATGATTACTTTTAATACAGGCCTTAGCATTTTCATACATATTGCATAACAGTTTACTCATTTTACCACTGAGGCCGTGGGTATTAAATAGAAGCCAAAGTATGTTTCGTTGTACTGAATCAAAAGCTGTTGAAAAATCTACAAATACTGCATAAAATTTCCCCCCTTTAGAGTTAAAATACTTTTGAATAATACTTTGTAGTATAAACATATTTATCTACTGTCGTATATCCCTGTCTGAAGCCAGCTTGCGGTTCGCTGATCTTATCTTTTGAGTCTCCCCAGTTAACAAGTTTTTTATTTATTATAGAGGTGAAAGTTTTACTAAATATGCTCAGTAGTGTTATGCCTCTATAATTATTTGGATTATTTATATTACCTTGTTTATGAATAGGAACTATTATGCCAATTGCCCAATTGCAACATCTGGGGAACGTACCATTTTCTAATATCAAACTAAAGAGCAAATCTATGTACGGGACGATACGATCTGCTGAGTATTTAAAAACATCAGACATTATTTTATCAATTCCTGGTGATTTATTACATTGCAATTGGTTAATGCTATCTAAGATTTCATCTCTATTAATTGGGGAATCAAGTATTACCTTGGTAAGCTCTGAATTCGGATGTGATGGGTTTTCATTCTCGAAATTGTCACATGTTACGTCGTCATTTTCATTGTATAAAGAGTTAAACAGTGTCCGAAAGTATTCTAGCCAGTCGTTCATTTCGATATTGTTTTGAGCTTCATGTCTAGTATTCAGGTGTTTGAGTTCATACCAAAACATTTCTGAATCAGATATACTGTTTTCTATTTTTCTCTGCTTCTCTTTATAATATGTAAGGCGTTTTTTCTTACAAATTGAGTTATAGTTATTTCTTTTAGCGCAAGATTGATCGTATGATTCTTTATCTTTCGATTTCCTAAACTTATTCAGAGCTCTACATTGGTCTGGTTTTAATCTTTCACATTCAGAGTCAAACCATTTATTAGTTGTTGTTGAGGGAGGGCTAACTGTTTTGTTCATGCAAGATGCAAAGTGCCTCGGTCATATAGCTTATACTATCATCAATATTAACGAAAGCACAGTCACTCGATTTATCTAATAATTCTTGTACGTTATTTGACAAAATATTTTCTGTAAACTGTTCTTATTTATCGTTATCCCAAATGAACGACTTATTCCTACATTTGGTAGAAGTGTTGGATTGCTCAAGTTGTGCTGTGTTTAGTTTTAATGTAATGGGAAGATGATCTGATTCAATTCTCGTTTGTATGCTAAAATCTAGAATATAGTCGAATATTGTTGATGAAGAAATTATATAGTCAATAACACTGGTGCCAGTTGAACCTAAAAAAGTAAAATCTCCAGTTGTGTCACTTCCACATCGACATTAAGTATATAAATGTTAAAAACAGAGCACATATCAAGAAATGCTTTACCAAAGTTGTTAACGACCTTGCCGGCGGAGAAACGCTTCAAGTTAAAATAATCTATAAGAAAACCCTAGTAGGAATGATTTCTATTTTCTGTATATTCAAATAAGTCAGCTTCAACAAAATCTGCTTTGGTTTCGGTTCGAGCATCAAAATCTCCACCACACAAGATATAACAATCTGGTAGAGATGGGATCATTTCTAATATAGAGTCCTGGAATATACTAATACCATTTTTACAGTTAGGGGAAAATTTATCATACCATGAGGATGACTCCGGTTGTACATAGACACAGGAATATAGAATATCTTTATCAAAACCAAACAGTGAACGGTTGAAAAGAACGAAAACAGCATTTTCTGTTACTTTAAACCACTTCAAATATTTAAGTCAATGATTCTTTATTAAAACCACAATACCACCGGAAGATCAACCACCGCTTGATATATTTTGTGCATGTTTCATAACATTCTTATAATCAGTAAAAATATCATTCAATTCTAGATTCTTTGACCATGTCTCAGTTAATCCAATTATGTCAAATGACTTAATATATTCAATAAAATCAGAGTCTGTCACTTTCTGCGAAATACCAGAAATATTCAGAATTATGTATAGAACGTGACTGGAATGGAAGAAACATTCTGTAGCTGGATATCCTTCTCAGCTGAGAGAAGGACCTATCATCATTACATGGCATTCACATGACACAAACTTCTTATTGTATATTGGTTGTTAACGTGGAACACAGCAATATTCCAGCTAAATGGTGGCGGTCCGCACAAAGTCGAGTCACAAAATCCAGTGGATGATATCAATGAACATCGACCAACGCGACACCCAAGTCGGCAAGCCTGGCCGAACGAACTCGTTAGTCACTTCCTTACGACAGGCGTAGGATGGTGAGGACCATTTCGAACCCGGAACTTGATTTAACATTTTGATTTAGACGAAATTTACAATATCTCTCATCATGGAGAATATCAATGCGTTTTCAAAACTGAAAACATAATCGTAATTATTCCATCGAAATTTTGACAAATGCTACTAAATATCGACTGCGTCATGTGATGCTGAGAGATCGATTAGTAAAAGAAAGGACCAGGTGTAACAATCAGCGGAACATGTTGGCGGTGTACTGTGAGGGTGCAATCAATCAGAAAGTACGACAGGTGCGTGTAGTACAAGAGTGAACGTTTGGGGTGGCTGGATCGATAAAGGGTCAACTGCGTATTATGGTCCGAATCAATCTCCCAGTGGCACTTTAGGGAGACTAAAGGACGCCCCTACTGCAGTGCTTGGGCCAGTTCGGCCAGTTGCCTAGCTTGGAAGTCTGTGTATGCATCGTCCGATCAGTTGGTGCAGTTCCGCAGTTAGTCAGTTTTGAGATGTACACATTGAGTACATGTGTCATCGTCTTCAAGGACGTGGACCAACAGGGCACGCACACACGATTTGTCTGGGATAGGGTCATCATGACCCCGTCTCGTGTCATTACAAACCACCTCCAAGTCGGTCTTGCTTCCTTAATGTGTCGGCCTTGTAACGTCTGTTAGGTCGCGTCACGTTCACATCTATCCAGACTGACTGACTGAGTTTGGTTTTACGCCGCCTTTAGCAATATTCCAGCAACATCACGGCGGGGGACACGAGCAATGACATCTATCCAGAAATTCGAAGAGACTCTGGACTTCAGTAACAGTACAAGCTTACAATCGACGAAAAACGCGTCACAACTATATGACAAGGAACTCGCATAAGCTAGTTCTTCGGATCTAAACACCTTTTATACAGCGAAAAATGGGCTATTGTGAGCGAGTGAGTTTAGTTTTAAGCCGCACTTAGCAATAATCCAGCTATATGGGCGGTCTGTAAATAATCGAGTCTGGACCAGACAATCCAGTGATCAACAGCATGAGCATCGATCGCGCAATTGGGAACCGATGACATGACATTGTGTCAACCAAGCCAGCGAACCTGACCCCCCGATCCCGTTAGTCATGACTTCAGGTTACAGATATAACCTTCAATTCGTGAACAGTACCATTATAAAATGTATTGAGCGCGTGTGTTTGATGTGTGCAGGGTGGTTGCTACCTGAATGTTTGTTCACCGATGAGTCATCAGGGGAGGAGCAGCGAACGCTGGTCAAAACACCAGGTTAACGACGTGTCGAGGCACATTTGTGTAAGGTAGAGTTTGTACCTTCAGAATCAAGGTTGTCATTACTTGGTTTGGACTAGAAGTCAAATCTATACGCCCTACATTACTGTAAGTCTGCAATTGTCCAACATAATACAGTTAAATGCTGCAGGAAATAGAATGACTTTGTGCTATCAAGCTACATTGATACGTGCACGGTGTTTACACATAATACGAAATACGTCTAATGATAATGACGTAATTTCACAACCTATCTCTGAACAAGTCATACAGGAATAGAAATGAGCGCCAACAATGCAAACCCACTGGCATGGAAACAATCCCGTTACTCCTTGCAGTATGAATGTCCGAACGCTAATAAGGCCGTCTCAGATACTAGAGGGTGGGATATTGGCGATGTCAATCCGGTGACAGTGTTTACTGCATTAAATGTGATTTGCATATGCAAGTCAGCTAGGTTAAATTTCATTATGAAATACGTGTAAGTGGAGAATGTTACAACTCGTTTAGTGACTCAATAATGAACTCATTCGTCGCATTTCATCACTAAGCCGTAACCAAGTGAGTTTCGTTCAACACCGATCTGAGGAGTGTTTCAGAAACGTCGGGACTTGTCAGCTTGAAGTGATCTTGCATAAAAATATCACTCACTTTGTACATACATTTTAGGGAGTCATTCACATTGTATATGCTTCTCCATAACACCATTAACACACACACACACCCCACACCCCGCGCCTACACACACAATCACAAACAGCCATAAATTGTGACAAGACCTTTACAGTAACATCCGTAGTTCTGGGGTAAATTTATATCCTGGTAACAGATGTCTGTTTGTTTGATGCGCTGTGAAGAAACTTAACATCGATCTACTTTAAACAACATAATATCATTGATGAATAATATTTCGCTACAAGACCGAGCATCATAGAGTTCCATGCGGCTCGCCAGTCACACAGACGCGGGCAATGGGAGATTATCGTCCAGTGAGAGTGCACAGACTAGGATCATTTAGTAATTAACATCTCTTGGTTGCTAGTTTCATGGGGCTTGATTACATGAACGCTTGCAAAGGACGAAACCAAGCGAAAATATCATTGTATGTGACAAGGTAGTCAGAATGTTCGTGAGACAATTATTTCTGATTTAAAAGCTGTCAATAACACAAAATGAACTGGAGCATGTCTTACTACAGTTAATTTGGATCTGTAGAAGGATTGCGTTTTTCGGAGCCTAGAATCGACAAAAGTATCATCAATTGGCGTTAGTAATTTGCACGAAACAAAGCAACAGCTAGTTGGTATGAATCAAACAACGTGCATTAATGCTAAAAACTTCAAAAGCATTCCTAAAATATCTTGAATGCATGCGACCCAAAACTAACAATCATCTGAGATTTCATTTTATCTTTAATCACGAATTAATGATCAAATAAGCGCCAGATGTGTTCGGCCGTTAAGGGAAGAGTCTTGAAACTTTGGACCGGTACTTCGCATTTGAGACAGGCAGCAGTGCAGAAAAGGAAAGCGGGAATTCGAAATAAAGAGCAAAGAAAATCATTACTTTGTTTTTGCTAAAGGTGTTTGTAACACATACTATTGGCACGGCATCACTGATATGCTGCTAAAAGCATCAAATTACAAGACATTTAGTTATTGAACCATGCACATGTAGCCAGTGAGATTTGTTTTACTATTTGTATTCTGGAATATTGGAAAGACCTGAAATCAACACGTTAGAAAGAGACCTTGATTTACGTTATCATGTTTTGTTTTGTTCTCTGCCTCACTATGAATACATATTGTTTACAAAATATATCGAATATTTTGACACTGTCCATACTTATAAGGTATGGTACAGTATGTATACTGACCATGGTGTATCTGCACATACCCAGGTAGTAATATTGAGAAACGTTATTTTCACACTTGTCTCCACTGTCACACCTACGAGACTTATATTCCTAAAATGCATGCTGATGGTCACTGGATTGTCTGGTACAGACTCGATTATTTACAGACCGCCGGCATATAGCTGGAATATTGCTGAGTGCGGCGTAAAACTCACTCACTCACTATAGTCCTAAAAAAACTGTCACTCGCCAATTCTTGCCGTAGCTTGTTCAACATGGCTATGGAAATGGACGTCAGTAAACTGAGTAAAGTGTACAGTAGGCTGCTTGTATGTTATTTGGGTTACAAATGAACTCTATATAAAAGGAGTGAGGCGGTTTCATACCTTCAGAAAAAGCACGAAAACTTAACAGTTATACCCTGAAAAACGCCATGTAGGAGTTAAGCGAATGTGTTTATTTGAAATTATTCGCATTGTCTTCTAAACATCAAGTGTGTTGATACCTCAAGGGCAACATTCGTGTTATGTTTTCTTATGTGTTCCCAAACACAGGTTGTTGGGTGTCAGCCTCCGCCTGTATCTCACCCCAGTTTCTCCATGTTCCGTTTGATCAACAGTGGTATCTGACAACTACGTCAGGACCGTCGACAAGGTAAGGTAGTTAGTAAAACACATTTATTTCAAAGAGCGATAGTAATCGAATAGTACACGCCATTAAACATATGATACAGCCGCTTGAAAGACAAAGGTTATACCAATGTAGAAAAACCATCAGCCATTAAATAGACTTCCAGAGTAAACCTAATCGTGTAGAATCCCTCATTATTTCAAAGGAGATAGTTCGTTTTAAGTGTATTAAATACCCACGAGCGTGTGACAGGGACAATGAGTCAATGAATGTTTCATTTTCGTGGAGTCGACGCCAGACGCTCGAGACAGTGGTACTTAATGCAAGTTCAAGACCTCCGACTTCCATGACGCAAACTGGTTATGCGTCTTAGAAAAAGTATACAGACTTGATATATATCAATATGTTTGTATTCCTTATCTTTCTGACAATATGCAATATAGCCCTTCGTGAAAGCAATTACACACGGAGAAACATTACATGCCTCTCAGAAGACTATACCGAATGAAATGTTTAATTTTGTGTGCTTAGAAACATCGGCATCAGTTCGGAGCTTACTTGGTATATATAAAGTTAAATGTGGAATATGGAGCCTAAAGGTATGGCAGTTATATCTCACTTTGTATCCTCAAGTATATTATGCCACCCATTTCAAATTAAACACAGAGACCATTATTCTTGGATTCAAAGAGAGAAGAAATGATGTACTGAACGTCATTTATATTTATAAAGAGTACATCTATTCTAGAAAAGTGGCAAACATTTTATCTTCTTAAGCTGGTCTGAAACCAAAATTGAATTACAATTACCAATTACATAAATCAATTGCCTATTTCCACTGCAAATATGATACTTTTGTCTCATTTTCGTCGTCTTGCCACAATCTATTTACATACATAATAACTGTATTTGACTTGCTTTATATATTACAAATATGCCGACCTGTTAAATGTTTTTGAAATGCTGTACCCAGATCAAAATGAAAAAAAGTGATATCAAAACAAAATATTGTAATTAATCAGTTGATAGATGATGAAGGCGTTAAATATAACTTTCTCCTCAGAGGGGAAGCACACTGCAGGGGTCCTAGCTGACAATGTTCGTCTCACACTAATAATGATTCTTCTAATGTTATTCCAACACAACATTTCCTCTTCACAAGACCTAGAAGCTGATGTCCAGATCAAAAATTTAGTTCCATGCTCTGTTATTGCTAGAGGACGGTGAGCATCTCCAGACCGTTGATACAATAGCTATCAATTCCCAGATGTCACTGAGGCCCAGCACAGGTCTCTGATGTACAACAGTTGGTATAAGTCTGTTCTCATTTGTCACTTCAGTTTCAGCTGGATTTCTTTTGGCTAAATATCGTTCTCTTTCCGTTGGTTTTCTGGAGAGGACTTCTTTTTAGCTTTGATACATTTGTCAACTTGGACAACATGGAAAGGAAAATGGTCATTTGACAAACACAGATATGAACTTATCGGGGATAACGATCTCTTTTTCTACTGTCACATGTGAAGGAAGGACAGATCAGGTGAAATCTGTACTGTTCCTTATTTGGAAACTAAACGACTGATATGCTGAAAAAAGTATTCTGACTGTGGTCTCAGTTATAACATGCCATTTGAACACTTCTATCTGTAATGATGCAAATTACACCCAGCTTGAGATATTAGCTTCACATGATGACCTCGTGGGCATATATTAACGTCATGTTTTAATTCTGCTATCGAAAGACATATCTTTATCTCCCACAAACGTTACCCGAACATTTTAAGTTTCCAGGGGATGCGCTCATAAATATAATACGTCATACTGTTAGTGATGTTAGCCGAGTAGTGACAGCAGTCACTTTAGCTCCACCCGGAATCTGGCGTAACAACACATACCAAATAACATGTTGTTTCTGTTTGCCTGTCATGGCAGCCCATCTCTCGTTTCGTTAACTGCTCTTTACCAAGGTAACTAACTCTATACTCAGTGGACGTCGCGTCTACAGGGATTGCCATTAGGTTACGGCGTTAAGAAGGGCTGTATGAGATGTACGAAATGTTACACAGCGACAAAGTGAACAAGGTTACTATTCGAACAAATGTGGACATGTAAGAGGTCAAGACTAGACACTGACCATGTTTGCTTGTGTCCTCGGTAAATTGGTTCGGAATTTAAAGTTGCCCAAACTGTAAACTGATTAATCTAAGAATCCGCAATACACTGATCTTTCTAATCTTAGAAGATCACTTTGAACTAGTGCAGCAGCAGTTTCCGATGAATTATTCGGCCGCCGACTGGCAAGGGCGACGCCAGGTTTGTAATCTTAGAAAGTATTTCCCAATTGACCTTTCGAATATGCATGTCTGTTGCGTATTACCCCAATAGATTCAGGATCGTGTATCGACACCTGTAAATCCTGATTGGTGTATCAACGCCCGTAGATCATAATACCGTATCAACGCCTGTATATCAGCATGGTGCATCAACACCTGTATATCACCATGGTGTATCAACGCCCGTAGATCATAATACCGTATCAACGCCTGTATATCTGCATGGTGCATCAACACCTGTATATCAACATGGTGTATCAACACCTGTATATCAGCATTCTGTATCAACAGCTGTATATCAGCATTGTGTATCAACAGCTGTATATCAGCATGGTGTATCAACACCTGTTAATCAACACGGTGCGTCAACACCTGTATATCAGCATGGTGTATTAACACCTGTATATCAGCATTGTGTATCAGCACCTGTATATCAGCATTGTGTATCAACGCCTGTATATCAGCATGGTGTATCAACACCTATATATCAACACGGTGCGTCAACACCTGTATATCAGCATGGTGTATCAACACCTGTTAATCAACATGGTGTATCAACACCTGTATATCATCATTGTGTATCAACGCCTGTATATCAGCATGGTGTATCAACACCTGTATATCAACACGGTGCGTCAACACCTGTATATCAGCATGGTGTATTAACACCTGTATATCAGCATTGTGTATCAGCACCTGTATATCAGCATTGTGTATCAACACCTGTTTATCCATATGGTGCATCAACACCTGTAAATCTGCATCGTGAAATGGTATCAAAATCAACGCCCGTAGATCATAATACCGTATCAACGCCTGTATATCAGCATGGTGCATCAACACCTGTATATCACCATGGTGTATCAACGCCCGTAGATCATAATACCGTATCAACGCCTGTATATCAGCATGGTGCATCAACACCTGTATATCAGCATGGTGTATCAACGCCTGTACATCAGCATGGTGTATCAACACCTGTATATCAACATTGTGTATCAACACCTGTACATCAGCATGGTGTATCAACACCTGTATATCAACATTGTGTATCAACACCTGTACATCAGCATGGTGTATCAACACCTATATATCAACATTGTGTATCAACACCTGTATATCAACATTGTGTATCAACACCTGTACATCAGCATGGTGTATCAACACCTGTATATCACCATGGTGTATCAACACCTATATATCAACATTGTGTATCAACATCTGTATATCAGCATGGTGTATCAACACCTGTATATCAGCATGGTGTATCAGCACCTGTGCATCAGCATGTTGTATCAAGTCCTGTATATCTGCATGGTGTATCAACATCTGTATATCAGCATGGTGTATCAACACCTGTATATCAGCATGGTGTATCAGCACCTGTGCATCAGCATGTTGTATCAAGTCCTGTATATCTGCATGGTGTATCAACATCTGTATATCAACATTGTGTATCAACACCTGTATATCAACATTGTGTATCAACACCTGTACATCAGCATGGTGTATCAACACCTGTATATCACCATGGTGTATCAACACCTATATATCAACATTGTGTATCAACATCTGTATATCAGCATGGTGTATCAACACCTGTATATCAGCATGGTGTATCAGCACCTGTGCATCAGCATGTTGTATCAAGTCCTGTATATCTGCATGGTGTATCAACATCTGTATATCAGCATGGTGTATCAACACCTGTATATCAGCATGGTGTATCAGCACCTGTGCATCAGCATGTTGTATCAAGTCCTGTATATCTGCATGGTGTATCAACATCTGTATATCAGCATGGTGTATCAACACCTGTAAATCTGCATCGTGAAATGGTATCAAATCAACAAGAGTTATAATCCGGTTGCTACAATCCATGTCTTGGGAGCTAATTTCCGGTCACGACTGTTACAATTTAAACACGGCCCGAGTGGGCACTTCAAATACTGATGAATACGTTCAATTCACTTTACCTAGAGGCTTCAAAGGCAATGAGCATGTGAAACACCCATCGTCCTAGTTTTTGCTGAGACGAAAATAGAACACAAGTACTTCTTCTGCAAGAACACATGGAACTCGACGTTTTTTATAATGTTTGTTATGTCGTAACATTGATTAATGTCGGTACGAAACAAAAGTCTGTTTGTCTGTGTTATGGCGTTATGTTAAGGTTTAGGGCTACATGTTTTTCCAAGATATTGGGAAAAGTGCGAAGAAATACCTGCCAGGAACAAAGGATGGTGCCAATTTGGTGTGCAATATACAATATATTTTTTAGATTCAGTCACCATTGTCGTGCTGATACTGCTCGATATATTAATGTTATATGTTAAGATAATAGCACATATACATAGCTAAGTAGATTCAGACTGTGTATAACTGGACATGGACAAAGTGCTGGCCATGCACCATGGACTGATATTTAGGTGGTATGGTCCTATATGGTTATTTCATAGTCACATAAGTTGGCACGTTACTGATTTGCATGCTACAACTGAGATGTGTTTATCGATGATGGCGTCCTCATAGCTTTACTCGTTGGAGTTTCTAAAGTCTGGGAATTCTTACCAATTAGTGACTACTACCTAAGTGACAGCGTATCATCGACTGTCATCCTTTAAGTGCATGTGAACATTGCATCAGACTGGCAAATGTTCACAGAATTCGTTTTGCAATAACCTGTTGGACTCAGGTGTCTAAAGGTGCCTGGCAGAAAGATAGCATACGCATGCCGCGGACAACTATACGAATACAATTCGCATTACAAAATAATGCTCTTTTTATATCTGCCCCATCTCCTGCCCCCTGTTCGGAAATTGTGTTTTCAGACTGGATTCTTTACAATAAAATTTACTATTGAGGGAGCATGGTTTTACACAGCTTACCTCTGTGAATCAACATTCCAGCAAATACCATAGGGGTATATCAGTATTAGACCTGTACCTGATTCACATGAAAGAGACTCCAGTACAGTTAGTTGTGTTGTAATAGTATTCGTCCCAGTAAGTTTCCACGGAGGCGTGTCATTTGGGGCGTATGATTAGTTTCTTTAACAACCACAATAAACAAACTTTAGAAAAATAAAACACAATGGAGACAGAGCGTTTGTAATTATTTCAGATTTTCTTTGTAACAGTTTAAAGGCAAAAGGTGCAGAATACATGCCTCATGTTATTAACTGATGCTGCGATTACCGGTTATATAGAGGTAGATGTACAATCATATGGAAGAAAGTGTGGTACACGTTTTAAGTGTTGCTAAGAAGAGACCAATGTTTGTCAATTGACTATAAATATCAGTCATCATTTAAGAGTTCAGTTCTATGTTTATAAACTTTATGTAAATACTGTTACAAATTCATCATGAATAACATTATAATTATCTGATGACATAATACTTATACACGCCTGTAATGATGCTAAGGTATCATGCTGTTTACACACAAGTAACACATGATATTCATCTTCAGTAGATGACATACCCTCCTTGGAACACAATTAGTTGCATGTATGGCCTTTGTTTTCGTTATCTAAGTAGTGCTTGTAAGTTATATCTGGTCAAGTCCCGAAAGGATATCCTGAGATTTTAGGCTGCTCCTCGAACTGCCGAGATTGGTCATGCTTGTATTGTATTGGTTGTACACAACTCTGACAATATGATGATGCTTCAAACACAAAATGTGATTGTAACTATAGATCAGCGGAACATCCGAACAGTGAAGACACACTGCGTACAGTGAACAAATGTGCGTTTTTCATAGGTGGGCTAAACCATAGTGAACTGCACCCGATACACTTCGGACACAAACACTGAATGACATACATTAAAATAAATACAACCCTACAAGAGGCCTGGGAGTGACTATGAGGCCGATTCCGCGCTCAAACAGGGGCAACAGGCTATATTTGGTCTGACGAGGCTGGGTCCGGTCTCTCTTGAATCCCTATCGCGTTATGGGTTTTATATTGCGTCTCTTATGCTTATACTGGCTCAGCTGTCGGCGACCTAATGCGACAACATGCAGCAAAAAAATGCGTTAAGCTACCTGTACCATACCAGCTATTGGTGCACATGCACCTGAAGGAGGAAAATAAGTTTAGATCAATCATATAAAGGGCACGTGCGTGCGTGTGCGTGCGTGCCTGTGTGTAAAGCTCGGATTCATGTCGGTTGTATAGGGCACGCACGCAGTTGATACCTGACTCTCAGACACATTATACTGACACCAAGCACCCAGTCCTTGTTTCTTCAAATGAAACACCTCAGGGTATGACGCGACCTACGGATAAAATTCACCCGATACACTAAAGAGGGTTAAATTAAGACCATGCTTAAGTTTATCCTACATGTTTGAGGTGTTTTCCATTTATTTAGTGTATTGTGACGCACGTCACCTCGAGGCTCGGAACGTTTATACTGACACAGATACATCCACGTGTACTTGACACATGACAATAAACCCAGCTACTGATTGTACGTCATCTCTGGACATTTCGACTCTTCACTGCAACAACCCTCCACTTTTGTTCAGCAACAAGGTTACAGTGAAAAAAGGTGGATTAGGATTTCGAGGAAATATGATAACTTTACTCAGTGTTTACCATACGATATTAAATGATTATTATTTTTCTCAAAGGGTTTTTGACACAGGATGAACAACTCTTTCGTCCCTGTTGATTCCAAGGTATAGTATCAAAACGCAGAGGCTAATCCATTTTAGGTCATATTATCTGAGGTCGTAGTATATGATTGTATAAGGACTCATGAGTAGTACATTCACAGCGTGTTCGTGCTAATTCGTACAAGCGTTTTTCATCATGTGCACGTGAATTTGGTTTGGGTAAAATTCCACATTGACAGAGAAACGCGTCAGTGTGTTGCTCTACATTGCAGTCATAAATAAACAAAAGAAGGTCGTTTTGATATTGTTCTAACCTCAAAATGTGCAATTGTTGGAAGACAGAGCATTGTGACACGAATTCTTTTCGTTTCACACTCAGAAATTTGCATATTATTTTACCACATCTACACATATAAAACGTTGACGACAGACGTCGATAGGGATGACCAATGGAGACTGTTTTATGAAAACGACTGTGTTACGAAACCATGGCCAAAGTGCATATCAAATTGGAGATGAGCATTTTCAGAACGTTACATTTGTTAGAGTGAGTGAGTTACATTTGTTAGAGTGAGTGAGAAGATAGACAATTCGTAATCGGTTATAAAGATGGACTGTGCATACCCGACTTCCACGTGTTTAATGGACCTTCACATTACTGCTTGGCGTCGTTGCTGTCAAGAGCGGCAACGCTGGACCAATCCCCATGGGAAAACTTTATATACTCGGATCAATCAAGGTTTACTTTGGCGTAGATGGAAGGAGTGTTTTCATGCCGTTAACGTCAGACAGAATGGTCGATTTGGAGGTGGTTCAGTAATGGTTTTGGGTGAGATCACTGTGACTGGGCCTGTAAATGGCCAGTACTACCATGACAAAATCCTGGACGCACACATGGTGCCACTTGCGCGACGACATGGATGTCATTTTGTGTTTCAGGGTTCCTTTCGTGTTACTGAATAGCTTCAACTGCGGAACATAACCATCTTAACAGTGCCAGTACTCAGTCAAGACTTGACACCAATTATCTGGGATATCCTCGAACGGCACACCAATCCGTCAACAACAATCCGACCATTCCCAACAAACTTGACGCTGCCCTGCAAGAAGAATGGGATAAAATGAACCAAGTTGACAATGTAACTGACGTGATGGACGGTAGGACGCGTTGGCCAATCATACAACATTCTACATCTCATCGTATCGCCATACCCGTCAAGAAGATTGATTCTCATAAAACATTTAAACATTTTGTATCAGTATAAGCACGAGTGAACATGTTGTAAACATACATTTCCACATTATATAGATCGCACAGTTTTGTCTTGAACAACATATGTCATACACAATGCTTCGTGGTTTTATATCGTTGAGAAGTGGTTACTATTTTCCTGATATAAGCATGTTTACCTCGCATTTTGTGTATATGATGATAATGAATGTGTTTAATTTGTATGACAGTTTACCCAAACATTTATGCTGTATCAAATATGAGAGACCCACGAACACTCATACTACTGTGGATCTCTGATTATTTTTTTGTAAAGATTCTGTATAATCTAATTACTTTAAGGCATGTACACTTTCTGTTGTTTCTTTTATTTGATAATTTTTATCGAACGATTGTGAACTCCTCTCGACTGTCGATTGATTGTCGACATTTACCTGTAAGTAATTCTGAGGTCAATATTGCAGTGACACTATTACTGAAACATGCACGTGGACATCTGGTTCCGACAGTTATCCATGTATGAAGGTAGGAACGTACAATGTAGCATGTGTACACTTCACTTTACTGCAATGTATCTTGTCTTCGCTGTCCACATGTCGTACATGTGATTCCCACTGGCTGCTCTTCAGGGGCAGTAAATCAGCCGAGGGACCATTTAGCTATTACTTCAATTAAAATTTTCCCGAACCGATAATGGACATCTGATTTGTGAGTCTTATCTGCCTGTAGGTCGATGTGCAGTTTGCTGCCTGTATGGCGATGTGCAGTTAGTTGCCTCTGTGCCGATGTGCAGTTACGTACCTGTATGAACTACAGAACCAGTCATGGTCAGAAGGAGATAGGAACCCTCAATTTCTCTGTAAACTACTAGGCTTGAACTTGTGACGACATGACATTATTTTGGTGTCTGCTTCCAGGCATATATACTTACCACTGGTTAACCAGACCAATTTCCTAAAATAGCCCCAAAAACAACCACAACAAAAACAAATAAAATCACAACACACATTTATTTATTTATTCCAGAGATTTGTTTTCGAAAATTTCCCAGGTTCCTTTCGTATATTGCATGTTGGATCCTCTGCGGATACACGACCGACAAGTCAACATGCACTTTCCGGTACACTTTGGTTTTAGTTATGATATCGCAATAACATTTCACCAAGTTTCAGCTTAGCTAAATGGCAACATTAAAACGTACACAAAATTATTGTGATGTACGGATATTAATATGGATAAATATGCAAGATCGCTTTATCGTTTTATGGCCCCACATTAGCAGTTTAAGACCCTGGGCCTAGATTTTCGAAGCTCTCTTAGCGCTAAGATAGTCGTGATTTATTGTTAATGTATGGTACTTACGAACCAGAACCATGGTAGTAGCCGTTGTATACTAGGACCGTGTACGATGATGTAGAGTGAAGGAAGTTCAGCTGATATTTGATGAACACAGAAGACTGGTGTGGCACAAATACTGCTGGTAATTGTGGTGGTCGATGTCTATTGTGTGTTAAACACTGCCAAAGTGTCAGTGGCGTTTCCATGGTGGACACGTACAGGAACTGTTTACGCCACAGCACAACAGTATGTTATTGTGTCAGCAAGCAAACTGCAAGCAAACTGCCTAAGTGTCAGTGGCGTTTCCATGGTGGACACGTACAGAAACTGTTTACGCCACAGCACAACAGTATGTTATTGTGTCAGCAAGCAAACTGCAAGCAAACTGCCTAAGTGTCAGTGGCGTTTCCATGGTGGACACGTACAGAAACTGTTTACGCCACAGCACTACAGTATGTTATTGTGTCAGCAAGCAAACTGCAAATAATCTACGGATAAGGTGTGAATACTTTGGATAATCAGCAGATATTCCCTGATTTCTGCGAAAATTAATGAATTGATTAAGAGAGCGGATGAGGAGTTATCTCGGCACGTCCCTGCCATGGCAATACTCTGAGAATGGAATACTCTGGGAAATATGTGACGTCACATAGAACACAAGCTACATGTCAGGTCCTGATGGCGGGAGTTTGGCTGATTGGTTCTCCAGTGCATCAGGGGTTCTAACCCACAGTTAAACACATGCTTCATATAGCGTCTGGACATTGCCACTACAATACCGAGTCATTAAAACTACATGGTATCAAAACTCACGTATTCACATTCATAAATGATATCGTTTCTGGTAGGATACAGCATGTCAATAATGGATTAGTTAATTAGTACCATATCTAAATGCTGTTTTGTTATTGCAATAGAGCATGACTGTAGTACATGCCAACTAATGGCAGATGTGTGTAGAAGAACTGAGAAATTAAATGAACGAGGTTTGATTGTTCTGACACTTGTCGGTGTTAGAGCTCGTGATCAGTGTCTCAGCCGAATTATTTCAGAGGCCTGACAACACACACCCAGAGCGCTATGGTCAGAAATCGGCGGACAGTATGGTGTTCATGGTCTCATGGAATACTTCTTAATCCTAAGACATTCTGCATGTATGTCACAACCAGTGGCAGGAGGTGTCGACTCTAAATTGTCAGCTGTCCCTTTTTTACAGTCCTAATGTCTGTTTTTGGTTCAGTTACCAAAGACATTTCCATCATCCCCCGCACTTCGCATCCTCATACATGAGGACAAGAATGGTTGCATCTAGAATTTCACTCTATCTTATTCCTCCAAAATGACGAACGGTGTTTGGAGTAAAGAGTCGCATGGCGCTTTTATTAGAAGAAGTATATCATATGTAAAGTGATGTCACATGCGATGATGCTGACAATGCGTTAACAGTGTATTTTCCAGGACCGATCAACTATATTGATATAAAAAAAGAAACTAACTAGCATCATCCACAAACAGCTAAAGATTCAGTATGCCTCAATACAAACATTTGTGACATCAGTGGGGGCTTTTTCCAGTGGGCATGTGGAGGACATTTACAAATCAGTGACAAGTGGTGTTCGACGCAATTTCCTATGTCTACATGTGTCATGTGTTCACTCATCTTTTCATAACCACCTGGTATCATCACATTTCTATAGTGATTCACTGACAAGTGATCTAAAACAATGTCGACAACGTTGTGTTAAGAATGTTACTTGGTCAAGGAAACGGCTTTTGATGCCTTTGTGTGGAGGAGTGCAGCATATAATGCCACACTTTATATCCAGGGGCCCTACGTCCAGAGTATACTTCTGATTACACTGAGCGGCACAACATCCTGCTAAGGCCTCTGATCACACGCAGGAGCACCATATTCTGAGAATGCTTCAATTGCATGCAGGGGCACAACATGTAGATAATGCTTCTGATTACAAGTAGGGTCCCAACATCTTCACAATGAATCTGATTACATGTATGGGCACAACATCTAGAGAATGCGTCTGGTTACATGGAGGGACAAAACAACTAGATAATGCGTCTGATTACAGACAGGCGCAAAACAGGGGCACTGCATCTGGAGAATGCCTCCCATTGCAAACAGGGGCACTACCTCTCGAGAATGCTTCTGATTTCCTGGTGCGACACGTTATTAAGTGCAGTGCTTTTAAAAAGCAAAGCTAAATCCAATACAATAATATTATATTCATAACTGCATACTTGTTATAACTACCACTTTCTACCTTTGTTAGTGCGCAGCTCTGCTACTGTTCAAGTTTGTGTTTTTGCTTCACCTTCTCCATTGTGCAGTATAGTCCCACGGTTTCTCTGCATGTATAAGCTATGATACGTCAAAGAAGAAACACAACTACTGATAAAAAAAACAAAAACGGAATGATTTATTCACTTCATGACTGGCATTTGAAAATAAAACTGTTTGAAAAGTTCCATTTGTTCAATGTTATATTTTTTTTAAAATGAAAATGATTGACATGGCTTATAATAAGTGAATGCGTTCTGTTGTCTGCAAACATAGCAAACCCAGTTGTCTGTAATCGCCATCTTCACCATACGAGTAATAGTCTACTGACAGTTCTTGCACACGATCCTCTGAGAACTGTGTTCCTTACACACATTCCGAGTACACAGACTACAAATCTGCTGGCTTCTTCTTCTCCGAACTGCAGATGCAACAGCGTCGTCTCCTCTTAGGGCTATACGGACCAGCAGAAGAACTAGGACCTGCTTTCAAGTAGCTAGCGTCATCCATCTGAAGCAGTTTGGGAATAGATGTCTGTGATCGTCTCTCTGTTTGTGGGAGCATTAGTGTTTCTGAGACTGTCTGGAGAAACAATAGTCTCCGACTTTTTGCAGACATCTTCCATGCTGGAAACTTCACTGTCCATGCAATGTAAGCTGCTAGGCCGGCAATGTCTATCATGTTCATGATGAACATAACAGGCCACCGCCTTGTCATCCGCTTGCGTGTGTATCCGTGCAACATCTCATCCATGGTGTCTACGCCTCCTTCGGTTTATTGTAGTATGTGACGATTTCTGGGTTTATTTCTTCTGTGAGTCCTCAATGTCACCAGTAAGGTGCATGGTACTCAACAGAGTCACACCTGTGACTTGCTGCATCTGTACAACACAACTGTGAGCTTGCTAAGAAATCCGAAAAGGGATTCATAGAGCGGAATGGATTTCTTGGCTGTAAACTCAGGAGGGAGGAAACTTGTTTTGTCTGACTGTTCCAACAAGAGTCTGAGAGCAACCGTTTGAGAGCAGCTCCACCCCAAGATCACGATCTTGTGAAACCATTGTCTGCTGTTATGTTCCTGTTCGATCCAAAGAATGGTCTGCACAGATCAAGAGTAACCTGACACCCTAGACCAACCTGGACAGTACGGCCCTCCTTTCCCAGGTAGGGTCGGCATTTCAAGGGATAATACTTCGCTGAGTCGACAATCCAGAACAGCTCGATGCCATATTTATCCGGCTTCATTGGTATATATTTGATGAAGGAACATCTTCCTCTGAAAGGAACCAGCTGTTCATCAACTGTGAGATTTTCACAGAGGTCGCTCAAATATATCACACACTTCTCAGGTGCAAGCGTGTCCTTTTCACGCCGAACACTCCTCGTTTCTGTGTCATCGAACTTAGGGCAGCCATATAAGCTGTTCAAACCTATTGCAGGACATCGTCGTCTTGATGATAAGGGTGCCATACTGCTTGCTCCATATCATCCTACTGCTCATCATGTGTTGTTTCAGGAATCCACTTGTAATGAGGATCCCAATTAGAGCCCATATTTCCTCTTCATTTGTGTGCTTCCATTGTTTCTGGCTACCTTTCTGAGACATGAACTTCCTTCCATAAATATTTGTGAGAGTCACAATCAGCTTGATGATGTCCTGCTTCAAATAAAGCTGCAATATTTCTACCTGAGTTTGAATGTGATCAGCATGTTGAACGTTTTTGCTGTTGTGTCCTGAGAATATTTCTGTCTGGTGCTTTGGGTGTACTCGGTGGGGTGTTTGACCAAACAGACCCATCTTTTGCTTTATAGAACCAGCTTTCATCCAAACTATCAGTTCCATCAGATTCAGAGACATCATCTGATAATTGGATGGACGGACGTGTTTACAAATTATTACAGCGCGTCTCCCGTATCACATAAATCCCTATGTACTAAGCCTACTGAAGAATCAATGCAATGCCGCACATGTCTGAGAGTATTATCTGAGCTTGTGATTTGGATACATCTGGATAATCTTTGATATTTGGAACATTATCAAGGTATGTGTCAAGATGAATGAGTCGGACACCATCTATGATACACAACCCACTGACGTGAGAGATCATGAAATGTTCAAGGACCTCGATGAGCTTATTGGTGGGTGTGATAAACTTACAGCGGAGAAGAAGCTGGTAGATGTGTACAGAGAGGATAAAGACGGATTAAATGCAGTTCGACAGTCACTGTATGATATTTCGAAAGAGAAATGTGAAATGTTCCCAGAAGGCTCATTGACAAAACGTGTCAACAGGGCGGAGGTAGGAAAATCTGTGATACAGAAATATGCTGCTGATGTTTACCACCTATACAGTTTTGTTCAGGGGTCGGTGAGTGCACATGTTCTTCAAACTGAAGTTTTAAGTCGACATAAACTGAGGGAAAGTAAAGCGTCTACCAAAACTAATGATGAACGGGGCAGTGAGGCAAGTACAGAAGAGAGTAAAGATGTGCTATCTATGATGTTCACACGAATGATTAATATGCATGAAGAAACTGTAAGCAAAGTTATGTATCTACAAACGACTCTTGAGACGTTTTATGATAAATACTCATCAGACATGCTTGAGCTCATTACTTCATGGGAAAGAAAAATGATGAGAGTGAAACGTCAGTCAGATGAAAATCACCATCTATCATCTCAGTTGGATATTCTTACATCAGAAAACAATTTATTGAGAGGAGAAGTTTTACGAAAAGAAAAACACATTCTTTCACTAGAAACGACAATCTCTGATGAACTCTTAGCAATTAACAAAAAGGCCACTACAATTGACGGGAAAATAGACTGTATAAATACTCGAACCAAGATTGCAGCGACAGACAATGCGAACTTGTCAACAGACAAGCTGAGTCCGACATATGCAACAATGGTCCAATCACCTGCTAGCCCGAGCCCGAGCTTGCGCTCTGATCTCCACCCGGACTCGCCTATTGTTTCCCCAGCCAGTAATGCCCAACCAAGCGTGACACCTCAAATTCAGGTACAAGCAGATAATCATCATGTACTAACGCAGATGAAAGTGGGGATATCCAATCAAAACAAAGCGACTACACAACGTCGCGTTGTCTTCGATACACACTGGAAAAGAGCATTTCGTGGATCAGTTAAAGTGAAGACTAAGAGACTAGTACTATCATATGTCAGTGCTGATGAACAATTTGAAACAGTGCAAGATGCCATCTGTGACTATGCACAACAACGAAGTGTTAACATCACCCACACCCAGCTTCTCAAACACTGGAAGGGAGATAACCCCACCTTCACCATCCGTATCAACGCGTCTGAAGATGATGCCAGAAAGATAACCCAAGACAGCAAGTTTTGGCCAGATGGAGTGAGATGCAGAGAATGGGTTCCAAGCAAAGAATGGTATGGAAACGATTATAAGTCGACATGATTAATATGAACATGACATCATTTATACCATTGACTTTTCTTCTCATGACTTTCCACTTACTTACCTGGAATGTGAGAGGAGTTATGTACGGAACAAACTATCTTACAGAACAACTAAGAACATGTGATATTGTCTTTGTATGTGAACACTGGCTTCAGTCGCATAATGAACATTTCCTTGAGTCCATAAACAGTGATTTTAATGTGTTCGTTAAATGCTCGCAACAACACGAACGTAATCAACGCGGATCTGGCGGCGTCTGCTTCTTCATACGTTCTGCTATATGTCGATCTATGCGGCAGATTGACACACCGAGTGACAGGATAATAGCAGTTGAAATCAAACTTTCTTCACAAAGCTTATTTCTACTCGGTACCCACCTCCCGTCGTCCAATGTTCCTGATAGTGCTTATATAGAAGCTCTCAACGACGTCATGGCATTGTATGACATTTATTCTCAGATTGGTACTACTTTGATTATGGGAGACTTTAATGCAGACCTACGGCAAGCTTGTGCGTTGAAACTGCGTGCTAGACATCTGTGGCGGGCTGTGAACACAAGACATCTATCATCTGTTATACCTCTACACGACAACATGGCGTACTCCTACAGAAACAAAAGTGAAACTGTCAAATCGCTGATAGACTACATATTCATTAGAGAGGACAACATGAGCAGTGTGTTAACCCACTGCATAGATACCAACGCTCCCTTCACAGTATCGGACCATCTACCTGTGATGATGACCTTCAATGTTCTACCAGAACCAACTCAGTCTAGTGGATATAGACTGAACTGGCGTAAAGCAAGCTGTGACGAACACACCCTCTATCGCCATGAAACAGAAAACTGTTTCCGTGGACTGGATTTTACCCCCTGATAGTTATTCATGTGCTAGTGACTGTATTGAAGCACATAATGAGTACATTACCCAATGTCTTCTAGCAACAGCTGTTGCATACATTCCAGTAACTTCTTTCCGACCATATCTTAACCCTGGCTGGAAGAGAGACAATATTAAACCCCTCCATGTTGATATGCGAAGAAGACGTAAGATTTGGGTAGAAAAGGGTAAACCACGCTCAACAGATGATGTTTCATATGTACAATATAAACAAGCAAAGTCTGTGTTCAGAAGAATGTTTAGAACATCTAAGCGAAAATCGGAAAATGAAAAGCTACAGGAAGTTTATAATGCTGCTGAATTGGACATAAACGACTTTTTAGAACAACCAAACGATTGAAAAATAAAAGGGGCATATAAGAACCCTAACTTTTGAATCTGAAATTAGCAGCACTTCTCAAGAGATATGTAACTCATTTGGCAAATATTTCTGTAAACTTGCTACACCTTCTGAACTAGACGATTATGATCCATGATTTTCAAAAGGGTGTTTGTGAGGAAATGTCTTCTATTGTTCACAACAAGCAAGATATTTTCCAAGAAATATTGGATGTTCCATTTACCAGTGATGAAATCGTCTCTTCATTAAAACGCCTTAAGAATGGCAAATCTCCTGGCCCTGATAGCTTGTGTAATGAGCACTTAAAGTATGCAGGCAGGTCCCTAACATCCCAGCTCTGTGTCCTGTTTAATAACATCTTAAAGTATGAGTATATCCCAGAGATATATAATATTGGACATATCATACCAATACATAAAGGGAAAGGGAAGAGTAAATGCGACCCCTCCAATTACCGTGGGATAACCCTTACATCAACTATAGGCAAACTATTTGAACGTCTCATTTTGTCTAGAATTGAAAGATGGGCTTCACTTAAGCTAAGTAACTATCCACATCGCCTCCAGTTTGGGTTTCGAAAACATCTTGGAGCTGATACAGCTGCACTGACCTTGATAGAAACCATTTCATACTATAGAGAAAGAAAATCCCCAGTGTTTTGTGTATTTCTCGATAATGAGAAGGCCTTTGACCGAGTTTGGTTGGATGGATTGTTTCTCAAACTGTATAATCTCGGTATAAGAGGTAAAATCTGGAGACTGCTTCGAATGTCATACTTGTCCATGCAATCATGTGTTTCCTATGCTGGTTTCCTGTCTGATAGCTTTAGAATCAGTCAAGGTGTAGGACAGGGGCGAGTCATTTCCGCTTGGCTATTCAGCCTGTACATCAACGATCTAATGCAGAGTTTAGATAAGTCGGGTCTAGGTCTCCAGCTTCCATGGGGACACTGTCCAGGTATTCTTCTTGCTGATGATACTACTTTAACCTCCAGCAATCCACATAATTCTCAGACTCTTCTAGAAGCTGTGTACGATTATGGTTTGAAGTGGAAATTGAAGTATAACGTCAGTAAAAGTGCCTTGCTTGTATTCAATACAGACAGATATCTTACACCAGTTAGTCTGTATCTTGGTTCTGTGGCCATCCCTCTCATGCAATCTGTTACGTACGCTGGAGTTCAGTTGTCTTCATGTAATAAATCGTATGATAGAACAATGTCATCATGTGAAAAAGCACGTAAACTGGTTAATATGTATCATGACCTTGGCTTGTGCTATGGTTCACTCAATCCTATTTGTGCTTGTCGTATATGGAACAATGTCATTTTACCATGTGCTTTATATGGTTGTACTGTCTGGAGCAGCTTAACGTCAAAAGAATTGGACGTGTTGGAGTTAACACAAAGGTATTTCTGTAGAAAGGTACAAGGTCTGCCTAAACGCACTGCTTCTCCTGTGGTTCTAGATACCCTGGGCCTACTGCCAATTCAAGGGTATATAGAAAAATCTTGTTTGCTTATGTTTGGTAGAATCTGCCGTCTAAATGATGCCTATGTTGTTAAACAATTATTTCTTCATCGTCTATTTGAATCCAGATGTATGACTACCATTGGTAAATCCCCGTCACCTATCCTGTACATGGTTAAGCTCGTAAACAAGTATGGCTTGTTTGACGCTGTTAATACATACATCACAACAGGGGTTATATGTACTAAAGCAAAATGGAATGATATTGTTAAATCCAGAATCTGTGATGCTTACGAGAGTCTGTTGTGTCATCAGATAGCAGTGAGAGAGGATCTCTCAAGATATTGCCTTATCCGAGAGCCTTTTAATCCAAGTAGACTGTGGGAACTAGCCTTGATTAAAAAGCCTAAATTTTACAAACTCTCTCATATTATTCACATTGGCTGTAAAAAGATTGAATCCAGAGAGTGTATATGTGGAATAGTAGCTTCTGATATTGTTAAACATGTTATTATGTCCTGTACACATCTTAATGATTTGAGAAATGAAATGTTTGAAAGGATTTGTGATATTATATCAATATCTGATTTTGTTGACTTTTGGGAAAATGATGACGATGTAATAATTGCTGATTTACTTGGTGGATCTTGTACAACACTTGGTAACTTAAATATGACAGAATGGGCGGAAGTTATGTTATTAGTGGCTGAGTTTATGTCAGTCTGTCATTCTAAAATATCTGCACAATTAACTGTCTACTGAGTCATTGTATATTCAACTTGACACTTTGTTGTAACATGAAACAATCTTCATATTTTGGAGGAAATAAAGATAATCTATCTATCTATTTACACACATTCCGAGTACACAGACTACAAATCTGCTGGCTCTTCCTGTCCTTCTCCGAACTGCAGATGCAACAGCGTCGTCTCCTCTTAGGGCTATACGGACCAGCAGAAGAACTAGGACCTGCTTTCAAGTAGCTAGCGTCATCCATCTGAAGCAGTTTGGGAATAGATGTCTGTGATCGTCTCTCTGTTTGTGGGAGCATTAGTGTTTCTGAGACTGTCTGGAGAACCAATAGTCTCCGACTTTTTGCAGACATCTTCCATGCTGGAAACTTCACTGTCCATGCAATGTAAGCTGCTAGGCCGGCAATGTCTATCATGTTCATGATGAACATAACAGGCCACCGCCTTGTCATCCGCTTGCGTGTGTATCCGTGCAACATCTCATCCATGGTGTCTACGCCTCCTTCGGTTTATTGTAGTATGTGACGATTTCTGGGTTTATTTCTTCTGTGAGTCCTCAATGTCACCAGTAAGGTGCATGGTACTCAACAGAGTCACACCTTTGACTTGCTGCATCTGTACAACACAACTGTGAGCTTGCTAAGAAATCCGAAAAGGGATTCATAGAGCGGAATGGATTTCTTGGCTGTAAACTCAGGAGGGAGGAAGCTTGTTTTGTCTGACTGTTCCAACAAGAGTCTGAGAGCAACCGTTTGAGAGCAGCTCCACCCCAAGATCACGATCTTGTGAAACCATTGTCTGCTGTTATGTTCCTGTTCGATCCAAAGAATGGTCTGCACAGATCAAGAGTAACCTGACACCCTAGACCAACCTGGACAGTACGGCCCTCCTTTCCCAGGTAGGGTCGGCATTTCAAGGGATAATACTTCGCTGAGTCGACAATCCAGAACAGCTCGATGCCATATTTATCCGGCTTCATTGGTATATATTTGATGAAGGAACATCTTCCTCTGAAAGGAACCAGCTGTTCATCAACTGTGAGATTTTCACAGAGGTCGCTCAAATATATCACACACTTCTCAGGTGCAAGCGTGTCCTTTTCACGCCGAACACTCCTCGTTTCTGTGTCATCGAACTTAGGGCAGCCATATAAGCTGTTCAAACCTATTGCAGGACATCGTCGCCTTGATGATAAGGGTGCCATACTGCTTGCTCCATATCATCCTACTGCTCATCATGTGTTGTTTCAGGAATCCACTTGTAATGAGGATCCCATTTAGAGCCCACATTTCCTCTTCATTTGTGTGCTTCCATTGTTTCTGGCTACCTTTCTGAGACATGAACTTCCTTCCATAAATATTTGTGAGAGTCACAATCAGCTTGATGATGTCCTGCTTCAAATAAAGCTGCAATATTTCTACCTGAGTTTGAATGTGATCAGCATGTTGAACGTTTTTGCTGTTGTGTCCTGAGAATATTTCTGTCTGGCGCTTTGGGTGTACTCGGTGGGGTGTTTGACCAAACAGACCCATCTTTTGCTTTATAGAACCAGCTTTCATCCAAACTATCAGTTCCATCAGATTCAGAGACATCATCTGATAATTGGACATCCTGGCCTTCTGAAACGAGACTGTCGCTGTCTGGGTCAGATTCTGATTCTGATTCTTCATGTGGAATAACGTCACTGTCCGATTCACTTTCCTCGCTGAAGGACACATGATCAGAATCAGATTTCCAACGAAAGCTTCACATGGGTTTGCCTTCCTCTTCCGACTGACTACTCGTTGTGACTGGTGCCATGTGATTGCAAGCGTCTAGAGATTTGGACCTTTTAGCAGTACTTGCTTTATGAAGAAACCATATACCGGGGCCTATGAGGCCCAAGTTATGGGTTAGTGTGATTTTTTTAAAATGAATTTTTGGTAAACTAGGTGAGCTCTGGGAAACATTATTGTACAGATTTACAAATTATTACAGATATGAGGAATACATGTTATCTCGCCAGAATCATGTGAAAGGTGAACTTAAGGTAACACTATACAGGTGGCACCGGGCGTCAAAGGCCCCAGTTATGGGGGGAGGGTTAACTCAATTTCTCGATCGGCCTGTATTGTATATGTTTTTATGTTATTTATGTAATTTTGTAATTTATGAAATGAAATGTGACATGTCAATTTATATTTTTTGAAAAAATGTATTTCTGTACAATTATAGAAAAAACATGTATGTATTGTACAATATAATGGCAATGGCGAACATGTAATAAACTTCTAGAATATTTCGTTTCGTGTACTTTTTCATTTATGTATTTACTCCTGCCCAGATGCTTGTAATCACAAGAAACATCTTTTCTTCTCCAACTTCGACCACAGCGATAATCTTTGCACGCATCACTTGCTGTGTTTTTACGAGTCGCCTTCATAGGAATAAACCGGTGTATGGTGTCAGATGTGTTGTCATAGCCTTGATATGTGTTTCGGGATTTAAGTCAGTATCAGTTGTCATAAATTCTTTTGATACCCTACACCATATTACATCTTCACATTGTGTTTACTCAAATACAGATACAGCTTTAAAAGATTTTTTTTTAAATACGTTATATCCAGGTATGTCAAGCTGTGTCTCACAAACACCAGTACTATAGCAACTAGTTATCATTTGAACAAATTCGAGGTAATTCAGTTGTGGTAAAAGGACACAGAAATTTATAGCAAAGTATTACAGGGTGCCGGCTATTGTTGCTGTCAAGCCCACGTCAGACGTGCATGATGGTGACGTAGGAGCAACATTTCGACTTGATGTTGTGCTCCCCCAGCAGCTTGTGTACGGTCCCGACACCTATTGGTCTCAACTAAGGAATAGTTAATATGGAATTGGGATCTATTCCTCAGATGCTGCTTCGTTTTGCACCCTCCCTGTTTGCAGAGTACACAAGGTGCGTAGATACTGATGTTTATCAAGCTCTGTTATTAATGATTGAACAAAAGTGCTTTTGTGACTACCTGATACCAATCAATTGATGTAAGCTGTTCACATCAAATACCCCCCTTGTTTTAGAATCACCCCATATTCCTAACAAGTATGCATACAATATAATGGTCCACAGTTCATGAGATGCATGTACAAACGGTGACCTGGCAGTCAAGGAGATGTGTTTGTAAATATGCTTTGAATATGATTATCCTATACTTAATATGAAGCGCGGTTACATGTTTTCCGTTAGGATGATGTATGAGCATGGAAGTTGAGATGTTATCACGCTCTTGCCACGTGATAAATCCAGTGGTCCTGATAACATTAATCAAAGATTGAAATAGCCACAATTGAAATTCCATTATTCATTATCTTTCAAAAAAATCTTTAGAATTCCATTTTACTTGAAATTAGCTCACGTCATGTCATTTCATGATCTTCGAGTTTTACACTATGGCAAAAACGAGCAGGGGATATTTCGTTTGAAGACAAACATCGGACAACTTGTGCACAATATTTGAACACGGCATCAATGGGGATGGGAACGTCAGCACTGAGATATTTCACGATATGATGTATACCTGAATATAATGACAAAGTAAGGTAGAATATTCATAACGTGCCTTTCCAGGCTTCATATCCTGCACAAGCGTACACATATAATCTGATTAATATTATTACCCCCGATAACCCAAGCTGCAGATGAATAGTCACATGACTTATCCCACCGGGTACCCATTTTTTGCTGGGTGAAGAGGCAGTTTTCAACAAACTCGCTTGCCTAAGGTGAGACCACGTGCATCACATGTGCTTCGTTGTGGGGCAGGACTGAAGTCCTAGAAACTATCAGGAGTGAAGCTGTCAAACACGGTCACCCATATTTTTCTTTCTTTATGGAAGTGTGGTGAAAGTCATGATACCGAGATACCTCTACGATTGCAGTATATGGCACGGGACTTCAGGACCCCACACCGAATCGGTTAAAGTTGGAATGAAATTGTTTAGAGTGAATTCTCCTGTCATTCTCATGGTAACCGTGAACTCTCGATTTACATAAAGTCTTTACACAAAAGATAAAAATATCCGATACATATCCCTAGTGCTACATATCCAAGCAAGAACAAAGAATATGTAAGGTAGTGTATTATTATAGTTTTATTTGTTTTGGAATGTACATCGCACGTGTTGCACAAAGGAACAAAAAGTACAGATGTAAAACATGGATTCAAGTAATTTTTATCTCAGGGAAATGTTTGATAGCTTCCCGCCATGTCTGTAAATCACAATTAATTAATATAATGCATGATTAAAACTCTAGTCAAATATTAAAAGATTACAAACATTCTATTACCATAAGAAGTGTTTTTCGACAAACATCTGTCACATGTATTTATATGTTACTTCGTTAATGAGATAAATAGTTTAACAGTTTAATAGGTATCTAACTCACATCTACGTTTGTCTTTCAACGTCAGATGGCCATAGATTTGTTAGATTATTTGTCAAAGCAATCAACTGTCCTTCAGGTCATTTATCATGACAATTCTCAAGACAATTCTGGATTCGACGCGGCATACTCATAATCAAATTCCAATGTCAGCTTCATTTTATCCCATTCTTCCTGCAGGGCAGCGCCAAGTTCGTTAAGAGTGGTCGTAGGTTGTTGACGGTGACGTGCGCGCCATATTAGGATGTCCCAAGTGTGTTCGATGGGTGACAAGTCTGAACTAAATGCAGGCAATGGTAGGTGGTTATTTCTGCTGTTGGAGGTAATCAGTATCAATACGACTCATGTGTGGGTCTGTGTCAGTGTACAATTGGCACCTCCAGGATGTTGTCATGTTACTTCTGCTCAGACAAGTCACAGTGATAGCAGCCAACACCATTACTGAAGGACCCCCAAATGATCATTCTGTCAAACGTTATAGGCATGAAAACGCTGAATCTGTCTACACCACATTTTTTTTTGTGCCTGTCAAGGAAGTCTAGAGTAAAGCTTGCTTCATCCAAAACATTGCCCAAAACATTGATCAAGCGCCGTCGCTCATGACACCAGCCGCGTCTAGCTGTCTGTCAGTTGTGGGTTAACGCGTGGAGGGCTGGCATGCAGGCTCTATCTGTCCACTATAAAGGCTATAACACCTGCAGCCTTTGAAGTTCCTCTCCCATGTGATAGGTACTTTGACCACGGTTTCGAAGACAGTCGTTCTGATGAAACTGCCTTGTGCGCCAGTTGCCACCTTTGGTCACCCACATCAACGTCTTTCATCAGCGTTATTTGTCTGTCGTTATCGTGATCATAATTAAGTTAACTAATGACTGTGAAACGTTAAAGGTCACATGCAAAAAATCAAACATAATTAAAACACAATTATCACTTATTCATGACATATAATATACATTGCTGATTATGAAAAAACATATAAACAACATTATAAGTGTACAATCGCAAATCAAAAGTGCAATATTGTGCACTTGGGTTTATTACCCACGAGGTCAACGTACGGGTAGTTGCATATTAATCTCGTACGTCACACGAGTGTCGTATCGCGTTGACCTTTGTCGTAACGACCTGACCTGAGATTCTAACGATTTGATTGGATAACCGATGACCTCTCAATTAGGTCACATTCTGGGGTAACTATTTCTTCATTCATAACAAACACGTGAATTCATTCATTCTACAACTTAAATGCATTGTGGGAATGTAAACATAGCGAACATTGCCGTGTCGCTGTTTAATTGTGAGTCGAACTGAGACATTATATCTGTCGAAAAACATAGACGCAATGTTTCCAGCAGTGATGTTAGCCGAATGAAGCAACTGGAAACCAAGAAACGAGGTGCTACGGAGTAGTTGACTGTAGGAAGCTGTACGAGGCGATGACAACTGACATGCATCGTGACATCGGTTACCAAGGTAGTGACGTCATTACAGTGTGACGTCATGCAAATATCGTACTACAGTACAAAACTCTTCCGCAACCTCTTTATGGAACCGGTTTCGGTTTGAAACCAAAAACATAACAAAAATACGCTATTTTGTCAATTTAATGCATTTAAGACGTGGGTAATAAATAAAATACCACACTCGGTCTCATTACATATGAATTATACGAAACTCATGACCTTCCTATGATATCTGACCTCGCTTTCGCTCGGTCAGATACCATAGGAAGGACACTCGTTTCGTATAATTCGTATGTAATGAGACCGAGTGTAGTATTCTCTATTTACTTCCCTAGAAACGAAGCACCCGGGATACCGAACCCAGTCAGAGCGGTTGGGTGTGCACTCAAGTGTAACGGCTGGTTCATTTGCAGATGCCATCACGGCTCATTGTACGTGTGTGTATATATCGAGATGTTGGGTTTTGTAAATACATGCTCACTTTTTTGTGTATAACATTTTGCAATCAACAGACATCATAACATGTCACGTGTACAAGTATCACACCTGCCTGTCTGTGTAATTACATAATGTGACAGGGTGTCCTCCCATTTGTGAGAACTCCCAGTTGTGAGACACATTAATTAATGGTTCAGTGCACATAGGTGGTGTTTCCACATCCCTACAATGAAAGTTGGATCAGCCCAGCCCAGTACCCACAAGAGGCATAGTTCATTGAATATTTTATTTACTCAGAAGAATATGTAATTATGATAACACATTTTTATTGACTATTATGAAGTTTGAAAGTCATTTTGGTTTAAACATATTTTATTATTATTTATGAAAATGAATTGGGATTGGTGAAGTATTACTGATTATGTTAACATCGCTCCCATTCAACATAAAATATAAAATGAAATGGAGGATGTGATGTCATCGATATTGACTATTGCATAAATATATTTTTAAGTACATATGAATATATACAGATTACATCAAATACAACTATTCTCTAAGTAGTTATAATTAGAGACTTACAGTTGTGTGTGTCTAACAATCTATTGTAGGAATATAAATCAATCAAGAGAAGGTTGAGTTAATTTCAGTATTTCCCTGTGAAAATTTGAAGGTTGTTTCTTAATCGTGGACGGATTCAACTATTTTCTGGTTTACACAAGGAGCAAATTCTTTGTTTCCGTTACAAAAATTATCCAGGTTATAACGGTTAGTTGATATCCACAAGAGCAACATGCACTGTCTATTAAATGTCTGTTATACTTATCGGCGTTTGGGTCGCTAGATCCGAGCCTGAGGCAGCAATGAACGTTTTGACAAAAACAAGAGCCATAATTAAGATCAATATAAATCTTGTTTTCGATTTTTGGAATTTTCATTAAGTTACCTCCTCAAGATTCAGTTACATAGCAAATCAGTAATTAGATAGGGTGAATCCATTCTATCAGACAGGGGAGTATGGTTTGTTTTCGTTGTTAATTACCTACTCCACTGTCTCATAACTGGGAATCTCACAACTGGGAGTTCTCACAAATGGGAGTAGACCTGTGACAGAGACAGGCCATAAATCAATAGGTTGTGTTTATGGTGTATAGCCTGATAGGTGTTAAGTTCAAATTGCATGTGGTCAGTGATCGAAGTTGTGCATTGAATATTGTCATTAGCAGACAGGCAGGCAGACACATAGGTGTCAATAAAACAGACATTGAGTTTTGTCTGTGACAACGACATATCTATATCTAAATAATGACATTGCTTTTAAGTATCGAACTGAGAAAGTGACTCGGTAAGAAGAACGTGTGGTGAAATAGACAAATGAAATTATGTAAACAGTTAAATCGGTAATCTACTGTCATAACATATAGAAAGCTCGCGCCTGTGAATTATCAACAAAACAATAGAAAATAGCTCACACCAAAGCCTTCACCGAGTATTCACCGCCAGCGAAGGTTTTCCGTCTTGAAATGTCGAACGCCTCACATGTTGACACATAGCTGAGTAGATCTAGATCCTAACAAGGTTATTTTATGTAATGAGTAGATTATTTACTATTTGTTTTGATTAGACTACTCCTGCTCACGACCTTATCCGGACAACCTTCCAAGCTGCGCGAACCTGTTTCACTGCACATGTGCTATGAGCGCAGCCCAGCTGTTGAAACCACTTTTCCCCCAAGCGCTGGGGGAAAATAAGTGAATCGTTTGAACTCCGATTTTCATCGCGTTATTTTTCCACTTTATAAGTTGAATTTGCATTTTTGATGATTTGTTTCGGTAAGTCCATGCCGAAAGATATCAGAATCTGCAAAGTTGTGTTTTACGTTGCATGTGACCTTTAAGAGCTCGTGTCACCGTGATATGTCTTGTTCCAGCTTCAATGATGCCATCATGCAAGTAAAAATAAGTTGAACTGAGTTTTAAGCAGTATCAGAACAACTTTCAGTTTGTTTTATATCACTGAAATGTATATCAAAACACAATATCACGTGCACATGATGAAAAACGCAACACGTTGTGAAGGGAATACACACTTTCAAATTCAAATACAATCATACAACTTGGTTCCCACATACAGCCCCAAATCACCCAAAAATGGAATGTCCATAACTTCCCTATAGTAGTGTATATGAAAAATGACGACACAGGAATTGTCAACGCGTGGTATATGGGTCAACTTGGGAATTAGCTCATGATTAAGATGAAGAGTACGTACAATACGTTGACAAGACGAAGGAATACGTTGAATGCAAACCTCTTTAGTTACATGACAAACAAATATACAAGACATAAATGAGGTGAGCGGATTACCTGCTCAACCCCAGGGCGTTTCCAACGAGCAGCATTATCCCACTCATGGACGTCCCTACACAGAGAGTCGGAATACCAGACTCGTACTCCTTCACCGTCTATATGTGAGCATACTAAGTATATATATATATACAGTTTTTGATAGCAATGGACAAGCGACGACTCAACAATGGACAGATAGAAAAACAATAGCACTTCCTTGACCAGTTGATGCGATGGCAGACACGGCCAAGGGGGATGACCAATATTAGGTTATAAATGTCATATACAGTAATTAATTGCCTGACAAGTCAATGTACAATGCGGCAGTGATAAGGATTACAGTAGTGATTAAAAATACAGGTTAGCGTCATATATATATTACAACAAAGTCTCACATGTCTTGACTACATAGTTTTGTTACTTATTAAATATTTGGACGATGGCTGTCCTGAATTATTCCCTATAACAGAATTATAGCAGCAGTGCAAAATACAGTGACATTGCGAATCCAACATAGAAACAAAAAAGACAGTTGACATGCATTTTGTTTCAACAGATAAATAGGTCCAGGATGGCAATCCAGCCTGAAAACCGATCTTCACACAACTGCTCGTCTTGATGATCGAGACGAGCCCACCGCATCTTATATAGTGAATATGTGGCACTATAAGTTTATATTTGTTTTGAATATAACGTGATATTGCTTTGTATGAGCTTGCCGGAACTTTCCAACTGAGATTTCACTCGATCTTACAGAGAGGACAACCTTGAATTTTCACGTCAGAGCACACATCTTTTTTTCAACAAATGTTTCTGCAGTCAAATTACAAATACAAATATACATGTTTATCATCTAATGGAGGGTGTTACCGGTGCAATAAAGCAATCTGATAAACTTGGTTTCGAAATCTGATAACTGTGCAAATTACGTCAATCCACGAACTACTTTCACAAAACTCCATACACGCCATGCGAATCCTAAAACGTTTTAACATTTCATTGATGACGTCAAAACTGGTGATTCTGTAAGAATTGATGACAGAATTTCTGGAGTTCTCGAAAACATGAAACGAAGTGCCTTGTTGAAATTGAAGGTACGGATTACGAGGCACGAGTGAAAGGCGATCGTCTAAGAGCGGTACCAACCAAGGATTTCGATCTATCGATCACAATACAGACGACAAATCGATTCCGTCAGGTATCAGAAACTGGTATTGATGAGGCGATTACCCACAAAGAAAATGGAAACACTGCCAAGAAAACCCTGCCCGATTTTGTGATTCTTTTTAGACAGAATGATGTTATTTTAAGCATGTGTTATGTTAGCTATATTAGCTACTAGTCAAAACCATAATTATGCCGCCGTCATGAACGACCTTCACCTTGGTGTACCGCTAAGTATTCTTACGCGAATGCTCGATTCTCTTCATACAAATAAATTCACGTACGATCCGATTTTTTTTAGAGTAATTTTAAGAATGGCATTATATGATAAATAGATTATTAACCTGGTGTGTTTCCGTATCATTAATATCATTTATTAGGAATAAATATATGTATTATGCTTGCCTAAGGCTCTCATAATAGAATGTATATTCCTAATATATGACACGGAAACACACGAGGTTAATAATCTCTATATAATAGTGGGTACAACATGTATTGTCAAACCTTTATTTATTATCTGTTCAGAGGTGTACGAGGTGTAGAGAAGTGATGCCAGAGTGACAGAAATGGTATGTCACGGCGTGGAAAGATCATATGTGTATTATGTGACAAGCACGTTCTTTCTGCTACGACACTGTAGTGGGATGAAGTGTGCTAAATCCTAAATATAGACTTCTTGGAGGATACATAATCCAACCACGGGGGCCAACATATATTGTCACCAACAACATATTCCAGTAGTTTTCTTACCCTGTAATAATATGTCCCCCCTTACTGTCAGTCTCCTTCTAGTAAATACCTCTAGTGTAGTTTGTCATTGTAAATATTCTTGGAGAGGGGTTTTATAAGTTAATAGGCTGTGAGAAGTTTATAAAAATCCTATACTACTAACTTTGTAAATAAAGTATATTTCAACCATCATTATATATACATTAGAATGTCCTACGCGTGTACGATGGCCCTCCTGGGTAACATACATATGTTCCTCTTTAACACCCACATGGAGGTACAAACATCAAACTGTGTTACACACTTATATGCACTATTTTGAATTCAAATTCGATATCTGCCGAAACTTCCATTGTGTCGTGATATCAACAGTTGTTCTTTCAGGTAAAGCTAAAATACTGACAAAAACTCTGAACATCTGCAAACACTTCATCGTAAATCTCCCCCCGTCTGGATACATTACGAAATCTCCAATTAACCCATTACTTAGCGCATTGTATTAACATTCCCAAATATTTACAACATTCCCAAATATTTACACGAGGGATTTCATTTGAAAAAATGTTATATTTGTGATCACGGGTATCCTTTTTGATTACTTATGAAATCACCGTTCTGAAATATTGCCAAATGTCGTTCATTTGAAATAGTCCTCTTGATTTAGGTGAAACTGATGCCAAACTATCGGTTGCAAATGTCATGTAGATAATGAAACATTGATTTTATGTTCAGTCAGAAAAGCATCAAATTAAGGTATTTTTATACTATGAGCAGAATTTAGGAAAGATAAATATTAATCAATATACCGCTGTCGTCATTCTCACACGCCGCCAAAGACATAAAACAAGACAAATAATATTGTGTTACATTTGAAGATAATGCGAGTGCTTCCATAACAGATGAAAGGAACTAAAGTAGTCAAAATACACTCTCACCATCAGGTGGATGTGGGAATCTGAGGTCATACTTTCCCAATGTACCGTAGTATTGTTTCATTAGAAGTTGTGACTTTTGATGACACCCACATGTATTCATTTGTACCAGAATACTTAATGGTACAAAAATGTATTACCGTTGATAATATCCACACCAAATTCCTACCTATTCAGTCGAGTTACACAGAATTAGTTCTCAGCGTAGGGTGGGAGTTAGTTCTATCTGACCTCACTGTCGTATTTCGACGTCACGGAGGAGAAACAACTGTTCTTATCGAATGTATAATTTCATACATTAACATACAAATCCAATATGATTCGAATGTATGTCGTTCAGAATTCAGTATTTGGTTCACTCACAGTTGCCAAAGAGATAACACAATGTCGTACAATAAACCTAAAAGTCGCTAAATTTGCTGAGTTTCTGAATCTCAGACAAACCAATTAAATATAACATTTGCACAGTAGGAGATATTATAACATTTGCACAGTAGGAGATATTATATCCTTCAGTTATGTTCATGCCACGAGGGGCGGTGGGGTAACCTAATGGTTAAAGCGTTGGCTCGTCACGCCGAAGACCCGGGTTCGAATCCCCACATGGGCACAATGTGTGAAGCCCATTTCTGGTGTCCCCCGCCGTGATGTTGCTGGAATATTGCTAAAAGCGGCGTAAAACCAAACTCAGTCAGTCAGTCATGCCACGAGCGAACGGAAATAACAAACTGTTTTTTTCGGTCCAGGACATTTGCTGTATATTTTAATGGAAATGCATACGTCGAACTACTGTTATAACGAACTAACCTTAGTGGTACCTCTGAGTTCGTTATAACCGTAGGTTTCGGTATAATAGGCTACTCTTTAAATAAAGTCGTCGTTATACAACATGCTGGTCTCGATCTTGTACCAGTCAAGAAGAATATGCCTACATATCGCCACAGGACGATGATACACGTCCACACGACAGAAATTGCTCTCCTCCACAGCAAAAGGAGGAAAGGGTGGCTTGGACACTGGACTGGACCACAGTGAAAATCTCAGCGAGGAGTTAGGCGTTGTGTTTAACATGGTCCGGCAAATACTCCCCCTCCAGGAGCAGAACACCATACGTCAAGCTAATGTCTCATTGTGTACTTCCTCAGCTTGACAACCCTTTGTGTCGATATGAGTCTACAGAGTACCCTCAGAACTACACCAATCTCTGGGGAGTGCTCTTCCTTTGTCCTTACCTGATTCACAATAAATATAGTCCTAATTATGCATTCACATGTTACACAGGTGGTCCTTCCATGGACGCAGTGTGTATATATTTGCATGAACGTACTGATCCAACTCACAACAGTGCACCATTCTTTTAACACGAAAGTTTATTTACAATGCCCTTTGGACAAACGATCTCTCCACTGTTATTTGCTGAGAGTTAAACGTGGCATCGCGAGAACTCTGCGTAATTAGCATGTGAATGCGACATAATTAATTATTCAGAATGAATCTTCATTGTTCAGTCATCTGCATTACGTGTTTACAGGTATTTGTAAATGTGTTTACGCAAAGTGGTAACCTCTCGAGTATTAGAGATAGAAATCTTTTAACGGACTCCCATTACCAATAATCCTTAAATAGATTTCTTATAGGATGGTGCCTGGGATCTTTTAAATAATGATGACTTGCAAATAACGATCTCAGCTCAAATGCTATTAACACGTCTCCAGCTATCTAAGTGGGTTGCTATTGACATGACAGTCCATCGTGGCCCTATCGTTCTCATGCGTAGCCCTATTCAGAACAAAAGAAAAGGAGTACCCACGCCATGGGCACAAATGCCTTAATGACAAGTTATGTGTGATACATGATCAAATATTAGCGGCCATAAGACGAAGATAGGGATAGTCCCTCTGGGAGACTGTTCTTGTGTTGCGTCCATGAAGCATATCCACAAACATGGCAACACAAACATCCTCGCGTATCAACACTTCCCCGAGGAGTCCCAATGCTTTAATATTGTATACCAACAAGAGCAGCAAATACTCAAGTAAAACTTGAGCTGTTTTCATTGCGTGGGAAGTATGAGAACAAGCGAACAAACAACGTGAGATGATTTGATAGAAAAAAACTTCTGAATCTGTGAGCTATTTTGTAATCCAATTGATACCGACAATAATGACTCACAATATCATATCATCTCATATTTCATATCCCATCCCATCCCATCCCATCCAATCTATGGTTGTTTAGCAATATTCAAATGTCCTTTTAAAATCACCTTGTATCGGGTGCATCACGCTTAGCCATTCACAATTATGTAGTTGCCATATAAACCGCATGGCCATGCCCACATATATGTATTATGCACTCCAAGTTATCCGTGTTTGATTCCCCACATGGTACAATGTGTGAAGCATGTTTCTGGTGTCCCCCGCGTGATATTGTTGGAATATTGAAATAAGCGGCGAAACACTATATTCACTCACTCTAAATTACAATCCGTGTATGCGGAGCTGGAGGTATCCTTATATACGACGTCGTCTTGGCCAAGCGTTAGGTATAACTTTACTTCCTTATATCTTGGAGTGTGGTCGTTTGAAGCTACTTTGATCGTTAATGTCAGGAAACTAACAAAACAAACTTTCCTACACCAGTTAGCGAAAATGATCGCTAGACAAATTGAGAGCGCCATTAATGAATGCTTGGCTAGTGTAATTATTCCGCCAGTTCCAATGTTTTAGTCTAGTAGTTTCTAATAGCCGGAAAACGGAGACAGTCGTAACGAAGTAAGTATCTATATATATATCGTGTCGTCGATTGCACTGTGACAGCATCAACTCTACAGCGATGGATCTTATATTACATGTCGGTAATGGCATTGCATGTCAAAATATAGCTGAGGTCAACCTGGGAATGCTGGTCGTTAGCATGACGTGAAGTTTGTGTATTGCTTTCTAATGTTCTTGAGGTAGTAATCACATTGGAGATGACTGGTCATGATGTACGTCGAGAGTTGAGGCGGGTGGGTAATTCTTTTATAAACTGACTGCCATGGACATCTAATGTCAACAGTGTGTATGAATGTCATCACACACGACACACACGGTGTCCATATTATGCCGTCGTTAATGGAGTGTATTTAGCAGAGTTATAATACTATTATGAGGTGTAACGACACAGTTGATGTGTTTTCCATTTGTAGTGGAATACAGCAGGACCGTTTTGTGTGTCGTCTTATATCGTGTTTAGGTGCTACGCTGCGTGGAATAGTTTTGGCTAGACGTATAACACGGCGTCACAGATTTTGTCAACAGCAATGACCTGGAATAAACCTACATAAAGGGCAAGACATGTTTCCATTAAGTTGTAAATGCTCAAAGTGCATGTTTAATATTACAAAGAGCATCCAGACAAGATGAAGACACAATGGACAAACGTCATGAAGCAGTATCAAAGGGGTGACCGTGGCGACAAAACTATTGTGAGAACAATGTGGGTGTAACGAGAGAGGTGTGACATACCTCAGGGTTTTCACTGATGATGTCACTCTATTGTAGAGTTATTAGAAGTTACATGCTGGAAATGAATATCCGTTCTTCAACAAGTCTCTCAAGAAACAAAATACGTAATAACAGAACACAACCAACAAATACACTGTTGTTACAGTATGTACAGTCGTGTGTCAGTATCACCACCACTGCAGATGAACATTGTACTGTATATACACAAATCAATCAGCCTTATATAAATATATTCTGTTTGCTGCGAAAGACTGATTGTTAAAAGGGAAGCGTCTTCTACAAATAACTTTGGGTGTAATTTTATTTTCAAATAATTAACATCAACATCGCCCACCACGTGTATATAAAATGAACAAAAATACATGTCAGGCTCTTGGCTCTACGTTCACGTCACCATTAAGGAATGGCAAGTCAGGCGTAGTGCAATATCAGGTAAACACATTTCAACCGGTGGAAACGCGTCATTGTTCCATCTAGGGAGTATATACGATTCAATGCATACATATTCGCGCGAATTCTTTCGCTCTTCCGACAGTTGAAATCGATATCATTACCGTGATTTCTTGCTTTTAAAAATCTTTACAACACCCCACCTTTAATCGCCTTTTTTCTCTCACGTAAAAAGACAGATACTAAAACTGAGAAAAAGGGACACACAATTACATAATTATCTAGAATATAATGTTTTATATGGAATAACACTACAACTGAGTAGGTGTTCAAATGCATGTGAAAATGCTTAAAGTATCATTGTCCCGTGGAATGCCTAATGTTCAGTCAACAGCGTGCAATTACCTTAAACAGCCTGAAACATATTGTCTTCAACGACTCATCCACTTCGTAATTGTCAAAAGGCATTATAGCAAAGTTTCCAATGGCATTTGAGTGGGTGTTGGCACAATGTGTAGATATCCCGAGTTTTGGTCACGCCACAGCGAACACAAAAGGCAAGAAGTAACGGAATGTGGCTAGATTAGAAACATCCAAGTTTAACGGTTTTTATCACACCTCTACTCAGTACCACCATTCAACTGAACTCATCGCTGTGTTAATAGACAATCCTTAGCGGTTTGTGTAAATTCTCTACACTGATAGCACTGATGTGCACTTAAAAGAACCCACGAATCCGTTGGTATATGACCAGATGGTGACCACATGAATACGTGCAAACACCTGGTTGCGGGCACAGGCCCTCGTGTCTTTGCGAGGATTAAAGCTTTTATAAAATATATACAAAATTTTTAGATGACTCCAACTCGAAATGCTTCACAGCATAATACCATATGACAAGGCCGGACACTTCGGTGCACCTACCCGACTGCTTTGCCGATCGCTACGCTACCATCGCATACAATCGATTAAAACTTAATGGAAACATAATCATGGATGATTGGCCTATCAAGTCGATTGAAACCCGATTTTGACTCTCAACTGAACGATCTTGACACAAATGGCTGACGATACATCCGCACAATACGGGTGTGTGGTCGAAGCAAGCCCTCTGGTTGGTCAACGCTGCTAAATCTGCACATTCTTTATAAATTCTCGGGAATTTTTACTTTCATCGACTGCTTGACTTGGAAGAAATGTAAGATTTTTTCAAGCAATGGCTGCTCAAAAGAAAGCATCATTTGTAAATGTCTCCTTAACAAACATCAACCAACCAGAGGGCTTGCTTCGACCACACCCCCGTTTTGTGCGGATATATCGTCATCCATTTGTGTCAAGATCGTTTAGTTGAGAGTCAAAATCAGATTCTGGTTTCAGTCGGCAAAGCAGTCGGATAGGGTGCACCGAAGTGTCCGGCCTTGTCATGATGTATTGTACTGTGAAGCATTTCGAGTTGGGGGTCATCTCAAAAACAATACGTTTTTAATCATTAATCCTCACAAAGACACGAGGGCCTGTGGTCATGATGTATTGTACTGTGAAGCATTTCGCGTCGGAGGTCATCTCAAAAACAATATGTTTTTAATCATTAATCCTCGCAAAGACACGAGGGTCTGTAGTTGCGGCTACAGCAACAAAGTACTGTGACTATGTGTCCCAGTCCACCCAGCTGTGAATTGGTACCTCGTAAGGAGGGGAAAGCCACACTAACTCGGTGCGCCTAGTGGCTGCAAGAGTTGTATGATCCCCATGTAGTTGAGATTGTATGTATGCATGCATGTTTGTATGTGTGTGTGTGTGTGTGTGTGTGCGTGTGTGTGTATTAGTGAATTAATCCAATCAAGTCTAAATGTATATACCCTTGAACCACTGCACTCTTCAATTACCTCGTAGCTGCTCAAGTCTTACTTACGAAGCGGTTACCACCCTCTCCCCCACCCCGACCTCGTGGTGACAGAACACAAGCAAAAATCGAACGCCTGCAGAGAATCCAGGTGAACATCGGACGCCTACAGAGAATTCTGGCGAACATGGAACGCCTGCAGAGAATTCCGGCGAATACGAACACCTGCTGAGAATCCAAGTGAACATCGAACACTTGCAGAGAATTTAGGCGAATAAGAACGCCTGCTGAGAATTCAGGCGAATACGAACGCCTACAGAGTATCCAGGCGAACATCGAACGCCTGCAGAGAATTCAGGCGAACATCGAACGCCTGCAGAGAATTCAGGCGAATAAGAACGCCTCCAGAGAATTCAGGCGAACATCGAACGCCTCCAGAGAATCCAGGCGAATACTAACGCCTGCAGAGAATCCAGGGGAACATCGAACGCCTGCAGTGAATGAGTGAGTGACTTAATATTTAACGTCACATTGGCAATATCCCAGCCATATCGTGACGAAAACAATTAATACAATAAAAAGTGAAAACATTTTGAAGATTAAAACCTGTCGACGATGGACAGTAAAATATTAGAAAATCACAGATATAATATAAAACTAGCGAGCAAAGCTAAAACATTCCACTTAAAGAAGACAATACAGTCTAAAACACGGGCTAGAGATCGCCAACAACTGAAGGTAGTTCACCATACTAGGGACCATGGGGACTTACATTACTTGTGCTACCTGCATGGACCCTAGCTGGATTTATATCATCCCTTCAGCCGCTGGCGATTGTAGTCGAATTTAGCCATAAGTTAAAAGCACAGAAATACTACGTTTAAAAAATCTGGTAAGTTGAGATTGACTTTAAATGTTTCGGGACCTATGTACCCTCTCAGGAGGACACTAGTTTTACGGTACTTTAACCCCCTTTGAGGGTACAGCCACTAACAATCTAAGTTACTAATCTAAACTACCAAATATTAAATTACATCTATCTACAGAACATATTTTTCAAAATTCATCTATTAAATCAATTTCTTTTAAAAAAACAATAATTAAATCAAAATTAACAGTGTTAAAAAGATCCCTAACTGTTTTCACATTGAAGTATTTATCCCTTATGATGGAGAATTCAACACAGTCATCGAACGCCTGCAGAGAATCCAGGCGAACATCAAACGCCTGCAGAGAGTTCAGGAGAACATCGAACGCCTGCAGAGAATTCAGGTGAACATCAAACGCCTGCAGAGAATCCAAGCGAACACCGAACGCCTGCAGAGAACCCAGGCGAACATCGAACGCTTGCAGAGAATCCAGTGCAAAGCTGTCTGTGAGTTGCCTCCACAGTCCACTGATATACGCCAGGTGTCAATATCATTACTTTGGCTACCTGTTCATGCGAGAACGTATTTCTAAACCCTGTGCCTGGCTTTATCAGTGTGTTAATGAATCTGCACCAGAATACTTAAGCGAACTATAACATCATTCGGTCAGTCTACCCCGCGTTAAGATGAGAGATTTGCAGATAGATATCTAATGAGTCTTATTTCTCTGAAATAAATAAAATAATATGCCAATACATAAGTTATCTGCCACCACCTCCGATTTATCATGTCTTAAATGAACTCGACATTCATGTCTTTGTTATTGAGGAGTAATTAGTCTATTTGTAGCAACACATGCTAGTCGGAAGGGCGACTAGATACATTGGGGTTGTCATGCTCGCTGACTTAGTTGAATACATGGCAGCGTAATCCAAATGCATAGATCTATGCTCATGATAGCAATCTAGGAATTGTATGCTTTGAAATTTATTTCATAGATCGCTATTGTAAATCTGGAATAGTTCTGTGTGGTGTTAAACAAAACCAACCAAACAAGGGAAAGATGGATTATTTGAACATCAAGGCGGAAAAGTCCTTCCAACAACTCCACAATCATGCCATATCACGTTACGCCCATGCACGTAGCTTCCTTATGACACATGTCAGACCTTTAAAGAAACGGACCCACTTTGATAAATAATTTATAATATACTGTACATGCCAGTTTGCCACCAGATGGATTTGACATCAAGTAAATGACGAAATCTTCTGGTCTGAGGACATTGTGTGTCAGGACTATTTGCAAGGTAGTGTCACACCTTCCAGAAGCCACGAAAACACATGGGGAACATCTACAAACAAAACGGCGACGCTGCCAATTTGATGGCGCTAAGTGTGTTAATTCTGCGAAATCATATGTTTCTCTCACAAGGTTAGACACCCCGGCCATTAATAAAGTTTCTTAACTCTTTAATATACGACAGCGTATTAATGAGAGGAATGTAAAGAAAGAAGAATGTTCATACTGAGCGCTTTGATTCCATTTGAATGTTCACTGTCCGGTCCTACCTACAGCCCTCCACCCAGCGCTGACACAAGGAAGGAGCGATTGAATCAGCAGTCGGTCAGGCGATGAGAAACAGTGAAGTAGAAAAGTGGTCATTTTGACCAGAAAACATACTTTTATTAGCATAAGACAGATTTTGTTGTTGTCGCATGAAAACTATCGGGCAAGATAATATATGTTATATACATATTCGACTTCATTAGTTTCGTCTCTTGTTTGCTGTTGTGTAGATATGAAATATTCAATGTCAGGTAGCATAAGCAAACGATCTGCCATCTAAGACGATGGTTATTACCTTTCTACCTTGCTGGGTAACCACACCACTGTACCAGATTATTAGTAGACGTAATGTGTAGTGGTGTCGCATGTAGAGGAAGATAATCCCGATAGCATATGATTAACAAGGTTCGGAATTAATCAAGGTTACGCTCACAAATCTAAAATTTGATTATCTTGCGCACTTTGCGCTTTTGGTGATTACCTACGCATGCTAATGTATTATTTACTACATAAGTATCCAATGTGTTAGGAAATAGCGTGTGTGTGTGTGCGCGCGCGCGCGTGCGGGAAATGAATGAAAACTGTAGGGGCATGAGAGGGTGGCTAACTCAGAGTTATAACAATAATTACTATAAAAAGGGGAGTCACAGCTTTCATAATAGTAAAGTTATAAGTACAATATCATTTCACGCGTTCCACAGATATTTATCAGTTTATACATCTTTGTTTCTTCTCAACAGTGAGCATATGGACTTCACCCGTGTGCTACAGTAATGTTATAACTAAAGACACATATATAATTATACACAATTTTCTTTGGTCTTAAATTAACGATATTACATATATAAATTCTGCATGATCTCTGCTAGAGGGTGTGACGTTCAATACTAACTCATTCACTCTGCCAGAGGGAGGCCCATTCATTCCAGCTTCCATCTCTGACACGAGAAATAAACTCACCCCCATGAGGAACTGCCTTGTGACTAGCAGTCCAGTATCTGGACACCTATACACCACACCCAGCTACATATAGATATGAATCTCTCATGCTGACTGTATAGATTTTTCCATCACAAGGGATAAATATTTCAATGTCAAAACATTGCAGGATCTGTGTTATAATGTTAATTATCATTTTATTATTGAATTATTTAAAATACATCGAATTAACTGATAAATTCTGAGAAGTATGTTCTGTAGACGTATTTTCTTTTAACAGTAATATACAGTAACTGAGATGGTTAGTGGCTGTATCCTCAAGGGTGGTGGAGGGTGGGGCGGTGGTAAAGTATTGTAAAATTACTGTCCTCCTGAGAGGAAACGTAAGTCCCAAAACATTCAAAGTCAATTTAATCTCTCTTTTTTTAATCGTAGATAATGTGTTATTTTAATGTATTGCTAGATTTGTATAAACTGCCAACAGCTGAAGGGATGGTGTAAACCCAGCTAGGGTCCCTACAGGAAGCAAACGCACTGTAAGTCACCTCGGTCCCTAGCATGGTGATCTAACTTCAGTTGTTGGCAATATATAACCTGTTTATATACTGTATTGCCCTCTATAGTTAAAATCTTTTCGAGTTAATTACTAGCTTTAAATTGAAATCTGTGATAAACTAGTTGTTTATATGTATTTTATGTATTATGAAATTATAACTTGTTTTTAGTCACGATATGGCTGAAATATTGCCGATATGACTTAATATCTTCAGGAACTCAGTCACTATATATAGATGCCGTACTGTTGTTTGACAAATATGTCCATGCCGTGTAGGGTGTATCTGTGTGGACAGCTCACACCCAACACACGGTCTACTGCCAGGACTTTCAACCTTCTGTGAATGCTATATTACTGAAGAAGGGCCAATGACAGGAAACGTTTGATGTGAAGAGTGTGATACCAATCAGTAGACAAGTTTTGGGGACACGAGTCTAAGTTACAGTTGCTATGACACGGCTCGGTACTAGTGTGATATTGACGTGACAATTGTACCGTGGAGCATGGTAACAAAGACAAAGTTCCTGTTAAAACTATCATCTACCTGTACCTACATGACGAGATAAGCATGTTCACATTCAATATAGCAAAGTATCTGACTGTGTGTGTTACACTTCTACACTACATCCATGTACAGACATATACTTCAGTATAGTTCAGTGCGAGAAGAGTGCAGGCGCGGCTTGATGCAGGTAATCAGTTTTACCTTCCCTTTGATATATCGACCACTGGGGGCGTTTAGCGGATGCCATATATGGCAGTCGTGCGGCAGGACTCTGACTTTCCTACATAATCGACTTTATCGTGGCTCGGTGACGTAAACTAGTCCCAAACTAGCCAGGCTTAATCGGACGATTTCACCAATCGATAAAGACTTTACCATGAAATTGTTTCCAAATCCTCCATTAATTTGGCAAAGTTCGTTACTGCTTACGCTCCTGCTATCGTCTTGGAGTTCATACAGAGATTTCGACCAAGAGTGGCATTTACAAGTTGATCTGATCAGCTGCTCATTGTTTAGTCTTACCAGTTACCCCGCGCCTATTGCAAGATAACTAGTTTTAGATTATTATCAGCGGATAATCACGTCGCAATTGACAGAAAGCCGCGTCTTTGTCAGCAGGGTTTCTCCGATCATTTCCGAAGATGGATAATCTTTGTGCATTGCTTAATCTTTGGGTACAAATATCGAGCATTTGTGAAACGAGAAACGTGATGTGTGGAGGTGCTACTGACACGTCTAAACCGATAACTACAGCCTACAGTTCCAGTTTTCACCTTCCCCATCCTAACATTTTGCCGATAATTGTAATCAAATATATTCCTTTCATTGCAACTAACAGCTCATGTCTTAAAATAAAATACGTAGACTGTTGCATGTGGGCTCTTGCAAATCGGATTTAAATTAAATAAAATATTTACAAGTTTCATTCAGTGCCTATTTATCGTAAATAGATTAAGTAAAGAACGACATTTGCTGTACATTTTAATGCAAATTATACAGTGTGGTTAGAAATACCCGTTTAACCTGTAATTCCTGGACCAGGTAAATCATTGACTGTTAGCAGGAACAATATCATGCCAGGAATCAAAGAGTACCAAGATAAGATAAAGTTTCTATTCACAACACGATACAAATTATTAGATATTCGTCAAACGCGTGTGAAAATAGATCAGAGACTTGTACGAAGTGATTAATGAAAATGTGTGTACATATACAAGCGCATTCAACACACTACACAGTTCCCGAGGAGACGGTGTGGGTATTTGCAGAGTTATTTAACACTCTACATAGTTCTCAAGGAGACGGTGTGGGTATCCGTCGGGTTATTTAACACACAACATAGTTCTCAAGGAGACGGTGTGGGTATCTGTCGGGTTATCTAACACACAACACAGTTCTCAATGAGACGGTGAGGGTATCCGTCGGGTTATTTAACACACAACATAGTTCCCGAGGAGACGGTGTAGGTATCTGTCGGGTTATTTAACACACAACATAGTTCCCGAGGAGACGGTGTGGGTATGTGTCGGGTTATTTATCACACTACATAGTTCTCAAGGAGACGGTGAGGGTATGTGTCGGGTTATTTAATACACAACATAGTTATCAATGAGACGGTGAGGGTATGTGTCGGGTTATCTAACACACAACATAGTTCCCGAGGAGACGGTGTGGGTATCTGTCGGGTTATTTAACACACAACATAGTTCCCGAGGAGACGGTGTGGGTATGTGCAGAGTTATTTAACACACAACATAGTGCTCAATGAGACGGTGAGGGTATGTGTCGGGTTATGTAACACATAACATAGTTCCCGAGGAGAAGGTGGGGGTATGTGCAGAGTTATTTATCACACTACATAGTTCTCAAGGAGACGGTGTGGGTATGTGTCGAGTTATTTATCACACAACATAGTTCTCAATGAGACGGTGTGGGTATGTGTCGGGTTATTTATCACACTACATAGTTCTCAAGGAGACGGTGAGGGTATCTGTCGGGTTATTTATCACACTACATAGTTCCCGAGGAGACGATGTGGGTATCTGTCTGGTTATGTAACACACAACATAGTTCTTAATGAGACGGTGTGGGTATGTGTCGGGTTATTTATCACATTACATAGTTCTCAATGAGACGGTGTGGGTATGTGTCGGGTTATGTAACACACAACATAGTTCTCAATGAGACGGTGAGGGTATGTGTCGGGTTATTGAAGACACAACATAGCTCAATGAGACGGTGAGGGTATCTGTAGGGTTATGTAACACACAGAATAGTTCTCAAGGAGACGGTGTGGGTATGTGTCGGGTTATTTATCACACTACATAGTTCTCAATGAGACGGTGTGGGTATGTGTCGGGTTATGTAACACACAACATAGTTCTCAAGGATACGGTGAGGGTATGTGTCGGGTTATGTAACACACAACATAGTTCTCAAGGAGACGGTGTGGGTATCCGTCGGGTTATTTAACACACAACATAGTTCTCAAGGAGACGGTGTGGGTATCTGTCGGGTTATCTAACACACAACATAGTTCTCAATGAGACGGTGAGGGTATCCGTCGGGTTATTTAACACACAACATAGTTCCCGAGGAGACGGTGTAGGTATCTGTCGGGTTATTTAACACACAACATAGTTCCCGAGGAGACGGTGTGGGTATGTGTCGGGTTATTTATCACACTACATAGTTCTCAAGGAGACGGTGAGGGTATGTGTCGGGTTATTTAATACACAACATAGTTATCAATGAGACGGTGAGGGTATGTGTCGGTTTTTATCTAACACACGACATAGTTCCCGAGGAGACGGTGTGGGTATCTGTCGGGTTATTTAACACACAACATAGTTCCCGAGGAGACGGTGTGGGTATGTGCAGAGTTATTTAACACACAACATAGTGCTCAATGAGACGGTGAGGGTATCTGTCGGGTTATGTAACACATAACATAGTTCCCGAGGAGAAGGTGGGGGTATGTGCAGAGTTATTTATCACACTACATAGTTCTCAAGGAGACGGTGTGGGTATGTGTCGAGTTATTTATCACACAACATAGTTCTCGAGGAGACGGTGTGGGTATGTGTCGGGTTATTTATCACACTACATAGTTCTCAAGGAGACGGTGAGGGTATCTGTCTGGTTATTTATCACACTACATAGTTCCCGAGGAGACGATGTGGGTATCTGTCGGGTTATGTAACACACAACATAGTTCTTAATGAGACGGTGTGGGTATGTGTCGGGTTATTTATCACATTACATAGTTCTCAAGGAGACGGTGTGGGTATGTGTCGGGTTATGTAACACACAACATAGTTCTCAATGAGACGGTGAGGGTATGTGTCGGGTTATTGAAGACACAACATAGCTCAATGAGACGGTGAGGGTATCTGTCGGGTTATGTAACACACAACATAGTTCTCAAGGAGACGGTGTGGGTATGTGTCGGGTTATTTATCACACTACATAGTTCTCAATGAGACGGTGTGGGTATGTGTCGGGTTATGTAACACACAACATAGTTCTCAAGGATACGGTGAGGGTATGTGTCGGGTTATGTAACACACAACATAGTTCTCAAGAAGACGGTGTGGGTATGTGTCGGGTTATGTAACACACAACATAGTTCTCAAGGAGACGGTGGGGGTATCTGTCGGATTATGTAACACACAACATAGTTCTCAATGAGAGTGAGTGAGTGAGTTTAGTTTTACGCCGCACTCAGCAATATTCCAGCTATATGGCGGCGGTCTGTAAATAATCGAGTCTGGACCAGACAATCCAGTGATCAACATCATGAGCATCGATCTGCGCAATTGGGAACCGATGACATTTGTCAACCAAGTCAGCGAAACTGACCACCCGATCCCGTTAGTCGCCTCTTACGACAAGATAGTCGCCTTGTTATGGCAAGCCCATGGGTTGCTGAAGACCTATTCTACCCCGGATCTTCACGGGTCGTTCTCAATGAGACGGTGAGGGTATGTGTCGGGTTATTTAACACACAACATAGTTCTCAAGGGAGACGGTGAGGGTATGTGTCGGGTTATTTAACACAGAACATAGTTCCCGAGGAGACGGTGTGGGTATGTGCAGAGTTATTTAACACACAACATAGTTCCCGAGGAGACGGTGAGGGTATGTGCAGAGTTATTTATCACACAACATAGTTCCCGAGGAGACGGTGTGGGTATGTGTCGGGTTATGTAACACCAACATAGTTCTCAAAGGAGACGGTGTGGGTATCTATCGGGTTATTTAACACACAACATAGTTCTCAAAGGAGACGGTGTGGGTATGTGTCGGGTTATTTAACACACTACATAGTTCTCAAGGAGACGGTGAGCGTATCTGTCGGGTTATTTAACACACAACATAGTTCTCAATGAGATGGTGTGGGTATGTGTCGGGTTATTTATCACACTACATAGTTCTCAAGGGAGACGGTGTGGGTATCTATCGGGTTATTTAACACACAACATAGTTCCCGAGGAGACGGTGAGGGTATCTATCGGGTTATTTAACACACTACATAGTTCTCAAGGAGACGGTGAGTGTATCTATCGGGTTATTTAACACACTACATAGTTCTCAAGGAGACGGTGAGTGTATCTATCGGGTTATTTAACACACAACATAGTTCTCAAAGAGACGGTGAGGGTATCTATCGGGTTATTTAACACACAACATAGTTCCCGAGGAGACGATGTGGGTATCTGTCGGGTTATGTAACACACAACATAGTTCTTAATGAGACGGTGTGGGTATGTGTCGGGTTATTTAACACACTACATAGTTCTCAAGGAGACGGTGAGCGTATCTGTCGGGTTATTTAACACACAACATAGTTCTCAATGAGATGGTGTGGGTATGTGTCGGGTTATTTATCACACTACATAGTTCTCAAGGAGACGGTGTGGGTATCTATCGGGTTATTTAACACACAACATAGTTCCCGAGGAGACGGTGAGGGTATCTATCGGGTTATTTAACACACTACATAGTTCTCAAGGAGACGGTGAGTGTATCTATCGGGTTATTTAACACACTACATAGTTCTCAAGGAGACGGTGAGTGTATCTATCGGGTTATTTAACACACAACATAGTTCCCGAGGAGACGATGTGGGTATCTGTCGGGTTATGTAACACACAACATAGTTCTTAATGAGACGGTGTGGGTATGTGTCGGGTTATTTATCACATTACATAGTTCTCAATGAGACGGTGTGGGTATGTGTCGGGTTATGTAACACACAACATAGTTCTCAATGAGACGGTGAGGGTATGTGTCGGGTTATTGAAGACACAACATAGCTCAATGAGACGGTGAGGGTATCTGTCGGGTTATGTAACACACAACATAGTTCTCAATGAGACGGTGTGGGTATGTGTCGGGTTATTTATCACACTACATAATTCTCAATGAGACGGTGTGGGTATGTGTCGTCGGTTATGTAACACACAACATAGTTCTCAAGGATACGGTGAGGGTATGTGTCGGGTTATGTAACACACAACATAGTTCTCAAGGAGACGGTGAGGGTATGTGTCGGGTTATCTAACACACAACATAGTTCTCAAGGAGACGGTGTGGGTATGTGTCGGGTTATGTAACACACAACATAGTTCTCAAGGAGACGGTGAGGGTATCTGTCGGGTTATGTAACACACAACATAGTTCTCAATGAGACGGTGAGGGTATGTGTCTGGTTATTTAACACACAACATAGTTCTCAAGGAGACGGTGAGGGTATGTGTCGGGTTATTTAACACAGAACATAGTTCCCGAGGAGACGGTGTGGGTATGTGCAGAGTTATTTAACACACAACATAGTTCCCGAGGAGACGGTGAGGGTATGTGCAGAGTTATTTATCACACAACATAGTTCCCGAGGAGACGGTGTGGGTATGTGTCGGGTTATGTAACACCAACATAGTTCTCAAGGAGACGGTGTGGGTATGTGTCGGGTTATTTATCACACTACATAATTCTCAATGAGACGGTGTGGGTATGTGTCGGGTTATGTAACACACAACATAGTTCTCAAGGATACGGTGAGGGTATGTGTCGGGTTATGTAACACACAACATAGTTCTCAAGGAGACGGTGAGGGTATGTGTCGGGTTATCTAACACACAACATAGTTCTCAAGGAGACGGTGTGGGTATCTGTCGGGTTATGTAACACACAACATAGTTCTTAATGAGACGGTGTGGGTATGTGTCGGGTTATTTATCACATTACATAGTTCTCAATGAGACGGTGTGGGTATGTGTCGGGTTATGTAACACACAACATAGTTCTCAATGAGACGGTGAGGGTATGTGTCGGGTTATTGAAGACACAACATAGCTCAATGAGACGGTGAGGGTATCTGTCGGGTTATGTAACACACAACATAGTTCTCAATGAGACGGTGTGGGTATGTGTCGGGTTATTTATCACACTACATAATTCTCAATGAGACGGTGTGGGTATGTGTCGGGTTATGTAACACACAACATAGTTCTCAAGGATACGGTGAGGGTATGTGTCGGGTTATGTAACACACAACATAGTTCTCAAGGAGACGGTGAGGGTATGTGTCGGGTTATCTAACACACAACATAGTTCTCAAGGAGACGGTGTGGGTATGTGTCGGGTTATGTAACACACAACATAGTTCTCAAGGAGACGGTGAGGGTATCTGTCGGGTTATGTAACACACAACATAGTTCTCAATGAGACGGTGAGGGTATGTGTCTGGTTATTTAACACACAACATAGTTCTCAAGGAGACGGTGAGGGTATGTGTCGGGTTATTTAACACAGAACATAGTTCCCGAGGAGACGGTGTGGGTATGTGCAGAGTTATTTAACACACAACATAGTTCCCGAGGAGACGGTGAGGGTATGTGCAGAGTTATTTATCACACAACATAGTTCCCGAGGAGACGGTGTGGGTATGTGTCGGGTTATGTAACACCAACATAGTTCTCAAGGAGACGGTGTGGGTATGTGTCGGGTTATTTATCACACTACATAGTTCTCAATGAGACGGTGTGGGTATGTGTCGGGTTATGTAACACACAACATAGTTCTCAAGGATACGGTGAGGGTATGTGTCGGGTTATGTAACACACAACATAGTTCTCAAGAAGACGGTGTGGGTATGTGTCGGGTTATGTAACACACAACATAGTTCTCAAGGAGACGGTGGGGGTATCTGTCGGATTATGTAACACACAACATAGTTCTCAATGAGAGTGAGTGAGTGAGTTTAGTTTTACGCCGCACTCAGCAATATTCCAGCTATATGGCGGCGGTCTGTAAATAATCGAGTCTGGACCAGACAATCCAGTGATCAACATCATGAGCATCGATCTGCGCAATTGGGAACCGATGACATTTGTCAACCAAGTCAGCGAAACTGACCACCCGATCCCGTTAGTCGCCTCTTACGACAAGATAGTCGCCTTGTTATGGCAAGCCCATGGGTTGCTGAAGACCTATTCTACCCCGGATCTTCACGGGTCGTTCTCAATGAGACGGTGAGGGTATGTGTCGGGTTATTTAACACACAACATAGTTCTCAAGGAGACGGTGAGGGTATGTGTCGGGTTATTTAACACAGAACATAGTTCCCGAGGAGACGGTGTGGGTATGTGCAGAGTTATTTAACACACAACATAGTTCCCGAGGAGACGGTGAGGGTATGTGCAGAGTTATTTATCACACAACATAGTTCCCGAGGAGACGGTGTGGGTATGTGTCGGGTTATGTAACACCAACATAGTTCTCAAGGAGACGGTGAGGGTATCTATCGGGTTATTTAACACACAACATAGTTCTCAAGGAGACGGTGTGGGTATGTGTCGGGTTATTTAACACACTACATAGTTCTCAAGGAGACGGTGAGCGTATCTGTCGGGTTATTTAACACACAACATAGTTCTCAATGAGATGGTGTGGGTATGTGTCGGGTTATTTATCACACTACATAGTTCTCAAGGAGACGGTGTGGGTATCTATCGGGTTATTTAACACACAACATAGTTCCCGAGGAGACGGTGAGGGTATCTATCGGGTTATTTAACACACTACATAGTTCTCAAGGAGACGGTGAGTGTATCTATCGGGTTATTTAACACACTACATAGTTCTCAAGGAGACGGTGAGTGTATCTATCGGGTTATTTAACACACAACATAGTTCTCAAAGAGACGGTGAGGGTATCTATCGGGTTATTTAACACACAACATAGTTCCCGAGGAGACGATGTGGGTATCTGTCGGGTTATGTAACACACAACATAGTTCTTAATGAGACGGTGTGGGTATGTGTCGGGTTATTTAACACACTACATAGTTCTCAAGGAGACGGTGAGCGTATCTGTCGGGTTATTTAACACACAACATAGTTCTCAATGAGATGGTGTGGGTATGTGTCGGGTTATTTATCACACTACATAGTTCTCAAGGAGACGGTGTGGGTATCTATCGGGTTATTTAACACACAACATAGTTCCCGAGGAGACGGTGAGGGTATCTATCGGGTTATTTAACACACTACATAGTTCTCAAGGAGACGGTGAGTGTATCTATCGGGTTATTTAACACACTACATAGTTCTCAAGGAGACGGTGAGTGTATCTATCGGGTTATTTAACACACAACATAGTTCTCAAAGAGACGGTGAGGGTATCTATCGGGTTATTTAACACACAACATAGTTCCCGAGGAGACGATGTGGGTATCTGTCGGGTTATGTAACACACAACATAGTTCTTAATGAGACGGTGTGGGTATGTGTCGGGTTATTTATCACATTACATAGTTCTCAATGAGACGGTGTGGGTATGTGTCGGGTTATGTAACACACAACATAGTTCTCAATGAGACGGTGAGGGTATGTGTCGGGTTATTGAAGACACAACATAGCTCAATGAGACGGTGAGGGTATCTGTCGGGTTATGTAACACACAACATAGTTCTCAATGAGACGGTGTGGGTATGTGTCGGGTTATTTATCACACTACATAATTCTCAATGAGACGGTGTGGGTATGTGTCGGGTTATGTAACACACAACATAGTTCTCAAGGATACGGTGAGGGTATGTGTCGGGTTATGTAACACACAACATAGTTCTCAAGGAGACGGTGAGGGTATGTGTCGGGTTATCTAACACACAACATAGTTCTCAAGGAGACGGTGTGGGTATGTGTCGGGTTATGTAACACACAACATAGTTCTCAAGGGAGACGGTGAGGGTATCTGTCGGGTTATGTAACACACAACATAGTTCTCAATGAGACGGTGAGGGTATGTGTCTGGTTATTTAACACACAACATAGTTCTCAAGGAGACGGTGAGGGTATGTGTCGGGTTATTTAACACAGAACATAGTTCCCGAGGAGACGGTGTGGGTATGTGCAGAGTTATTTAACACACAACATAGTTCCCGAGGAGACGGTGAGGGTATGTGCAGAGTTATTTATCACACAACATAGTTCCCGAGGAGACGGTGTGGGTATGTGTCGGGTTATGTAACACCAACATAGTTCTCAAGGAGACGGTGTGGGTATCTATCGGGTTATTTAACACACAACATAGTTCTCAAGGAGACGGTGTGGGTATGTGTCGGGTTATTTAACACACTACATAGTTCTCAAGGAGACGGTGAGCGTATTTATCGGGTTATTTAACACACAACATAGTTCTCAATGAGATGGTGTGGGTATGTGTCGGGTTATTTATCACACTACATAGTTCTCAAGGAGACGGTGTGGGTATCTATCGGGTTATTTAACACACAACATAGTTCCCGAGGAGACGGTGAGGGTATCTATCGGGTTATTTAACACACTACATAGTTCTCAAGGAGATGGTGAGTGTATCTATCGGGTTATTTAACACACTTCATAGTTCTCAAGGAGACGGTGAGGGTATCTATCGGGTTATTTAACACACAACATAGTTCTCAAAGAGACGGTGAGGGTATCTATCGGGTTATTTAACACACAACATAGTTCCCGAGGAGACGGTGAGGGTATGTGCAGAGTTATTTATCACACAACATAGTTCCCGAGGAGACGGTGTGGGTATGTGTCGGGTTATGTAACACCAACATAGTTCTCAAGGAGACGGTGTGGGTATGTGTCGGGTTATTTAACACACTACATAGTTCTCAAGGAGACGGTGAGGGTATCTATCGGGTTATTTAACACACAACATAGTTCTCAAGGAGACGGTGTGGGTATGTGTCGGGTTATTTATTACACAACATAGTTCCCGAGGAGACGGTGAGTGTATCTATCGGGTTATTTAACACACTACATAGTTCTCAAGGAGACGGTGAGTGTATCTATCGGGTTATTTAACACACTACATAGTTCTCAAGGAGACGGTGAGGGTATCTATCGGGTTATTTAACACACAACATAGTTCTCAAGGAGACGGTGAGGGTATCTATCGGGTTATTTAACACACTACATAGTTCTCAAGGAGACGGTGAGTGTATCTATCGGGTTATTTAACACACTACATAGTTCTCAAGGAGACGGTGAGGGTATCTATCGGGTTATTTAACACACAACATAGTTCTCAAAGAGACGGTGAGGGTATCTATCGGGTTATTTAACACACAACATAGTTCTCAAGGAGACGGTGAGGGTATCTATCGGGTCATTTAACACACAACATAACTCTTCCAGGAGACGGTGTGTTTATGTGCAGAGTTATTTAATACACAACATCGTTCTTAGTGAGCAGGTGTGGGTATCTGTCGGGTTATTAACACACACCATAGTTCCCAAGGAGACCTTATCAACGTAAATCTTTAGTAACAGAGTAAATAGTTTGGATTAAACTTAAAATATATAATGATATAAATAAAATATATAATTGTCAACTTCATACTAGATGAGAAAGAGTTAGGCATTTGAAGATGGAAAACGCAACAGAGACCATAGTTATTAATGACATGAGAGTTTATATATATACACAGACATATACACACATCGGTGTAACGTCTATCTTGAGTATATTTGATCTATCTATATCAAGTCTACTCAAGAAAGAATGTTACTATATTTAGTAAAGTGAGTGTAAAATAAACAACCAAACACAATACTAGTTTATCAGCGTTCATTGGAACCAGAGACTGCAAGATTCGGAGGCCATATTCAATAAAGGAGACGCGTGGCAACACCCATTGCAACTATTATAAATAACTTGGTTTCCATCTCGCCATGTAATAATGCTATTTCTATTACTCAAACCAGCATTACGTCCATGGACATTTGCCGTATGTGGCCCGCTGTGCAGAGAGAACTGCTTCAGGTAGATTTCTAAAAGGCGTCCGAACACATCATAAATTTCTCTTTCCAATATTTTTCGTGAACATTTTAAGCTCAGCATACACACTGATTTAGTAGCGGTGTTTCTTTCTGTGTCTTTGTTTAGAAAATATGTCTTAGCTTAACGGCACACAGTTCCTTAATTTCCCATTTTAGAAATCTGCAACTCAAGTCACGAGCGTTTATTAAAGCGGATTTTCAAGATTAGCATCGCGCTAGAATAGCCGACGGCAAACTTGACTATTAGAATTAGCCGTTGTTGAGCCTGGTAGAGCACAGAGACATGGCCAAAATATTCCAATTGACTTACATTAAGGTTTAACTCTTTAAGAAACCAAAGTTGACTTCTGTTTTAAAATAGAATATGTTCAGCATAATTCGCACAGATACAACAAACATGAAATATATATTAGCTGGATTGTGCACAGATAATATATGTTTAAGACACAAATTCATCAGTGGATGCTGTAAGATGTTACGTTTCTTGAATATATCAAATCATGGAAATGGACGGATTGTAATTTGATTGTTATCGTATGTCTGTTTGAAAGGCAGTTTAATGTGTGCGTGAAACATCTAGGGTTAAGTTCATTGATGTGCCAGCGGGCACTATTTCTCTCATTCCCGAGCTGTTCTAAGACCGTTCCGAGTGTGTTGACTTAACAACAGCAGCATTATTCATTCACAACTCTAATAACGTAATCGCCTCAATAAACAAGCGAAAGTAAATTAGAGTACCTGGTCATCTGGCAAGCATTTGTCTGGACAAAAACACACGAAACCAGCATCCCTATAGCCCTATTTGTCCTGCACGGCCAATCTGCGAAATGTTTATCCAGAGGCTGTGCGTATACTCGAACCGAAACAATCCACTGTCGCCAGCTCGATACCCGGACAATCTAATATTGATAGACTCTGCCCAGGAACAAATCACTCAAATCTCCTGGTATACCCAGCCCATAATACTAAATGATTCTCAGCCCCTCCCATTTTCCGCTGTGACTGGCATTCAAGTGCTAAGGAAGTATATAAAAAGGCACATTGGACTTTGCGTGGTCTCGCAAACAAGCCCGGTCGGTTCATTTGTAACGAGGGTGTAACTCATTAACATATATCATTGGCAAGACTACATAAATACTGACACTGACGTGCACGGGTAAAGGAGAAGATCTCTCAACGTAGTCATCATGGAGTGGGAGCGATATTTTCGGGTCTCTTCCCTTTTGCTGCTTTCTTGGGCCATTGTCTCCTGTGCGCCTGTTGACAAGAGTTCCGGCAAGGTGAGTTAATTGGATCCAAATCAATACAGTCGTTTCGTGTCGCTTACACTGACTGCATTCTTACTCTCACTGTTACTTGTTTCACTAATTTAGTATTATACTGGGCGTGTTGTACAACCGGGAGGGTTGGGGAGTTAATTACCCACGACACAACCTGAAGGTGGTACCTCCATTAATATCTAAAGTAACATAGATCTATTCTGAAAACGTCGTTTATGGCGTTGCGCATTGGTACAAAAACTAATAAAGTTATAAGAAATTAATAGAAAATAACCAGCTATATAATGCAACAGTGAAGGATCATATTATCTTGACTCTTTTGGTGACCTCGTAATTTTGTGAATGCAAAACCCTGAGTAAAACATATTAATCACAATTTGAAAGGTTGGAGATGGTTAAAAACTACGCCATTGTTGTACACACTAATGAGGCAACGACGTGTGTGTACTATAGCCGCACTAACGTCTTGGACCAAGCTTACCAGAAACTCCCAGTTAACATCTTATCAACCAAGCCCCCAAACACCATGTCATCTTCACCACAAGTACAGTAGCTCATCTTGGGAGTGAGTTTAACGCCGCTTTGCGCAGTATTTCAGTGCTGTTGTGGCGTGTTGACCAGTTTTATTAGGGAGGGAAACCCGAGATTCTGCAGTTCGTCGATGTATACGACGTTGGTCATACACACGAGCGTTGGTATGGTGCTGTCAAACATAGCAGCATAAACAGGGCGAATCGGATTCGACCTAGGCAGACAGTGGTGTGGCATTTCGAAAGGATACAGGCTGCACAAGGTATTGCAGCACGTTATGTGACACCAACCGTAAATACATAGACTGACTCAACCACTTGGTTATCAATTTACTCCTCTTGAATCATGATACCATTGCAAGCTATTGACCACTGTGGCACCACCTGATACATTGATTATTGATGCATATGTACCACAGTATGTTTGGCCTCAAGCAATGCCAACTTTTTAGTGTCCTCTTGAGACCGTTAAGTATACAACCACAAGTAAAATAAGTGCTCATCTCACTGGCATTTTGCTCTTCCTTAGAGGTATACAACACGGCTACTTGTAACTGTCCTGTACATGCACAGACCCATCACCAGGTACTGGAATCCATCGCATTCCGCAACTTTACATTTTTGAAATAAGTAACGCTAGCAATGCCCAAGATCACGTCATGCCAAGCAAAAGGGGTAATCATTTCTTAACGCTTTCACACTTTCAATCTTGTAAATGTACACTTTTAACACAGCTACTAATCGTGAGTAGCTAGATGACGGAAATAATGCCGCTGAGACACAACAACTCCAATCACTCACAACAAATCTGTAAACCTTCTTATCATGTTTCCTTGTTTTCACAAATGGTGTCGTATTTTCCCGTCATGAATATATCAGATTGGTTGATATGTTGTTGCGGAATCGTTGCAAAAGCTCCTTTGAGCAACTGAGATGGACATTGGCGCTATACAAATATTAGTATGTATGTATGAATATTACGACTGAAGAAAGAAGTTGAGGCAAGTTAAACATTTTCACATTACGCCCACGAGAACCGTTTTCATGCACATTTCTGTTACCATAAATTGACCTGAGTTTCGTGATGGCCAGAATGCAACTGGTCCTCTAACTGGGGGACATATGAAACCTAACTAATTTTAGGATAAAACTAAAAACCAAAGTGAGTATGGAAACGAATTCATTAATCAGTTCTTCAATCAATGTTGTCCATCGTTATTACACCTGTGCTTTGAGTCCTTAACGGTTGAATACAAATATTTTTCAAATCATTAGTGAATTTTTTTTTTAAAAACATGTTTTAACATGTATGCATATAATACACGTGGTCAATGGAAAATGAGTTGATACCTAAAGATTTTTTAATTCAAGTATCATCTGGAAAATCAACGGTACTGAATGATGCGTTTTTACATTCAGTTCAATTCGGTGCGCTATTAATCATGACAACATACAACTCTTACTTATAGGAAATCTGATGTTTCGGGATTCTTCTGAAATTGGTTTCTGCGAAACATGTTATGTGCTTCATCAATGGCCGACAATGAACGTAAACCTTAAATCAAAAGTCATCAAACGTCACATGGCAATTATTGGAAAGCAAGTTGTGTTTAATCAGCCGTGCTAGCATTATTAAACGGATGATCCATTACGCCAGCAGTTGTGTCTGGTTCAGAATAGCATCAGCTATGGAGCAGGGTTTCTTTGGTCAAACTCTCATGATGGATGAACGTATGGCCATTAAGCAATTGCAATTTGCTCATACAGTAAGATACAAAATTGAAGCGCCAACCTGATGACATAGGTTGAGGAAACGATACGCATTATATTCTAATCAAATAATCTGATGGTAACAACTTATGCTCTGCCAGTAGGAAATGAACATAATTAACCCCAATCAATAGAAAGTGTTCAATAACCAAAGTGTAGGAAACATTTCATTTCAAATTGTAAGAAGTTATAATAATATGAAACAATTTACGTCCTTCCCTGCGCATGTCTTCTACTCATCCCTCTGTCTTAATAAGGAATCGAAAATCTGCTACAAATGAAAGCACACGATAGCTAAGTATGACGTAGATGAAACGCTCACATGATTTTCACTGATGATCTCTGCATATAAATTAAAAAGTACGGTGTTAACAACTCTTTCTTCTGTTGTATTATGACTTTAGAATAATTGTAAGTTGGCGATTATTGCAATGACTAACCCAGAATCGTATACAAACGAAATACCCACAAAAGCTTGACAGGCATAAGTAAGATATTTTGAAGAGCTGACGATCATTGTCGAGATGTATTGATAATGATGATGTATGAGATGGGCTGATGATCCGAGAAATGTAGAGAGAAGTTGATGATAACTGCGATTAAAATTCAAAATTGGGCAGAACATAAATGAAAAGTAGAGAAAGCCTGACGACATGTGCAAATCAATTACTGAGATAAGTTGATGACTGCAAATAATATTCCGAGTAGAGATGCAAATGAAATGCAAAGAAAAAGTTGAATAACCCTTAAAATGAAATGTAAGGAAGAGTTATCGATCAATGCAAATAAAAGGCAAAGAAAAGTTGACGATCACCCCAAAAGCACTGCCGTGGTGAGTAGACGATTGGTGCCAAGAAATTGCTGTAAGGAGTTGATAATCACTGCAGATGAGATGTCTGGAAGAGTAAAGAACACAGCAAATGAGACATAAAACATTCAGTAACTTAAAGTAAATTCGTCATTGTTGATTCATATAGAGCAGCCGATTGTTAAGAGGAGGTTGGGATCAAACGGTAATATAAACAACATAATGTTATTTAAGTCCAGTGTTAGAAACATCCCACTGATTCCAGATGATGGTGCAAATACATACCTAAGTGTTATTGTGAACAGTGACCAGCTGTAACAGACTGCACCATTACTGGGATTTCCACAATGATTGCACATGGTCATATGCCTTTTTTTCTTTCTTTGTAATATTATTTGTGTCACCTATTCTATTCGTCAAGAAGCATTGGAGTTGCAGCTAATTACGAACCGCCAATATTTAAGATTAATTGTTGAAGACTATATTACACCTTTCGCGACAAACACTGGGTTTCCCGTTTTGGAATATCAAATTGTTGTCATGGTCTATTGGGAGAATGATTCGGACCATCCCTCACCATGTAAACGAACGTGTGACTAATCGTTGAGTTACAACCCGTTGCTAATCATATCACGCGTTCATGCTTTTTACTATTCGTGTCTTCTTTATTGGTTGTTTATACCCGTACAATAAACCGCCAACATCGGTGGAGGAGGATTGCCATGTTACACCTACTACTTCATTTTTCCAATCAGTTCATTACCATCACTGAATACATATTTTCACGTATCCACCTCTTTAAGTGTAAAGTATGTAGTGTGACCAGTATGACACTGACGGAATCGCTAAAACCATTTCCACCAAACACATGTTGTTTATCGTGCAGAATAAGTGCAAAGTAATGCAGTGTATAAGATACAATAGTGGCAGATTTGGGGGCAAAACGAGTGAGTGAGTGAGTATGGTTTTACGCCGCTGTTTAGCAATATTCCAGCAATATTACGGCGGGGGGACACCAGAAATGGGCTTCACACATTGTACCCATGTGGGGAATCGAACCCGGGTCTTCGGCGTGACGAGCCAACGCTTTAACCACTAGGTTACCCCACCACCCCAGGGGGGGCAAAACGAACAGCCCAGCTGTTTGTGTAAGATGCGGGATGGCGACTGTCATATTCTATTTTGTGACTTTTGCGTGCATGGAAGAAAACTGCTAACAGCATCAACTTGATTGGGTTTGAAATATTTCACAGCACTATGGTATGGTGAACTATCCGTTTTCTTCGTTGATACAACAATGTACATCGTGGATTAATGTGCTACGCACACTCATACATCATAAGAATTGTAATTATTTCCATAAAACAATGAAAGGTTAATATACCATTCCCAATGCAGAAGACACAGTCATGCATACGATATATATTTAGTATCGTTACTGTTATCTGTTAGATCGCTTCTTATGAACTCACGATGCTTTGGATGTTTGCAAGCATGAGGACGATGATATGGATGAGACCTTGGAATAATACACGTGTCTCTTCGGAAAAACTAAAGCGAACCATGATAGCACTGGGACAGAATGTGAGTTAACGTCCGGCGAGTTGAAGACATCCCGTTGGCCACCAAGTGTCTCTTCAGTGCTGGTATGTTTCTTTATTCAAGTCAGACTTTCTTCTGGAATTGGCAAAATTAAATTACGGCAATGTGGTCAAGGAACTTAAGTGTTTCAAATGTATCGATGATCTGATTTTCTTCAATAGTGGTCAAATAGCCAATTCTCTCCAATGAATTATCCACCTAAGCCGCGAATAATAGCCGCAAATGAAGACGCCCTACCCTACCTAAGCGCTCCGTGAACAGATTCAGATTCTCCATCAGACATTAAGTGGAATGAGTCTCACTATTCAATAGTTCACCTTCCATTGATGTCGGGCAATATCCCAGCAGCTCCACCCTTGGATATCTACAGTTCATAACGTGTACAAGCAGGTATGCTATAATGACGAACATTTCAAAGAGCATAAAGCGACTCTCTATTTCTACTTGTACCACATAATACCGTGTTCTTTCAGGTGAACATTTGGAAAGCCTTTCCTTGTGAGGCAAATACCCACTCTTTTCTTTGTACCAGCACTATTCGATAACGTTTCATAGTCACACTCTCGTGGCTTTGTCGGGATCGGGGTAATGCAGCTGGCTGTACTGTTAGCAGACATATGTTTTGAATATTGAAACGATTTTGTCGTTTTTGTGTGCTTAATAGATTATTGAGAAAACGTCAATTACTATATCAAGTCATAAGTTGTAAGACCGATCTTACCGAGTCAAAACCAGAGCAGGTCGTAAGGTGTCACTGCATTTCATATTTAAGAACTGCTGATACTTACAGCTTACAGAATAGTTGATCGGCACAATCATTGTTTTGTCTCGATTCACATTTGAAGCATATCGTCTTTCACGTAATGAAACGGATGTGTCGTTCTGCAAATTCTAAAATAAATTAGATCAATATATCACTTGTGTTTCAAGCTTCGTTGGAACCGTATAACAAGCTACCAGGTACAAGGCTCACCCAACGCTATAGACCGGTGTGTTTTAGTCAGCATTTAATCAATGTTGCGATGCTCATATGACTATGTTCAGGATATGTTCAAGTGCTGGCAAATACATTTCGTGAAAAGCATGTGAAGATTCCAGTATGAGAAAGCACCAAAATATCGCCAACTTCACCAACAGATCATTTTCAACTATACAGTAGGTGTGTATGTCTCTGTGACGTATCAGCGACGTTGCTATCGGGGTACGACGTCATGCAAACAGCCCCGTGACGGTGTAACATGACCGGACACCTCTTAATTCCTTACATATTACATTTGGTAAAATGGTAGGCACTATCTGATGGACATAAGGGCATTGATGGCGAGGATAAGCGGCATTATGAGTGACGGACTACGGTTCAGCTGGAAATTCGAAACTCGTCGCTGTGGGATTTGTTTCATGTTCTTGCAGTTTGGGGACCTTGTACAGCCTTGCACTTTGTTCCGTGGCGACTCCGAAGGTAAACTAAAGTGTAATCGGGAATCAGTCCGTTCAGGAAGCAGGCGCTAACCTATCAAACAACAAAGCAATAACTCCTTTGAGTGGCATTATAGAAACTTGGACGTACAACGTTGAACAAACCTAATGGAAAACAGCTTCATTTATTTATTGAGTGGGACGTTTGGATACAGATTCGTGTACCGTTGTCAATCATGTTCAATATTAACGAAGAAATGTGCTATAATGCACACTTGTACTATTCAATTAACTAAGTTAAAAATCAGTACACATCAATACAAAGGTGTCACGACGGCAGTACAAGCTTGTGTTGTAGAACAAAGTCAAGTGTAATGTAATATAAGAACAGTGACAAAAGCAATTAAGACAGTCATGGTAACATTCACCTCTCTACAGTAATCCAACATAGAAGAAAGACCTCAGCAGGAAGTATCCAGGGTAGGATCACCACATACAATGCTGGTCGTCTTGTGTAATATCAGATGAGAGGGAAGAGAGGCAATGTAACTCCCGTTACATATCTGTCTAAAGTAAACAATTCTTCAATAAGGTCCTTGTAGCCCTTTCCAAATCATTCTGTCTAAATCTAGTAACCCTCAATACGTCATGCCACTGCCCATCATTTAAACTTCAGGTATAACAGTTAAAACACATTCAAGCACATCTTATGTACAAATTTGCCCCATAACAACTTCTATTATTTTAATTGAAGTTAGTATTCCCATGATCGTTCACGTGCACAACAGGTAAAAATACATTTGCATTTCGCATGCGAAGACATGATATACGATGTCAAATACAACTGGTCTCGGTGACTTCTGTTTTTCACACATTCGTATTTAACGTCGATAAAACCACACTTACACATAAATGATTATAGGACAGTATGGGTGAGACTCGCGAATGAATTGTGGTGCGTGACGTTGTTCTCTGTTCGTAGAAATGGTGTCTACGGAGAGGGAGTATTCTCTATACATGCTATGAGTTTATTTGATCAGAGTTCACAGATGGGGATATAACATCGGAGAGTAATATACTAATCCAACTGTCTGACTTGTGGGCGTTCAAGCACAAGTATATGTATTATAAATCCTGTCGGTATCGGCTGTAGTTGGTATGGTCTGAGGTTGAAGGCATGTATTAAATCAATACTGATCAGACCTAGGAGTGGCTGGGAAAAAGAAAGAAATAGAGAAGATGTGTTGACTGCAGTGGTTTCTAGAAGCCCTTAATTGGGTGAAATATTCGTAAATTACTTATACAAAAGGTATCCATCTGGTCTCTAAATGTAGACTAGTTTCCGGATTCACTGTTTTCATGGGAAGTGATCTCGGTTCACTTCGTTCTGGCCGATTTGCGATTGATAGGCAACATCATATGACATTTCCATTGCCGGACCTATGGACGTGTATCGTTCATTGAACATGTCTCCTGGCAAATCTTGTTAGTGTCTTTACAGTAATGGAATAAAGCAATGCGTCCTGTCAGTTCTGAATTGTGCGTCCGTGAAGGTGTTAACAACAGTCTAATCCACCTTCTCCTGCTTTGTGTCTCAGCATCCTCCTGAAGCCGTGGCCACACTACAGCCACAGACACCATCGGCCGATTATCGTGTCAGCACATTTAAGCTTGGCTCCTGCTAAATGACACTCACTAATATCAATTTAAGAGTAGAGTGAGTTAATACTTGTGAACTATATGAAGGGTCCTGTATATTATCGTCAGTGTCATAAGGCCATTTGGTGCTCCATACCACGGATTATTTTGTTATGGTGCTGACAACATGAATTCTATAGACCCTGTTTCTTTACCATCATTCAAACCCCAGATAATATGTGCATTTCACTTATCGCCTTGCATGCGATATGGGACAGATATTTGATACATTTTCGTGATTATGAGGTCAAAAGTTTGTACAATTTACACAATGATAAGGTGTTCCTGAAATCGTGTGAGTACTGAAAATTACACCACCTTTCTTTATACAACCCTTAATGTGTCCTCGGTGAAAACAAATAATATCTTCACAAGAAAATGACAATAAACTACGTGGGTTCCTCAAGTTACATGGGTACTTCAATCATGATTCTTTTATAATTAATTCATTGACATCTACCTCCATTGACGTATGTGTATGATGTATTGCCGATGTGGGACAGTTACATAGTGTGACGAATGACATCTACTGGACGGAATCCTTTGTCTGGAAGAAGCTGTTTATTTCTGATGCTTTGATCACGCCACTTTACGGCTGAGGCCCTCGTTGCCTCTACACAAAGCGGGCAATAAAGAAGAAGCTTTCATAGTCTCATCGCGAGAGAATAAAGAGAAGAAAAGACAACCGCGTCTCACGCCTGATCTACGACATAAAAAATTCAAAATCCCTGAAGTGTTCAGACAGGATAAAACTTTAAGTAGTGTTTCTCAAATGGTTTTGGTAATTGTTTGTTGCCGTATAAACATGTGAGCCATTTTCTTCAAAGTGATGGAATATACATAGCTCCCGTGGGGTTGAGATTAAAGTTGACCTGATCCAGGTGGAACCCCGTGACCAGTTGGACGTAGCTACACACATTACTGTATTGATTGGCAACAACAGTGGTGTTAGTTGGTAATCCAGCTGAACATACCATTGTGTTTATACTGGTATGAAAGGTTATATACAAATACTGAGAATCATTCATCATATAATTTTCAAAATGGAATACAGATTTTGCCCACTGATTCTTATACAGAACTTCACTCGATCATAATAGCTGAATGAATCACAAAGACTTCCATATGTTATCATCTGGTCTGTATTTAATGAGAACTAATTTATTTGACGTGGTTACATAACCTGGACATTACTAGGCTTGACGGGACGTCAATTAAAACAATGCCAAAATCTAAAGCTTTTAGATTATACATAACTTATCCATTAAACAGGTGATGGACACATCTCTAACTGGCATCTTCCTTAATGTCTCATGATATATTGATCAAGAACATCGTTAATACAGCATACTTTGTGACTGTTAATCTTCGTCTCACATCCTGCTTATGGCTGAAAAAGCACGTTCATTATTGATAACATTGTAGGCATGAAGTCTTGTTGTATTTCTTAATGTGTTCTTCCCATAAGATTATAAACAGTCAATGTTGATGTTATGAGCCGTGAGAAAAGGGCTGCAAAAGCCGACCATTGCTGTCATCGGCAAATAATACCATTTTACTACAACGCAAGACAATGAAGATCCAATGCGATAGTTATCAAAAAGACTGAAGTCTCTATAGTTACATTGAGTTGGAACGTTTTGTTATCCATAACTTCATAGCATTCTGGGTTTCGTTAAGAAGGACTGCCTGAGTAAAGCAAACACTGTCTTTGTACTTGTGTTGCCATGTCTTTACATACTGCAAAGAATGTGTTTTTTTACCACCATCTTTCTGTTGGTTCTTTTGAAGTATCTATCAGTCAGTTTAAGGTCGATGATGTAGTGAGGATATACCTTTCGCAATCTCCGTAGAATCCCTGAAGATTCTTCCTGTAGCATATATTTAGGTGATGTGTGTATACTGAACCATAAACACGCGTTTTCATAAAACACTTCCAAACCTATCTTCCAGTTTACATAGCACTGAGCATCATCGAGACCAACGCTTAACGGATGTTTGAATCCTTGACAATTTTGCTACGTCAAAGTTTTGCACTCAAGTAGAGATTGCCTGGCAATGTTGTCTGAAGGGTTTTGCTGACTGTCCCCTTAAGCTAAGCAATTAAATCTTGAACAGTCCGCTGTGACTGGAATGATGCTACAAGGACTCCTCGCGTGATACCACAGAGCGCGCATGTCTTTAGGCAATACAAGGGCTATTTCTGGCAGTAGCTGGATCTACCGAAGGAAAGGTCCACACGGCATACTCGCGGCATAAAATAACAGAACACGATGCATCAGTCATACTTCCACTGTTAAGGAACTACCACTCGATTATGGTACATATTAAGAATATGTTACGAAAATTTCTCATTGTGTTCGCTTTTGAATGAGCAAGCCGTTGATACATGTCTCTGTGTCGAATGCACTGCTGAAGCAAAGGTTCTTTCTTCAGTGATATCCTGCTTACAGAAAAGGCTACCAACTTAATAAAGCGAGCACGAGTCGTTTTTCTTACCTTGAATCCAATAAAAGTAAGTAAAATATGTTTGGTCTATGTACCACTGAATTTTCATATCGGATAATGAACGAATGGTAATGAACAAGGAACTCCTCTATGTCACCACTAATTAACCATTAGTCATGGTTCAAATTCTCAATAATTTGAATTGCGTGCTTGAGATATTGTTTTATAAGGAGGTTGCCATGGTGATTATTATTGACAACAGATGTAAATATTCCCGGAGTGTTTCTTGACATGATGCCAGATGCTCCTCAATTAGATTAATTATGTCGACACTGAATTAACAAAGTCAGAAGTACCATCCATCATCCTTCACCATAAGGTCAATAGCAAACACTTTCAAGAAAATCGGAAACGTGACAGATAAAGTTTGTTAAACTTACATAGATAAAAGTGCCTTCTTTTCAGACATTGTCAGTCATAACACGAAACTGATCCAGACAAAGACAGTGTCTAAAACTACAAGAAAACACACACGAGATAACGTTTTCAATCTTATGACGCGTGAAGAGTGACTTTCTATGCAAGTGTTGGAGATCTGTATGTGCATCGCAAGGCTCGCAGTGAACACACATCCCTTTAAGTCAGCTTGATTTAATCCACTATTTCTGCAAATCTGTTCGGGTGAATGTCTTTACAAATTAAAATTATTACTCTAACTCACGAAAATTGTGACAGTTTGGAATAGGTAGGAGTACATGTCGACATGTATGCAGTGCATGACTGAATAGGCTGGGGCCGTATTTGTTCTTATATTCGAAGCGAGCAAAGAAAGCAATTATTTTCACTCATAAATCCGTTTTATTGGGAAATGTTAAAATAACTTATACTGAAAGTGTAGAGATCAGATTTAGCACGTTAAAACATGGTTTAGAAAAGTGAACACAGGAGGACCAATGCACCTAATCAATGGGCGGCTTCACAACACCGTGTTTTGAAACATGAATTGTTAGCGATATTTTGCAAACATGCTGAGAGTGAAATGAATGCCTTCTATTCCTCTCAAAATGCCTTACAGTTTTAAAGTTAATATGATTTCGCTGGAATGAAACTCAATCCAATATTTCATCAGTCGGTACATAATCGCATGTGGAATATGCAGGCTGGTGACTGGTATATAGCAGGGCTTACTATCAGTCAGAATGCCGGCTCATTACCCGGGCATGACCCCAAGTCAGGTTGCCTCTTACGGCAAGACACTACCACAGGGTTATTTCATATTGCTACGCTCATGAAGCCTTTTCATCCTATTCAGAATGCAAATTATTGGGAGTATTGATGTGCAAATGATGTTTGTAGGAGCAACGAATAAGAGCTTTTATTGTCAGCTGGAAAACTAACTCTTTTGGCCTGTCTTTCCATGTATGCACTATTGACTCAGTGCTAGCGCCTACATTATTGTCATTAACCATGGACATTTTTTTATGGCGGACAGAGAGCGATCGAAGCAAACACATTAGTTGACAAATGACATCTACCAACTAATACATCTGAAAACGAGAGTAGTTTTCGGATAGCCATTCATGTGCTTATAATGTGTGCTGTGGTGGGATTTGAGACAGTTCACTTGTTAAAATGTATATTGTAATCAATCCTGCTTTATTTCACGGGTAATTAGTTTGTACTGTATCCTTCAATGGAGTTAAACATTTAGAGACACGTCAATGAATTTTATGTCACTAAAGAAACACTCGGTATGGGTTTCGTTATATAATTCACATAAGTATAATGTTGTGACTTTGTTAACTAACATCACACAGACAATTTCTTGCACAACATCCATTGTGAAATGTCTGCCTCACAAAGTCTTTTACTGCTGTGAATATTCCGGCTGTTTGTTGTTGTCGACACATAAGGCAACAATGTGAAGTGTTGGTGTAATCGACGGGAAATGTATCACTGTCAATGGACGTAAACCCGCGGCCCACGGAGTATGTCAAAGTATTTACCTTCCTAGCTAGGACGCTAAAAGCATTTGTACAGTTCTGGTGTTGCATTGACCAGTTCGGTTATTTTGTATGTGTTGTTCAGTGCTTGTGTAGAATCTACTAGAACTCTAGGACAATGAATCATTCATGCTATGAGTGCAGACAATTTGTGATGTCACTTTGGTTTTATAAACGTGTAGCGTGGTGTCACTTAATTTCCAGTGAAGCGTTACTTATCTAGGAAATACGTGTTCGTGTCTTATACTATCATCGACGGTGCAGTCTCAGCTGCTTAAATATTGATGTCCTCACGTCGTCTAGAGCATTGTTGCAAGGTATACACTCCCACACATAATGGTCATGTTTGAGGGTATGTGAACGAAAGTAACCGCAATTTGGTAATTTCCTATACATGAATGATTCACACTATCTGTATGTTTATCTGCATGTTGTGTGAGCGAATCCTCTCTTAACCAGTGTAATAAATCTTCTTCTGCAATAATGAATCCTCTGGACCCATTCGCAACGATAACTTCTTTAGACTTAGCTTCCACAGAGAAGACGAGCTTGTCCTCTCTGGAGGACTGTGAAAGTGGCGCCATTGCCGAATCTATGGTTGCTATATAAAATCATCCGAACGGAGACAGATAACATGGGGTACTCGAGACACATACATCACATACAGTTTTGAGTAATGAGTTTGTGTTTCTGTCGAAATGCAAAGAATTGTGCTTTTACGTCTGTACAGAAACAGCGTATGCCTACGTTTTCTTGGAACCACAAATATATCGTTGTGTGGTGATGGACGAATGATTACATCATTCCTGAAGCACAGAGCACCTTGTGTAAATTGACAATAACTAGACGTATACTACACATGTGTAGCTTTAGAATCAACACTTCAATGCCGTTCTGCCTGCACTCATGTTTATAATAACTAAGATTATCCAACTTTGTCAAAGTCTCAGTCTGTGAGTGGAAGAGCGGCTTTGTCCCCAGAGCGACCTGGTGCAGCTTCAGATATGTTCAAACACACTTCACACTGCCCGCCGTGTGTACATACATCTTGAAATATAAACCCCATTCCTGTAGTAACAGACATGTGAAAATACTTGTGTTTGGTTTGCAGGAAAAATACGAAATACCAATTACAGCCCAAAACTGATTTCATGTCCTTAATCGACGCGTACGTCAGCTACACCAAGAAGTGTTTACACAACCTCAACACGTGCGGTTGGCACGGCAATAAATACTGTTCACAAATAAGAAAATCATGCTGCCGTTTACATTTGCATTAGGCTACTCAACACTGATTCATCATACCCCTTGATAACATTACAACACGGCAAGGTACACGACATGTAATCCGTAATCCACATTAATTACGGAGCGAAAATACCTTATTATAAATTTGTTGAGATAATCACTTCAAATTACCTTGCCTCTGTCTCCATTTGTAAACAAAGCCTGCAATTATGGGTATATGTATTAACCATATCATTTACCACAGCAATCACAGTGTGTTGTATATCATCAGTCAACACAATCCAATGGTTGTGGTTACCAAATACCCAGTCCACCAGGAACACGTTTCTGTATCTTAAACCAACTGCATTTCCCGGGAGATGAACTTCGAATTCACAGTGGTGGGTAGGGTTCTAATACTGATAAAACGTCCCCACACCCACACACCCAGCCAGAGTATATCAAACGGATCTGATCCAAGCCTGGAGACTTGTGGCAGGTTGATGCTGAGCAACTTGTGCCACACAACTGCTGATTACGCTGCCAGTATTGGAATGAATTGTTTTATGAACCGTAAATTATGCATATCGAAGTATTCAGTGGTATGCCGTATTGTATGTGTCCAGACTACCTAAATGACCTTGTGTAAATCATACTTCCATTATGTTACTGCATCTTGACAATATTACACCGGCTACACTTCCCTCGCTGGCACTGTTCACCCCTGCTCCATCAGCAGCAGAGTCTGCTCGTTCATCATACAAGGGTTGCCAGCTGCCGTCTTGCTCTGATGAGGTATTACACGCTTCTCTAGGATAATGTGTAACAATAAATAACATGTTATTTCTTGGTTATTTTCATATCAAGAAACTAACGAGGTGAAGAACAGATTCACTCTTTTAGATTGCGTGATCGTTTATGTTCCGTTGTCAATTAATACTGGTCATTTACGAGCAATCCGGCAAATTGAAAGCTTGCTGGTATGTCTAAATTAATAATGGAGGCAGTCGTATTCGCCATGAAATGTTCCTGGTAGAGATCTGAGCTGTTAGGTCCCTGCGTCAGATGATTGAAGTGTAATTAACGACTTGGAGGATAAAAGACAATGTGTAATTAACCATTATGACAGAATAATCTCCCACTAAGATTTCAGCAGTGCCCGCGTCACGAGGACTGATGGTCTTTCATGGCCTGCCTTAGATGGCAATGTTAGATGTAGATCGGAAGTTGCCTTTGAGCAGGACCTGGTGTCCCAATAATCTGGCATGTACCTTTCAAAAGGCTATACTCTGACTGTACCGCCCTCGGCCTCCTCCTGATATTTCGGGGAAGAAAGGGAATTAGACACAGCTGTAAACTTCATGAAAATAATTACAATAATAGTTTCACTGGGAGTTCCTCAGTGAATAAAGTCTATACATACGCTGTATGGCTGGGTAACTACCGGGGTTCACAACGACTAGGTTGAACAATGTCATGAAGGGTGTAGAGAAAGGAACAAATCCAGTGTTATTGTCATTGTCTGTATATGGCATGGCGATTGTGAGTTTTACATTCAAAAGATTTGCCATTAGGCCTGGCAAATAAGCACAATATAATCAATTATTTGAAGCTTTGGATTTTTCGTGTATCCAAGAATTCATGTATTTCTCTGTTTAACACCAACAAAGGATACTGTATAAACGATGACTTATCAGTCAATTAGATTTTCGGTTTGTTGACTTCAGCTGAATAATTTACTTAAAGAGTCACATTTTTGAGAGAGCACTGCGCATCTTGTGTAGACAACTTAATTGACCTATGTGCCTTTAAGGAAAAGCATGTGCCATTGAATGTTCTGTTTATTATGGAAGTCTGTATCCTGGATTAATCAGTCAGTCATTTGCCGTTGACACTGACTATTGACAGCAGTAACTGATATAGCCGCTTTCAGTTAGGGCTTGCAACTGTATGCCTCTGGGCTAGGACAACGGTGTTCGTACCGTGCTGATCTGCCGAATAGATGATGTTCATAAACACTTTTCGAGTAAACATTGTTTATTCGTACTCCCTTGGTGCGGAAATCCCGTGTCCTGTCGTCTTCTGAAAGAGGATCGTATCACTGCAGATAACCCCTTCACCCGGAAATGTGTTTACCCAATTAATGTAATTGGATTGATATTAAATGTATTCTGAATGAGATTCTGTTTCAGTGCAAGTATAGCACCCGACGTGTTGAAGCACCCGAAGCAGTGCACCCGATAATTCCCGCCAAAATACTAGTATGAATAATGTATTTAGTAAATATGCTCCCCTATTTGTCAATGGGTAATCACTATAGTGCATCAGGAACATAACCACACTGATAACCGTGCACGATGATGTAGAGGATATACCTGGTACACATTCCTCTTTGGCAATGGTAAGGATAAGCCATATACATGTGCTGTGACTGTGTGTGATATCCGCCACGTGTTAGTCCTCTTTCTGCCTGTAAGATATAGTTAGTGTTGCAGTGCATCTTTTCCTTCACGTTTCCCACTAGTCAGCGTGTCACAGGCACATACACACCAGATACTATTTGATTTCGAATGTTAGGCCTGCAACCAAACTCTGATGTCCTCCAACGTCCAAACTCTGATGTCCTCCAACGCCAACATCCACACTCTGTTTCATGTCCTCCAACTCCAACATCCACACTCTGTTTCACGTCCTCCAACTCCAACCTCCACACTCTGTTTAATGTCCTCCAACTCCAACATCCACACTCTGTTTCATGTCCTCCAGCGCCAGCATCACACACTATTTTATGTCCTACAACTCCAATATCAAACACTATTTTATGTCCTACAACTCCAACATCACACACTATTTTATGTCCTACACCTCCAACATCCACGCCTTATTTGAAGTCTTCTAACTCCAACATCACACACTATTTTATGTCCTATACCTCCAACATCCACGCCTTATTTGAAGTCTTCATCTGTGCTACATAGCTGTCACACAACTACCGCAGCACACAGTCAAGTCCGTCGTCATCTAAGGTACATAACTATCACACAGCTACCGCAGCACATAGTTATGTAACACAGGCTGGCGACGGACTTCACTATCACACAACTACCGCAGCACACAGTCAAGTCCATCGTCAGTCTGTGTTACATAACTATCACACAACTACCGCAGCACATAGTCAAGTCCGTCGTCAATCTGTGTTACATAACTATCACACAACTACCGCATCACATAGTCAAGTCCGTCGTCATCGGAGGTACATAACTATCAAACAACTACCGCAGCACATAGTCAAGTCCGTCGTCATCGGAGGTACATAACTAGTATACAACTACCGCAGCACATAGTCAAATCCGTAGTCATCTGAGGTACATAACTATCACACAACTACCGCAGCACATAGTCAAGTCCGTCGTCATCTGAGGTACATAACTATCACACAACAACCACAGCACATAGTCAAGTCCGTCAGCCTGTGTTACATAACTATCACACAACTACCGCAGAACACAGTCAAGTCCACCAGCATGTCTTACATAACTATCACACAACTACCGCAGCACACAGTCAAGTCCGTCAGCCTGTGTTACATAACTATCACACAACTACCGCAGCACATAGTCAAGTCCGTCGTCAGTCTGTGTTACGTAACTATCACACAACTACCGCAACACATAGTCAAGTCCGTCGTCAGTCTGTGTTACATAACTATCATACAACTACCGCAGCACATAGTCAAGTCCGTCGTCAGTCTGTGTTACATAACTATCACACAACTACCGCAGCACATAGTCAAGTCCGTCAGCCTGTGTTACATAACTATCATACAACTACCGCAGCACATAGTCAAGTCCGCCAGCCTGTGTTACATAACTATCACACAACTACCGCAGCACATAGTCAAGTCCATCAGTCTGTGTTACATAACTATCACACAACTACCGCAGCACATAGTCAAGTCCGTCAGCCTGTGTTACATAACTATCACACAACTACCGCAGCACATAGTCAAGTCCGTCAGCCTGTGTTACATAACTATCATACAACTACCGCAGCACATAGTCAAGTCCGTCAGCCTGTGTTACATAACTATCACACAACTACCGCAGCACATAGTCAAGTCCATCAGTCTGTGTTACATAACTATCACACAACTACCGCAGCACATAGTCAAGTCCGTCAGCCTGTGTTACATAACTATCACACAACTACCGCAGCACATAGTCAAGTCCGTCAGTCTGTGTTACATAAGTATCACACAACTACCGCAGCACATAGTCAAGTCCGTCAGTGTGTGTTACATAACTATCACACAACTACCGCAGCACATAGTCAAGTCCGTCAGTCTGTGTTACATAACTATCACACAACTACCGCAGCACATAGTCAAGTCCGCCAACCTGTGTCACATAACTATCACACAACTACCACAGCACATAGTCAAGTCCGTCAGCCTGTGTTACATAACTATCATACAACTACCGCAGCACATAGTCAAGTCCGTCAGCCTGTGTTACATAACTATCATACAACTACCGCAGCACATAGTCAAGTCCGCCAGCCTGTGTTACATAACTATCACACAACTACCGCAGCACATAGTCAAGTCCGTCAGCCTGTGTTACATAACTATCATACAACTACCGCAGCACATAGTCAAGTCCGCCAGCCTGTGTTACATAACTATCACACAACTACCGCAGCACATAGTCAAGTCCATCAGTCTGTGTTACATAACTATCACACAACTACTGCAGCACATAGTCAAGTTCGCCAGCCTGTGTTACATAACTATCACACAACTACCGCAGCACATAGTCAAGTCCATCAGTCTGTGTTACATAACTATCACACAACTACCGCAGCACATAGTCAAGTCCGCCAGCCTGTGTCACATAAATATTACACAACTACCACAGCACATAGTCAAGTCCGTCAGTGTGTCTTACATAACTATCACACAACTACCGCAGCACAAAGTCAAGTCCGTCAGTGTGTGTTACATAACTATCACACAACTACCGCAGCACAAAGTCAAGTCCGTCAGTGTGAGTTACATAACTATCACACAACTACCGCAGCACAAAGTCAAGTCCGTCAGTGTGTGTTACATAACTATCATACAACTACCGCAGCACATAGTCAAGTCCGTCGTCAGTCTGTGTTACATAACTATCACACAGCTACCGCAGCACATAGTCAAGTCCGTCGTCATCGGAGGTACATAACTATCACACAACTACCGCAGCACATACTCAAGTCCGTCAGCCTGTGTTACATAACTATCACACAACTACCGCAGCACATAGTCAAGTCCGTCAGCCTGTGTTACATAACTATCACACAACTACCGCAGCACATAGTCAAGTCCGTCGTCATCGGAGGTACATAAATATCACACAACTACCACAGCACATAGTCAAGTCCGTCAGTCTGTGTTACATAACTATCACACAACTACCGCAGCACAAAGTCAAGTCCGTCAGCCTGTGTTACATAACTATCACACAACTACCACAGCACATAGTCAAGTCCATCAGTCTGTGTTACATAACTATCACAAACTACCACAGCACATAGTCAAGTCCGTCGTCAGTCTGTGTTACATAACTATCACACAACTACCGCAGCACATACTCAAGTCCGTCGTCATCGGAGGTACATAACTATCACACAACTACCACAGCACATAGTCAAGTCCGTCGTCATCGGAGGTACATAACTATCACACAACTACCGCAGCACATAGTCAAGTCCGTCAGTCTGTGTTACATAACTATCACAAACTACCACAGCACATAGTCAAGTCCGTCGTCAGTCTGTGTTACATAACTATCACACAACTACCGCAGCACATACTCAAGTCCGTCGTCATCGGAGGTACATAACTATCACACAACTACCACAGCACATACTCAAGTCCGTCGTCATCGGAGGTACATAACTATCACACAACTACCACAGCACATAGTCAAGTCCGTCGTCATCGGAGGTACATAACTATCACACAACTACCACAGCACATAGTCAAGTCCGTCGTCATCGGAGGTACATAACTATCACACAACTACCACAGCACATACTCAAGTCCGAGTTGGTTGTTTGGTTTGTTGTTTAACGGAGCAGTCAGAGGCGACTAACGGGATCGGGTGGTCTGGCTCGCTGTCTTGGTTGACACATGTCATCGGTTCCCAATAGCGCAGATTGATGCTCATGCTGTTGATCACTGCATTGTCTGGTCCAGACTCGATTATTTACAGACCGCCGCTATATAGCTGGAATATTGCTAAGTGCGACGTAAAACTAAACTCAATCAATCACTGTCGACATACCGCTAACATCCACAGACTTGAAATGTCGACTACGGAATCCGGCTGTGCCCAGTATTACTTTAAATTCATCATGGGTTAGCATATGTTTATGACGGATGAAATTTCGGTCTTCAATTCATTGATCTTGTGAATATGCAGACTTTGCAACAGACACCGACATTTGGCTGTGAAAACCTGCACCTTGAAGGAAAATGTTTTTTGATATGTCAATTATGATTGGTGTCATTGATCCCATATCACTTGTTCAACCTATTTGAACATCGGGGTAATATAAGTCCACTTCACACTGTCTTTAAACGGGCCCTTACCAGCGATGTGAGGAGATTATGAACGATCACATGTTGAGGCGGTGGAGGTAATGAAGGCCTTACAGGGAAAGAAGATATTTGACATTTGGCTGTTTAACGGGGTTTAAGTTAAATCTAGTTATTCGGGACGTTTCGCCATGACACAACGTGTTACGTAGAACCAAATACTTTGTATTCATTATTTATTTCACCATTAATTACAATAATCTAATTTCATTTCAATCAAGAGTTGCAGCATAAAAGACTTGACAAATATGTGATAAGTGGTGGCCACTTTCTAACGGCTAAGCTCAAATTAACGTTTCATGGACAGAGTAATTATTTATGCAACATCATTTTCGAATTCTCCATTCACACCTTCACTGGCAAGCTGTAATTTCTCGCACCTAATAAACAAGTAATCTCTGATAGGAACAGCTGTTTTAAGCAACAGATCTTGCATAATGGATGTGGCATGCGCCCGGGGTGTAGCTCGACGCTAATCGTCATTGTCGATCTTTAATTACAACCTTCCAAACGTCCCTTTATCTGCAGGGGTTGGGAGTCATAAGACCAATATTTTAAAAAGAAACGGATTTTGTCCTGTTCGTTTGCCTATCGAAGTACCAGCCTGTATAGCTGACCGAATCGATTGGGCAGCTCTTATCGTGTGTAATTCATTGTTCTTTCATGAATAAATTAATTACCTTTCATGTGGGATTGTGTCGTCGTGATGCAGAGAGTAGTTTGCATACGCTGACTGCTACCATAGGGGCATGTCATGTAATACTATAGACACATGCACAGCGAGTGGTGAGACGGGGAACGGCGGAGTCAACACAAGCAGACGACATGAAATAAGGCAGCATGAGTTACCGTCCTTGAATAGGCTTGAACTGATTTTACGACGCTTCTAGAAATGATCACCGCATTACCCGTTTGCTTCTTGTTGAGTGAACAGAGTTTAACAGTCGGACCTCAAAAGCGTGTCTCGTTCAGACGGTGTTATTTTACAGGTGCTTCTCGTGTCACGCTGCACCAAATTATATATCCACTGAGCTGATATGTGAGATATACAACATGGGCAGTAAGAGTAATATGGTGAATGCAGCCATTGTGCCAGTATTGGACGTTTATGTTGTGTCCAAAACACACACACAAAAACCAAATAAGATTCCATACAACAAATAAACGCACATATCAATGACCGCGCTACACGTCACTATGTACCCTTGAACTGTTGTACCTACAGACGGTACCACTGTGTGTATCAAATGAAGATATAATCGTCAGTGGCTGTGGCGCAAAATAACCTATACCCCACAACTTGTATACGAAGAACTCAGTCAACACTAGTTGTGTCCCCGTTATGTTGGCTCTAACATGGCCATGTAACATACGAGCCTGACTCAGTCAACACTAGTTGTGTCCCCGTTATGTTAGCTCTAACATGGCCACTAACATACGACGACTCAGTCAACACTAGTTGTGTGGTTTAACCCGTTATGTTGGCTCTAACATGGCCACTAACATACGACGACTCAGTCAACACTAGTTGTGTCCCCGTTATGTTAGCTCTAACATGGCCAACATGGCCACTAACATACGACGACTCAGTCAACACTAGTTGTGTCCCCGTTATGTTAGCTCTAACATGGCCACTAACATACGACGACTCAGTCAACACTAGTTATGTTAGCTCCCCGTTATGTTGGCTCTAACATGGCCACTAACATACGAGGACCCCGTCAGTCAACACTAGTTGTGTCCCCGTTATGTTAGCTCTCACATGGCCACTAACATACGGCCATAAAATACGACGACTCAGTCAACACTAGTTGTGTCCCCGTTATGTTAGCTCTAACATGGCCACTAACATACGAGGACCTCAGTCAACACTAGTTGTGTCCCCGTTATGTTAGCTCTAACATGGCCACTAACATACGACGACTCAGTCAACACTAGTTGTGTCCCCGTTATGTTAGCTCTAACATGGCCACTAACATACGACGACTCAGTCAACACTAGTTGTGTCCCCGTTATGTTAGCTCTAACATGGCCACTAACATACGACGACTCAGTCAACACTAGTTGTGTCCCCGTTATGTTAGCTCTAACAACATGGCCACTAACATACGACGACTAAAATATGACGACTCAGTCAACACTAGTTGTGTCCCCGTTATGTAAGCTCTAACATGGCCACTAACATACGACGACTCAGTCAACACTAGTTGTGTCCCCGTTATGTTGGCTCTAACATGGCCATTAACATACGAGGACTCAGTCAACACTAGTTGTGTCCCCGTTATGTTAGCTCTAACATGGCCACTAACATACGACGACTCAGTCAACACTAGTTGTGTCCCCGTTATGTTAGCTCTAACATGGCCACTAACATACGACGACTCAGTCAACACTAGTTGTGTCCCCGTTATGTTAGCTCTAACATGGCCACTAACATACGACGACTCAGTCAACACTAGTTGTGTCCCCGTTATGTTAGCTCTAACATGGCCACTTAACATACGACGACTCAGTCAACACTAGTTGTGTCCCCGTTATGTTGTTATGCTCTAACATGGCCACTAACATACGACGACTCAGTCAACACTAGTTGTGTCCCCGTTATGTTAGCTCTAACATGGCCACTAACATACGACGACTCAGTCAACACTAGTTGTGTCCCCGTTATGTTAGCTCTAACATGGCCACTAACATACGACGACTCAGTCAACACTAGTTGTGTCCCCGTTATGTTAGCTCTAACATGGCCACTAACATACGACGACTCAGTCAACACTAGTTGTGTCCCCGTTATGTTAGCTCTAACATGGCCACTAAACATACGACGACTCAGTCAACACTAGTTGTGTCCCCGTTATGTTAGCTCTAACATGGCCACTAACATACGACGACTCAGTCAACACTAGTTGTGTCCCCGTTATGTTAGCTCTAACATGGCCACTAACATACGACGACTCAGTCAACACTAGTTGTGTCCCCGTTATGTTAGCTCTAACATGGCCACTAACATACGACGACTCAGTCAACACTAGTTGTGTCCCCGTTATGTTAGCTCTAACATGGCCACTAACATACGACGACTCAGTCAACACTAGTTGTGTCCCCGTTATGTTAGCTCTAACATGGCCACTAACATACGACGACTCAGTCAACACTAGTTGTGTCCCCGTTATGTTAGCTCTAACATGGCCACTAACATACGACGACTCAGTCAACACTAGTTGTGTCCCCGTTATGTTAGCTCTAACATGGCCACTAACATACGAGGACTCAGTCAGTCAACACTAGTTGTGTCCCCGTTATGTTAGCTCTAACATGGCCACTAACATACGAGACGACTCAGTCAAAGTGCTGTAGAAATCCAACTTCGCGAAACCCTCTAAATGTGCACTCCAGCATTGCTGCTTAATATCAGTACAACTTTCCTTAAACTGAGAGATAAATACAACACTATTTCCTACACCATAACTGAGTAACCATAACTGAGCAACAATGATTTAACGTTCAATGCCCAACAAGACTTGCCATTTTCAGCCTTTCGATATTGAATATTATAGGAGTGCTTCAAAATCACATTGTCGGTTTGCGACAGTATCCTTAACCAAAACTTGATTATTTTGACATCCTGAAAAACTTTAACATTAGGCCTACCTAAAATACCACGAGTTGACAACATTGGAGTACCTCTATTTAACGATAACATTAATTTACAAAATCTATCATGAATACCTTCAATATCAGGCGATGAGTGAAATCCCCAAACTTCGGGGCCGTAAGTAAGAATAGGAAGAACTTTAGTGTCGAAAATATGCTCGGCAACATCATGTGGAAGAAGAGAGAATTTACCTAATTTTGACATTAGCAACTGCAAAACCTCCCAAGCCTGTTGGGTCAGAGTTTTCTGGGTTAAAGACCAAGACCCTGACGATGACAACTGGACACCTAAATATTTATAACATCCAACCACTTCCATTTTGGAGCCACTCAACCAAAACTTTTCACATGAGCGTAATTTACCGATGTTACGGAAGACCACAATTTTACCTTTAGCAATATTGATTGCTAATATCCATTTATCACAATATTCTGATAATACATTTTACCTTTTCTGCAACCCAACAACACTTATATCCATAACTGCAATGTCGTCAGCAAAGAAAAGAATAAATATTTCCAAGAATGCCAAAGTTACACCATGTTGTCCCTCATAAGACATATGCTAGACAAGATCATTGATGAAAAGAGGAAACAGCATCGGGGACATCTGACAGTCCTGTCTTACTCCCGTGCTACACTGGAAAAAGCAGGAGTAACCACCAGGAAGAGATATACATGACTGGACACTTTGATAAATATTTGTAATAATAAACCTTCGTGAATCAGACGAATATTGTCAGTGGTTTAGACAGACTTGCCTTCCCACAAGCCTTCTGCAGGTGCCTGTCTCATGCGGTGAGTCCACGGAATCGCTCTATGTGCATACTCAGAGAAGCGTCGGTAGTAAAACGAGCATAACCTTACACCAGAATTTGGTTTAATATTGGCTCCGTCGCCACTCTCTTACAGTAACCACTCTGAAAGTTCACCCCAGCTTGCCATAGGCAGGTGCAGGCGACAAAAGTGAGTGAAGCATCGTAAAATATATACCTACTTCATGACCAACTGCTTCACCGCTGCCAGCGAGGACGAGGGGCAGCCTCGAAAGAACAAAGAAAGACTTGACTTGACGTCTTGTTTATACTGAATAATTTTTGTCATTTACACAAAAGGCCTCCATTATTCTGCATTGACATCTGTGGATCACCTGTCTTTCAACAAACGATGCAGGTGTTCCGGTATTCACGTGCATGTGTTGTGTGCCCGCCGGGTACTGGAGTATTCATTCTACTCGAACCCTCTGTTCATGACTACCTAACTCACCTGTCTTACAACAGAAGCTGCGCGTTTATTTAAAAAAGAAATTGTTAAGCTATGTTTCGTCTGGGTCTACAACTAGTATTTTAGATATTTTTTGGCGTCATCACTGCTGTGTATAAAGTTAGGATCTCGCTCTAGTTTTAGTATTTGTTTTATAGTTCAGTTGATATTTTGATTCTACACACATCTATTGTATCACATCGGGGTGACTACTGTTAACTTGTTTGTCATGCATTCTCCACTAAGAGGATTCGTCAAGGCCGACGCGCTTTCTCGAAGAGGTAACAACCCTCACTCACAAGGATGTGCATTCCATCAGAAGTACGAGACCATTAGTGGCGGACATTCACCCCTTATATAAGATGCATCACCACCAAAGACTTGCATTCATCAATGAGTAAGCGTCACGAGAAGGGATGCGCAATTGGAACCAAATGAGAGACCTTGTCAAAAGGCCTTGTTTGTTTAAGTAGGACGTAGTTCTACAGCTCTTGCATGCAAACGTTTTCCAGCAAATGTGGTATACTAGGTTCTCCCATAACATAACTTCCACGATTTATTATATGTTTCGTCTTATGTCCCCCCAACAGGAATTGCCCAATACAAAACGAAGTGGGGATTACTTCTTTCTAAATCATAACACTTGACTCATCCCGTGTAAAGCCTATTCCAACATGGTAAAACGAAACCCCTGTTACATCAGCTGCATGTGCACGACCCCACTATATTGCTTTGATTGGCACTGGATCGCGTTAGCAAAGGATCAAGACAAAACGTAAGAGATAAAAACTTTGTTTGATGGCAACACCACAGTTTATGTTTACTTTAATAGCTCTCCTGAATGTCTTGACTGTTAGTGGTTTTCCACCGCTGATATTGCGCTCCATGCTTGCATTTCCAAAAGGGCGCAATCAAATTTAGCACGTTTACCCATACGGCCGCGTGATAGATTGCTGCCCACTCATTACCCTACCTCGCTACTGGCAGACCTTCACTAAAGTTTATAGTTAAAATAGGCCTTTTCCGATGGGATTCTTTTATTTAGCAATTCCACCTGCCCATCCCCGAGCTGAGAGGAAAGATGAAGTTTTCTGCAATTTCATTCAAACAAAGAGAGCCCTATCTAAGCCATGGTCCACGTCACAGCCGCTCTACAGACATAAATAATAAGTAAATACATCATTGTCGCGAGTGAGTCAATAAAGGTCCATTTTCTGGATTATTGGGTGCTGCTTTTATAGTTATCTCTGGTTTACTCGATAAATCAAATGAATATATTGTCGGAATGGTGTGCCGTGAGAAGTCAATTTGTCTCTGGTAGTGTCTGCTCCGACTCACTGGAGGACCGCGAACTCTGTGCCGCACTTAGCGTTGTCTGTAGCAGCAAGGGGATTTGTTCGTCCAGTAAACCATGCACAGAACCTCCCCACCAGTTAGTACACCCACAGGGCATATGGACTAAACAACAGATTGAAGTTTATGCCCTTCAGGACAAATATTAAATCAAAGAGATATTTTGTTCATCAATGAACTTTTATTTCCTGTCTGATGTTCTTTGCTGATGCATTTTTTCTATACCAAAAGGGCTTACATTTAGCGCTAGCAAAAGACTGTCCCACGACTCAAATTAATATGTCTTTAATAGAAATATGTCTTGTGAATGGAGATATAAATTGTCCTCAGAATAAGCTCGCGGGGTGCATTACCTTTGATGAGATTCACATCTGATCGTGTTCTGATCAATGTGTGTTCTATGTTAAGATCCTGGCAAGTCATCTTTCTATCAGGGGCGGTGGGGTAGCCAAGTGGCTAAAGCGATCGCTCGTCAGGCCGAAGGTCCGGGTTCGATTCCCCACATGGGTAGAATGTGTGAAAACCCTTTCTGGTTTTTCTCTCTGTGATATTGCTGGAATATTGCTAAAAGCGGCGTAAAATTCAACTCACCCACTCACTCTTTCAATAACGAACCGTACGTCAAAGATCATGCTTGCAATATATCATTCAGTTTTACAGAATGTGTTTTTGGACTTAGAGTGAAATCTGTTCAAACACTATATGCGACTGTTTACTCATCAACCATCAACGCGTTTCTGAGAGTGTGGCAAATGCTAACTTCACCGAACATCCACCACTTCATCCAATGTATCCATTGCGGCTGTAATGACTGTTTAATGATACTAATGTCGTTAGCATTTATACGATGGCGAACTTCAGCTGGAAAGGTTTCATGCTTTCTTAGAATACGCCTATGAGGTATATTTCAATCCCCGCTTGAGCATTAACTTATACATAATGCCTTGGCCTCAGACGCTTCTGATTGAATTATATCGACACTGTGCAGCCTTGTCTCCAATTTGATACTACTGGGCCTGGGACGCGGTAATAAGTATTACTGAGGGACATGCCCGTGTGTGTCATACTTAGAAGCAGGGTGACTGGCAGATTATCACGGCAGCCGCTTGAGCAAGTGACTGCGTTTCTCCCCGCATATAGCACAGGGTTTTGCACGTGACAAGCACTTTGTGAGCATGGAAGACAGTATGAAAGATACGCGTCCAATTACTATTGGCTCAACGTGCACAGCAAAGTGATCGTAGCACACCAATACATTTGAATATACCTTAGATAGGTATCTGAGCCGTAATGACTTTGTTGATGCATTCAAATGATGAACGTAATGATAAATGGAAGAACAAAATATGTTATCTTTCTTTCTGTCGCAATGTGGCAGTCAAACATATATAATTATCATATACAATCTTGTCTATTCTTTTGTCGACCAAAACGATTTTTGTTGCACTTAGTTACACATTAATCTTCACATGTAGTCAAATGTGATTGTATCTATTTTTCAGGATTTGACGAAACGTGAAATAAATGGACACGCCATGGCCAAGCGAAGTAGCAGCGGGCATGACGACATTGAACTTGTCGATGACTTGACAGAAATTGGGAAGCGATACCTTGACTCTCTTGGAGGAGCGCAAATCCATGGTTATAAGCGCTTTTTTGACCCACTCGCTGACGTAGATGTGCAAACAAAACGGTATCTTGACCCCATTGGTGGATTTGAGGTACATGGATATAAGAAGCGATCAGTGAGAGTTGCTGGGAGGACAAAGAGAGACTTGGATGCCCATAATGACTCCAAACCCCATGGCGAATTAAAGAGACTCCTCAACAAAGTGAATGCTGGTAAATCTCATGGAGGATTAAAAAGAGGTTTTGACACACTTGGAGGTGCCCAAATCCACGATGGGTTCAAAAGAGGCTTCGATACTCTTGGAGGTGCCCAAATTCATGACGGGTTCAAGAGGGGCTTTGATACTCTTGGAGGTGCCCAAATTCATGACGGGTTCAAGAGGGGCTTTGATACATTAGGAGGTGCCCAAATACATGATGGGTTCAAAAGAGGCTTCGACACACTAGGAGGTGCCCAGATCCATGATGGATTCAAGAGAGGTTTCGACACATTAGGAGGTGCCCAAATCCACGATGGGTTCAAGCGAGGCTTCGACACACTTGGAGATGCCCAAATCCATGATGGGTTCAAAAGAGGCTTCGACACTCTTGGAGGTGCCCAAATCCATGATGGATTCAAGCGAGGCTTCGACACACTAGGAGGTGCCCAAATACACGACGGGTTCAAGCGAGGCTTTGATACACTTGGAGGTGCCCAGATCCATGATGGGTTCAAGCGAGGCTTTGATACACTAGGAGATGCCCAAATCCACGATGGGTTCAAAAGAGGCTTCGACACACTAGGAGGTGCCCAAATCCACGATGGATTCAAAAGAGGCTTTGACACACTAGGAGGTGCCCCAATACACGACGGGTTCAAGCGAGGCTTTGATACACTTGGAGGTGCCCAAATCCACGACGGATTCAAGCGAGGCTTTGACACTCTTGGAGGTGCCCAGATCCACGATGGGTTCAAGAGAGGCTTCGACACACTAGGAGGTGCCCAAATCCACGATGGATTCAAAAGAGGTTTCGACACACTTGGAGGTGCCCAAATCCACGATGGATTCAAGAGAGGTTTCGACACTCTAGGAGGTGCCCAAATTCACGACGGATTCAAGCGAGGCTTCGACACACTAGGAGGTGCCCAAATCCACGATGGATTCAAGAGAGGCTTCGACACTCTCGGGGGTGCCCAAATCCACGACGGATTCAAAAGAGGCTTTGACACACTAGGAGGGGCCCAAATCCACGACGGATTTAAAAGAGGCTTCGACACTCTAGGGGGTGCCCAAATCCACGATGGATTCAAGCGAGGCTTCGACACACTTGGAGGTGCCCAAATCCACGATGGATTCAAGCGAGGCTTCGATACACTTGGTGGCTTCAATGTGCACAGTTTTAAAAGAGGACTGGACACATTGGGAGGCTTCAATGTGCATGGGTTCAAGAGGAGTGCTGACAAGAAAGAAAAAGACGAAAACGAGGAATGAACAATACTATTGCAATAACTTACATGATGCCCTATATTGAAAACAACTGTGACGATGAAAAGCCAAATAAAACACATGCAAAAGCCTATCATCACATAACAGCATGCAATATGAAGTTCTGTCTCTTTGCCTCATAGAACAAGGACGTCTGTGAAGGAGGCTCCTTCTGACCACATGGCAGTGAGGTTATCACAGGAGTGTTTTCTGCAATACATTGTACAGTGACTGTGATACTTGTTTTTGTTTTGAAATAATATAATATATATTTTACTTGGGATGATACATGTATTTGTAATGTTCTTAAAATAGTCCTTACGACAAACATATGGGACTAGATTTCGATGTACCCATGTACTGACTGTAGCCATCATTATGTGTATACCAGCTTCACACAAATCACAAAACTTCAGTGAGACTTACTAATAATGCGAAAATACAGTATGTTGGTGTTTTGTTACTTCTTATGCGTGACAGCAGAATAAAATGCGATTTTCTTGAACATATTTTTTCCAATTTTATGAGAGTTCCTTTTTCTGCCTCCCTAACAAGACACGTCGTTGTGATAGAGCGACTAACGGGATCTGGTGGTCTGGCGTGCTGACATGACTGACACATGACGCCACCGCGGTCGTTAACGATTGAGTAAATCGATGCTCATAATGCTCTCAATTATTAAGAAATCTTGAATGTTGCTGAGTGAGGCGTTAAACAAAACAAAAACAAACAGTTACTAGCGTTCTTTATCCCATGAGTGCCATTAAACTATGTTGTGATAAGGCTCCTCCTTTCTACGGAGGTTTGACCGCCGTCGTATAGCTGCAATATTGCTGAGTGCGGCGTAAATCTAAACTCACTCACTCAATCTACAGGGGATTGATCAAAAAGGATTTAAATTGCGAGGTGATCTAATTTAATGAGAGGTGATGAGGGGATCGGATGAGGATGTGGAGGATGATCAAGAGTCCAGATACATAGAGAGGGATGATGATGGGGTTCGATGTGGGTGTGGAGGATGTTCAAGAGTCCAGATACATAGAGAGGGATGATGAGGGGATCGGATGTGGATGTGGAGGATGATCAAGAGTCCAGATACATAGAGAGGGATGATGATGGGGTTCGATGTGGGTGTGGAGGATGATCAAGAGTCCAGATACATAGAGAGGGATGATGATGGGGTTGGATGTGGGTGTGGAGGATGATCAAGAGTCCAGATACATAGAGAGGGATGATGATGGGGTTGGATGTGGGTGTGGAGGATGTTCAAGAGTCCGGATACATAGAGCGGGATGATGAGGGGATCGGATGTGGATGTGGAGGATGTTAAAGGGTCCAGAAACATAGAGAGGGTTGGATAAGGGGGTTGGATGTGGGTGTGGAGGATGTTCAAAGGTGTGGAAACGTACATGTGCCCTTCACCGTTACACACCAGTATCTCTAGAGTCAACGCCTTACTCACTCACCAATACATGATCCTATCACCTTCATACATCAATATCTCCAGACCCAACCCTAGGCTCACTCACCATTACATGATCCCATCACCTTCATACATCAATATCTCCAGCCTCAACCCTAGGCTCACTCACCATTACATGATCCCATTATTTCCATACGTCAGTATCTCCAGCCTCAACCCTCTGCTCACCCACCATTACATGATCCCATCACCTTCATACATCAATATCTTCAGTCTCAGCCCCCTGTTCACTCACAATTAACTGATCCCATCACCTTCATACATCAATATCTCTAGCCTCAACTCCCTGTTCACTCACCATTACATGATCCCATAACTTTCCTACATCAATATCTTCAGCCTCAACTCCTTGCTCACTCACCATTACATGATCCCATCACCTTCATACATCAATATCTCCAGCTTCAACCCTCTGCTCACTCACCATTACATGATCCCATCACCTCCATACATCAATATCTCTAGCCCCAACCCCCTGTTCACTCACCATTACATGATCCCATCACCTTCCTACATCAGTTTTTTCAGCCTCAACCCTCTGCTCACTCACCATTACATGATCCTATCACCTTCATACATCAATATCTCCAGGCTCAGCCCCTTGCTCACTCACCATTTCATGATCCCATCACCTTCATACATCAATATCTCCAGCCTCAACCCTCTGCTCACTCACCATTACATGATCCCATCACCTTCATACATCAATATCTCCAGCCTCAACTCCCAACTCACTCACCATTACATGATTCCATCACCTTCATACATCAATATCTCCAGCCTCAGTCCCATGCTCACTCACAAATAAATGATCCCATCACCTTCCTACATCAATATCTCCAGCCTCAACTCCTTGCTCACTCACCATTACATGATCCCATCACCTTCATACATCAATATCTCCAGCCTCAACTCCTCTGCTCACTCACCATTACATGATCCCATCACCTTCCATACATCAATATCTCCAGCCTCAACCCTCTGCTCACTCACCATTACATGATCCCATCACCTCCATACATCAATATCTCCAGCCTCAACCTCTGCTCACTCACCATTACATGATCCCATCACCTCCATACATCAATATCTCCAGCCTCAACCTCTGCTCACTCACCATTACATGATCCCATCACCTTTCATACATCAATATCTCCAGCCTCAACCTTCTGCTCTCCTCACTCACCATTACATGATCCCACCATTACCTCCATACATCAATATCTCCAGCCTCAACCCTCTGCTCACTCACCATTACATGATCCACATCACCTCCATACATCAATATCTCCAGCCTCAACCCTCTGTTCATTCACCATTACATGATCCTATCACCTCCATACATCAATATCTCCAGCCTAAACTCCCTGCTCACTCACCATTATATGATCCCATCACCTTCCTACATCAATATCTCCAGCCTCACCCCGCTGCTCACTCACCATTACATGATCACATCACCTCCATACATCAATATCTCCAGCCCCAACCCCCTGTTCACTCACCATTACATGATCCCATCACCTTCATACATCAATATCTCATGCCTCAACCCTCTGCTCACTCACCATTACCTGATTCCCTCACCTCCATACATCAATATCTCCAGTCCAAACCCCCTGTTCACTCACCATTACATGATCCCATCACCTTCCTGCATCAATATTTCCAGCCTCAACCCTCTGCTCACTCACCATTACATGATCCCATCACTTTCATACATCAATATCTCCAGCCTGAACCCTCTGCTCACTCACCATTACATTATCCCACCACCTCACCATACATCAATATCTCCTTCCTCAACCCCCTGCTCACTCAACATTACATGATCCCACCACCTCCATACATCAATATCTCCATCCTTAACACTCTGCTCACACATCTTTACATGATCACATCACCTCCATACTCCAATATCTCCAGCCTCAACCTTCTGTTCATTCACCATTACATGATCCTATCACCTCCATACATCAATATCTCCAGCCTCAACTCCCTGCTCACTAACCATTACATGATCCCACCACCTCCATACATCAATATCTCCAGCCTCAACCCTCTGCTCACTCACCATTACATGATCCCATCACCTTCCTACATCAATATCTCCAGCCTCAACCCTCTTCTCACTCACCATTACATGATCCCATCACCTTCCTACATCAATATCTCCAGCCTCAACCCCCTGCTCACCCACCATTACATGATCCTATCACCTCCATACATCAATATATCCAGCCTCAACCCTCTGCTCACCCACCATTACATGATCCCATCACCTTCATACACCAGTATCTCTTTTGTAGTGTTTGCAGAACGTGGTATGTAAGATGACGGTGAAGTGTAACGACAATGGTGTTTTGAGGATTTGGAAACAGGATTGCATACAAGAATAAGAGCAATAGGGTTGGGCGGCTGTGCGAAGGTAGCCAGGCTTATGAGTGGTAGTGGATGCTCATTTGAAGGATTATCTGTGTGCTATTCACATTCCAATACTGGCATTTTGCATTTTCAGCTTCATCTTTTTGCAAGTCGCTAATACAAAATAAATGACAAAACGATCAGTGCTTGATCAGTGCCGTTTGTAATGAAACATGTAAACAAAATTTGCCAAATGTCAAACTATCGTCGTGCAATTTCATAGCTGTCAAAACCATGTCATTGTCAAGTAGACATCTCGAACCCTCGCTTTTCATAAAGGTGAGAGTATTGTCTGGCACATTGGTCAGCTCAGCAGGACTGACCAGACACCTTGTCAATGGTGCTACAGACAGCTAACAAGGAGTCGAGTATCCATGTCCATCTGTCTCGTCACGAGCAAGTGCAGCTGGTGCGTTGTGCACACTATATGGGCTATTGAATTCCTGGCGTGAGAAATACCAAATAGGTTCATGTATTCATGTTGTCAGTTGGAGGAAGTCCCCTACCTGCACTGCATACTGAACTATGCGGATGTGGATGTGTTCCCCTTTACCAAAACAAAATATGTTAAAAACACTTCGCTTGCACACAGTAATCTACTACTCGGACACATGCCACAATCAATCTCATTCCACTCATACCGCCGTCGTACAGAAAATCCCCCACACACACACACACACACACACAAAGTGCATCATAGGACAAAATCCCCCGGACAAATTCTCCCCTGCACGAAATCCCCCCAAGGAAAATCAGTCAAGAGTTTAAGATTATCCATTTATTTATTTGTCAATATTTCAACATTCAACAAGGTCAAAGAGCACATAGCATATATTTTGAGCACATTTTGCACATCATTCATTGCACATTTATTTTTATTTGACATATTTATACAATGCCAATGAGCACACATTTATTCATTGTCATTTATGCTATTGGATCATAACACATCATTTCATCAAGCATCAGTTCAAACATCAGTTCGCATAAAGCGGCCAATGCCATGCAAGAAATCTGGAAGCGTCTTTTCTCTAGCCACATAGGGGGGATTTTGTCCGTTTAAATGTTAAGGATGGGGTGTGTGTGTGTGTGTGTGTGTGTGTGTGTGTGTGTTAATGTCCACGGTGTTTCTTTGTTTCCTTTTGGGGTTTTTTGGTGTTAGTTTCGTATTTTAAGGGAGGAGGGGGGGATTTGTCCGGGGGGATTTTGTCCTGGATCCGTCGTACGGTAGTGGCCATATATATACATTTCCTTAGCAACTACTTTCCTCGTATTAGTAAACAAATCATTGGTTTGATATATATGTTATTTATAGCAATCAATGTTAGGAACATAAGTCTATTCACTTCTGTGATAAATCTTTGGTAATTTTTCAACATGCCACTCGTGTCATAAGAAGCACATACAAGTAAAATATAGTATTGATCCTCCTCATCTTGATCTATGCCAGTTTTGTGACAACAACCTTCAGTATATTCTCCGCCGTGAAAGTCGCCACCTACACTTCACTAGAGTATTAAAGCTTAAATTCCTTAGTTACCTAGAAAGACTCTTTGGACTCTGACAATCTCTAAAAGCTCTACAAAAGGTCAAAAGTTTGTCTTGAACAGCAGTTAAATGTGGAACTTGCACACTACAATCGTCTGATATACTGAATAAAACCTCAACACCCTGCTCACCCACCATTACATGTTCCTATCACCTCAATACATCAATATCTCCAGCCTCAAATCCCTGCCCACTCACCATTACATGGTCCCACCACCTTCATACATCAATATCTCCAGCCTCAATCCCCTGCTCACTCACCATTACATGATCCCATCCCCTTCCTACAGCAATATCTCCAGCCTCAACCCTCTGTTCACTCACCATTACATGATCCTATCACCTCCATACATCAATATCCCAAGCCTCAACTCCCTGCTCACTCACCATTACATGATCCTATCACCTCCATACATCAATATCTCCAGCCTCAACCCTCTGCTCACTCACCATTACATGATCCTATCACCTCCATACATCAATATATCCAGCCTCAACCCTCTGCTCACTCACCATTACATGATCCTATCACCTCCATACATCAATATCTCCAGCCTCAACCCTCTGCTCACTCACCATTACATGATCCCATCACCTTCCTACATCAATATTTCCAGCCTCAACCCCTGCTCACTCACCATTACATGATCCTATCACCTCCATACATCAATATATCCAGCCTCAACCCTCTGCTCACTCACCATTACATGATCCTATCACCTCCATACATCAATATCTCCAGCCTCAACCCTCTGCTCACTCACCATTACATGATCCCATCACCTTCATACATCAATATTTCCAGCCTCAACCCCTGCTCACTCACCATTACATGATCCTATCACCTCCATACATCAATATATCCAGCCTCAACCCTCTGCTCACTCACCATTACATGATCCCATCACCTCCATACATCAATATCTCTAGCCTCAACCCTCTGCTCACTCACCATTACATGATCCTATCACCTCCATACATCAATATCTCCAGCCTCAACCCTCTGCTCACTCACCATTACATGATCCCATCACCTTCCTACATCAATATCTCCAGCCTCAACCCTCTGCTCACTCACTATTACATGATCCCATCACCTCCATACATCAATATCTCTAGCCTCAACACTCTGCTCACTCACCATTACATGATCCCATCTCCTTCCTACATCAATATCTCCAGCCCTAACCCTCTGCTCACTCACCATTACATGATCCCATCACCTCCATACATCAATATCTCCAGCCTCAACCCTCTGCTCACTCACCATTACATCATCCCATCACCTTCCATACATCAATATCTCCAGCCTCAACCCTCTGCTCACTCACCATTACATGATCCCATCACCTCCATACATCAATATCTCCAGCCTCAACCCTCTGCTCACTCACCATTACATGATCCCATCACCTTCCTACATCAATATCTCCAGCCTCAACCCCTGCTCACTCACCATTACATGATCCCATCACCTTCCTACATCAATATATCCAGCCTCAACCCCCTGCTCACCCACCATTACATGATCCCATCACCTTCCTACACCAGTATCTCTTTTGTAGTGTTTGCAGAACGTGGAATGTAAGATGACGGTGAAGTGTAACGACAATGGTGTTTTGAGGATTTGGAAACAGGATTGCATACAAGAATAAGAGCAATAGGGTTGGGCGGCTGTGCGAAGGTAGCCAGGCTTATGAGTGGTAGTGGATGCTCATTTGAAGGATTATCTGTGTGCTATTCACAATCCAATACTGGCATTTTGCATTTTCAGCTTCATCTTTTTGCAAGTCGCTAATACAAAATAAATGACAAAACGATCAGTGCTTGATCAGTGCCGTTTGTAATGAAACATGTAAACAAAATTTGCCAAATGTCAAACTATCGTCGTGCAATTTCATAGCTGTCAAAACCATGTCATTGTCAAGTAGACATCTCGAACTCTCGCTTTTCATAAAGGTGAGAGTATTGTCTGGCACATTGGTCAGCTCAGCAGGACTGACCAGACACCTTGTCAATGGTGCTACAGACAGCTAACAAGGAGTCGAGTATCCATGTCCATCTGTCTCGTCACGAGCAAGTGCAGCTGGTGCGTTGTTGCACACTATATGGGCTATTGAATTCCTGGCGTGAGAAATACCAAATAGGTTCATGTATTCATGTTGTCAGTTGGAGGAAGTCCCTACCTGTACTGCATACTGAACTATGCGGATGTGGATGTGTTCCCCTTTACCAAAACAAAATATGTTAAAACACTTCGCTTGCACACAGTAATCTACTACTCGGACACATGCCACAATCAATCTCATTCCACTCATACCGCCGTCGTACAGAAAATCCCCACACAACACATCATAGTGCATCATAGGACAAAATCCCCGGACAAATTCTCCCCTGGACGAAATCCCCAAGGAAAATCAGTCAAGAGTTTAAGATTATCCATTTATTTATTTGTCAATATTTCAACATTCAACAAGGTCAAAGAGCACATAGCATATATTTTGAGCACATTTTGCACATCATTCATTGCACATTTATTTTTATTTGACATATTTATACAATGCCAATGAGCATACATTTATTCATTGTCATTTTGATGCTATTGGATCATAACACATCATTTCATCAAGCATCAGTTCAAACATCAGTTCGCATAAAGCGGCCAATGCCATGCAAGAAATCTGGAAGCGTCTTTTCTCTAGCCACATAGGGGAATTTTGTCCGTTAAAATGTTAAAGATGGGGGTTAATGTCCAGGGTGTTTCTTTGTTTCCTTTTGGGGTTTTTGTGTTAGTTTCGTATTTTTTTAGGAGGAGGGGATTTGTCCGGGGATTTTGTCCTGGATCCGTCGTACGGTAGTGGCCATATATATACATTTCCTTAGCAACTACTTTCCTCGTATTAGTAAACAAATCATTGGTTTGATATATATGTTATTTATAGCAATCAATGTTAGGAACATAAGTCTATTCACTTCTGTGATAAATCTTTGGTAATTTTTCAACATGCCACTCGTGTCATAAGAAGCACATACAAGTAAAATATAGTATTGATCCTCCTCATCTTGATCTATGCCAGTTTTGTGACAACAACCTTCAGTATATTCTCCGCCGTGAAAGTCGCCACCTACACTTCACTAGAATATTAAAGCTTAAATTCCTTAGTTACCTAGAAAGACTCTTTGGACTCTGACAATCTCTAAAAGCTCTACAAAACGTCAAAAGGTTTGTCTTGAACAGCAGTTAAATGTGGAACTTGCACACTACAATCGTCCGATATACTGAATAAACTTGTCTTGTCGACGCCAACTGTTTGTGACAGCCTAATTTGGTTTTTGTCTGTTCGTTTGTTTGTTAACGCCGCTCATTTGTCTGAGGAACCCATGAGAATATAGAGTGTATATAATATCTGAAGCCAACATTGTTTACTCTACATTGTCTAAATGTCGTTCGTTTAGCCTTTGAAAGAGAGAGGCGCATTCCCTGCATTGGTAGTATCATGTATGTTAATATTCCTTGTATATTGCCACATTCCTCTAAAGCAGGTTGGAAGTGACGTTTCCCTATACTCTCAAATGTACAGAAATTTCCAATCTGACATGTATGCAAAACGAATCCCTCAAACAACTTAAAAGAACATGACGCCCTCCTCCAGTCAGTAGGCCGGTCTTGGTGACAATGTGATACCTTCATCACTTCAAACCTTCAAACTACATCAACATGACGCAGTGACTTTACTGTAACAGTGCTCAATGCGGCGTTGAGTAAACTCAAGTGTGTAAAGAACATTGCATGTTGTATATATAGCCTGGAAAATACTTAAGTTACATTTAAACGTTCAAAAATATTCCCTAAAAAGGGAATGAATAGATTATTTTACTGTGATCTGTCTGCCACTGTGAAACAGAACAAAACGTATTATTAGTTTCATTTTCAGTTATGGTATGAATGATCACGTCCGTGAGACTAAAAGCATCAGTGTACATGCTGTTTGTGGCAAGGATGGATATTTCCACGAGGAAAGAAGTTGTTTGCCGGGGGCACCTGATCGCCAGCCCACTAATGCAGCTATCTAACCCACTCTGTTCTCAAGGTTTAAACAAAAATGGAAGTGCCACAACTGGTAGTTTAGATCCCATACTTTGCGCACCATTCTAATGGTTTGAATGCACACAGTGAGTGATATATATTTTTGTTGTAGGACATTAATGCGGAAACCTCGGTTGCTGCGTGTGTTTGATCGCTGACTTCGTGAGCTAGCAATAAGATGCTTCTTTCGGACCGTGCAGGTAATATTCCGGATGGGACCCAATCTAGAATGTGTACAGTTTCCCTGGAAAATGTAATTCCGAACATATTGTTTCATCTGACTACCTTCTAAAAAGGCATATTCATGTTTTAAAATTTTCGTTAACGTGAGCATCGCGTAAGGCGTGAACATAGGGTTAGTTCCCATGAAGTAGAATTGTAAAAACACAGGAGTGAGCTTGGGGGTGATTACCTTGGGTCTAGGACAAAATCCACCCGGACAAAAACCACCTAGGACAAATGCCACCAAGATAAATGCCACCTAGGACAAATGCCAAACAAATAAAAACAACACAATATCCTATTTCCCAGATGTATTTGCATGATAATTATTTCAAGGTCAAAATATTTCTTAAAACAAATTTTACATCTATTTACATAAACATTTTTATGAAGTCAACGTTACTATGAAATCCAAATTTTAAATCAAAATCACCATTTTTTTCAAGTGAACTTTTTTTTAGAAAGTCTGCATAATTTTACATCAAAATCAACATTAAAGTCAATAAGGGTGGCAAATGTCCTCGCTGTAATGGTAAAATAACTGGCTAGCTTTTGTCCTAGGTGGCATTTGTCCGGGTGGCGATTTGTCCGGGTGGTTTTTGTCAGGGTGGCCTTTGTCCTGCTCCCGATTACCTTCAAGGTCTGATGATCTCGAACAAAGGCCTGTATATGTTTTTTACATGCACAAGGTTGATGCAAAAAGTTGAAGTGGTAAAGAAATGAAATAAGCCTCTCTTAGTTCTGCTAGACCTCTCTGCAGATTTCTGGCTCTGTCCTTGGTCCTCTCCTCTTTAACATTTACATACTGCCTATAGGAACTATCATCCGACAGCACAATATCAACTTTCATGGATACGCAGACGACAACCAGTTGTATATAGGAACAAAACCTACCCAAGCAGTTGCTTCCAAGTTACAGCTTGAACAGTGTATCAATGATATTCAACAGTGGATCACAGCAAATGCACTCAAATTCACAAGTTAAAAATTCATGAAAATTAGCTCTGGAAAATTCCAGTCCACAATTCCAGATGTAACTCTTGAGATTAGTGGCAGTCACATCGAGCCAAGCAATGACGTGCGAAATCTGAGAGTCAATTTGGACAGAAACATGACGATGAAAGACTATGTCAAGTCAACATGCAGATCTGCCTTCTTCCAGCTCTTTAAGATCAGCAAGATCAAGAAATACCTTGACAATGACAGTCTAAGGACTGTTATCCAAGCCTGTGTCACATCACGTCTTGACTATGGAAATGCCCTCCTCAATGGGACTACTACCGCTAACATCAAACTACAGCAACAAGTGCAGAACAGTGCTGCGAGGATGCTGACTGGTACCAAGAGAACTGACCATATGACCCCGTCCTGAAATCACTCCACTGGCTACCCGTACAGCACCGCATCACTTTCAAGACTCTTTCTATCAAGTATATTCAGCACTAAATGATGAAAACTCCCCAACATCTATTAATGATATGCTACATCGCTACCAACCCACAAGAGCTTTAAGATCAGCTGATGATAAACTACTTCATGTTCCTGAAACTAACATAATGATGGGTGAAGTGGTTCTATGCTTTGCAGCTCCAAAACTGTGGAATGCTCTACCACTGGAAATCAGAAACAAAAGACTATTTTCTAAGTCATCTGAAGACATATCTTTCTTTTTGCCCACTTCAACAAGCGCCGTTGAGCAGTCATCATTCATTCATATTTGACACAATTTATTTGGTGTCGCCACGATTAATCACAAGATGAAACATATATGAAATATATCAAACATTGCACCAAACATTACAAAATACAAATATGCACTCTATCATATGTACAATTCAATTATCACATTGTTAGTTAGTAGCAAATTAATTATTTTATCAATATCACCATGAAACACCCAGTAGTCACAATTCACACGATTCATATTACACATATTGCATTACTTCAAGCTAGTTTCTTTCCACAAGATACTCTATTTAAGTAGTACAGCACATCAATGTCTCCACGCGCAGTTCTATGTTTCAGGGTGAACAGGTCTTTCTGGAGGTCTTGATAAATCTTTTTCTTTGAGGGCAGTCTCTGGCCGGCACTGTATTGCGACATTTTCAGTTCGTCAAAAGGAATGTTTATCATCTCGAATACGTACCCTCGATGTGTTTATGTACATAAAGAAACATCGAGGGTACATCAACCCATGGGCCCCGAGGGACCAGTGAACAACGCATTTATCTTACCGAACACCTCAATGGTAATTTTGAACTGTTAAGCACAGGTTTCGGATCATAGTATGGAGTACCAGACGACAAGACGACAAGAAACACAAGTTATCTCCCTTCCATGGATTTGAATTCGCAAAACATCGGTCATTTCCGTACATCATACGTGATTCAGTGTTATTCGAGATAAAGACTTACTACTACGAAGTACCAAAACGAGTTCGGCATTCCCTGCGGGTACATGGAAAATGCCATTCGCGTGTAAGCGGGGTGCATTGAAAATAATAGAAGAGAGCTCAGCCATTCAGAAAACGGCATTTATGTGTGGGGCAAGATAATGCAATCTATCCATGCACAATATTGTTGTTGAATGGTTCTAATATCCTGGCAAATGGACCAGCGGCTACGATAAAGACCAGAGTTTTGGAAATGTTCTTGCCAGTTTGAGTGTCATTTGATGAAGCATGCAAGTCCATTGTACATACATCCTCATCGGTGTCCGTAGTGATATAAAGACATCCCTGCCACTGTGCTGAGACAAAACTTCGTTACTTAATGATAAGAGGCCTTGCACACAAACAGGGTTTTCTAATCAAGCGTACTTTCCATTCCAGATTTTAATTTCACAGTAGATTGTTTACTTTGATCTGTAACTCGCTAATATACAGCATCATGAATAGTTTAACACCACTCTCGGCAATATTCCAGCTATGTGGCGTCGGTCTGTGAATAATTGAAGTCTGGACCAGACAATTCAGTGATCAACGGCATGACCCTCAATCTGCGTAACTGAGTTGCGATGACATGTGTCAACCAAGTCAGCGAGCCCGACCACCCGATCCCGTTAGTCGCCTCTTACGACAAGCATGGGCTACCGAAGACCAATTCTAACCTGGATCTTCACTGGTCGCATCATTAATGAATGTGTAACATATGAAATAAGATGCCGATGTATTGTACCTTTATTTCATTGTTGTCCTTTTCGTCCTTTTCCTTGTAAATGCTTACATTTTATTAAGCAGGATTATCGATGCAATAGTGTCCAGTCAATACCACTAATTAAAAGAGCACCAGTATTCGGCTTCCACACGATGTATGATTCTACTGGCTGATATTCATTATCTGCAGTGAATTAATTTGGTCACTAACACAAGTGATTTAGACGACAGACTGGGCGACCGTCCGTAATGACTTTGGTAATAGACTTGGAGGCAATGTCATATTTCTGAGCGCTGATTGGTTAGCCTCAAATCTGTTAAGTGCATTATACGATGAAGACGAACGATAACTTCTTCAAAATAAACAATGATAATTCTATTTGTAATGCCCATAATTGCGTTTTCCCTGGGGAAAGGATCATGTGCACCATAAAATATCACCTTCAAATATAATTGCCATGGATATTTCAGAATCCGCACTGATAATCCAATGCGGAAATACTTTTTCATTATTTCCTAAGATAATCCTTGCACGTGTTCTTGTATCCGGGTTATTGTGTGTCGAAAATCTCACGAAGAGACCATTTTCACACTTTCACGCTAACCATGAAACGAAATCAGTTATAAAATAGTTAATCGTTTAACTGTAGGGCCCAACAGTGTTAGCGACAAAACTTCGTAAACTTTATACCATGCTTATCAGAAAATGAGCAGTTGCGGCCAAAAGGAATCCTTGAAACTATAATTTGAACAAACATTGGTGATGGAACTTGCTGTGATCATCGTAGCACATCTTACCCACTCTGAGATCGGTACCAATAGACTGGGGACAAAGAGGCTAACCACGTCACGTCCAAGAGTTACGTAACGTGTGATAATATAATCATATTCGTCTGCTTCAGTTGCCAAATCGTTTTCAGATGGCTACGTTGACAGCTCGCGCAATGCTTGGGTTACATTCAGCTATTGCAAGGACTGCAATGGAATTATATAAGATATAACATACGAGAACACAACATCCGTTTAGGGCGTTCAGCTGTACGTAAACATTCCGGCCATGCCATCAAATGAGCAGTTCGGCATGTTCCAAACAACATCTGAGGTTCAGGGAATAGGACTAGAGAAGGCTCTTCACAGCTGAGTGCAGTTATCATCTTGACAGCAGCGGTGACTGTTAGCGTGTTTGTAGAAGTCGGACAGAACGTTACGCTTACGCGCGTGCTTGTCAACATCTTGTATTCGTTGGCGGGAGCGTATTGGCTTGAGGAGAAATCACAGGGCCAATCTTGTGGTAATCGATGACAATTTGACCGGTGTACAGAACCGTGGCGAAGTTATCAGTCCTAACGTCCTCCCATTCCCTAAAATAACATCCACAGAGGAGACAACGCCTCGGGCTTATGTGACTGCTAATGGTGATCATACCCGGAACTGACTTGTGAGAGTTGACCCCATAACACCCATTCTGTCATATCATTTACAGAGTATCTATGTCGACATTGTGATAGATTCATGTTTCACTGATATCGAAATAGTATCTGCTGTAACATCGTTCTTTGTGTGATCCCCGTGTCAACCAGTAATGCACAGGGACGTATTTTCTTTAATCTATTAGATGGATAGAAACGTATATGCCGAGCTATGTTTCGGGTGGCACGGCTAGACATTTGTTAGACTTGGGATAACACTTTCACAGTAAAGTGTAGAATGTAGTGCGTTTTTTCCACTCTCGCACTACCAAAAGGGTTACACCTAGCCTCCGGCATACAAAGTCAGTGACCCAACCATCCCAACAACCGCGACTTCCAAGATGTACTTTGTGCATCCCTCTGGCAAATTGCACGTCTCACAAGGCCGATAGCTATGAATACATAGTGCCATTTAGAAAGTGGTCAAATGTAGCAAGTGTAAAATTTGGGATAACACTTTCTCAGTAAACTACAGACTCTTACAAAGTTTTAGTTGAGTGCTATCCGGGATTCGAACGAAGCCGTTGTGTCATTTAACTCTTGTGGAAACCGCGACGGCTGAGTGGGTTAGATCGTTGACTTCGTATGATGGCGATAAGATGCCGCTCACTGAACGTGTGGGTATGTACAGACTGGGCCACGGTTGGCTTAGATGTTTCACATCAATGGGGTAATGAACATTTCTCATCAGTTCCAAAATATCAAGTGAAATTCACATATGTGTTCCACCACCCGATATTCATTCCAGGGTAGAAGGGCTTAGTTGTGGGACTGATTTCGAACCCCTGGAAACCTCATGGCTGAGTACTCTGCTCGTCCAGGTTATTCATGGTTGTAATGTGTTATCGTAGAAGGCAGTCCTACCGCATGGAATGGCTTGTGACTAGACGGGTGCCTCTCTGATTCACGACCAGATGTATGGTACATGGGTTGTATCAATTAAATGTTTTGCCGAATTTCATCACCGGGACAGTGTGAGTAGTCCATTCAGAAAACTGCAATGACACCGATTCCCTCTTGCTATAAACACTCGAGATCAGCCACGGCTTCCCACGTCATCACAATCGGGTTTCTGAGATTTGGGCTCTTAGACGTATCCACGTGGATCAAGGCATATACGCATCTACCGGTAGATGCATTGCCTTCAAGTTTGCAGAGTAAGTGTAAGGTTTGCAAATTTTACTTTGTCTTGTTATGGTCGGAATGTTAAGTTGCAGGTACTGATTATAATAAGAAGAAACACAGATACATATGCAAAATGAACCCTTTCAACGAAAGGTCCTGTTGCTATATATGTGTACACGCACATACCAATCGTTAAAACAATGTCACATATACTGGTCATAACGTGCATATATTTTCAAAATCATTACGGGGAAAATAAAGTACCTGAAAGTTTTATTTTTATTTGACAGCTTCTGAAATGAATGCCTCAAACAGGAAATGAAAGGATAATAATGTGTGCCTTGTGAAGCATGCTTCTGCAAGAAGGTTTATAGCTGAGGCCTAATCACGAGCATTGAAAAGTCTCATGTTCCATGTTCATAATGCAAGAGAACACGCACAAAGAATACAGCCAGGGTCAGTGATTAAAGTGACTCATAAAAACATGACTAGTTTGTAAAGGGTGTTGTGAAACTGGAGGACTCCTTGAGGGTGGTTCGTGGAATGTTGGTCAGACATTTACGTGGAACTGATCAAGATCAGGCCATCCATCCCGGCAGAATGGTTGGTCTCTGGGAGGTCTCTGAAGTATTTCAATAAGCTAAAGATATAAACCCCCAAATATTATCATACTCATACACTAAAACATACAAATGATAATGCAAGCTGGACTATGTACCTCAGATAATTGTAACCAATTGTATTTAATGAAATAAGTTGTTTGCATGAAAATATACACTGAACGAAAAACGTGGATGTTGCAAAAACATCAACATTCGTAGGACGAAACGGAAGGACAAAACTGGTATAAAAAGCTGATGTCAGCATGTTGAAGCCCGCAACATGTTCTGCCTGAGATGATGGTCCGAAGCGTGTGTACAGGCATCAAGGTGGAAGATTAGCGCCATAATCTATAAAAATACAGGAAGTTCAACCATTTGGAGGCCCAGATGGTCTTAATCGCTGTCTTGGGAAAGGAGGAGGCGGGTCTTAAATGAGACTGGTTATCATTCCAGACAACATTACCGCAAGATTTATTCCGAGTCAGACGTGGCTACTGCCGTGGTATTTGTACTGCCACTATGTTTCGTACTGACATAGTAATTAGTACTGATTATAATTAGTTTGTAAACTTAGAAAGTTTAGATTTCAATTGTCAATGATAGCACATTTCTCTGTTGTTTATGGATTTAATACCGAATTCTTGTATTGCTTTCCAGTTAACGTATATTTTCAACATTGGAATAATCACGTTACAGAAATATATAACAGAAACACGATGCTACATATTCACAAATATTTTGCATTTTAAAAATAAACTTAAATCAGGCTTCTTCCCGGTGTGAATAACATCCTGTAACCTCGGCACTCTGGTCACTGATCGAGGTGACAGATTCCTGAAACAAAACATGCAGTGCGTGAACAGGAGACAGATATTCAGATGGATATTAGCATAAGATACCTGTACAATCTTAGAGGACAATGTATTACTGGCAATTGTAGGAACATTGCGAAGCCAACAAGTTATCATGTAAATACATTCTATTACTTGAAGACGGACAGTAGTTTGAAATGTGTTCATAACTCTTGTCGATCATCCATACTGTAGAGCGCTTTATCCAAACGCCAACTATTCCAAATAAATCTAATAACCCCAAAGCATTTCCGTTTTCACCGCATGAGGGCAATCAGACGATTACACACACACACACACACACACACACACACACACACACACACACACACACACACACAGAGAGAGAGAGAGAGAGACATATATATATATATATATATATATATATATATATATATAAAGAAAGTGATGAGAATACCGAGCGTACAGTAGTACATATATAAGAAGAAGTTTCTGAAATAATTACACAACACGGATCTTCTCCAACATGTTTCACTTTTATCTTCAGGGAGAAGTGATTACAGTTAAACGGATTATGTTATGACGTCAATTTGTCATGACGTCACAATGCAACTGTATACAAATGTTGTGACGCGGCGTTGCCATGACGTCACATTGGCGGCTTTATATTGACAGTACTAGTAGCACAATGAAAACAAGTATAATTCAGACACATTGCGTTACCTATTTAACGATGGACACAATTCTTTGATGAAAAGTTTTCTTTAGCTTTAAAGAATTTGAAACAGAATGCGCCAAGTCCATAAACACATTGGACAAACGATTAGGGACAGAATGCGCGTCCATAAACAACAGATTAAGGACCCCAAAACAAGGTGCATCCCCTTAAGCGCTCACATTGACAATTGCGCAGCAGGAAAGGAAATAAAATTTAAAATATTCCCTTTCTATAAAATGAATACTGCTGACGCCATGCAGCGTAAAGCTAAAGAAAACTTTTTCATCAAAGAATTGTGTCCATCGTTAAATAGGTAACGCAATGTGTCTGAATTATACTTGTTTTCATTGTGCTACTAGTACTGTCAATATAATTAACTGTAATCACTTCTCCCTGAAGATAAAAGTGAAACATGTTGGAGAAGATCCGTGTTGTGTAATTATTTCAGAAACTTCTTCTTATATATATATATATATATATATATATTCTATATTCACCTGCGATAAATATATATTTGTATGCCTCATACAATTAACAATTTATAGAAAATCTGACAAAGTCAAAATCTAAAAACAGCAGAAACATGTCTCAACGACATTGAAACTGATATGCGGGTTTGAAAAAAAGAGAATTGCTTTCAAACGAATTTCGTACTAGTCGAACCTGCACGGAAGAGCAGTCTGTCAGGTGCTGAGTTTACGCCAGTTTGTTAATACTGTATAGGTACTGACCTTCGTGCACAAGACACTCAGCGCCAGGAAAGACATTCTCAGTGACCTTTCTCGTTGTCTCCCAGACATTAGCGAAAAAGAGATTGCTGCTGAACTACAAGATCTAACAATTACCAATGTAAAAAGGAAACCACTAGATGTTATTTGTTGAATCTCAGTCATACCATTGTTTTCACCTTGTCTCACAAAATCCATAAAACCTCGTCACTTCAAAGTCCATTCCGATGCTTCAATTCTGAAAGTATGGCCATGTGTCCAAAATCAGCCGACGGAAGTCAGCGATGTACTGGCTTTGCAGTGGCCTTAACGAAATTAAATGTGTAAATAAAAGGACGTTTTGACCCTCACATGAACGTCGGAAATACATTGTGAAAGAGCAACGTTAAGATTGTATTAATAAACAAACAATGAAACAAAGCAATCAGTTCCGTTTGCGGTTAAAACTGAAGAAACATATTCAGCAGCAGTTCCACTCCCGACTCGTTATTAAAGTCTCCACTTCGTGAACAAAGAAGCATCTCTTTGGTCATCGTTGAGGAGGCCACTCACCAACACCCGGAGTGACAATCTGATATCTTCTCCTGCCGAACGAGAAACAATAACTGAACGCGGAAGCGTGAAAAAGAAGACTGAAAGGAAATGCAAAGGAAAACCAGAACAGTAAATTGCTTGGCGTTGAATTCCTCTGTATTAACCATTGAAGTTTTAGGACTCATTTGATGACTACACAGACAAGCCAAGGGGATGAAGATTCCTTTAACTCTAGCTCCTCAGTCGAGACGCCATTAGCAGCTGAAATGAAATCACTCAATGGAAGCGCCGTGGAGTACGGAATAGTTACATTCAGTTATTTTTCAGAATTTGAACAATATTTTGTCTTGAGGAAAATTTCTTGAAAATTAAGATCCAGTTGACTTTTGACGGAATAAATTAGCTTTTTGCTGATGATACCGCTCTGTAAGCTTAGACTGTACATGGTCAACTCAAAACACTTACCTTTTAATATTTGATGAAATTTGTTCGTCAGGAATAGTTCTTATCTTGGACAGAATAATACTGATCACTGTAACCATAATCTTTTAAGTGCAAATATACAATAAAACGTTCGGAAAAAGATCGAGGGTCTCCCTTGCATTCAATTCTAGTCTGGGGCTGGTTCGGTCACTGGTCGATCACTGTTTGATTACGACAGACATGATCAGGGTTTCCTATAAGGCAACGATTTGTTTGTCCCTTTTATGTACCATTACGATACACTTATTAGCGAAGGTGTAAAATGATGCAAATGATATATGTCTTGTTTTGAATTATTATTATCATTATTTCCTCTCATGTTATATACCTGCATGCTATACATTAAAGGCAGCTACAATTATTTTATTATAAGCTGTTTTATACCGTCAGCATGCACGTGCATTTCTTGCAACGTTTAGGGTTTCGTTTACTTGTTTTGCCGTTCCCGGAGTAGATGGGTCTGTGCGTGTGTGACATGGCTCTGTATGGTTTTATCACTTTTTTTGTGAATGTTTGTGGCATAATTGGGTAGCGTATAGTTTTTTTAAGCATTAGTTTATATCCTAATTCATTATTGTCAGACGACGGAATGGTACTGAAGTTTTAAAATAAAAAACTTGAACATAGTGTTAGTAGGAAACACTATGATTAGTGTGTAATCTATGGTGGCTCATTCGGGCCATCGCTTTATCGCCCTGAAGAAATCTAGGCGATATTGCGACAAAGCGATAGCACGACACGATATTGCGATATGGCGACACGATATAGCGATATTGCGATACAGCCCAAAAACGAAATAGCGATAACACGACACGATAAAGCGATAGCAAGACACAATATGGCGATAGCAAGACACGACATTGCGATAACTCGACACGACATTGCGATAATCTTTGTAGAATGTATAGTGCACATAATGTCAGAAGAATCGTTGAGGAAGACGATTGTGCTGATGCTTCTATATTTATCACTCCACCTACTAATAGCGCAGAGTCTGACGATGACAGTGATGGGGATGATGGGTGAACATTTGATGCTTAAATGAATTGATAAATTCTACCACCTGGCTAAATTGAGATAGGGGGAACTGATATGAATTTACAATGCAAATTTCACGATTCTTACAAAAATATACCCGATAAAACATTCGCTCCCATGCACCCTGCATATTTTGCAATTTCTAAAAAACATATCCAAATAAATTGAAAACAACACTCAATTATGTTCGTTATAACCCAGTGGCAAAACTCTATTTGAAAATAGGCACTATTTGAAAAGTTTGGGATTAATGGGTTAATATATTCCATATATATTACCTTGAAAATGGTTTTAGATTTTCAATCATTTTGATGGCAATAGAAAAATGTATGAATGGGACTCAGAAGTTGTGAAAGAGAGTTTGGCAAAGTTCTCTGGCTTTGGTTTTGACCATAATTTCACCTTGTCCGCTTTAAATTTGATTCCTGTTTCACCATCTGTGTGGGGACCGTAGCACCAATTCTATTCATCATCGAGGCCTGAGGCTTTGTCCCTTCTCAGATTCATGGTATGTATGGTGCGACATCCCGCACACAACGCCATTTTACATAATCACCATATCTGTAGTCTGTTTATTAATCAACTCAAACCAGTACCACAACTGTCAATATAATGTTTTTATTAACTCTACAATTAAAAATCATTTCTATACCCTTGAAAAAAGCAGGGGAACTTCATTTTATAAATTTACGATTGAAAAGAATAGGATATATATCATAGTCAATCAAAGGTGATATGATAATAATGAATGTTTTGAGAGTGCATCTCCTCTTGCACTTCCTTATGACCATAGTTGTTTGTACAGTAAGGGGTGGTGATACAGAGAAATGGTGGTGTGTTCATAAGATGCCTGTCTTTGAAACGTTTGTTAACGCTTATACTTCCTATCCAAATTTCAGGTTTCCCTACTTATTTTTAAGAATATATTTCGAACCACTTTAAACAAAGAAACAAATTTAGTTTCAAATGCTGTATGGCTATAATGATTTATTCTTGAAAATCCACTTTACCCGAGACTGTTGCCTTACAGCACTATGATCTTACTACTCAACAATAACTTAACGTTCTTTTGGTTACCCCACCATGTTGAAATCAGCAGACAACAGTGTATGCCCCACTTCTATTTCGATACACTGATTGCTACCCGCTGATAAGATGTTACTTATGATTTAATATAATAAAGTATAACATCTTCACCGTATGGCTGAAATACTGCTGTTCTTCGTTCGCCTCCATTATGCAAACAGATTGCCTGGAGCGAATGTGCACCTTGTCTGGTTGGTTGTGATTGATTAATTGCGTACTTGTGTTTCAGTACATGCCAGGTGAGGTATCCTACATCGATATCGTACACAGAACAACTGGGGCCGCACCGTCTGTAAACGCAAGTTGTTTCCGTCTGGTCGCTCAACCTCAAGCCCAGGGCAAGACTATTGAATAATGAATGGGGACGAGGGCGCACCCTCGGCAGTACCAGCTTGTTACAGGTCAACGTCGACAGACTGCGTAACGACTACATTAGTCATGTCGTTATTTGTATTGTCCTTTTTATAGAATGTCATCACCCTCATAGCGTGGACGTCTGAGAGCTAGACTTACAGCAAGATTTATGTAGGTGATTAATCAGTTGTTCTATCAGGGTAACACTTATATGTGTACATTAAAAGTTGTCAGATTTAATCGCGCATTTGTGGTATAATGTGTCAAATATACACTCTGTGAAGAGTACACGTGTTTATGTGGTACACTGAGTTAAAATACACCTTCCTGTAAACTCTAAACTTTAACATGCTTTAGGTGCATAATGTTGCCAGATCATGAAATAGTTCTAATCAGCCAGTTAGAAGGTGTTGGTAGCACGACAGGACAAATCACCTCTGTGGATAACTGAAGATATATCTAACAGATACTGTTCAGTGTGTTTAAGACTGCGCCGGATTTGAATCATTGGGTGTTTCCGGTGGCACTGAAGTTCACCACTGTCGACGATCATCACATTGTGAATAGTATTGCTGGTTCTCAGCATGAACTGTACATAAAAGGAAACGACACTGCACTCTAGACCTAATTCAAGCACTGTTTATGAAGGTTACAGGGTGCGCCAAATACCGCGTTAACTCTTCCTTCAATGTTGGAATAATTTTGGTCTAACCCTGAGCACACTGAACTGGATTTCACTTCACGCCGCTCAGTTTAAAGTCAGCGAAAAGCCCGGTACTCAGTGTGACAGTAATAGTGTACCACTGTGCATACAAACTGTGTTGACTACTTATTCCGGCCAACTGAACCAGCTATATATTTTCAAATTTTGCATATCGGAAACTTTTGCACGCTTGCAAAAATTCTCACGGAATGACTTTTCCCCCCCTGACATAATAACAAATGCTTGGAAGTACAGAATGTAAACATGAGTCTCCTATAAGCAAACTCCTGCTAATACACTTGTACCGCGCACCATTTTGGCGAAGGCGGTCCCATAACTCTTATAAAGCATACAGAGAATTTATGGAGACTTGCTTTGAAGTTTCAAATTATTCTAGAGTATTCATATGTCCAGAGCTAGTTACTTTTGCATCGACTTCCCGGTGAAACGTGTTCAACAGAGAATGGAACTGACACCGTCCCCAACCAAAAATAGCTTTGACGTAAAATATAGAAATTGAAAGTATGTTAAAAACAGACAAATACAGAGCTGGGAACATTACTAAACGTTTCGCTCTCTTTTTGGTTCAACTGATTTTGCCTAAAGATGATTGCAGAGCTGTGAGAATACTCAGAAGCAATGTTATTGTGACTTGGCATTGTTTCAGTGTTAATTTTGGGAATGAATTTCTTGGTTTGAGCATGATGTCGAGCAAAACAGGTCGTGAAATTTAGAAGACGCATGCCATTTTCGGGTGACCGGCCACCATTAACGACCCGACGTCAAGACCGATGGATTCGAACCGCGCACATCCGACACAGCCCTTACCATACATGGCAACAAATCTTCACGTCTAGGGCATTCATGCAAGACTCCCAGCCTGACGGCCTAGCCCATAGAGCAGACCTCGTACATTTGTAATGAATCATGTTTCCTTTACCGTGCTGGCATTACACGCTGAAGTACACTGTGAACATTACATCAGGCAATGTGTTCGGGAAGGGGATAGAGTTGGAGTGGGGACGTCATGACCTCGGGGTGAAATAACACCTGCAGCAAGGACGCCAATAATTGTGATTCAGGGCAACTCGAATACAGTGAGGTACCGACACGCTTTACTGATTTTGCAACAGTACGGCCCTGGTGTGACGTTTCAACACGATAACGCCAGACCAAATGTTGCTCGAGTATCTTAATCAGAACAATGTTAATGCCCGCAAGATCCCGTGATTTGTCAACCATTGAACACGTCTGGGATGCCACGGTGACGTTAATGGCATCATTCAATCCTCCCACAACGCTTCAGAAACTCCACCAAATCCTTCCTCGGATTTGTGAACGCTCTCTTGTGTTGTGGCTCATTTACATATGCCAGCTGCGCTGTTCTTCTGGACTGCTCATCGTTACCATAACTTGAAACAATTTTCTTTCAAAGTAATAAATTACATTCGATGCACTAAATATTTAACACTCATCCTCTTTGTGTCACCCAAAGACCCGGGTTCGAATCCCCACATGGGTACAATGTGTGAAGCCCATTTCTGGTGTCCCCCCGCCGTGATGTTGCTGGAATATTGCTAAAAGCGGCGTAAAACCAAACTCAGTCAGTCTTTGTGTCACATAACTTTTGCCTTTGAGCATACATAGGCATGTTATGATTAACAAGGGGGAAAAGTCCGTCCAACACATCCGTCAGTGATGAGCAGGTCCAGATTTATAGGAGACATTATTGGAACAGGTACCAGTACACTGAAATACTAATGTCACATACTTTGGATGTAGGGATATGTTGAATGCAACATGGATTTGTTTTGTTGTGTTATTGTTTGACGTGCACTCAGCAATATTATAACTATATGGCGGCAGTTCCAGACTCCAACGACACTGTGGCATATCATACATCGTAAGCGCGATGGTAGTGAAGACTGGCATATCGCAACCTACGTCGGTCTGTTTGACCGTTGTTTGGTTCGTCTTGAGTCGTATACATCATTCGAGCAGTTGTGACTGCACTAGACGTCATGTCAAGGTATGGTAATCTGGTCTGTCTGACGCCACGCAGGGTTCTTTCTGGACAGCCACCTGCACCGCCGGTCAACTGGTACGGCCTCTATATTGAGTAATGATGGGCGGTAAAGTGTCTGGCAACTCAGGGCATGCTCCACGCTTCAATAAGAAACCCTGCCTTCCTCTGGTTTCTCGTCATGAAGTGTTAGAGCACAGACATCCATATTATTGCCAAACAAAAACATTTCTTTACTCGTAGATATTTGGAAAATAATATGTTCTAGGTTCGTCAAAATGAGCCATATGCAATCATCCAACCATAACACCAATTGTAGATGTAAATCGTTTGCAATCATTTTATTGTAAACTTTGGCTAAACACATACATTGTAACTTTGAAAATGTATCGGGTCAACTCTTTGGCAACAAACGTATTCTTTTTATGGTTCCATTCCATATATTTGAAAACCAAAGATTGTGTTCCCCACTTCGTAGTGCTGGTGGAATATTGTTGAAATGACTCTCGTCTAGACACTGATGTCCAACAGTGTTACCTCCACCACTGTTTCCAACATACGTTTGTGGTGGCGTACACGACCGGCAATAACAAGATGGCTTATTGAACAAACAAAGATGCCTTAGTATTCCAACATACCAGAACCATAGCATAAACCTGCTCATATATCTTTAAAATATCTGTTATTTTCCCTGTCTAAAACATGTGGACATCATAGCATACTTTTTTTCAAAGCTCTCTGTGGCTTGTTGTATACAGATGTCATTACCAACGTATATTCTGAGCGATAAGCCGCCATTTTTTATATGCTGAGGATAGTTACAGTTACCGTATGAGAAAGTCAAAGCACAAAAAATTGATACAATAAGCTACAGGCCAATGAGAGTTAAAGATTGGCATAGATGGCATAGACGGGAAACAGCATTCACCCGACGCTGACTTCATTCTTTGTATCGTCCTTAAGCATACCAGATTTAAGTTTGTAATATTTGGCCAGTTCGACTAGTAGAAATATAGCTAACAAACCATAGTGGTTGTTGATTTTACAAAATAATCAAAAACAAAATGTTAATCTCATAATTTGGATAAAAATGTATTCGTACAAAAAAGGAAACCTTCTAACCCGAACGAGCCCCCAAGTCTGTTAGGCTGTGATTCACAAGTCGACAATATGGGATCAGTACGTAACACACGTAGGTCTTAAACCAACCGAAACAAAGAAATGTATGTATGTATATATGTATGCATGCATGCATGTGTGTGTGTGCGTGCGTGCGTGCGTGCATGTATGTATGTATGTATGTATATGTATGTGTGTGTATGTGTGTGTGTGTGTGCGCGTGCGTGTGTTTATGTATAGTATTCCCCGAAGTTACTGAACAGTGGCCCAGGCTTTGGAGGTTGTAAATGAATGAGCGTATGCTTAAAAGTATCATGACACAAATTTCAACTCATTTTTACTTAAGTCGGCTAATTTAGAGCGATATTAAAAAATCTCGCCCATGGGAGAAAAACATTTTGGCCCAAGGGCCAGAATATGTACTTTTACTCAAAATACATGTTTTTCCATCTTTTGAAGGTTGTAAATGAATGAAAGTATGTTTATCAGCATCATGACACAAAATTCAACTCATTTTGACTTAAGTCGGCTAATTTAGAGCGATATTAAAAATCTCGATGGGCGAGAATATTTACTTAAGTCCATGTTTTGAAGCTAAATTTGGAAGCGATATTTCAAAAAAATTCAGCATTTTTACGGTAATTTGGCGATTAGCTAATCTGCGCATTGCATGGATTAGCTAATATTTGCCGGGAAACCCACATTCACACGATCACTCAACCATACCCATTGCCGATTGAGCAACATCATTTTCAACTCTTGTTTTCTTAAAAGTGGCTTTCCCGGGCTATAACTATCAGCACACTCCAATCCGACCATCTGTCATTAATTACCTGTCATGAGCTATCAGTTGTATTGAAAGCTCTCGCCTATTGTTTCATTACTAAATTGTTTCACGGATAGGTATGTAGTCACTTCAAATTCACCATATGTGCGTGACTGTCCTCTCCGACGTCCGCGCCCACCTCTCAACCTAGCAATCTCGCTCCACTTTCAGCTCACTATCAAGCCATCTATAACTTCACCTCTCTCTCCATCCACCTGTCTTCTCAGAGGTCCGCGCGCCTCTCAATTCCTTCATTATTTCACACCAAATCTTTATTTCCTAATACTGATAATAAAATTGTAAAATAGGTGTTACATTATCTAGTAAGGTACTCATGGCAGAGTTGACAGCAAAGAGAAACGAAAGCTGGTTCTAGATGATTTTGAAAGGGGTGTGACTAATGCGAAAGAGTAAACTGGTAGAAATGACATTCTTCTGACAACATTATACAGAACTTTGAAGAATATTCAGTCAAGAATTGGGTGTGAGCACACGACAGGGGCAGGGAAGCCAGGGAAGTTTAGTACTACGGATCGCCGGCCACTTGGTCAGATTGTGAGTGGGTGAAAATTGAAAAGCGTTGAGAATATCAGAAATGAGATGGTTTATAGAGGAAGTCCTGAGGTATGTCATGAAACCCTCAGACCAGAATTACAAAGACTTAACTGAACTCAAAGAAAGGCTTTTAAACCGGTGTAGGGCTCACGAAAATGAGAATGTGTGGGGACTAATGAAGGGTAGAATAAGCCAAAATGGACGTAGAAATATTAAAGAAAGTAGCGGTCGAATATTGATATACGCTCTCACACGTTCGAATGTTGATAGTACACGCGCATTCAGTCGCCTACAGGGCAAGGAGGTTCTCTACCGTAAACTTTTAAGAGATGGTTTATCCCAACATATATATTTAAGTAAAACCTCTATGGTTGTATTACATACATTTGCCGAAACAACTTCCTCAATAATTTCTGGGAATGCTGAGTATGTGTGTGTGTGTGTGTGTGAGAAAGAGAGAGAGAGAGAGAGAGAGAGAGAGAGAGAGAGGTGTCTGTGTGTGTGAGGGGTGTCTTTCAATAAAAATACAAAATGTGCGTGTGCGTGTGTGAGAGAGAGAGGTGTCTGTGAGGGGTGTCTTCCAATAAAATACAAAATGTGTGTGTGCGAGAGAGTGAGGTGTGTGTGATGGGTGTCTTTCAATAAAAATACAAAATGTATGTGTGTGAGAGAGAGAGAGGTATCTGTGTGTGTGAGGGGTGTCTTTCAATAAAATACAAAATGTGTGTGTGTGTGTGTGAGAGAGAGAGTGAGGTGTGTCTGAGGGGTGTCTTTCAATAAAAATACAAAATGTGTATGTGTGTGAGAGAGACAGTGTGTCTGTGTGTGTGTGTGAGTGGTGTGTCTTTCAATAAAAATACAAAATGTGTGTGTGTGTGAGAGAGAGAGGTGTCGGTGTGTGAGGGGTGTCTTTCAATAAAAATACAAAATGTGTGTGTGTGTGTGTGTGAGAGAGAGAGAGAGAGGTGTCTGTGTGTGAGGGGTGTCTTTCAATAAAAATACAAAATGTGTGTGTGTGTGAGAGAAAGAGAGAGAGAGAGGGAGGAGAGAGAGAGAGAGAGAGAGAGAGAGAGAGAGAGAGGTGTCTGTGTGTGAGGGGTGTCTTTCAATAAAAATACAAAATGTGTGTGCGTGTGTGAGCGAGAGAGAGGTGTCTGTGTGTGTGAGGGGTGTCTTTCAATAAAAATACAAAATGTGTGTGTGTGTGTGAGAGAAAGAGAGAGAGATAGCGAGCAAGAGAGAGAGAGAGAGGTGTCTGTGTGTGTGAGTGTGAGGGGTGTTTTTCAATAAAAATACAAAATATATGGTGCTACTGAGGGGAGTAAACGCTGGCACGTAGGACTTAGCCACATGTCAAGATAAATGCCGAAGTATGTCATAATGTCATAGCTTTAGCGGCGCTAATGCTCGTTTATTAGTGTCGTCTCAGGCGCTTGCGTTTATCTCCGACTCAAAGTTTAACCAAAACAAAATTGGACTACGAATACCTGATAACGAATGGCATTGGCATGACGTTATGACTTTCATTGTTAGTGTGACACATTGCCTGATGCAAGACTAGTATTAATCCGTTCATTTGGCATGAGTTCAACCAATGATATATTGCCATTTATCAAGCCCAGCCTCAAGGTCAGGCAAGGCTATGCGAACCAACAGTTGCTCGTACAAGAGTGTAGTTGACGTTATCAAAGACGTAGTTGTAAGCCCACAGGATTAATTGAACCTACGCGAATAAACAAAGGCGACCACGGAATTAATCAAGAGCAATGTCAATCGTTTCCTTCAATAAACGGTATTCAGACCGGAGATCAGTAATGTTTAATTTTCCACACTACGAGACGCGAAAGCAGATCGTCGAAGGGCTCACCCAGCGTCGACTGGTGGGTTTAGTGTTGCGGCTATATCAGGAGATCAAAATATTTTTTTATCTTATTCCATGATGCTGATTATTGGAAAACGCTTAACAGGTCCCACATCTGAGGTAAAAACGTCCTCCTGGAACTGAAGTGCTTCAACTTCATAAAATGTTTACTCAGAAGGTTTTTCATGAAATAGTAACGTGATTTTAAGTGGTGCATTTGCTACGATTTTGTCGTGCCGCCATTGTATATGAGGAAAACTGATTGAAGTTTTAAATTTATGCTTTATTATTTTCTTTCACAGATACAGCAGTAATCGATATCCTCGTAACAGATTATATTGAGACGTGACATTTGTCACTCCCTGTGGTCAACGTTAGATCATGTTCACAAACACGCCGATGTATTTCTGGTTACAGCAGTTTGTATTTTTACAAACTGTTTAATATGTCGCTTTGTTGCATAAAACACCCTCATTCTAACGGAACTACATCTTTGTTTATTTGTGTAGTTATAACTCTATAAAGGGATCCTAATTATTTATGTTATCAAAATATCAGCGGCAATTATATCAATTGCTTCCGTGTCCTTTTCAAGCATGAAGGTAGGCAAGACATGAAGACGGATTCCATTATTATGACAACCTGTAATTGAACGCCTCTGTGTACATGCCGAGTAGACATTTCTGATTTTATCTGCCTTTCAGTATGCTGTCAAAAATGTGCGTGCAAATATATAGTCTGTGGGTACCATTTCGACAACAAGTCGCGGAATACAGAGTCTAACGAGACGGCCTGACGTGACAAAGTTACATTTCGATTAAATATTAGAACTCGTAAGATTGGCTACACCACAGGCAAATTACTTTTCCAGAAAATAACCAGACCTCTTGCAATGATATAGTAATTACATATGGCTAGGGCATTAGGGGCTGATCCAGAGTGGATTTTATCAGCGGGATTAGAGCACTAATCACGTTATGTATTTGTTCAGTTAAAGGCACCTTGTGAAACCATCACGAGATATTCCCTTGCCAATTGTTTTCATCAGAAATATTGTCGGAGCACTCCTAGAGAAGGACCTATGATTATTTATTCCTGAGAATAATTTGATAATTGAAATACAAAATAGTTAGCGATCATATGTTGACAGTGTGGAAATAGTCTCCACATACTGATTCCATATTAGAGGCAGTCGCTTCAGTTGTCTCTACAGTTTGTAATACAGTCACGACAAAACTTGTCGATACATTGCCCAGAAAGGCAATCACAATGATGGTTAGCCGAATGCCCATGACATTAAAAGCTTGGAGGCATAATCAAGGTGATGAAACTCAGTATATCTCAAATTTTAAATGATAGCCATCTCAGAATTTCATCGTACGGTATTAAAGTCTGCGAGGCTGCTTCACATGATTCACTTGAGTTCACCAAATGTGATTAGAAACATAAGATATTTTACGTCAATATTGCGAAAACAGTCAGCATTTTCGTAAGTTTGACAAAATGTTAGAACGTCTCAATATGTTGGCCAAATATTTTGTGTTTTTAAACACAGTTGCGACGTGGGAAGAAAGGCCAGACATGGTCGTGTTCGGTCAGAGAGTACACACACATGCATGTTGGCGCTTCTTAACATGATCCAATAAACAAGAGACTATGCTCGTGGTTACATAGCTTGGTGTGGAGTTGGTTGTTGTGGTTGTTTATTTTCTGACGTGATCTATAATGTTATCTGACAAACGATGTCACTACCGATGACATTTTGTAGACAGAATTTAGGGTTTTCCTTTTTGATTGTTTGCTACACATCTTAATTTTCGGTCACTAGTAAATGGGGGAATGCAGTTCGATCATGATAATAACATTTATTTAGGCAGTAATAGGTAATGTAATTGGGTTATATCGCAACCGCGCCAATGACATGACACAATCAGTAAATCCTCATCACGACCATAAACTGTCACCGACGTTATCCGTATCTCCTGTATATTAGTGGACTCACACGTAATCCAACCCAGTTTAAACGTTCTTCACATCAAACCCACGTATTGAATATTTCAGAACGTCAAGTAATATAGATTATGAAATAATGGCTCAGACGGAAATGTAATGGTTCGGAAAATGGCTTTGTAATGATATTTTATGACATTCAATGACAATCAGTGAATACGCAGTTGCGATATGAGCTATATTTCATCTGCCGAACCAGTAAGTCATTCACAGTTTTCGGATATGAAGTGTAAAACCATTTATGTCAATGTCAACTCGAGTTAAAGGCACCGTCATCCTAGTCGTTTGAGTATTACAGATGGCAGAGACCAGTTTTTCAGAGTGACCGAAAAACTCCCCACAACAAGCTAACTTTCCCTTTGTGCAGAGCAGTGTGCCAACATAATAAAACTGTTTGGGGGAACAATCAAGCATGGTCTCCGTCAACAGTCGCACAAGGTCTGGCTGCAATACAAGAAGTCTGCAGTTGGTCAGGCTGACAATGCCTCAAATGTCATAACAATTTTATGTAAGCATCACCACATTAATCATTTGACCAAAGAACTCGGTGTAAGTAACAGCAAGTAATCTAGTATGAAAAACTAATATGTTAACTGACAGTATGTTAACGACCTAAACCATTCGTCAATACAGTCAACAGCGCTTGACTCTATACTTCTATACGGGGTGGTGGGAGTAGCCTAGGTGGGGGTCGATTCCCCTCATGGGTACAATATGTGAAGCCCATTTCCGGTGTCCTCCGCCATTATATTGCCGCAATATTGCTAAATACGGCGTAAAACCACACTCACTCACTATACTGCTATACAGTTATGTATCTATCTTCACAGGCCCAGGCCAATTTGATAAGGGTTTGAATTGGTCTTCAGCAACACATGCTTGTCGTAAGAAGCGACTAATGGGATCGGGTGGTCAGGCTCGCTGACTTAGATGACATATGTCATCGTATCCCAATTGCGTAGACCAATGCTCATGCTGTTGCCCGAATTACGTGTACCATATGTAGATAAGGATGTTGACAATAGACACTGTGTGACAAGAGGAAGGACATCTACTTTCCATCAAGCAGCTTTCCGTTTATGTTAAAGCAAATTCCCTGCAGCTACAAAATGTTGTGCTTACATTTCACAAGTTGTGTGGTACAATCGAGCATGCTCCTTTTCTTGGCCCAGTAGCTGTTTACTGAAGGTTACACCTATAACACACCCCAGTACTATATGCTTCCATACTTTCTTTAGATATAAGATTGTCTAGTCTTTGCATCTGTGCATGACAGGTTTCAACGACTGGACAAGATACATTCCCCATTTCGCAAACATCTTGTATTGTCACTGTTTTTGATAGTCATTCATACACGCATACCCAGGATATAATCGTTATTATATAATCATGCAATCGAATCTACGTTTGGCGCTTATTTCGTTTGGATGCTGAAAGCGTTCTGTCGCTTTTATTTTCGCAAATATTTCGATACACGAATCCTACTCAGGGACATTTTGAGAGGCAGATTTACAATGATCTCGAACTCAGTAAAGCTTCCCAAAGCTTTAATGATAGCCGTGGACGATATCTGTGCCAAATAACCTACTTTGTCTGCTCCCATGTCTTCATTATCAGGTGAGCAATTGGCTTGCCTTCAGCTCACTTTTCTCTAGCAGTACCTATTATCACATTTTCATAGTGATTCATTTTTCGGACGATTGACACTACTTCCCTGAGAGATTTTTATAACTATTAACATATTTTCGTCGCTTATATTTATGCCAAGAAGAACCTACATAAGTTGATGACTTTCTGTATACGTTACTGAATGAACAAAATCCATTATTGTAAGACACGTTTCGTGCAATCTTTCGTTTGTAGGTGTAAACAAATTTTGGAATGCGTTGCCGATCATGGATAGAATACATATACTGTACGCTAAAGAGCACTTCAAGCCTTGTTCACGTTAAATATATTTTACAATTTCGGTGAGCCTAAGCAGAAATCCCACCAGAATTCTGCAGAACTTCTGCTCAGCCATGCAAAAACTATTTGCACCTTTTACGGGAAACCCGCGTTGACCCGGGTCGTAAAAGGTGATCAAATTGGACCCCGGCATCGAGGAAGGACGGGATTCTGGTGTCCCTTTGCCCAATACACCACACCGAGACGGGTGGTAGAATGGGCCAGGTTCTAGCAATCGGATTCTCTTGCCAAGCGTGGTGCTGCGACTGTGTGTTGCATGCACAACACTGATTAAAAATTACTACATGTATATGATTTTTTCAGTCTTGAATTTTAAATTACAAGCTCATGGGCCACCAAATTCTGGAGTATATCATCTCAATATCCTTGGTGCTGCTAGCCTGAGACCCACATTATTTTAGGGTTGTCTTTATGATACTCCGCGTTGTTTGTGGGGTTATTCTAAACAAGGCGTGCGACACTCCCACAGCCACACCACACACCCACACCCACACCCACACCCACACCCACACCCACACACACTCACGCCCACACCCACACTCACACCCACACCCACACCCACACCCACACTCACACACTCCTCACGCCCACACCCACACCCACACCCACACCCACACCCACACCCACACCCACACCACACCCACACCACTCACACCCACACCCACACACACACACACCCACACCCACACCCACACCCACACCCACACCACACACCCACACCCACACCACACACCCACACCCACACACACACACACACACACTCACGCCCACACCCACACTCACACCCACACCCAGATCACACACCAACCAAACAGGTCACAATTAGTCGGATAATGTATGCGACAACAGGCAACCAACCTCATATGACCTTAATCAACTGTCAGCGTTTTCGTGTCAGTCTCTGCACACAGAACATTTCAAGCCAGCAAAGGCATCGTGAGAGGCAAGGATCGACTGTTCGGTGACATGGCAGATAAAAGACCAAAGTGTCAGAAAATCGAATTCAACTGTTTAACAAATATGGATCCATTGAGGACACGGTTATGTTTGAAAACGTCCATTCTAGGGAGCATAACTTGTCGCTCACTACAAAGGTGCGGGGTACATTCCCAAATAATATCCCCAAAAGATCATTTATTCCAATAATATTGTACAGCGGACTAAGGACTAATTTCAATGATTTAAGTTTTTTGTCCCCATGATTATGAACCGTTAGCATTCTGTCTGCAGGAAAACATTTAATAAGACCTATGCAATGTCAGTACATATTATTTTTTACCTCCATATCAATATTACTACCAATCTCCATGTTACTTCTGGAGGGTCACTGAAGGATCTTCTCTCCTTGTCAAGCAGAATGTTCTCCATATCATTAGTACTACCAATCTCCAGGCTGTTGCTGTGTGACTGTCTACAAGTTGCTGTTACTTAGTCTCCTTGCCTTGTCAAGCAGAATGTTTTCCATATTATTATTACTACCAATCTCCAGGCTGCTGTTACTAAGTCTACAAGTTGGGATGATAGGGTCACTGAAGGATCTTCTTGCCTTGTCAAGCAGAATGTTTTCCATATCATTATTACTACCAATCTCCAGGCTGTTGCTGTGTGACTTAGTCTACAAGTTGCTGTTACTTCCGGATGATAGGGTCACTGAAGGATCTTCTTGCCTTGTCAAGCAGAATGTTTTCCATATCATTATTACTACCAATCTCCAGGCTGTTGCTGTGCGACTTAGTCTACAAGTTGCTGTTACTTCCGGATGATAGGGTCACTGAAGGATCTTCTTGCCTTGTCAAGCAGAATGTTCTCCATATCATTATTTCTACCAATCTCCAGGCTGTTGCTGTGCGACTTAGTCTACAAGTTGCTGTTACATTTTTCACTTTTCAAACTTTCAAAACACCAGGGGCTCCTTTCACGAAGCAACCTTAACCTTACCTCCCATTCTTTAACATTGCACTAGGGTTACCTTAGTGTCTTACGATCACCTTAGTGCTTTGTGAAAGCTCTCTATGGCCAGCTCCCGAGACTCTGTATGATTATGGCTGATTTAAAAGACCACAAAACACCCTGGGGTGGTACAACTACAAACAAATTGAAATGGGTACTTTTCAGATAATGGTTTATGTAATTATAATGTTGGTTCAAGCACACGTTTTCATCCTTGCACATCTTTATTTTTCAGTTACGGACGTAAACTTACTGAATTAATTTGAATGAACAGTGTACATGTATCGGCTAGCTTAATAATCTCTCTATGGTGAAGCGCGCTAATGAGCTCTGACAGTCATGTTGAACTATTTCTGAGAACAGTACCTAAAATGTTCAATATTTACTACAAATAAAGACAACAGAACATATGTGATGAGCTGAAACTGATCAGTGTACAGTATCACATTCAAACAGAAATTCATTACAACACCACACGACACCGATACAACACCCAGTGTTACAATCACTGAATACACGTGTCTCACATGCACTTAAAACGATCACTAAACACGTAGAGGCCAACACACATGTCATTAACCTGAGGTTTATTTTCCCAACACCTTACAGCTGGCGTCTTTGTTCAAGACAGAATTCTTTGAACGTGAGTTCACATTAATTCAGACTTTGCGTGTTGCATTTGAAGCGCAGTACTGACACTTGAGGAAGCGAATGTTATAAAGTTGACAAGTGTTCACATACGTTCTTACTCCACCCATTATCTTTTGCATTGTAACATTATTGTCCTCCTGTGGGGGTACGTAAGTCCCAAAACATTTAAAGTATATCTAAACATACTACTATCTTTAATCGTAAAATTTGTAATTATTATTATTCACGGCAAGATTGTATAAACTTGATAACAGCTGAACGGATGGTGTAAATCCAGTTGGGGTTCAAGCAGGAAGCTATTATGTACTGTGAGACTACATGGACCCTAGTACGGTTATCTTCCTTCAGTTGTTGGCGATCTACAGACTTTTGTTATATTATATTGTCTTCTGTAGCGAACATACTTTTAATTTACATACTAGTTTTATATTCATAAGAGTGATATTCTAGTTGTTTTTATTGTCCTTCGTTGACAGGTTGTCTTATAATTTACATATATATATGGTGAATTTAAAACTTGTTTTATTCTCGAACTGTAAATCTTAACTCACTCACTCACCCATCTATTCATATATCAGTATTAGATAATCTTTTTAGCCACAGAAGGAGTAAATGTTACACTTACTTGAATTTTGAGCAGCATCTAATTTGAAAACTGGGGACACATTTGTATCGAGTTTTAGCTCCCAAACATTCCGAATCGTTTACTGTTCAGGTACATTGAAATTGCTTTAAAACAGGGACTGACAGCAGACTCCCTCACAAAAATACTGACACGGTACCCCACGTGGCACATGTTTTAGATTTACAGCGTTCAGTCTTGTTAGAGTCAACGTTTAAGCGACGATGTCAAGATATGTTAAGATAAGATATAGACGTCAAACAATTCACATAAGATCTTACAACCATAATTCGCTTACTGTCATCACCTATCGACGTGCGGATATGTGAGTGTGCACATATGTCCCCTGTTCCGGCAACATATAATGACTGAGTCTCAGAGGATGGATGGTTCGCATCAGTTTTATAGTATATTACACGTAATACCCGTCTTATTGGGTAAGTCCGAAACCCACAATCCATGTGAGCACAGTGGTTAAGTATTAGAAGGGCAACCGGTTAAATCACAATGTTACTGTACAATTTCCCCATGATTATGAACCATTAGCATTCTGTCTGCAGGAAACACATTTAATAAGACCTACGCTCACAATCACGCTCACAAAATGTCCACGTGTGTGTTAGCACATATACAGGTAGGATGCGACAGTATACATTGGTGTGGTATAACACCACCGTCAAGATCTAAGGAAGTGCGTGTTAACACGTGTTAAGGTAAATTACATCAACACCATTATACACGAAGAAAGAGGCGGGTCTATGGAAGTGAGAATAATTATAAGTACTGACACAAACGTCGGCTAAAGAGGGAAATGCATATCCACACAATAGTTAAGTGCAAATGTCGGAACTAGACAATGGAACAGCGTGGTTTATAGTTGTTTATAAAAACTGTAGCTATAATGATAGTTAACAGAAACAGTTGTGTAGCAGGACGGCGAATTAAAGTGTTGGCCTTTCAAAAGTGAGCCTACATGCTAATGTGAAAAAAATATAAATGCTTTTTGTAATAGGAATACGGAGAGAAGACATTGTTCAAAATAAATAACGTGTCCATTTGCATGAATGAGATTATTTTGAAACACAAGCAGCTTAATAAAAGCCATTAAGCTAGAGTGTAGTTGTCTTCAATATGTGTGCACTGTGATATTCCTAATGGAAACACACACTCAACTAAATAGGAAAGGAATTATGAAATTCGTCCATTTGTCATTTATCTGACGGTGTGTCGCCCTACACTAGACAAGTATTTTGTGCAGTTATTGACATGGCTATCGATAAATGGAAGGGCTAAGAGTCAATATTACTGGGATTTTGTTCCTTGTTTTAACCTCTTTACTTTTATCACACCCTGATCATCACAGATGACAACATGAATCTGGCATGCAAGCGCTAAAGCATCGTTTAACATATTTAGCTCTTTGGGAGGACACTTAGTATAAGAAAGTATAAACACCATATGCTACTTGCTTGCATTTTCTTACGAAACTGCTATGCCATTTATGACTGAATCGAATTGCCTCATTGCACAGAGTTTACCAGTCCATATTATACTCTCTCGACGCGACTATTGCAACAGTCTGCACTTTGGCACCAGTTCAACTCAACTTCAGAAACTTCAAAAATTACAGAACTCAGCAGCTCGCATCGTCTGCCTCAAGTCCAAGAAAGATCATATCACACCTTCACTGATGTCTCTACACTGGTTGCCTGTCAAATTCCGGATTAACGTCAAGATTCTGTGTATCACTTTCAAAGCTCTACATGGACAAACACCTGAATACCTCTCCCGTCTTCTGTGTCAGTACATTCCAACCCGACCATTACGATCCCAGAATCACCAGCTATTTGTCATTCCTAAAGTTCGACTCTCATCCTATGGGAAAAGATCATTCCAACACGCAGCCGCCAGTCTCTGGAACAACTTGCCCACTCACATCAAGAATGCTGAATCTTTGGACACATTTAAATCGTCTCTAAAACCCCACTTTTTTCGTCTTGCCTATTACTAGACTTTCTATGTTCAATTTTCTCTCTGTAAATAGTTTTACCTATTTTCTTGTCTCCTATGGTATTGTAGCGCCATGAGCGGGTATTAGTACCTGGATGTAGCGCTATATAAATACCCACATTATTATTATTATTATTATTATTTATTATTCCAGGCACATAGCACATTGATTGGATGTACTGGGAGATGGCGGTCGTTTCGAATAAGAATAGCTAGGATAAAGTAGCCTGGAAATTTAGAATCTTAGAATATACCGCAAGGTAGTTATGTAAGGCATATTTTATTGATTACTTGAAGGCAGGAAAGGTAGTCAGAAAATAATATGAATTGCGTCATCGTCTTGTGTGTTACGAAATGGATTTCACCATGTTTGGTAAGTTGTTATGGCCTAGTCCACGTGCAGTGACAATGCCGTGATGTCGGGACAATTGAGTTCATTGCGTTTTCTCGCCGCCCTTGGAAAGGAGCAGTTGGCCAGCGTACCTTCAAACCACTTCCTGCTAAATCCTGATGTTGACGGTTGACAGAGATGACGATGAACTTCGATTAAAAAAGATTTCTAAACATTATGTTGTCATGAATGCAGTTTTCTTAAAAACCAAAACAAAGAAAACAAAGAAAATATACAGATGATAATATGTAATATTTAAGCTTTATTAACGTTCATCTCAGTGAGGTAAGTACAAACACTATCTTTAAACATAAGGTTTTGAATGCTAAACGTAAGCTTTTGTTTAGTGCTGTGATGCCAAAATCATTCAAATACAAATATGCCGTAGTTCCTCCCGGGTGTCTCAGCGTCGTTTGTGGGTCAGTGTGTATTGGAGGCCAAACGTCTAACTGAGGGCGATATCCATACCGTTTTGATGGGTTAACGGCAGCCGGTTTTGTGTTGTACAGTATGTAGACTATCAATGTATTCATGGATGTTGTGTGAAAAAGCTGAATGTAAGACGAGGTTTCAGTAGGAATATGAAAACTATTATAATCAGAAAACTGGATGTTATCGCTTGAGCTTCACATATGGCAGTTGTGTTATGTTTGTTGTTATATGCCGCACTCAGCAATATTCCAGCTACATGGCGGCGGTCTGTAAATAATCGAGTTTGGACCAGACAATCCAGTGAACAAAGAATGAACATCGAACTACACAGCTGGGACACGATGGCATGTGTCAACCACGTCAGCGAGTCTGTCAACCCGGTATATAATATGTACGAGGGGCGTTCAAAAAGTACTCAGCCTTATTATATTCTCGATGTCCAATGTTTGAAAAGCTTCCGTTTTATTTCCATTAGCAAAAACATATACAAACCTTCGCATATGTGGGTAATATTGTTATCGAGATATTAGTCATCACAACACATTGGGGTACAATATGTCGCAAAAAATAATTCGCAGGAAATGAAAAAGAAGATCTGTCAATAAATTTGACAATTCTTGGATAATGGTATGCCCACAGATAATATCATATAAAATATGTTCAGTATAGTATTGAATGGCTTCCCGTCATAATCAACATTTCAAAGATTTGGATTGTTTGATTCATACTTAGACGGGGCTGTTTTTTAAGGACATCCCCATTTTATTTTTTCAAAAACATTATGTCGAGATGTCCAAGCTGGCACTGTTTAAAATATATTGAGTGCTGATGCTTGTGTGACAATTCAGTATTTAACTTGAACCCTTGGCATCATGTATGAACAAGTGAAAACATTAGAGTAAGTTATGTCCTTATGATTACGTCATCTGAAAGGGGGTGGGTATTGTCTCCAAAACAAGCTCATTCAACAAACATGAAGCGGGGAATCACTTTAACAAGCGATTGTTGTATCAAATTGCTTGTTTACGCGCTTTAATATCTAAGTTTGATTCTAGCGGACTTCTAACTATTTAAAACACACAAAATGGTTCTTACATATTTTGTTTGCTGAAGGTGTGTGATGCATTTATTGCAGATTGGGGGGTACCAAGTTATAAAGTCAAATAAAATGGGGATCGTGAGGCTGGAACATAGCAAAACCAATTTGCTTGAGGATGGCAGATAATATGTAGAAAAATATAATATAAAAACAGCTGCATTTGTATCATTTGCTAGGTGAGCCTGACTTCTTTTTGAACGCCCCTCCTAACTGAACTCCCCAAGACGATTTGATCGTTTAAAAACTAGTGACATACTTCCATATTAAGACAGCTGATCTTTGATAACCTTTGTTTTATATTTACATATTTTCTGTTTTCAATACAATATGAAGCAAATAACAAGAATTAGATAGTCAGTTTGTTTCTAGTGACTTAACCGTGAGGGATTTACCTATCTGCTGAGTCGAACCCGGTCGTTGAATGAACACAGGTTTTACAATTCACATCCGTGTCGAGGTACCATAATACACACATTTGCTGGGAGCAGTTACGTTTAGAGTATTTCGTTTGCATAAAATTGTTGCCTGTCTCGTCAAATATTAATCACCATACTGCTGATCTCAATTTAAGCCTACTCTAGAGAGTTATAACAGTCTAAATATTAAAAAATCCTTTCTTCGTATAGAAACCAGCCTAGATTTCCCCTTTTATATCCTGTAGTATCGCCGCTCGTCACGCGCAGCTGTAGTTTCTTTAGCAAACATACGTGCAAGCATATAATTGCATAATACAGATAATGGTAAACGTTCCCGGGACACAGTTGTCAAGTCTGCAAACAACAATTTCAGCAGCGACATTTATTCTCTCGTAAATGCCATGGTCAAGCGCTGATAAGTATTTTTTCACCAGCTGGCGAATGTTTGACCACAGACTGCACCGTATTTGGGAGTCCCATCGTGTCGGTCAGTGTTGAGACCAGCTATGTTTTCTTAACACTTTCTTGTCTTAGTCACCTTCTTAAGTTTAAGACAGATAACATGTTTGGAAATTAGATTGAGTGAGTGAGTGAGTATGGTTTTACGCCGCTTTTAGCAACATTCCAGCAATATCACGGCAGGGGGACACCAGAAATGAGTTTCACACAGTGTGCCCATGTGGGGAAATAGACATATTGCTGTATTGTTCACCACGTGACATGCGTTCTATCAAATACAATTGTATTCTAGGCTATGAGGCCGAAATACTGAATAAATATTATATCATATCATATAATGTGGGGAAATAGAAATATTGCTGTATTGTTCACCACGTGACATGCGTTCTATCAAATACAATTGTATTCTAGGCTATGAGGCCGAAATACTGAATAAATATTATATCATATAATGTGGGGAATCGGGTCTTCGGCGTGACGAGCGAACGCTTTAACCACTAGGCTACCCCACCGCCCTGTGTTGTATATTCCAAAAGCGGACCCTCTATATCGAGGCTTGGCAGCATCTTGAATCTGCCCCCCAAACACCTCTTGGTATAGTTGTTGGTGCAATCGGTAGAGGATATTAGTCGATCCATCCTTATAGATGTCACTACTGTATTGCTTTTCTGGCACAAAGATCGAAGTGCCCTCCATACACTTTACATTCTTATAATTTTACATTTTATTCACAATTTATGCTAAAAACCTGACTGCAAGTCAAACATAAAACGCCAGTCAGTCTCAACTACTTTACACACTACATTACCTCGAGCGGAAAAGGCACAATAGGGATTAAACTTAACGCCTGATTTCACCGACCCGTAATGACATTTCCTCCAGGCTGTTTGTGATGTTAGTACAGCGATTGTCAAAACTCGATCTGCTGGACACGTGCGTCTTCCGTTACCATTATTGTTTCATGTGTTTTTACTTAAAAATATGGAAATCAAACAAACGATAACAAAACCACTTGTACTCCAGATAGTTGTGCCAGATAGTTGTACTCGTGCTAGATGTACAATAGCACGTTCAATTTCTGCCTCAGGCAGGTAGAGTAACGCGAAACAAGGCAAATGATATATGATTAATATCTGTACTGACCACACCAAAGTTTCCTGAAACTCCATAAATTGAAAATCATCATCTTTCTTGCCTGCACTTCACGAAGTCATGTTGCGCGTCCCAAGGTGTTTGATGATGTTATACATATAGTTCGTACTATAGTGTATACTTGTACGTGAGTAAACGAAATGAAACACTCATTTCCATTTGTAAGTGAGATTTTGTTCGTATGTGTTTACATGCAACAAGCATATTTTTTTTTTCATAAACGGAGCAAGACTAAAGAAGACATTCATTCAATGGGGAGAGACAACCGAGTTATTAGACGTAATTGCCACGTACCTCATATTTCATGAACAGTGAACATTACACAGTCCTATGCGGTACACTATGCGGTACACTGTGCGGTACACTATGCGGTACACTGTGCGGTACACTGTGCGGTACACTATGCGGTACACTATGCGGTACACTGTGCGGTACACTGTGCGGTACACTATGCGGTACACTATGCGGTACACTGTGCGGTACACTATGCGGTACACTATGCGGTACACTGTGCGGTACACTGTGCGGTACACTATGCGGTACACTGTGCGGTACACTCTGCGGTACACTGTGCGGTACACTGTGCGGTACACTGTGCGATACACTGTGCGGTACACTGTGCGGCACACTATGCGGTACACTATGCGGTACACTGTGCGGTACACTGTGCGGTACACTATGCGGTACACTGTGCGGTACACTGTGCGGTACACTGTGCGGTACACTGTGCGGTACACTATGCGGTACACTATGCGGTACACTGTTCGGTACACTGTGCGGTACACTGTGCGGCACACTATGCGGTACACTATGCGGTACACTGTGCGGTACACTGTGCGGTACACTATGCGGTACACTGTGCGGTACACTCTGCGGTACACTGTGCGGTACACTATGCGGTACACTGTGCGGTAAACTATGCGGTACACTGTGCGGTACACTGTGCGGTACACTGTGCGGTACACTATGCGGTACACTATGCGGTACATTGTTCGGTACACTCTGCGGTACACTATGCGGTACACTGTTCGGTACACTCTGGGGTACACTGTGCGGTAAACTATGCGGTACACTGTGCGGTAAACTATGCGGTACACTGTGCGGTACACTGTGCGGTACACTGTGCGATACACTATGCGGTACACTGTGCGGTACACTATGCGGTACACTGTGCGGTACACTATGCGGTACACTCTGCGGTACACTATGCGGTACACTATGCGGTAAACTATGCGGTACACTATGCGGTACACTATGCGGTAAACTATGCGGTACACTGTGCAGTACACTGTGCGGTACACTATGCGGTACACTGTGCGGCACACTGTGCGGTACACGATGCGGTACACTCTGCGGTACACTGTGCGGTACACCGTGCGGTACACTATGCGGCACACTATGCGGCACACTATGCGGTACACTATGCGGTACACTCTGCGGTACACTGTGCGGTACACTATGCGGTACACTGTGCGGTGCACTGTGCGGTGCACTCTGCGATACACTATGCGGTAAACTATGCGGTACACTATGCGGTACACTGTGCGGTACACTATGCGGTACACTGTGCGGTACACTATGCGGTACACTATGCGGTACACTGTGCGGTACACTATGCGGTACACTGTGCGGTACACTATACGGCACACTGTTCGGTACACTATGCGGTACACTATACGGTACACTGTGCGGTACACTATGCGGTACACTATGCGGTACACTGTGCGGTACACTATGCGGTACACTGTGCGGTACACTATGCGGTACACTATGCGGTACACTGTGCGGTACACTATGCGGTACACTCTGCGGTACACTATGCGGTACACTGTGCGGTACACTATGCGGTACACTATGCGGCACACTGTTCGGTACACTATGCGGTACACTATGCGGCACACTGTTATGTACACTATGCGGTACACTATACGGTACACTGTGCGGTACACTATGCGGTACACTATGCGGTACACTGTGCGGTACACTATGTGGTACACTATGCGGCACACTGTTCGGTACACTTTGCGGTACACTATGCGGTACACTATGCGGCACACTGTTCGGTACACTATGCGGTACACTATGCGGTACACTGTGCGGTACACTATGCGGTACACTGTGCGGTACACTATGCGGTACACTGTGCGGTACACTATGCGGTACACTCTGCGGTACACTATGCGGTACAGTATGCGGTAAACTATGCGGTACACTATGCGGTACACTATGCGCTAAACTATGCGGTACACTATGCGGTAAACTATGCGGTACACTGTGCGGTACACTGTGCGGTACACTATGCGGTACACTGTGCGGCACACTATGCGGTACACTGTGCGGTACACTGTGCGGTACACTATGCGGCACACTATGCGGCACACTATGCGGTACACTATGAGGTACACTCTGCGGTACACTGTGCGGTGCACTCTGCGGTACACTGTGCGGTACACTGTGCGGTACACTGTGCGGTACCCTCTGCGATACACTATGCAGTAAACTATGCGGTACACTGTGCGGTACACTATACGGTACACTGTGCGGCACACTGTGCGGCACACTATGCGGTACACTGCGGTACACTATGCGGTACACTGTGTGGCACACTATGCGGTACATTGTGCGGTACACTCTGCGGTACACTGTGCGGTACACTATGCGGTACACTGTGCGGCACACTATGCGGTAAGCTGCGGTACACCATGCGGTACACTGTGCGGTACACTATGAGGTACACTGTGCGGCACACTATGCGGTACACTGTGCGGCACACTATGCGGTACACTGTGCGGTACACTGTGCGATACACTATGCGGTACACTGTGCGGTATACTATGAGGTACACTGTGCGGTACACTATGCGGTACACTGTGCGGTACACTATGCGGTACACTGTGCGATACACTGTGCGATACACTATGCGGTACACTGTGCGGTACACTATGAGGTACACTATGCGGCACACTATGAGGTACACTGTGCGGTACACTATGCGGTACACTGTGCGGTACACTATGCGGTACACTGTGCGGTACACTGTGCGGTACACTATGCGGTACACTGTGCGGTACACTATGCGGTACACTATGCGGTACACTATGCAGCACACTATGAGGTACACTGTGCGGTACACTATGCGGTACACTGTGCGGTACACTGTGCGGTACACTGTGCGGTACACTATGCGGTACTCTGTGCGGTACACTATGAGGTACACTATGCGGCACACTATGAGGTACACTGTGCGGTACACTATGCGGTACACTGTGCGGTACACTATGCGGTACACTGTGCGGTACACTGTGCGGTACACTATGCGGTACACTATGCGGCACACTGTTCTGTACACTATGCGGTACACTATGCGGCACACTGTTCGGTACACTATGCGGTACACTATACGGTACACTATGCGGCACAATTGTGAGAGTGGGATTTCTGGTATTCGATCAGTCTACAATTTGTATCAGAACACTGTTTATGGTCAGTCATGACGCCATGACGGTTAACAGTGTTTCATCACCTTGCATCAACACAGGTAGTCACGACGGACTTGACCTGAGATATGACGCAATTCGGACGCTAGTGCTTCACAGTGTGTGGGTTCGAATCCCAATGGGACTCAACCTAACACAAGAACTAGAATCTGTACTTTTCTGAGAAAGTGTAATCCCAAATGTTACATTTGACCACTTTCTAAATGGCATTGTGTGTATTCATAACGTGCACTTCGCATTCTCCAAGCAGATTCCTAGAGGAGAGATCGTGAATAACCAAGCTGAATGACGTATGGATACCGGTTCTCATCTATAGGTCCGTACAGAGTCTACCACTCCTGGGGATGTCCTGGATATGGTCCGTGTGCCCTTAATGTGGCTCTAGACCCGAGAAATCCTGTCACGTGGCCATGTATAACTCCCATCTGTATCATGCTTATTGCCTCGTCTCTTCTTTCGACAGTCTTGGCATGGTCGTTGTTTGGCTGATTTGGGAATAACAGACGTTAGGTACACATCTTCCACACACTAACTGACCGGACACCGTAGAGCTTCCACTAATGTTGTACAGTATTTCGTCAGCATGATTGAGACTTTCAGAAGCCTGCGTATCGGGTGCATTTTGGTGATAAAACAAGATTTTATTTTCACTATCACAAATTGTAACTTAAAGTTTAGTATACCTTCTTTTGTCACTGAGTGTGCCAATATCTACTGCCCAAACCAAGTACGGTGTGTATTGTTTTGAGGTGAAACACACAGGAAATTAAATGAAGAAGGCAAGAATATTTCAGAAGAAATTAAGCATCGAAACACAACATTGACCTCGGGTATGCCAGGTTTACCATTGTCACTCAGACTCGTGAACGGACGCATAATAACTTTCTTGGAAGCAAACCAAAACCACTCTATTCGAGGTAATCGACGTTCAAGTGCCATAGGCATATTGTGGGTTGCACAGGACTGAATATTGTTGCCCAAACGCTGCATGTTTCTCAACCTGTCAACAGCAGATTGTGGACCCGAAAACAACAAACACATAAGGTTGATGATCTGGACGCCCAAGGGCAATAACTCCAACCCTGGACAGATTAGGCTGAGCAATGGCATTAATAAACTGCCACTCGGAGAAGGATCAGCTGAAACAGGCAACTGGCGTGTGAGTACATGCCCAGATTGTACAAAAACGGCTTAACATACGACAAACACAACGTATACGTTTCATTCCACAAATTACTGCATGTCATTTTAATCGAAGTCGACAGAGCTGTACAAACACCATTCTAACGATTTAAGATTCTTCTTGATTTCCATGACCGAAAGAAATGCGTTTGGAGGCGTCCTAATGAGCGTTTTAAGGACGTTTACGTCGAACGGAATGATGGTTTTGGTGGTGGATCCATGAGGGTGTAACACAATCGCTGGCTTAACTGCGCTCCATCTTATACATGGCAGAGGTACAAGTCAATAACTTGACAACAGCGTCGTTTCACCACTCGCCGTGACATTTAAACAACGTGCTGGGCAAAGTTTCGTCTTTAGAGATAATGCAGGTTCTTATAGTGTCAGGATGGCACCTCAATCCTCCAACAGCAAATTGCACGTCCAGCAGCTCTCACCCCTAGCCTATCCCCCACTGACCACGAGTGTGACGATACTGACAGACAGGGTACGCTAATGTCAAAATATATCCATCACTCTCAATGACCCCGTTGCTGCTCTCACTTATCAATAGAACAAAATGACTTAGGGTGACACTAGTCGGCACATCCTAAGCATGCCTCGACGTATTCGTGCATGTCTGACCAAGAGTCGTGACTTGATTCGATTTTAATAGGGTTGGCTGTAAAATGTAAATGTTGAATTTGGCCATACAATGTGCTGCCATTTCACCAAACCCACTGTAGAAACCCATTTGATCTCATCGCCTACCCTCCGGCAGAATATCTGTAAACTTGGGACCAGGGAGGCTGGGATTCAAGTCCGCTGGCTTCTTCAATAGATTTGGAAGGTGGAGCTCCACTAAACAACTTGTGGGTTGGGCTGTGGGGAAGCCCATTATATACCAACTTCATAACTTCATTATCAGTTGGTGGGTGTCATATCATTAAACACATGAAGACGTGTCCTCGGCTTCACACTGGGTTGGCATATATACTTCCTTTCAAAAGTTTAGACTAACTGAAAACACTCACTATATGTTATGGATATGGTTACATCGAAGATTGATTTCTCCACTAACTTGGGGGAACTAACGGCAAACCTTATGCAGATGAATTGCACGAGGATCATGCATCAAATTGCTGAAAAGCATGTGCAAATATCGTGCATGTGAACAGCTGCGTTTTGGTGTAAAGTTTTGTTAAGAATTCGCCAATATTCACTGATTGTTATCATGTACTGAACTCAAGACAATAATCTTTTCAACGTTACAAATTTGTTTTACAACACATCAGGTCAAGTGTAAACAGTACCCTTAAACTGTATGGAATGTTTTGCAAAATTTAGTTTAGAACACTTGCTTGAAGTAAGTGGTTATATTTACACTATTAAGTCTAAACTTTTGAAAGGAAGTATATAGATGGTATGTGTGTAACACAATCGATAACAAGATTACGTGTCTCTGTACACTTTTATGGTTAACAGACCTGTGGATAAATTATGATGCACCGTTTCGCTATAAATACTTATTAAGCCTTTATCGAGCAGAACAGTTGATACTAGAATGATGTTGTAATCCATAAAACTATCTTGCTTTTACTGGTAACAGTAGTGCAAGATAACAGTCTACAAAAGTCACAACCAGTACAATGTTATCAGCCACCACCATCTGTAGTCAGCCCTTGTGATCAGTACAGTTCTTGCTAGGTAAAGGAACTCCTCCTGCACACCTTGCCCGACCATGGCTTCAAAGGAAACACTTTGGACGATACAGTCATTAGAGCTGTTCAAAGTGGTGGCACTTTGCGAACCTAAACGTTAATTGCATTTTTTGTCAGCAGGTGCATTCAGGAACGAAATAGATCTGTGACGATCCGGGTTAGAATAGATCTTCAGTAACCCATTCTTGCCGTAAGAGGTGACTCAAGGGATCGGGTGGTCAGGCTCGCTGACTTGGTCTACAATTGTGTAGACCGATGTTCATGCTGTTGGTCACTGGGTTATCAGGTCCAAACACGATTATTTGCAGACAATCTCCATATAGAGTGCGGCGTAAAACTTAACTCACTCATATAGGTCTTATATATGCTGTATAAATTGACTAATATTTTAACTACGAATGGAGTAGCCAGTGTTACTCGGTAGCTGTAAAATGCCTGTGAATGTCCTATGTGGTGAAACAGTGCATGTTTATGCTTTTCGTAAACACCTGGTGTTGATATAAGGCCACAATTAATCTCTGTAGATATACCCATACCTGTCGACCTCATTTCTTGCACAGTGTTCATTTTCAAACATAATCCGTTCATCATAATCTAGCTTTAAGTGCAAGGTATGTTCGCTACATTCACTTACCGTTACATGAAACAGTAACAAAATCATACATCAAAACAGGATATTAATGTTTTGGTGATGGTCATATGAAAATCCGGGTCAGAATAAGGAGAGCATCCAACCACTGAAGATTGTACTGGTGGGGATGCCCATGTAAACAAATTTCAGCCTTACGCATGAGCGTAAATCTGTCTAAATATGATAGCTGTAACACCACCTCAGAATTGGACTAGTAAATATGCAAATTATACACCTATGTGGGAATGGTACATAGTCCTAGATCTAAATGATCTTCCATATATAACAACATACTGGTGAACCAACGCACTTGAATAAACTGACTGTCATCAAGTGCAATGACATTATAACCTATTAGTCTATATTCGAGATAGACCTACTTAAGACGACTTCTTATCAGGGTCCTTATTTATTCAAAAGAATACAATAACATATTCCAATACAATTTCCTAATGCATTAGTTGAATGTTATCAAGGATGGTTGATTGACGGGTCCTGCTTGGTCGGATGTTTTGTAATGTTGTGTCGGTAGCCAGCCTCCTGACATGAGAGACTAATAACCAGCTAGAGTTGTTTTAGCTAGTGAGTGCTTGTGACAGTACCACCACTTTCAGCAGTCGCCCAGAATTTCGACGGCGGCGGACACCAGCAATGGCGTCACACATGGTACCAATGTAGGAAATCGAACCAGGGGCCTCGTCATTACGCCTTGTAGGACGTTTTAACTGCTAGGCTACCCAAACGCTCAAGGACAGTGTTCACAATATGCAATAGGAACAGATATACGTATTCTTATGATGTTGATATCCAATCCAAAAGCACAATTATTCTGACACACGAACAACCTGGTATTGTGTTGATCAACAACCCATAAAAACAGCACGCCTGGCCTAAACAAATGAGCCACAGCACACGAAGGGTTACACTGGCAAGTTTACAGTGAGAGGCGAGTGTGTACATCTTCTTAACATTGGTGCAGGCCTGGTGCCTTTGCCTTCATTAAGGCCTCTTAACGAATGAATGTCCAATGGAAGATCATTGCATATCTGCGGAACAATTTGGTGGAGTTCCTGCAGCGGAGTTGGAGGGTGCTAACATTACATTTAGTGGTACTGTTCCACAGAATAAATTTATGTCGCCACTATTGCTTTAAATCTTAAATATATCATTATTTACTCCTCATTTATCCTCATCATACATCGGGCGTTGTTGCCAGCTATGTATGTATGTATGTATGTATGTATGGGTATAAGACAAAATATTCACCAATCACCTCTTAATCAACCGTATACATATACATGCTTAAAATCACTCTGGCTTCTTGTAAATTACTAGTATATATATCCTGTACATCTGTTATTTAGCATTCACCTGACGAAGGGGCAAGGAATAGCCCAGAAACGTTGTGTATACAATAAAGAAGAAGTTGACATCCATAACATTTTGTCTTATACTTGAATACCAACTTCTATATGCCTCTCAAGAACCTCATATGTATAGGTGTTTTTTTGTTGTGGTCTTATGTGTATGGATCCTTTGTTGTAGTGTATATTTTCAATGTTAATATGTAAACGTGTACAGTAAATTTTCTTAAAGCATTATAAAGCATAATTGTGAAACCAACATACACCAAAGACATACAAGTGTATGCTAAAATTAACCAATACAAACTAAATAAAAGGTATCACTATGGCAGTATAAATGGTTTAAAAGTAACAAAATGCAAGAGCAGTGATTATAGCGATAAAGACATTGCTGGTAATATTCACCTCTAAGTAACAGTTATCCTTTTTCTCAGGCAAGAGAATATCAGGGTAGAGAAAATGATTGTGTTCTTGTCACTTGATATGCAATGTGAGATGAGAGGCAATAGCCAGCTCCCCTTTATTGATGAACTGATGCTAGAACATTCTACACTGAAGCAGATGAATCTGGAATAAGGTGATTATAGCAATGTCCAGATCATTCCGTCTAAATCTGGCAAGGTCTAGATACAGCACAGCACCGTCACCCACTGAATCTACAGGTACACAGTAGCACGGGTGAAGCCCGTCCCCGTGTCAGCTAGTGTGGTCATCTACCTATTGGTTGCATATTGTGCTGTAGGATTTCAACACTAATAGTAATTTAAGCACAGTCTTAAAGGTAGGGGATAGTCGGGAATAACTTCAATTATAGGACATGTTTTCAAATAATATAGATGTATGATAATATTGTACCTACTGGAAACTCATTAAAAGTGTTCTTGAAATATGGCAGTAGATGGTATGACCTCCAGCGATCTTGAAGTCTGATTTTGGAAAGACAAGAAATTTCAAAGTTGACGTTTAAAACTCAGCAGTGCTTAATAGCGATTTGTCAGATAATGTATACACTCCGAATAATAATGTGTACTACTATGAATCTTGTTCTAGCGATTTGAGGACGTCTCTGTCATTCAACTTGATACGCCTCGCCAGGTTGCAACCAACGTGTTCGGCGGCCCACGACTTTCACATACGTTCACGCATCATTTCGAAGATGTGTTCAAGAAGGGACAGGCCTGGTTTCTCGACATTCTTTGGATGTTGTGCTGCTGTAAGTGACCAATGACGTTTTATGCACGGTGAGCAGACGTGTTGGCGTCCTTAACGACAAAAAGCAGATCCACTTCACAAACGGCACCAGCCACCTTGCCGGTATGTTGTTCCGACAGTACTGTACAATGACACATCTCTGACACATCTCTCTGAGTCATAATGATGCAACCATAACATATCCACCGTGAAATCTGTCACGAGGTCTGAAGTTGACCTCGGTTTACCGTTTATGTCGGCTTTGCCAGTTCCGATCTTGATTATCAAAGAAGTACAGAGTGAATCGGGAATCATCTGGAAAGAGTCTCTTCGTTTCAAACAACCATGTACTCATGTCCCGTTGATCTGGCACGCCATGGATCGATCATCAATACATTGAGTTTAATTGTATTCGTCCCATAGTGGCTACGATCGAGCTACGAAATTCCCGTCAAGTTCGACAATGAACACTGAGGAGAGTTCTATGGATATACAACTTCTTTAATATAATGTGAGCGACGTTTCGGTGTAGCTACTCACACCGTTGATCATCATTTGCTTGATAACAGTGTTAGTAGCTGCACCGAAACGTCGCTAATATTATATTACAGAAGTTGTATATCCATAGAACTGTCCTCGTTGTTCATCACACCAACTTCTAAATGCCACTCAAACAAGTTCGACAATGTTAGAAAGTGGACTTTAAAAGTCACAAGTGAACGCTACTGCGAGTGACACGTGCATCCAATGTTTGTTTTGGTGTGTGTGTGTGCGTGCGTGCGTGTGTGTGTGAACGTAAACGTTCTTGCATATAGATAAATTCTTATCATATTGTTTCTCATACATCGTATAAAACATATTTGATGATCCCCTACATTTTTAAGGGTGTATAATTTGTGAGACCCTGGTTATTGTGTTGTCCATTGCCAATTACAACAGGTTATAACATATTGATATTAATGGATGACGTTTCGAGTCGCGACGTGGCTGGACCATTGCCGACGCGACTTTCAATGTTAACTCATTCAGCCAGTTAAGAACGAAGCCATGTGTTTACATAAGTCGAGATTCTTTGTTACCGTATTTGCCAAATAACATAAATCCCTTCTAGAGACGCTACAGTCATATAACTCTTAATATGCTATTAGAAATTGCTTTGTAGTGTCACGGGCTACTTCACAGTGAGGCTCCGAGTCGTCTATCAGTGTAAAACCATACCGGCAAATAGCATTCTATCACGAGATCGAGAACCACAGATAAATTGTCATTTTCCACAAAGTATACAGCTAATGTAAAGCATACAAAAACCTCTTCAGTATTTACATGGCTATCATTTTTCGCTATCATAATTTCTTGGTAAAATTGTTTTGATAATTCCTGAAACATACCGATTTGTATTTTCACATTTAGAACATCCTACAAAAACTTTGATAGTTGATATAGGTATCGCTAATTATTTCCATCAAGACGCTATATCAGTAATGACACTCACAACACGTTGCCAAGAATGTCGTTGAACCTCAATTATGGAAGAATCTTGTGACAAAATGCAGGAGAACGGAAATCAGCGCCATATCATGGTGTTAGTTTAATGATTGCAAGCACTTGCAGCGTCAGTATCTCTAACGTAAATACCATTGAGGTGGTACTGAACTGATTTAACAGTCGGTAGAGCACGAGACTGTAATCTCAGGGTCGTGGGTTCTAGCCCCACGTTGGGTGGTAAATCTTTAGTTATTTTATACTTTGTAACAACATCAATTAATTGACCACAAGCTGCTACACTGACCCGACTAATGACGTGCCATGTTTTGTGTCTAAAATCCATCAATAAACCATTTGTCTTTATGTTCATGCTATACATGTCTCCACATGTACATGTGAAGAAAGTGGCATCATTGAATAGATTGCTGGGTAAGCAGATGCACATTGTACAACATTCACACTGACATCCTTGAATATATACCCTTGGTCAGATCCTCAGATGCCGATTATCTCTCTGTGCTCTTGTGCTTTTATTAACATTGCCACCGTGCAGAGCTAACGGATTTATCAGGCTAATGCCATTGAGTCTGAAAGGGATATCGGGATCCCTTTGGAATCAACATGCGACTTTGCCTCACGCCGTGTGAGTCTGACACGCGGTTTTATTTTCACTCATTTCCGAACAAACAGTGCTATTTGCTCTCGTCGGACTGTTGTGAAAAGAATACCAATCGAAATAGAGTGCAAAGATGTGTTCTTGGGGATATGTGTTATTTACAAGTTTGTGAGTGTTATTGACACGTGTTGACAGTCGTGCTCCGTAATTAAGGAGGTGTGTTTGACTTTTTGGCCGCACAATAACTATGATGTGTGCCCTGCGCCTTTGATACTGGGAACGAACAAAGTAAAACCAGAAACACCATTAAATCATTATGTGAGCATGAGAGTTTCTATTTGTATGGTTTCATTACAGATACGTGTAAAATGTGTACCTTCACAATATAATTACGTTAGTTCGATGAATGAATATTCTCACTCTCACCTTCTCTCTAGTGTGGTCTTCCTCTTCTCTATCCACTCCAAACCCGCGTTTTCAGACAACCGCGTAATGCATGAACTTTCTTTCAGTTTCAGGTTAAACCATATTCATCAATTCACCGATGTTTGACCAGTGCAGTAATTACTCTGGTCAAACACAACAAGCAGATATTGCACTTATCGAAGGGAAGGAGCAAGGACTTTCATATTTTGAGGTGCTGAATGAAATGTGTCTAAAATTACTCATTGTCATATACCTTCAAAGTTCAAATAAATTGAACACAAAGTATATTTTGAAACATAATACTGTCCTCCGAGATAACCCTTTGGCTTGTCCGTAACGCCGCCGAACAGCTGAAACGCACATTTCGATTCAAACAAAAATAGTGTGATGTGTAAGAATGTGTGCCCGTGTAAGTGTTTATTGAAACAAACCTATAAAACACAATCCCCCTATTAGAAAAACAAAATAAATCCAAATTTGAACTAATGAAACAATTTTGCTGTATTGGATAAAGGATGTGATTTTATTAAACGTTCACCACGTTGTGTCCAGCCAAATTACCTCAATTTATCGACAAGATTAACATGCAATTCCACATGAGTGACACATTATTTGCTATAACAAACATATTTGACAGGCAATTGCTCCGGATTCCCTGGGCTATTGATTTGAGTATTGCCCACACGTGGTCCCGGCTTAGGTGGACCTAACACTTAACCAGGATGGTACTTGTGTCACAGAAGGAAACAATGTATTAAAGTATGTCTGTGTTTGATCTAACTGCTGTCTATTGATCACTGGTTGTAAATTTCTCTATTTACCTAGAGACCGTGTTACGTGACAGTGCTCAACCCGTCAGTTATACTTGTCAATTTCGCATAGGGCTAATAACGCGGAAGAAATATTGTTCATTTTATTAGCCTGGATAATGGTCAGTGTTTAGTCCCACTTAAGCTGCCGTTGGCAAATTAGTTGTGATTAGATTGGTTTGGGGGATTACTGAAGGTGATGTATTGTCAAAATAGAGAAAAACGTACTTGACGTCAGTGGTAATAAATCATGTTGATGTGGAGGTGAGGTATTAGGTGCAGACACTGATGTGGTCGCTGTCATCAAACTGAGAAGTGATACACCAACCAGTCGTAAAAGCCATATATTTCATGCCACTGAGATCAACAATATAAACCTTACTAGTGTTGTAAGAGTTCTGTATAAACTCTGTATAAAGTTTGTGCAGGCGTAATTACGTGAGGGAATGCGGTTTACAACATTAACGTCGAGTTGAAAGCAAACACCCTGTTGGATGCATGAAGACAGTAAGCACGGCATGATCCTACACTGCAGACATGTCTTGGAGAGTACCTATGCCTGTGTAATATATAATCAATACACAAGATACACGACTCTCTTCCATGGCATAGCACATACACAAGATATATACTCTGTACCGATACTTTCAGCTCCTACTGGATACACACATGGTAATGACTAAGGCTCGTGTATCAGCCAGTATTCACCAGGGGTGATACGTGCAGTAACGTATTACTGCGGCCTGTCGGGGCCACTGCCTCTGTATTTGGACACCACCTTTATGTACGTCAAGTGAGTTATGTCACAATGTCACTGTGTCGGACTAACTGATATACCGACTGTTCGTCTTCCGATGATATTATTCATATTGCAGACATATCGTATAGCGATCATACGACACCGAAGTAACCCTTTTGTTACATGTTTTGTCAGAATAGTCATGACTTCATTATCACGATGAGCCAAGGCAGGTAAGATGTACGTAAGAGTGAGTGAGTAAGTTAAAGTTTATAATCACAGCGGCAGTATTTCAGCCATATCATGACTTAAGACAGTTATAAATTCATGACAAATGCGCAAATTTTAAAAACCTGTCAACGAAGGACAGTAAAACCAATTAGTATATCACAGTAATAGGAAATAAAACCAGCGTATGTCTCTCAAATAGGATTTCAAATTAGGACAATACAATATAAAATAAGGCTGAGGATCGTCAACAACTGAAGGTAGATCACCACTCTAGGGACAATGGGGACTTACAGTACTTTGGCTACCTGCATGGACCCAAGCTGGATTTATACCATCCCTTCAGCCACTGGCGACTGTACTGATATTTAGCCATAATAAAACAACAAATATTCTACGATTAAAAAGGTGTGTAGAACTAAATTGACTTGGGAAGTTTTGGGACTTACGTACCCTCTCAGGAGGACAATAATTTTACAGTACTTTAACCCCCTTCGAGGATACAGCCACTAACTATCTTAGTTGCTAATTTATTCTACCGATTATAAAATATCATTTATCTATTCACAAACATTTAAATCAAAATTTATCAATAAATTCTATTTCGTTTAAACACTCAATGATTAAATGATAGTTAATTTTACTAACAAGATCCTTCACAGTTGTAACATTAAAATGTTTATCCCTTGTGATGGAAAAAATGTACGTAAGATTGATTCAGACAGGCATACGATGCCACCACAATAACGCCTTCAGTAATTGCACAAATTTCAAACTCGTACACACAAAGTACTTCGCACACATGACTACAAAGTGATTATGTAACGATGTCCCAGAATAAATGGCATGACATTCACGCTTTCTAATATCGTTATGATGGTACTCCTCCTCCACTGATCCTGACGGTGCTTGTATATTTCACGTAACTCTGTCGAGTGAGTTATGGTATTAACAATTGAATCATAGGAGTTCACTTAAGACATAGTGAGATGTGCTAACCTTTTGTTCCACACGCACGTTAAAGGTCATGTGTTATTAAGGACATGATATCATTTACTCGGTTCCTTACGTTGTAGTTCTGGGTTCGATGCCCAGAAAGGTAGACTGTATGAAGCTCTTTTCTGTCGTCGAAAATACTAAATATATGGAACGGAACGTTTGGTCATTTATAAAACATACATTAAGATATTATTATTTCCAGCTTAGTTGTAAATAATCAACTTCTCAACCTATTGAATTATGGTATTTGTTATTCAGTCCATCATATTACTGTACAATGAGGAATCTCACGGAGACATCATTAAAATCAACATTGGAATACAACAGCAAGACGCAGAGTGTCGTGAATCCTCTGACCTCACGGTGTCAACCTATCTGGGACAAATGTCCTTTCTAAATAGAATTGAAATTTTCTGCTACCATGTTTATGTTGCGAAACAGTTAGATACAACCTACTCCTATATAAACACAATATGTTCTTGCCAATCAGTGTTGAGTGATGAGCAAGATCTGGCTTTTTTAAGAATACAAAAAAAAGGAAAGACTATTTTCTTCCCAACAGACACATCTGTGTGTGTCAAAGTGTGGTTTGTGCAAACCCCAAGAGCAGCACAGCAGTACAGGGGAGTGTGATGGATGACATCGCTGTGAGATATTTTAGCTATTTATTGATTCAGTGTCATTATTTGCTCATTTCAGCTGAAAATAGTATTTCGATTCCTATTCTATGTCATTATATGCTTGAAATAAGAGCATACTTTTCGTGAACATGTACGTATACATATTCGTTTGGAGCGTGGGGCCTATATTTAAAGTATCGATATTATTTACCTTGTCTTTCATCACATCACGGGCGTCATTTTGTTGGATAATGAATTCTCAATGTGACGCCGGTTACAGAAGTTTAACACTTTGGTAAAGCCAGAATGTGCGGGTGAAAAGCGGAGAGTTCATGCAGCATATTCAGGTCAACTGTGGGATTGGAACTGTCGACTACAGGTTCCCGATACGGCCACGTCTCCCACTTGGAATACCTTTAAATATCCAGTGTTATTATCTGTGTGGACTTTAACATTTATCCGTCACATCCATCTATAACAGAAAGACACATGTGACCCTCCCCAGTCATGTAAGCCTTCAACCTTGAGGACCGAAAATGACGCTCTTTCCTGCGGGGAAGCGAGTTACATACATGGGTATCTTCACGATTCACTCTAGCCTACCAGCGAATATCCGGGTTAGAACTGATCTTCAGTAACCTATGTTTGTCGTAAGAGGCGACTAACGGGATCTGTTGGTCAGGCTTGCTGACTTGGTTGACACATGTCATCGATTCCCAATTGCGTAGATCGATGCTCATGCTGTTGATCACTGGATTGTCAGGTCCAGACTCGATTATTTACAGACCGCCTCCATGTAGCTAGAATATTGCTCAGTGCGGCGTAAAACTTAACTCACTCACTCTAACCTGTCCGGGAGGCAACAGCATTGGTGACAAGACGATGATACGTCGCTAGATATAACCGAAACGGGGGAGAATTCTTGTGACCGAGTCTGTGAATGTTACTGTCACACAGAACACACATGAAACATACCGTGAAGCAGACAATTCCTCAGTTACAACCACTCGCACACAGTAACACCTTAGCTGTTGTTGGTCTTGTAACAGTATTAGAATGCCATTCCCACGCACTAACATAACAGATGAACCCTAAAGTACGCTGTTCCATACTGACAATCCGCTTGACATTCCGCAGGTGAGATGACGACCTGCCTCAAATGATTGAAGTTGAGAAAATAGATAAATGAATCATTACTGTATGTGTTATTTTTTTTTCGCTCACCTTCTGTCCAATCTCTTTTTATCCAATCTTTCCGAGGTCAAATAAATGTAAGTGACTAGTTTTACTTCACACATATGTATCAGTATGTACCGTAGAAAGCCAGCATATTCGGTTGAATGTGTATTTTTTAAAAAGAGCATAAAGGTCAAAAATATATTTAACCAAGAGGGATGTTTCCTGTTTGTTTCTTAATAGACATTGTATTAGGGAAAGCCTTTAGGTATGTATCACGTATAATCGATACATATACTTGCTTTACCAACGTAAAGATAGTATTAGTTTGGAAAAATAATATTTGTACTTATCTGCGAATATCAGATACGTGTTTATTTGAGAAAAGAAACAGAAGGCATACCATTCTCTCCAACATCAGGTGATGGGACAAACAATATGACGTTCAAGCTTGTTATGACTTAATTAAGAGGTATAAATGCATCCGACCGTCCCTTAGTTTCTATGCTTAAAACGCCATTATCATCAGGCTAGAACATGTTGATTTGTTAACGGTGGAACAACCGTACAACACATGGTCACCGGTCACGCAGACAATTTCTAACATTGTGGTCGGTAACGTGAACTCCAGCGTCCTGGCGCAAGTGAAAAGCGATTTTAGTCGATTTCGTAAAGACTGGTTTCTGATTATTGATTCTTGACTTGTGTCATTGACCGATCATTAACATTTTGTGTCAACAGAAACCTGTTCTAAAGTCTGGAAATCACAGACTGAGACACATTGAACATATTGCCTCCCGAACGCCGAGTCCCCTCATTCTGAAGCACGCCAATAGCCCATAGGCGTTCACCACGTTGTAGACGACGCTCTCCCATTCTGATGGTAAATACCACATTAAAGCAAGACGAGAGAGCTTACGTGTTACTATAGGTAATGAAAAACTACAATACCAATGGCTCAGAGCGCTTTCACGACCTTTCACCGGTCCGAAAATGAACAACGACCTCAACCCTACCGACCTTTACATGGTCCACGTGCAATGTTTGTGTTAGGTTCGGTTTTACGTTTAGATATTTCAGGGCATATGGGCTATGCAAATGGGATCCGCTGGGACAAAACAGTTTCATCTGAGTTATATTTGAATGATATTGAATCCAATATGAATGCCCAGTATTGTAAAAGTTTTTCTACAGTTTAAGACTTAAGGTTTCTTTCGTGTTCAGACTGACTTGCATACAGCATCTTTCTAACATTGTGAACATTGGTGTGTACAGTTGGAAGTTAAAGGTTAACTTTATAACAGCAGGATAGCTAATTTTCGATTTGATGTATTAAGAACGTCTTTGAGTTTATGTTTGGAATAAATGCTTGACAATGATCCAGTGATCTGTATAGAAACGTCGCGTCGCCTGAATAAAGAAGTTGTTTATCCATATGGTTTGTCTTTATCTGACTCTACAATTTCTAAGAATGCCCATCAAAGAAGTTTTACCATAAATGTTGTCAAGTGTGCAGATTGTCATAACAAAGGCTCTGCTGGCAAGTACTTTCGTGTCATCATTTGATGGCTTTAGTTCAGGTACGGTTTTAGAATTGGTGGTTTAGTAATGTATGTTGTCTCGGAAACTTTCATGAAATGTTTTTAAGTTATTTTTCTATTTTAGACACAGTACCCATGTTTTACGGCGCATAGAACGTTTGGTAGAACACCGCGACTGTTCTTACTGTTAAGGACAGTGTCATTGCGTGTTTCATACCATAACGGTAACAGGTCCAAGGAGAGTTTGCTGGACGAATTTATCACACTGTCTTTACAATGTCAAATATATATGTATTGTCATAATGACTCAAAACAGATTAAGTTTAGCATGGAATCTTGTTGTTTGATAACGTGCTTATGACAGGCAATGGTCCTTTCAAATGATAGTGTGAAACTCCACTTATCGATAAGCCTGCTGTCATGACAGAACTGATCATTCCAACGGTAATTTTCACGTATGCATTCGTTTGAACAAAAGCCTTGCGTTCACATCAGTGGTATTCCTTTCGAAACAATTGATCACGTCTCCAGCACGAAATGACTGTGTACCTAGCTTTCCTGTATACTAGAAGTATGTGCACTTTTCAGCAAGCGATGAATTTCACTACGTATTTGTACATGGGCGACGTTGTTATTAATGTGAAATATCGAATTATCATACGTAGCTGCAATTGTCCTGCAATGTGAAGACAGGTGTTCTGAGAAATCCTAATTAATTATGATGTACTTAACTAATGCTCCCACAGCAGACATGCCACAGGCATTTATGGATCCCACAGTGCCTGGTGGTCGCAATAAAAACCCGGTATATTGATTGTTAAGTCCCGACCGGATTGGTACCTCTCATCTTAGGTGGGTGCAGTATACTAACTGAAAGTTCAAATGATGCTGAAGTAATGATTTCAAGAAATCCTGAAAACAGAATAAATATATCCTCACCGAGAACCTCATTAACATAAGCTCATGCTACCGTTGAAAAAACCCAAACATATGCCATGTGCTTCCCTACAGCAAACATGATTGATGTAGGAACATATGTTCCACACGTACAATGTGCTAGAGGTCATGTGTAAATGCCAATATCCTATATGATTCAGTAGAGGGAATCATTTCATCATCTTTGTATTTTGTTGTTGTCAATCTTGTTGCTTACAGTCACTGTTGATACTGTGATACCAGATAAATGTATCGATATGTATGCTCGCACTTCGAATATAAATGCACTATTCAGTAAGCAGTTTGTGGCAGTAAACCTGAGCGTGCAACGTTAAACCAAAATGTGTAGGCAGCTAAATTTGTAGAATGATTGCGAGTTAGCAGATAATAGTATAGCTTTAAGACTAAAGTGAAGGGAGAAAACGTGTGCTAACCACTCAGTTCTCGTGAGTGGTAAACGAGGTATCTTTACACCTCGATATAGTTATAAAGTAGTAAAGATTAAACCCACGTGTTTTGTGAATACAATACACAGTTTTAAAGCAAACAAAAAATAGTTTTTGTTAATTGTATGAACTGTTCTGATGATATTAACGACGTTTTTGCAAGATACCCTTTTTTCAATTTGGAACTGACTAGGACGGATATGGTGATCACCGTTAGATGATCATAATTGACCAAATCTGGGATCCTACCCGAGCGACAAGCGGTATTTGTGATGCAGTGTAATAGCACAGTTCTAAAGGGAGAGTCAGTGAATGACACCCCTCGCTGTGATAGGGACCTAGCTAATCACGCCTCATGGCCATCACATATCTCCATACGGAATGAGGAATCAGGCCATGATTAGATGGGATGGTTTGTTGGCACTACATTTAGGTCTGGATGCCTTGTTTGTTAAGCTAAGTTGGTTCGTGTGTTTTATCCAATACGGTTCCAGTGAAAACCCGCTATGACACGGCTTGTAGTAAAACATATATACAGGCTACCGTCAGTGCAGTACTGTTTGTACAGAGGTCGCTGGCTTCACCTTCCTGAGAGCACGAAGTAAATTTCAGTCTTCTTGCTGCATACAAAACATCGATTTCCCTTACGGACAATTACTGAATCCAACACATGAAGTTACAGATTTTCTCCCGAGTTCTTTGAAAATAATTAGACAAAAAACGTATCATGATGTCATCAAGCCAAAAAACATTATTATTTGGAGAAATTTGATTTTGTGTAACTGAGATAAAATTACTGTATTTTCCGCCTGTCTTCACTCAGTGTTAAGAAAGTGAAGAAAATATTGGATAGGAATCTGATCCGTTAAATCTCTTTTAGTATTGATTTGCAGGACAGATAGATTTACCCCCACGGCTACTAGGCGAAGTGTCAATAGGAACCCAGCTCCAATTTGATCTTTACACATTTAAATAACCATCCCCCATTTTCACATCATAATATCCTATTATACTATGGTTCAACAAATTGGCACAGTTGAAGACATACCAGAATGGCAAAGTGTATATGGCTCAGGGACAACATCTTCAACATCAAGGCACTGTGAATATTGTCATGTATAGAAACGTGAATGAAGAAAACATGATCACGGAGTACCGCCGCCTGGGGTGTTTCTGTCCTGTGTCAATAGCTCAGTTCCAAGCAGACCAGATTAGCAGAATCACGGAAAGACAATATTCTCATTCGAACCACGTGTCGAGGAATTTTACGTGTGTTGTATTGGCAACCAAAGAGTTTGCTTTCTACAACAATCAGATGACTGGAATTGACATTGTGTTTCCCATAGTTTAACACTACAGCGGGCATGAAAAATAACAATGTACAGTGAAACACTTAATAGAAATAATCCAAACATACAATGAAGAATATTAATAGAACTGTCATGGATACACTATTACATGGCATCTCACACATGTCGCTGAAGTACTGAATAGTTGGGGTTTTGGTTGTACTGCAATACATGAACTAGAAAATGCTGAGACATTGAAAAGGTACTGACAGATATCAGTTTCTGACGAACAGTTGCTTGAGTAGTTGCTAATAAGCCAGAAAATTGTCATTATCGATATCTCGTGGCACTGTGTTAACACACCACCCCTGCATGGTAAATCATATAGTACCTCTCTCACGTCACAAACCATTAATGTTGTTTCCAGGCACTCAACCTGCTGTCACTCTGCGAATTGGTAGCAATCTGATGCAAAACGATAACCCAGAGAATTGCTATCTCGACAAGGCTTGGCGACTTCCCTGCTTACGCATGAAGATGATGCCCATTTATGGAAAGTGCTCGTAGGCCCGTCGAAGTTAAACACCCGTACACATGGTCGGTTAGTTTAATATACAGCCAATTAGCATCATCGATTTTAGCCTACCTCCGACGTGAACAAGCTGATTATTCAAAGACTTAAATTGAGAACCTCTCTAGCTGCGACCATTCCAAGCGAACCTTTGCTCCAATCAAGTGTCTCTAACGCCGAGATCTGTGCACGCACCCAGGTGAGAAACTTTCACTGTTACGCGCTGTTGTATTAGAGAACTGTGTTGATGTGTGAGGCATTACTCCCTTGTTATATCGTTATATCGTATGGTTATCTCGTCAAGCAGTTTGGTCAGGCTTGTTTACCTGTAGCGATAAGCAACATAGACAAGTGGGAAAGTTTTCATATTACATTTAGTTCATATCGGGTTGACTTTCATCAATCGCAAATCCTGGCATAACAAATCGATCAATTCGCACTTTTATCATAACTGAAGTATATTTTTGTGGTTCGGTTCATGAGTAAAGAATGTGGATGTTTGTACCTATGATACACTATTTATCAACGTTGAAATATTGACCTGCCTGGATAAGTAATGATAAGATTACTTATGTATATTTGATAAAGTTTGATCTTTTGGTTTCATCTTCTACAGTACTATTCACAGTAACCGTGTCTGTACTTCATCACAGTACTGCGGAATTAGGGATGGTGGGATATCCGGGGGTCATTGTATCTGACAGTTTGTGGTCTGAACACTGAGTATAAAGGACGTCCAAGCACATGGAACACACACCGGAAATACGCTCACCTTCTGTTCAAGTCCGCTGATGACTTCATATAGATATTGTCTCATCGCATTACTTAAATGCTAAAATAGGACAAACAGGAGAAATCATTTTGAACCATTTAACCTCTGGGTATTTAATATGAAACTGTCGTTGTATTATCAAGCTCGTTTTGTTTTGATAGCTGTTTCATATATAACTCTGTCATTAGAATCGTTACAAAACTGTGTGGTTGAAAAGAAATCCGGCTGTGTAAAGTAAGAAAATTGACTCATTACTGACTACTAAAAAGAAGGAAGGGACCAATCCCTGTTAGGACACGCGCTGAGTAGCGTGATCATTGTCAATAGTTCACCAATTCCCCTAATTAGAATGGTATACTAAGTAGGCGACAATGTGTTCGACCTATTTCCTCTGTTAAGTTGACGCAGCGATTGTTTTGTACCTGCTGGAATGGCCCATGTGAGGTACGAGTGCTGGGAAATCCATTAGCATCCATCTTTTTCTAGCCGCATATATCTCTATAGCGACGTATGTTCGTCAATGAGATCGTGGCTGTGGTAATTAACGTCTCTATTTAGCCATGTTTCTGACAGTTTGTATATTGAGGCAACACTGATTGATCCAAGGTGGTAAAGAAGTTTTCGTATACAAGACAACCGTCATTAATCTGTTCCTGCTCCTTTATACTGACAGTCAGTCAGTATTCATATACAGACGATCTGGGTTAGTTCATCCTTGTGTTCCATGATACAGTAAAACATAGAAAGAAACACGGGATGGGTTAACCCATGTCCGTGTACCATGGTACTGGCAGCATTGGTATAATTACGGACTGAGTTAACCCATCTTTATATACCAAGGTACTGCCAACATTGATCTGATTAGGGACTTGGGTAACCCATGTTTATGTACCAAGGTACTGGCAGCATTGGTATAAATTTTACGGACTGGGTTAACAAATGTTTATATACCATGGTACTGGCAACATTGATCTGAATACGGGTTTGGTTAACCCATGTTCATGTAACAAGGTACTGGCAGCATTGGTATAATTACGGATTGGGCTAACCAATGTTTATGTATTTATGTTTCATGGTACTGGCAGCATTGGTATAATGACGGACTTGGTTAACCTTTGTTTATGTACCATGGTACTGGCAGCATTGGTAGTGATTTCATAGTTTAAGCATTATATTTTCGTGTACCCATGGCAGGCGGCAAGCATGTATTCACTCTTCAGACGACTCGATGTTACATGTGTGTGACACAGTGCTAGCGTCATCTATATATACGCGCCCATGGGTTGACCCATCTTTGTGTCCCACAGTACTGGCAACTTGCATATTACGTCAGCTGCCAGTAGACCATCTTTGTGTCCCACAATACTGGCAACTTGCATATTGCGTCAGCTGCCATTAGACCATCTTTGTGTCCCACAATACTGGCAACTTGCATATTGCGTCAGCTGCCATTAGACCATCTTTGTGTCCCACAATACTGGAAACTTGCATATTACGTCAGCTGCCAGTAACCCATTCTTGTGTCCCACAATACTAGCAGCTTGCATATTGCGTCAGATGCCAGTAAACCATCTTTGTGTCCGACAATACTAACAACTTGCATATTGCGTCAGCTGCCATTAGACCATCTTTGTGTCCCACAATACGAGCAGCTTGCATATTACGTCAGCTGCCAGTAACCCATCTTTGTGTCCCACAACACTGGCAACTTGCATATTACGTCAGCTGCCATTAGACCATTTTTGTGTCCCACAATACTGGCAACTTGTATTTTACGTCAGCTGCCATTAGACCATCTTTGTGTCCCGCAATACTGGCAGCTTGCATATTACGTCAGCTGCCAGTAACCCATCTTTGTGTCCAACAACACTGGCAACTTGCATATTACGTCAGCTGCCATTAGACCATCGTTGTGTCCCACAACACTGGCAGCTTGCATATTACGTCAGCTGCCATTAGACCATTTTTGTGTCCCACAATACTGGCAACTTGTATTTTACGTCAGCTGCCAGTAGACCATCTTTGTGTCCGACAATACTGGCAACTTGCATATTGTGTCAGCTGCCAGTAGACCATCTTTGTGTCCGAGAATACTGGCAGCTTGCATATTACGTCAGCTGCCATTAGACCATTTTTGTGTCCCACAACACTGGCAGCTTGCAAATGGCGTCAGCTGCCAGTAGACCATCGTTGTGTCCTACAAGACTGGCAACTTGCATATTGCGTCAGATGCCAGTAACCCATCTTTGTATCCCTCAATACTAGCAACTTGCATATTACGTCAGCTGCCATTAGACCATCTTTGTGTCCGACAATACTGGCAACCTGCACATTGTGTCAGCTGCCATTAGACCATCTTTGTGTCCGACAATACTGGCAGCTTGCATATTACGTCAGCTGCCATTAGACCATCTTTGTGTCCAACAATACTGGCAACTTGCATATTGCGTCAGATGGCATTAGACCATCTTTGTGTCCCACAATACGAGCAACTTGCATATTACGTCAGCTGCCATTAGACCATTTCTGTGTCCCACAATGCTGGCAACTTGCATATTGCGTCAGATGCCAGTAAACCATCTTTGTGTCCGACAATACTGGCAACTTGCATATTACGTCAGCTGCCAGTAACCCATCTTTGTATCCCACAGTACTGGCATCTTGCATATTACGTCAGCTGCCATTAGACCATTTTTGTGTCCCACAACACTGGCAGCTTGTATATTGCGGGATTCGTTATTATCGATAGTTATGTATCATGATAATCTCTTGTAGCATAGATATATAGACGATCTTCATTAGCACATTTCCCTTTACCATATGACTTCATGCATGTACCGACCGATTCGATTAGTTCAAGTGCTCCCTAGGTATTTTAGAGAGAGTGCACTACTACAAATATTATCTTCATATAAAGCATCAGTAGTATAATGTATTCGATGAACTTAATGCAGATAATGCAAAACTTTGGGGTAAGCAATACCTTTGTTGTCCTTTTACGAGAGTCTGCGATCCATTATTTAAGTGACTACATGGTTGGTCGCATTTAGATCGTTATTTATCTCTGCTGTGTGTAGCAATTAAACAGATAATATTCTAAATATTTGCTGATGATCTCACTGGAAGGAAGAGGTGTTGACGAGTTTCATGTGTAGCAAAGTCGCCTCTATATTTCACTACCCTTGAAGTGACCTTTTTTTCAGTGACGTCACGTCGGGGCATATGGCTGCATGTAAAGCACATGCCATATATACTTCAACAAATATGTGGGGCAACCGAGACTTTTCAAAACGTACTAAACCTCAGGTTAGGGAAACATTCTGATGCCTGAAATGAATATTCATTTACGCATTATTGTTTCTTTCCAGTCCTTGTTAAACCAATTGTTCTCATTACCAATTACGAACATGTGAGACTTCACACGCTGATGTATTACTTCCGGATGTCACATTCTTAATGTTAATGTGGTGTTTCAGACAGCGGTACCGTTAATCAATCACATGCGCAGTTGTTATGTCCATACACTGAACGTCTTCACTGATACTACAAATTCTGCATCATCCTACATAACGACATCCCATGCATGCTGTATGGGAAATGATGGATACGATGTTTCATTCATTAAAGCGACAACAACGACCTCACTGACTCCCTCAATACAATTATTCTGACATTTTACTTCATCCAACAAGACCCAGTAATTTACAGTACTCTCTGTACGGGATAATGCAAGGATTGTAATGACAGCTTTAGGACCTTCGTCTTATCTTGCTACGGAAGCAAATGGCTTGTTGAGTTCATCTGCCAGTAACGATTTATACAATTATCGTTAAATCTCTGCCCGCAAAGCATCATTGATCTCAATCAGAGGATTAAGTCGAACAATATGCTAGCATTTGTCTGTTGTTTGTCAACGTAATGTGAATAATGACTATTTTCCAAAAGAGATATTAATCAGATACATGGACAGAGCTAATTGAAAGAATTGTGGTATCAATAGTTACAATACGAAGATGACCTTAGATCAGATTTTGTGTGGTGGTCACCGTGGTCATAAACAGAAGCATGAGGGAGAGAGAGAAGGGAATGCATGACTTTGATCAATGCTCCTGTTTTGTGAAAGTAGTTCCATCTATATGTATCCTCAGCACTCCATCCCCATAAGCGCATCAACTTGTTGACATGACTAACAGAGGGACAATGAGTACATCTGGACGTTGTGATACGGAGAGTATACGGCCAAAAGACCATTTGGCGTTTACAAATTCATGTTTCATTCTAAACAGGAAGGGAATTAGAACAATGTGCAGGTCGTCCATTTAGCTTGTGCATTATCAAAGGCAAGTTGATTTTATGGTACTCAGTCTGCAAGTGATAAACTCCAACAGACCACGCGACAACACTCCATACATTCTACCCACGGACACAAGCTTTTGAATACAACATCAAAGACGCAAGGTAAATGATGATACCGTGGTTTATCGATCTTCTAAAAAACTGCACCGCCTCATCAAGGCGCAAACTGTGCTAAGGTTTGTAACAGTGAAAGAACAACATTGCTAAATTGGTAAAGAAATTATTAGGTCCCTGACTTTACGTCACCACGTAAATGGGAATTTCATTAATCAGTCATTATCAGGTGATGATGTAAAAGAATACGTTTTGTGGTGTGTTGGTAACACTCTTCGCTCGGGCAAACATTTTTCATCATAGAAATCGACTATTAAGGTATGATAGATAACAATAATCACCATGGTTCTCAATAATGACTTTGTGCGCTCGTTTTGCTAACTATGGACATTGAAGAACGTAGATGTCATGGCAGACAATAGCAGCTTCAAGCAATACTACACTGCGACGTGTTTGATGATAGAACTACCAATAGCATTACAATGCGAAAGGTACAACGCCAGTACAACACATAAGAATACAGTCCATCACGTGTAAAGGCAATACAATCAGAATGTCTAATGATAGTACAACACATAACAAAGCAATACACTTTTGAACAAAATAGTAACAAAAATATGAATACAACGCCACACGTATAATGATAGTATTATAATGCTCATGTGACAATATAATGAATATGCATCATGTAAAGTAAGCATACATGTAGCAATACAATATCACGTTCATTGTGATGACATTACAATTTGGCTGTAATTTTGAGAGATCTTTGACGGGGAGGTGGAACGGCTCTGTCAAACCTTCGATTGGTTCACTGTTCTTCACGACATCGCGATGATTTCGTCAAGAACTGATGACATGACTTCATTCCACAGCTGCAATATATAAATAAAGTACCGTGGATGTGTCCAATTGTCACTGACCAACAATTGCTAATTCATTACACCAGAAGAAACGAGTTGAAATCAATGAAATTGAAAGAACTTGGTGGCACTGTAGCGGCGTGCTGTCAACACGGTTTCGAGCGGGGAATGATTCGAGACCACTGACGGATGACTTGTTAAATAAAAATAATGGTAAGATTGATGTATGGCCCTGTCACACAATGATTTGGTCAGTCGTTTGACATGTTTACACATTCGGTGTGGATTTAACACTCTCTTTTCTTTGACGGTGGGCGTCATTGTTTCTTACCGACGTTATTTTGAATGGTCCAGTAAGATTTCACTAACTATAATCCAGCGATGGGGTAACCATGATTTCTATTCTTGCATTTTGTAATACATCCGAAGTTCTCACAATCCTGTTTCTTTGACGATCGTTATTGTTAGCATTTACAGACACAAATTCACTGCATTATACAATACCTCTTTAGGTCATTTTGTTTTCAGTTCTCCATGTGCTCATCTATTACTTTTACTTTTTGCAGATACATTGCGTCAGGAAGATATATTAGTAGCTCAAACAGTATTTTGAAAAATGCCCGATTTGGACACACACCCTGCAGTGCTCTATCTGCAACTACTCGAATATTTGTCACGTAGAATAGTGCAACGTACCTTACATAGACAGCATGCCATAATATATGAGATGTATAAATCTAAAATATATATCGTGTAGCGGTTAGGTAAGCTTCATATTTTGCAATAACTGCAAAAAGCGTCATCTAATACGTGTTGATGGAAGGAACGTGGTACACTAGTGTCCGAAACGGAGTTGTTATTATGCACAACATTCAGGATTATGAATCAGTTCTAATGCTTCCAGTACATAGTGCGAATATTCTTTTGAGCCAACGTTTAAACTACTTGTATATTTTTCATTGCGTTTGAGTTTCACTCTGGGAAACGTACACATTATCCCCGATATTGTTCACACATCTACTCATTATTAGCTACTACTCTGTACAATACCGAATAAGACTTTAATCAAGCGTTATATCTGCATAAGTATATTTCTACAATAAACAGTATGTGAAGTGCAGATAAAGTAAAACTCAAGGCCTGTAGTTTGTGTGAAACATAATGTTGTTGCTTTATAAAGTTAACCAAAATGTTATTTCAGTTATGTCCATTAATATATTTTGATTTTATAAATGTATCAAATTTGACGATATTCTGCAAAGAAATCAGCATATTTATCTATGTAATTCCCATCTTTACCTGGCAAAATAGAAACAGAAACACATAGAATTAAGGGAAAAACACGCGAACCAACACTACCATGTTAAAGGGTTATCGCATAATTTGTTTATAATATAACTCATCTGATTAGATATCTTGTTATTGGAATACATATCATCGCAAAACACTAAGAACTGCTGTATGTAAATGTAGGTGCTTCACTCACATACCCTTACAGTAATGGAATGCCATCATCGTTAATCACTATGCTCCTGTGCGCTATATGACACAGCGTCAAGATAAGATGTAGATAGTTACATTATGAAACCTGCTCCAGGATACTTAGTTTGGCAATATTCAAGTCACGAAGACTTGGCTCAACGATCAGCCTTCAGCAGGAACGACACTGGTCTTCTGCTGTTTCCAGACTTCAGACTGTTTTCATCTTCTGTGGGAAAGTATCCAAATGGATTAATAGGTAGATGTCTGTGCGCATTGGAAAGCTGAAAAACGTGGGGAATATCCTTTGATAAAGTACTTACAAAGGGGCGTAACAAGACTTCGTAAGGACGCCCTTTCCTATGCCACCGTACGACTGTTGGCAGCAGTCGGTATGCGTGGAAGTGAGAGGGTTGAATACGAACTCTCAAACAGGAATTCCTTGAGATCATATCCCCACTGAATCAACGATAAAATTAGCGAATGACGGCATATTGCTAGTGTAGGTAGTCTCTATCAATAGAGAGCACATTCCATTAGCCTTGCAGAATACATTGCAGTTACAATGGCACTGAAGAAAGTGTCAGCTCTTTGGTGTCAAAACCATCGGATATCTACGGCATCAGGAACACGCCTCGTGATAATAATGCTCTGCTTGAAGCTGATCCAGAATGGTTCTTGCAACGATTTGTGACTATGAAAGAAACCCGAGGTTCATCACTTCTAACTTGAGTGCAGACAGCAATCGAAACTGTTGTGTAAAACATTTGACGCCATGAGAACCAAAGAAGGGAATGTTTTTTCCATCAGCTGGAAAATGTATGACATCGGTCTGCAAGGCTGAATCTCTCATCATTGTGGTCTACCTTCAAAAAGATCAAACCAAACAATAAACAATCATGCTTCACATTTGAAAGAGTTATGGAAGAAACTGATATGCTTGCATTGTTCTGAGGATCAAAATCAAACACAATCGGGAATTGTCAATCAGAGTAAGTGGGAAAGCGCATCATTTATATAAAACTGTAAATAAACCTTACCTTTGTTACGAGGATGTGTTTTTGTGAATTAAAATGTCTCACTAATTAACTTTTAGTTAATATTGATGGATTTGCCCTTGCATCTTGAACTCAAGCTATGTAGTTTTACCTGTTAAGAGTGAGTTAGAGTTACTTCCCTTTGTTTTACGTCCGGCGGAAGACAGTCGGGTTCCTGTAATTTCTAAATGGTCGTAGTGTGATCTAAATGGTTGTAGCGTGGCGTGGCGTGAATTTCGCTAGAAAGTCTAGAATGGTATAATAGGTATATGAGGGATGGTCTATGAGATGAAGGACTACTGCTTTGGATTTACGCTCATCTGCCTGCTAACATATATGTTTCTCCACTCAAGAGACCTACCACTCGTCTACATTGAACTTTCCCAGCTGTCAACAACCATCAATAAGTACATCGGTTCTTAACTGGGAATATCGGAATATCAATACTTTGCTGATTTAATATTTTGTGACCCAATATTTCAATAGTATTGTATTAGAAATGTGCCCTGTCATTCACTGTAGCCTTGTTTATTGTTTGTGCAATATATGATTGAATATTACAGATTTGTCTGTGTTCTGTTTCCCTGGTTCAATCACAACCTCTGTCATTTCTAAACCGTATCACCCTTTACTTATCTATTAATTTCACATTACATCTGCTGCATCGCAATATTTCTCATTTGTGTACATAGGTGATGAAGTATATGCACTTGCACAGCTGATGCTTATATTCATTCATTCATAAGGCTGATCCAGTTGTGCTTCCAACTGAAATGATCTAGAAATGCACATTAGTCAGACTCACTTACACAGGTATGCAATACGTGTTTATGCCATTTTATCAACACTGAGCCATATTGTTATTTCCGAGACTATTTAGGAAAAATATAATCTAAAGAGCCACGCGTATCATAGAAATGAATAATGATAGAACATTGTTATTTACGCTAGAGGACATTAACTAACATTAATGTCATCCCCATAAGATTCAGGAAATTAACAACATGGCTTCTTTCCAACACGCTGAGTGAACATAAACAGTCATGGTCATGCCTCGGGTTTTATACTGAAACTATCCCTCTACTTCCGAATTATTCACAAACAAGCCAAGGTGCTGTGATGTGTCGAGGAAACAACATGCACTATAAGGAACACAGATATAAGGAAAGGATAAAAAGCGATGTCTTCCAGCAACTGAAATGCATAATAATTAGACGGCATGATCACTGCCATCGAACACCACATGTGTCTTGTGTATACATGCAAAGTAAAAACAGTTCAGTTCTAAGGGAAATTGCAAAAGTTAATTCATGCCCAACCGCAGTGTAGCTTTGACGTAAATTAGATCAATGAATCAACATTATTACAGTGGAGCCTTATCTAACACCTGTTTTCTGTAACCAATATTGCCATAACGACTTAACGTAAGTTCACCAATCTAGGTAGAGCTCGCAGTAACGTCATAGTACGAAGTGTAATTTATTGTGTATTGGTATTGTATTGTTTCAGTAGGGAGCAGTGCTAGTCAATTAATGTATTTAGACTAGGAGTGAAGAGTATTCTGGAAGGTGCTAGAACAGCTAGGTTATCAAGCATGTGATAGAACTTTCTAGATGGTTGCTAGACTATATACATAGGCATGCACTTGCTTTTGTCATCTCACATTACACATTAAGCCCAGCAATTTGTACAGGTCGCTATTTGCACCCTGGATATCCAGCCTTGGCCTAATTTAACAAACCTATGTTCCCTAAGGAATACGAAAATTAACTTCCATAAATGCAAGTTATAGATGTTTTATGCTAACGGAAAAATGAAAGCTACCAATGCAAACCCTTTGCATATTCATAAGGAATCTCTGGCAAAGCCGAGAAAATACCATGAGAATGCTTCCATCGTGGTGACATGTGTGAAAAGTGAAGGTATTCTGCCCGCCGGCTGCACCGCTCACAGGCACATTCAAACATATGTCAATATACACCTGAAAAGTCATAGAACGTATGTTATAAATCAAACACGGGAACTGAATCGGACAGCACATTTTTGTCAAATTTGGAAATGTCAGCCTCGTGTCTGCCATAAAGCATTATGGAAGCTAGACTGAGGCCTTGGGCGTGATAAACTTGTTCAAACATTTTTCAGGAATATTCGTATCACTCTCTTTGAAAGTTTCGTGGGATAATCGTGCTCGATTAATCCTAAAATGTTGTTAAATATAGACAACGAAGTCTAAAACTGCTTGAATGTTGCTGGACATAAAGGGGAAGTTGGAAGGTCGACGTCATTCCTTCATGCACGTTTTGAACCGATGATGTAGTTACAGTGCAATCATATCACGCCACCATGTAGCAGAGTAGTGATGTCATGCTGAAATAGTTCTACTCCACCAGCTACTGCCGGAAACAATGCCAAGCTACCCATCCAAGAAATGGAACCTGATATTTATCATTTATGTTAATTGTGGACAGCATTATTGGCACTACCATCCAATATGTTGGCATGTAGGTACTTTCAGGGAATTAATGGTTACACAACAGCATTAAATACAAACATAAATTTTGTAATAGAACGTAACTGGTCTGGAGACGTTGAAAAAAATCCTATAACTTCCATACCAATGTTGACGTTTGACTGGCAGATGATCAAAGAAACTGAATGCATTGATGTGAAACTGACAAGCATACTTCAGGAAAACAGCATTTGTCGAGAGATCATTTCCGCAAGTTGAATTTGTCGCAAGTGATTTGAATTCGGTTTTAATTTAGTCATAACCTTAAAGGTTTCCCTTGAAATGTAATTTTCCTATCAGTGACAAGACTAAGTAAACATCCCTGATTTCAGAACACCGATCACTTGACATCATAAATGCCGGCTCTTAAGCTTAGCAGCGCACAGACGTCAAACGTAGCACTTAAAACAAGAACCTACATGTGGCGCTGTGAGAATCTTTAAGTTAGCCCTGGAGAGTAGTCAGTCGGAGTTAATATTAGGTTCCCCCGTGAATTTGCGCTTGGTGGCTGACTAATAGGCTGCTAGGCTGCGGTATCTGGAGGTTACAATTTACAATTCAGATCTACCTACCTATCCAGCGACATACTCACTCACTCACTCACTCACTCACTCACTGACTCACTCACTGACTCACTCACTCATATTTACGCAAGCTTGGTAGCTTATAAGAGTATACAAAGTGAGTGACGTACATATTACTTGAACTTCGCACAATGGTGTGCAACATTAATTTTTCTTTGACACGTAGGGTACTGTTAAGAAATCATATACACTTTTCTTGAACTCCAGTTCAGAAGAAAACTAAATAAACACTCAAATACCGATCACAAACTTTGGTCAAAGGGACAAAGAATAAAGTGGTTAAAAACATAGAAAGGTATACTGTGAAGTACCTGGCATTTTTTAAATCTGATTACTTCCGTTGCAAAAGAATAAACAAGAATTAGCATCTTGTTTCCTTCACTGCACACGACATCAAAGGCTCAATGAAAATCCTCGCACGTATTTTACGCGGCGGTTTTCCTGAAAGACGCGCTTTGATCCCGAAGTTCATATTGTATTCAATTATGTAATACCATCTAAGTTATGGTCTAAAAGACATCAGCCAATGTCTGTAAAAGGTTGATATTGCTATTCATCTTAAAAGAATTTCCGGACCAGTTTGATGTATTCCACAATCTTCGAACACGCTTTGTAATTTTGTCATTTGTGAAGCTTCTTCAGTACGATTTGTCGACGAATTCCACATAGTATATTGCACACGTATAGCTCTGTGTTTAAGAACCATAGCAGTTCCGCGTACCCTGTTAAAGAAGGGACTGCCTAGGGGTTGAAGAGTGGGCTCCTCACATTACCATGGGAATAATGTGAAAAGCCCATATACTACGCGTTCATGTAATAAAACCCAAACGGCATAACACAAAGCTCACTCACACCTTCATTTTTTTAAGTTTTGGTAGCAGATATCACATGACAAAACTTTTATGTCAGGTTTTAGATGCCGACGACTTCATTGACTCAGGGATAGGTAATCACAGCATATGTTTTCAGGGAAACACATATTGATCGACGCATTACGATCCACGTGACAACAAACACTTATTTCACTTATTTCACTATCATTCCTGTCCTTTTGGAGGGTTACAGTGTGATCTCTATGGCTGTGAACTGTTCAAACAAAACATTGCCAATCTTTAAACACAACAGGCTTCCCTAATCTTTAGCGTTGGGTTTAAGCAAACTATCTGTTGAGACAGCACCTGTGTGACAGTCACTTGACAATGTACAGTGTTGACATCTAGACTGACGTGTGACAGTCACTTGACAATGTACAGTATTGACATCTAGACTGACGTGTGACAGTCACTTGACAATGTACAGTGTTGACATCTAGACTGACGTGTGACAGTCACTTGACAATGTACAGTGTTGACATCTAGACTGATGTGTGACAGTCACTTGACAATGTAAAGTGTTGACATCTAGACTGACGTGTGACAGTCCCTTGACAATGTACAGTGTTGACATCTAGACTGATGTGTGACAGTCACTTGACAATGTACAGTGTTGACATCTAGACTGACGTGTGACAGTCACTTGACAATGTACAGTGTTGACATCTAGACTGACGAGTGAGAGTCACTTGACAATGTACAGTGTTGACATCTAGACTGACGGGTGAGAGTCACTTGACAATGTACAGTGTTGACATCTAGACTGATGTGTGACAGTCACTTGACAATGTACAGTGTTGACATCTAGACTGATGTGTGACAGTCACTTGACAATGTACAGTGTTGACATCTAGACTGACGTGTGACAGTCACTTGACAATGTACAGTGTTGACATCTAGACTGATGTGTGACAGTCACTTGACAATGTACAGTGCTGACATCTAGACTGATATGTGACAGCCACTTGTATGTGGTATGTGATTAACACACGTGACAATATCTGTGAGTTGTCAACAGTTAGACGGATATGTGATTGTCAAACATGACAATACACGTGCAGTGACGTACGGCCGATGTGTGTCTGACACACTTGGACATATATATATATATATATGGAGAGAGAGAGAGAGAGAGAGAGAGAGAGGAAGAGAGAGAGAGAGAGAGAGAGAGAGAGTGTGTGAGAGAGAGAGTGAGAGAGAGAGAGAGGGAGAGAGGGAGGGATTGTTTGCAATGAGGTTGATGGTTCTGTCTCTTGCTACTTGTTGGGAATGTTATGTGAGGTCGAATGGGATTTAACGTCGCGTCCGTGTGTTTATGTGTGTGCACGTGGATTTTTATCCCCTCACATAGACAACTATATGTACTCAGAGTCCTAGTCTTAGTTTTACCTCCTGACCGTCAGGCAGGGTAAGAACAAGTTGCATTTTAAAAAGTCTTTTAGTGAGTGATTGAACCACGTACCTTCCCCTCTACTGCCAGACGCTATATTGATGACGCCCTGGAGACAGACTTATACAAAGGAAATCAGGTTCAAAGAAATGAAATAGTTACATTCCAAGCTACTGTACTACCGCGTAACAACAGTTGCCTGGATAATAAAAAATCGGATTACCTCTTCGGCAAGATTCTCATTGAAGTCATGTGCTGACATACAGAACTCACTAACTGAACGATTGGTCAAGAGGCTCAACACTGGTACTGTCTTGTGTTTCGTGCCCTGTGAGAAGACATTTCCTCGCACAGCGACGAGTTGTTTGAGGGGATGTGCTTCGGTCGGCAGTTGTAATAGCCTCTTTTAGGAAAAGGTATAAATCATATTTACGGGATACGGACAAATTATCAGTGGCATATGCAGCGGCTTCAAAACTGATGAACTTGAACAAATGAGTGCAAGAATATGGATACTGACTACACATATGTAACCTCGCAAATGAATGGTGTTGCAGTACCAATTTTTTTCTGTAAGCATATCCTACACGTGCAAAATTCTCGTAAAATTATGATACAATTGAGGCCATAAAACTATTAGGTAATTTGACCATTTCAACTATGAATATTCACGTAAAAGGAAAATGTACGTGTGCTGTCATCTTTTTCTATGGGATAATTGACATTCTCAAACTGACGTTCCTTTAGTCAATTAGTCATGGTCGATTCATGTCGTGATTGCATACAGTGACTGTGTTAGTGTATCGTCCCCAATACACGGGTGTTGTAAGATTGTGGGCTCTGGGCGGAGCTAGTAATGTATTCACTGTGCTGGGCGACCTACCCACACACAAACGTCCTCCCATTACAAGCACCCATGTCATCAACGTCTCAAATGAGTGATCAGAAATGCTAATCAAAACGCCATCAGTGACGTGGTTCTTCAGCGGGGAGTGGGGAGAGAGAAGTCTTTCACTAATGGGGCTCAGTTGATATGAGCTTAGTATTTAAGAATCAATATAGTGCCAGTAAATCCTTGTTTCATCTGTCAACTGAGCGCGAGAGGAGAAACCAATATCGTTAACGCTGGTTCTTGCAGTCCAGCCCATGGTATCAGTAAGTTGAGTTTTTCTCAGATTATTGCCCACGGGAGCCTTCACATATTTCAGTTATGTGCTCTACATGTACCTTTACAGGTGCTTTCTAATCGTTTTTTGTCTTTGGATGTTTTCAAAATTGTTGCCTGTTAACTTCACATCTGTAAACGTAAACCTCATGCTCTGCTAGTTATTCGTCATATGTCATTAATGTTCTCACTATTTATTTTGGTGAGTGTTGTCACGGATATTACTGACACTCGCTATATTGGCAATCATGCTAACCACTTTCAGGTAGCGATAAACGTCATGGTTATTCAGGTCCGTCATTACGTCTTCCATTTCTTGGTTATGATTCACATGTTGTTGTTAGAATAATACAAACCAAAAAGATCAAACTATTAAGTTCATTTAGTGATTAAGAAATAAAACATTTTACCATTTTAGACAATGACAAGTACAAGTACCGATGATTTCCTAAATAAGGATGTGCTATTCCACTCCTTCTTAAACCAACAGACTGGACTGGGCGCAGTCACTGACTTGTATAACCTCTAACGAGTCCTTAAATACTACACTTTCCACTTGAAGGCAATACATATCTGACACTGATATCTAAACTGAATATTTGAATTCCACAGAAAGAAAGTTTAACAGTTATTGTACAACATATAATATGTGTGCTAGTTTTCGATTTGGTTGAATATGAACGTTTTAGTCTTCACAAGATTTTAGATCCAGTTTTGAAATTCAAATTCTATCCAGTAGCTATGCTGTGATACCTTTCTGATGTGCTCCTGTATACGTCTCCAATAAGACATTAAAAAGTGAGGAAATACAAGTTCATATGATTATGAATTGTTCTCTATAGCTCGGCCACTTGTTTTTTAAACCTACATGTATACACAGATAAGTGAGTGGATGTGCGGCAATCTTCCTGTCCTATGTAAATAATAGTCTCCGCCAGGTACATGGCGTCACGATGAGTCATAATCAGTCAGATCACACATTGTCAACACCCGTTCCGAACTTTAATATGAGTTTTGACTATCGGCCTACTTTCAATTTGGAGTCAGCTGTGACAGCTATAGAGCCAACGGGTCTCCACCATTCAGCTACGAATTCTCCAGCCCAGCAACGCGATGTGCTTTCTGTTCATTCTTTTGACAGTGACAATACAGTGTCTTAAATTTAGAGCGATAATCCCCTTCCCAGCACCAACTACAATATATTATTCTGACAGAATTCACTTCCGAATAGGATGAGATTTGCAGACATGATACAGCATGGAAATACAAAACATCTGCCGCAGCTTCTGAACAAATAAGGTGTGCACAGGAAAGATGATAAGGGTATATACAGGCCATTAGCTAAGTAGCGGTTATAGGGGCGTGGCGCGGATATAGTATGGCAGTTGGAGACCTCGTTCAACTATACAAGGGGTGGGGTGATGATGGCATGGCATTTAATACCACAATCTCTTTCAGTTCCACAGAAGGAGGCACGGCAATTGTATGGCAGTACACGTGACTTTGTCGCATTTGACGTGTCTCGAATAACCACTGGTCAAAATCACCTTATAGTCATGTCTTGAGTATTTTACCTCAAATATATGTATAATATGCTGAGCCGCAAATAGCATGCGCACCTGAAGCGATTCTACATTAAGTAAATCACAGTTTTCATCAAACATTTTATTTCGTTGTAATAAATATATATCAGATGACATAAGACCATGTTTTATGATGCCTTTTTGGGTATTAACATACAATGCCTTGACTATTCTATCTACACATCACTACATGAGATGCCAGGCTGGAACTTCCAGTGGAAAAAGAAAAACACATACACTAAAACACTGCAGTGTTAGCCTAGTCATCGCATACGTGACCTGGTTCATAACTGTCGACGAAGGCCGCTGAAGCCATATTGTTAATTGTTAATTTACAATCTGTCGTTGTCAGGTGCAAAAGCACAATCAAAGGGCACAAGTCAATGATTGTGATTCATCAGTTATATTAGATCAAGAATAACAATAATAACCTAAAACCGAGCATGATGTCATGTCTTAACTCGGCACTCTACTTTATGATCATGGACATTGATGTGTTTCAGGGAGAACATTTTGTTCCAGATGACATAATTATCAAACATTCCATTTTGAATTGATCTGTACTTTCACCAGTGATTGTTTCAGATTTTACTAAAATAATCGTTTTTGACAGGAGATTGATTGTGAGCATTTCATGTTTAATCATGGTTGTTTAATGTTGCACCCACTAATATTCAAGCTGTATGGTGGCGGTCTGTAAATAATCGAATCTGGATCAGACAATCCAGTAATCAACAGCATGAGCATCGATCTTCGCAAATGGGATACAATGACATGTGTCAGCCATGTCGGCCTGACCACCCGATCCCGTTAGTCGCCTCTTACGACAAACATGGGTTACCGAAGACCTGTTCTAACCCTGATCTCCACGGGTCTCAATTAGGACCGTGGGTATTCGTAATTATCTTTTGAAATGCAGCTTCATAATGGCAAATTCACTGTATTATACTTTCAGAAAAGTGTTGACCTATCCCATAGATAACTGTTACAGTTTTAACTCACCTTATTACAAATCAATGACCAATCGATATGATAGCTGACCACCAGAGCTGCCCATGTCGTGTGATAATTAGGCACATATTTCTCCAACTTCCAGGTCACCAACAGTAAATCAACTCCCTTGTTATAGGACATCAGGAATTTCAAAATTCTAATCAGTCACGCAGATGGAAACCCTTTTGGTCCATGGAACATTTCATTTGAGTAAATCGGAGCAACCTCTCTGTCTAAGCCGCTAATGAGAGGATCACATATATGTCATCTTTCTTGAGCGTTGTGTAGTTACTCCCACGACCAACAGCAACACAAGTATGATTGGGAATCCTTCTAATTTCTCCCATTTTAAATAAAAGCGTGTCAACCCTCAGACCTTTATTCTTGTGGCGCTTGGAAAAACATGTTTGATTTAGAGGTGTCTTAACTCAAGTTAATGATTTCCACTTTCAAAGAAACTATTAATATGTGTTTACTAGATGCAGCCACTCACGTATATATATTATACGAGGGGTGTCCCAAAAGTTTCCGGCCTCCCTAACTAATATGCGATCTATATGAAAATTGTTGTGCTTATTTTTCAACAAAATCCCCCTTCACTTCACTGGGGTAACCTAGTGGTTGAAGCGTTCGCTCGTCACGCTGAAGACCCGGGTTCGATTCCCCACATGTGTACGATTTGTGAAGTCCATTTTATGGTGTCCCCGCCGTGATATTGCTAGAATATTGCTTAAAGCGGCGTAAACCTAATCTCACTCACTCACTTCAGTTCAATGCACTTGTTCCAACGTTTATCCAGAATATTTAACCCTTCTGAAAAAAAGTGTTTGTCACGTGACCCTAACGACTCCTCCACAGCAGTGATGACTTCCTCATCCGTCTCAAATCTGCGGCCCCTGGGGACTGATTTGAGTTGAGGGAAGAGGAAGGAGTCAGAAGGGGCAAGATCTGGAGAATATGCTAGGTAAGGGAGGATCTTGAAGCCACAGCCCTGCGCAGCACTCACTGTCACTGTGAACTAAAGCCAGACAAATCGACGAAATTTACCTTGAAGTTTTCTCTGATCTGATCACGTAACCTGTACAGTACATCGGCGTAATATGCACCTTTTACGATGGAGCCCTTCTTTAAGTAGTCTATCATTATTAATGTCCTCAAAGTCCCGGAAACGGAGGCCATGACTTTTCCACTGGAAGACGTTCATTTAAACTATTTGGGCGTTGGTGACGTCACGTGCTTCCACAGCATAATTCGCTGTCTCTGGGTTAAAGTGATGAATCCAGGTGACAATATGACCCATGAAAGCACGTGGATCTCTCCGGTAGTCCTCGAGACCTGACGACACATCATGACTCTCTTCAGATAACAGTCTTGGCACCCAACGGGCAGACACCTTGTTCATGTGCAAATGTTCATGGATTATACGTTCCACTGATGTTTTGCTAACGTCATGTGCAGTAGCTAAATGTCTAACAGTTACTCGCCTGTCCTGCATTACTGTGTCGAGAACAACAACAATTGGATCTTTGGTAGTCATTCACGAGGGTGACAAGACCGTGGTTCGTCTTCGGTGCTGCGCCTACCCCCTGTGTAGTCAGCACATCACTGTTTGACCGTGCTATATGAAGGAGCATTGTCACCTAAAGTTTGTGTCATGTAATTGGCGTAAATCTTTTTTAAACGGAGATACTTCATAAAACCCCTGCATTCGGTTCTCTCCATTTTGCCAGCAAATAGTAGGGACATGCTGGTTGACAGCTATATACAGCACATTATAGCACATGGATTTCATGTTGTGCATGTCAAGCACATGCTAAGACACTGTTCTAGAAACATGGCGAGTTTTGTTCACTTCTTGCTATCCATTCATTGTGAGGCCGGAAACTTTTGGAACATCCGTCGAACATATAAAACACATGTTCAGACTTCCTATGGTATTTCTCCAGAAATCTATTGACTTTGCTCTATATATGCACTTTGCTAAGGATCATTGATTGAACAGAAAACTATGATGTGGGGTCTAATTTGGTTTAAATATCTAAGCTTATTGTAAGCATGAATCCTAGGTTTCAATATGTCACTGCATCTTGTGGATCATATACCTGCTATTCACAGGTGTTGTGTACTTGCCAGTGACTCGTTCCATCATTTACAAAATGGTTGATTGGTGCCATAAAAAACATTTTTATGGTTACTCATGTATCAAGTGCATAAGGTTAGATTAAAGTGGATGTTTGCCTAAAGCGGAGTTACCATATAATTATTTATCTAGTTTAAATGGATACAATTTCAAATTATAAATCTATGTTTAAGTAAAGATGGGAATTTTGTGATCCTTAGCAAAGTGTGAGTAGTATATTTGCGACATGTTGTTTGGAGCATGAGTGCCTCTACTTTTAATGTCCCAAGCCTGGTTATTATAGCTTATATGTCCCGAAGGCGCGCTTTATGTTAAATGATTCATTAGACATTTGAATGTATTGTGTCCTGAGGAATTGTAGACATACTAACCCACTGTAATATTGAGAGCCACCATTGGACGTACTGCAATACTGAGAACCATCATTTTTTAATATTCAAGCAAACACAAAATGATTCAAATAAATATCAACTGACATGCATCTTTCAAGTACTCCTCCATTGAAAAGGATATGGAATGGTTGTAACACAGCAGTCTGACTGTGCCCAAACCAGTCCTCAAAGGAAGATTTCAAAGCAAGATCTGCATAACGTTGTCCCTGCAGCACACACTAACAGAGTTGCCGACATAGTCACATGGGGGTGAGGGTCTGGGTCTGAAAAGGGATATCTTAACTGTTCGAAACATCATACCCTTACAGCAAGTTGTGCACACTATGCTCCAAGAGCAGTGTGCCATTTTTTCAATATCCTGCTGCGTTTTGTGTGCATTGCCTGCACCATACCAGTATTTTGGTATGATCTACCACGTAAACGAATCGATATTAGTCCTCCCAGCTGTGGGGTGGGTCCGAAATATCTCCTCTTGGCTTCTCTGACAAACCAGCCTTTCATCGCCCATTATTGGCATCGTGATAATTACGTTCTTACATCCGAGTGCAGTGCACCCGTCAGTCGAGGTGGTATAGTTTTAGGGTCAAGAACCAATCGTGCTCGAACCTTAGATCAACATAAGTGTTGATGAATGATGGCAGGAATGCTACTAAATGAATCTAACTTAACCTGGCCACCATTCATCATCCTCTGTTCCCACATCACCTGGTATTTCTGGATTTGTCATCCTGGAGGGTTTCACTGACCAGAGGTCATCATCGAGGGAATATCTGTGATGTGGCTTTTGTCCATCCAGATGTCACAATCATCCTCGCCACGCTCACCATTTGATTGTGTATTTGGCTCATTGTAAACCATTTGTAGGTTAGAAACATCATGGTCCAGCTTGCTGCAACAAATATTCCTGTGCTATGTTCAGTGAAGTTCAACTTCACACTTGCCAACATGATATAAGACAAATTACCATCTCACAGACACTCTTCCACACTTACCGTAATGCAGCTGTTGATATCAGTGTTCAACAGCTTTCGTAGTATGTGCAGTAACGTTATAACAAAACTGACATCACTAACTATATATTCTTAAAAATAACAAAAAGTGATTGCCTGTGATGCAATCAAGTCTAATGGTCGGAATGGATGATAATTGGAAAGTGCTATCCCTGTGTTGTACTTATACGTAAAGTTTACATTGTTACTGCCTGAAGACAGAAAACAGTGTATAAAAAATGGTAATTACAGACATACATTGTTTCAGCTTAAATACCCTGTTGTCCAAGTGTAGTAAGACGGAAAAAGATCGATGTGTAGGGGAGGGGGTCTGTCACTCATACATATGCATGTAGTGCACTGTAGGAAAGACACTGTTGCTCTATTACACATAACTATCATGTCAGTAGTGCATCATAGCCGGGAACCTCAGTCAGTCACGGAGGTGTGTAAAAGTCGCGACAAATTAAGTGATCTGTGTGACAAACGGACAAAGGAATTGCACTGGTAGGCAAGCCTTGAGATAGCATCGCAGCTTAAAGTGTAAAATACAGATTATCGTTAAGCGTTGACGTTTAAAACCAACACCCATTGGTGGCCAAGTGAAGCAGCTGGTTGCATTATGTTGAAAAGTGCACGATAAAGTAATCGCTACATGAATGGCACGTTGATGTTTGCTCTTCACAAACATGCGCTGTTAGCATGACCACATTCACTGACGCATCGAGCTTCCTTCGAAGACCTTATTCGTGTGATCAAGAACACTACAAGTAGTGTAACAAAGCACCGCATGATCGATATGGAGGTCGCTCAGTCAGTCTGCGAGCTGTCATCAGCAACAGCAGAATACGTTGTAGGGCTGAACATGCCGTGATTGGGCAGAGAGGATGAGTGATGTTGTTGTGGGGTTGTTGCCGTTATGGGCGGAGGGGATGGGTGTTGTTGTGGGGTTGTTGCCGTGATGGGACGGAGGGGGTGGGTGGTGTTAAAGGGTTGTTGCCATGATGGGGCGGAGGGAATGGGTGTTGTTGTGGGGTTTTGCCGTGATGGGACGGAGGGGTGGGTGGTGTTAAAGGGTTGTTGCCGTGATGGGGCGGAGGGGGATGTTAAAGGTTGTTTCCGTGATGGGGCGGAGGGGTGGGTGGTGTTAAAGGTTGTTGCCGTGATGGGACAGAGGGGTGTGTTGTGTTAAAGGTTGTTGCCGTGATGGGGCAGAGGGGTGTGTTGTGTTAAAGGGTTGTTGCCGTGATGGGACAGAGGGGTGTGTTGTGTTAAAGGTTGTTGCCGTGATGGGGCGGAGGGGTGTGTTGTGTTAAAGGGTTGTTGCCGTGATGGGGCGGAGGGGGTGGTGGTGTTAAAAGGTTGTTGCCGTGATGGGGCGGAGGGGGGTGGTGGTGTTAAAGGTTGTTGCCGTGATGGGGCGGAGGGGTGTGTTGTGTTAAAGGGTTGTTGCCGTGATGGGACAGAGGGTGTGTTGTGTTAAAGGTTGTTGCCGTGATGGGGCGGAGGGTGTGTGTTGTGTTAAAGGGTTGTTGCCGTGATGGGGCGGAGGGGGTGGTGGTGTTAAAAGGTTGTTGCCGTGATGGGGCGGAGGGGGTGGGTGGTGTTAAAGGTTGTTGCCGTGATGGGGCGGAGGGTGTGTGTTGTGTTAAAGGTTGTTGCCGTGATGGGGCGGAGGGTGTGTTGTGTTAAAGGGTTGTTGCCGTGATGGGGCGGAGGGGGGGTGGTGTTAAAAGGTTGTTGCCGTGATGGGGCGGAGGGTGGGTGTGGTGTTAAAGGTTGTTGCCGTGATGGGGCGGAGGGTGTGTGTTGTGTTAAAGGTTGTTGCCGTGATGGGGCGGAGGGGTGTGTTGTGTTAAAGGTTGTTGCCGTGATGGGGCGGAGGGGTGTGTTGTGTTAAAGGGTTGTTGCCGTGATGGGACAGAGGGGGTGGGTGGTGTTAAAGGGTTGTTGCCATGATGGGGCGGAGGGAACGAGTGTTGTTGTTGGGTTGTTGGATGGTTGGTGTAGTATTGTTGTCGTAATGGGGCGGAGGGGATGGGTGGTGTTTTAGGGATACTGTATTGGGACGGACGGGGTGGGCGGTGTTGTAGGGGGGTTGTAATGGGGCGGAGGGGATGGATGTTGTAGTAGGGGGGTTGTAATGGGACGGAGGGGATGAGTGTTGTTGCAAGGTTGTTGCACATGACGCTGCAGTCGACTTAGATAAGAAATTAAATCATTGTCTTTAACATTTGTGGTCACATTGAAACATAACAAAGTAAATTATGATATGTCCCCTGTCACTGGCGCTCACACAGTCGGCCTGATTACCGGCATCCAGTTCGTAAGTTTCATATCATTCGCACGAACGGAAAATAGATTTGTGCTATATATGGTGTTCAATAAAATAGATCTTAATGTCTAATTGTGCACCCATCAATACATATTCATAAAGACATTACCCAGACTATAATGTTATTATTTAAACATAAATATTCCCGGGGGCGTTTGTGTGTGTGTTGGGAGCATGAAACCTGCCCCTGTGCTACCATGTGAACACCATCTATATTTGTCAGGGGTCGTGACACCATGTACGCAGCACAACCATCTACTAGTGCATCTACGGAATCTATAGTAAACTACCAAATTAATAGTTCGCCGACTCGTGGCACAACTGGGCAAAGAACTGTAGGCGACCGGGTAAGGGAGCACATCACCTGGGCTTTATCGATACGCTAAGGTCAACGTCATGATTCGGCAAGTCTAGCTTGGTGTAGATAGCATTTTCATAGCCTAGGCAGTCCACTGTTCACAGATAAGTAAAGGTTTCGCCTGGACAGCTCTGGTGGACGTGCAAGGGTCCACTCACGTCCACGTGAGCATTGTGCGACGTTTGTGTAACGGTATTGCGTGGCTTCACAACTCACAGGAAAACATAACTGATAATAGTAAAAGACAATATAAATGACGGGCGGTACAGGGACGTCGCCGTTTAAGTAAATGTTCTAATATCTGTGGAACGCAAGGATTTAATGCCACTTTGCAGCCAGATAAACGCTTGCTCACAAACGATACATGTTGGGATAGATACTAACTAACATCACACCGTAACGGTACTGTCAGGGACTGTTTCGTCTACACACGTCTCCCCTATACGTCTTGCGTGACACTGGCCGAGTCATACCACTGGACCAGAACCAACGGTAAAGTTAGTTGTGCCAATCTTTGGCTGACACTTGGGACAAGGCAGGTGGGGTCACACACTCGGTTACACAGATTCCTGAGTTGTGACACTCTTATAGGGCGTGTCTCTCTTTGTCCTGTTAAAAGGTACCAGTGCTTTTCGTCAATGAATTTGTTGTGACACTGACCAGGCTAATGACTAAACGTTGTGTTCTTAGTTTCAGTAACAAGAATTACACCACTTCATATGACACTGACTTAACCGGTCCGACAATCAGATCGTATTGCCACAATTCATGTTCAAGATGGTTGCATTTAGAGCTGATGGTTTCAACTTCGCTTTCTATTGCTTCCACTTGTGGGCGTAATTCCGGAGGTCGTGTTGCTAATAGCAATAGCATCTCTAAATTCCTCTAGAAATCTTTCCGGTTGTTTGTTTCAACATCATTTAAACAAATTAAGATCTGTGTAATACCCGATGGGCATCTCCCCCTGAAGAAAACAGATGTGAAGTATGATACAAGGACAATATGATAATCCCGTCACGTGATACACAGATGGATTTGTTTGGCAAATACTCATCGAAATGATTTTCATGTAGAAATATGTGAAGAAGAAACAAAGTTTCAAATCCGTGTACAGTGACTGTGTGTAGTGTACCGGTGAATGTCTCTTGATGGGTTCCGCTGGGTTGAGCAGCCGATTCTCTAGTATACAAGTCAACAGTTGATATAGCTTGGGGTAAATGACAGTGGGAGGTGTACTTTAAATCGGCGTGATTTTGAAGGAAATCTTCCTCCAACCAAATTGTGATATCACTTGGCTGTAACTCGCCAAAGGCTACCCTGAGGTACTGTGTTTGAAGTGATACGGTCGAAATTCATCATTGTGCAGCAAAGTAAATATGGAACAATTGTTTGCCTTTGATGGGACAACGTAGATACTTCAGAATAACAAGCATGGAATGTGTTAACACAAGATCATAAGAGCTGAACACTGAACACTCGGACAGAAACAAAACTTAAATCAACATGGATTAGAGAGTTTGAATATTACAAAGATTGTGCAAACATTTAAGGTCTATGTTGGTGAACTACGAGAAGATTAAGGCGGACTGTCGATACATCAAGTTCATGCACAACAAAAGTGTGTAGCATCTCAGTAGACATGGCTATTTTAGTACAGGGGAGTTAGCCAATCGTAGCTAATCGTATTATCCCTCTTACCACTTAAGAGCTTAAGTTACAGTGAGAACGGAACTCACATAATCGCTTTAAAAGGACAATAACAATGTCTAATAAGCGTGTGTCTAATTACATGTAGTTACAGAGAACGTGTCTTAACTTGGCCTTAAACCACAAGTCGCCGCAGGTGCTGCCTTACGTTATTGAATATAGAGTCCATTGGGCTTCGTGACCGTCAGATATTTGGGAGAAGGGAAAATTTAACACCATTCAGTAACTTCAGTAATCACCATCCCTTTTTCTTATTGTGAACAAACGTCTCGGTGTTGATCATCGGGGGGATGTTTAGCAGAATCTGCAGGTGGTGTCTGTTGGTTAAGTCTTACCGCTTCTTGGCAGAATTGAATTAGTCCCGGCATCGGTACATGTATCTATTCAAGTATGTTATGGTTTGATGCTGACACAAAATAATTGAAAAACGGGCCGATAGTGTGAGGCATACTTCTATCACGCCTTTACCCCTGTAATTACTTCTAACAATATGGACAGCTAGAGTTGGACAGTTATGTTTGTATTATTTCCTCTTTCTTTTACGTCTGCTTCGTCACTAGTTCCATACGAAGGTTCATCACAACGTCGGTTTTTCAAGATGTTTTACTGGTTCTTGCATAGATTAAAGTTGGGTACTTCAACACTTCCAATTGTGTTCAGTTTTTGCATACAGAGTAAGGTTTTGTCAGGCACATTCTTTTACCTGACTGCTTCTTTCTCTTAAAAGTTTGTTCACACAAGTTAGATTGACGTTCATTGTAGCGTGAAGTTAGTTTATGTTCTTGCTGTGACGAGTTACACTCTTGTCAACGTCTGTTGTCAGGATACTGATTGATTATAGTATAGTTATATTGCAATAGTCTGTACACGTGTACCTTGTAGCATAGTTATATTGTAATAGTCTGTTCACGTGTGCCTTGTTGTTTAGGTATGTTCTGTCTGTTCACGTGTGCTCTGTGGTAAAGAACTTGTTGTCTGTTCACTAGTGTCGTATTTTATAGCCACATGGCGGGGATGTCGTTGATGGATGTCTTGTGTCTTGGCATATGTCCGTATTGTAAACATTTATCTATTTATCTTTTGACACTGGAAGGACATGATTGGTCCCACTTCTATTTTATCACTGTGGCTTATGCACTTATTCCATGATTGACGCTGCACTGAATATGAAGGTTCCTTAGAACTAAGATCTTATCATACTACCTTTATACAAAACATAGTACTTGGATTCCTGGAGTACGTAACCGAATCATGGTACTGATCAGAGATGCTGTATTTAGGAAATACCCTTTCAATATCCCGATCGTCTTTACTGTAAGGGGAATATACAATACAAGCAGCATGTTTAGCACTAAACAATTTGAATCAACCCAAGATTTGAACAGGATCTGATTGACAGTTAGCTCTGATACATCTGCGTGGTTGCACTCGCCCCTACTATTACCAGTTTTATAAAGCCAGCCCACTCAATTAAAACATGCTTTCATGTGAACATTCCACTAAGACACAGTGTATTCTGACTCCGAGCCGAGCTGTCAACAAGTACCATAAGGCGAGGACGTTGACGACCCTACCACCTTCCTCTCACCGGAGAGACGCTCTGTTCACTGGATCACACAGCTGGTATACAAGGAGACAAAGGATACATACAGTCTGTCCGAACCTGCTAGACACCTTTTCGAATCCAGAGTTCTAATATTATTGGCATTTAAAACAACATGCATGAATGCATATATAATCATGAAGCAACCAGGAAGCATGTGCTGCTTGAAATGGATGAGATCAAAATTGTCCATTCTAAAAGATTTGCACGACGCACAGCACGATACGAGCCTTGCATAACAATCTTTCATGAGACATACAATGAGTCCAAATTAAATTCACACCAATGGACTTGAAGTTTCACATCAAAAGACGGTCTTCATCATAGTAATCAGGCTTTAAGCGTATGTAATCAGCCATTTAAAAGTATCACGTTTCAAAGTCGTGTCCTGAAACGTGGAATAGCCAAAACGTCATTGTACTCTTTGAAACTAAAGATCGTTGTTATCAGTTGCTTTTAGCACTTCTCTCTCTCAGTTGGTCAAAAAAAAGATGAAAAGCCTGTGGCTAAGACTATAGCGACCGCCAAACTTCCGATCATATCTTTCAACTAACGGAAAATGACAAAGATTATTTCTGAGAGCTTTAAGACAAAAACATCTTCGTTTTCGCAATGGATGTTTATATGGCATTATACTATTGCCTTTAAGATTTGCTATTAAATACCTTTTGTTGGATTCTTTATTTTTCTGTTTCAGACAAATAGCTGCCGAAACAACCGACAAAAGGTTCAAAGAAGCAAGCAAGAAAGTAAAATGGGTCTCAGTTTTATTTATTCATCTCTGATGGTCGGCGCGGCGGCATTATGCTTAGTGAACACTGTGGCGGGATACCCAATGTTGGATGCAAAGGTGTGTAATAAAGCATAAACTGCTCTCATGGCTGGGGGAGTCATCCAGACATCATATAAGTCAATCTACTTTCGACTACTGCTAACCCGGATGATCCATAAGCGAGCCAAAGCCGCCCGCGACACACAATTCCTGTCGGTCCTATTTTAATAATATGGCTAGATTGCATTTCTTGGTTGACTAGGTTATGGATGACAGTAAATGACCGATATTGAATATGGCAAGCACGGATAATGTGCACGTCTTAACCTATCCAGCGTAACACAAATATATATGAAAGTAACGGCGAGTGTCTGATTAAGTGAGGAAATCACTATACTCACTGATTGGGTCTTATGTGTGTTTCGCAAACATTGTTTGTGGGTCAATTTCTTTTACGAAGACGCTTGCTTTATAACACAAACACATGACATAATATGTTGTTCTTTACAGGACAAGGAATATTCTGCGGATTCAGACTCGGGCCTTTCTGACAAAGAATCGTCAGATCAACTTGTCGCGAAACGAATATTTGATCCCATCGAGGCTGCAAGTAACTTTGGCAGTTTCGGAAAACGATACAACCCGTACCGTGTATTGGGTTACAAAGGGCAAATGGACGCTCAGAAGGCCATAGATGGTGGCAACATCGCGGACCTTCTCAAACAGGTGTTGGCTGTGGCAAGGGTTCGCCAAGGCCAATATAAACGCGTTCCAGAGGCACAGAAGAGGCAGTTTGACCCCATAGGTTATGGCATGTTTGCCCGGTTTGGTTAGATATCATGGACTTTCTTTGAAATAGACTGTGCAGGAGATACAATGGAATGAAAAAAATGAAAAATTCATTTTGTACCACTTTCTGTAGATATCACCTTTTCCTGCCAAAGGTTTTACTGATGGCAATATGCAAAATTCAACAAAACACTGTGCATGAACTGTCAATACAAGCATCCATTCAAATGTCGATATTTGATCACATAAGGACTCCGTATATTTCATTTTGTAGTTAGGAAAATAATAATGCATAAGCACAACATTTGTTTGTACAAGTATTTCGTGTAACAAAAGGGGTTAATGTGTGATCAATTTCGCTTAGTGAAACCTTCATCTACTCAGCTGAATGCACTTATTGTAGACTTTTAACCATTCTCAAAGTTTTAAACAGTCGGAACTGATCTTCGAAAACTGTACATTCACTCATATTGTTGTGAACAATAAAGCACTATTTTAGTAAGGTTTGATGCCCTCATATTATTTTTCCAAGTCATTGAAGATACCTAAAGCAAATAGGAGCAGCAAACAGCGTCATGTAGGATTGTAGCGATTAGATAAGGTGGTTGTTTAATACGCTGAGTCATCACATCGATTACCTCTAATCCGGATATGTGTAGAAAGGTGAAGCCAAACAGAACCAACTACTGTAACAACCATAACATTGACACCGGAGAGACGAATATGAACAGAACATAATTATCAATGTTCCACGTGTATATATATCGTGGACACGGGTTGTGGTCCATTTGGTGATCATTGAGCAGAGATCGTGACTGATGACACGATGTTTTTCCCATTCTTATACAATATGCTAAATAATGGAAATTACATACATAGAAGGGAGATACCATTTGCCATTAAGCTCCGTCTGTAACATATATTGGCCATGAACCAACTCACCATAACAGTACGTTCGATAAATCAAGCACCAGCTGCACATATATTGGAGTTCTGAAGTTTGACTGTGTTGATTATAGTTCAACATAAGCCCAACTGATCGGGCCTGTACGCCCGTATGCTGGGACCCACTGGTGTAGAAAGCTTCCACCTTTGCGTTAGAAAAATCCAAAGCAGAAAATGCATCATTTTTTAAAAGTTTGTCATACAATTCTTTCTTCAATTTTGGAAAGTGGGGAAATTCGGCAGCTTCTGATCCGGCGAAAATGGGTTCAAACCTACAGTTATCAGTTAGTGGTAGAACCGTACTTAGCCGATTGAGGCAGTTCAACATCTGACTTCCAGCTGAACGTATTATTTTGCCCCTATGCCACATCTTGCTTAGTTTAACTGCACATCTGAGATGAGACTCCCGAATACGGGAAAATGATGGTCATATAGTCAACTTGCTTGTAACACTTATTTTAGGGCATGCAACTCTGTCTCCAGGTACTAGCTATGGGATTTGTCCATGTTCTTGTCATCAGGACGATAAAACATTAATCATACCATTGATCAGATATGATGTTGTCATTTTCAAGAGAATGCTTAAATTGCATGAAGCAAAGTTACTTGTTCCGTTCGTTTGTATCACCTAGCAACTTCTTTATATTTCTTTGATATGTTCATCAAAAGGGGCAACGGTAGTAACAAGTAGAGTTCCTGAAAGTAGAGTATCCAATGTTTCATTTATAGTATACCGTATGCTTTCGTGTTACTGATAAAGTATCCCAACGCGTTATCTTTGAAGAAGTTCACTTCGACCACCTTAGACATTCGTGAGACTCAGTTAACCCGTGCAACATGAATTGTTGGGCTATGGAAACGATAGATTTCTATTTGTATTTGTCTGTCATCACAGTATCGCAAATCGAAAGTGGAAGCATGCCAAAACTGACAGAAGCTCAATGCAACAACACCTTCGGTCGACTGAAGACAGGCGACTTGGTTGCGGTCGTAGTCAGGTTGTTCCACGTATCGCCAAGCACCATCACGTTAACAACCTACCCAGATCCGGGATCCAGATCAGCATCGTCGTCTTTGACGCCAATGGTGTCAAAGACACAGAGTATGGCCACAACAGCGACGGGGACTTGTTTTGTTTAGTTATGGGTCGTGTGTTTACAGTGGTTGTGGGGAACGTTATATTCAAAACTGCATTCAAGAACTGTCTCAGATTTGGTGACGATTTGGGCCGCCATCTTACCGACAGGTAGAACACGCGTGCTACACGTACAGGGCAAATTAATGGCACAACGTTGCACAGATGAAGCTTTTCGTCCAGAAGCCCTTCCCATTATGCAACAAACACATATAATGCTTCAACACAACACTTGACGCCCAAGGCAAGACTGACAACGGCGTTTCTAAGGAATCGAAAATGAAAGCACTAAGGTCTCCAGATCTAAACCTCATCGAACATATCTGGGAACCTCCACCAGTTGGCACAAGCGTTGCAGGAAGAGTGGTTGATCATTCCCCTTCACACAATTCGTAATCTGACTGATTCCATAGGGCGACTATACCAGGCAGTTCTTGACTCTGATATTGAGAACAGGGGACTCGCAAATGACTTAACTCATGATAGCTGAACAATTTACAATGATCTGTTTATTAATTATATCATACATTAATTATACATCTGTAAACTACTTTTTCGTTACGTTTTTTGCAGAGTATATAACATATAATAGGTCATTGCGCCTAAACGTTATGGTGAGCTAAGTCTAAACTTTAGATAGCCTGATAATCTGCAGCAAATATATGTCCCTCGGGAAGATAGGACTACAATTCCAAAATGTTCAATCTGCAGCAATTTAGGTTCCAGAAACATGTGTCATACAGTGTGTCATTCCACTACCCGACACCACAGTACAAGACTCTCTGCCATGCTTCAAACAGCGCACACGTGATGTAACCGGCCCATAAAACATGAACCAGAGAAGGTTTGAGAATGTTGTCATATTCCGGTGAGGTCTTATTGCAAAGGTTCTCCTTCAGTTTTCTTTGTGGGATTTCCTAGTAGGAATTTCGTGTTATTTGAGAAAACTTTAGAATAACAAATGTGTAGGCATCTCATATTACTTAAACACTTTCTGGAATACAGACCTTAGATGAGTAGGGACAAACATCAAGCACGGGAGTCAGTGATTTTTAATTTAGTCAATGAGCCAGATGAGATTTCACTACCAAATTGTGGGGCAAACAGCCACTATGGTTTTCATATAGCTTAAGGTATGTAGTTTATGGAATCACGTGATGGACATCCCACATGCCCAGCTAAATGGGTATTGGGCGGCCATTTTTATAGAAAGCCGCCCTTTTCTTGAATCTGACCATTTGTGTAAAAAATCTATGCTTAAACTATAAGCATTAGACATATAAATGTGGGGTGAAATATGATCAGTATTCAATTTCCCATATTTTGATATGTAATCTGTGAGGGTTCGGCATGATTATTGTTTTTAAAATTGGGAAAAATGTATGACAAAATACGATTTTCCCCTAAAAATGCAGATAATTTGTTAATTTCTTGGAAAACATTGATAACAGAGAGAACTAAAATAATTTAGAAAGCCTAAGTATACATTTGGTTCCATTTGATATTTAAATCTAATTTAAAACATACTTTTTATCAGGTTCATAACGCAGGTCCCAGTCTTCACTAAATGGCGTCCTTTCAGTCAAATTTGACCATCAGCCTCTAAAAACAATGACCCAGGTCAAACTATAAGCTTGAAGTAGGTTCTGTTAGGATAAAATCTGTTCAGTATTGAATTTCACACATTTTTATATCTAATTGCAAGGATTTGTACATCATTGTATATTTTTATTTTGAAAAAATGTTACAAAAATAGACATACCAATAACTTAGACATACACAATTTATTTTTGTACATTACATTCAAACATTATGTTTAGAGAGATGAACAGAGAAACATGATTATGGTTCTGTCTTAAAGTTTAAATGTTTTTCAATGGATTGTGCTTCCTTCCAAATACCTTTCTCTAAATACCAAATCGTCACAAAATCACAACAAGTGGTTTGAGTCAATGAGATGTTTACAATGTAATAAGCCTTACACATTGATTTTATATTTCTGATTGTCACCAGTGGTTAACGACTATAATCATCATCATCATCATCATCATTATCATCATCATCACTGCAGTTATCATCATCATTATTGTTGTTGTCATCATGGTTGTCATTACAATTTGACATATCGGAGCAGTCTGCCAACTGCTGAACAGTAAATTCCCACTGGTATCCTTCTCCTAGCCATGTCCATCTGTGGAATGTGGAACGCTTGTATTCCTCTCGAGACTGTTTCTCCAAATGGCTGCTTGATAGTTTGGACGGAGGACAGCATCAACACAAGATGGCAACTGTCCTGAATCAGCATCACCTTCTCTATAATGAAACATGAGATAGCGAAGTTCTTTGACTCTATTTACTTTGGCGTTTCTACAGTACAGCTGGCATGCGAAAAGCTTGAACTTCATCAAAGTTTTCCATTGTCAGATTCCAGGTGCTTCCAAGTTCCACACATACTCTCATAAACCTTTGATACTGGAGAATCATTTTCAAAGCCTTGAGATTTCTTTATACAGACAAAGCACTTACTGGGTCACAACCGGTCCATGCATGCAATCCAACTAGAACACAACACACCTCAACCCCTAGAGCAGGAGCAAATTTGCTTACATCCACCAGTCTGATACGAGCTCTGGTTCCACGTCTGATGAAGGCTTTGCTGCTGCTGATTGTTGCCAGAATGAGAAATATGATCAAGACATCAGTATCATCCACTACACACAAAAAGTGTGGAATTGTCTTCAGCGGCATGTTTAATGTATAAAGCTAATCGAGTATCAGCTTCCTCATGGCTGCATTCAAGATCTTCAACAACTTGGTGCTCATCTTTTGTCAGATTGATGCAATGATTGCCATAGGTGACAAACAATGATTATGGTTTTATTTTAGTGAACAAAATTCCTTCTCTTGAGCAGCGAATATTGCGTTCTGTAGACCTAATTGTTTTCTCTCTGTAAATATCAAACACAACATCTGACATGTACAGTCTACACCAGCACGCAGCATGTGTGACAGAGCAGCATCCGAGATCTCATCTACAGTATGGTTGTCGCCATGAAGCTTCTGGAGGATTGCCATGGCATCAAGAAGCGCAGTTCTTTGTTTTGGAGTGGTTTCAGCTGAAGATACTTTGCTTTCAAGATGGCTTGCTAGCATGGCTTTGTTGGTCTTTTTAGTGTTTCATCACCATTCGCCATTGACCATTGCAATGGTCCTAAAGGATGACAGAGGACTTTTCTCATGTTCCATTTCGGTCTTGGGCAATTAGCCCCATATTTCCAAATTATCTCGTCTGCTTTCCACACGATGTGTTTGTCAGGAACTTTTGGTGATTTGTTCTTCATTTCAGTGAATGTTTTCAAGTTGTGTTTCTTCATTGTGTCATGAAAGCCTCCCCCCCCCCCCCTTCTCTAGTTTATCCTGGAATTTGTTGTATGTGTCTAGTCCTTTCTGGTGTGCAGTCAAAAGATCAAATGATACGTGAGATGTATCCGCAATCCCTGATGATATATATATATCAGTTCTATATGATTTCCAACAAATACTATAGAGAATGTCAACAAGTGTTTGGACGTCACATTTGTCCTCCTGTGTTCATGTTTTATCCAGGTCAGCATGGCACAGCGATTTGAAAGACACTTCATGATGACGTTGCCGCAGGGCTGTAGCTCTGTGCTCTGCTGTCAGGTAGTATCGAAACACGGTTCCTGGTTTCATGCTGAAGCCTGGAGATCCACCGGCCATTTGTGTATCTTTGTTTACCGTTTTCTCTGTGGCTTGGTCAACAGCAATTTGTCCTAAAGCATCTGTATTGCTAAACTGAACTGAAAATCCTTTGTTATGAACATGGTTGTGCAATTCTGGAGATGCTTCTTGGAGCCGAGTCATCTGTGTATTTTAAACAGGAAGGTATCTTGCATAGTTTGTCATAGTTTGTGGCAAAGCACCAAGGTATCAAGTCACGAATACAAGCGAGGTGGATGTAACAATTGTCTTCTCTATCTGCACATATGAGCCCAAGCAAGATTTCAACCAAATCTTAAATAGGTCATCAAAAAAGCTGCGAGGTGTCACCTTTCAGGGCGCAAAACAATTTGCAGATTTCCATCCGGGAACTGCTCTCAAGGCATTTCTCTTTGGGTTTCATGACTTAAACATTGATGGAGCTCACATATCTCATCAAAGAAAAGGTCAAGTTGTTGGATATTTGGCTATGTTTGCTGAAGCAATTTCACAAATACCAGCCAAATCAATCTCATCATATCTCATCATTGCTTCATAAGTAAGTTTGTGAAGACATCTTCACATCAGCTCGGTTGTAGTGCTTGCCTTCCAATACTTTCTTGATCGATCCTTCAGAAACTATTTCTGACTCTACAGCAAGGTCCAGCATCACCAAACTTCTTCCCAATAATTGACATCAAATTCCAAACTGTGTGAAAGTTGCCCATCATTAGCACAACCTTTCTGAAGCGTCCATTGTCTCTCCATACTGTCTCAGTAGCCTTTGCAAATAGAGCTTGATCCAAAACCACTGCAAGTTTCTGCAACTCAAGCGGAGTCTGAATAGCAATGGACTGTCGAAGAATCTCTTGCACTGTCGAGATTTCTGTTGCTGGAGCATTGATTGTAGGTAAATTGCCTTAATTGTCAGCTGTCACATCAGGTTCCTCTCTACACAATATATTGAAGCCAGTCCATGGCTTTAACACCTGATCAGACGGTTCAAAGTTTCTATCAAGGATCCATAGCAGATTGTGTTGTTGTGCTGAGATGGTTGAGTTATGGAGAGTTTGAGAAAGATTGGAATCAGGTTTCACGGGAGGGGGTCACTTCTTTTTTCCCAACAGTGTAGATGGGTAGAAGCTTGTTAGAAGGCTAAATATTACGCCTGTTCACTCTCTTGTTGAATGATTGGTACAGGTCTTGGGTGTGTGCATGACATAGCTAGTGGCTGGACAATTACTGCATTCACACGATGCGTTGTTCCTGCTCCAGATAGAACTTCCTTTTGTCTATCAATGTTGTCAAATGCCCAAACAGTAAACTTGCTGGAGTTTGTTTATGCTTAATCAATTTCTTCTAAAGCTGAATAGGAACTGGAATGTCCAGAATTATTCATCTTCATTAATTCAATATTGCCTGTGAGAGTTTTGGTAGTCCCAGGAAGTAGTATGTGTTTTGCTGTCAACTGTTTTCCCCATACTGACACCTGTGATGATATCTTGAGCAATAGACCATCTGCATTTTAGGGGGAAATCGTATTTTTTCATACACCTTCCCCAATTTAAAAAAAAATAATCATGCTGAACCACACAAACTACATATCAAAAAAATCCATACTGAACATATTTTATCCTAACTTCAAGCTTACAATTTGAGCTTGGTCATTGTTTTCAGAGAGTGATGGTCAATTTGTACTGAAAGGACACTATTTAGTGAAAAATGGGACCTGCGTTCTAAACCTGATTAACATTCTAGTTTAATTTAGATTTAAATATGAAATGGAACAAATGTATACTTAGAGGCATAGGCGTTCTAAATTATGTAAGTTCTCCTCTCTGTTATCATTATTTTTCCAGAAATTAACAAATTATCTGCATTTTTAGGGGGAAATCGTATTTTGTCATACATTTTTCCCAATTTAAAAGAAAAATCATGCCGAACCCTCACAGGTCACATATCAAACTGTGGGAAATTGAATACTGATCATATTTCACCCACATTTATATGTCTAATGCTTACAGTTTTAGCTGTAGCACAGCTTTTGTAGACAGATAGTCGGATTCAAGAAAATGGCGGCCATCTTTAAAAATGGCCGCCCAAAAACCCACATAGCTGGGCATGGGGGGTACCCATCACGTAATTCCATAAACTACATACCTTGAGCTATATGAAAATCACAGTGGCTGTTTGCCCACAATTTGGTAGTCAACTCTATATTTTCAAGTTCTGGCTCAGGGACTAATTGCTTGTTTACATCACCCTGGAAGTATCCAGACATGTGTTCGACATGACGACTTCACTACGTCAATGGGCTTGACTTGATATATTAGATATCAAAGGGCCCTGTAACAGTCACTTAAGATTATATATTTTCCTGAAGCAACAGATCCAAACACAAAGTTTCATTGACGTATCCACAGGTCGGGGTTTACAGGATCGTGGGGGAACAATAGTAGTGATATCACAAAATGCTTGAGGTGGCTAACTGAAGACATGTAATTACGTCTGTCTATCGATCAGGTTGTCTGTGTCTGTTGTGGGGGTTAATAGTGCAATGCGAATGTGTGGATGTGTGTTGGGGAAGGGGTGTGTTTGTTGGCGTGTAGTCGTGTGTCCAGATCAACTGATCGGTGATCGCCTGGAGGTTTTATAGTTTGCGTGCTCCACTAATTCGTATTTAAAAATATACAAGGCATGACGGCAAACGAAGAAATAAATGAACATTGGGAACACATATGAATTATCTATAACACAAGCTATATTGGGGATTACACTTTCTCTGAAAAGTACAGATTCTAGTAATGTTGATGGGTTGAGTTCCATCCGGTATATTCGAACTCACACTCTCAGATTCAGGCGCCTAATCGCCAGAACACTTGGTCATTCATGTAACCCACTCGGACACCGCAGCTTCCACAAAATTATTCAGTCTATTTGTGAGCTTAATGTTTCAAACTGTCTTGATTAGTTGGTTGTTTCAGCTGAGTGTTTCCGTGATTATTTCTAGTGACCTGGGCCATCAGCGTTATAGATCAGTAAGGTTGTCCTCTTCTGCAGGGACTGCAGGGATGAAGCCATGGTCACCACTGATGTACAGAAAACTATCATGGAAAGGAAAATGACACCACTTGTTCAGATGCACAGAGGCTGGAGCAGTTCACAATACTTCTTCAAAAGAAACATATCATTCTGATACTGGCGAGAGGTATCATTCTCAAAATGACAGTAAAATCCCAGATATATTTTATGGACGCCATCTTCTCTATTCAGTTATGATGCCACATATCAGTGTAGAACCTTATACCACAAGAATGAAGTTCTGCAGTGAGGATGATGATTTGGAGATTTGGCGTGCGCTTTCCGACACGGGCCCGCCAGGCCATTTAGTGTTTGATGGAAAGAGGGGCGATTTGACCGAAAGAAATGGTAACCTGAATGGGGCGTTAAGGTTGCATGATTAAATCTGTATGAAGTTTTTTTTTGGAAATTTGCCAGAAGTTTAAGGGAGGATGTGCTACGGGATGGTTTGTTTGGTACCTGTTTTGATTGTTTAGGTGTTTTCTTTTTGTATGTTTTTCTTATGATAGCACAATTTCGCTATGTGGTATTATATGCGACCGAGAAGGCCAGTTTTGATAAGATATATACCTCCGGCTTTGAAGTGTGGGGGTGCTTTTTAGTGGGATTAGGAGTGTTTGTATTATTGTATGTGTCTTCGTGACCAGTAAACTCTTCATCATTATTTTGTGTTGTTGGTAGTGTTTGCAGTGTAATAGGACGTGTTCAGGCGTTTCTGTTTCGTTGCAGTGTGTGCATTTGTCTGTTTCCTGGTGTTGTTTTTTGTTTTATGTAGATGGGAATGTGATTTTGTGTGGAATGTTTGCCTGTTTGTGATTTGGTCATCGCCCTGTTAATATATATACTGAACATCACTGAAAACGCACCAGTCTAAAATTGTCCATATTTTCATCAAGATGGATTTCAGCATGACAATGATCAATGAATATAACTAACATGACGTCGAAGGGCGTGTCCAGTTGAAAAAATGCTTTAGAAACAAATTCCTGTCCACAGTATGACTCTTAATTCCAAAATCCATCAACAAGCAGCCACGCAATGAAGAAATTCATTCTGAAGTCACACTGACTGTGACATTAAAAGCAGGTGTATGAGAACCGATTCTCATTGCTTCACTAACGATTGTGAAACGAGGACAGAGATGCCGAGGTTAACACCTCACGAAAGAACGTGCACTAGGCATGATTCAGGCTGGCACCAGCAGCAGGGATATTGCTCGACAACTAGGACTTGGCCACTCCACCATCGTTAGGCTTCATAGACGAAATCAGTAGACAGGCAGCACCCGTGACCTTCAATGACCTTGGCAACAACGTGTTACGACGCTCCATCAGGATCGCCATATTGACCTTGTCCATATCAGTGATTGAACACTGCCGACTGCCAGCACTGCTGCACTGGTTCAAGGTTGACGTGGGTGTCATCAGCGCTGACTCCATGCGACGTCGTACGTCTACACGCTACAGGGCTCCATGCTCGACGTCCTTACGTTGGACCAATTCTGACTGACAGACACCGTAATGAGCGTATACAATGGGCTAGCAGGCATTTCCAGTAAAGGTTACAACAATGGCATGGTGTGGTAGTCACTGACGAGTCACGTCTTCATTTACGTAATGCTGACGGCCGATTACGTGTTTGGCGTAGACGTGGTGAACGTTATGCTGATGAGTGTGTGGTTCAGACAGACCTTTGGGTGGTGGGAGTGTCATGGTCTGGGGTGGAATAAATTACAATCACAGGAGTGTCTTCCTGTCTGTTAAGGGGGAGTTAATGTCCTTTATTACCGTGAGCAGATTCTTCAGAATCACATCGTATCTGTCTTCAATCACCACCAAGATGTCCATACTTTTCAACAGGACAACACACGCGCACAACACAAGAAGACTTTCCATGCAGTATCTGGCATGGCCCAGCAACACATCACTGGAGCACTTGTGGGACGAAATTGGTCAAAGTCTTTCGTGGCAACAGATGCGAAACATCCGGGAACTTGAGGCTGCACTACTGCAGAAGTGGAATGCCATCCTCAAGAACTCTATTCGGACGCTTATTGACTCAATGAGGATACGTTGAACTGCATGTGTCAATGCAAATGGCGCCCACACGCGGTATTTACTTCTCGATTTGACCCCACGTGTGTTTGATCCTTTCTGACTGTGGAACGTTTCAGTGAGTTAGCGTCTTTTCTGTGTTGTTGTTTTTGTCAGTCGTCCATCTGTTATTATCCACTCAAAAAATATCAATTCCTTACACGTGCCTTTAATAATCTGAACTTTTATAAGTGGTGCGTTTTCAGTGATGTTCAGTATATTTTTAGATTGATGATGGTATTTTAAAATTATTTTTGGAGTTGATTTCTTTTGTTTAGAATTTGAATTTTGGTATTTACTTTTCCACTTTTGGAAGATTGATTTGTTTTGATAGGCTTTTGATTTCGGTTTTAGATAATAGTATGTTTAAGTTAACTTCTGGAAGTTTAAGTGCCGCTTTGGCTGCTTTGTCAGTATGTTCGTTGCTAAACACACCAACATTGGCAGGGATCCAACATGAACTGGTAATTTGGGTTTGTTGTTGTTGTTGTTTGCTTGAAGCCCGCTGAGTGAATCTGTTAGAATTGAAATTGTATTGTGTTATTTGACGAGCGGGTCATGGAGTGCTGTTACTATGCCCGTTAATTATGCCGTGAATATTGATTGGCTGTCAGGGAATCTGTATGATTTAGTTTGTCTGAAGAGTTGTGATATGTAGGTACCGAAACTTGTACGTTTGGCCAGCGTTCATGAATGTAAGCTAGTCCTGGGTTATTTTGCGATGTTTCGGTTTGTTTGTTTGTGAGGAGAGTTTTGTGTTTATTTTGGGAATTGTTAGTTTAGGTGTGAAGATACTGTTTTGAGGTTTCTTATGGGTTGCCATATTGGGGTTAGAAAAAGGCGTTTGCGAGCAAGCGCTTGCAGTTTGGGGCTTATACTGGTATTTATAAGTTGTTTCATTAAGGGGTTTGTTTGGGTCGATGCCCAGAGGTTTATAGTTAACTGTTCTCATCTTAGTTCTAATGGAATTTCGCCTGTTAGTGCTTGTACTGAGATAAGTGAGGTTCCTGAATATAGCTTATTAGCTATTTTAATGGTTCCGGTGCAGACCCAAAGAGAGTCATTGTCCGGAAATTATGTTTTTGCAAGAGGAGATTTCCTCGAAGAGATCGTTTATCACTATCGTAGCGCACGTCTCTGCCTACAACAATATGGCAACCCCCATGACTAAGAATTAACCGCGGACCAAAAATGGTCGATTCGACAAGAAATCAGAAGCTGTAAACGTAAGTCGACACTTTCATGTTAAAAAAAAGATTCAGTTATAGGCTTAGGGGGTTCGAAAGGAAGTTAAGACGACCGACACAAAATGGCACGTGACTGGATGCACTACTCTATGTTTGGACAAGTTAAAGCGGGGACAGCAATGCCGCTCGACAGTTGCTTGACGTAGACTGGGAGCGGGTACGGTTGCTTCTTAGATTAGGAGAGAAAAGGAACGAGTGCTTGTCTAATAACATTGGTAAGTTTGGTTCACAAGTTTTTGAAAAAAAATGAATGATGATATTAAATGGATTCATCAGCAGAAAATTCAAAAGTTTTGAGACTGTCAGAAAGAGTGTCGTCAGTAAGTCACACTTTGACTAGATCAAAACGACTGTACACAAAACGTGAGCCTCGGTGTTTTCTCCGAAATCGAGGAATTAATTTTACACCTACAAGCAATCGTGGGACGAATTTCAAACGTAATTCAGACTATCTTCCTAATGCGTTAAAACATTCTAACTTGTAGAACCATAAAGGCATAATTCATTGTATGAAATAAGCCAAATACCCAGCCAGACATCAGGGCTGGTAACTTCAAAATGTTACCAGCCCAAAATGGACTTAACCAGACCAGACAATCCAAAGAAAATAACTCAACTTTCGGTTACAATGAATAATGAGCCTGGGGCATGTATTTACTGTAACAGTCTACTCACAACAGTCATTTTCAGAGAAATCCGACTCAAAGACCCAGAGTCGAAGGGATGGAATATGTTATCTAAACTTGTTACCAGACCATCGGGCTGGCTAGCTGTAACTTTACATCGTCCTCCAAAATTCTAGCCCGTCTCATTCGGTCGGACGGGACTTATTTCATTCACTACATAATTACCAATAATACGAATCCAGGGGAGATATTCTGAATACCTTACTCAAAAGTTAAAAAAGTCCTCTTTATCTAACACCATTTTAAGTTTGGGTGATCTCAGTCTGGGTTGTTTGATTCTTGGGTATAAGTAAGAGCTGACGGAAGTCTGGTGACGGGATGCAACACATACACAGCTAATGGGAGGAGGTTAGCGTCCTAAACAGTTCATTACAAAGATTGCTGACGATCGACCTCCATAAAGATAATACGTCAAAAGGTGTGTATCTGTAGAAGTAGCCCAAGCAATTATAGCACGAAAACATGATTCATAAACACATTGCCAGCAAACAACATGTGTACAATAATCACTGTGATCACCAGCCACACTCAGAGCCTCTGGAACTAACACTGAAACTCTGACAACATTCTGTGTGTCGCGGGCTAGTCCCAAGGACAAAGGACGGGCTCGTACGACACACGTCGTTTATTTGCATACTGTATGAAGATCACCCATAAGAAGTAATTACTATCGATGGGCTGAACCAAACAAGGCCCTTCTCACTCAACAATACAGAAGGAAATGCAAGCCTAAATGTTTTAGATACGCATTCAGAATACAATGAACCAAATTACAGAGCATACAAAACATGACTATACAGGTTAGAATAACTACAAATACATTTGACATATTCATATTCACACTTTTATCTCAAAGTAGAAGCTGGTAATACACGTTTCATTAAGATTAAAACATACATGGTTGTTTTGCAGCCCTCCTGCATGTTGGAAATGCGGCTGTTAAACAGGGCCAGTGGCCTGGTGTGCACATTGATAAAGAAGTGCAACCATTCTGTCATGATACACACACACAAACACGGGTTTACGATCTTTAGGAGTTAACAATAATTGTGTAGCAGGATATTTCAGTGTTAACCTTTTAGATAGTTTTACTGTATCATCAAACTTTCTGTCCAGATACTTCTTTACCAGGAACATTAACAGTAGTTGGAGTCTTTGAGATACGTTGGGACAATATTACTGCTTGGACCAACAACGTTTCCACTTCCTCCCATGAAGGCTTCCCTACCCTTTACCATTATACAGATAAACTGACGTGCAAAAGAAAGTACACAGGTGTAATTGTTGTTGCAATCCCAAATATGCGTTCTAACTAATAAAATTATTGAAAAACATTGATTGTATAGAACGCAACCATCATGTTTTATTTGCCGAAATGCAACCAAAAACATTTATACGTGTTTTGCACGAATTTTTGCAAAATTGTGATTATTGTTCCATGCACCAGCACTTTTCTGACAGAGAGTATAAAACCTGTTTGTCGTGAAGACTGAACAATCACTTGACAGAAATCTCACGAGGAAATACCAAGATTGACGTCGGCGCAACGAGAACGGGCTAAAGGAATGACACAAATGGGTGCTTTCAACAGCGATATTGCAAGGACATTGGGTTGCACAAGACAAACCATAATTCGGCTGTTTAACCGTTTCAGTACGACAGGCCAGACATGTGATAGACCCAGAAGTGGACGTTCCAGAGTCACAACCCCCCAAGAGGATCGCTTTCTGCGGGCTATTCACCTACGCAACTGGATGTTGACGGTGAAGTCATCAGCAGCCACATCATTGGGTCATCGCGTAAGCCGATTCACAGTGACAAGACGACTTCGCCCTGCTGGCATGTATGGGCCTACCGACCGCTTCGTGGAATGGCCTTGACCTTCCAGCATCGTAGGAACCGTCTGCAGTGGTCATCACTACATCGCTGTTTATTGTTACAATGTCATTTTGCTGATAAAACACGTGTATTGCAGTGTGCTTCAACATACATTTTCTATTTCATCAAAAGGTTTTGTTATTTTTATCTTATTGGAAGAAACACAACCTGTGTACTTTCTTTTGCACATCAGTTTATATGTGGGAAGTATAATCTGGGAGAGCTATTCTGGTCAGTTCTTTTTTCATGTTGTACGAGTTGATAATTCAACATTACACCCATCCCACACAAATGCGAAACGGGGTCTTATAAATTGTGTGTGGAATTCATTTACAATAGGATATTGTCTCATTGAATTTATTATTTTCTATATTGATTTATGTATGTTCAATGTATTAGAATGTTCAAGAATTTCAATGTATTAGGAAACAGCCACACAGAACTTTCATCTGAGAAAATCACATTGTCCCAGTTAATATTTCTATGCTGTAAGCACCAGTTCAACCTTCGCTCCTTTTGTTCAGGTTTCATGATCGGTGATGGAATTCCTCGACTTTTCTGCCAACCCACTGCATGCAGCTAAGTTCTAATTGTCTCCTTACAGACAGCCACAATTCCTCTATCAATCATATCCAGCCTTAAGTTTTCTAAACACCTTGAAATCACTTTAGCTGATCTGCTGTCCTTGCTATAATACTCTAAACTCAACTTCCACTTCTCTAAATCATCCATACTGAGGATCACTGAAAATGTCGTCTGCTAGCAAGTAAACAAAGGGGGATAACTCTTCACAAACTGATGAAAAAGGATTAACGGAGTTGTCTCTCTTGAATGAAAACAAGCACTTGATAGCTGGTCAAGGTTATTTATACTAGAAATCCAATTAAACATGTTCCTAAAATTCTCAATAATTTCTGGTCATACTATAGATAAAATAGAGAAGGAAAAAACTCAAGGATAATTGATAAGACCTAGAGCAAAATGGATAGAATATGGAGAAAAGCCAAGTAAATACTTTTTGCAATTAGAATCTAGAAATTTCTTCGATAAATCCTTTACCAAACTTGAGAAAAATGATGGAACAATCATAGATAAATAAGGACTAGGACATTTTATAAGAGACTATATGCAAGTGAAGAATGTACACAGATTGATCTTGAAAATCTTTTCTCAGAAACTAATATAAATAAAAATACTTGAAGAAGAAGTATTAAAACTAGAAGGAAGATTGACATACGACGAATGCTTAGCTGCTCTAAAAAATATGAAAAATGATAAATCACCAGGACCGGGTGGATTTAGTGCAGAATGATAAAACTATATATTTGATTAACTCATTAAACCATGCTTACGATAGGGGCTCTATATCTGTAAAACAGAAACAAGGTCTAATCACATGTTTACCCAAAGAAAATAAACCAAAACAATTTTTAAAATCATGGCGCCCTATAACTCTACTTAATACCTCATACAAGGTAGCTTTGGCAGTTATTGCAAACAGAATTCAACCAATTTTACCTCTGATCATAAGTGATGATCAAAAAGGTTCTGTGCCAGGTAGATATATAGGAGAGGTAACGCGCCTGATTTATGATGTTATGGACTATACAGAGAACTACCAAATTCCTGGATTACTGCTTATCATTGACTTTGAAAAGGCATTTGACTCGGATGACAGACATTTTATAATGAATGTACTAAAGTTTTTCAATTCTGGACACATTATACAAAAATGGATTTCAACGTCCTTCAATGATGTTGAATCGGGCGTGTTAGTAAATGGGTTTTGAAGTTCTTTCTTCAAAATTTCTAGAGGCTGTAGACAGGGAGATCCAGTATCGCCGTATATCTTTATTCTGTGTGCAGAAATTCTAGCCCTGTTAATAAAAAATTAAAAGAACATAAAACGTGTTAAAATTGGTAATTTGGAAAGTCTTCTCTCTCAATTTGTTGATGAAACTACAGTGTTATTAGATGGGACAGAAATGAAAGTCTGTATGGAGTGCTCAGTACACTTAAATTCTATGCTAGATTTTCAGGACTCAAGGTAAACGCAGAAAAAACACACAGATTGATCTGGATAGAATCTAAAAAGAGGTCTAAACACGTATTATGCAAAAAGTACAACCTTGATTGGTCACAATCTCAATTCAAACCTTTAGGCATTATTTTTTATGCAGATCCTGACTCATTGTTAAATATCAATTATACAGAAAAACTTGAAAAAATAGACAAGGAGATAAAAAAAATGTGGTCCTTAAGATCACTTACACCTATGGGGAGGAATGTTGTTCTGAAATCATTACTTTTACCAAAAACAAATCGTCTTTTTTCTACTGTACCCACCCCACCAGATGACACAATTGACGTACTACAAAATACATGTTTTAACTTCATCTGGCAGGGAAAAAGAGACAAGGTCAAAAGAGCAGTAGTGACTTCCAGTCTAAAATATGGAGGTATTAATGTTCCAATTATAACATATACTATTGAAGCACAAAAGTTGATGTGGATTAACAGATTATTGAATGAGGATACATTATGGAAACATAAAACTTCAATATACATTCCAAACTTGTCAAGGCTATGGACGGCTGATGGAGAATATATTGTCAGAAATATACTACCCAAAATCACAAATAAATTTTGGATAGATGTAAAGAAAGCATGGTCAGAGTTTTATAAACATTGGCCACCAAAAGGTATCTGAGGGAAAGGATATATTACGCCAATCATTATGGTGTAATTATAGCATCTTAATAGAAGGACAACCGGTTTGTTTCAAGACATGGGAGGAAAAGGGAATGATATTTTTGAGTCATATTATATATCAAAATGGTATCATTCACTCCCTTGAATATATTAAAAGCAGTTCAATATTGACACTAATTTTCGTGAATACCTTAGCATTAAGAATGCAGTACTTGACTACTTCAAGAAGAAAAACATGTCTGTTAAAATGCTTCAAAATAAACAAGTATATCCTATTTTACCATTTAATATAAGTTTAATGACAAATGGAAAGAAAAGTAAATATTATTACCAAATGCTATGCGACTTTACCTTTGTTAAAACAGGTCAGCTTAAATGAGAAGAAATATTAGGAAGACGATTTTCCCAAAATGAATATTTCTAATATAAAATTACTCAGAATATTTTAACAACTAATACTTATTTACAACAGACTGGAATTAAAGAAACATCATTATGCATATTTCATAAATAGACACGAGAGTCTGTACGGCACCTATTGTTTGTGTGGAGTTTTGTGAAGGGAGTGTGGACGGAACTGTCCTCAAGGCTTGAAATATTGGGCGAAGGACATATTGAATTAACACTGTAAAATACATTACCTGGTTTTAAGGGAAAAAATAACAACCCTCTAGACATAATCTGCCTAATTGTAATGAAGAATATTTACACTATGAGCAGAAAAGATGTTAAACCAAATTTTAATCAGATCGAAAATGAGATCAAAAGATACTAAAAATCATGTAAATTTATTGCCTTTTCACACGCGGACCAAGCTTCTTTTTTACATTTTGGTCATCACTCCACACTCTCCTAGCAGAATAATATGTAATATGCAAAGATTACCTGGACCTATTGTGGCCCCACATGACATAATTACATGACGATGTACTATTATTAATCAGATACTATCATTACTCAGATAATGATTACTGTACACTTCCATGGTGATTGTGACTTGAAAACTGGTTGTAGGTATGTATGTATTAGATTCAGATTGCCTGTTATAGGTAGCATATATATCTTGGAAAGAATGATCTACTATTATTAATCAGATAATGACTACTGTACACTTTCATGATCACTACGACTAAAGAGCTAGTTTGTATGTATGAATGTAATCGATACGGATTGCCTGTCATATGTAACATGTATCTCTTGGAAATAATGATGTACTGTTATTAGCCAGATATTATCATTACTCATTAGAATGTAATGTGATACAGCAGTCTTCCAAACTGACCTCAAGGAACATGTTTGCCGGATTTGGTGTTTTAGTCACACCACTAAACACAAAACACAGTACCCGAGAGAGGAGAGATTTTCTTCCGCGAATGTGACAAAACATGTGAAAATATAGGATATGAGAAGACAGGATGCTTTTCAAATTCAATTGTTGACATACCGTAGGATATTAAGGTTGATCTGGAGACAGAGAAATTGTACATGAAAATGCTGAGCTGATAATACGCTTGTTTGTGAATAAAAAAGAATGCACCAGCCACTGAAAAGGTATAGTTTGCAACATGATTTTCACGTTTAGCTGCCACAGGTATATAGTCTCCACACATAAAAACGGAAAACTGCCACCATTCCAAGGCCAAACATTATCAGATGGGTGCCCTCTTTCCCTTTTTCGTTTGCTTTTAAAATTCCTCAAAGTTCATTAAGTTTGGATGCTTGTTTGTAAATATTTTAATTCCTTTATGATTTTTCAATTCCTATATGTGTCCTCACTGTACTGAGATCATTCAGGTAACTGTATACTGAGAAACCAATCGTCTCTCTTTATAATCAGCCAGAATAATATCTTCAAAATTACCAGGCGATAGTTCTATTTTCACAGCCGAATCAAATGCCATATTAACAGCGCTTAAATAAATATAAAACATATATCATTTTTTTCAGACTCTCTTTCGTGCCTTCAGGCTATAAATCTCTCTCTTTCAAACCACCACTTTTAATCGAAATAATTGAATTATATAATGGGCTTGCTGGTCAATACGGCAACGTACTGTGTTTGTTACCCAGCCATGTTGGAATCTCTGGTAACACAATGGCCGATTTAGCTGCTAAGGCACCACTCAACAGATCTGTGACACCACTTCTAATCCCATACTCTGATTGCAAAACTGTGATTAGATCTTATATCCGTGATATAATGCAAAAGATGTGGGACACTCAAGTAGGTTTCAATAAATTACATGAAATTAAACCCTGTATTGGTTACACCTACTTGGGTTGTCAGTCCAGATTTGAAGAGGTCATTATGCGACGATGTAGCATTGGCCATGCAAGATGTACTCATGAATACCTGTTAAAAGGTGAGGACCCTCTGTTTTGTATCCCTTGTGATGATTTTGTAGAAAATATAAGCCGCATAAAGATCCGAAACTATCTTTAAATGGCACTCCAATCAAAGGTTCTTGGGTCTAATTTTCGACTCGACTTGATTATGGCTCCATCGTATATGGTGGAGCCTGCAAAAGTAACCTAAAACTACTTGATTCTGTCCACCACCAAGGCCTAAGACTTTGTCTTGGGTCTCTTAGAACCTCTCCTATTGATAGTCTCTCTATTACAGTATATAAAAAAACTCTATTCTAACGAGTCGAATCCTGCATTTAACTGTGTTTTCAATCCTCTTTGATTTATACAACAAATAGCTTCTCTTTTTCTGCCTCTTGGGCTAAGAATTAAACCATTCCTATCTGCTGCCGGCATTGAGCTGGAAAATATATCTCCTTCCCGTTTTCTCTCTTCTCCTCCTTGGCAACTGGTGCGGCCTGAAGTTGACCTAATGCTGACAAAGTTTAAGAAATCTGTAACTAATGAATTACAATATAACAAGAATATAATCAATTAAAAAGTAAATATAATACATATAAGCCCTTATTTACAGATGGGTCCAAGGATGGTGGCGCAGTAGCTTGTGCCACGGTTATTAGGTCCAAAACAATTTCTTCCAGATTGCCCAATGACAGTTCAATTTTCACAGCATAAGCAAACGCAATACTTACAGCTCTTAAATATATTAATAAGCACCCTAAATATAAACAATATATCATCTTTTCTGACTCTCTTTCTTGCCTTCAGGCTATTACAAATCTTTCTTGTAAACATCCACTGTTAATAGAAATTATAGAATTATATAATGATCTTGCAACTGGCCAATACGATATCGTCCTCTGTTGGTTACCCAGCCACGTTGGCATTTCTTGGAATACATTGCCCGATCTTGCTGCCAAGGCAGCACTCAACAAACCTGTGACACCACTTCTTATCCCATACTCTGATTATAAAGCTGTGATCAGATTTTATATCCGTGATCTAATGCAAAAGAAGTGGGACACCCAAGTAGGTATTAATAAATTACATGCAATACAACCTTATATTGGTTATACTTACTTGGATTGTCAGTCCAGATTTGAAGAGGTCATCATACGACGATGTCGTATTGGCCACACAAGGTATACTTATGAATACTTATTGAAAAGTGAGGAGCCTCCGTTTTGCATCCCTTGTGATGGAAGAATCACGGTCAAGCATGTCTTGCTTGACTGTGCTGAATATTGTCATTTCAGTCTGTGAAATCCTGATGAAGCGTCCTAAAATCACTAGGATTACTGTCCCTCATGAGGCCCTGGCCAACCCCTAGTCCCCTGGTGGGAGTGTGGGAGGAAGATCGGAGCTGTCTCGTGGGTGGTTCATCCTGTTGAGTGGTACGGTCCTGATAATCCCGTGGAATGTCCCCCCCCCCTGGGCTCTTTAACAAGTTTGTGCCCTTTTTAGTAAAATCTGGTATTAGGATTCTCACTACGAAGTGGTTTGTGAGGTCGTTTGCAGTGCCGACACCTTTCTGCTTCAGTACGCTCCGTAGTTTCATCGAGTGTCATTTGTCCTCCCAACAGCACATGCGGACAATTATGGGCCTGGTTTTATTGGAAGTTTTACTCGTAATGCGGTGAGACCTTTCAATGTCACGTGGCACAAGAGGATTCAAATCCTTTGATTTCCTGGCATCATTGAGGATTTCCAAATCCTTGGTCTTACTCTCGGTGTACGTTTCGTTGTGGCAATCAGTCTCCGGTACTCCGTAGAAAACCATGCTGTTTTGTCGGCCTCGTCTTTCCTCATCCTCCATACGAAATTCAAGATCACCAACATAATCTTCCATTCGATCTGTTCTTTCGATAAGAGGATCTATATCTTGTTGTTCCTGTTGTTCCTCCGTGCTAGTTTTCACTTTGTTTCTTAACTCTGACATTTCTGATTTGAAATATTTTATGTCCACTTCAATAGATATGATGTCCTTTGTCTGCTTTATTATAGCAGATTTCCTATCATCAAGTTCCTTTCCAGATGGCCCTGGGTTTAGCTCGACGTCTCCGGCAAGGTTGATCACTGATGGAGAAACTGTCACACCGGGTACGGTACCCAAGTCGAGGGACCGCCTCCGTGGTGTAGTGGTTAGAGCGTCCACCCAGAGAGAGGAAGGTCGCGGGTTCGATCCCCGACCGCGTCATACCAAAAGACGTTAAAATATGGTACTTGTCGGCATTAATGGGTACCTTAAGGACTGGGCGGCTCGGAGTCAGTATAATGTGTCTGACTGGGGTATGCATGCTTCACTGCGGCATGGTATCTCAGTGGGCTAGCACTATAAAACCAGCTTCAGTCTGGGCTAGTACAAGCAGCCGCACATACACATACACACACATGCACGTCGTCATATGAGCGAAATATTCTCAAGCCAATTTCACCTCATCTCACCTCACCAAAGCCGAAAGTCTCCTGATTTCGCCATGTAAACAATGGTGACGTCACACTTGCAGATATGTCACACAAGTCTCCTTTAGCACACAAAGGCGCTGGTGGAATCCAAGAATACTCTAAATCCTTCACATAAGATCCCAAGAATGATCCAGCACACACCCCAGTGAGAATTAGCGATCCAAACAGAATCCTGCATGTTGTATCTATGGCCGGCTTCCACTCACTGGTCGTGTTGTAGGGTGGCACTGTTTCAATCTGTCTCACGCCCGTAGGAGGCACAAATCTTCCAATTCTGGCTCACCAAACGTCGACAGGAATGCCCATCGTGATGTGTGTCAACTTCAGTCAAAGTTGTGGGGATTGTCATGTAATAGAATTCACTTATCTCAGGAGCGTTAGATGAACGTGTGTGCTATTCAAGGGAGACAAGCGTATTGATAAATCATTAAGGACTTGTCTAAAAGGTATAAAGACAATGCGAATATTTCTGTTGCCTAAGTTTGCTAAATATGATGCTGCTTCAATCAACTGACGATAAGAATCATATCAGGAACTTTCATGAGTAGATTAATGCCAACTGTCTAGCGATAACCACATGAAGCCAAATCCAACTCTGTGAAAGACAATGTAATGACTATGACTGTCATGCAATTCTACATTGTGAACATTATATGTACAACAGGAATCAGTTCTTTCCAAACTTTCAGATCTTTTTCACGTCAATGTATCTGTACAAAGAGAATTACTGCCAGAAGATGAAATGCTGTCTCTCTTTTCTGGAGGTGAAATACCGGTTACTGAGCACATAAATTAGATGAAATGTCATGGAGATGTATGATTGTCTTATTTTGTAAATACCTGCATTCCATGGTATCCTCACTCAAGTGTGTATTGTAGATCCTTCCTTGCCATTGCTCTGTACATGTGTTTACCCGTCTTGTCAATATGTTGCTGTGAATATATGATGTACATATGTAAATGATCTTCGGATTGAAATCTGGAGGAAATAAACACATTCATTCATTCATTCATTCACATTCATTCATTTATTCATACTGCCCACGTGTTCTAACCAAGATTATCAAGATGCATACTTTCTTAGGCGTACAGTCGGAGTCTCCCGCATTCATCATAAACCATAGCACTTGGTGTTTCCATACCGACTTTAAGAAACGTTTTACAGGCAAGGAAATGAACTCTCCCTATCATATACTAGCCACATAAAGAAACTGTGCATTGTCGAAATATTATCCAAGTTGATAAGTACGATAACAATGTCAAAGGTACATATAAACTTTAATGGAGGGATCATGAGACCATAACAAGTCGGGAGAATTTCAATTGAAAAGTCAATCACAATGACGTCACGAGTCCACGAGCGGGACAGGGGTCAAACGACCATGTCACAAGCTCAATAACGGGTATGTCCACCATCGGCATTGAGAACAGCAGTGCATCGACGACGCATAGAGCCTATCAAACGTGCAAGGAAGGCTTGTGGGATGTCACGCCAGATTCTCTCAAGTTCTGTTGCAAGGTCAAGGACGTTATCTTGCGGATGAGGAAGACGGCGTAGACGTCGATCCATCTCGTCCCAAACATGCTCTATCGGGGAGAGATCCGGTGAATTTGCAGGCCAAGGCAGTAAGTCAACGTTGTGGTGGTACAAGAAATCCATAGCAACCCTTGCCGTATGAGGGCGGGCATTGTCCTGTTGGAATGTTAACCCAGGGCCATGACGTTGCAGAAAAGGAATTGCCACAGGTCGAGGAATCTGATCCCTGTAGCCCACACAAGTTAAGTTGCCCTGAACAATCACCAAAGGAGTTCTTTGGCGTGCTGTTATTCCACCCCAAATCATCATGGAGCCACCACCAAAGCGATTTCTCTCCGAGACACAGGCCTGTGCATAACGTTCTCCCACGCGTCTATAGGCACGTTGACGTCCATCACTATGGGAAATGTTCAACCTGGACTCATCTGTAAAAACAACATTTCTCCACCAAAACAAGGGTCTGCGGACATGATTTCGGCACCACATTCGGCGAGCTTGTCGATAACGTTGTGTCAGGATAGGCCGTGATGACGTAAGCGTTGTCGAACTGTGTTGGGGTGGATACGGCGAAGTCCTGGGATGGTTTGGGCAGTCATCACTGCAGTCTGAAACCTGTGGCGAAGATGGGTCACCCTTACCCATCTGTCATGTCTTGGCGTTGTTACACGTGGACGTCCAGAACGTGGCCGATCGATGACGTCATTTGTGTTCTGGTAGCGTCTCACCAGTGCAGAAATGGTGTTCCGGTGGCAGTGGAAATGTGCAGCCACTTGTCGTTGAGACATTCCCCCACGGACCATCCCAATGGCCTCATGACGTTGTGCAGACGTGAGCCTTGGCATACCGTGCGTTTCAATAGCCGTTTAATTTTTTGAACGATCGCAAGGGCAGGGGTTGGGCTTTCCAAAGTGACAGTATTGTGTGGCATTCATTTGCTCTGTTTCTCTTTCCCGGAATGCACGTGCAACAACGTATTGCACGTCTCAAGGACGAACCAACTGACGTCACGGAGTGTGGCACGTGCAAGCATGTTGGATACATGTCACTAATCTCTGAGTTTCAATCCTTTTGTGTCTACACAGGTTTGATGCATTTAGATTTTAAATTTGTGTATGCACAGTTTCTTTATGTGCCTAGTATATAATACCCTTTTTAACCCCGCCTCTAAATCCCATAAAGTACAATAGGCTGATCTTTCCCCTCTGAATACCATATATACTCAACAGCAGATGGAGGGGATTGATCCAAGGCCAGATCTTTCCTTCTGAATACCAGATATATATTGAACAGGAGATGGGAATGATTGAGCCTAGGTCAGATCTTTTCCCTCGGAATACCATATATGGTATGTAGTGAACAGGAGATGGGGATGATTAAGCCTAGTCCAATCATAAACGTATTGTTTCCTCCCGAATAACCTAAGGCCATGAAAATTTAGCTTTTAATTCCTTCGGATTGTGAATGAGTGTGAAAGGACCAAGCAATGCCCTCTGGATCCACTGCCTTGTAAACTTGTCCTAGAAAACATGGATGTCTTGCTACCTGTCATCACCCAGATTGTCAATGTTAGCTTACAGTCTGGCATATTTCCAGAGGTTTTCAAAGAAGCAGTTGTCAGACCATCACTTAAGAAGGATAACCTTGATAATAATGTGCTGAAAAATTTCCGACCTGTCTCCAACCTTAACTTCATCTCTAAGTTGATTGAAAGAGCAGTTTACATCAGACTGTCATCACACCTGACTCAGAATCGACTATTTTACAAGTTCCAATCCGCCTACCGGCCCAGACACAGCACAGAAACAGTTCTCCTGAGGGTGCTCAATGACCTCAGATGCTCAGTAGACAGTGGCAATGTTGGATCACTTGTATTGCTAGACTTGAGTGCAGCATTCGACACGATTGACCACAGCATCCTCCTCAAGCTTCTTGAACACCAAATGGGCATCACCGGGTTGGCATTGGGATGGTTTTCATCATATCTGACAGGACGCACTCAGAGAGTCTTGATAAAGCAGTCTTCATCCACAACAGCAGATCTCACATGTGGAGTTCCGCAGGGATCTGTTCTGGGGCCCATCCTCTTCCTCCTTTACATGACATCCTTGACCGAAATATCCGATAAGTATGACACTCCTCATCATTCGTTTGCAGACGATACTCAGCTGGTAGACTCTTTTGCTCTGAATCAGATTCAACATTCCCTAGAGAAGACAGCTATCTGCACAAAGTCCATCAAATCCTGGATGTCATCTATGATGCTCAAAATGAACGATGATAAGACAGAAGCTATGCTTGTCGGCAATAAACATCGTCTGAACAAAATCACGACTGAGAAAATCACAATAGCTGATGCAGAAATTACTCTAGCTCCATCCGTAAAAGATCTTGGAGTGTTCATAGACCAGGGCCTATCACTTGATGCTCAGATAAACCATCTTTCAAGAATCTGCTTCTTCCACCTGAGAGCTATCAGTAACATTCGCCATAACTTAACAACAGATGCAGACCATACTCTCGTCAGGTCTCTCGTTCTATCTAGACTGGACTATTCAAACAGCATTCTGTTTGGACTCAGCTCTGCACACTTGACAAAACTCCAGAAAATCCAAAACGTTGCAGCCCGCATTGTATCCCTAACATCTAAAAGATCTCACATAACCCGTGTCCTAAAGTCTCTTCACTGGTTGCCCATCCAAGCCAGAATCGAATTCAAGATCTTGACCATTGTGTTCCAGTGTCTACATGACCTAGCGCCTCAGTACCTCTCTGAACTCATCTCAGTGTACACACCACCACGACAGCTGAGATTACACCAACAGTTCCTCCTAACAACACCCCCTGTCAATCTCAAGAACTATGGTCACAGATCATTCAGCTATGCTGCTCCTTCACTGTGGAACAGTCTTCCTATAACCATCAAAACAGCAAAATCTCTTGACTTATTCAAATCTTCATTGAAGACCCATCTTTTCAGGAAATATTACGAATGACTGACTTGTACAATTGCTGCAGATTTTTAGCTTTACACACGGGGCGCCATGAGCATACACTAGTGTGTGGAAACGGCGCCATACAAGTGGACATTATTATTATTATTATTTTCGAGTAGCCTAAAGTGCGAAGGAGCAATTTTGAGGATGTTATGTGTGAATGAAAAGAATAGCTACAATTTTTAAACCAGCATTGACATATAAATGTAATGACATAAAACTAAACCTATAGTCAGATAGGTACGGTTCTGTCTCTCTCAGAAGTTCCCGAATTTTGCATTTTACCGGGGTTAACTCTGCACCTAATAACGTAATAAGATAGAATATACATATCAGGGAACCTGCATCAGAACTTGCCCCTATAACTTTCATATCGTAATGCCCCATATCCTATTTGATATTTGCGTACATACATGTAACACTCATAACGACATGAAACAGTCTGAGTATTTCTCAGTGCCAAGCCTATGCGTCACTTCTACTTATTACAAATGTTAAATCATTATCACACGGCATGTGTTTGAAGGAAACTCTTTTCACGACAACAGAAACATTGCCCGTTAATATATCTCTTTTGACATACAGAGACCTCAGATTCAGATCCATACAAGGACTCAAGGACATACAAAAACTCCTATTGTTGATTTTACTTTGGAATTTACAAGATATTCTTTCAGGACCTATACAGAGGTATTTATTAGCTTTATTCGGCCCTCATCAGTTAATGGTGGCTCTTCCTCTGTCGCGGCATCCGTGAAGAGCCGCCTCTTCGTGCTGGGTGCTGGGTAACGCTAAGCGCTACTCCCCTTCCCCCTCCCTTCCCCCGTTGTGGACCCGGGGGTATATAGGGTCCACTAATCCGGATGCCGTAGGTTGCGCCCCTGTGTCGGTGGAGGACGGGAGTCTGGTGGTTGAGGGCACTGGTTCCAGGAACAACACACCACTTCGCCCCTTACTTCACCTAGACGGGTGGTTGAATGGGCCCGGTTCAACCAATCGGCTGGTCATGCCGAGCCCTGAGTATTATTGTGTTTCACAAGAAACTTCACAAGATACTTTTAACTTATTTTGACAAAAGTCTTGGCCAAATGATCTATCACTTGAATTCTTTAATTTTTCTGCTGGAGTATATCATCCGGGAATCCCTGGTGCTGCAAGTCGGAGATCCACTTGTTATTAGCACTGTCTTTATTATACCCCGTGGCGGGTGGGGAGCTCGGATGATGAACCATTTAACAATAACCACGGCTTAAAAAACGTCCACTTGACACTGATCCAGATGATAACGACCAAGGACTGTCCACTTCAATTGATTACTGGCCACGTTTTCTCGTCATTGAGGCTCAAGAAAACATAAGATTTAAAGTTGAACCCTTTTACAATACAGAAAGGCATACAAGGCATTGCCGGTGACGTTAAATATATCAAACGTTTACTTTCAGGTGCATTGCTCGTAGAGTGCAGCAAAAGACAACAGGCTACTAACCTGATGACTACTGAAACATTCGTCGGCATTCCAGTAACAGTATCTCCTCATAGAACACTTAACACCAGTAAAGGAATCATCAGAGATAGAGATCGATTGCTTGCCGACATGTCTGAACTTGAAATTGTTTCAGAAATGAAAGATCAAGGGTTGACATACGTTAAGCGTTTTACAACACGTAAAAACCAGGAAACCATTCAGACTAATACGTACCTGCTTTCGTTTTCCTCTCCAAATGTTCCCAGATCAGTAAAGGCGGGGTATTGTCACATTCATGTCGACACCTACTTACCAAATCCTTTAAGGCGTTTTAAATGCCAGAAGTTTCGTCATGGTGTTAGTACTTGCACATTGTCTGTTGTGTGTGCTCACTGTGGTGAGAAGACACATACAACAGAAGATTGTGACAGTGACTTTAAGAAATGTACCAACTGTCCAGGCTATCATCATTTTCCAAATATTGTCCGATCTGGAAACAGCAGATGGAGATCAATAAGATAAAGTTCACCCAAAACATTAGTTTTACTGATGCCAAAAAGCTTGTCTTGCGATCTGAAATTAAGGAAACCTATGCATCCATAGCCAAAACATCGTCTGATTCAACTCCTCCAATAACCAAATCATCTGTAAGCTGTCAGACTAATTTAACTTGGCTCAAAACCGATTCTCCTAAGATTTTGTCACCTGCTATGTCTACACAAACTGCGGAATCACTCCTGTCACGGCCCAAATCCAAGCACAACCATTTCATGATCGTGACACATTTTCTCAGTCAGCTCAGAGGTTTCAATCAACGTCAAATGTTCAACAAATAGTTAAAAACAAAGGCAAACCGAAGCCAGATTCTTTGAAGAAACAAAGTGGCAGAGCCCCAAAAGGGCCAGATGATAAAATCAAATTATTTAACAAATAAGGATCACTTGAGAAAATGGACGTGTCCGAAAACGTCCATTCTAGGGCACATAGCTTGTCGCCCTTGAAAAAGGTGCGGGGTAGATCCCCTATTAATCCACCTAAAAGATAGGTCTATCTAAACATATCGTGCAGTGGAACTGTAGGGGACTACGGACAAACTTTAATGAAATACAGCTATTAATCCAGGATTTAACACCATCAGCGTTCTGTCTGAAAGAGACGTATCTGAAACAGACAGATAATTTTAGCTTACGTCAGTTTGAAGCCTATCATTATTTTTCCCCTCCAGGTGATAGAGCCACTGGATGTTCTACTATCCTTATACGACAGAATGTTATTCACAGCCCTGTTACACCTAACACCAATCTCTAAGCTGTTGCAGTGCGACTTACTCTGGGTGTAGCATTTACATTATGCTCTCTGTATATTCCGCCTTCATCGGCACTTCAACAGACTGATCTTCAATCACTCTATGATCAACTTCCGAAACCATGTGTTATTATGGGTGACCTAAACGGTCACAACCCACTTTGGGGCAGTACTAACACTAATACTAAAGGCAAAATACTTGAAGGTTTCATTTCCAATAATGACCTGTGTATATTCAATGATGATTGAAGCACCTATCTGCATCCTGCAACTGGCACTTATTCTTCTCTGGATTTGTCTCTTGCGGAATCTAACCTCCTAAATGAATTTGATTGGTCTGTTCATAATGACCTTTGTGGAAGTGACCACTTCCCAACTATCCTTTCAGAAATAACTCCATCTGTTTCTCCATCGTATAAAAAATGGAACTTTTCGAAGGCTAACTGGTCTTTATATCTATTGTAAATCGAAACTGCGACCTGAATGTTTCAGTGATATAACTGATCCCATTCACACTATTGCTGACGTTTTAAATGAAATAGCTGATGAGTGTATACCAAAGTCCTCTACGACTCCACATGTACGAAAACCATGGTTTAATACAGATTGTAGACAAGTCAGAAAAGTGGCAGAAAGAGGCAGAGCGTTATTTCCGCCACCATCCAACTGTCCATAACTTAAATGAATTTAAAATACTCAATGCAGAGGCGCGTCGTAGCTTTAAACAAAACAAACGACAATCTTGGAGAAATTATGTCTCCAAAATTAATTCACGCACGCCAATGTGTAAGGTATGGAACGTAATTTAAAGAATTAAAGGTAAAGGTTCAAAATCTGCTGTTCACCATCTTAAAGATGGTGATAATTTAATTACTGACAAGTCTAAAATTGCAAATAAAATTGGCGAAACTCTTGCCAAAAATTCATCATCGGCAAATTATGTCCCTGAGTTTCAGAGATATCAGAAACAACAGGAAAAGACAAAACTTAATTTCGAATCAAATAACGGTGAAGATCATAATGAAGTGTTTTCATTACATGAGCTACATACTGCTCTTGAGCAAGCTCATGACACTGCAGCGGGTGATGAAAATATACATTACCAGCTACTGAAACACTTACCTGAACCATGTCTGATGACACTTTTAGATATATTTGACCAAAAAATTGACGTCTGGAGAATTCCTCCTTCATGGCGTAATGCCATTGTTGTCCCAATACCAAAACCTGACAGGGATCATACAGATCCGTCGAATTACAGACCGATATCTCTAACTAGCTGTGTTTGTAAAACCATGGAACGTATGGTGAATAATAGATTAACTTGGTATCTTGAAACCAATAACATTATAACAAATATTCAATGTGGTTTCAGGAAAAATCGTAGTACCATTGATCATTTGGTACGTTTAGAATCCTTTGTTAAAAATGTTATAGTAAATAAACAACATGCTGTATCAATTTTCTTTGATCTTGAGAAAGCTAATGATACGACCTGGAAGCATGGCATTTTGAAGGACTTACATGATTTTGGTTTGAGAGGCCGTTTGCCTCTTTTTTATATCACAATTTTTAAAAGACAGGCAATTTCAAGTCCGAGTGGGTTCAACCCTGTCTGATCATTAAAATCAGGATCAGGGTGTCCCTCAAGGCAGTATTTTGTCTGTCACTTTATTTAGTATCAAAATCAACAGTTTATCAGAGGTTTTAAATGATCCAATCGATGGATCACTTTTTGTGGATGATTTTAATATTTCTTGTCGTGGTAAAAATATGCATACTATTGAACGGCAATTGCAGTTGTGTTTAAATAAAATAAATTAATGGTGTCTTGAAACGGCTTTAAATTGTCCAAGTCTAAAACTAATTGTCTACACTTTTGTAGAAAATATAAGCCGCATAAAGACCCGGAACTATCTTTAAATGGTTTTAAAGTTCTTGGGTCTAATTTTCGACTCTCATTTAACTTTTTTGCCGCATATTAAATCCCTTAAAGCTTAATGCCTGAAGGCCCTTGATTTGTATAAAGTTGTTTCCAACTCAAAGTGGGGAGGGGATCAAGCTACCCTCCTCCACCTATATCGATCATTGGTCCGCTCGAAACTTGATTATGGCTCCATCGTATATGGTGGAGCCTGCAAAAGTAACCTATAACTACTTGATTCTATCCACCACCAAGGCCTAAGACTTTGTCTTGGGTCTCTTAAAACCTCTCCTATTGATAGTCTCTATGTTGAGGCTGATGAGTCATCCCTTAACCAACGTCGTATCAAATTATCTTTACAGTATATAAAAAAACTCTATTCTAACGAGTCTAATCCTGCATTTAACTGTGTTTTCAATCCTCTTTATGAGGATTTATACAACAAAAAGCTTTCTCTTGTTCCAAGAATTAAACCATTCATTTCTGCTGCCTGCATTGAGCTGGAAAATATATCTCCTTCTCGTCTTCTTTCTTCTCCTCCTTGGCAACTGGTGAGGCCTGAAGTTGACCTAACTCTGACAAAGTTTAAGAAATCTTAAACTAATGAATTACAATATGCACAAGAATATAATCAATTAAAAAATAAATATAATACATACAAATCCTTATTAACAGATGGGTCCAAGGATGGTGGCGCGGTGGCATGTGCCACTGTCATTGGATCCTGAACAATATCTTCTCGACTACCAAATAACAGCTCTATTTTCACAGCAGAAGCTAACGCCATATTAACAACATATATTATTAAACACCGTAAATATAAACAATACATAATCTTTTCCGATTCTCTTTCGTGTCTTCAGGCTTCAGGTTATTTCTTGTAAACATCCACTTTTATTAGAAATTATTGAATTGTATAATGAGCTTGTTACTGGCCAATGCGACATCGTCTTTTGTTGGTTACCCAGCCACGTTCGCATTTCTGGGAATACAATGGCTGATCTTGCTGCCAAGGTAGCACTCAATAAATCTGTGACAACACTTCTTCTTCCATACTCTGATTACAAAGCTGGCATTAGAACCTACATCCGTGATCTGATTGCAAAAGAAGCGGGACACCCAAGTAGGTATTAACAAATTACATGAAATAAAACTTTATATTGGTTACACCTACTTGGATTGTCAGTCCAGATTTGAGTAGGTCATTATGCGACGATGTCGCATTGGCCATACGGGTTATACTCACAAATACTTATTAAAAGGTGACGATCCTCCGTTTTGTATCCCTTTGAGAGAACCACTGTCAAGCATGTCCTGCTTGACTGTGTTGAATTCTCCATCATAAGGGATAAATATTTCAATATCAAAACAGTAAAGGGCTTTTTAATATCATTTAATCATTGATTGTTTAACAGAGATAGATTTGTTAAATTAATGTTGATATATGTTATGTAAATAGAGAAAGTTTTATAATTGGTAGTTCAGATTATCAACTCAGATTGTTTGTGGCTGTATCCTCAAAGGGGGTTGAAGTAGCGTAAAATTATTGTCCTCCTGAGAGGGTACGTAAGTCCCAAAAGCTTTCAAAGTCAATTTTGCTCAACCATACTTTTTAATCGTAGTATGTTTGTTATTTTAAATTTCGGCTAAATCTTCCTGCAATCGCCAGCGGCTGAAGGGATGGTTTAAATCCAACTAAGGTCTATGCAGGTAGCAAAGGCACTGTAAGTCCCCATGGACCCTAGTATGATGATCTACCTTCAGTTGTTGGCGATCTATAGCCCGTGTTCTATATTGTACTGTCTTCTTCAATTAAAACGTTTTAGAGTTACATTCTAGTTTTATATTCATATCTGTGATACTCTAGGATTTTTACTGTCCATCGTCGACAGGTTTAACTCTTCACAATGTTTTCATGTTTATATTGTATAAATTGTTTTCGTCACGATATGGCTGAAATATTTTCGATGTGACGTTAAATATTAACTCATTCATTCACTCACTCTTCCTCTATCGTAGTTATACGTGTTTAATTACGCCAGGGATGGAAGAACTGTTAGAGGCTAAATCCTCCATGGGGAAGAACAGGGAGGGCTGATGTTTCAGACAGATTCATGGCAATCAAGATCCGCGAGGTCAGCACTAAGTCACACTAACGACGTCGGTTAGTTCGGCACTAAGTCACACTAACGAGATCGGTTAGTTCGGCACCAAGTCACACAAACGAGATCGGTTAGTTCGTCACTAAGTCACACAAACGAGATCGGTTAGTTCGGCACTAAGTTACACTAACGAGGACAGTTCGTTCGGCACTAAACACAACTAACGAAATCAGCTGGTTCGTCACTAAGTCACACAAACGAGATCGGTTAGTTCGGCACTAAGTCACACAAACGAGATAGGTTAGTTCGGCACTAAGTCACACAAACGAGATAGGTTAGTTCTGCCCTAAGTCACACAAACGAGATAGGTTAGTTCGGCCCTAAGTCACACTAACGAGATCGGTTAGTTCGGCATTAAGTCACACCGACGAGATCGTTTAGTTCGGCACCAAGTCACACCGACGAGGTCAGTTAGTACGGCACTAGATCCCACTAACGAGGACAATTAGTTCGGCACTAAGTCACACTAACGAGATCGGTTAGTTCTGTACTAGTGAGTGAGTGAGTTTAGTTCTACGCCGCTTTTAGCAATATTCCAGCAATATAACGGCTGGAGGCATCAGAAATGGGCTTCACACATTGTGCCCTTCGTGGGGAATCGAACCCGCGTCTTCGGCGTGACGCGCGAACGGTAGTTCTGTACTAAGTCCCACATACGACGTACATACAAGGTTGGTACAGCGTTGAACAACAAACATACAAAAGTCCGACGATCCTTAAGGATCAATGATTATCATAGATCTGGCGTCGATTGACACTTAAGCAGTGCCATTCCTTCAGCAGAACCATACGATCGACCATGGAAAATCGGTGTGTTTTGTTTTCGCATTCAGGGAAACGTTCGTAAAATGACATATCTCTACACATTATCCGAAGCTTTGATTGTGAAACCCAAGAGATCTATATAAATGAAAGTTAGCGATGCATTCATCACCAGGACACCATGTAAAACGAACCGAAATCCAAGAACATCATCGGGAACGACGACAATACATTTTTAAAGAGGCAAAACTGAGTGAAAACTGATTCTCTTCGTTTTCAGTTTAACATGGAGGGACAACAGATTCACACTTCCTTTCTTTTTTCAAGACTAGAGTTGATCTCTGTTGACCACTTCCTGAATCAGGCCTACCTTCTCATCCTGTACTAATACTTTAACATGATCTCTTCCTCCCGACGCACGCACTCCAGTGCCATTGTAATTAAGCAAAACACATCCATGTTGTGTACCTTTGTCGTCAGAAGAGTTCCATAGACATTAACTACATAATTAAGTGTACTTAAGCAGCTGGGTTTAGATGAAATGCGAGCGATTTGTTACCCCTTTTCGTGTTGACGCTGGGTGCAAAGTAGCTTCCCTTTGATCAGGCGCCGGTCTCACAAGCTACATCTAGGAACCCATGGAGTGCAACGGAAGGCAAGCACACAGAATAATGTATGGGACTGTATGTGTGCTTGTACCTTTAAGTAACCACGTCACTGTCAGGTTTAAGATGGAACAATGTGAGCAGCTGTATCTGTCAGCCTCACCAATCACTGACATTCTGATGTGATGTTACTGCGCTCATTGCAGACGTCAGTGAAATGTGACAACATTTCGGAGAATACGCTATCCATTAACAAGGTTGTCGTGATTGCGTAATTTCGACTAGTAAATGTTGTGTATTAGCCACAACCGCTATGTAGTACACACAGACACAGAGAGAACAAGTCAGTAACTGATGTCAGTATGACCAGTGTGATCACCGTTACCGTTCACACAGGATGTGAAGCCATGATTCAAAATAACCTGGTGAATGCTGTGCCAAATCATGCCAACCAAAGGTTGAGTTAACCAAAATGGTGTCACTGGTATGTTAAGGACCTGTTGTCCGAGTCTTTCATTCCAGATATGTTCTGTTGGAGAGACGTCTGTAGAAACAGCTGGCTATGGTGGTACGGCAATGTTGTCCGAGTCTTTCATTCCAGATATGTTCTGTTGGAGAGACGTCTGTAGAAACTGCTGGCTATGGTGGTGCGGCAATGTTATGCAGTCTTAAAAAAGTGCGTTACAACGAGTCGGGTCCAGCTGGACTCGAGTCCACTTTCGAGGACACGAGGAATCGACATGGGGAGATAACTCTAATTGGCTTATGTTCTCAGATTGTCGGTCTGCCATGTGCTTAGCATGACGTCTGACATTAAACACCGCTTGGTACTTCACTTCTTAAAATGATTAGGTAACTATTTCGTTGATAATTGCAGGCATGGAGAAAGATTTTAAATAATCAAATATATGGGCGTAATGTGATATAGATAGTGACATAAAAAATAAAAAACAAAAAGACAAAAACAAATGCCGTCAGAGCGTTATATCACTGAGTTATGCAGGGAGTACAACCAGTTCGATGAAAAAGCATTTGTCATGTAAACATCCATATACTGATTGTGATCAGTAGAAAATGAAGATATCAAGTCGGAATGAAGTAAGTCTTAACTTAAATTGTAATGGTTTAACAACATGTATGTGCATTACTAAGTTGCCACCTTCAATATTGATGAATCAATCAATCATCGTGTCGTGTAATGTCATGCCGGTTACGCTATGGATTACTTGAAAGGCATGAAGTACTCGGGCCCGAGTTGAGTCTGTAGATATTTATTTTCAGTACACTGTGGTATTGCGTAAGTGTTATTTACTGTTAGCAAGAGCGATTTTATCTGCATAGGATATTCGTAGCTGAGATATGATATACTGAACATAACGTTTAAATACAAGGGCATTTCAAATAGGCCGGAGAAGACAGGGTAGGTAAGGTTTCATCCTTCAAAGTAGTGATCACACTACCATATTGTTAGAATGTGTGTTTATTTAAAAGCTCAGGTGTCAATAACCACCAACAGTTGAAGGAAGAGAGAGAGTAACTCCTGATGGAATCCATGCAGGTACCATGCGCCCCTATGCTGCCGAGTGTGGTCAGGTCATCGACATGTGCCTTCATTCCTAGTGACCTATCGCCCGGTTTTGAAGTCATATTGCCTTTCGCTAGATCGCTCTCACTAGAGTTCTTCTATCTTCTGAAACACGTTCGTTTGTCATCAGTCGATATACATACATTCAGAGAAGAAGAACGGATTTGTCTGTTGTGAATTGTATAAACAACAGAAGATTTTTACAGAGAAAGTGTTACTGAAAATCTAGCATATGTTTCATTTGACCAATTTCTAAATACACTTTCTAAATTAAATTGTATTATGAGGATATGTTACATATATATGTAAAGCTTCCATTAAGTGAATATCAAATATATTTATCTTTCTTAAAATAGATCTTCATGCTTTAAATACTCAGAACAAGTTAAGGGTCAAAACTTTTAATGGCCATAACTACAAATATAAATAACAGTGAAATGTAGCGATCATATAACAACTCGAGCCAACATTTCATGATAACCATAAAGGGAGACAAAAACAGCAGGAATGTCAGTGATTGCTGATCAATAAGGTCAAAGTGACCTACTGTCAGAAGTGAAAATTCAAACGCCAACATTGGTCTAATAACAGATGTAAACACCTCGAGCAGTAAGACAAGCAGTAAAACTCTGTCTCATACTGTTCACCAGACGTTGGAAGAAGGCTTGGGGTATTGCCTGCCATTCTGCAATGAGATACTGGGCCAGTTATGCACGGTTGTTTGGAGGGGCGTGGTTGTTACCAAGCCGACGTCCTAACTCGTCCCAAGCATGTTCCATAGGGGCTAAATCTGCTGAATATGCCTGGCATTCCATGTGCTGAACATTGTTCTGTTTAAGGAAGTCCGTCACAACACGGGCACGGTGTGGTCGGGCATTGTCATCTTGGAATATGGATCCGACACCGATACGTTGTAAACATGGCAAAACGAGGGGTCTGATAATCTCCCCTAGATAGCGATATCCGGTCAGGTTACCATTAATGACATAGAGAGGTGTCCTTTGATGAAAGGAAAACGCACCCCAAACCATGACACCCCCGCCTCCATATGGCAAACGTTGGTTGACGTTAACGTCAGCAAACCTCCATCCTGGACGCCGATACACACGAGTTCTACCATCATTGAACTGTAGAGTAAACCTAGACTCGTCGGAGAAAAGAACTGATGCCCACTGAGCACGTTGGCAACGAACATGGTGTCTACACCAGTCATGTCTTGCTGTCATGTCTTGCTGAAGGAGCGGTGGTCGTACTGCTGGTCGCCGTGCCCGCAGATTGTTCCTCGTCAGTCGGTTCCTGACAGTCTGATCAGATACCAGGGTACTTGTGGCAGTTCTCAGTTGGTCACGGAACTGTCTGGCAGTTACTCTGCGTTGTGGGAGGGCCATATTTGTCAGGTATCGGTCTTCTCTAGGAGTTGTTGATGGAGGCCTGCCAGAACGTGGTCGCTTATTCAGCATTCCAGTGACACGAAACCGGTGTCATAACCTTCCAATGACACTCTGACTCACATTTAGTCTCTGAGCCACACTGGTTGAGGTTCGCCATCTTGAAGCCAAGCAAGATCTCTTCCTCTGTCTGTCATGCTCAGTTGACGTCTTGCTATTGTTGAATTTCAAGTGACAATAACAATGCGACAATTACAAGTTTTATAGGGAAAATAAGCATGCACAGCACTAATCCCACGCAGAACACGTGCAAATGTTGTTCATGATGAAACATCATCTTCCACAAGCACAGTGGTGGCGCTTCTGTGAAGCACTCGATGTTTCAATTTGTTCATTTTTTAACACCTTACCACATGGTTCTGCAATGGTTTTGAATAAACTACCATACACGGAATGTAAAGTTTTATTCATGCATAATGCAACCAGCCTCATCAATAACATTACATGATGACATCGCATGACCCGTAACTTGTTTTGAGTAGTATATATATGTAGGTCGGGAGTGTGATGAATGGATGAGCCATGTCGGCAGAGAATATAAATGGAATTCAATATGCCATGTCAGTATTGTGTGAAGTACTTTGTACTTTACTTTTCGTATGATGGAATGGATTTATTTGTGTTAATATACCGTGGATCTTGTCGGGACATGGAAAAATTGTTTGACGAAAAAGTAAGACTTCTAACCATTTTGACTGATACTTGCTGTTATTATTGTACCTAATGTAAACATATTACGTCTGTCGGAATTAAACTGTTTGTATATTGTTGTTTGATCTCTCATTGTATTGAGACCGTATTGTGGATCCACACGTAACCATTATGTCTTCAGAAATGTTACACAAGGTACAGAACCAAACTGTGAAGGCAGTAAATAACAACTCAAGATAAGGTTGACACACAATTGAAACAAGCACGATGGCGCGTAGCAAACCAATGTTTTCGTGTAACCCCGATAGGTTGCAAAGCTTAATATTTAGACAGTATTGAGGGCTAGCTCAACCTTTTTAGCAACAATCATATGTAAGCCCGGGCTTTTTTTTATAATGGTAGCTACGCCCCTGCAATTCATTGATAAACTATTTGGCGATCACAAACCCAGAGCATTGTTGAAAAACCAGTATTTGCTGCACTTGAATATCGTCTCTGAGTCATGATGTCACATCTTGTTTCCAGGAATCACTGTGTGGAAACAGACAATATTGTCGCGATAGGTCCCTGTCAGATCAAGTTAACGCAAGGAACTCCTCGAATCGTCCTAGTTTCGCGCCTATCTAGTCACAGCATGTATTCCCAGACTCCACCTACTGTCCCTTCAGGAGCTGTTAACGGCCCTGGAGAGGTGGTAGATTCCTCATATTGGCTCGAGAGCAGATGGACGATGTTTTGACTGGAAATACAAAGACCAAGGGATGCAACTCAACTCAACGTCACTATATTGTTCAAATATATTTTACAGGCGCTACAATAAATAGTAATCTGTATAAAAAAAACAGTTACAGTAAGTACAGTATTCAGTTGCCTTGAAGAACACTAGAACGTAGACTTGTCTATAAATATCTTTAGATTTCAGATCGCTTATATGGCATGACCATATGGCATAAGGAAAACCACACTTTTTGATATACATTCTAAGTATTTTAGCCTCTGCAAATTGATTTATTCATTGAAATAAACCACACCTGGATTATCTTTTTCAGAATGTAAAGGATCTACCTCTTTAAAATATACATAGAAATAAATATTTCATGCTTTCAAGTTTACACTGTTTCTTTGATGCTGATTGGTTGAATGGGTAATCACGTGATATGATATGGGGTTTACACGCATGTGAACTTTATCAGTTATTTGTGTGAAATTGATTGAGTGCACTTTCGCCGGAAGGACTCATCAGGGTTTTCAACGCACCCCATTGAATATACTGCAGTCAATTCCACTTAATCTGAAACAGTTCGAATCATCACAACACAAGAGACTAGCCTTCTCTATCCGATCGTATTCCCGATTTGATCACACCATTTGAGTGTTCAGGCCTCGTTCGTCTCAATATAACTGTTGAACAAACTCAACATTAAACGGTAAATTCCCGTCATGTTTCACTTGCATCTGTTTGCAAACTTCACTGGCAATATAAGTTAATCCGTATTTAACTGTTCACCTTACCTCACTTCATCGAGTGATGTTTCACTTCCCTGTTATCTGTATTCAGGATGGGATTTACCTCGTTTACTATTTGTCAATTTGTTCAGAGAATAGGATTTTTGTAAAGTTCAAATATTTTCAGCTATTGTAGTTTATATTTGAAGAACTATTTTCCGTTAGGTACAAGTGAGGGAAACCACGGGACCGTAGGCCATGAAATGAGAATCCTACTTCGTAGCATTGTTGCAATGTCCGCACCGGAAACAGATAACTTCATAGGAAGAACTTATCATTGTGACATTCAGATGCGAACTGAACGTCAGTTTGCATGGGTTTATTTTAATTAGTTCTGAGGTTCGCACAGTTTAAAGAGCGTTTCCGTCACGCACACTTCTGTGAACGTATCCGAACTCACGTTCAGTGCCTGAATGGTCTCACGAGGCGTTGTTGAAAATGCATATTTGTGAAGCTATAGCTATATTGCCTGCACAGTGTACAGGATCCGGTATATTGATGTAACTAATACAGCACCTGTGAATACTGTGGTAAGATGTATTCTTTGTGTATCATATACCTTGAGGTGTATTGCAGCCATTTCCTTCAGATAATCAGTCTTATTACCAATTGGATCAAGAACACACTTTGACTGAAATAACAGAGCATTAACTCTATTTTAGTTCCCTCCACTCTGTCTACAAAAGTTGCTTGCCTGTCAGTGTTGACCAATCTGTTTGCACAAGACGGCAACAGGTGTGTCAGTATCTCACACATGTTGGAACTGTTAGCTGACGTCAAGATAATATCTGTAACGGATGAGAGACAGCTTCACGAACATATTTGTATGCATATTGCTTTCATGACCTAGGACAGGTAGGACCTATTTTGCTCAAATGGTCTCATTATTGGGTGCATCACAGCTACAGCTTCACGTTACAGACAAATATTATCACTTTTCAACCAGTCTTCGCCTGCTGGTTAAGCCAGAGATTTGTGTGTTTTCTCCTTTAGTTTGATGAGAAGAGGGGCAGATGACCGGCTCCGGATCCAATTTAAGAAGAACCTGTGTGTTTACAGTCGTCGTATGTGTAGTTACCTGGCAGTTGACGCTACGATATGTCACCAATGGTGAGAATATAAATCAGGTTATGAAATCAGATGATTTTATGTTTATTGGGCCGATGTTAAGTCTTTGAAGGTTTATAATCACATGTGATTTAGTGTTGCCTGTTCAAACAAATGATTGGACACAATATATGTATTGTTTAGAATTATTCAGAAATGCATTCCATTTATTTTCACTGACGACAGATTATTGACTGGTTAAATTCATTAATCGTGAATATTTGTATCAGGCGACTGGAACAAGCGGGATCCACAAACACGAGTCATCCTGAACACTTACATGCGAAGTGGATCAACATTTGCCGGGAAGATGTTTGACTTCAACCCAGATGCCTTTTATATTTACGAACCACTACATTATCTGAATATAGCCTACCGAAACAACATGGACGTTACCTCCATAAGTCTTCAGACGAGGTAGGACTGAATTTATTCAATCTAAATGGTAAGTCAACATACATGGTTTCATGAGATTCACTTTCCCTACCAGTCTTTACAAAAACATAATACAAACTGTAAAACATATTACACTCTAATCCGTAAAGATCCGGGTAAGAATTGGTTTTCAGCAACCCATTGTTATGAGCGTGTGCTTTTGTTAATTATGTCGCATTGATTAACTTTTAGTTGTTGTGGGTCTCAAACGTTTAAAGCGCTGAGTGTAATTTCACCTGTTAAGAGTAAGTTAGAGTTATCTCCCCTTTGTTTCCGGTGTTTCAGTAGGATGCTGTGAGCTATGACGGGAGTCCAGTAATTTCTAAATGATTGTAGTGTGGGATGTCTGTTGCTAGAATTCTCGAGAACTGTATAATAGGCATATAAGGAGGTATATGGGGTGACTACTACTTTGGATTTACGCTAATCTGTCTGCTAATATCAACGCTTCAAGACAACTCAAGAGGCCTCGTCTACATTGAACTTTCAACAGCTATCAGGCGCATAGCAAGCCAATGTTTTTCGTCTAAGCCCGATAGGTTGCAAAGCTTTATATTTAGATAGTATTGAGGGCTTGCCCAACCTTTTTAGCAACAATCATATGTAAGCCCGGGCTTTTTTAAACAATGGTAGCTACGCCCCTGGCTATCAACAATCTTCAATCAGTAGATCTGTTTTTACTGGGAATATCAATACTTCGGTGAGTTAATAGTTTAAATATGTGACCCAATATTTTAGATTTGTGATCCAATAGTATTGTATTAGATATTTGTACTGTCATTCATTCTAATCTTGTTTATTCAATATATAATTGAGGATAATAGACTTATATTTGTTTTATTTTGCTTGTTTCAAGGGGACTCACAAGCCTTTTATCTCAGTAATTTCTAACCTGTAACACCATGATTGTCGCAAGAGGCGACTAACGGGTGGTCAGACTCGCTGACTTGGTTGACACATGTCATCACAAGTCATACCAAGTGCGTAGATCGATGCTGATGCTGTTGTTCACTGGATTGTCGATTATTTACAGCTGGAATATTGCTGAGTGCAGCGTTAAACAACCAATCAACCATCACGCCCTAAATATTATCTATGCACTAGTTTAAATTCTAAAGTCTTTTGGTCTGAAGTTATTAAACGTCTGGACAAACACTCTCTGAAAAGCACTGATCCAAATGACTACTGTTTGTGTACTCCAAGTATACTCGAAGGCAAGAGCTTTTGTGACATGGGTATTTTACGTGGTAATCATGTGAATGTTTTTGTGAACTAGAGAAAGAGTCTGTTAAAATGGTCTACGAAACGCATCCAAGCAGTTGTTGTTGGACTTGAACTTATTAGTCAAAAAAGGGACATATTCGACAACAATATGGCAAATAAAGTTCACTTTAAAATGGTAAGACAACAGGATGCGTATCATTATCACTCAACGCAGTCTTTGTGACGAAGTTCGAAAATCACTTCTAACCATTGTTTTGGTTGAATGGTTAATGCCACGCATCGGGGAATTTGACATGGAAAGCTAGATATGCTTCATTTTGGCTCCTTGCAGAATGACATCTACCGTCGATTTAACGACCATTCGCCACTTAGTGGCCACCCAATAGTAACGACCCAACGCCAAGACCGATGGATTCGAACCACGCACCGCTAAGAAGGTTCCAGCAACCCTTACAACACCTGGCAACAGCGGTGAAGATGCGAGGATAGCTCCATGACAGACATGGTCTTCGTGTCTAGGACATCCTCGCAAGACACCCAGCGCGACGGCCATTTCTGACGCCATAACATCGATGTCCACGTCTCAGTAAGCGAAGACGACACTGGCGATGTGGACGACGCGACTCATGGCAGGACTGGCGAACAGGTGAAAATTACATCAGACCAAGTGTACTGGAAACTGATCATTTTGGAGATGGAGGCGTTAGGATTTGGGTTGGGATAACATCTGCATTAAGTGATCCCACCAATGATTGTGATTGAGGGGAACTTGGATGCTGCAAGGTATCGAGATGACATGTTTGGCCGCTTTACCGTTTGTGCAACAAATCGGGCCTGGAGTGACTTGTCAATTTGATCATGCCAGACCAATAGTTGTTCGAGTTGTACAGAAGTATTTTAATCAGAACAATCTTAATGTGCTACCCTGGCCCGCAAGATCCCCTGATTTGACACCCATTGAACGCGTAGTGGATGGAATAAAGAGACGTTTACAACTCCATCCACAAACAACACTGCAGGAACTAAGCGCTGCCAAATCCTTCCTCAGATATGGAATGATCTACCCCGGGACCTATTACTTCATTTAGTTGACTAAATGAGGCTATAGTGCCAGGCCTGCACCAATGCACAAGGTGGACACTGACATTGACCTGTGAGTTTGTCGGCGTGTGTCGTTGTTTCCGCCATTGTCATGAAGTGCAGTACACAAAATGAACAGCACGAAATACCAAGTAATCAATCAGTCATAAAGCTGGAATGAACGAGGATATAGCTGCTATATACATTTCTGTATGTACTCGATACCGAAATAATGACTAGTTGGGGGGTCTATGAATCTCACTCTCTCTCTCACTCACTCACACACACACATATCCAAACCTGTAAGTCGAAATGCTTGAGTTCATTATGTCCCCCATTTAGTATACAGTTAATAGTCTTCTCATCACTCTGGTCACAGAATGTAACAAAGTTCTGCACCCATGGAATTGATCAATGCAAGTCATTTGAAGGCGCTATTGTTGTCTTGATTGAGTGTTGCACAGTTTAGAATAAACCCCCATATGCGAAGAAATCCGACTGTTTCCAAATTGAATGAGCGTCACCTAGCACATGTCCAAAACGATAACAGTGACGTCATAATCTGAAGTTAATTTCACCTGAGAGATAAAACTTTACAGTTGCAACTTCATGTTTATAAGTGTTTAATAAATGTTATTTTTTCCTATTTTGTTAACATCATCGTTTTCGCCTTTAAAATGCACATATGTTATCAAAGTCTTTATCTTCATGTTTCCTGTTTATATTTACGTTCGCAGTTAAGAGTGTAGAATAATTGATTGTCAATTACTGCAGTGTTGTTGGGGTGGACCTTTAACGCATTCAAACAGTTTGACACTACAGTCAGTGAGGGAGTATGGTTCTACGCCGCTTTTACCAATATCCCAGCAATATCACAGCGGGGGACACCAGAAATGGGCTCCACACATTGTACCCATGTGGGTAATGGAACCCGGGCCTTCGGCGTAACGAGCGAAGGCTACCCCACCGCCCCTTTCACACAACCGATCTCCACCAGACAACAGTTGTGTGTATTTCCCTCCGTCGAACACTGCATCAGTGCTTAATACCTATTTATACACATCATAGCAAATTTGGTCCTAAGTAGATGTCGAAGATTTCGGTGTGTCTTCTTAGGAGACAAACAAGTTTGGTGTACATGAATATAGATCGAGTATCACTTGTTAAATTTCGCATATGTCTTATCGGTTGTTTGTTGTTTTTATAATATCGTGGGAAGCGATGCCGAGTTTTAAATACATATTTTGCTAACTGTTTATTACATATTGCAGGAAGGTTATCAACTACAATTCCGAGGCCATTACGATCATCAAGAACTACCTGACATGTAACCTCCATGATCTTCCCATTGAGACGCTCATCCAGGGTCACCAGCGGCAGAGTGAATCTTCTAGCCTCTATCTGAAGTGTATGAAGACGGCATTCCGAGACCCTGCATCGTTTTCTGAAGACATCAATCCTTGTATGGGTTATCTCAAAGATGTATGCTTGCGTGCAAAATTTACAGCTGTCAAAACTATTAACTTCCCAATGGAGGCAGCCAGGGAAATGATTACAAATGGCCTAAACATCAAGATAATTCATCTCATCCGCGATCCACGTGCAGTCATTAAATCTCAGGTAGAACGAATATTTGGAAATTGGTCAATGGTGCAATCGATTGCCAGACATCACTGCGCAAGACTACAAAGCGATTTCGATGACACGAAGACTTTACTGAAGTCTCGGCCCCAGAACATAAAAGTGTTGTTTTATGAGGACCTTGTTGCTGACATGTTTTCAAACATAAAATATGTTTATGACTTTATAGAAGTTCAATACAGAGATAGCCTTCATGAATTTGTACAGGCTTTAACAACTGGAAATGAAACCGACGGCTGTATGACATGTGCCGTGCGACCGAATACAGAATATGAATCTGTTAAATGGCGAACCAAGATAGACTACAAGCATGTTCTTATCATCGACAATGAATGTTGGAAGGCGTATGACAAACTTGGCTATGTACGCGTTAGAAGCAGAGACCATCTTTTGAATTTGAACGTGTCTCTTCGGCGTGATGTACACATATAAAAAAAAATATATGTGCACACCGATTGGATATCGTCACTGCGTTATTTCTGAGTGTGAGTGTCTCAGCTTTTTCCATGTATATTTCTGGCAATTTCTAAACTGAGAACAAGAGTAACAAATTACTTGCCAATAAATCAAGTGTTATCAGTTTTATAAAGAGTTTTTATTGTTTAAAAAGACATCGTTTTGCGTCAAAACTAAGTGAATATCTTTGTGGTGACTGATCAGACATCTTTACTGAATCTACTTCGTCAAGGCACATGAGTTTAACTAAGTGCCACAGTATGCCACGAGTAATGCCTTAAATATGTCCGAGCAATGTTTTAATACATTACAGGAGACAGAAATATGTGACATAGTAACATATGTTCTGACAGCACAGACAAATGTATAACAAAGCGAACCAACTATCTCCTTAACCAAGGTGGAAGGTTCAAGTACACCTGCATGTGCTTTCGAAATCATTATAAACGTGCACTGTCATCCTGCATATGTATTAAAAGGCAAGACTGTACTATAGATATGTAGCTGCGTTTTGATTATCTTGAAATTGCGTTGAATCTATGTCTGCGTTCTGGATCATGGTGAAATTAAGTAGCTAAATAAGAACGGATATAACTTTATGGATGACTGCAACCAGCGACACATCTGTGTTTGGGAAAGTCCTAACTTCTATATTAGCTTAAGGCGCAAGCATGTAACACAGAAAGAACGATATTATTCTCCAGGTCGGCTGGCAGGGAATATACAAGATAATTCAAAACAGGACTTTTTAAAACGTGTAAATGCAGTCGACATTAAAAAAAGAAACATTCCACATCGAAAGGCCCCACCAGCTCCAGGACTGGTGTCATGAGAAGAAAGCAATAGGCGGTGCTGGACGTTAGCATCGGACCATTAGGAAAGCGTCCACGGGTCGATACTGTGCACATTATGTTATAGTACGGTATTTTACAATTGTATTGTTCCATACACTAAGGCTATTACTGCAATAGGACGTCAATTAGGGAAATCAATAATTCATAATTTTCATCGGGTTTTCCTATACAGAAATGGCGTAGACAGCATTCTGAATATAATTTCCGTCTTTGTGCGAATCTTTAGGCGTTGCAAAGTAGGTGTGTTTATTTGAAGTAAACTTCACCGTTTGGAAACTCTTCAGGTATTGTGTGTGTATCATTTTATAGCCATTGTCTCCACATTTAAAAAATAAAGACACCGACCCAGTACAGGTGCATTATTGCCCATCCTGTTCTCGCTATTACAATGTAAATGCGGTGATTGCAGTTGTATATTCCTATTAAACAACAATATTGTATTTTCCCCGGGGTAAAACAAGACTTCTGTACTCAGAAGCTGAGTATATTTATATTGTCTTTCTTGTATTTGTACATCCCCAGTAACAATGCATAACGTCATCTGAGTGTAACAAGAACTGTTTACTCGGCTGAGGTGTGGACACTGCTCTACAGATGGTGCGTAAATACAGCAATATTTTTGGATATATACACGCATACAATTAGTAATTATTGACACATAACAATATTTTCCAAAAGGTAAAGTGGATCATTCAAGATATTTTTTTCAAGAACAAGTTATATAGTTACGTAGTGGCTGCTACCTTCTCTCGAGTTTTATAGTGGTAGTTTTTAACATGACTATCGACTTGCCCGCATATCATTGTATTATCCCTTAAGGTCTCCATGCTGGGGAAGCAAACAGCGACGCTCCCCTCAATAGATCATGGTGACCATCTTCACTGTTTCGCATGCGACTATTCTGTAGGTTACATTTCCAAAGATGACTTTTCGCCTTCAGTCAATAACAACCGTGGATAGAAAATTGTGATCCAAAACAATAATTATGCTACCACCTAGCAACCTAACTTTATCATATCAAATGGATGCTGTTGATGTATATTCCTTAAATTGGACAATAGAAATAACGAACCTGTTTTATGTCCTTCAGGGTGGGGTAGATTAGTAAATAACTTGTCTGATATTAGATCCATGCGTAAAGATTCAGAGTTACAATGCCTTAAACATTCTTTAAAAACACGCGCGCATTTGTGATCGCACACACAGACACACACATAGACACATAGATGGCGACTGTATGTATGTATACATGTAGTGTACATACAGTTTGACTCTTGTATGTATAGCAGTGTTCGATTGTTGTGAGAATAGTAGTGTTCGATTGTTGTGAGTATAGTAGTGTTCGCTTGTTGTGTGATTATAGCAGTGTTCAATTGTTGTGTGTATATCAGTGTTCGATTGTTGTGTGTATAGTAGTGTTCGATTGTTGTGAGAATAGTAGTGTTCGATTGTTGTGTGATTATAGCAGTGTTCAATTGTTGTGTGTATAGTAGTGTTCAATTGTTGTGTGTATAGTAGTGTTCGATTGTTGTATGTATATCAGTGTTCAATTGTTGTGTGATTATAGCAGTGTTCAACTGTTGTGAGTATAGTAGTGTTCGATTGTTGTTTGTATATCAGTGTTCGATTGTTGTGTGATTATAGCAGTGTTCAATTGTTGCATGTATAGCAGTGTTCGATTATTGTGTGTATAGCAGTGTTCGATTGTTGTGTGTATAGTAGTGTTCGATTGATGTGTGTTTATCAGTGTTCGATTGTTGTCTGATTATAGCAGTATTCAATTGTTGTGTGTATAGTAGTGTTCGATTATTGTGTGTATAATAGTGTTCGATTGTTGTGAGTATAGCAGTGTTCAATTGTTGTGTGTATAGTAGTGTTCGATTATTGTGTGTATATCAGTGTTCGGTTGTTGTGTGTATAGTAGTGTTCGATTGTTGTGTGTATAGAAGTGATCGATTGATGTGTGTATATCAGTGATTGGTTGTGTGATTATAGTAGTGTTCAATTGTTGTGTGTATAGTAGTGTTCGATTGTTGTGTGTATAGCGGAGTTCGATTGTTGTGTGTATAGCAGTGATCGATTATTGTGTGTATATCAGTGTTCGATTGTTGTGAGTATAGTAGTGTTCGATTATTGTGTGTATATCAGTGTTCGATTGTTGTGTGTATAGTAGTGTTCGATTGATGTGTGTTTATCAGTGTTCGATTGTTGTCTGATTATAGCAGTGTTCAATTGTTGTGTGTATAGCAGTGATCGATTATTGTGTGTATATCAGTGTTCGATTGTTGTGAGTATAGTAGTGTTCGATTATTGTGTGTATATCAGTGTTCGATTGTTGTGTGTATAGTAGTGTTCGATTGATGTGTGTTTATCAGTGTTCGATTGTTGTCTGATTATAGTAGTGTTCAATTGTTGTGTGTAAAGTAGTGTTCGATTGTTGTGACTATATCAGTGTTCAATTGTTGTGTGATTCTAGCAGTGTTCAACTGTTGTGAGTATAGTAGTGTTCGATTGTTGTTTGTATATCAGTGTTCGATTGTTGTGTGATTATAGCAGTGTTCAATTGTTGTGTGTATATCAGTGTTCGATTATTGTGTGTATATCAGTGTTCGATTATTGTGTGTATATCAGTGTTCGATTGATGTGTGTATAGCATGAGTGTTCGATTATTGTGTATATCAGCGTTCGATAGTTGTGTGTATAGTAGTGTTCGATTGTTGTGTGTATATCAGTCTTAGCTTGTTGTGTGATTATAGTAGTGTTCAATTGTTGTGTGTATAGTAGTGTTCAATTGTTGTGTGTATAGTAGTGTTCGATTGTTGTGTGTATAGCAGTGTTCGATTGTTGTGAGTATAGTAGTGTTCGATTGTTGTGTATATATCAGTGTTCGATTGTTGTGTGTATAGTAGTGTCCGATTGTTGTGTGTTTATAACAGTGTTCTGTTGTCTGTGTATAGCAGTGTTCGATTGTTGTGTGTGTATAGCAGTATATCTCGAATGTGTGTATCACTGTTTGATTGGTGGTGTGTATAGCAGTGTTAGACTATTTTGTGTGTATATCAGTGTTCGATTATTTTGTGTGTATAGCAGTGTCAGATTTGTATCTGTGTATGGAAGTGTTCCATTGTTGTGTGTATAGAAATGTTCCATTTTTGTGTGTATAACATTGCTCGTTTGCTATGTGTGTATAGCAGTGTTCGATTGTTGAGTGTTTGGAGCAGTGTTCGATTGTTGTGTGTATAACAGTGTTCGTTTGTTATGTGCGTATAGCAGTGTTAGATTTGTGTGTGTGTGTGTGTGTGTGTGTGTGTGTGTGTGTGTGTGTGTGTGTGTGTGTGTGTGTGTGTGTGTGTGTAGCAGTGTTCGGTTGTTGTATGTGTAGCAGTGTTCGGTTGTTGTTGTATGTGTAGCAGTGTTCGATTGTTGTGTGTGTAGCAGTGTCCGAATAATATTGTTGTGTGTGTATAGCAGTGTGAGGGAACTAAAGTAACTTCATATAAAATCCTTGCTCTGATATATCTTGAGAAAATATGTATTATCATCTACTCGGAACGGAATTACATGCACAGGACCTACTGTTTAGTGCAATGTACAACGTGTTTCAGTCACAGACAAGAGTATCCATAATTCAGTTACTTTAATTAAATTCCATCCTTACTATACTCATAAAAACGTAGGGGAACCTGAACTTTCAATTTGGATAGGAAGTATAAGCGTTAACAAACTTTACAAAGATAGACGTTTTATGAAAGCACCACCGTTTCTCTTTATCACCACCCCTAAACACAAAGCATGGAATGCGCGTGCACAGCGTAGTAGCCCAATATACGTGCATGGGGTGTCATTCTTGATTTTAACGGTTTTCAAGAAGGTCGATAAATCACAGTAGACCATTAATTTTGACAATCAAAAATAAAACGCATCACGTTACATTATTAAAATTTATATCACGAGCACAATTGAATAACGTGTTAGCTTGTGTGCAGCAGACGGTGTTTCTCCTATACACCACAGTTATATCTCTGTCATACAGTAGCACTTGCAGAATGTTATCTAATAGTTAAAAACAGGAACTATGGTTCATAAGGGGTTGGTAATTAATACTGGTTTCATCCCAGGCTTTTTTACTTAATCGTCTAAATTGCCCTTCCAGAACCGTTCCCTATGAGGGTACCTGAGGGTATCTATGAGGGTACCTGAGTTCCCATATCAAACCATAGCATGATATAGCTCTGTAGATGTGTGTACCCACCTTGAGAGTATGTTGTTGCGAATATTTGATGTATATATATATATATATATGTATTTGATGTTCGGATTGAAATCTAGAGGGAATAGAGATATTCATTCATTCATTCATTCATTCATTCATTCATTCTAATCTCTAAGGCCAACACAGAATGTGAGCGATTCAACCCCCTCAATCACCATGCCTTTTTCCACCACTGATAGTCTTGATCACGTACTTTATGTCTCCTATGGCAAGGAAGCAATATCAACCCAATGCCTATGGTGTAGGAACCCAATGCCTATGGTGTAGGAACCCAATGCCTGTGGCGTAGGTTATCGGTACAGTTTTGAAGTGCAAAAGACAAGTCATGTCGATTCCGTCATGCTGATTATTTGCAAATAATCAATTTTACATTTCAGGGGAAAACAATGTTTGAAAACACTAAGTTTTAACTGAGTGTGATATGACCCCCTGAACCCGTGGGTGCGGGAAATAAATCCTGCTCGTTCACAATACATTTCCGTCCATCGGTGTGAACTCTTCCATGTCAGCAAGCTGTAAATCTCGGCCATGAAACACGTCAGAAATAGCCACCAACAAGGAAAGTCGCTATACTCACAATTGCTACTTGACATTGATTGACTACCTTTCTATGCAACTTTGAAATACAGACGATAATATGTTTTTGTTTGAACAGTATTTAGAAATTGATTAAAAGATCATGTTTTGTGCACCAATAAATGCGATAATGTGTTTTCAACAGCAAAGATAAATTTTGAAATATTTGAAAACATTCTGCGCCGTCGATATTTATTGAAACGTTGCGTTTTTTCAATCCAACAAACAATAGAAATATGTGAACATTGTTCTCTGTCCGAGCCACTTATAGAGGATCAATAACACCATAATGGCTCCCGTGCCCGGTCAGCCGTCAGTCATTCATTATCGTGGAAATGGTCCAAACACTTTATGCGTTAATTGAATTTAGAATCGCTATCTTCCAACAATGAACGTAACTCAGGTACACATTCACCACAATGTGAACGCTAAACAACTATCACATATATAACTATCGTTTTCACGACATTCAGCAGAGGACTACATACTGAGTACACATGTTTTACTGCTAAAGGCTTGCTTGTTCACAAAACAAGACCAAAATCGCGTAAAACAGGCAACAAAATATGATAGACTAAATCGCCATCCAAAGAAAAAATCCTCTCCGGGATTAAATCGGGTTTCATGTGTTAGTGTGATGCGCAGTTTCAATGTTAGGGGCGGAGCCCGGTCTTAACGCTTCCACCTTGGATTTTCAATCGCATTACTGACTTTTTCTGTTTGCTTTCATTGCCGTCTCCTCAACTTATGCCAATAACTGGTAACAACTTTGATGATGCCTTCAGTTGTCTACACAGGGGATTAATCACTGATAGCCATTGACTGCGCGGAATTCGACCGAGGGCAGCAGGTGATGCATTGTTCCTAAGCAGGCTGTATGCCATAAAAAGGAAGTAACAAACATAATTATTTTACTGATTTACAACGTCAAGATAAAAGGTAGTATCACACAATCAACAACGTGTGCAATGTGGTTATTTTTGTAGGATCAACATAAACAGCCACAGGGTTGTATTTCCACTTGAGTGACGGTTGAGTTGGGATAGAGACTATACAGTACACAGACGCTGCACTGGTGTCCAACATAACCCGTCACATGGCACACAGTAAGCGAAACCAGTTACTCCTAGTACGTGGATATCTTTCACTAGTTACACCAATCAACCACAGTAATATACTGCCTACTACGTGTATATCTTTCACTAGTTACACCAATCAACCACAGTAATATACAGCCTACTACGTGTATATCTTTCACTAGTTACACCAATCAACCACAGTAATATACTGCCTACTACGTATATATCTTTCACTAGTTACACCAATCAACCACAGTAATATACTGCCTACTACGTATATATCTTTCACTACTACTAGTTAATCAACCACCAATCAACCACAGTAATATACTGCCTCAACCACAGTAATATACTACGTATATATCTTTCACTAGTTACACCAATCAACCACAGTAATATACTGCCTACTACCACAGTATATATCTTTCACTAGTTACACCAATCAACCACAGTAATATACTGCCTACTACATATATATCTTTCACTAGTTACACCAATCAACCACAGTAATATACTGCCTACTACGTGTATATCTTTCACTAGTTACACCAATCCACCACAGTAATATACTGCCTACTACGTATATATCTTTCACTAGTTACACCAATCAACCACAGTAATATACTGCCTACTACGTATATATCTTTCACTAGTTACACCAATCAACCACAGTAATATACTGCCTACTACGTATATATCTTTCACTAGTTACACCAATCAACCACAGTAATATACTGCCTACTACGTATATATCTTTCATCTTAATATACTGCACTAGTTACACCAATCAACCACAGTAATATACTGCCTACTACGTATATATCTTTCACTAGTTACACCAATCAACCACAGTAATATACTGCCTACTACGTATATATCTTTCACTAGTTACACCAATCAACCACAGTAATATACTAATGGAAATGAATAAATGAACACATGAAAGTACAAGTATTCCTTTATTTCCATAATTGCACTCGCAGTGCAATACATACATTGTGAAGAAACCTGGAAAACAATAAAGGAACACCTGTATTTTCATGTGTTCCCTTATTCGCTTCCATAAGTATTTATGTTTAATCTCATAACTACTAGTCATAATGTCCTACTACAGACCTGAGTGTACTCCTTCTCGTCGTACATTGCATGGTTCAGTGGATTAAAATCTGCAGAATATCTTTTCTATTTAGGCAATGTTCATGCGCATAGGTTAGAAAAACGTTCAACAAGGCTAAACGTTGCTTTAAGAAAAATAGCTTTACAGTCAAAAGCTAACCAAACGTCATGGGCAAGCATATTAGAAATTATGATAATTATCTAACAGACGTATTTTGAAAAAAACATTAATTACACTTGCCCAAAGAATTGGGGGGAACATTGACAACACAAAGTACAACAGAAAACATCACAGGACATTCCTAGCTACTTTGACTTTTTCAACAAAAAGAGGGAACCCCTAAACAAGGTGCAGATGATTTTAAAGAGTGTAGTTTTGACAGGAAGGCACATGACTGCAGCATTCTGAACAATGACATCAACTATAGACGAAGCTATTAACCCTGAATGTTTGTTAACACTTGCAATAAAATCAATTTATAGAAATAAAGGTGACCAGTCTGACCCAAATTCGTATAGAGCTATAACATAATTGAGTTATTTACAAGTACCCTTAATGCGCGATTAAAACGTTTTTCAGAGGGATATGATCTTATAACACAAGGCCAAGTCAGTTTTAGAAAGAACTATTCCACTACAGTACTCAGCGTGATCCTTCATTACCTACACTGCCACACCACAGTACGATATGCGATCCTTCATTAGCTACACTGTGACACTACAGTACGATATGCGATCCCTCATTAGCTACACTGCCACACCACAGTGCGATATGCGATCCTTCATTAGCTACCCTGTGACTCTACAGTGCGATATGCGATCCTTCATTAGCTACACTGACACTACAGTACGATATGCGATCCTTCATTAGCTACACTGCCACACCACAGTACGATATGCGATCCTTCATTAGCTACACTGACACTACAGTACGATATGCGATCCTTCATTAGCTACACTGCCACACCACAGTACGATATGCGATCCTTCATTAGCTACGCTGCCACACCACAGTACGATATGCGATCCTTCATTAGCTACACTGCCACACCACAGTGCGATATGCGTTCCTTCATTAGCTACGCTGACACTACAGTACGATATGCGATCCTTCATTAGCTACACTGCCACACCACAGTGCGATATGCGATCCTTCATTAGCTACGCTGACACTACAGTACGATATGCGATCCTTCATTAGCTACACTGCCACACCACAGTGCGATATGCGATCCTTCATTAGCTACGCTGACACTACAGTACGATATGCGATCCTTCATTAGCTACACTGCCACACCACAGTACGATATGCGATCCTTCATTAGCTAGCTACGCTGCCGACACCACAGTACGATATGCGATCCTTCATTAGCTACGCTGACACTACAGTACGATATGCGATCCTTCATTAGCTACACTGCCACACCACAGTACGATATGCGATCCCTCATTAGCTACACTGCCACACTATAGTGCGATATGCGATCCTTCATTAGCTACACTGCCACACCACAGTACGATATGCGATCCTTCATTAGCTACACTGCCACACTATAGTGCGATATGCGATCCTTCATTAGCTACACTGCCACACCACAGTACGATATGCAATCCCTCATTAGCTACACTGACACTACAGTACGATATGCGATCCTTCATTAGCTGCCCTGTGACACTACAGTACAATATGCGATCCTTCATTAGCTGCCCTGTGACACTACAGTACGATATGCGATCCTTCATTAGCTACACTGTGACACTACAGTACGATATGCGATCCCTCATTAGCTACGCTGACACTACAGTACGATATGCGATCCTTCATTAGCTACACTGCCACACCACAGTGCGATATGCGATCCTTCATTAGCTACGCTGACACTACAGTACGATATGCGATCCTTCATTAGCTACACTGCCACACCACAGTACGATATGCGATCCTTCATTAGCTACACTGCCACACCACAGTACGATATGCGATCCCTCATTAGCTACACTGACACTACAGTACGATATGCGATCCTTCATTAGCTACACTGTGACACTACAGTACGATATGCGATCCTTCATTAGCTACACTGCCACACCACAGTGCGATATGCGATCCTTCATTAGCTACACTGCCACACTACAGTACGATATGCGATCCTTCATTAGCTACACTGCCACACCACAGTACGATATGCGATCCCTCATTAGCTACACTGCCACACTATAGTGCGATATGCGATCCTTCATTAGCTACACTGCCACACCACAGTACGATATGCGATCCCTCATTAGCTACACTGACACTACAGTACGATATGCGATCCTTCATTAGCTGCCCTGTGACACTACAGTACGATATGCGATCCTTCATTAGCTACACTGACACTACAGTACGATATGCGATCCTTCATTAGCTACACTGTGACTCTACAGTACGATTTGGGATCCTTCATTAGCTACACTGACACTACAGTACGATATGGGATCCTTCATTAGCTACACTGTGACACTACAGTACTAAGTCTAACCAACATTTTACATGGTACTTAGCGCTCCACTTCACTAACTACATGCGCCCACTATTTGCTGTCGATGTTGTCACTGTGCTTTCACATTACATAGATTAGAGAAACCTTGTCTAAACATTCTTCCACATCAAAGAGTTTTGGCATTTCCGAAATTTGAAAAATTATTTATTTTTTATATTCTTGTAATGGTGAGCTTGCTAAAGGAATATTTACCATTCATATTGTCCGTCTTTGGCAAAATGATACATTCGGAAAAGATGATAAAGACGGAAAACTGAAAATGTCCCTTCCCCTTTGGCGAAATGCTGTTATATTTCCAGTATCTAAACCAGCTCGAACTCAGTCTGATCCTTCTGCTTGTATGACAATACCGCTGTCACAACCAAGTTTATTAAAACCCGTAGTCCAGCCGAGAGCGAGCGAACAAGTGTGTATGAGCATGGGCTTGCGCGCGGGAAAAGCATGCAGCACGTGCGCGTGTCCTACACAGGCTGGTTAGGCGGTTGTCTGGGGCACAACGAGTTTAGAAAGCGTCCACGTCGGACCTATGATGTGTTTTTCTCGTCATATTTGGTCGCTTGGGCGTGTATGTGCGAAGTCGTCACAACGACTCAGTAGAGGGGGCGTCGTACGTGAGCAGACCTAGCCTGTAATGGGTGCGTGATGGCGACTTGAAAAAGTAGAGGGCGCTTCGTTACGGTGTGGAGACGATGTCCCATGGGAGTCTTGACCTTGGCCACGTCGTGTGTTCGTAACCCTGGGATATTCAAGCCGGTTGCCGCCTGAATCAAAATAACCTTCTTACACTTGAGTGTGTACCACACCTGGAGAGATCCAGCGACAGAGGCCTAGATGACGACGCAACTCTGACTCTTGTGTGACCTTCACGTGTATGACATGAACGGACATTTAATAGTACCATCCTTTAACTGAACATTGTAATCAGTTTGATATTCATGCATTGGCACAGATAGATACTGTGAATATGGTTATACGAATCATATAATTCCTGTATGATCTGTTGTCATTGAATTGAATAATAATTATATGTAATTAGAAGTGTAGATATGTTGGTTTAGTTTCTTATATCAAGTAACTTGTGTGTGTTTGTATACACATAGAAGCATGGGCATATCAAGTAATTGGTTGTGCGGATATGTAAAGTAACTGGTTGTCCGTGTGAGATGGTGTGTTATGAAATGAGTGTTGTGAAAGTGTTATTAAGAGATGGGTAAAACCTATGCTGTAGTAGGTGTGAATGCGTAGGGTTATTTGAAGGGATTATCTAATATGTGCATGGTGAGTGTGAAGATGAGTGTTTCATGTGTGAGGATGTGTGTGTTGTAATAACTTTTGAATAAACTTATGTTGTTAATCTTCATACTGCGTTGTGTTGTGATGTTAATGATGACGCTCTAGGGCTATTCCGTGACAACCGCCCAATACCTGTGTTTTCTGAAAACGTGAAAAGAATGGTCAGTAACAGAAAAATATGGGTCTTGGAAACAGGTTGATTAGACTGGAACATAATAAATGTTACCTTTGAACACTTTCTACATGACATTGTGTATACATTGCTCTAGAATATATCAATAAGCAGCTTGGGCAATGAATTATTGTGTCTTATGAGGCTATTGCAAATTGAATCATGGCTGCATTCTATTTTACTTATCATAATGGAAGGATAAAATGTTTTTTTCTACTGGCCTGTACTACATCATCTTTTGCCGTTTTCCCGGCAATGATTGAACCGATGGAAACACAATGGCTGTTACAGCAGCTAATTATCATGCAACCCTTACAAAACTTGACACACCTTCTCGTTCATACAGCGACATCAAACCTTGGCGATGGTAAATCAGCGATCTAATCGCAAACACGTAACATACTGCTGATATAAATAATTTGCATTTGAATAAACGAACCGATTTACCTGGGTGTTCAGTACAATATACAATGTCCAACCTACATCACTAGTGGTAGTTTCGTCAGTGAACTGTAAAGTCGTATAAAATTATTGTCTTACGAAAATAATATTCGAGACCACACCATTGAAAGTATCGTATTCCACAATCGTATCATATTTGTTGAATAATTGGAAAGCTGATGGGTACAACTGCGCACATTCGCCACTCGATGGTAGTTTAAGGAATCGTTAGTGCCCACTATATTGTGATCTTTTTTTTGTATTGTTTTCTTTCGCTTGTGTAATTGTCGTGCTTCCTTTTTAAACTTTCTCAAATATATTTTAGAAATACACTCTCTCAAAAAAGAAACGCAACCCCTATCTAAATATCTGACATCATTTCTAGAATAAAGATGGTGAATGTAAATTAGAATTTTCTTCAAAATACTGTTAATACGTTCCCATCTGATCAGTATAAGCTCCCAAACGGAACCATTTTCACACACGATGACCTTTGTATCCGTGTTATTTGAGAAAGTGTGAAATTGTCATGTACAAAATGCTAAAAGCCTGTTGCACGTGCAAATCGTTGAAAACACAGTTCATGTAGAGGGTTTTAAAAGCACGCGTAGTTTGTAATTTTTCTCTCATAATTTGCTCTGCAAATCAAGTTCGAAAATGCCCCGTTTGAATACAGCAAATCGAAATGTTGCCATTGGTCGCATTGAGGCCGGGGGAAGCTTTGGAACAGTTGCCCGTCATCTAAACGTACACAAAACAACAATCTCACGACTTTGGAATCGTTACACACAGTTCCATGCAATTGAAGATCGTCCCAGGAGCGGTAGACCTAGGATCACCACACCGGCTCAGGATCGCTTTATTCGACTCAGCCACCTACGTAATCGGCATGCCACACCCACCATCACTGCAACACAGGTGCCAGGTTTGAGGAGAGTATCGGCCCAAACCATCAGGAACCGTTTACATGAGGCAAATTTACGTGCAAGAAGACCAGTTGTTGGGCCCGTCTTGAAACGCCAACATCGACGCCAACGTCTCAGGTGGTGTACTAACGTAAGGAGATGGACCCTCAGAAACTGGAGAAGAGTCTGGTTTAGTGACGAGTCTCGTTTTCTTCTTCAACGACGTGACGGTAGACAACGTGTCTATAGACGAGCAAATGAACGTTTTGCACCGAACTGCGTTCGACAGGTGGACGGATTTGGAGGAGGAAGCATCATGGTATGGGGAGCCATGTCTTACAACCAACGGTCAGACTTGGTCATCATTCGTGGCAATTTGACGGCACAACGGTACATTCATGACGTATTACAGCCACATCTTCTGCCGATAATCGACCAACAGAGGGAGTTGTTTCAACATGACAATGCCCGCCCTCATACAGCTCGTGCAACAGTGGCATTCCTACAGAATTCAAACGTCAACGTGATGCCGTGGCCCTCCAGATCGCCAGACATCAATCCTATCGAACATCTGTGGGACCAGCTGGATCGTCGTGTTCGTGCACGTACACCACAACCGCACACGTTGGTTGAACTGGCCGCAGCACTCCAGGAAGAGTGGAGAGCAATCCCCAAGGAAAACATCCGCCGTCTGATTCGTTCTGTTCCGAGGAGGTGCACTGCTGTGATTAGAGCTCGTGGCTCTACAACGAGATACTGAAGACAACGCCCCCTAGCGTAAATTAAGAGTTCGATACTGACCTGCATTAACTGTTACCTTATACCGTGCTGGCCTAAGGTTCACCATGTCAAATTTCATGGCATTATCTTTAAAAATACAAATGTAATAACCAGTTAAAATTGATATAAACATTACCAAAAAAAACAGGGGTTGCGTTTCTTTTTTGAGAGAGTGTATATTGGGTTCAGTAGGAGTAACAACCATCTTTGACAGATTATAACAAGGAATTTGGATTTCTGTATGTCGTGACATGGCTGAAATACTGCCCAACCTGAGTTATAACAACACTTATAATTACTCTTACATTGTACGCCGAAACATCCCCATCCCAGTAATCAGTGTACAAGCCGGGGTATACGCCATCACAAGTTGGATAGCCCCACTACAGCATTGAATATTCACCATCACAAGTTGGATAGCCCCACTACAGTATTGAATATTCACCTTCACAAGTTGGATAGCCCCACTACAGTATTCAATATTCACCTTCACAAGTTGGATAGCCCCACATTATTGGGTATACACTACAGTATTCAATATTCACCTTCACAAGTTGGATAGCCCCACTACAGTATTCAATATTCACCTTCACAAGTTGGATAGCCCCACTACAGTATTCAATATTCACCTTCACAAGTTGGATAACCCCACTACAGTATTGGGCATAAACCTTCACCAGTTGGATAGCCAGACCACATTATTGGGTATACACCTTCACCAGCTGGATAACCGGACAATATTATTGGGTATACACCTTCATTAATTGGATAGCCGGACCACATTATTGGGTATACACCTTCACTAGTTGGATAGCCAGACCACATTATTGGGTATACACATTCACTAGTTGGATAGCCGGACCACATTATTGTGTATACACCTTCATTAGTTGGATAGCCCCACTACAGTACAGACATTCACTAGTTGCACTACCCACAGACTACCACACCTCACCACAGTACAGAGAGCAAACTATCATCTGTAACACTACCCTATCACATCTCCTCAACGCAGTTCTAAGAGTGAGTCATCACTAGTTACACTACCCCATCACATCTCCTCAACACAGTACTGAGAGTACATCATCACTAGTTACACTACCCTATCTCACCTCCTCAACACAGTACTGAGAGTAAGCCATCACTTGTTACACTACCCTATCACATCTCCTCAACACAGTACAGAGACGAAGCCATCACTAGTTGCACTACCCTATCACATCTCCTCAACACAGAACTGAGAGTAAGTCATCACTAGTTACACTACCCTATCACATCTCTAAAAACACAGTACTGAGAATAAGCCATCACTAGTTACACTACCCTATGACAACTCTTCACCGCAGTTCAGAGAGTAAGCCATCACTAGTTACACTACCCTATCACATTTCCTCAACACAGTACAGAGAGTAAGTCATCACTAGTTACACTACCCTATCACATATCATCAACACAGTCCTGAGAATAAGTCATCACTTGTTACACTACCCTATCATATACTGAGTCAAAAAAGAAACTTCACATTTTTTCTTCAGGGCACTATAAAAGATCGCTTGTTCTCACAGAAAGCACCCCACACCATGCATCTTCCGCCCCCGAATCTGTCGACTTCCTGTACACAACATTGGGCATACCGTTCACGACGTCGTCTCCAGACTCTATGCCTGCCGTCCGCGAATCTGAGGGTAAACCTGGATTCATCGCTAAAGACGACTCGATTCCAGTCTCTCTGGGTCCATCGGAGGTGACGTTGGGCCCACAGCAGACGTTGACGTTGATGAAACGGCGTCAATATTGGCCCACGATATGGACGTCGAGAATGGAGATTGGCAGCCCGCAACCGATTTCGAATGGTCTGTGAGGACAGTCGACCTCTAAACATCTCAGCCCTGGTTCGTGTAGCCGGCAGAAATCTGTCACGTAGGTGACGTAGGACGATTTGACGGTCTTCTGCTCGTGACGTCACAAGTGGACGACCCGACCTTGGGCGATCAGAAGTGGTGCCAGTTTGTTGTAGACGACCTCGCAAGTCATGCACAGTACGACGGCTGCATACCATTGCTCTTGCGACGTCAATAACTGATCTTCCCGCTTGCAACATGCCAACGGAACGTTCACGTTGCACATTTGACAATCGTGGCATTTCAAGTACCGTTAGAACTGTGGTTTAAAAGTGTTTTTCTTGAGGCCAATGTAAACACGTGCATATGAAGAAAACTTCGATGCGAAGATCACGTGATCGACTGCACGTGCAAAACCTGATTTGGCACTAACGTCATTTGCACGACGAATGGATGGGTTTGAGTAGGTTTTGCTAACGTTTTTCTACAGTCGAAAGATAGGGATCCTATTTCGGATACATAGATGTATCATCAGAGAAAAAATATTCTGAGTACTGAGAGTATGCCATCACTAGTCACACTACCCTATCAGATCTCCTCAACAAAGTACAGAGAGTAAGCCATCACTAGTAACACTGTCCTATCACACCTACACAACACAGTACAGACAGTAAGCCATCACTAGTAACACTTTCCTATCACATCTCCTCAACACAGTACTGAGAGTAAGTCATAACTTGTTACATTACCCTATCACTCCACCTCACAGCAGTACAGAGAGAAAGTCATAACTAGTTACACTACACTATCACATCCTCAACAAAGTACTGAGAAAAAGCCATAACTAGTTACATTACCCTATGACAACTCCTCACCGCAGTACTGAGAATAAGTCATCACTAGTTACACTACCCTATCACAGCTCCTCAACACAGTAATGAGAGTAAGTCATAACTTGTTACATTACACTATCACTCCACCTCACAGCAGTACAGAGACTAAGCCATCACTTGTTACACTACCCTATCACATTTCCTCAACACATTACTGAGAGAAAGCCATCACTCGTTACACTTCCCTATTACATCTCCTCAACACAGTAGTGAAAGTAAGTCATCACTAGTTACACTACCTTATTACATCTCCTCAACACAGTAGTGAGAGTAAGCCATCACTGGTCACGCTACCCTATCACATCTCCTCAACACAGTACAGAGAGTTAGCCCTCACTAGTTAGACTGTCCTATCACACCTCCTCAACACAGTACTGACAGTAAGCCATCACTAGTAACACTATCCTATCACACCTCCTCAACACAGTACTGAGAATAAGCCATCACTAGTTACACTACCCTATGACAACTCCTCACCGCAGTACAGAGACTAAGCCATCGCAAGTTGCACTATCCTATCACATCTGCTCAACACAGTACAGACAGTAAGCCATCACTAGTTACACTACCCTATCACACACCTCAACACAGTACTGAGACTAAGCCACCATTAGTGCACTACCCTATCACATGTAATCAACACAGTACAGAGAGTAAGTCATTACTAGTTACACAACACTATCACATCTCTGCAACATAGTACTGAGAGTAAGTCATCACTAGTTACACTACACTATCACACCACCTCACACCAGTACAGAGACTAAGCCATCACTTGATATGCTACCCTATCTCATTTCCTCAACGCAGTACTGAGAGAAACCCATAACTAGTTACACTACCCTATCATCCCTCCCCACAACAGTACACAGAGTAAGTCATCATTTGTTACACTTCCCTATCACATCTCCTCAACACAGTACTGAGAGTAAGCGATCACTAGTAACACTATCCTATCACATCTCGTCAACACAGTACTGAGAATAAGCCATCATTAGTTACTCTACCCTATCACATCTCCGCAACACAGTACTGAGAAAAAGCCATCACTAGTAACACTATCCTATCACATCTCTACAGAGTACTGAGAATAAGCCATCATTAGTTACTCTACCCTATCACATCTCCGCAAAACAGTACTGAGAAAAAGCCATCATTAGTTACTCTACCCTATCACACCACCTCACAGCAGTACAGAGAGTAAATCATCACTTGTTAAACTATACTTTGACATCTCCTCAACACAGCACTGAGAACAAGTCAACACTTGTTACACTACCCTATCACACCTCCTCAACACAGTACTGAGAGTAAGTCATCACTTGTTACACTTCCCTATTACACCACCCCGCAACAGTCCTGAGACCAAGCCATCACTTGTTACACTACCCTATCACATTTCCTCAACACAGTACTGAGAGTATGCCATCACTAGTCAAACTACCCTATCACATCTCCTCAACACAGTACTGATGAGAGTAAGTCATCACTTGTTACACTACCCTATCACATCTCCTCAAGACAGTACAGAGACTAAGCCATCTCTAGTTGCAATACCCTATCATACCTCCTCACAACAGTACAGAGAGTAAGCCATTGCCAGTTACACTACCCTATCACACCTCCTCAACACAGTACTGAGAGTAAATCATCACTTCTTACACTACCCTATCACATCTCCTCAACACAGTACAGAGAGTAAGTCATCACTAGTTACACTACCCTATCATATCTCCCCAACACAGTACTGAGAATAAGTCATCACTAGTTACACTACCCTATCACATCTCCTCACAACGGGTCAGAGAGTAAGTCATCACTTATTACACTTCCCTATTACATCTCCTCAACACAGTACTGAGAGTAAGCCATCACTAGTTACACTACCCTATCACATCTCCTCAACATAGTAGTGAGAGTAAGCCATCACTAGTTACACTACCCTATCACTTCTCCTCAACACAGTACAGAGAGTAAGCCCTCACTAATTACACTGTCCTATCACACCTCCTCAACACAGTACTGACAGTAAGCAATCACTAGTAACACTGTCCAATCACACCTCCTCAACACAGTACTGACAGTAAGACATCACTAGTAACACTATCCTACCACATCTCCTCAACACAGTACTGGGAATAAGCCATCACTAGTTACACTACCCTTTGACAGCTCCTCACCGCAATACAGAAACTAAGCCATCACTAGTTGCACTACCCTATCACATCTCCTCAATGCAGTACAGACAGTAAGCCATCACTAGTTACACTACCCTATCACATTTCCTCAACACAGTATTGAGAGTAAGTCATCACTAGTTACTCTACCCTATCACATCTCCTCAACACAGTACTGAGAAAAAACCATCACTAGTTACACTACCCTATGACAACTCCTCACCGCAGCACAGAGACTAAGCCACCACTAGTTGCACTACCCTATTACATGTCCTCAACACAGTACAGAGAGTAAGTCATCACTTGTTACATTACCCTATCACTCCACCTCACAGCAGTACAGAGAGTAAGTCATCACTAGTTACAATGCCCTATCAAACACCTCAAAACAGTACAGAGACTAAGCCACCACTAGTTGCACTACCCTATCACAGCTCCTCAACACAGTACTGAGAGTAAGTCATAACATGTTACATTACCCTATCACTCCACGTCACAGCAGTACAGAGAGTAAGTCATCACTAGTAAGACTACCCTATCACACCTTCTCAACACAGTACTGAGAGTAAGTCATTACTAGTTGCACTACCCTATCATACGTCCTAAACACAGTACAGAGAGTAAGTCATCATTAGTTGCACTAACCTATCACACCTCCTCAACACAGTACTGAGAGTAAGCTATCACTAGTTACACTACCCTATCCGTCTCCTCAACACAGTACTGAGCATAAGTCATCACTAGTTACACTACCCTATCTCATCTCCTCAACAGAGTACAGAGAGTAAGTCATGACTAGTTACACTACCCTATCACGTCTCTTCAACACAGTACAGAGAGTAAGTCATCACTTGTTACGCTTCCCTATTACATCTCCTCAACACAGTACTGAGAGTGAGCCATCACTAGTTACACTACCCTATCACACCACCTCACAGCAGTACAGAGACAAAGCCATCTCTTGTTACAGTACCCTATTACATTTCCTCAACACAGTACAGGGAGAAAGCCATCACTAGTTACACTACCCTATCGCACCTCCTCAACACATTAGTGAGAGTAAGCCTTCACTAGTTACACTACCCTATCACATCTCCTCAACACTGTACTCAGAGTAAGCCCTCACTAGTTACACTGTCCTATCACACCTCCTCAACACAGTACTGACAGTAAGCCATCACTAGTAACACTATCCTATCACATCTTCTCAACACAGTACTGAGAATAAGTCATCATTAGTTACACTACCCTGTCACATCTCCTCAACACAGTACAGAGAGTAAGTCAACATTTGTTACACTACACTATCACATCTCCTCAACACAGTACAGAGAGTAAGCCATCACTAGTTACACTGTCCTATGCACCTCCTCAACACAGTACTGACAGTAAGCCATGACTAGTTACACTATCCTATCACACCTCCTGACACAGTACTGAGAATAAGCCATCACTAGTTGCACTACCCTATCACATCTCCTCAACACAGTACGGACAGAAAGCCATCACTAGTTACACAACCCTATCACATCTCCTCAACACAGTGCTGAGAGTAAGTCATCAATATTTCCACTACGCTATCACATCTCCTCAACACAGTACAGAGAGAAAGTCATAACTTGTTACACTACCCTGTCACACCTCCTCAACACAGTACAGAGAATAAGTCAACACTAGTTAAAGTACCTTATCACATCTCCTCAAGACAGCACTGAGAAGAAGTCAACACTGGTTACACTACCCTATCACACCTCCTCAACACAGTACTGAGAGTAAGTCATCACTAGTTACACTACCCTATCACACCTCCTAAACACAGAACTGAGAGTAAGTCATCACTTGTTAAATTACCCTTCCACATATCCTCAACACAGCATTGAGAATATGTCAACACTTGTTACACTACCCTATCACACCTCCTCAACACAGTACTGAGAGTAAGTCATCACTAGTTACACTACCCTATCACATCTCCTCAACACAGTAGTGAGAGTATGCCATCACTAGTTACACTACCATATCACATCTCCTCAACACAGTACAGAGAATAAGTCAACACTAGTTACACTACCCTATAACATCTCCTCAACACAGTACAGAGAGTAAGTCATCACTAGTTACAATACCGTACCAAACCTCCTCACAACATTAATGATAATAAGTTATCACTTGTTACAGTACCCTATCTCACCTCCTCAACACAGTACTGAGAGTAAGTCATCACTAGTTACACTACCCTATCACATCTCCTCAACACAGTACTGAGAATAAGTCAACACTTGTTACACTACCCTATCACACCTCCTCAACACAGTACTGAGAATAAGTCATCACTTGTTACACTACCCTATCACATCTCCTCAACACATAACAGAGAGTAGGTCATCACTTGTTACACTACCCTATCACAGCTCCTCAACACAGTATGTGGTAGTGTCATGTTTTACAGTTTATTTATTTATTTGAGTAAATACGGTATCATTTTTAAACAGTTTGGTTGTGGTTGTTTTATCGGATTAGGTTTTTATTAGTGTATGTATGGTGTTTGTCTCCAGCTTGATTACCCCAAGCTGGACCTGGGCTCCTATTGTATTATTGTGGGAGAGCAGGGTGTTCTATTGTTCGTAACTCAGAGGGCAAGCTATTCCTTGATCTCGGATTGGTCAGTTTTATGTTGTATGTTTTCTTCTTCACTAACATCAGCACATTTTAGTCAGTCTACCACATACAGCCGCACGAGAAGCAACTTACATATGACGTACGTGATATTTTTGACAGACGTCTGATTTTTTCTCTTTGGTCTACAACTTCTCTCTGTTCAAGGTTAGTTAACTTAATTATAAACATATTATGTAGGATGCAATATATGTTAAGTATAGTTATATTATAAACATTATTCTTGCTTAGGTTATAGTTTTAATGTGTGATGTGAAGCTTAAGGTATGTATGAATGTGTTTTAAGAATATATTGTAAGTCAAATATTGTGTGTTTATAGGCATGATTTTCATGTTTACTGCATCAGCATTTTCATTATAAGTTTATAGGTAATAATTGTAATCTTTTATGAGGTCAGGTGACACACAAGCATGTGTGCCTGCTTAGTGGCCATCTTTGTCGGCTATGTTTTACTCTTGTTGGTGGTACATGTAATGTTTGTGCCACTTGAGATATCATATTATTTTAACAATTGTTCATTGTATATATTTATAAGAATATCACAGTTCAGATAATGTTGTGTTGTAAGGTATATGTATATATTTATTATGTAGGTTTGTTTTATAGAGTGATATGTTTTATTATGATATAAGAATAGGTGAGCGTAATATACTTAATTGTGTGTTATATTACTTATAGATGGACATGCTGTTTCACTAAGGTGGACAATATAATATCACCTGAGTACCATATATTTGGTAGGTATTTTATCCTTTTAATGTGTTTATATTTCATGTATATATCATTGCCACAGATATGTGTTCCCTTGATATTGTGATATTTTGCTGCTGCAATTAATCCATATAATACCTTTTTGTGAACTGCATGTGTTTATTACTTATGTTTATTACTTTCTTGGAATTGATGCAGTTCAAGTAATTTGTATTACAATGAACATATTGTGATAGGTATATATGATTATTATCAGTAATTGTAACTTTTATATGTAATCTACTATATTAGTACATATGTGATATGACTGTTTTGTTGATTATTGTTATTATGTTACAGGGTGAAAACAAAACAAACTATATGTTTGAAAAATAAAGTAGTGGCACAAGTCACAACCCCCACCCCAGCAGGCGTTGGTCTTCTTGAACAGAACCACCCCTTACCCTGCTACAAAATGGAGCCCCCAGTGAGGATGTGACTTGGAAGAGAGCGAGGAGCCATATCACTGCCAGAGAAGCTGTATTCACGTACGCTCATCTCTACTATACTTGTACTTGTGTAGTACTCTATACGTACTCGTCACTTTTATGTGATATATTCGTTGTAATCAAGATCGCCGACACACGTCTGACTTTGTGCATCAGCTACGACTGATTTTGAGATTGTGCATGATCATGTGATCACTGCCTATTTATGATGTAGTGTAAGTTGCTACATCCACATTTGTACATAATCAGATTTTTTTTATTATCCATGTAATTATCGTATCCCCTGTTTGGTTTACCATAGTATAATGTAATTATTACCTTGTATTTACTTGTCACTGTCTGACAAGATGTGATATTTTATAAACTGAAAGCATTTGTTCAATTTGAACTTATCATGTCTTAGTTGCCTTTATAACTAAAATGTGATTACACTTCTTTATTAGTTTTGCACATGTGAAATAACACTTGACATATCATAGTTGAGTTTAGATAGTTAATTCAATTTAGTCAATTTAGTTTAGTTAGTTGTCTTTAGTTAGTTACCATAGTTACTTTGGGTACCCTCATTTAGTTTGTGATCACCTTAGTGCTACCTTCTATACATAATGCCTTAGTTGATTACTATATTTAGTTATCTCACCATACTGTGTGTGCCTGTTGTGAGTGACTGGGTAATAAAAGTGTGTCAGGTTAACCTTAGTTATAACTAGGTGTTAAACTTTATTTAAGTCATTATGTAGGTATAAGTAGTTTGTGTTGTCTTCCTTCCTTTCCTTCTTTGTCTGACAGACTCGTAACCATATCAATCTATCCTCCTTTTGATATTTTTTTTATTCAGTGGAACTTGTTGTAAGTGAAGTTCTTACTGACCGTTTCAATTCAATTTGTTTTGTAAGTTCAGGAATGTGAAGTGCTTATTTTATTTTGCAGTTCATTCATTATATTATATCTCCTGTTTGGTCGTTGATCCCCAGTGAGTAGTCTCACCCTCACTGATAACTGGAGTAGTTTTGTGAATATTGCATCTTGTTGGGAGTTTGTGTTTTTGTCTGATCATGTGATTTTGTTGGGGTTTGCATTTTGGATTTTGGATTTTCACTTGGTCTTATGATGTTGTGATTGGTCATTTGTCTTGTTGGTACTCACTATTAAGTGATTGCTTGGTTTATTTGTGGATTGTTGCTCGCATCACGTGAATTCTGGGATTCTAGCTTCACCGGGTGAATTTGTTGTTGGATTCCAGTTCAGTTTTGTATATATAGATTTCCTCTTGGATTATCATTTGGAACTATTACTCTGATCAGCCATGGATTTTTCACAGGAGGAAATTGCTAACATTTTGGAAGCATTTAGGCGAGGAAAGGAGAAACCCAAGGCCAACTCTCCGGAGGATTTCCAGACTTGGCTTCAGAATGTGATGTCTATCAAGGATTTAGGCCCTTCTGCATCAGGAACTGGAGCTCAGGCTAGTAGCGCTATGGATCATCATAGGTTCGCCAGGATTCCTCCATTCAGTGGTGACAGAACAGGAAAGGACATCTCCATATGATGTCTGGAGATATCGAGTTGATGGACTTATGGAATCAGGATTGTATTCTCAGGATATTAAGGAGCAGGCCATTAGGAATCTTTGAAGGGAGAAGCCGCTAAGATTGCCGTCAACATGAGACCTGGAACAAGTATTACATCACTACTTAGGAAATTCAACATTGTCTTTGGAGTTGTCGAGAGGAGGGAATCAAGGATGGCTCAGTTTTATAGCGCTAGACAGAATGATGATGATGATGTTTCACAATGGGCTTGTCGTTTGGAGGAACTTCTATGCCATGCCCTGAAGGATAAGCCTACCAACAATGAGGATTCGGATGAAATGCTCAGGAGTATGCTATGGACAGGACTCAAGCCAGCTCTCAAGAATATCTCAGGGCACAGGTTTGATGCTGTTGATAACTTTGACGATTTGTTAGAAGCTCTCCGAGTAGTATATACAAAGATTGTCCGAGACCAAGTCCAACAAAAGCCTCTGTAAAGCTTTATTTCACAAATAAAGCTTTTGTCAGGCCCTTAGATCTCGCCCCCATTGTATATACTACTTTTGAACCCCCAGTTAACTTCCCGACCCCACGTGGCACAATAGTGTCACTATGACTGTGAACTACCCCTTTCTGATCATGTGATAGCTCTATGTCGTGTTGGCAGGATACCATTGAGATTACCCGACAAGGTAAGTGTTAAATATTTTGCTTGGGGGGTAACATTGTGCCGTACGGTATGACTAATAATTCCTCTCTGACGAAACCTCTCCCTGGCCCATCTCTCAAGTAGTACAAGTTCGGCTCGTCGGCTTTGATGTCCACTTTGATGTCCACTTTATCTATGTTGTAAGTTTTGACTGACCATATGGGATCGGTGGCTCTTTTCAGAGTGTCCCCTTCGTACCTGGTAGAGGTACCTCACGAGGGTCCTTTCAGGTATCTGTTTCTCCTTCCCACGCGATGGTGCAGCCGACTCAGCCACTATTGATTTTAGTTTGATAGCGTCGGCTGGTTTCTTGCTGGTGAGACGGGTGGTTTCGTGGTTGATGGCCGACACCACCTGAGGTAGCCGCGCTACCCATTCAATCGATCGTTTCCCCGGGTTGGCCATCTCTCTCTCGCATACTGATGCCAGAATAAGCGCTCGGCCAAAGTCCGATTGAATCTCTCAACTATGGCTTGGCTGCGATGAGCCCCGGCTGTGCCACGCCTGACCTTGGTATCGTGTTTGTCTAGCAGTTGTGACACGGCACCCATGAACTCCCGCCCGGGTTCGACTTGCAGCTCTGTGGGCCACGTCAGCGGACTGCGTTTGTACATGCGTTCGAATCCGCCGGCTATCTGGGCCGAGTCCTTCGCGGTTAAGGGTTCGGCTTCCTTGTAGCGACTGGCCACGTCCACGACGGTTAGGGCACACTTGTACCTCTTGTCGTGGGGTAGGAACAGGAGGTCGGCCTGGTGAAAACTATTGGGTGCAGTAATACCGAACCTTCTTCGAGGCACGTAGCGTGGTGCCGGTAAATAGATCTGCCACAGGGCTTGTTTTTCAAGCTACGCTTTGGCCTCGTCCAGGGGTACTCGCGCCATTTTAGCCAGCTTATGTACAGCGCTAGCTCCTTTCCAGTACCCACGCAGGCTGTAGTAAATAGCCTCAAACCTATGTTCTTGGTTCAATTTTCTCATGCCCGTACGCGTACGTGTTGATCCCGTCGATGGCTATCCAACGCTTCGTGTCCATCGGCGACAGGGACGTCTTGTTTATCGTCAGTCCGTATGTCCTGTGCCCGTCGCTTCTAAGCGTGTTCATTTGATGCCTGGAGGTGCGGGTCTTGAACAGGGCTTCCTTGAATCTGGCGTGTTTGATGTGTTGTTTCACCACGTACTTCTTGACACTCTTCGCCTTCCGGATCTCACCGTTGTCGGCCTTCAGGATGGAGTACATCTTGGGTCTCAAGCCTATGTACTCGGCTATGGGCGTACCAGCACACTCGTCCTTCATCTTACCGAGGGCCTTTTTATTTACCGTGCTGTGTATGGCATGGTCCTTGGGGTAGTCGCTGGTGTCGTACAAATCAAGGCGTTTCTTCATGTCCTCGTACACGTCCTCGGTTCGAATCTCCATCAGCAGGGTATCTGTGTCCGTGTACAGCACTTCGCACCTGTCGCCGTACTGCTTCTTGAGCTCGTTGTAGTAAAAAGTCGTACATCAGGTGTTTGGATAAATCGAGGATGCTCATCCCCACGTAAACAGGCCGGTTGAATTTGATGTGGCTTTTCTTCATGTGTAGGGCCACCAGGTCGTCGGTGAATATCTTGCTCCGGTTGAATGCCGGGCTGGCTATCAGTCTCCTGAGCTTGTCTTCCTCATTCGACCGAACCAGCTTCACGGTCACGCCTTTTCCTCAGGTTCTCCATAGTCTTACCGAACACCGAGTTGTTCATGAGCTTGTAGAGGTTTTTCTCAAAGTCACTGGTGGCCAGCTTTCGCAGGTCCGTATTCATTCTGATGTAGGGCTCCATCCAGGGGCTCTGGTCGAACACGAGCACCCTTTGTATTTTGGTCAGCCTCATACCCAATGACAGGTACAGCTGTAGGTTGCGATAGTGAAAAATGTACTTGGTCTTATTCATTAAGTTGGGCACTAGTTTTTCAACGTCTGCCACCCGCCAACCCAGCAAGTTATGTTGGTACTCGGACATCCAGTCTGGGTTAACCTTCATACATTCGGGGGCCAGGGGGTAGCTGTTGTGTGATGTGTGTAATGCCTTGGGGTATTCCAAGTCCACTTCGAGGATATAGCCTTTGTTCGAATCCGGCACGATGCTCATAACATCGATCTCGGGCGATGCCCATTCGAATCCCCCTGTGGGTAGATACTGGCTCATGGCCCAGCCGTACAGGTTGTTGGCGTCGAGGTAGAAAATATGAGTGTTGGGTTGATTCGGGTTATAACCCTTTACACATTGATTATTGGCTTTTGCGGAGCGTTTAGAGGCCATGGAAATCCCACCTCGCTAGCCTTTCTCAAAGAATAGGTGCATGTCGTAATCGGTGAGCAATTCTAACTTAACTCCGGTCTTTTTCAGCAATGCATCCCACGACAGACCTGGGCTGGTGTAGTACCATGCGGGGTCGAATTGATACTGCTTAAAACACGTCCTCCTAAACGTCTCAAACACGTCGGCTAGCATGAGTACATCTGTCCTCAAGTACAGGTCGTGGTAGTCACCCAGATTCTTACAGCCCAGTTTACTCCATACGTTAAACGCGTGCGAGTAATCGTCTTGGGTGATTGTCGAGTCAGTCAGGTTGCTGTAAAATCGGTTCATGGGGGGTAGTCGGGTCTCGGCGAACTTGGCCCAGCCATCCATGTACTCGTAGGGGTACACACCCTTCCTCATCAGCAGGGGTCGAGTCTCAGGGTCGGTGTATTGTTCGGTGATGGGGAAGGTATCGTTGGCCTTGACCAGACTGTTGAGTGACGACAGGAGGAACTGAACCGAGTCGATGAACCTCAGGCCATTCAAGCTGAAGGAGATGTATCTCTCCATGTTGTTGGGGATGCACGTCAGGTTGCCGTCGACTTTCGTGATAGCCTGCATGATCAAGTGAGAGTCGTACCCTCTCAAGTTGTGGAAGGCCACGGGGATGTTTATTGTCTTGGGGTTGATTCTGAGCTTGAGGTTACACACGTTGTGAGAAGCGCCTCTATACTTACCGGTGACGTGGCAGTGATCTCTCACCACGCTGTTCAGCGGGCCATCACTGCCGTTCAGCGGTTTATCACACACATGACAGTGAGTGCTGCAGCCGTGAGCTAGCCGGTGGGCTTGATTCATACGCATGGGAGCGACTGTATACAGCGCATTCCTGATAGTTTTCTCTTCCTCCTTCAAACACTTTAGAAACTTTTCAGCCGCGTCGGGACCCCTGTACACTACGGGACCTTTCGTTTCCCCATCACATCGGACGACCACGTATCCAAACCCACAGGCCTCATGCTCCTGTGTTTTTTGTGTGTTGGGGGTACCCCCAGCATCAACGGGTTTGACCAAGGCTTCGAAGTCGGCGTAGATGACGTAAGGCACGGACATCTGATTCTTGTGGTTGTCGAATTTTAAGATATTGTCGCCTTCCTTAGGCATGTCGACTCGTATGGCCGTCTTCCCCACACCTTGGCAATCCTCCCGGTGGGATTCCAGCAGGGTGGGTCGACTGAAACCGTGCAGGCATCGTATGCAAAAGTGTTTTTTCCCAACGTGTTTCGACTGGTCGTGCAACAGCCTGCTGAGGTGTTTTATCCACGTGTAGTGATACTTATCACCTCGCCTGATCATGAATATATTGATCACGCGGCGGCCCTCCTCCCCACCCCCACACACCCTGGGCTGATCCTGTGCACGATCGTTTTGTTGCCTTCGTGTCCTAAGACGTTATGAGCTATAATATTCTGTTATCTACTTTAGTGATCTGGGATATGGGGGTGGGTTCATCTATACCATCCCAGTTGAGCCCATCGCCTTGGGGATAGCTAGAAAGCCTGTCCGAATGAGTGTCAGCTGGAAACAAGGCTGACCTGGTAGCTACCCTAAGGCAATCGTCTCCTCTATTCTTGATGTTGATCATGGCCTGTTTTGCTTTGTAGTAGAGGGCAAGTCTAGGTACGACCCGCCTCTGAATGGCACGTAGTTAGCTATGTCTAGATAGACATTATCGATTTTATCCACGATCCACCCGGAACCCATGTGCGTGTAGCGTTCTAGGTATTCTCGTATCTGCTGAAAACTGATATCGATTGACTCGTCTATAGTCTCGGTATGAGTCACGACTTCTTGTTTACCTTGGAAGTAAGGCTGAACGTACTCAATGACCCGAGCCCCCTGCTGTTTATCGAGTGACATTTTAACTGTGATTTGAAACTTTATACTTCCAAAATCGTTTAGTTCCTCATTGACTTTATCAGCGATTAGAGGCTTGATATCGGTGATGTCTATGTTCCTATCAACATGCATGCTCCAGCCTCTCAGATAGTTACCTACAGCGCGCTCAGTGCGCATGAACTCTAGGTCAATAGCTCTATTCTGCCGTAATAGTTCTACAAGCTGGGACTTCCTCATACGGGAATAACCCTCTGAGATCTTGTCTAGCTGGTCTTGCGTGAAGCCGTACCCCACGCGCAACCGAGTCGATTTGCTGATGCCTTGGTACACGTCATTGACGCGTTCTCCCTCGCTTTTCCTGAGGTACCCGTAGCAGTGAAACACGTCGCTGTCGGCGATGCTCAGCACCTCATTATCGCTGATCTTGATGGTGGTTTTCTTGATGATGGCCCAACCTACGTTCCACACTAGCTCGCGTTTGTCGTTGGCGGAGGTCAACGTGAGGTTGAACGTCAGTCGAACCGTGCCTGGTACGATGAGGTCATTCTCACCCAGGTTGGGGAATCTAACCAACAGCGTTTGGTTCTGGTCTATCTTGCTGGGATTGTTGGTGATGGTCACCGACTGGCGCACGGCTCTGACGCCTAGGGGCTCTCTTGATCTGCGGAAAGGATCTAGTTTCCTACCATACATTGTTATATAGATAAAATATAAAAGTTTAATATGAATAATGGCTGACGACATCGAAATTGATAATTTTGACGCTGGTGCGCCCGTTGAGGTGGATTCCGGTGAAGACACCTCGTTCATGGGCAGCACCTTGAGCGACGAACTTTTAAAAACAACCGTCAACGATTATTACAAGGGGTTAACACAGGATAAAAATTACACCAAGCCGTGGGGAATAGAGTATTCCAAGTTTACCATCGATGACAAGGGCACGCTGCGATTGAAAGCTCATCTGGAGATCGATCTCGTGAATAAGCGCACGAGAAAACCGCTCGCTTTGTCTACTCTCACCGGTCGCCATGGAACTGACTTTATCCATGATGAATTAAACATGCGAGATTACGGTGGCGCACGGCCTAAGCTTCCCCCGAAGGTCGCCCAAGATCTACAAAACATCAGGGCCGAACTCAGCGGTGAAGGTGATATACCCCAACGTGCTAAAGAAACATCAGACAACATCGAAAAAAAACTGACCACGTACCATGATAAACCCTTGCCAGGTTTCGAATTTTCCCTTAGGGAACTGTACGGTCTAGACAAAGCCTTGAAACGTGTACGCGGAGAACTCGTGAACAACATGGGGAAACTGAACGAAGTCGACAAGCACATCGCTCGCGAGAAAATAAAACTCACCGAAACGGAGGACGATGATATGAAACGTTATATCGAGGAGAGAATAAAAAACTTGGAAGACGAGAGACGGACTGGAATCCGCTTCCTCAAACCGGGAAGCCCTCCGATCCCAGATCAGTAGTGTACGGGAAACCATCGATCGAGTCCTAAATGAGGACACCACGCTAGCTGACAGGATCCGAATCCTCTTCCGAGAGCAAGGGATCACCATCACCAGCATTCTGACGGCATTGGGCTTCATCATATCAACCCTGGTGGTGTCGCTGAGTGGGGGTACACCAACACCCACCCCACCAAGTGGGGGTACACCCACTAGTGACGTCAGAGACTGGATAAAAAAACACCTGAAATCACTCGGTGAAGCCATAGCTAAACTTGCTGGTAAGGCCGCCGAAGCCCTGCCAGGCATCCTGGGTAGCATTGTCTCGTGGTTACTTAGCACGCTGGCTAAAACTGTCACATGGCTCGGTCAAAACCTGTGGGCAGCCATCGTCGCCGTGGCGGGTCTGGTGTACGTAGCGGTTAAAGAATTTTTAACCAAAAAAGCCCCACCCCGACCGCGACCCCGCCAACCACCAGCGCTGTTTTACGGTCAATGTGCTGCTGATTGGCCGCCTGCACGTGTGGGGGTTGGGGTTGTGGGGGTGTTGGTTGAACCCTGGGCTCCGGGGGTGGTACGACTATGCCTGTTTCACCCGTGGGAGGTGGGACGTGACTCACGTTGATGCCTACATTGACACCGAACTTCTGGTCGGCCATGGCTATAACTATTTCGTTGTTGTAACCCACCACTTTTTTTACTGTCAATTGCATATCGCTTGGAGCCATGTACAATCCCACGTCGAAGACGTAGTCGACTTTCGACCGGGCGTATTCCAACACGTCTTGGTAGCGTTGGATAGCACTCGGTAGATCAACTGGAGCATTGATAACATCCTCGACTTTGGACACGAACTGTTTCTGTGCGTCGTAAGCAGTCCCCTTACCGATAATACTGGAACGCGTTTGCGTCTGCGCACCTAACAGCGCCCACACGTACGTTCGAATCGGGTCGTTCAAGCGTTCGGTGCCGGCACGAGTAAACCCTTTCGACGTGTCCAGCATGAACATTTCGTCCGCGGGCCCCTGCTCGAACCTCCAGACTCGGTAATCCTTGCTGGTGTCGAAAGCCATGTGACGGTCATCCCACTCGTTTGTTGTGATATGATACGACTTGTAACCCCAATCTTTCACCAGCTGTTTGCTGACTTCCGCGATGTGCTTATTGTGAGTGATGGGGATACCCAACCCATGGTTCGAGGCCGGCAAACACCAATCCGTCTTTGGGTCTAGTTCGAATTCATTGCAAACACGTTCGTAGGCCCGTCTATAATACTGGTTGTTTACTGCGTCCCATGCTTTGTCCTGTGGGAGTGGAGCGCTGATCTCTTTGAGGATACGCCTGACCTGGTAGTACACGTGGTACATGAACACAGACTGACTCAGCAGCCCCGACCGAGTGTCGGTTAATGTCAAGCCACACCCCGTTGTAGCGCACCACACGGCAAAGTTGAGTTGATTCTACCAGAACTGCATCGGGTTGTTGAACCAAGCGTGGACTAGCTTAGCATTAGTCACCGAAAACATATACCTGGCAAATACATCTATAAACTGGGCACCGAAATACAACCCAGCAGCGTTGACCACAATCTTCATGTGTGGGAAATCTATATCCAGTTTAGGGTAAAACACTCCTGGCTTGTACATTTTTAAAGTATTATATAATTGGTATATATACTCTAACATGTATGTAACACTTCCAGGAATAACGAGCGGCGAGTCCGTTCAGTTGATACACGCGATCGATAACACGTCGGGCCAACTCGAAATCGCACTCTGCGATATCACCTACCTACCACGATTGACTTACATAAACATCAACAACAACAAGCTGTTCGTCAGTGGCGTCTGCAACCAGATAACTGACGGCTACTACAGCGTGTGCTCGCTAAGTGACGAGGTCTTCAAACCCTTGGGAGCCGAACTCAAGATGAACGACTCAAACGGCACAGTGGTGTTAATCAACAACGGGATAAACCCCCTTGAGGCTCGGTCGACCATTGGCGAGGACACTCGGGATGACGCCGGACGAGATAAAACCCACAACTACCGTCACAGGCACGAAGTTACCCGACCTAGTACCGTACCGAGAGCTGTGCGTTCATCTCAGTCAGTTGAGCACAATGGACAACATTCAAGGGGGGCCACCCTTCCACGATACTGAGAGCCGTACCGGTGAAAATGGAGAAATACGACGGTAGAACAGAGTCGTTTTCACCGCGTCAGTATTAGAGGTTAACTCGGGGCAACATCCCTGAGTTGATAATATCGGTGTTAGATATAAAGCATAATCCTGTGAATATAGGATACATCAGCATAACGCTGCACATAAAATTACTAGCGCACAAGGTCCCGGAATGAGGTTGAAAAAATGCATCAATGCCGGGATCTCCGACCTCGGGGACACACGCGGATTCGACGACCCCGGAGTAGATGGCAAACTGTTGGCCTTGCAACTGAAAAACAACATTTACAAACGCGTTGAAGTCCCCATCATTGGTGGTACTAGAAACCTAAGTGATATAGTTGAGACCTCAGGAGCGGCCCTCAACACTAGGTTCGACTTAGTCCACATCGGTGATGATAGATGGGTGGTACACCCATCGTTCGGGGGCAAACTGTTCGACTTAGAAGATGTTGAGAGCAACGTGACGACCATCACCAAAAATAAGCAGTATTCCCTCGTCTTCACCGACGACGACAAGTGGGTGTTGTTGCCCGCTAGTGGTCGACTGGTTTCTCAACATTAGGCTCGGCTCCCCCTACGTGTTCACGGAGAACAAAGACAACTACCTAAACAAAGTCGTGAACAATGGAACCCTGCTCGTGGCTTACGTCCCGGCTCAGAGACGTAGCGTAATCATCAGCCCAGTCGCCAGTATGGCAGCCCACATGCTATCGAGTAAACCGGGAGTGCAAGACGGGGCATTGCAGTTGGTGTCTGAATTCGCTGGCATGGTCAACATCCTGGCGAGCCTACCGGCTAACTCGATGCTGGTCATCAAAGTCTACCTAGGGGAACCATCGCCGGATGAAGTCGAAATCGTGAAGGGGATCAAACTCTGGTGGGTAAAACGGCACCAGTATCAGGTTTGCACTGTTTACGTGCAGGTGGGTGTCGACTCCCGCACCAGTCTGCAGGGGGTCACCGTGGCCGTGGAAGACATGATATCACTCACCAAGATCTTCCTACCAGACAACATACTCCTCATGGGGTTGAAGTGCACCCCTGAGAGATTATCAGAAAAACAGTTGGAAATTATCTCATAATAGTAATATAATAATGACTAGTCATCGTCCCAACATCGCGCTTAACAACCTAGGGGACACGGAGGGGTTTGATCAGCCTGGTGAGGAAGACACCTTATATATCCTGCACTTGAAAGACAATGTGTACGAGAGGGTGTCGTTATCAGATTTTAAAGAGCCTGAATGGTTAGTCAACTTTACCCTCACCTCAACTTATATCTCCTTGAAACAAAATAATACTATCTCCGAGATTAGGAACAACGGCATCATTCTCGGGTCGTTCATTCCGGATTCTAGTGCACAAGTCATACGAAAACCGGGCCACTCGGGCAACATGTTAGCTTCAAACAGTGGGGAGGTAAAGATAGAGCTCAAATTACTCGATTACCAACAGGATTTTAGAGATGTCGCGAAAAACTTCACACTCATCATAGACGTCTATCTTGGAGAGAGGCATTGGCCCAGGAGGTTTATTAAACTTTTAGATGATATTAGGTTAGGTTGGGAAGACCAACGTTGCCGTAAAAACCAACGTTGCCGTATTATTAAGGTATCGGGAAACAGACCTTTAGCAAGCCTTGATGGAGTTCGTGTCCTAAATGGAAGTAGAGCTGAGACCACGATTTTTTACACACAAGATAATCTAAGTATTATCAGCTTTAAGTACATTAATCGAAGGTTAAATGAAACCCAATTAAAATATCTATTGTAATATATATTATAGGATGGGACTGTACCCAGTCGTAGAGGAAGTCGCGAAGACCCTGGAAACTGCAGATGGGTTCCGCTTGAGACAGTTATGTGATGTAAAACGCCAACTAGAACAAGACCGCGACACGCGGAAAGCACTATATAAGAAGTACCATAGAGCTTTCAATATCGTGGACGGGACTGATACTGCCCTTATGGCAACCAGCATGGGACTAAGGGTGGCAGGTGTTGGGTTGTTAGCCACTATCGTGGCCACACCTATAGTGCTAGGCATTGAAATCACAGCTGGGGTGGTAGGGGTGGCAGGGTTAGTGTGTAAGTTTGCATCCCGCAGACTGCATCGTATAGCGTTGAAACACAACGAGATCAGGGTTCTGGCCGAAGCAAAGCTGAACACGGTAAGTGAGCGTATTTCCACGGCACTCATTGACAGTAAGATCTCAGAGGAGGAATTTCGTTCAATCCTCTCTGAACTCGACAAGTACCGTAAGATGAAACAAGAAATCCGGTCCAAGTCTAGTAAGTCTGCTATCAGCGAAGACGAGAAAAAAAAGTACATAGAACAAGGGGTACGGAAAGCCCAGCAAGCCTTTATTACGAACACCAAAGAGATCATAGGCGATTCACATTAAACTGTTTCATCGAAGTCAACGCGACATAGTTCACGGTCATAGTGACACTATTGTGTCACGTGGGGTCGGGAAGTTAACTGGGGGTTCAAAAGTAGTATATACAATGGGGGCGAGATCTAAGGGCCTGACAAAAGCTTTATTTGCGAAATGAAGCTTTACAGAGGCTTTTGTTGGACTTGGTCTCGGACAATCTTTGTAAATACTACTCTCCGTGAGATAGAGAATGACCAGCTGAGCACAGTCATATCTGCAAAGCCTAAGACACAAGGAACAGTGAAGAGTGTCACTACACAGGAGCCAGAGCCTGAGTGGAAGAAAGAAATGAAGGAGATGAAGGCAATGATCAACAAGCTTACCACAGAAGTTGCTGGAATGAAGGCAAGTGCCACAGAGCAAGAATTCCCTCATTCTTCACCGTTTCAGAGGTCAAAGCCACCAAGTGAACACGCTAACTGGAACAGACAGCAGACCAGAGCGGATCAACATCAAGCCAGCAATGACTTCTATGGACAGTGGAATGAAAGACAAGTCGGCTACCAAGCTTCATATGGACAAGACTTGGACTACAGATCACAGAGAGCAGGACCCACTTGTTGGAGATGTGGATTAGTCGGCCACACTCAGCATACTTGCCATGTCAGATTGGATCATTCAAGACGAGGAAGGGCTTTAAACTCGCGCAGGCCTATGGGCAGGGGCCACCTGTAGGCATTTACGAACACCCCAGAAAAAGGAAAAGAATCCCGGATGGACTTGAGGGTAACGCCAATGAAGTGGAGTCAGAGCAAGAGCACTTTTAAACACAGGAGCTACAGTGTCCATAATACCTCGTCCTTCTATGATTCACACCTTAGACATGTACCACTGGAGTCACTTGATAACATCTTGAACATTGAATGTGCTGGAGGAGAGTCATTACCCTATACTGGATATGTGGATGTCAAGCTAGAAACATCATGAATATCATATGCTAAACCTGTTTCATGTTTGTTCTCGTATCAACGGACACCCAGTACAACTCTAAAGTGCCAGCGTTACTTGGAACCAACATCCTATGTCACCTATTGGAAGGATGCAAGAACACACATGGTGTCAAGTTTCTACAGAAGGCTGCACTGTATACACCCAGGTACTTGGCTTTCCGCAGTATAGTGTTGAGGGAGAAAGAGCTGATAAGGAATGGATGGAAACTTGGACTTGTGAAAAGCGCAGAACATGGAAATGTGATTATCCCTGCAAATAGTCAAGTTGTCATCAGAGGCCATGTTGTGAAGAGTGTGAACTATCCAAAAGTATGTGCACTGATTCAGCCGACTGACAACGCTGCAATTCCAAGTGACTTTGACATTGCTCCCACCATTGTGGACTACAACTGCGAACATCCTGGCGAAGTTTATGTTCATGTCGCTAACGTCACCACTCAGACAGTTGTTGTACATCCAAGAGCACTGTTATGCGAACTCTAACCCATTAGGTTTAAAGGATTGATGCCACTGGAGTCTGAGGATGAAAAACGCTTGCTGGAACAAGCTGATGTTGAACAGAAAGCTATATCTCAGGAGGAACTGAACTTAGGACTTGGAGTCATCCTCAAGTTCAAGGACATCTTTTCCAAGGGAGATGATGACTTAGGTCATAGTACAGCTGTAAGACATTGCATCGACTTAACCAACGACATACCCTTCGAGCAGCGCCATCGAAGAATACCTCCTGCCATGTATGAAGAAGTTCATAGTCATCTTCAACAACTGTTGTCAGCTGGAGTTATCCGAGAGTTCCACAGCCCATGGTTGTCCAATGTTGTACTGGTACGCAAATCTGACGGAAAACTTAGGATGTGTGTGGATTTTCGCCAGTTGAATAATCGGACCTTGAAGGATTCCTAAGCGCTCCCTCGGGTTGAAGAAATGTTGGATTGTCTTGGTGGAAATAAATACTTCTCCGTTCTCGACATGAAATCAGGATATCACCAAGTCGAACTCCACGAAGATCATAAACAACGAACAGCGTTCACCATTGGACCATTTGGGTTCTACGAATTCAACCGGATGCCATTCGGCCTATGTAATGCACCAGCCGCTTACCAGCGATTAATGGAGAATTGTCTGTCAGGATTGCATCTCCAGATATGCCTGGTTTATATTGATGACCTCTTAATCTTCTCCAAGACCTACGAAGAACATCTTGAATGGCTTGAACTTGTATTTCAACGTCTCAGAGAATGCGGCTTGAAGTTGGCTCCAAAGAAATGCAAGTTTTTCAAGAATAAGGTGAAATATGTTGGTTACATCGTATCTGAGAACGGAATTGAGGCTGACCCCGAAAAGATCAACAAAATTAGAGACTGGCCTACACCAACAAGTCCTGAAGAAGTTCGGAAATTCCTCGGCTTTGCAGGATATTATAGGAAATTTGTCCAGGATTTTTCTAAGATCGCTAAACCCCTCTCAGAGCTGATGCCTAAGACGAAAGGCAAGAAACGTCGAACCAGACAAGATCAGACAATGCTACAGTGGACTTGGGGATCCAACAAAGAAAATGCATTCCAGGAGCTAAAGAACAGACTTGTATCACCACCTGTTCTTAGATTTGTGGATTATTCACATCCTTTTGAATTGCACACGGATGCCAGCACACAAGGACTCGGAGCTGTGTTGTACCAGGAGCATGATGGTCACCATCAAGTTATTGCATATGCCTGCCGGAGTCTCAATAAGTCGGAAAGGAACCACTCTGCTCACAAATTAGGGAATTTTGTGTTTGAAATGGGCCATCACAGAAAAATTCCATGATTACCTTTATGGACATGAATATACAGTACTTACGGATAACAACCCTCTCACCTATACTACCCATCAAAAGTTTAGACTCACTTAAAGCACTCACTATATGTTATGTATATGTATGTGGTTACATCGAATATGAATTTCTCCACCAACTTGGGGGGAACCAACTGAAAACCTTATGCAGATGAATTGCACAAGGATGATGCTTCAAATTGCGAAAGGCATGAGCAAATGTCGTGCATGTGAACAGATTCGTTTTGGTGTAAAGTTTTGTTAAGAATTCGCCAATTTTCACAGATTTTAATCATTTACTGAACTCATGACAATAATCTTTTCAATGTTACGAATATGTTTTACAATACACCAGTTCATAACTAAACTGTACCTTTAAACAGTATGGAATATTTTGCAAAAAGCTAGTTTAGAACAGTGGACAAGTAAGTGGCTACATTTACACTAGTGAGTCTAAACTTTTGATGGGTAGTATATGTACTCACAAGTGCGAAGTTGGACGCAACAGGACATAGTGGGAAGAACAATGCTGATGCCAACATATTGTCAGGATTTCCAACACCAGAAGATTATCCGACTCAACAGATAGCATCAGATTCCATTAGCGCCATGTGCAACATGACATCAACCCCTAGCCTAGTAGAGAGTGTATCTGTTTCATCTGACATCCTTCAAGAGCCAGAGATGAACATCAGCAATGATAAATGTGATATTAATGCCCGTGATTGGAGGAGAGCACAAGCTAGAGACCCAGCGTTGGATAATGTCATGGCCCATCTGAGGAATGGAACCAAGCCCAGAGCAAGTGACTGTTTAGCAGATCCTGAGATGACTGGTCTCCTTAAGACCTTTCCAAGTCTCAAACTGAAAGAGGAGTCCTGTATCGAGTTACATCTGTGGACAGTGAAACCTGTGAACAACTTGTTCTGCCTAGTAGATGTCGCCAGTCTGTGCTACGCTGCCTTCACGATCAGGTCGGACATCCAGAACGTGACAGGACCAATTCACTCATACAGGATCGTTTCTTTTGGCCGGGAATGACAAAGGAGATCGAGAATCATGTCAGCCAATGTTACAAATGTATCAGGAGGAAAAGAGGAACCACAGTAAAGGCACAACCCGTAAGCATCAAGACCACACAGCCCTTGGAATTGGTCTGCATGGATTTCCTTACACTGGAACCATCCAACGGAGGACAACAGTGTATACTAGTGGTCACCGATCATTTCACCCGCTACGCCCAGGCTTATCCCACCAAAAAAATGACTGCTCAAACAACAGCTGAGGTCTTTTTCAAGAACTTTGTCGTCAATTATGGATTACCCAAGAGAATCCACTCAGACCAAGAAGCAAACTTTCAGGAAAACCTTATGAAGGACTTGTGTAATCTCACACAGATTGATCAGTCCAGGACTACTCCTTACAACGCTATGGGAAACGGACAGTGTGAGAGGTTCAACAGAGCACTACTGAACATGCTTGGAACCTTGGATGCTAGTGAAAAGAAGGACTGGAAGAGCCATGTTGGTCCTCTCATGCGTACCTGCAACTCTACAAGGCACGAGACAACAGGATATTCACCGTTCTTTCTTATGTTCGGAAGACAGCCAAGACTCCCTGTAGACCTAGCATTTGGACTAGATATTGAACCAAGCAAGGCCAATTCTCTGTTGGAATACACTATTTCCCTGAAAGATCGACTGAAACAGGCATATGAACTCGCTGCTGAATCTGCCACCAAATCTCAAGCAAGACAGAAGGCTAACTATGACATCAAAGCCAGAGCTGCCATGTTGGACATTGGAGATAGGGTGCTTGTTAAGATCGTCGCATTTGATTGGAAACACAAGATCGCTGACAAGTGGGAAAAGGATGTATATGTCATTCTTCATCAGCCTGATCCTGCGATACCTGTGTTTGTAGTTGGGAAGGAGAGAGACGATGGGAAACGGAGGTCCCTCCACAGGAATTTACTTCTTCCCATAGGATCTCTGCCACAAGCAGTCCCAGGTGCACCCGTCCCAATTCCAAGGTCTCGGAAATCCAAGACGCCAGTTGCTCCATCTGGATCATCAATCCAGGAACAGGAGGATTTGGGTCAGGATCAAGAGGACGATTCAGAAGATGAAATTTGTTTTGTGCCCGTGACCTCACCAGAACCCTCAGTTTCAGCTGGTGTACCGGCTGATAGGCCACCTGAAAGTGAGGCTGAAGTTGTGACAGATGCCGCTCTGCATGAGGATCACCGAGATGAAGAGCCAGAGAGAGCCACAGATGTTGATGGTGATGAAGTTGGAGATATCCCAGGTGATGAAGCGGTTTCTGCACCAGAAGACATGCAGATAGAAGCTGAAGTTCCGGGATCATCTGTACCACCTGTCAAGTTATCTAAGGGTGTTGATGCTGCTGCACAAGAGGATGTGCACACGGAAGTAGAAACTTCTGAGCCACCACCAACAAGAACCACACCCGAAGGTAAACCTCGGCGGAGGATACTACCTACCCCACCACTAAGGAGGTCACAGAGGGAACGGCAGAAACCATCGTGGCAGACAAGTGGCAAATATGTGATGGCAGCTAGGACAACACCAAAACCGGACTGGATCTCGAGAGCAGACTACCTTAGTTCTCTCATAGCTACAGGAGTGGTAGCCAGTAAATGTGATAAGGCATAGGATGTTCTTGTAGATCTTGTGGCAGGGAAGTTGTCATGACGAGGACGTCATTTGTCGTTTGGGGGAAGTGTGTGGTAGTGTCATATTTTACAGTTTATTTATTTATTTGAGTAAATACGGTATCATTTTTAAACAGTTTGGTTGTGGTAGTTTTATTGGATTAGGTTTTTATCAGAGTATGTATGGTAATTGTCTCCAGCTTGATTACCCCAAGCTGGACCTGGGCTCCTATTGTATTATTGTGGGAGAGCAGGGAGTTCTATTGTTCGTAACTCAGAGGGCAAGCTATTCCTTGATCTCGGATTGGTCAGTTTTATGTGGTATGTTTTCTTCTTCACTAACATCAGCACATTTTAGTCAGTCTGCCACATACAGCCGCACGAGAAGCATCTTACATATGACGTACGTGATATTTTTGACAGACGTCTGATTCTTCTCTTTGGTCAACAACTTCTCTCTGTTCAAGGTTAGTTAACTTAATTATAAACATATTATGTAGGATGCAATATATGTTAAGTATAGTTATATTATAAACATTATTCTTGCTTAGGTTATAATATTAAATGTGTGATGTGAAGGTATGTATGAATGTGTTTTAAGAATATATTGTAAGTCAAATATTGTGTGTTTATAGGCATGATTTTCATGTTTACTGCATCAGCATTTTCATTATAAGTTTATAGGTAATAATTGTAATCTTTTATGAGGTCAGGTGACACACAAGCATGTGTGCCTGCTTAGTGGCCATCTTTGTCGGCTATGTTTTACTCTTGTTGGTGGTACATGTAATGTTTGTGCCACTTGAGATATCATATTATTTTAACAATTGTTCATTGTATATATTTATAAGAATATCACAGTACAGATAATGTTGTGCTGTAAGGTATATGTATATATTTATTATGTAGGTTTGTTTTATTCTGATATGTTTCATTATGATATAAGAATAGGTTAGCGTAATATACTTAATTGTGTGTTATATTACTTATAGATGGACATGCTGTTTCACTAAGGTGGACAATATAATATCACCTGAGTACCATATATTTGGTAGGTATTTTATCCTTTTAATGTGTTTATATTTCATGTATATATCATTGCCACAGATATGTGTTCCCTTGATATTGTGATATTTTGCTGCTGCAATTTATCCATATAATACCTTTTTGTGAACTGCATGTGGTTATTACTTCTGTTTATAACTTTCTTGGAATTGATGCAGTTCAAGTAATTTGTATTACAATGAACATATTGTGATAGGTATATATGATTATTATCAGTAATTGTAACTTTTATATGTAATCTACTATATTAGTACATATGTGATATGACTGTTTTATTGATTATTGTTATTATGTTACAGGGTGAAAACAAGACAAACTATATGTTTGAAAAATAAAGTAGTGGCACAAGTCACAACTCACACCCCAGCAGGCGTTGGTCTTCATTGAACAGAACCACCCCTTACCCTGCTACAAGTACAGAGAGTAAGTCATCACTAGTTACACTACCCTATCACATCTCCTCAACACAGTACAGAGAATAAGTCATCGCTAGTTACATTACCCTATCGTACCTCCTCACAACAGTACAGAGACTAAGCCATCACTTGTTGCACTACCCTATCATTCCTCCTCACAACAGTTCTGAGAGTAAGTCATCACTTGTCACACTACCCTATCATACCTCCTCAACACAGTACAGAGAGTAAGCCATTTCTAGTTGCACTACCCTATCGCACCACCTCACAACAGTACGGAGACTAAGCCATCACTAGTTACACTACCCTATCACACCTCCTCAACACAGTACTGAGAGTAAGCCATCACTAGTTACACTACCCTATGACACCTCCTCACAACAGTACAGAGAGTAAGCCATTTCTAGTTACACTACCCTATCACACCTCCTCAACACAGTACAGAGAGTAAGCCATCACTTGTTACACTACCCTATCACACCTCCTCACAACAGTACAGAGAGTAAGCCATCACTAGTTACACTACCCTATCACACCTCCTCAACACAGTACTGAGAGTAAGCCATCACTAGTTGCACTACCCTATGATACCTCCTCAACACAGTACAGAGAGTAAGCCATCACTAGTTACACTATCCTATCACACCTCCTCAACACAGTACAGAGAGTAAGTAATCACTAGTCACACTACCCTATCACACACACTACCCTATCATACTTCCTCACAACAGTACTGAGAATAAGCCATCACTAGTTACACTACTCTATCACACACACTACCCTATCATACCTCCTCACAACAGTACTGAGAATAAGCCATCACTTGTCACACTACCCTATCACACACACTACCCTATCATACCTCCTCAACACAGTACTGAGAGTAAGCCATCACTAGTTACACTACCCTATGACACCTCCTCACAACAGTACAGAGAGTAAGCCATTTCTAGTTACACTACCCTATCACACCTCCTCAACACAGTACAGAGAGTAAGCCATCACTTGTTACACTACCCTATCACACCTCCTCACAACAGTACAGAGAGTAAGCCATCACTAGTTACACTACCCTATCACACCTCCTCAACACAGTACTGAGAGTAAGCCATCACTAGTTGCACTACCCTATGATACCTCCTCAACACAGTACAGAGAGTAAGCCATCACTAGTTACACTACCCTATCACACCTCCTCAACACAGTACAGAGAGTAAGTCATCACTAGTCACACTACCCTATCACACACACTACCCTATCATACTTCCTCACAACAGTACTGAGAATAAGCCATCACTAGTTACACTACTCTATCACACACACTACCCTATCATACCTCCTCACAACAGTACTGAGAATAAGCCATCACTTGTCACACTACCCTATCACACACACTACCCTATCATACCTCCTCACAACAGTACTGAGAATAAGCTATCACTAGTCACACTACCCTATCACACACACTACCCTATCACACCTCTTCACAACAGTACTTAGAATAAGCCATCACTAGTTACACTACCCGATATCTTCCCATTATGACTACTCACAACATGACTAGTCCCAGTTTGACTACTCATGAACACAAACATGTAATGGAGCACCCCAAAACTTAATATTGTACTATACCTTTATAGCTGATTACTTCCAGTTTTTGTCTACTCTTTGAAAAAAAACTATAAGGGAGACTCCCAGGGCCTACCTATAATAATTAGAAGCCAAGTGATTCGGGGATCTTGTGATCATTTATTGTTTGGTTTAATATTTGGAGATAACTCCTCTACTGGGATTGAAACTTTGTAAACTGATAGCACAGGTTGTTTGTTTTGAAAATTGAACATAATCCCTCCAACTTCCATTGAAACTATTAACTGTAGAACGCAAAGATATTCTCAATCATTTTACTGAGCGCGATTATGTCGTGGAATTTATTGCTCGATGGAGCTGTTAACGCTATTTCCCTGAATCAATTTAAAACCATGATAAATGCAACAGAAACTCACAATTACTTTGATTATGATTTTGGGACTAGATTTTGTCAAATCATCCATTGTCGCCTCAAGCTCGGCTGTAGTGACCAAAACGCAGACAAATATAATCGACATATATCAGAAACATCTAAGTGTTCGTGTGATCATTATAAAAGAAGACTTTATTCACTACCGCTTTACATGTCGGAGCTATCAAAATCTAAGAACAACTGTGTATTTTGATATTCAAGGATACGATGTTAAAACTACTTTACACGGAGCATTGAATGACTCAACAAATAGTCACATTCTCAACTAAGTAACCGCTTCCAGTGATTATCACCTAAACATAACCAACACCATAACGAACATATTTATCATTCAATCATTATCTGTTATTTTGTCTCAGTATTATTCTTATGATATATCGTGTAACTGTATATGTGTATACTTGAACTCTTCCATAACAATGACCTATGTAATTAGCTGAATACATATTGCATGAAACTGGTACAGCTATAATTGTTTATAAGTGTTAGTGGAACAGTCTACCTGATGGAGGGGAGAGCTTGTAATTACAAACCTCTTGACTGGAACAGGGTGTGTATTGGACGGGTAGTCAAACTGGGAGTAGTCACGATGGGAATGAACACACTACCCTACCACACCGCCTCACAACAGCACTGACAATAAGCGTTACACTACCCTATCACACCGCCTCACAACAGTACTGAGAATAAGCCATCACTAGTTAAACTACCCAATCACACCGCCTCACAACAGCACTTAACTACTTATCACACCGCCTCACAACAGTACTGAGAATAAGCCATCACTAGTTACACTACCCTATCACACCGCCTCACAACAGTACTGAGAATAAGCCATCACTAGTTACACTACCCTATCACACCGCCTCACAACAGTACTGACAATAAGCCATCACTTGTTACACTACCCTATCACACACAACAGCTGAGAATAAGCCACTGACACTAACAGTACTGACACTACCCTATCACACCGCCTCACAACAGTACTGAGAATAAGCCATCACTTGTTACACTACCCTATCACACCGCCTCACAACAGCACTGAGAATAAGCCATCATTAGTTACACTACCCTATCACACCGCCTCACAACAGTACTGACAATAAGCCATCACTGGTTACACTAACCGCCACAACAGCACTCCATCACTACCCTATCACACCGCCTTTACCCTATCACACCGCCTCACAACAGTACTGAGAATAAGCCATCACACGGCCTCACAACAGTACTGAAAATAAGCCATCACTAGTTACACTACCCTATCACACCGCCTCACAACAGTACTGAGAATAAGCCATCACTAGTTACACTGGTGTTTTCTGTTTGGGGAGACACCGGTCGTTTGTAGCTCGTTCTGTTATTTTTCAAAAACGTGATCAATCACGATTAAGTAACATAGTACTGTTGTTATATGGTGGAGAAGAAGCCTAATCAAATAAGACAGATATTATCCTTGTTCAAAAATGCTTAATGTAGCAAAATCTATCTTAAGTCTGTTCTCAATGTTACACATAACGCCTTCTCGAAAGCACCGGCTGAAATACGTTCGCCATGATTAAAATCTGACACTCAGCCAACTTCAAAGGGAGGTAATCCGAGCAATCCTCATACTTCAGATTCGATAATTGAAAATGAGCAAACTTGATGCAATAGGGACATGAGCAGTTATCCGTGAGATTTGCTTTTATATTAGTGTTAGATAATTATTGTGGGACCAGGAGATGGTTCTGTAAGCTCCTTTCACCTATTGAACCCTAACGAGTGAGGGATGAGAGAGATAAATTTGGTATAGCAACAATGAGCGGGGTAATCATATAAACAGGATCCGTCTAAGAAATATGATCAAGATTTGTCTTATGTGTCCCACTGTAACTATTCCGTCCAAAATATGCTCATGCCTACATATTCTGTTCATAGAGGAAACCGTCGCATGTTTATGGCACCTTCGCTTATTACATTACATCTCCCAGCAGGTCCAGTGATGATGCATGACATATCGTCGCTTTACTGTACAAATGGGGGTCATCGTGCTTAGGGAGCTTATTACCATGCATCTAGCTTGTTATACATGGTTCATTCAGATTGGAGAAACACAACAAACAATTCATGGTATTGCTGTACAAGCTGATGTCACAAGTGAACTACAGGTGTTAACCATGAACTTATAGTAGATGATCATATGCTTTTAAGAATAATCAATAAACATCATTATTGTTGTGTTTGTTACTGTTTTGTGGTTGTTTTCTTTTCTTTTTTAGGTTTTTGGGGATAGGGTGAGTTTTCCAACCATCTGGCTAGGATGGTAAGTCTCGCCAATCTGTGAAATTAAGCCAGATGATATTAATTACAATCTCACCACGAGAAGGAGTATCGAGGACAACACTTGTCACTTGTTAACAAAATCTGGTAACAAATGTTCCACTAATTTTCCGCATTGTCTACAGGAGGTTTTCATCTGGTAGTGAAAACAGACAGTCATATCAGAAGAAAGTGTTCGTATTGAGGGCAATGGGCGTGGGGGTGCGTTCTATAAAGTACAGGGTCAGAACACACTGCATACGTCACTATTTAGCAGATTAACAAAAGTTAATGAGATATCCCCTGACCTATCTTACTCAAAGCAAACAGCGCATGACGACAATTAATGAGGAAAACAAGCAGATGTGTGAGGTTTTTCACCAGTGTCTAATTTGATCTCATTTTCGTGGTCAGAAAATATAGTGCATCTTTCGATTAATGATTGTTTGAAGATAAGGATACTTTATACAGGCTTCAACCACAACCACATGGTGATTCAATACTTGAGAAATGGCGTAATGGAACGATTCGAGCCCTATTTCCTAAAGCTTCACATTTACGTACTGCAATGCAGATGGTGGACTGAGAAAATGCCTTTGATCAAAATTATCATAAACATTCTTTATCTTCGGAAAATCTGTGCTAGACAGTCTTCCAGCCAATTATCGTCATTATTGTAAAATACTGTTCCCTTTAATGACAACGATCGCTGGGGAGGCTTGGTAGTCATGGCACATCGAAGAAAAGATCCACCAATAACTGTATAAGCATATCCTATTAAGACCTCGGTTGTCACCACAGTCCACTCCAGTGATATCACCTCTCACAATCACCGTTCAGCCCGCAGGGATTTCCACACAGGTGGGCACAGGCTGTGTGCATTGTTGAGAGTCACGAAGCCTACAGAATAGCGTTGACTGGATTATGCATTCTAGTTGCCACCCAGCCCCACTTAACCTTTCCGTTAACATCTCCCTAAACCCACATTCACTCCCATCGTACCGGGCCACGCACTGGATCGGGCGGATAAGTTCTCCAACTTGGTCGATGGCGTGGCATCCAACTCAGAATACCAGAATCGTTTCTCGTCATATCAATCATCGGACTGTCTGGTCCAGACCCGATCATTTGTAGATTGCTGTGTGCGGGGTTACAACAGCAAAACACACTCACACACACACACACACGCACGCACGCACTCACGCACACACACACACATTCCAAACCTGCTATCACACTCTCTCTCTCGTTTTCTACGCTCCGTTCCATTTGCGCCATTTTACATTATATCAAGACTGGCGGATGATACTCTTTAGCTTAATTTACTTTCATATTTGGATTTCTATGGGAGTGAAATTCTGTTCGTGCCGGTAACATTTTTAAACGTTTTGCTTGCGTAAAAAATGAATCATTTCAATATTGTAACGAAAATTAAAATTAAGAATGCAAAGCTCGTTTGTTTGACTGCGAATTGTTAATAACGTGGAGCACGCATCCATGAACTAGCGCCAAATCTCGTTTGTATTCATGCCAGGAATCTGTAGCCTAACAAAATGCTGATTTAATTACATCCGACTTATCAGCTCCATACAGGGTCATCTCCAGTGAGCGTCTGTATCGTCGTAGACAGGATAAGCATAAGTGATGACATTATTCAAGTTGGTGGAGCGAGGAGTTAAGATTAAGCGGAGCTATCCCTTAGTTATGTAGACAACACTTCGTTATATTCTCCAACAGAAGATTAACCTGTAGTGATTGGATTATCTTTTCGCCTGAGAGATGGTGGTTAAAAGTCTGACTTTATATCATATTAAATGACGTGGGATTCACGTTAATAGGGAGTAGTTAGGGCCAAGAGACCGGTATCTCTCGTGGCCACGGACTTGCAGATGCTGGGCTTCATTGACAGGAACTACATTGGGGAATACTCATGTCCATACACGTCGGTTAACATCGCAATATAATATCATCATTACACCAAGAGACAATAATAGCATGTCTATTCAGTAAAAGTTATAACATTGCCGCCCTTCACTAGTTTGCAGTGTACATTTCAGTAGGAAACTTTATTTGGTTATCTTGTAATATACTAAGTTGGGGGACGTGCGGCCGAGTTATACAATAGCTCCCAGATCTGACTCGCACAGGCAGCCACCTGCAAGTTGCCAATTGTTCACGATAATGATTCTTGGTCTATCAATGCTTTGACATGTCAGCGATCTACCGCAACATTAGTCTCCTCTCACGTAGAAGCCAAGCCGCTGGCATGTCAGATATCACTTCAGCACAATATCGACACAACACGATAAATGTATACATAATATAGTTGTTTACTCTGGCTGTATCATTATGCAAGCCCACTGTCATCTGCTAGTCTTTAGTATGGTGGTATGTTTGGTTTTTGTTTTGTTTTTTTGTTTTTGTTTTACGTTTTGATGTTTGTTGTTTAACGCCGCACTTAGCGATATTTCAGCAAATATGGCGGCGATCTGTTTGGAACAGACAATCTAGTGATCAACACCATGAACATCGTTCTACGCAATTGGTATACGATGTCACGTGCCTACCACGTCAGTCAGCCTGATCCCGTTGCTTGCATGGGCTGCTGAAGAAGAATTCTTACCCGGATCATATATTATGTATTATCATGTACCACAGTGTGACCCGTAGTGAGATGCGACAACAAGTGGAAGAAAGGCCAGGTGAATATTGTACATTACACATCGAGACTGAAATACAGACAAAACCTACTTTACAGTCATCACTACCTTATACATTATTCAACACAGGGAGAAAACAGATAAACACATGCAGATCTATTTCATATTGCAACTAAAATGCGGACTTGATGCGTGATATAACGTTGTATTTACACTTTTAACTGAATTTAGCGATAACGTCAACAAGATAATGTAGGGAGCGTATAAACTATCGCCTGAGTGTATATACACCCAAATGTATCATAAGCACATTTTATACAATGAGATAAAGGATATCGCAAACACGATTGTATGTAACTGAGATGGATTGTGTTTGCATAGAGCGAGGGAATATATTAGGGAGTTCACACTAATGTCGATTTGTTACCGTGCAGACCAATTGTTTCTTAACTAATTGCTGGATCATGTATACATGCCGCAGCTGAAATAAGCTTCTCCAGCTATATATACACAGAAACATACTAAACTTCCTAACATATCAGCACATATTAAATACTAATAGTTTTTAAATCACACATTTACGATCATCATTTAAAACTCATTTAACATGGCACGGTAAAGTGCGTGTTTCACTGGCACACTAATCAATATTACCATTTCTAAATGCAACGAAAGCATCCCAAAATATTTCCAAATATATCGACACATGAAAAAAGTAGACACATTTCGAACTTCAGGGGGAAAAAGCAACATTACAAGGCCTTTTGTTGCATGGCATCTTAGTGAGAGACGACGCTGGCGTTGACTGTTTGTTCCAAGGGAAGGCACAATATGTTGTGTTAATTCTCAAACATTGTTTGACCACTTCAAAGATGGCATACAATATAACCCATTCACTCCTTCCAACGGGAGACAGGCTAAGAGGAAATTAATTTAGCGAGTGCCAGTTTGCTTAAAGGTTATGATAGAAAATACATTTATCCTTGCGAATATGAGACTTCTTTTTATACATTGTACAGCATGCTTTTGATCGTAAGAAGACACATTCATGTTTACTTTCATCGAAATGTAGCATTCCCTTCGCCAGTTGTGTGAATGAAGGGCAGCTTGTCATGTTTACACGTTGTGTGGGTATCAAATGAATTGGATTAATTTATGACATCAGTATACATATCAGTTTTAAATTTGTTTGATATCAGATCTCTGCTGGTATCGTCGAAAACAAAAACTATAAAATATACAGTGGAAATTACGGCGTTATGTTTCACCGAAAGTGATTTAATGAAGAAATAATGTAGGTTTGTTCACTGCCCATGTGTGGTGTAGTACAGTAGCGATTTGCTCTTAACTATGAAAGTCTAAGCGAGGGAACACTGCAGGCAATATTTGACTTTGTTCAACAAGGGAGAAGTTTCGAACATCACTGGGTTTTATTCATCTTTACTTTCATCCAACTAATTCATCTATCGATATGATTGACATAGAGGCAGATACTGATTGAGAGAAATGATAGAATGTTAACTAAATAAACCAAGATCAGTCAGATCTGGGGAGCATGTTTTTGATGAACGCAATGATGTTAGGTCATTATGACGTAACGCAAAACCCGAGCTTTATCGAATGACCAAGTACTGTCCACATCTTTGATCTTTCAGCAATGCTTCTTAGAGTGAAGATTTGCAAGCACGACAAAAACGAAGATTTAAAACTAACTAGAGAGCTGCTTCACCTATTTGCCTCCATTTTACGTTAAGGCAGATCGCTATTTGGCGTGGCCAAATGACGCAACACTGCGCAGCACATTCCAGCACCGCAGACTATCCGGCTTTTCAGTACGCTATTAAATACTTATGCAACATAATCAAAAAGGTTGATGTGATGATCCTGAATCCAATGCAGCAAACGTGAGTGGAGTATAGTTTAATACCGCTGTTAGCAACACGGAATTTTAAGGTTGTGGATCAGGGAAATTGAACCTGTCATTTGGGATGAACTGTAAGTTTCACAACGAATAGTATTTTTAATTACTTTGCTTCAGTTTCCCAGGTAGACATACGTCCCTGGGCATCGAGATCCCCCTCCCACATCAACATGACCTCTGTGGAATCACTCGGTAACATGGGGATGTTTGGGACATATCAGCGGCATGGGTGCGCTATCTTGACTGACAAGACAGTCAGCAAGGATAGGGTAGATCACGTGGTAGATAATGTGATCGACGTCATGACGTCAGCCAATTATGAACATAAAAAGTTAACTTTATCGCAGGATGCAAAGCTGGATACATTTTTCCAAGCAACCTGTAGAATTGCAATTACAAGACAGGTCGCGGGTGGTGCTCTCTGTTATGGTAAAAGGGAGTAACAACGCTTACAATGACGTCACCCACAATGACATCAATGGCATGTCGCTGAAATTTATGTCTTGAGGTGGCTTGAATACAGAATACCAGTACATCCGTTTTCCTGGTAAGGAATGTACTTTCATCCAACTGATTTCGCTTAGACTCTGAAACTGCAGGAAGCAAATATTATCGTAAGTAATGACAAATACTATGTCCTAATCGAAATATGTCCCCGATAGATACCAAGTATGGCTTCGCATCCTAAGGACACTTGTATTTATGACCTTGTGGGCTATGCAAACTACGTATATATGCTTTGAATAAACAAATAGCGCACCATTCCAACTGATTTCTTTTGATTTCGCGTTCAACTTTTTATCAATTTGCCCGTTATTCAAAATGTTTGTTGAAGTGAAATACTTTACCAGGTACATTTATCCCACAGTAAATGATGTGAGAAAGTGTAGAGAACGTTAAACTATTTCAGTACATACCAGCCGCCATCCTGGATAAACTGATGGTGCCGCTGCTACTGGCCCCCATGTTTACATCAGAAATGTATATACAATAGTATGTAATTACGTTCTGTGTTTCTGTTCTCCATTTGTAAAATGGCACCCATATACATAACCACCTAATCCTTGTACTTAAAGATCTCAATTTATCATTTATATAAGTGTTGAAGACATTTCTGAGTTTGTGAAAAGTCATATTTCGCTGCAGTGACAAGAATTTGATGTCTGCACTGCAGTGAAAGTATCGCTTTGCCGGAACTCCACATGCCTCCGCAAAATGTTCTGTTCACAACACAATAAATCGCAATGTAAACATATTTTACCTAAAGCATTTGGTCAGCATTCACGGCAATGAATGGTCGACCTCCTGCGAAGAAAACTCGAAAGGGTCAGCTGATCGCTGAGTCATTGAATGCACCCACACACCGAGCGTCTGACGTCTCTGGTTGGAACCGTGTTGGAGGTGTGTGGTTCGAATCCATCAGTTTTGGGGCCATTACTGGTGGGCGGCCGCTACGGGGACTATCTATAACGTGATTGTTTTGCTATAAACGTCGCCATAAGTGACAAGCTGTGTTCCTATGGAATTTGAATCCATGAGCAACGTCACACTGTGAGGTAGCACAATTAAGCATCCAGAACGATGAATAGAGGTGTGTTTCTGACTTCGCCACTTTTTAAGACTGCATTGAGTGGGGATGGTAGGCCGCTGATTGTCTGGCTTATATGTCACTTGTGTCCACAGTTTTTTGGGCAGATTTCACGGCATGCCAAGGTAATTGTAATCATCAGTACGCTTGCCGAAGGGGAAAAATGCTAAATATATGTGCTATATTGGATGATGTTAAATAGGTTCAAAATACAATCAGACTTTCTAAATCGCTTGTGCTTTGTGTGTAAAGTTTTCGTCTGTCCAGCTCAAAAACAACCTATCAGGTACATTGCTGATTTTCTATGTAAATACTCTCTCTGGGTGAGACGGCCCAGGTGATTTAGGTGGGTCATGTGGTTCAGGTAGGTGAGGTGCGCAAGGTAGGTCAGATGTGCCAGAAGAGTCAGGTGGGCCAGTTGGGACAGGAGAGTCTGGTAGATTGTACGGGTCATTGGTCCAGCTGGGTCAGACGGGTCGGGTGAATCAGGTGGGCAAAGTGGTCCAGGAGAGTCTGGTAGGTTGTATGGGTCACGTGGTCTAGCTGGGTCAGATGGGTGAAGTGAATCAGGTGGGCAAGGTGGTCGAGGAGAGTTAGGTAGGATGGACGGGTCAGGTGAGTTAGATGAGCCAGACGGGCCAGGTGAGATAGATAAGCCAGAAGGGTCAGGTGGGTCAGGTGGGACAGATGGGTCAGGCGAATCAGGTGGACAAGGTAGTCGAGGAGAGTCAGGTAGGGTGGACGGGTCAGGTGAGACAGATGAGCCAGAAAGGTCAGGTGGTCCTGGTGGGTCAGGTGGTCCAGGTGGGTCAGGTGAATCAGTTGGACAAGGTAGTCCAGGAGAGGCAGGTAGGACGGACGGGCCAGGTGGACTAGGTGGGAAAGATGAGCCAGAGTGGTGGTTAATTTGCGTATGGCGGATAATGTGTATCAGGTGGGCCAGGTTGGTAAGGTGGTCCAGGTGGGTAACGTGGGCCAAGTTTTTAATCAAGTGTCTAAAACCTACAACATGCATTGTGAAGTCTCCTCCCAGATCGATATGATACGGTGTGTTATAATGGGGGTATTATAGTCGTGAAACCTCACTCACCTCTACCTCAGCTCACATCAGAGATACCGCTTGGTCTAATGAGATGCAAAACACTCCTTGTCGTTATTCCGCCCCACGAACGATGGAGGCCATAACAATCTTCGGCTGCTAATGGCTGGCTGGGGAGGGGTTTAAGCAATTTCAAGACGCATTCCATGGGCGGAACGTTTAGCCTCAAGAACTGACGTAATAAAAACAAAACATTGATCAACAAGATGAAACTTAGGCACTCTTCAACTCTTTATTGCCGAAGCGGTTCATAACAAATAAATATCTAACAACACAAAATATATTCCTTTAAATTTTGATATAAACTCTTTCAAAAAGATTAAGGCTGTTTGTATACAAAGTGTTAAGCGTCTTAATGGTACACTTCATAGAAACATTATTCGTGTGTCAACAGTTACAGTGGTTTGATTTGTATGTCAGACCTAGTACATGTATGTGTAATACCTTTTAGTATGCACGCAGTCAATAGGATACACAAGCATTCTTTCTCAAATTGGATGTGAACTTGAATTTCATGTACAAAATGTAGGGCCACTGTCATTAATGGCTTCTTCATATCATATATGTCAGAAGGAGTTAAAGGTTTCAGTGCGAAAGTAACGTTTTGATATGCATACTCTTTTCTGGACGATCATGTTAGCCTTGCATGTGTCTTTATTGTTGTTCAACTTTCATTTTCGTTCATCACTCTCAGATTCGACAGCATTATCCACAGACCTCTTGCCGAAGTCATCCATGTCACTGAAGTGTGAAATTGAGTCCAGGCCTTTCTTGACGAAAGTGGAGAAGCCTCCAGAACCAATCGAATCGAATGGTCGTTTGGCAAAGCCTGCCATTCCAGCACCCTGACTGATTGAATCGAATGGTCGTTTTTCTACCTCACTGTCTGACTTTTTGTTGAAAGATGCGAAACCTCCATGGGCAATTTTATCGAAAGATTTCTTGACAAACCCTGACATCCCACTTCCGGCGCTGATGGAATCAAACGGCCTCTTCGCAAAGCCAGCCATACCGCCTCCTGACGAAATTGAGTCGAAAGGACGTTTTGCAAATCCTGCCATACCTCTCCCGGAGGCAATGGAGTCAAATGGTCTCTTAGCGAAACCGGAGAGATCGCTTCCTGCTGCGATAGAGTCGAAGGGACGCTTAGCAAATCCAGACATACCTCTACCAGATGCAATGGAGTCGAACGGTCGTTTAGCAAATCCCGAAATTCCAGTTCCACCCCCGATTTTGTCGAATCGACGCTTGGCAAATCCCGACAGTCCACTGCCCGCATTTATGGAGTCAAAGGATCGCTTTGCAAACCCCGATATACCACTACCAGCTGCTATGGAATCAAAGGGACGTTTGGCAAATCCGGATAGCCCACTTCCGGCAGAAATTGAATCTAATGGACGCTTAGCAAAACCTGCCATTCCTCCACCAGAAGCAATGGAGTCAAACGGTCTCTTAGCGAAGTCAGAGAAAGCACTTGAACCGGATATTGAATCAAAGGGTCGTTTGTTGAAGGCCGAAAACCCACTGCTGTGAGATATCTTATCGAATCCACGCTTCATGAAGCCACTTAAGCCACTGCCCCTGTTGATTGAATCGAAGGATCTCTTCACTGCTACAGACGTAACATCAGACTTGCCAACCTTCACCTGAAAGAAAACAAAACACCATCTCATTCGACATTTGTATTCTTGAATATTACAGCTGTCCGGTGGATTAACGATTTACTAAAGACAAGAGGCCATATTGACTCTGTGTCAACAAGGTTAACTATCGTATGGGAAGTCCGTTTGTGTTGTGTTGGAATGCTGCACACTGAACGAGAACTCAGGAATATGAAGCAAACAATAGACGCTAAATAATTAACTGCCTTCTCATATCGTCCATTATTTGACAGTGTTGTGTCTTGAAGTAGCACTTGGGAAGTGTGGATTGTCTTGGGCAAACAGATGCCAAGGAGAGGGAAAAGCATACACACTGATACAATAGTTGTAGGATTAGGCATTCAAGTGTATGTACACATGATTTACTTAACCAAATTTCCAAGTGCGCGTGCTTGTGACAGTTTGGTTTTAAGTTAATGTGAGTGAGTGAGTTATTATTTAACGTCACATCGACAATATTTCAGCCATATCGTGACGAGAACATTTGACATTGTAATGGAATATGTATATATTATAAAACCTGTCATCGAAGGACAGTAAAACAACTAGAATATCACACTTGGATTTAAAACTAGTGTGGAAGGTTAAAACTAATAGCACTATTAGGACAATACAAGATAAAAACAGGCTATAGATCGCCAACAACTGAAGGTCGATCACCATACTAGGGACCATGGGGACTTACAGTACCTTGGCTACCTGCATGGACCCTAGTTGGATTTACACCATCCCTTCAGCTGCTGGCGATTGTAAGAAATGTTAGCTACAATTAAAATGACAAAAATGCTACGTTTAAAAATCCTGGTAAGTTTAAATTGACTTTCGAAGTTTTAAGTTAATGTATAAACGAACGATATATTTAGGACTTACGATTTATGTATAAGCTTTCAAACCGTCCTAATTCAAAGCTATGACTTATATCCTTTGACGCAAATCGTCTGTGTCAGATATTTATAATTTCTGAAAGAACAGACTCATGTCGTCGATCGGTGATAACATATTTGGTGCGTAGCTATCTGGCAATATATTCAGTTATTAAGTCGCAGCTACTGACATTTATACTGATGCGCGTATTTGTGTTACTTATTGCTAATATATGTTTAGGTTACCATTTGTATTGTAGACATCATCATGCTCGCATGGCTTCAGAAAGGTTCGGCGATCAGTGTGTACCGTTGCCTTGGAATACATTAATTAACCTATATGTTACCCTATACATTTACATAAGTGTTTTGCGGACTCCCTATTTCACCTTCTCTCTTCCTAAGTCATGTATGAATACATCTATACTTTCGTGTAATAAAGCACGTATTGACTGACAAATAATGAAACAAGTACATGTTCTCGTTCTCATTACTGATTCGTTCGCATTACGCAGTAATGGCAATATCAATGGGTAATCACCGTCAACTAATTATCATGATGCCATACTTTTCGCCATTATTCCTGTACAATGGTTTCACATTTTCAGATGATCATTAAACATCTGTCAATAAATTTGCTCAGGCCAAGATCACGTCGTATATGTGCGATTTCAGGGAATAACGGTAAACATCAAAATTGGATCCTTAAGTGGTCAAAGAATGATTTCACCTGGAAACCCAACTCCAATTAGTTCAGATAAGGCTTGTAAAATAATGACACGGCACCGCTCTCAGTTAAGTGCAGGTCGGCGAAGAGAAGCCATCAATCGCACCGCCAAATGATACGTTAGGGACGTCAATATACAACATCAAACGAAACAGGCGATTTGATAACAATGAGCAGATACTGGTGATAAACCGCGCCTTTCCTGTAACCCGATCCTCTTTTCAAGGGAGTGTGAAATGCTTTTGTGTCATTATCCTGGGCAATAGGATCACGATGAGATATAGACTGTACCCAGTCGCATTGGGCCCAGACGCCAGTATTTATACCGTCATTTTTAGCCTAGCGTTGGTAAATAAATGAAAATCAAATTAGACGCAATGAATATGACTGTATTTGTGAGAACAGGGACTCCACCTCGAGTTATTTTGATGTAGGAAACGTATGTTTTCGTCACTATGGTGTCAATATACCATGATTGTGGCCAGCCTGTGAAACACAATATATATAAGTAAATGTAAGTAATTGTCACATGTATCATCAGATACAACTTGTATGTGTCAGATATTCATGACTATCGAAAGTTGAGAGTGATGTTGTAGATTGCTGATAAAAAACTTGATGCTTGGAAAACTGATGGCACATTCATTCCTCAAATATCAGTCCCTGGCGTTTCTACTGAGCTGTGTATCATGTGTAGCTTACGCTTCTATGAAGGACACACAGACCCCATTCTCTAAGTATCGGATCCACCGAGACGGGAAAGCATAAAGTTGAAGGCAATGCACTCGACAATTTGATTCACCTCCTTGCGGTTCATTACCGTCCTTCTTCGTGCCCTCTGGCTTTTGGGTGATGATCAACTTATGCAACAATCTATATACCTAGGATATGAATAAAGGCACAAAAGCTTTTTTCATCATCATAAGATCTCCCTTGCACAGTTATGTATTGTGTATGAATCAGTATCAGTTATGTGCCAAAGGTGAACGTATTCAGCGACGTCATACTGAAATATACAGGTTTAGACTTGAAAGAGCAAGGGAACACATAGCATAAGGGAAAACAGGAAAATGACTCGCACATGTAGAAGCGCACATGTTGAAACGTACCCAACTCAAACAGACACGGTTGTATAGACACTGAGGGAACCACACAAATCCTCTCATGTGAGGCTGTTTTGACACCCATAGAAATAAGATTGAAATCAAGAGAGCAGCCAAACATAATAATTATGGCACTCATCATTCCATGGCGGTACGACGCCAGCCCGTTTAAACTTCTACTAGTACTCTAGGTTTGCCACGGAATGCTTAAAATAAAATGCAGTCTGTGCGCATGATATCACCTTTTCGATCTGAATAATTGGTGATGGGACCTAAACCACATCTAAAATTGACGTACTCCCACGGTCTGTACTTCTGACAGGGTGGAACCACTGAGCGTCTTTAGCCTGCGAGACGCCCTAGACTTCTTCTTCTTATTTACATCCACACGTTCTTTCAGATAATCGTGCAGTATACAAGTATGTTCCCCCCTTATTGTCTACGTTTCCCTAATTTGAGGTACATTCAAGCACTCCCATCCAGCGAAGATTTGCTTCCCCACTACTAAAGTTTACGAAAGAGTGTCAAACGTGATATCCGATGCATTTCACTATTTTTGACTAACGTTTTTTCATTTGAACAACTGCCTTGATTTTGCAAGTGCTTGTGACAGAGCCCAGCAGTAGGATAGGCTACGAACACACTTCGCCAACACCCGGTATCATGATTCTTCCATTATATTCATGCTCATGATATAAGTTGGAATAGTTCTTATGACTATTGTAAGGTTTTCTGGCTTTACTTTTAATCGAAATTAATCAACAACTTACATTAATGGATCAGAAACTCATGCCTTTGGTCCGTGTAAATTATTGAAGTTTTAGTCGAACGATTTGCTGCACGTGCAGCCTACATTAATGTACAAAACAAGCGTATTACACTATTTGATGCCACATGTTTCAGAAATTCACAATGATAGCCAGAAGTCCAGTTGTACCCTCGTTACAACACCCATGTTGACGGTCGCTTCAACCGAACATGCGAACAGTGGACTGGCTGGCAAACATGGTCCCACAATTTACAATCACCCATACCACACATTCCGTCGACAAAAATGTGAACGATTGACACGTTGCTCCTTTCAAGACATCCCGTACACACTTGAGACGGGATCTGCGGTCAGATGAACCAGTCGTGTTCTGTTCACATCTCAATGTACAACCCTGCAATGGCCAGGTTGTGTGCATAACGTCCGATCACAAAAAAAACAACAACAACACATATTGTGCGGGTTTCTTCAGGCCAACAATGTCAAAGTTATGTCTTGGCGAGCCCGGCCATCTGACTTGATCATACTGGACATCCCTCAGAATATCACGTTTCTTGCCAACAGAATCCCTAGATGAACTTGGTGGGATCACCTGGCGTCCCCAAGTATACATTCTATTTCATTATGACATCCAAGTCTATAAATACCAATATATTATGTAACTCATGTATAAATGCCATTATGCCGATGTGACGTTATCTTTCGTGAATCAATATCATCAAATTTGTGAAATAATCATTGTTTATATATATACGCAATGCCATACATTCTGCGACGTTGTCCCTCGAGTAGACATCCCATTACATTATGTGTTGTTATCTCCCGTGACGGTGTATAAATACCTTTATGCTGTGTGATGTTATCTGCGTGTATAAATGTCAGTATATTGTGCATCGTTATTCTTCGAGTACAGGCCCCCTTACAATATGTGGCGTTATTTCCCTTGTATGAATACGTTTATGCAATGTGACGTTATCTCCGTGTGTACATACTAATACATTGTGCGACGTTATCCCTCGAGTAGAGATCCAATTGCATTAAGTGGCGTTATCTCATGTGACGGTGTTTAAATACCTTTATGCCTTATGACGTTATTTGTGTGTATAAATACCAATACATTGTGTGACGTTATCCCTCAGGTACAGATCCCATCACATTATCTGGCGTTAACGTTCGCGTAAATATACAAATACATTGTGCGACGTTATCCCTTGAGTATATATTCCTTTACGTTAGGCGGTGTTATCTCCCGTGTATGAATACTTTTATCTTATGTGACATTATCTGTGTGTATGAATACATTATGTGACGTTATATCACCGTATTGTGTGTCTTCTTTGATTGGCATTCTAGAAGTTGGGTAGATGAAAAATGAGGCCTATTTTTATGGATATACAACTTCTTTACTCTATATAGGCGACGTTTCGACATAGATTCTAATGTCGTTGTTATGAGGACTATTTTTATGGATATACAACTTCTTTATTCTTTATAGGCGACGTTTCGACATAGATTCTAATGTCGTTGTTATGAGGACTATTTTTATGGATATACAACTTCTTTATTCTATATAGGCGACGTTTCGACATAGATTCTAATGTCGTTGTTATGAGGACTATTTTTATGGATATACAACTTCTTTATTCTATATAGGCGACGTTTCGACATAGAATCTAATGTCGTTGTTATGAGGACTATTTGTATGGATATACAACTTCTTTACTCTATATAGGCGACGTTTCGACATAGATTCTAATGTCGTTGTTATGAGGACTATTTTTATGGATATACAACTTCTTTATTCTATATAGGCAACGTTTCGACATCGATTCTAATGTCATTGTGAAGCAAGCAACAACGACATTAGAATCTATGCCGAAACGTCGCCTATATAGAATAAAGAAGTTGTATATCCATAAAAATAGTCCTCATTCTTCACCGTATTGTGTGATTTCGTCTCTTATACATGAATATTGATACATTATGTGACGTATACTCTCATGTATAAATATCAACTGGGTGTAGTTTAATAGTTTAATTAATACCACACAGCTATCTGTCGAGAATAGAATATAACATCAGAACTCCATCTGTGGTTATCTCCCGGGCATTATCTGTAGTTCTACCTGTACGTGTACAGTGAACATAATATCATGTGTTGTCATATCTTGGGTATGTTCACGATTTCCCCGGTATGTCTAACATTTCATTATATACAGGGATCTCACGAAGAGAGAGTTCGGAAAACCCTGGAAACCAACCAAAAGACCCCAAGCCCAAAGCAGCCACATCGCCTGTACTAGTGAGCTTCGCATACACAGATCTAAACAGCCACGCAATCAGATCAGATGTTTTACACAATTGCGATGTCACGGTGACCTTTATTCAGACAGTTCGACTTTCAGGAGGCTCGGGTCATGACCAAATATACTGTTTAAACGGTAGGGGATACTCCATGTTGTGGGGATATTATTGGAGAACCAAGTTGTTTAAACGGTAGGGGATAATCCATGTTGTGGGGATATTATTGGAGAACCAATTTGCATGCTAGTGTATGGAATCAGAAAATGATCATCATCCATTTACAGGGTGTAATGAATTGCATGCAAACACACCAATGTCGTGCAAGCGTTGTTGTTTTTATCAGGAGGTGGATGTGAACATTGTCGAGGTAAAATTCGAAGTTTGCAGTTAAACGTGTCAGTGTGTTACTGTACATTGCAATGATAAAACCAGACTGCCAGCTGTTCTGATATTGTTATAAACACAATCGTTCACAGTCGGTAATTAGTACTGTACAATCACGATATCGACAGGCATATCACGTTGATGACGGAGGTCCATCTGGTTGACCAAGGGCGACAACTGGACAGATTCATCAGAACGACTGTGTTTCAAAACCATCAGCAAAGTGCCTCTCAAAATGGAGATGGGATTCACACAGTTACAGACGTTATAGTAACTGGACAGACGATTCGATATATACTACACAGATGGAATCTGCCTTCCCGACGTCCACATGTTATCCAGCGATTGAATTAAAGCGCGTCGTCGTTGACATCACGGGCTGCAGTGTTGTGGCATGGACGGAACGAACGTTTGGAGGATGGGTCAGTAACATTGTGACATGGGGTCACTGTAGACTATCAACTAGTCTCTGAAATGAACCTATTTTACAGAAAAAAAGTTCATAGTAAAAAAATGCAACATAATGAAAAGGAGCCTGAGACTGGAAATCTAGACTTGCCACATTTTCAAAACTTGCGTGGGCTTTCTTGCATATATTTGCTTCAGGGTCTGTATGCTAGACTAGGGTCGCCATGGCTGGCAGAACAGCGCTACATGTCATTCACACACGTGTCACACGGCAGCACTGCCGTGACACCATCTTGAAGCCAGGTGCCACCATGGTGCCATTTGCGCGCCGACATGGACGTCGTTTTGTGTTTCAGGATAACAAAGCAAGGACACACCAGGCTGGTATTGCTACAGAGTACCTCCAACAGGAGAACGTAACTACATTACCATGACCACCACTCAGTCCATTCTTGTCAACCATTGATGTCCAGGATATCCTTGGACGACATCACCGTCAAGAACCACCGAACACTCTCAGCGGAATTGGCGGTGCACTGCGGGATGGCTGAATGTTCGAGATGGAATGAACCAAGCTGACATTGGAAGTTTGATTAGGAGGATGCCTCGTGTAATCCTTGATTGTCCTGACGCACTCGCGCGATACTAATGACTTTGACTTTTCAAGGTAAATGACGTTATGTACACTTGGCCAATCACCTAACAAAATCTATTGTCACCTATTAACGATCAATGCAAATCCCTTATTACACCCCTAACTCATGACTAAGATGCAGTGAATGTCATAGACACATATATTTAGTCCTGTGTTTTTTAATATGCAAATTATTTCTTCCAAATCAAATTTAAATGAGGCCATGGTCTTTCTGCCCTATCATTCGAACCTCGGTTCAATGCTGGTTTACCAATATGGTTCGTACATAACGGGACTTCACGTCCAATAGGCACCCGAATACAACAACTCTAAATATATTTTGCTAAATCTGACATGAAATCCGTACTTTACGAACACCAACAATCCTAACCACATCATGTTCTGACAATATGACATCTTTTTCCACACCAACGTCAACCACTGTAAACAGGGAAAACATCAAGACACTATCGGAATTCAAATAATATATGAGGCCAGCTATTAACAGAAACAGTGACACTGGGAAAAGATGAAACACCAATAAACTATGGAAATTCAAATAATGTATGATGCCAGCAGAGAGCATGGCATCTAACTACCCGGCGTGGGCTCTTCTATTCTACATTCAATCCGTAACAGCAATGGAGGACTTCATTGTTTTGTTTTTAACCGTCACCGTATTAGGCGCCTTCTCTTCTTCTGCTCCCTTTACCTTCGTTGTAGTGAGACTTTTGTCCATACATGCTACCTTGGTAATCACATCAGCGGGCATATATAAATTTACTAAGCTTACTCTGTATTCTACTGAAGAATGGTCCAGATGTAGCATTGAAACGTCGTTAACTAGGACAGGAACTTTATTTTCATAGGCGTTTCATGTCGTCGTGTTCTTTAAACTTCTACATGCAAACCAGAGGCTACGTTTCAACCTCATAATTAGCAGTTGTTGATTTTTTTAAAACATATTTTCCTCTGCATCATGACATGAAAGGTTGATGAGACACAGTTATTGTTGCTTCTTACCACAGAACATTTCTTAGCTCCAACGGAATTTCCATTTTCTGAATGCCATTGAAATTGCGCACGAAAATTATAGAATCAGTTCTAAATTACAGAGGCTTCTGTTCTTTTATTCGACCTATACTTTCTTCGAACCTCATAAAGACAACTTTTTTTATGGAAGTCCACTCACATAGAAATTCTTCTTCAAAGTAACCAATTATAATTATGCCTTATGTTAAAGTAGGATGTTATTTGATGAGGACTCGCTTTGTATCGGCCAGGGTAAAATGCATCATGCAGAAACCATTGCTTGGGTACATTAATGTCCTTTAGAAGTATAGGAAGCACCATAGTACTTTGCAGTTTTGTAGATTCGGCATATAACTATGCGTACACTGAAATATGCTAATGATTACATCATGGGGCAACAACTATGATAAACATTGGCAAGAACGTTTATGGGAAGATAATGATATGAATAGTAGAAGTAAGCCTCGTACCTACAGATCTTTTAACGATGTTTTATTGTTGTGAAAGTTATGTTAGCACTTTTATGCCCCGGAATTACCGTTCGGCTTTTGCAAAATATGTATGTGGTATTGCGCCTTTAAGAATTGAAACGGGCAGACATACAAATTGAAATGTTGAGGATTGAGTTTGCTTTACCTGTAATGGAGTTATTGAAGATGAGGAGCATGTTCCATTAATTTGTCTCTTATATGACAACTTTAGAATAGCTCTTTTACAAATGTTTCAGCTGAAGTGTCCAACTGTTAAACTTTGTCAAACCACGAAAGGTTTATTTTACGGCCAAAACCTGCTTCTCAATACTACAACGTAGAAAACATATTTTATATTGATAAACAATCGCTTTTATATATGTATAGATGCCTACTTGTATATGATTTTACCGTCTCTCATAACTTAATGCGAGTGGCGCTGTACCATATTCTTACAGTTTCAAGTCTTGTCTGTATATATATTCTTTTTACGATGTACAGCGATGAGACGTAAATATATCTCTGCCTTCCTGTCTGTCATGCTGTCTGTCTGTCCGGGTTATTATTTGTATGAAGACGATCTTGCGGGAAGATAATAAATGAATTGATTAAGTTATGGAACGGTATGTTATGAGCTTTAGAACACATCAGAGACAAAATGCTCGTATGTCCTTAAAATACATGAACTGAGGTTGTGAAAACGCACAAATGTGTTGGTTCGAGTAACCTAACGCACACTTCCAGAACATACACTGAACAGACTTTCACAAATGTCAGAAAAGTGGATTTCTCAGGTTCTCAGAAGATAATAACGCTCATTGATAATATTGTTCATGTACACGTTTGTACATGTCGTAGTTCTTAAATGATTTAATTTGTACATATACACGTGAAAACATTGAATTCTGTCTTGTATAGTCTGCTGCTGTGAAACAAGTGCTACGGTATACTGTCGTGTTACACTTGGCACCTATGTTTATTGGTTTGAAATACAGAGAAAGAAAGTTTAATGATGTGTGGGACTTTCTGTACATGAGTTGGCTTTAAGGATAGAAGATGAAGCTCAATGTAGCCTGCTGATATGATAATATTTGATCTCCCGAGTGCACTGAGGCTGCTTTAGCATTTATCAATGGGCGTGCAGCTCATACTATTAATAGACTGTCAGGCAAAATCACCCGCCATTCACACTTAATGCATTCTCTACGGGAATATAATGCTGCAGATTTTTCAGGGAATTATCAACTACTTAAAGCACAAGACTTATGATAACATGGAGTGCAACAGGATTATCAATGGTTAAATTTACATAACTTTTATGTACTTAGATAACCTATTGCTCTATGTTTGTAGAATGAAATTGCTGAATTTATGTTGCGGAACAAAGGCGGGAAACAACCCTGCGATAGTCATTGTTTGCTTCATACCCAAAGTACCGTTTTCTTATTTCTTTCTTAGGGTTTAAACACCCATGTGGTGTCAATGCTTCCCTGGCAATTAAGGGCCAGGTGGCACATGTACTAGATATGTGACACATCGTTACAGTTATGTCACTCTTCCTATGTTTAGCTTTCACGATGAAGCTTGTAATGTCGTCCGCAAATGTGGTCATAACTTCAGTGGAGATATCTAAAAGCGGTTCTCAAACAACCTTTCCTTTTCAGGACTGTCCAAGTTTTATATCCCTTTTAAGAACGGCAAATTTAAATAAACTTGTCACATGTCAGGTGAAATTATGCGCGCCGTGGTTTAGGTGCAATGAAAACAGGCCAAGAAGATTCGAAATAAATATGTTTCTAATTACACAAATCCATTCTGTCAAAACAGTTTGTTTAATTTTAAAGGACGACGGTGTTTTCATTGTATACTGGTATTACATTTCTAATTGATCACGACAGAAGGAAAGGAAAAAAAATCTCGTTCAAACAGTGTCATTATATTTGTAGTAGCTACTGAATGACAGCCGAAGTACCCTCATGAAAACTACCTCTAGGACATATATATTACAACAAAATACATCACACCGTTTTTTCCTGTTCATATTTTTTCACTGTAACATTTACCATGGCATAGACTTCTGATTTACCAAATAATTCTTATTCTATTTGTTAAAATTAGATGATATAATATTGCACAAAACTTTTTGACAATTTTCAGATACTCAAACAAGTGCCGCAACATCAACACACGCAAATAGCATTTTACCTACTAAAGAAAACTTGATACTAAAAGGCAATCAAACTTACCTCTTCTTTTTCTGCCAGCACAAGGTATAGACCAAGAGCAAGGACAAGCCCAGGTTGAAGAGATGATACCAGTCTCATTATAGTAGCGTCAAGCGTCTGGTATCAAAGTGTTCTCTTGGTCGACAAGGCCACCGACTCGTGGACGACCACGGAGTCAGTTCCACTTTATAAGGATGGGGCACGTGGATCTGTCAACAATACTTGCTGATCGATATGTCGAGGTAATCCAGTTATACGCGACGTGCGTGCTCCAATGATCTTCCAGTAGGGACAGGCATTACCAAGCCTATATACGATGGCACAAGTCGTCGATAGCTACACTATTCCCTTTTGTTTCAGCGAACGGTTGAGGTATATGTATATCATTACAAGAATCAAGTTTGTTATTCTTGTTATAGTCCGTTTGGCTCAAAATTGGACCGATGAAAAACTAATATACATATAATACTAAAGGAAACACTCATCATAATTACAACATCAGACCAACTCTATGAGGTTTTTGCAGAATTAATGTCCTAAAAATACATAAGTTGTTAAACAAACCTATCATTAAAATTTTGACACAGTTCACTATTTGTTACGAGGGAGGAGTGTGTGTGTGTGTGCGTGCGTGCGTGCGTGCGTGCGTGTGTGTGTGTGTGTGTGTGTGTGTGTGTGTGTGCGTGCGTGCGTGCGTGCGCGCGCGCGTGTGGGGGTGGGGTTTTGGGTGAGGGTGGTTAACGTGAGAGTTTATCGTGCATTTAAAGTGACCAGAGCTTGATTAGGAATAGTAATGGTCGGGACGAAAAGGGATGGCTCAGATAGGAAAATCACCATACACATTATGGCTTAACGCCATCCCTTTTACGAACATGCTCTAACACTCTCCTCATTCAAACCAAGCCATGTAGGTGGTTGTGTCATGCAGATGTTTGAGGTTCACATCGCTTAATGCATTAAAGTTGCTTCATTGCCGATTTGTATCAACATTAACCATCCCTGCATTTCGTTTTAGGAGCATTTAGTTGTATCGACACGTTTGTCGTTCATTTCTCTTGATACCGAATACTGTTGAATATGACGATAACGATTCGAGAACATCATAAATCGGGAGTAATCGTAAAAGACACCGGACCGTACCAGACATTCTTGATCAGCTCTGTAGTTCGTCGTTGCTTGGTTGTGCTGTACTGTAACAGTTTTAGTCACACAAAGTGCAATGTTTTCTAGGTTTTGCGAGAAAAATATGAAGTATCGAAGATATAATTATTTTAATCACATGAACAAAAATAAGAAAAGAAATGTCCATCCCATCATTTACAGATTATCGAAGCAACTAAAGGGGTCGAGTGCTCGGGTCGCTGACATGTTAGACGCATGTCATCGTATCCCAACTGCGAAGATCGATGTTCATAATATCAATTACTTCGTTGTCAGTTTTTGACTCTTTTATCTACAGATCATCATCATATGAGGCGTTAAATAACAAACAAACAAACGAATTCATTCATTGTTTCTGTGTACATTTCCGTGTTTCATGCCGCACTCCGAACTAATCCATTTAGACTGGACCAGTGGTCGATGTTGTGAGCATTCATCCACGTCGTCTGGTCACGATGGCACGCAATTAACTATGTTAGTGAGCGTAGCACGGCCGTCCTAGGTTGCCGGTGACCTGTTCTAACCCAAATCCCCACAGAGACTTAAGTCATGGCGGCATGTATATCACTATCTCACCGACTGTATTTTCATGTTTACTGTTTCCAGCATGACAACAACCATGAATGATTTTTACACTGAAATTCTCAAGCTGTTAAAGGAAATCGAAGGAAACTAATGGTCTAACTGTGACGCATGCAGAGCAATGTAATGTCATCAGTTAATACCTTGAGGACAAAGGTTCTTAAACTTCAAAGAGAGATCAGGCTTAATAACCATTTCTGTATGTACAATATATTTCGAGTAAAATATTCATGCAGGGCTGTGGAACAAAGCTAATTGCATCCGGTTCTATCTTCATCTTGTAAAGATGAAAAGTTTGCTTTTACAGATCTTCCTCATTAATCAATGCACTAAATATAACCAGTAGCCCTTGCTTTCTACACTTCGACAACCATGTATACATGGATAAAAAATATCCACGAAAATAAACACACACACTCAATAAAACTTCAACTTTACATCATAGCTTTTGCTAACTTTCAAGGTCTCAGGTCGGTTGTCATATACATGAGATCATCACAGTATCAACAAGCCGTCTGTAGAAACATTGCCTGAGAGGAACTTTCTTAGTTAAGCTACCAGTGTCGGTTATAACGCTTAACGATACAACACAACTTCTCACCATGACATATATAAATTGTAGGTTATTGCGTGGACGATTGCTTTGGTCACAAGACTACCTGATCCCTATGTGAGTGAGTGTGGTTTTACGCCGCTTTTAGCAATATTCCAGCAATATCAAGGCGGGGTACGCCAGAAATGGGATTCACATATTGTACCCATGTGGGGAATCCAACCCGGACCTTCGGCGTGGCGAGCGAACGCTTTAACCACTAGGCTACCCCTCCGCCCTCCGACCGCCCTGTAAGCAAATAGATCATCTCCAAGAAAGAACTACTCACAGCGGTGTGTAGTGACATCCGTACAATGGAGATATTTCTGGGTCCAAAGTTTAACCTTGATATTTATACCAATCAAGGAAGGGTTTGTTTCTATAAGTATTTCAGGCAACCTGAATTAATGCCATGATGGCTTTAAAAAACTGAAAGGATTGCTTGATAAACAAACGTGAAACATGGTGATCATTTGAAGGACATTTCAAAATATGACGCTTCAGTGTGAAAGTGATGGAATTCTGACTATACGTATACGTTCCCATGTGTTGTTGTTTGTTATGAGATGAACAACTGACTTGCTTGTGTGTATGATTGTGGTGGATACCAATGATTGGGCAGGCTTACATATCCGCCAACTACTGGTCCATTAACCTGCCAGTGTAATTCCTACTCACAAGTTCACAATACAGTTGCAATTGTGCAAACTGCTTTAGGAATCTGCTTTTTTCAGAGATGTCTTATAAATACGAAATGATGTCTGTTGCTTTCATTTGTCAGAAAAGCTTTCATGAGTAAAAAGATAATTTCCTCCAGGAGAGAATTTATATAAAAACGTGCAAGTGGCCCTGGGCGAGTGTCCATGTTATATCCGAGAACTTACAACTATGACAATAACATAATGTTAAATATAGTAGCGAGTCACCAGGTCCTATCGTCTTCCAGGCTTCAGTTGGGCGGTGCTCCACTATTCACGCCCGCTGATGTCTCTGATTTGGAAAGTCAAGTTCGGTTTATGAAGTATTGCCACACATGTTATGCATATTCTCATCTCGATGTTTAGTAATTAGCTATTGCCAACATCATTATTTGAAACATCCTTTCGATCTTTCTCCTCAGTGTTGGCTTTCGTACTGACATGGGGAACTTAAAGTGATTGATATATTTGCCGGAAGTCCTTGTTATCCCTGTGTCCGTCGATGTCACACCCCTAAGCTTCCCAACAAGAACCACAACATTCAAATATCATCGCCTAACAGTAGCAGATGATTCTGCGATTGTTATCTCTTAAAGTTTATAATCACGACCCTGTGGTGATTACGATACTAGATGAACCATACCTCCGGTAAGAAAAATTAATATATTGGGGGACTCGTATTTGCATTGTGCGGCGGTCAATTGTGTAAGGTTTTGACATCTGACATCTGAAACTTAACAGATTAAGATGGGTGTATACACCATAGACGGACCTTTAAACTGACTAAAACAATCCTGATGTGGTGTTGAACAGTCCGAGTGTATGGTATGTATGTGGACAACCATACGGTAAGACGTGTCCCTGCCATGACGTCTACAGGTACCAGTGGAGATTGGCGAACAAACTCATGTATTCTGCTGTTCATTTGGGTCATTTTGGAAGGTGAGAAACTTTGGTAAATATTGATAACTACTTTGGAAAATAACTTAATATTGTGGAAGATGAACATGTAATTTATACATAAGATATGGTGTACCTGAAAAACAGTAATGCAACTGACTTGCAATAGCAATGTACATCTCTTCAAAATGGTTTTCCACCAAAACAATTGTACCTGCTTGCATGTGTGAATTTCACGTATGCATAATATCACCGATTGGATACGTAGTCTTGAAATATTGTGGCACGAGCCCTTAACGTTTCTCTGTCAGTAATAAGCAGATTATAGTCATGATGTCGACAGACAAATACCCCTAATGACAGATGTCCACCTGATCGACCAAGAGCAACAACTGGCGTACAGGACCAGATCAGATCGACTGTGTTACGAATCCGGGGGCAAGGTTCATCTCAAATTGGAGATCAGCTTCGCAGAGCTACAGGTGTCAGAGTAAGTGGGTAGATGATTCGTAGTCGGCTACGCACATTTGAAGCTGCATGCCCGGCGTCCACGTGTTATCACATGGCTGACGGAATGTCACATCAATGCAAGGTGTTGAAGTCAATAGCAGCAGTGCCAATCCAGACGTTATGTTTTCGGATCAATCGAGGTTTAATTTGTACTTCTTTGACAGGCGCAATAGAATGTGGCGTAGACGGAATAAGCGTTTTCATGCCATTAACGTCAGACAGAACGAGCGTTTTGAGGTGGTTCAGTACTCTTGTGGAGTTTGATCAGGCAGAATACCTCTACATGGATGTATCACTGGGCAGCACTACCGTCACAACAACCCGGAGCCTCACATGGTGCCGACATGGACGTATCACTGGGCAGCACTACCGTCACAACAACCCGGAGCCTCACATGGTGCCATTGCGCGCCGACATGGACGTATCACTGGGCAGCACTACTGTCACAACAACCCGGAGCCTCACATGGTGCCATTGCGCGCCGACATGGACGTATCACTGGGCAGCACTACCGTCACAACAACCCGGAACCTCACATGGTGCCGACATGGACGTATCACTGGGCAGCACTACCGTCACAACAACCCGGAGCCTCACATGGTGCCATTGCGCGCCGACATGGACGTATCACTGGGCAGCACTACTGTCACAACAACCCGGAGCCTCACATGGTGCCATTGCGCGCCGACATGGACGTATCACTGGGCAGCACTACCGTCACAACAACCCGGAGCCTCACATGGTGCCGACATGGACGTATCACTGGGCAGCACTACCGTCACAACAACCCGGAGCCTCACATGGTGCCGACATGGACGTATCACTGGGCAGCACTACCGTCACAACAACCCGGAGCCTCACATGGTGCCGACATGGATGTATCACTGGGCAGCACTACCGTCACAACAACCCGGAGCCTCACATGGTGCCATTGCGCGCCGACATGGACGTATCACTGGGCAGCACTTCCGTCACAACAACCCGGAGCCTCACATGGTGCCATTGCGCGCCGACATGGACGTATCACTGGGCAGCACTTCCGTCACAACAACCCGGAGCCTCACATGATGCCGACATGGACGTATCACTGGGCAGCACTACCGTCACAACAACCCGGAGCCTCACATGGTGCCATTGCGCGCCGACATGGACGTCGTTCTGTGTTTCAGGATCGCAAAGCAAGAGCACACCAGGCTTGTATTGCTACAGAGAGAACGTACCTGCATTACTTCGACCTGCACTCAGTCCATACTCGTCAGTCATTGATGTCTGAGTTATCCTTGGATGACATCACGCACCGTCAACAACAACCGAACACTGCGGGAGATGTCATTGGACATACGATTAGGAGTAGGCCTCTTCGAATAGAGGCTTTGGACGATCGTCTAACATCTGACATCGACTATGGTCATCTGATATTCAACGACACTTATGCAAACCTCAGTCAGATGTCATTGTTACACTGTTAAACTATATATGTCATTGAAGATATCAATAGTTGGGACACTTATTATTGCATGTCCCCTATTTTAATAGTATGTATAATATGGGATTTTCTATTCCAATGCATGTGTTTACGCTACATGTATCATTTGGTTTGTACATGTTCGCAATGTCATGAAATATAATGACTATTGTACGCATATGAACATGATCAAATGACTGAAAGTAATTTGTTCGCTGTCTCGCGATGGCTATATCCAGGACTGAGTACAAGCTATATTTATACAAGCCTCAAAAAGATGACATGGAGGTGAGTAAATAATATACTCAAGAACCTATGTGGTGTGCAGGCGGCCAGACGACAACCAGGTATATCTATCTGATTCAAATGGTGCTGCACAAAAGACTTTGTCCGGTGCTCTTCTTTCTATAAAATTACACACAGAATACATGTGACAGTGTTATAAGTATCATAAACATCAATCCCGATACATCTAAACATCCGTTTGTATAAATCAATTACAGTGTTTTGATGATGAAAAGGAAGCATTCTAATTTTACAGCGCTGTAAGATTATAAATGTTATGTTTGTCACCGATAAATATAGACATAAATGTATTCAGGGTTGTTTATGTGTAACTCAATTGGTTGATTTTTCATGTCACCGTTAGACGCCATACTGTTCGGTGAAGTACAAATCTCTTCATCACGAAAGTTAACCATTTAACTTTTGAAATTATTTAACTGCTCTTTAATTTTTTAGGTTTATAGAAACTAGTGTTTGTTGTTTAAGACATACATGTAACCCAGATTTGTTTAGCGTTCACTTGCAACAATATAAGGAGACTAACGTATTTCGTTTGCAAACGTTTTTCGAAAACTTTCAACATGAGTGATGTCTCGTCGACATGGGCGATGTTGAAATAGTATACACACTAGTCATATTATACATTCCATCAAATATTCTCGGCTCTGTTTATAGGTATATACCTAATCAATACTAATCCCCTTAGCTGTGACTAATTAGACCTGATGTTGGTATGATTGTGAGCTTGTTAATGTTTGCCATAATGAGATCACGTCCTCAACACGCAGAAGTCTTTTTTTCAATAAATAGTCAAAAGACAGTGTTATGTTAAAGCATTCAGATGGCTAATACTAGTAATTTCAAAGATGAAATTGTCCTAACGTTCCTCGTTCGTTTGTTGAAATGAGAATCAAGCATAATTGTTCACAACAATCGGTGTTTTATCTTGTATGTTGTTATATGAATTAGGTATGCGTTCTGACAGTTTTCACTTGGACGTGGCAGGCCGTCCAGAACAGGGGCGATCGCCCTGCCTCCTTTCAACTCTGTTGCCCTTCTGTTAACAGCGGCATCAGAAAGGCCATCCGTTTCATAATCATATCTTCGTGGGCGATTTTGGTGGCTCTATTCTACAAGTACCCGATCACTACACGTTCTTTCCATTTGATCATTTTCTAAAGGTCAAAAGAAAGTCATTTGCTGAAATGGCTCCTTTACGGTCTTAATGTATTCATATAAGGTCCACAACAAAGGATTACGCTATTCTTTATTAGTGGGACTTAAAATTTCTCATAATTTATCGGACAGGGTTCCCTATGTTATTTCACACATAATTACTCATTGTGTTCACATTTGGATTGATAGAACATCAGGTAAATGTACATATATATCTTACTTTGCAAGGAAAGCAACAATGTGTGTGAGGGATCACTAATAACGGATAGGGGACTGTTTTTTTACATTGGCTTTGTACATGTTTAGGTATTTCAGCATTTCACCTGTTCGACATCAATGTGAAAGAGTAAATATTAACATGTGTAAAGTATCTGGATCACTTCGTCAATATAGGGATTGTCTTCATTTTGACGCAAAAGCAGAAGTTTGGGAATTACCTTTACAATAAACTGAAGCAGAAAATAAAGTTGCATGCACTGTCGAAATCTGTAGTGATGTGAGTGTTTAATGGATCCCGGCGCAACTTGTTTTAATCAGGCTATAGCTTTGTATTAGACAACTATATGATTAGTGTAATGTCTTATCGTACGTTCTTCTATCAAATATGCAATTGTATGTGGAATAACACTGAATATTTAAACATAAGCTAATACACAGTCAAAAAACGGAATGGTAATCAACTGGCATAAGACAAGAGCTGCATGTGTGAATGTATTGCTAAGCTTATCAGTGTTGCGAGAGAGTTGAACGATTATACACTGGGTCGCGTCATGTATCACGTCAGTAACCCGACACAGCTGCCTAACATGGGAGACGATTTACAAGCCCTTGATTCTATTATTTCTGGCCAGGAGACTTTGTTTGAAATTTCGCCAATATACGAGACATTGTACTATAAGGGATAAATATTTATGACATGATACTCGTGAGTATCGTATGCTTGATGTGTGGAGCGCCAGAATCGGTTTGTGTACCCACCAGCTCCCTGGATATAATACCATGCTCGAAGAGGGACTTGATTTGTGAAGTGCCTATTGCTAGTAAATAACAGTTATCATACCATGTACAGTTTGCAGGTGTATAATTTCGTAATTAAACCAATTTTGTTATATGAATCACAGATATACGATTCCAACGACTCAACTTTCTGGAGAAACTTCATGTATATGTGTTAGCCTGTAAAATGCCTTTGTCCGTTGGTCCCAACACACACTGCATAACATATGGTTGGTACATCCACTCTCAGAATAGTCGATTTAACTTAGGCTCAGTAGACCTGATGATGAGGTGTATATGTGGGTCGGAGGTGTATATGTGGGTCGGAGGTGTATATGTGGGCCGGAGGTGTATATGTGGGCTGGGAGTGTATATGTGGGCCGGAGGTGTATATGTGGGTCGGAGGTGTATATGTGGGCCGGAGGTGTATATGTGGGCTGGGAGTGTATATGTGGGTCGGAGGTGTATATGTGGGCCGGAGGTGTATATGTGGGTCGGAGGTGTATATGTGGGCCGGAGGTGTATATGTGGGCCGGAGGTGTATATGTGGGCTGGGAGTGTATATGTGGGCCGGAGGTGTATATGTGGGTCGGAGGTGTATATGTGGGCCGGAGGTGTATATGTGGGCCGGAGGTGTATATGTGGGTCGGAGGTGTATATGTGGGTCGGAGGTGTATATGTGGGCCGGAGGTGTATATGTTGGCTGGGAGTGTATATGTGGGCCGGAGGTGTATATGTGGGTCGGAGGTGTATATGTGGGCCGGAGGTGTATATGTGGGCTAGGAGTGTATATGTGGACCGGAGGTGTATATGTGGGTCGGAGGTGTATATGTGGGTCGGAGGTGTATATGTGGGCCAGAGGTGTATATGTGGGCTGGGAATGTATATGTGGGTCGGAGGTGTATATGTGGACCAGAGGTGTATTGGTGGGCCGGAGGTGTATATGTGGGTCGGAGGTGTATATGTGGGCCGGAGGCGTATATGTGGGCCGGTGGTGTATTGGTGGGCCGGGGGTTTGTATAAGGGCCGGAGGTGTATATGTGGGTCGGAGGTGTATATATGTGGACCGGAGGTGTATATGTGGAGCCGGAGGTGTATATGTGGGTCTGGAGGTGTATATGTGGACCCGGAGGTGTATATGTGGAGTCAGTGGTGTATTGGTGGGCCGGGGGTTTGTATATGGGCCGGAGGTGGTGTATATGTGGGTCGGAGGTGTATATATGGGGCCGGAGGTGTATATGTGGGTCGGAGGTGTATATGTGGGCCGGAGGTGTATATGTGGGCCGGTGGTGTATTGGTGGGCCGGAGGTTTGTATAAGGGCCGGGGGTGTATATGTGGGCCGGGGTTGTATATGTGGGCCGGAGGTGTATATGTGGGCTGGGAGTGTATATGTGGGTCGGAGGTGTATATGTGGGTCGGAAGTGTATATGTATTTGTGGGCCGGAGGTGTAAATGTGGGCTGGAGGTGTATATGTATATGTGGGCCGGAGGTTTATATGTATATGTGGGCCGGAAGTGTATATGTGGGCGGAGGTGTATATGTATATGTGGGCTGGAGGTGTATATGTATATGTGGGCCGGGGGTGTATATGTATATGTGGGCCGGAGGTGTATATGTATATGTGGGCTGGAGGTGTATATGTATATGTGGGCCGGAGGTGTATATATGTATATATGTGGGCCGGGGGTGTATATGTATATGTGGGCTGGAGGTGTATATGTATATGTGGGCCGGAGGTGTATATTTATATGTGGAGCCGGAGGTGTATATGTATATAATGGGCCGGGGGTGTATATGTATATGTGGGCCGGAGGTGTATATGTATATGTGGGCCGGAGGTGTATATGTGGGCGGAGGTGTATATGTATATGTGGGCCGGGGGTGTATATGTATATGTGGGATGGAGGTGTATATGTATATGTGGGCCGGAGGTGTATATGTATATGTGGGCCGTAGGTGTATATGTGGGCTGGAGGTGTATATGTGGGCCGGAGGTGTACATGTGGGTCGGAGGTGTACATGTGGGTCGGAGATGCATACGTATATGTGGGCTGGGGATGTATATGTATATGTGGGCTGGAGGTGTATATGTGGGCGGAGGTGTATATGTATAAGTGGGCCGGAGGTGTATATGTATATTTGGGCCGGGGGTGTATATGTATATGTGGGCCGGAGGTGTATATGTATATGTGGGCCGGAGGTGTATATGTGGGCTGGAGGTGTATATGTATATGTGGGCCGGAGGTATATTGGTGGGCCGGGGGTGTATATGTCGGCCGGAGACCTGCGATACACTTAACAGCCATTAAGTGCAATCTGGTTCATATAGGAGAGACTACACTCGTTCTAAACACTTGTTCAAATTCAACAGTCCCTCACATCACGACTTACATGATCTTTCCAGTTAGAACGATAACGTAAAGTCTAATATTAGTTTACTGATCGACAAATACACTAATAAGACACATTCGCGACGAGTTGCAGACATGTATGCCTCTCAGCCTTTTGTAATGTATGCATATATCAATGCATACTCGAGGGTATGGTAAAAGTTTTAATTGCTTTATCGACTAGCATTGTTTGGTTCATTTGACCAGGCTGATAGATCTTCTTTGGTAGATGTGTTATTGATTAGCCTGCCAATTGCTCTTTATTGCTACAAGCTACTACCAATATCAAAATATTTTGATATTTGAATGTAGCTACTCACCACATGTTGTCGGCTGATCTTGATTTTTCTGGACGGATAATCAATATTCCACGTTTTGATTTTAAATATTGACACAGTGGACAGTTACGAAATCAATTGTTTGTCTCCTTTTAGCCAGCACCTGTCGCATATGTAGACAGTCAGGATCAATGTCAACACATCTGACTGAGAGCACACATACCTCAGATGACAGGAAACGTAGGCAGGCATGAAGCACCGTCGAAGTGTATCTTTTAAAATAGAATCAACAGTAGCCAGCACTAAGTACGAAAGGCACGTCAATTAACTATCACGTCGGTGTGTGCATGTTCCGGATTTATTTGTCCCATTACAGCAAAATTGATAATTTTATATCCTTTAAAGATTGACTGAATTATAACATATGTTATTATCTTGGTTCAATAGAATAAAAAGCAATTTCACGAAAATGTCACCAAACGTAGCTCTGACATGTTACATTTTTCTGTTTATTTGTATTTACTGACGAATAATTACCATTAACGTTCACATCCGAATAGTGTTTGACGACAAAATGGACAAAGGCAGAGTGTTGTCATTCTAAAATATCAGAAGCATTTGTCAGCTATTACAGCTGCAAACGTGTCGCATTCAATCGGGTTATAGGTGTTTACCTGCTGTTGTCTTTTTGGTTTGTTGTATTTGTTTTTAAGGTTTTCCTTATGGTGTTCAACGATAACAGATGCACATAGCCTTTTTCGATTCACTTTAGGTCCACGTGAACCATGTTACCTCTGTGATCAAGGTGCTTGTTATATGACAGAATGATTGACATCATAGAATGCGTGATACCAGCTAAGTAGCTATAGGTCCTGAATGACTTAGACATATAGACATAGAGAGAAGACTTCGAGAAGAGCTGACTATGAGGAATTATGGATTTTCTATGACGAGACAAAAAATGTAGGTTCCAATAACTCGTAATTCCAAGGAGCCTTTGTTTTGAGAAAGAGTAGGCCTAATAAACAATGGATTATTTTAACCTCATTTATTTGTAATAATGTTAGGAAAATAACATAACGATTTAATTGTGATGTTGCATTCGCAAACAATGAAACAATTAGAATAAATTAGCATTGAATGAACTCGACCTATATCCGTGCACATAGGGGTAATATATAGAAATGTATAAGATATAACTGTGTTAGTAGTAATGCTAAGTAATATTGCTCACACTGTGGAAAGGCTAAATTCTGATTTACAATGTGACGTATCATTTCTGAAATTTCACCCAGCATGACATAAACAAAAGGAGTACCAATGAAAACAAAATGTTGATATTATATCGTCAGTATATCATAGAAAGACCATCTGTTGTATCTGAGGTCAGTAATGTTGTTCCATGAGTCTTTGATGTTAATGGCCATTAGGTGTTAAAGGACTACAGCATACGACACAACTAATGGCTGTGGCATTTTAGGCCACATTGCCCGGGGATAAAAACTCCAATATTTACGAGAATGTAGGTCCATACGATGTGGCTTCTACTTAACCGTGTGCTGGGATCTAAATGACCACATCTGTTGTAATGAATGAGTTCATAGCATGAAGCACTTTTTGCAACATTGCTCAGTCAGTTTAAAAGGTGTTTTTTTTCGGGGTTTTTTTTACGTGCAAACCAGAACAAATAGGTGAGAATGCAGTTTAAGGTCCATACAGTCTATAAAGTGGATGTTCTCGTTCCCTTGCTGATATGACATGAAATGTGTTACGTTCCATCTCACCATCAATAAATCCTGCGTGTATCTGCATACTATACCCCGCTATTCTTGACTAGGGAGTTACGTTTTGCAAACATATAGAAAGTAAGACTGCTCTTACAGGTCGGCATTAGGCGCGTACAGTTTGTTAACAATGACGCCACTGTTTATTATTTTGACGCTTAAGTGTTTTCTGACACATTCAACCATAGTGTTGCGTACTAGAGTTTACAGTCGGAACTGAAAGCTTGAACGCCATAGCTATTTTAGGATGACGTGAAACTTACTACTTTGAAAGTACGTTATGGCACTATAAGTCAACACATGTTTCAAGCGAGGTAAACCTTCTAAATATATGTGGTACACCCAGGCCATAGCGGGCAAATCAAGTGTGAAACTTTGTATTTCATAGCATGAATTCATCTGAGTTGATGTATGTGTTTATCAGCCAATGAATCATACTACTGGTATGGAGACAGATGTGTCGGAGACAAGCGGTGATTTGTGACTGGTTGGCACCACACATTATAGGAACAATCCCAACATTTGTTACAGGTTGGTTGACTTCCAGCCACGAGTAATAGTTCATTGATATATATATCACCCACAGTGTGGGTATCTATAATCCATGTAACAATCCGTGACGTCCATTAGGTTTACTTTGGTGAAAGTTCGTGAATCTCTTCTGCCGGTCATATTCGGTATTATGTCTATGCACGTAAATATATAGGACTGGCACATTGGGACGGTTTTAACTGTTGTAAATGAACATTTACATCGGTAATACACGACAAATCTTATGGATAACAAATCCACCTGAAGAAGGGGCAAGAACTAGCCCGGTAATGTCTTGAAAAACAGAGAGAAAAGTTGTTATCCATAAAGATTGTCTTGTATTACTACACCGACTTAATGCCTTTGAAGAATTTCATTTACATCGGTGTTGGACAGCGATATGAGCGCAGAATGTGTGTCGCCAGGTATCAATGCATCCACCAAAGACTCATTGTTGGTGACGATTTGGGACAGAACGGAAAGCATTGCTAATTCTCCCAACCAAATCTCAAATCTTTAACATCGTTTCCAACTCGCTTAGCTTTCGTAATGGAAGTATACCATATTTTTGTTGTTTGAGAATTCAGGTATTTCTCAAAAAGACGTTGTTGTTTTTTCGATAGGTGTGTTTTGCTCTTAGCAATATTCAAGCTATATGGCGACTCTTCCGATAGGCGCTCATTGTACATGTACGTAGCGTTTCGGGTCTTAGTATATAACAAGACGCAGATGAATATTATCTGCACATTGTAGTTTCACATGAAAATTGTCCGCCGTGTCACAGCAAGTACGCTCATGGCTACCTGAAGATAGCATGCCTCCAGCGGATAAGTAAATCTAGATTCTCCTGAACAATGGGTGACAGCAGAGTGAGGAAATGCGCTTACATCATTAATGCCGGCAAATAGCCCTGTCTCTACCTGATAAGCCAATATAAGTTGTCCTGGGCAGCAACTGACCCCGTTGAAATACAGCGATATTCAACTGGAGATAGTACATGTATACCACATCTACAGTTTTTTTTAACTTCACCTGACTGGTAGGATAAAAGTGTTTCCTTGCTCTCTTTGCCTTTTACACACAGCCCCTGGATCACTACAAAATCTATAGTCCAGCCCTGTTTCGTCTCTCAGTAATTAACATTTGCACACATACTGTATATGGGCGTTTTGAAAAGGAGACTTGTATTTCATGATCATTTCGGATTTCTTGTTATATTTATTGATAATGCGCAATTTATAACGAGTATGTTCGTCTGAAGTATGCTTCAGGATCCTTGTATGTAATACAACAAACTTATTAATAATTTCCCATTTTCCAAAATTATGCAATTCGAAAGACATTACCCTCAGAGCATTCGATTAAAACAATTACGTGTGAAATACCTCCATTCATCAATTGTACTGATAGGAATGTGTTGTGGTTGATGTGTGCATGTAGCTATGAGAAGATTTATGCCGGATAACAATATATGTACGTGACACATAAGAGTAAACTTGACTGGTCGAACTGAGATGTGGTGTTGGTAGACAGGTACAGTTAGCGTTATAGTCACTATCAATGTATCAAACTTTTGTTTGTTTTAAAATATTCCCTTTCACAAAACGAAACACTTATGGGACTGTAATAAAATACACAAGAGACAATCATAAACTCGTGCAATAATATGATCAGAGTAGAACGAACAGGGCACCTTGTTATTTCCTCTGTCATGTAGTTCATTATGTATGATCTACATTTCTGTATCTTACCATAACTAACCTGAAGGTTTAATTTGTAAAAAAACCGCTTAAACCCACATCTATCTAAATTTATTGCCATGAAAGGGTTTTGCTATCCTGTTTAACCTCATGTTGATACTGCTTATTCAAACTATAACACACGTAGGGGATATTCCATTTTTGGGTGATATTATTTGGGAACCAAGTTGCATGATTATATATGGGTTTAGAAATTGATTTTCTTTCCATTCACAACCTATTTTGAATTTTATGTCCACGACAGCATGGTCGAGGTGAAATTGAAACTTGTCAGTATGTGCCGTATATTCCAGGGATAAACATAACGAAACTTTGTTTTAAACCCAGTTATACGTTTGTCTCGTCAGAAACAGCAGCAATTTGAATGTTGGAAGTTGGAACAACATAGAACATTTTTGTATGAACTCTTAACGTTCAGTAATAAGCAGATTATAATAATGCTATCGACAGACAAATAACGTTGATGACAGACGTCCATCTGGGCGACCAAGGGCGACAACTGGCGTGCAGGACCGTTTCAACAGACCGACTGTGTTTCGAAACCGTGGTCAAAGTGACTCTCAGACTGGATCTTCACAGAGTGACAGGTGTTATAGTGAATGGACTGATGATTTTAAATCGGTTATCTCACGATTGACGGAACGTCACCTTAATGCAAGACGTCTTGGTGCCAATAGTTGCAGCCCTGGACCAATCGTCGTTGGGCAAACATTATGTTCTCAGATCAATCAAGGTTTGCTTTAGACTGTTTGAGTGTGGCGTTACCTGAATGAGCCTTTACATGCCATTAATCTCAGACAGAACGAACGTTTTGAGGATGGGTCAGTAAAGGTGTGGTGTGGAATAACTTTGACAGACCGAGCATCTTTACATGTTCTTAACGGATGTGGTACTGGACAACACTCCTGTGGCAACATCCTGGAGGTACACAAGGTGCCATTTGGGCGCCTATATGGAAGTCGTTTCGTGTTTCGGGATGATAAGACAAGAGTACACAGGGATCGTATTGCTCGTACATCCAGCTGGAGAACAAAACCACCTTCCCACAGCAAGCATTCAGTCCGGACTTGTCACCCATCGAAATTGTCTCAAATAACCTTGGACGGCCGCGCTTACGTCACAATCAACAACCACCGAACAACTTCGTGCTGCCCTGCAGGAAGACCATCTTGGCATTGCACGGTTGATTCGGTGAATGCCTCGTCGAACCCGGGCTTGTTTTGAGAATAGGGACAGATTCTCGCGATATCAACTGAGTTTGACTTCAATAGTGATGGCCCCTTGAGCTCAATTAACGACTAATGCAAATCTCGGTCCGATGTCCCTGTTTCACTATCAATTGTTGTGTCACTTTTGTGTTACATGTCCCTTACTTTTTAATAATATGTAGAGTATTAACGATTTTCTCTGCCAATGCACATGTACCATTTGTTCTGTTCTTGTGTGCAACGCCATTATGTATCCCGGCTCTCGTACGCATATGAACATGATCAAAATGACTATTGTCAGTCATCTGTAGAGATGTGTAAATGCAAACGATTGTAATGTTTCAATTCACAAGCTTTTCCTAACATGCGTGTGTTGCTTGTCTTGGGATTGAGATATTCATGACGGTTTACAAGCTATATTTATAAAAGTCTCAAAAAGATGACACCTGTTTCAGTTCACACAGATTGGAGGAACGTGTTCTGCAGAGGTTCGCAATACTTCTTCCCAAGAAAGAATGACAGATCCTGAAAGCTTCCGCCCTATAACATGTTTGAAGACTCAATATTCAATCTCCACATGATGCATGACAAACGTCGTGTCATCGTACTGCTCTTCCAGCAGTGACGAAGGGAACGAAATTCTTGTACCAAAACATATTTTTGGAAAAGAAGAAAAACATACCACTCCAGCCTCTATGTGATTTGTTGACTACAAAAATCATACAACTTAGTCAGTCGTGAATGGATTCTGAAAACGCTTCATTGTATTTACCTAACTGAGAGACTTCTTCGTTTACTCAAGTCTTTAAAGAGTTTTTGGTCGGCACAACCTGAAAGCTACTCGCAAGTGTAGGTTAATACTTCAAAACAAAAGAAAATATTCCAAGGGGATTCGTTTAGTAGTAATATTTAAATCCTTGCCAAAGCAGATACCAATTTGAAAGAACGGGTTCTCCTTGCCGAGTCCTTTTCTAATGATAATGATATTGACATGACATTTGGACGCGACACACGTAATATTGAAATGCGACAAGTTAATGAATGATTCATCGGTTATGTTACAAGGGGGAGGGATTAGTATGCACGTTTGGAAATAACAGGCCTACACCTATCGTTGAATGCAAGGTCGAGACAAGCTCCATGGTGTCCATATTCAAGACAGCATCCGGGCCGAGTATAAACGTCACTTAAAAAATCTGCAGTTCAAAGCTAAATGCTCAAAACAAGCAAAGTCACATATACGTTTACTGCGTCAGTCCTTTCTTATTCCCTTGAAGTAGTAGCCAGTCGTTTGTTACCTCATCTCTTGGCACAGACCGTGAGTGTGCCCGTGCTCTCCACCGGGAGGGCAGTTCCTCTGACACTGGGGATACTGCAGAATGTTGTCGTGTTGGCGAGCTTCTATAGTCTCTCGAAAGTTCTTGGAAGTTTCGAGTGGGCAGTGCTTCCTGAGTGACGTCCCATTCGCTGTTTGGCACCATGTAGATGGGGCAAGGGTATCTGAACTTATGTGGAACCTAACCAGCCTGAATGTGCCAGGACAATCAAACCTCTGCTTCTATTTACAATAATAATATGTTTCTATGGCACATAGCTCCATACACAATGTATGCTCGTAGCCCACAAAAGGTTCAGTGGAGGAATTCATCGGCATTGGCAAGTTGACACAGATATGTTTGAAAGTTTAAGACAGTACTGCTATAGAAGCAAAGGAGTTAACATTTGGAACACAGAGAAGTTGACGAGTTTCAGATCCCAGATCTCTAAAAGTAGCATGTAACTTCAAAATTACAATACTATTCAAAGCAATACAACATATAACGGACTATATACCACCAGTAACTGAACTTAGACCACAGCACAAGGGTCCGTTTGGACTTGCAATGCTTTTGCTGCCAGTTTCTTCTTAGGGAATTATACAATTAAAATGTATGAAAGGTACATGGGCTGTGCTCTTTACGGCTTTGTCACGGGACATATCCGCATTTCACGTTAACATGTTGCTCACTTGGGGAGAATGAATTTGTTCGATCTACACAAGAAAACATTTGTCTCGTTTCGAAATACAGATCCGATCACGCTTAATCTAATCATCTTTGTGTATGATGCATTTTTCTGAAAAGTTAATATCCGCCTCTGACTCCATTGGATCTAATATGCATTTTCTGTGTTTCATTTACATTACAGCTTGTGAGCCCGTTACTAAAATGCATCATTCTCTGACACATTTGCACTTAACTATGTCTGATCCGAAACATTACAAGCTAACAGAATGGTTAATAAATAGTCAGCCCTTATTCAGCACAATGCATTTGTGGAATGTTGGATGTACATGCGCAGTTTGGGAATTACACCATCCAAAATGTCAAATGTGCCTTACCCGTTTCAGCGGTTACCGGTTTCTCAACCATAATTAATTTCTTATGAACAGAGGGATGATTCCAAATTCCACTGGTCAATATAGCAAGAAAGGCGAGGTATTTCCTATTGTTATAAGGACTGAGTGAATGGATATTTTGCATATGATCTAAACATTAAAACGATGAGGCGGTTTCTCTTCTTGCTTAGGTGGGCAAGTCACTACATTGGAATTGGTTGTTTCATTTTTTACTGTTATTGAATCATCGCTTTACAAGAAGCGTAAGTAGAAATTTGGATAAATTCTCTATGGCATGCATATATAAGCAGCTCAGCAGAGAAAGGATTACAAGTGGAATACATTCAGATGCCTACTTATAAATGAATGTCCCAACACCGTCATTTACTGCTTCATTCTGTGTGCAGTCATCTGATCTCATATTGAAATCCCTTTGTTTGTGCATGAAGAAAATAGTATTCGTCCTACGTACAAAGGCTCCAATCTGCTTACGAAATACGTTCTACTGGTACTGTTATACTGTTATTGGAAGTTACTTGTGTTTGGTGTATGTTGTAGACACCTAGACTACAAAGGCACCCAAGGATCATATATTTACATGATTACATACAACACTTTTAATATTTACTGTGGAAAGTACTACATGTTTCACAAATAGAATAACTATTTTATTTCATGTGCATTTAGGATTATATTATTGACAGGGCAACCATGGAATGCTTTGAAAAAGAAAAGATAGTTCCTTCAGACATTATTTTTGCATACTTTTGAAGATATTGGAAATAGAAGTGTAAACACATATCACACCTTGCCTACAAACAGACGCGCTCGATTTGATAACCCGCGTGTATCACGTAGTTGACACATGAAATCGTGTCTTAACTGTGTTGATAGATCCGCATGATGTTGATCACTGGATTGTCTGGTCCAGACTTGATTATTTACAGACCGCCGTCATACAGTTGCAAATTGATGGTTGCGGCGTTAAACAACAAACAAACGATTAGCGATGTCAATCTTTCGGTATAAATTATACATCTCTTATCCAAAGGAAATTCGACGGTTTTCCTTTGGAAGAGACAGTCATGTGCCATTAAAATACTACAATATAATTGAAACATAGCACAACATTCTCTTTGAATGTGCAACACGTACTTTTAAATCTGATAATTGTCTACACATATTTCGATACAGGTTGATCAAAGGTTCATGACACAATAAAAAAACCCAGATAAATCTGTTATCCATGATGTCAAGTCGTGCTAATATCTGAAAACAAGTTAAGATTATCAAAAAATGCATGGTATCACGTCTACCAGGGACATTTTATGTAGAAACTGCTGAGTCATGAAAAACAACAAGTAGTCTTTATAAATATTAAAACCTTGCTCCTACTCTCATTTAAACTGTCTGACATGACAGGCACTGTTGTAGCAACAAGATGATAGGGAGGACTATTAGGGCGTATCGGTTGTCACCTAGAAAACTTTTTGAAAGTGCATATAATGCATGCGCTTAACAAATTTCTCCTCTCTATCAATCAAACTGTGATGGTGTATTTCTATTTCCAAAGAATGACCATTCTCCGCTATATAATTCGCTAGTTTTAGGCATTTCGTGAAACTGCATTTTGTCAATTTGCATCGTGTTAATCCATCTGGCTAATCTATTGAGGTCTGTACAATAAGTCCCCAATACGCGTTTCCATTGTTACATTGATTCAGACTCTGTAACAGCGCTAGCATCGTGGAGATCTACTATACATTATAGAATGTACCAACAACAAACACTCATACATTCCAAATGTTTATATTGGGTCATCTGTGTAAGTTGATGAACACTTTAGTTTGAAGAACAATACGTTGCATTTCGATGGGGAATATTATAGTCAAATAAAGATTACAGCAATGGGAACTAAGATCGCACCCACTACACTACGTTAAATATATGAGACGAATATTAATATAGGAACATGTATAGAAAAATATAAACCAAGTGAAGCTAGGCAATATCATATATAAGTTTCATCCTGAAGTATTCCATATATTTCTTCCACTATCAAATAAGCCAAAATGTTTCATTTATAAATGCTGATGTTAAAAGGAATCGAATAAAAGCCAGTATTGCATTCATTTGATCGTAGCAGCTAACACGAGGCCATTTTTAACCAGATAATATGTTTGATATAATAATCGACTATGATGCTGAATCATATTGACGTGGTGAGGACACGGATGGACGGCATCATCTTGAATATTCCACGTCATGTGGGAATAACATATCACGATGTCTTTCTTTTATTCATGTAATGCCAACTTGGCTCATATAACCATACGTTGACATTGCACACATCCTCACATGCAGACATTCATATCCCCATATGTATTCTCTCACACACACATACACACGAGCAGACATGCACACACGCAAGTACTCGCACACAGACACACAGGAATACAGACACACACACATACATACACACAAGCGCACGCACGCAGACAGACAGACGGACGGACAGACAGACAGACAGACAGCTATGAACCCTGAGAAGCATTCTCATATTACGGCCTCGGGAGTTCCGTATATTTTGGCATGTAAGACATACACATTCTAAAACATTTAAGCCTCTGTCCGTCTTTACGTCGTATTTATGCCTTAACAAGATGTGATGGTGACGCCATGAACAGCATCCGTCGTTCATGTTCGCGGAATGACACATGAACTATGGAAAAAACTCACAGTCTCCCTGCAATAACTCCCCACTTGACATATGTACTCAAAAGCTATAATGATATCACTTATATATATTAGCACACCACGCTACTGCAAAAGGCAAATCCTATACTCAAAATGTCTTAAATATATGTTTCATATTTTTATAGGAAGTACGTGAAATGTGCACCGTTTTCTTGGTACGTATATTTTTACCACGAGCAACACTGCTAAGTAGATTGATATAATGTAATGTCCCGTAATAGACAGCAACATACTAGTTCATCAAATAGAAAATTGCTCCAAAGCAATTACTGTGCTATCGAATAACACACAACAGCAGCTGAGAGATCATTCTGATATAACAACTTAATTTGTTATTGGCAGTGGTAGGTAGAGTGGGAGTAGGTGATCAACAACGCATCACAGACACCGGTATTAGTTCCAGCGCTAGGAGATTTCACGCTTGCTCTATGAAGATCTCTTACAGCGTAATCGATGTCCCTATGAAAGGAATTTTCAGTCTTCTCCGAACGATCTATTTCCATGCGAGTATATAGTATGCTGACAGACACCGGTATACACTTAATCATTCACGGTTAGTAAATTGACACAGGATCTCATTCATCAACATAGCCAACACGGAGGAGCGTCAAGACTCACATTTCTCGATCAATTACAATGGGTTGATCTGCAATTCATCTCTTGTGAAATGCTTTGTCAGTACTGTAAATGACAATCAAAAGGAAATTTATAGATGTCGAAGGCTAAGTGTCTGCATCACTAAATTGTTTCCCACTAGACATACACATCATATACATTTCATTTGATTTATATCTCCAGAGAAGGACGCATTGATCCTTTTGTCGTTTTGTTGGTATGTAATCGATTATTCCCCATGAACGAAAATGTTGAACCCTTTAAAAAATGTCCCTGTTTAAAAACTGTCTGCATGTATGACGCTCAACAATATAACCGCTGTTATAAGACAGGGCACACTCGCAAAAAACAATCTCAGTTACAATCGATCTTACGCCCCTTCAATCAACTTTACAATCACTGTATAATTGTCCTCACCAACTTGCACAACCCGATCTTAGCGGGGTTGTAAGACGACATTGGTTTAAGATCGCAATCTTAGCTAAGATCGAATTCTTCGACTGTGGAGGTTCGAATTTCTCGACTACTGTCTACAGTTGTCTGCAAGCGCGCAGAGCATTCGGCGCAAGACAAAAGTGGAACTGATCATGTCACACAACACATACACAGTATCCTTCCATCAGACACCGCACAGTTCACAAATAATGAATTTTTACTGGGAAGATAGCATATGTTATTTCCACATTGAAACTGTCGTGATTCAGTAACTGAGAATTCGATAATACAACCAGAAAAGTACCTACCCATGTTTGTGAAATACGAATAAATACATTCATAAAAAAATGGGTCTAGATTTAGTTCCCTAATAATTACGAAAATCATAATATAAAATGCAAACAATATTTGCTTATAACATAGCACGTAAATGTATGATCTATCAACAGTTGTCATTGAGTCAGGAGGATGGAAGTAATAAAAGAAATTGGACTGCAGTACTTATTCACGGTGAATTAATTATTTGACACATTTTTAAATGTGATTTTTTTCATTTACACAAATTTCAAATGCCTCATCATGTGTATGTCCCTGTTTTCAGAATACAAGTATATATCTAAAATGCACATATTAAAATCCTCGTCTCACGTCCGCCTCAATTTTGTATTTAAGAATGAGAAACAAACTTGATTTTGCACGTTAACTTGTATCTAATTGTGCAATATTTCAATGATTAACTGAAGATAAAATCGCTGACAGGCGAAAAGAAATATATGTGGAACTATACGATGTTACACCATTAATTACATTGGGCAAGGACTGCATAATAATAAACGGGAAGCCACTCCCATGTGGCGGTTAAATAAGGTTTAGCGGCCCATGTGCTATTGAAAAGGTCACGGCAATTGTTAATCCTTTCCTTTATTATCGAAAAGGTTTCACTCTTCTTTCAACATTGAATCGGGTGGGAAGAGTACACTTAGATATCGTTAGATAGTTTTGTGGTTCGTTGCCGTAAATAACGATGTCATGGACATTAAATCAATAGGGCAATCTCCTAGTTGTTGAAGTGTCAAGGCGAATCATACAGTTTCAACGAAATATAGCAATCTCTCAACGTAAAGCTGATTCCTTGTGTGAGACAGACCCTGGCTTTAACGCCATTTTGGTCAGGACCAGCTTTAAATGTCGACTGTAGTTAACAATGATCTTAGCCTACACTCGCTTTGCGCAAGTGGATAGCGATTGTATCCGAAGCCTAAGATCTCGATATTACACAATTACAATAACTGTAGGGCTAAGATTGTTTTTTTGAAGTGGCTCTGAAGAGGAATGTTATTTTTGCGAATCACTGATTCATGTTTCCCTAAATCTTGCCTCGGTACTGACTTTCAGCACAACAGGCGTCTGTGTATGGAACAGTTACTATTGAGATTTTTCGATCAAAGGTAAAATATATCTACAAAGCCCGGAACCAATCTGTCTTCAATAAACTAGTCAGAGGAAAGTTGATTCCTTTGATATTTACCACACATTCTGTGACCTGTCTATATACGATGCAGTGTCTGTTAATTACTTGGAGTACTATATTCCGACCAGCCTTCTGTGTGAAATCAGATATGATTCATTTTCTATTTACGAACAAGAGCACTTGATACCAGAAACAGTGTCGCTATTATGTGTACAATGGTTCTGATGTGACTGCTCTGATCTTAACGCGGGTTTAAATGCATCCTGATTTCAAGGGTAAGACGTATAATTATACAATATACTACAGTTGCACGACAGCTCGCTCCATGTCATTACCCACATTTTAACAAAGCATATACTCGGGGAAGCATAATCTGTGTAAGTCAGAAGTTTACATTTTATTGTACGATAGACGGAACGTTTGGTTTCCGTGGCTCAATGTGACTTAGGAATGCGCTAAGATTTTCGGTATGTGCAGAATTGTTAGATCTTTGTGCTGCAGAGTGGGGTAGTTGCTTTTGAATCCGCTTTGAACGATATTCCAGTTATATTACTCGTATCTGCTTGATGTTGGAGGGAGGTTCGACGTGATGCAGGTCTGTATGCATATGTGGACAAAAAAGTACATACGGTTTAACCAACACAAACAACGCCCTACAAATTGTCACTGCAATTTCAGAGTTTTGGTCAGATGTGACCCGAGTTGGGTCTCAGATTCAAACATGACAGTACAACCCATACCATTCCAGGAGGAGTAGTCTGTTATAGCTATATATTTCTTTACAAACATGATCTAATGAGCGTAATGTTTGTTCAAGTTATCACGTTAATGTTGTATTCACCCACCACCCTTCTACCTACAATCTCTGCAGCGTTGAGTTTCAATAACATGTACAGCTGAAGTGAGTAATACGAAATTGATGTTGCCCATGTTATGCACCATTTCTGTGACTGCAAAATTCAAGTATTAGTAATAAGTTCATTCAGGAAATATAATAGCTGTCAATAAAGGACAGTAAAACAACTATATGACAACAGGATTATTTTCAAAATTTGCACGTAACAGTGAAAATATATTACTATACAAAACAATCAATTAAAAAGCGCTATACATCACCATACAGCAACCAGCGTTAGGTCACCACACGTGGGAGATACATTAGAAATGTATACGGTCGATATTGATGCCTTATCTAACGGGAACATACTAGTAATCTTTTAATCATGGATCATTACTATAATTGTTTTATATTAGATAAAGGAAACTGCATGCTGAAAATGAAATAATGTGTGGGATACTGCACATGTGGACACTTTGATAGCTGTTGACATCCTACGTAGGACTTATCTGTATCTCCTACGTAGGACTGTTGGGTTCTAGTATCTCCTACGTAGGACTTACTATCTCCTACGTAGGACTACGATCTCCTAGTATCTCCTACGTAGGACTTAGTATCTCCTACGTAGGACTTAGTATCTCCTACGTAGGACTTAGTATCTCCTACGTAGGACTTAATATATCCTTTTTAAGGATGGTTATTAAGTTGAGAAATGTTTGGCTATGCAGGACGTTAGATAGTCGAAATGTGAGTCAGTGAATATTCATGACACTAACGCAGTGTTACTGTACAGTGTTATTGTGTGTGTATTACGTTAGGGTGACGTGGACCCTGTTCTAATTGCAGTTATGGAGGTTTGGGTATGGTTATGTTTAATCTATCATACATACATCTATTCACACACACAACACACACACACACACACACACACACACACACACACACACACACAGAGGTGGGTGGGATGGTTGGGGTGAGGTTGTGATATGAAACTCGGGTTATAACACGACCTCCGCAAGTTGTTGCTTGTCTTGATGGGGCTAGGTTGGATCGGATGCAACGCTCGTTTGCGGTTTTATTCGTAATTGTTTACAGGTTGACTTGACTGGGGTGGACAAGTGTTGAGTGCGGCGTAAAACAATACGAAATTCAAAAAGGCAAAGAATTGTCATTATAGTTATTTGTATAAATATAAGGGGATACGTGCACATAGATTGCCACCTATAGTCTAAGACACGTCTGTACACGCAGATTATGATTCATGTGCAACGACCTCTGAAATATCCAATGCATAATAGTAAAGTGTAACAAAGTGCAACATATAACAGTGAACTAACTGCAACGCGTAATAGTAGAGCAAACTGAACGCAAGGCAGTAAAGTATAACAGTCGGTCCAACACAGTACTAATGTGCAACAATTAGTTGAACACATGACTCTAATAGTGAAGGAAACAGTAGACTCTAATAGTAAATTGAAACACATGATAGTAGACTCTAACAGTAAATGAAACACATAACTGTAGACTCTAATAGTGAATGAAACGAATGACTGTAGACTCTTACAGTGACTGAAACAGTGAAACAGGAGATTGTGTGCGTGTCTGGGGCTTTAAGTCGACCGTTTCAGATTAATCCATATAAACGTATATCGATCATCTCCTACAGGAAATATTAAGTACTACGTAGGAGATACTATGTCCTACGTAGGAGATACTAAGTCCTACGTAGGAGATACTAAGTCCTACGTAGGAGATACTAAGTCCTACGTAGGAGATACTAAGTCCTACGTAGGAGATACTAAGTCCTACGTAGGAGATACTAAGTCCTACGTAGGAGATACTAAGTCCTACGTAGGAGATACTAAGTCCTACGTAGGAGATACTAAGTCCCTACGTAGGAGATACTAAGTCCTACGTAGGAGATACTAAGTCCTACGTAGGAGATACTAAGTCCTACGTAGATACTAAGTCCTACGTAGGAGTAGGAGATACTAAGTACTAAGTCCTACGTAGGAGATACTATACTCCCTACGTAGGAGATACTAAGTCCTACGTAGGAGATACTAAGTCCTACGTAGGAGATACTAAGTCTACGTAGGAGATATTAAGTCCTACGTAGGAGATACTAAGTCCTACGTAGGAGATACTAAGTCCTACGTAGGAGATACTAAGTCCCACGTAGGAGATACTAAGTCCTACGTAGGAGATACTAAGTCCTACGTAGGAGATACTTTATGTAAGTCCTACGTAGGATGTATAACACTGTCGAACGTCCTACGTAGGAGATATGTAAGTCCTACGTAGGAGATAAAACTTGAACCAGTCCCCTACGTAGGAGATACCCTTAAGTACAAACTACGTAGGAGATAGTAACTGACCAAAACTGAAACACGTATCACCGTGGCACAAATTTACGACATTCATTAGGAGGTGTGCGTATTCGTCTCATGTCTGGAAGATAATGGAACCCCCTCAATGACTCTACTTGTTCTCTGTATACATTAGTCCACATTCTGTAGCTGGAATCGCATGATTACATGTTTCCCTTGTGTTGTCACAGCTGGAGGGGATTACTTTAGCAAAATGACGTGCGCAATTACATTTTGATCAAATAACGTTGAACTAATATATATATAGATATTATTATTGCATCTAATAAAACAGCACATTATGTTATCCGTCAACCAGCATTGGCTCACGTTGACTGTTTGTTCTGACTGGCTGATGCAGAGATTTAACCAAAATATTTCTCTGTTGATTGTATCACAGTTTGTTTGCAATGTTTACGACAGGGATTGACGGAATATTATAAATTCGAAAACGGTTGCAATTAGGACACATCTCCTTGTTGTCAACTTGCGGTTCAAAATATTTCCTGTCATAATTGAGATGCCGAATGTAAACCAAATAGGCATGTTCTATATGGGTGGAGGTTTTCAGTCATTTCCATTGGCGGTCTTGAAGTCACACTATATAGTGTATAAGGCTAAGACACATTACAGATAGTGCTTCCCTTGTACACGTTTCCGGCCCGTTTCTAAACCTTCTTCAGGTGCACAAGAGCATGTTTGTTTATATCTATGCGTTATTGAGTTTACACAGGATAAGGTTATGTATAAAGACAATAAACTATCAGGGAGGCTATTATGAATAATAAAGGGGAATCCTAATGGAAAGCATAACTGTAAATCTTAGTAGAGTGATGAAACTGCAGGAACATTGACTACATGGCTGGTAACAAGATGACTGGCTTCTTTCGTTCAAGTTAACATTTTCCCTATTTCTTGTCTACAATTGTTTGAATGCAAGATTTGGAGTTTGTGATAGCACATATTTTTGTCGGGGCCGCTGATTAGATATGCCGCCACGGAAATCTTTGTGTGCATCGTCTTTCTAATATATGCATTCCAATGCCGTTAGAAACAATGAAAGACTTGTCATCCACAACGCTTCATGTCGTCATATAGTGAGCGTGGAGTCACTAGTAATCAAACGCAACCGTTTTTCTGTTTTTACAAGACTTCACGAAAATGTCAGGGAAAGAAAATTAAATGCAGTATGCACATGAATGCGCACACTGTAACAAAGCAAACTGAACGGGACGGCCCCAAGATCGTACGTGTTTTGTGACAGGATGATCAGTATTGTGACTATCATGTGACTATCACCATAAAACAATTTCAAAGTTAGCATATACCTTTCTTTTTTTCAGTGGGTATTTGACATAACAACAAAGGACATACTGGCGTAACCCGTTGCATCAGCTGGAATAAAGGTTCGACATTTGTGGGGAAACAGAAATGTTACAGAATATTCTTCTACACTGACCTCTGTCTATGAAGCTGAAGCATGACTCGAAGTCATGGTCAGTATTTTTTATGATTATGTTTCTCACGTGACCAAGTGACAGCAAAGTGACATCAAGCCAACTTCACCTCTTCAAGTGCAGAAACGGTTAAGATTGATCGATGCATTTTATTTCCAGTTTGTATTCGAAGAGGTTTCGGAAGAATACCAATCATAGAAAGAAAGCAAAATTTGCAATGTCAATGAACACATCGTGCGCCACAGGCGAAATCTTCACAATATTTTAGGAACCTTTCGGGTACTTTACATTGAAAAAAATCCAATCGCAAAGCGACCATCACCTGATGCAGGCACATATCCTGTTCGTTGTCAATCAATCGCACATTTATTCCAAAACGACCATTTAATTCTATGTATTACGTAATGGTACAGTTACCAGAGGAAACACGGGTTTATAACATGATAGTAACTGGCAGATACAACATATATATGAAGTTACTCAGATTCTTATTGCTTAACAGTTGTTGTTGTAATGTGTGATGCTTAACATGTATATATTAGTACTAATCGGCTGATAGTTTGATGTGCTTTTAATACATAATAATATGTTCACTCTCCAGTATCAAAGTATCAATGTGAACATAATTTGTCTTAAGCGCCATATGTTAGGTAGTTATAACATTCATAAACATCTCAGCTATACTGAGTCAATATTCAATTCTTCATTATCAGATAAATCGACACTGTGAAATAAAGTAAGAACATGTAATTCACAATTTTAATAATAATTAATGTTGGTTACTCCTTTGCCATCCGCCTGAAAGGTATTTTGGTGTTTTTCACGCAGTTGCAACAACTGTTCTTCACAGGTTTCAGATACTCACCCCTTTTTGTCTCTAATACATAGCTGTAAACTTTGTCAACTTGAAGCAGCATTTCGCGTTTTACCTCTGTTGCCTCATTTGACGATAATCCAGTGATTGTGTATCGTGATGAGTAAACTTGTTTCCCCTATGGACGAATGTTTGCGAGTTACAAAACACCTATCTCAGTTCAGTTCAGATACCGCACCCGGTACATACTGTTCCTTGTCGTCACATCCGTGCACGTGTACCACCAAGCATTATGTCAAGCGATTGACCTTGGACACAAAATTTTCTCCATGACTTGTTCAAGTTGTCAGGGTGAGTCTTCATTTCCAAAACGGGCAGTTAATGTATCGGTTACGAGCGTAATAGAGGCATTACATTCTGTTTTCTCAATCACAATCTGAAGAGGGGAATGAACATATCCTTAAGAGCCTTAGAATTCTATAACATTAAAGTTACGGATCCAAACGGATACTTCACTGGCAATGATTGTATAATCGATTACACAGCAGTTACTGTCCTCACTCGTAAACTCACCAACATCTTGGTCAGAATGATCTACCATTTAACAAGAACAGACTACCCAAGACAAGACAACCCATAGTGATAGGTATAATTACACCTCGATTGGCATTACTATCCTCACTTACATTACAATACTGCTCATGATTCTCTGGTACCACTGTAGTGTCCCATGGGATCCAAACATGGGTATCCATATGAGTGGTCGTGGATGCAGTGAGACTGAGGATCCAACTGGGCCTGCTCTATATGGGGGAGAGATCCGTGATATTACCAGTTTGACGTCGATGTACAGTCGATAAACGGCAATGTCTGCACCATTGTTGCCTTCTCTCGCTACTGCCAGGAAGGGGTAAGGGAATGTAATGCGGTAATTACGGAATTCCTGTGGAAGTATTCGTTTTCTGAGAATAACATTCCTTTAATTATAACTTCTTGTATTGAGCAATTCTGACGACAGGAGAACTTACAAATCGGGTGATGATTGGGCGTGGGTACTCACTACACCATTTCGGTCTACCTTGGCGGTGTCCAGTAAGTCATTCTAGTTTGTTAACGTCCTCTGTTAATGTTGACATTTCCTTCAGGAAGACCATAAGGGTGCTTGTTTACAGGCGACCTTTGAATGTATATTCTAGATGTTTCATGTTTATTCCAAGCCATTGATCGCTTTATCAGTAAGTCGTACGGGACGCCAGTTATATGACCAAATATTTGTGTTGCAGAGACGCTCCACCAGCCTTATAGCTGATTACTCGCTGTATAAACCACATGTAGGGTATTGAAATATCAATTAACAGTTAATTAGTAGTTGTTAACTGTGCGTTAAGTCTGTCATTGATACTACAACAAGTAAATGTAGTTTGAATATGATATTACTGAAACAGTACAGGCTATCTAACTCTATGTTAGGACAGCGAAATCTGATGTTCCTGTAGTCACCTTTACAAACACAAATCTCGTGTTCACTTCAGATCTGCTTCCAGGCAGCGGTAAATGTATGGAACATTGATGCTGCACCTTCACTGCTTCATCTGGAGTTTCGCCAATTCCATGCAATATGTGCACTAACTGACATTAGCTAACAGTCCAGATATTTTAGTATAATCAATTTGAATCGTCAATTGGACAAATTATACTAGACCTCCATGTAAGGAGAAGAAGTTGTCTCCTAATTAAAGGACCGTTCATAATTTATGGCAATGGGTGGTGATGATGATTTTTTATGGAGAAGCATGTACAATGTGAGTGACCCCCCTAAAATGTATGTCAAAGTAAGTGACACCCCCCCCTGCATTTCATGTACAAAATCAATCACCACCCTCCCCTTCCCATATCCCAAATCAGGCCTATCCCCCACCCCAGCAAACTCCCCGTCTCCGGCCTATACCCCCTGCCAATTGCCCCCGGGTTATTTCTTCCCAAATGTGTACATAGGCTTGCCACTGAGTACCAGTAATAAGCCCACACTTACAAAATGGTTCAGAGCTGTGTTCACCATTTCACTCCTCATAATGGAGTGGTTACTCAGACAAAGGGCTAACTCTGAACTCACCTTTCAAGGATATCTGAAAACGTTAGTCGGGGGAATAGAAGCATATGAATAGTAGAACAGTGAGTGAGTGAGTTAAAATTTAACGTCACATCGGCAATATTGCAGCCATATCGTGACGAGAACAGTTGATATCAGTATTCAAATCAGTAAATGTATAACGTATAAACCTGTCATCGAAGTACAGAAAAACTACCTGAATATTACAGCTCTTGATTTAAAACCAGTGCGCTATCATAAAAATATATCACGAGAGACAACAGTACAATATAAGAACGGGCTATAGATCACCAGCAACTGAAGGTTGATCACCACACCAAGGACCATGGGGACTTAGAATAGTAGAACAGAAGACATAGTGAAGGGTCAGTTAAAAGTTTAAGAATTTCAAGTAGTGGGCTGCGTGTGTGACCTCATGCATATGCCATAGAGCAGAAAGTTAGAAACAAGGTCCGACAAAATATTATTCGTTAATCAATGGACACACCGTGCATGTAACTTGTCGTCTTAAGATGTGACACTGAGAGTAACGTGTGAATTCAAGTATCATTGATAAAGTACCAATTGTTTCCACATTAACGTATGAAATTTAAAGATGTGAACGTGTTTATCGTCCCTTTTTGGTTCTGTTAGGGGAAGGGAAAATGACCCGGAGAGGGGAACCGGTGTTGGCCGGGGATTAATATTATTAAGGGATATTTTTTATATGGGTGTTCGATTAGAATATGTCATTTCAAATAACACAATCGTTTCAAATGCCTTTTTGAGCCATACTTTTTCCCGAACATCGAATCTGACACCTTTTGGTACATTTCATGAATAAAAAACATTATTGATAAGCTCAGTGATTTCCCCAGTTCGACGGGCAAGCTAATCATTTGTACAAGCAAACATAAATCTGAGAATACAATATTGAAATTAAACTAATAAGCATACAACTTTAAGGAGAACACCCGTTTATAGCATAGACTGATAAACAAGAAGTGGTTGTCCATAAAGTTGTATGTTTCACTGATTACTGACCAACTCCTAGCATGCCGGTTAAAACAACTTAAATGATATTTATAACTGGATGATAATTACAATGCACGCTTTAACAGTTTACAGTATTAATTCACGTGACGAACTTTTGATCTGTTTATTTTGGGGGGTTTCAGAGACAAAACTGATGGACATAAACTTCTTCAGAAAAATATCGATGCTTTATACATACATGTATTACTACGTAATTATGTACGTCTTAAATCAATGTATCGAATATCAAGGCATGGCTGAGCTAATCAAATATTTGATCTGAACTATAGTCTTAAAAGACGCATAGAGAACTTAGTTTGAACTATCGTCAGAAGTGTCATCAGTAATCCTGCGCTTTGTTCCAAGAATAAACTCGTTCTTATGAAGTTGTGAAGCAGAACTAATATCTGTCACCCAAGCTTCAGTGCGTTAGGAAATATTGCCCCGTAGTTTACTCGTGACCTGGTGCTCACAGAATGATTTACGACATTATGAAGGGGGAGTGCGCAAAACGGTCTATAGACAAGAATCGAAGGAAATGCTATAGTCTTTATGTGTACTCGAAACCATTCATCGCTATTCAATTAGTTCCGGCAATTGGGGCTTTCCTTAATATGCTCTGGGACTTCGCCAGAGAGAAGGCCGGAAACACGGTCTTCTATACATGTAGCAAAGACGTCCATACGGAATATAGATTTTCTGATATGGACAATAGAAACGGTTACAGAAAAAAATATGCAATTTTCTTGGTAATTTCGAAGACATTTTAAATTAAAATGGTCAAAAAATAACTCAAACGTTTTAGACTATTCTGTAAACTATAACGCTTGGCACTTGAGAACACGCTTCACGAGCTTTAAAATCAATAAAGAGCTGCCTTTATGAAGTTGTAATTGAATTTTCAGAAGACTATAACACACTTTCTTAGATACGCCTGGTAAGAGGTACAATTGGGTCTAATGAACCAGACCTGTCACTAACCAGGCGTTTTAAAAAAGGTCGACAAAAATCAAACTCAGGAATTTCAAAAGACGTTTCCTTAAAGTGGTTTTGCTTCATCAAATTAGACGTTGATATGCAATGATTACTTTGACAAACCACTTCGATTATATCAAAATTTGTTAATTTGGTATGGGGAAAATAAAGTGGCTAATGATCTAAGTAATGGACTAAATAACTACCGGGCAAAGAAAATGTGCACCTGTCATTGATAAAGCACGAGAGACGGTACTGCGATGTTGATGCACTGGACACGGTATCACAGTGATGTTAAATGCATTACATGTATATCCATGAGTATCTCACAGAGTGAGGTCTACATGGCGTCTCGGGGAGGACTGGGGTCGTAATCTCACAGCACAGTTATAACTACAGTGAAGTGGTTGACTTTTTACACGACTTTGAACATGTTTCCGGCAGTGGATGATGATATGGAGTGATATGTTATCTATAGTGACTGATGATACGGAGTGACATGGTATCCATAGTGACTGATGATACGGAGTGATATGTTATCTATAGTGACTGATGATACGGAGTGATATATTATCTATAGTGACTGATGATACGGAGTGACATGGTATCCATAGTGACTGATGATACGGAGTGATATGTTATCTATAGTGACTGATGATAAGCAGTGATATGTTATCTATAGTGACTCATGATACGGAGTGACATGGTATCCATAGTGACTGTTGATACGGAGTGATATGTTATCTATAGTGACTGCTGATAAGCAGTGATATGTTATCTATAGTGACAGATGATACGGAGTGATATGTTATCTATAGTGACTGATGATACGGAGTGATATGTTATCTACAGTGACTGATGATACGGAGTGATATATTATCTATAGTGACTGATGATACGGAGTGACATGTTATCTATAGTGACTGATGATACGGAGTGATATATTATCTATAGTGACTGATGATACGGAGTGATATATTATCTATAGTGACTGATGATACGGAGTGATATGTTATCTATGATATGTTGATATGCAATGATTACTTTGACAAACCACTTCGATTATATCAAAATTTGTTAATTTGGTATGGGGAAAATAAAGTGGCTAATGATCTAAGTAATGGACTAAATAACTACCGGGCAAAGAAAATGTGCACCTGTCATTGATAAAGCACGAGAGACGGTACTGCGATGTTGATGCACTGGACACGGTATCACAGTGATGTTAAATGCATTACATGTATATCCATGAGTATCTCACAGAGTGAGGTCTACATGGCGTCTCGGGGAGGACTGGGGTCGTAATCTCACAGCACAGTTATAACTACAGTGAATTGGTTGACTTTTTACCCGACTTTGAACATGTTTCCGGCAGTGGATGATGATATGGAGTGATATGTTATCTATAGTGACTGATGATACGGAGTGACATGGTATCCATAGTGACTGATGATACGGAGTGATATGTTATCTACAGTGACTGATGATAAGCAGTGATATGTTATCTATAGTGACTGATGATACGGAGTGATATATCATCTATAGTGACTGATGATACGGAGTGACATGGTATCCATAGTGATTGATGATACGGAGTGATATGTTATCTATAGTGACTGATGATATATTATCTACAGTGATTGATGATACGGAGTGATATGTTATCTATAGTGACTGATGATATATTATCTATGGTGACTGATGATACGGAGTGATATATTATCTATAGTGACTGATGATACGGAGTGATATGTTCGGTATAGTGAATGGTGATACGGAGTGATATGTTAGCTATATTGACTGATGATACGGAGTGATATGCTCTCTATATTGACTGATGATACGGAGTGATATATTATCTACAGTGACTGATGATACGGAGTGATATATTATCTATAGTGACTGATGATACGGAGTGACATGTTATCTATAGTGACTGATGATACGGAGTGATATATTATCTATAGTGACTGATGATACGGAGTGATATGTTATCTATAGTGACTGATGATAAGCAGTGATATGTTATCTATAGTGACTGATGATACGGAGTGATATGTTATCTATAGTGACTGATGATACGGAGTGATATATCATCTATAGTGACTGATGATACGGAGTGACATGGTATCCATAGTGATTGATGATACGGAGTGATATGTTATCTATAGTGACTGATGATAAGCAGTGATATGTTATCTATAGTGACTCATGATACGGAGTGACATGGTATCCATAGTGACTGTTGATACGGAGTGATATGTTATCTATAGTGACTGATGATAAGCAGTGATATGTTATCTATAGTGACTGATGATACGGAGTGATATATTATCTATAGTGACTGATGATACGGAGTGACATGGCATCCATAGTGACTGATGATACGGAGTGATATGTTATCTATAGTGACTGATGATAAGCAGTGATATGTTATCTATAGTGACTCATGATACGGAGTGACATGGTATCCATAGTGACTGTTGATACGGAGTGATATGTTATCTATAGTGACTGCTGATAAGCAGTGATATGTTATCTATAGTGACAGATGATACGGAGTGATATGTTATCTATAGTGACTGATGATACGGAGTGATATGTTATCTACAGTGACTGATGATACGGAGTGATATATTATCTATAGTGACTGATGATACGGAGTGACATGTTATCTATAGTGACTGATGATACGGAGTGATATATTATCTATAGTGACTGATGATACGGAGTGATATATTATCTATAGTGACTGATGATACGGAGTGATATGTTATCTATAGTGACTGATGATAAGGAGTGATATGTTATCTATAGTGACTGATGATACGGAGTGATATATTATCTATAGTGACTGATGATATGTTATCTATAGTGACTGATGATACGGAGTGATATATTATCTATAGTGACTGATGATATGTTATCTATAGTGACTGATGATACGCAGTGATATGTTATCTATAGTGACTGAAGATATATTATCTATAGTGACTGATGATACGGAGTGATATGTTATCTATAGTGACTGGTGATACGGAGTGATATATTATCTACAGTGACTGAAGATATATTATCTATAGTGACTGATGATACGGAGTGATATGTTATCTATAGTGACTGATGATACGGAGTGATATGTTATCTATAGTGACTGATGATACAGAGTGATATGTTATCTATAGTGACTGATGATACGGAGTGATATGTTATCTATAGCGACTGATTATACTGAGTGATATGTTATCTATAGTGACTGATGATACGAAGTGATATGTTATGTATAGTGACTGATGATACGGAGTGACATGTTACCTATAGTGACTGATGATATATTATCTATAGTGACTGATGATACGGAGTTATATATTATCTACAGTGATTGATGATACGGAGTGATATGTTATCTATAGTGACTGATGATATATTATCTATGGTGACTGATGATACGGAGTGATATATTATCTATAGTGACTGATGATACGGAGTGATATGTTAGGTATAGTGAATGGTGATACGGAGTGATATGTTAGCTATATTGACTGATGATACGGAGTGATATGCTCTCTATATTGACTGATGATACGGAGTGATATATTATCTACAGTGACTGATGATACGGAGTGATATATTATCTATAGTGACTGATGATACGGAGTGACATGTTATCTATAGTGACTGATGATACGGAGTGATATATTATCTATAGTGACTGATGATACGGAGTGATATGTTATCTATAGTGACTGATGATAAGCAGTGATATGTTATCTATAGTGACTGATGATACGGAGTGATATGTTATCTATAGTGACTGATGATACGGAGTGATATGTTATCTATAGTGACTGATGATACGGAGTGATATATTATCTATAGTGACTGATGATATGTTATCTATAGTGACTGATGATACGGAGTGATATATTATCTATAGTGACTGATGATATGTTATCTATAGTGACTGATGATACGCAGTGATATGTTATCTGTAGTGACTGAAGATATGTTATTTATAGTGACTGATGATACGGAGTGATATGTTATCTATAGTGACTGATGATACGGAGTGATATATTATCTACAGTGACTGAAGATATATTATCTATAGTGACTGATGATACGGAGTGATATGTTATCTATAGTGACTGATGATACGGAGTGATATGTTATCTATAGTGACTGATTATACGGAGTGATATGTTATCTATAGCGACTGATTATACTGAGTGATATGTTATCTATAGTGACTGATGATACGAAGTGATATGTTATGTATAGTGACTGATGATACGAAGTGATATGTTATCTATAGTGACTGATGATACGGAGTTATATATTATGTATAGTGACTGATGATACGGAGTGACATGTTACCAATAGTGACTGATGATATATTATCTATAGTGACTGATGATACGGAGTTATATATTATCTATAGTGATTGATGATACGGAGTGATATGTTATCTATAGTGACTGATGATATATTATCTATGGTGACTGATGATACGGAGTGATATATTATCTATAGTGACTGATGATACGGAGTGATATGTTAGGTATAGTGAATGGTGATACAGAGTGATATGTTAGCTATATTGACTGATGATACGGAGTGATATGCTCTCTATATTGACTGATGATAAGCAGCGATGTCGTCAATACAGACTGACAACTTGAAGTACATATACCGTCAGTTGTCACTGACTGCTAATTTTATCAGAGGTGACTGCTGACATAAAGTATTACCATCACAAATACTGACTGATAACATGAAGCAATACTATCATCAATAGTGACTGATAGCATCAGGTAAAACTACCATCAAAAGTGACCGATAACATGATCTAATAAAATCTCCAATATTGACTGACAGCCTGAAGTAGTACTACCATCAATAGTGACCAATAATATTATGTAGTACTTCCATCAATATTCACCGATAAGATGAAGTAATACTTCCATTAATAGTGACCGATACATGAGGTAATACACTCTTCAAGAAGAAAACGTATACGCCATATCTGACAAAGTAGAGTTAACATGTGGCGTGCCCCAGGGCTCGGTCCTTGGTCCCATTCTCTTCTTGCTATATGTAAACTCTCTTCCCGCGGTTATCGACTCTCATGACTGTGGGCACTATGCCTATGCTGATGACAATCAGGTTACCAGGATTCGTAATCTGCAATCTCCAGTCACTGATCTACAGATCATAGACAGTTGCGTTTCCGATATAAAGACCTGGATGAACACAAGGAAACTCCAACTGAATGATGACAAAACGGAGTTGCTCGTCCTTGGAAATTCCAAACAGCTACAGAAAACCTCCATCTGCAATGTGAAGATTTCAACATCTCACATTCAACCTTCCCCTGTCACTAAGGATCTTGGAGTATATCTTGATGCAAGTTTGTCTTTGGAACCGCAAGTCAACCATGTTTATAAGAACTGTCACTATTATCTGCGAACCATCAGCTCCATTAGAAATTTCATCACAACAGAATGTGCTCATTCTTTGGTTCGATCCATTATACTCTCTCGACTCGACTATTGCAACAGTCTGCACTTTGGCATCAGTTCAACTCAACTTCAGAAACATAAAAAATTACAGAACTCAGCAGCTCGCATCGTCTGCCTCAAGTCCAAGAAAGATCATATCACACCTTCACTGATGTCTCTACACTGGTTGCCTGTCAAATTCCGGATTAACTTCAAGATTCTGTGTATCACTTTCAAAGCTCTACATGGACAAACACCTGAATACCTCTCCAGTCTTCTGTGTCAGTACATTCCAACCCGACCATTACGGTCCCAGAATCACCAGCTACTTGTCATTCCTAAAGTTCGACTCTCATCCTATGGGAAAAGATCATTCCAACACGCAGCCGCCAGTCTCTGGAACAACTTGCCCACTCAAATCAAGAATGCTGAATCTTTGGACACATTTAAATCGTCTCTAAAAACCCACTTTTTTCGTCTTGCCTATTACTAGACTTTCTATGTTCAATTGTCTCTCTGTAAATAGTTTTACCTATTTTCTTGTCTCCTATAGTATTGTAGCGCCATGAGCGGGTATTAGTACCTGGATGTAGCGCTATATAAATACCCACATTATTATTATTATGTTTTACAGATTAAAGATAGTATGCAGCAGAGAGGGTTCGGGTGATCCTGGCACAGTCAGGCTGGTAAGGCTCATCATCAGCTCAGGGCCCTTGCCCCCTCTACACGCAGCCCAGACAGCAAATGGGACTTCTCCCAGGAAACGCTGCCTAGTCGAACCCACCAAGAACTTTCCGGAGAATATGAAGGCTCCCCAACACTGCAGCCTTCTGCATTACCCAGAGTGTCAGAAGGGCTGTACTCCCGGTGGAGAACCCGGGCACTCTCCTGATCTGCTTCAAGAGATCAGGAGGTACCAATCCAAGGGCACCGAGAACAATGGGGAGCCTGGCGACAGTGTACTTGGGATGCAAGCGAGACATTTCAAAGGCGAGGTCCGCATATTTATCATGCTTTTCCTGAATCTTGCCAATCACATTGGTGTCAAAAGGGACAGAAAATTCAATGATATAAATAAATTCATTGGCTTTATCAAAAAGGACAAGATCAGGTTTGTTGGCAGGAATTCTTCTGAGGCTGTATATGGGCCTATTCCACAGAAGTTTGAAAGCATCATTTTCCATGACGCCCTGGACATGTTCATTATTATTATTATTATTATTATTATATTTAGAAGAGTTTATTGAGGCAGTTTAAGAGCAATTATTTCATGTAATTTCAATGGTAAATGGGTGAAATGTTACACGTCTACAGACAAAGAGTTCGCCAACACAACAGCCTTTATTGGTGTGTTGGCGTCAAAGTCAGTACTTGGTATGGCCACTATTGGTCGCAATTACTGCTCGGAACCGTCTCGGATAAGTCGAGACGAAATACCGTTTTGCTGTCAAATTCCCCTGAACCACCACTAAATCAGATCTTTGTGTGCTTGATATCGCACTCCACACCATGACACTCTCTCCACCGAATCTGTCGACCTGTCGAATGCAAGTAGGGGTAAAACGTTCATTTCTCAGATGGTAAACATGCTGTCTTCCACCTTGCCGGTGAAGAAGAAATCGTTATTCATCACAGAAACAGGCTCGCCTCCAGTTTCAAAGATTCCAGACCCTTCGACACCACCGCAAGTTATTGCGCCAATGGAAATCTCTCAAAACTGGGGCGATAACTGGCCTTCTTGGTCAAAGCTCCACTGACAGTTTGGTCGGAAATTCTTCTCAAACCAGGGATGCGCTCCACGGCTGTGGCAAGACGATGACGCAAGTGAGCAACCCAAATGTAGCGGTCCTTGGCTTGGGCGGTAACTCTTGGACAACCGCTTCTCGGGCGATCTTGGGAGGAATTGGTCTGCAGGAAACGACCCCAAAGGCGAGATATGGTGCTCTGATGAACGTTGAAATGTTGGACAACTGCAGAAAGAGACTCCCCAGCTTCAAGGCGGCATATGGCGATATTTCGATTGGCGCCACTCAGGCGTGGCATGATGATTTCCTCTTATCCATGCAAAAGCGAATGACAAGATTAAACACAACGTTTGCCTATTTATAGTTATCGATACCGAATGCTTTTCCGCTTACTTGTTGCACGTGAAAGTAAGCTTTGCATGTTTTCTTGGTGACCTTTTGGCGAATATTTCTTCAACGCTTCTAAAACAAGGGAAAATTTTTAAATTGCCGCATCTTTGTGCTTACAATCACACAAAAACGACGTTTTAGAAACAAATAGTATATTTGTACTGTTTTTGCCGCAGCTACGCGAGTCCAATATTCTCAAAATCACCTGTGTGTTTCTGGGTTTCTTTTAAAAAGCGTAATATCCTCTATAGTGACCGATAACAGGAAGTAATACTACCATCAATAGTGACCGATAACATAATCTAATACTGTCATCAATAGCGACACATTGGCGTGCTAGTTACAAAATTTAGACTGGGGGTGGAGAATAATCTGGAAGCTTCTGAAACATGTGAACTTATTCAGCAGTGCACGGAATCTTACAGAAGGCATGTTGACAACATACGTGATGCATGCGCATCCATATTACATTACATGGAGAACAGTGAACAGCGGTACTTGTCACCCTGAATGCTCAGTCTGGGCCTGTTTCGGGAGTTTGAACACTGTTGCTTCCAGGTGAATATTGATATCACTGACTTTGTTGCCATATCATCATATAACACCAGAGGTCCTAATACGGCACCCTGAGGTACTTCAGCTTGTGGTGGATTCCTATCGGTCACGTACCTTTCAAACCATTTAAGGAGACTGCCTTGATTGCCTTAAGTCGAACGATCGTATTAATAAAGTCACCAAAACTCATTTTTCTTCTTTAAAAATCATCTAAAGCTTCAGGTATAAAACTGTACAGACATATTATCAGGATTTTGTGGAGTCACTGATGATTAAATAATCAGTTATCTCTCAAATAGTTATATACATATCTAAAGACACATTTAAATAATATCTTCGCGATACTTTTCTTTTAGGAATATTCGTCACACCAATGTGGAACTACCTTAGTAAGCTGCTCAGTTATTCAATCGATAATTCCTGTTTTAATAGGAAGTAGTACTTATAATTTCAATATGATTTTTGTATTTGCTTGGCGGTAGTCTTATATTTTCCGTTTGTAAATAATAGATGGCTATATTACTTGTTGACATTAACAAACGCTTGACAGTGGTCTCTACAAACAGAATTAAATGCTCCCCAAGTTCGTACATTATTCACTGAAATAAATCAGTGTACATGTTATCCGAGTAGGTTCAGATATTACTTGCTTAAGTCCGTATGGACCTTATGAATAATTTGTCGTATTTTCAAGCCAGCCACCTGAATTGAAATTATAGTGTACATGTCTAGATCAATGGCATTTGCAATGGCATCATCAATTAGGTTCCAATATGATACAGTGTTACTGCGGTATAAGAACGTAAAGGATACATTTTCCTTTCACATAAGTTCATTCCATATTGCATGAAACCCAGCTCTGCATATGAAATGCACATAACTATATTTATCACACAATGTAACACCACTACCTCGAGTTTCTCTGTGTTCACGGAAACGCGTGTGAAAAACGCGAATAATCGTTTTTAATTGATGTCGCAGGAACTAAAAAATTCATTGTCCGGTTGATGTGTTTATTTTTACATACCTGTGGATTATAACAAACATCATGTCCAACATGGTACTAATTGTTTGATCGACATCGTTTATTGCATATTGCAACGTTTCGGTATAGATTCGTACGACGTTGGCAAGGTAAAAATCACGAGAAGTAGATATACATAATATGTTATGACAACCAGCAGATTAACAACACCTTGTAACTGATAACAGTTGGCACATACATCGAACAGCACGGGCTATGAAGCCAATGAGCAGACGGGATTAAATAGTAAAAATAAGGTAATTGGGTGTTAATTGGTAGAGTCTACAGCGTGATTAACTCTGCGTAGGCCGATGGTATCCATGAACTTGAATGCTTCACAATTCATACTTTGACAAAAAGGGATAAAAAAAGTATACTGTTTTGAAGGGAAGTTCAAAACCAACTGATAGTTCACAAAATCTGTTGAAATCTATTCATATTTGTTTTAAAACACCGGGCCTATTTGTAGTATTACTGCTTAGCAATTTATATGCATTATTCACGTGTATGCTGTATTTTCTTAATATTCATTAAATAAATGCGTTAAAATCACTACTTCATTCATGTACTCTTCTCTGGCTTGTTATTTGCCGGTACAGCTACAAGCCAGGACGAGAAAAAGGCCAGCAATACCAATTCAGTTTGAACGGTTTAGCTCCGATTCAAACTGCCATACTGTTACTTCACCATAACCCCCTTACAAAGTCACACAGACAGGTTAAATCCAGAAATATTACTCGAATTGTCTACGTATGATGTACTGTCAGCTTTTAAATCAGTTCAGAAATCCGAAGAGCATTTACTGCTGTTGTATTACTTTTATTCCAGTGTGCTTTACGCCCTCGCTTGTTTGAATCAATTCTTGTTAAAAGGGTCTTGGATTAAGGTGTTGCTTTACTAAAGCATGTGTGTATAGATTCTACTGGTAGAGGGATTAATTCATAATATATTCCGCTAAGATGCTTACCCAAAGTGAAAGAAATAAACTTACAATTTCGACTCGCATTTCATGATACCAGGAGACACTCAGTTGTGAAAGAGTATTCTGATATGAGGCGATAGCCTGTGGCTTGAGCAATGTGTAGTTCCCAAGGAAATGAGAATGGTTACCGGGATATTAAAGCATATATGAGACAAATTTGTATTTGCACAGTGGTTTAACTGCATGCATGAATGATCCACAATGAAGGTTTAACCCCATTCGTTTGGGTGAGACAGGTATAATACACCTTGGCTATTTATAACTTCATGTATGAACGGTGAACACTTACTGAAACGATTGGGTCAAAGAATTTGAAGCTGGACACTTTGTTCTCCATCAGGACAATGTTCCAGTTCACACCAGTAATGTTACAGTGGGGGATCTGTGGAAATGTGGATACGATCTTCTAGATCCATTTATGCTCTATACCTGGCCAGTGGTGATTACCACCTGTTATGCAATTTGAAAATATACTACTTTAGTGGTCGGAGCGCTTGTAGTCAGTCCGGGAAGTGACCGATTGACTGTGGAACTAATGACATTTCACGAAAATATCAACGCTTTTTATATGATAGGCGCATATCTACTTGATATACTTTCGAAGGTTAACAGATCAGCCCCATGGAAGTCAATTAAAGCCAACATATATATTACTGATAGGTAACAGAGTAACAGCTAAACAGTTTTCATGGTTACAACGTAAGCACTGTGTTGGACCTGTTTTGGTTATACAAATCCCATCAAACATCGATGTGGCTGTCACTACTACAGATTCATTTCCCTCAGCGCAAGTCTTATGAAACACGTTCAAAACTCGTTGCAATAAGATAATCAAAGCACTCGGCAACACTATATGACAATCTGATATTCGATGTAACAAGAGAGTGCTCAGCTAGTAATCAAACGACAACTGATGTCAAAGGTATGCACATGTGTATAGGACATTCAGTTGGCATTAATGATGGTGAAATTTCTATTCAGTTCCTGATTGAAACAGTGATGGCAATAGATCATGGACCAGACATTCCAGATCCAGTGCCAATCGCAGGACAAACGAGCAATGGGTCTGTTGATAATTGATCAAGATTTGACAATTGTAACGCCAGTGCCTCAAGCAGGATTGCCACTACAACCCGGAAATGAAAGTAAAAGCTTGGTAATCTGAACTGCAAGTAGCCTGTGGAATGTAGTCACGCCACTGAGATTATTGTTGGCGACCGGTATACCGATGCCCGGACTCCGCAGCTAAACAAAACAGAACAACGAGTATATTGTTAACGAACATTAGGGAGCAAGTGAGGGAGGGAGGTGGACAAGGAGAAAAAATATACTGGTTCGATAAGGGTCACACACTATCAGGTTACAGTTTAAAAAGGCAATTTACTTGAAGTCTTTAGAATGAAGGTACTAGGTAACTACAAATAGTCCAAAATGTAAGATGCATTAGTTTCCTGTAAACATTGAATGATACTGCTGAATGCAGTGGATACACATATCAATCAGTAGTGAAGTATGTTAGCATATTTTATGTACGCCGACTATCTTAAAGGGCCAGAAAGGGTGAAATGGGAAACTTCGAAGTTGATGTTTTTGGATCAATAGTGCGTAATACCGCCATGATTTGTCAAATATTCATTCACTGGACGAGGCACTGTGTGGGGATCCTAAGTGGACGCACGTGTCTCCCTATCATATCATGGAAATGTTCAATGAGGGACAGGTTTGGGTTCTCTGCTGACAACAACATATTATGGATGGAAGGAGGTGAAGATTAACGATTCGTGCACAGTTAGCACGGAGGTTGTCGTTCTGAACCGTCGACCCACACTTGTTGCAAGAGTACAACTAGGATACATACATGTTGTCCCGGTAGTACTATCCGGGGAACCTCACTATAAGGATATATATCATGAGGAATCTCAACGGGACTCCTGACTCAATACCAGTGACCATAGTTTCGACGTAGTGTACACCATTGTTGACTGCTGTTAGCCTGTCGGTTTGTAGGGGCTGTACAACATGTGGCCATGGAGATGAGTTGCATGCTGACTTCTAATCGCCTGAATTAGACGTCTTACTCCGGTAGTCTCATGGTTTGCAGCAATTCGGTTCGTCGTCGTCTTAGCTCGATTTCGTAGAATCTGTTTACGGATCAATTGATCATGTGCCCTTGTCTTTGATCTGCTACGCCTTGAGCGAGGTCGATCGTAAACATATTTGTTGTACCTGTTCCACCGTCCGCTAATCACAGATTGTGAAGCATCGAACGTACTGGCCACTGCAAGCTGACTTCTACCACTTCCCACTATACCAATAACCAATGGACACTCTGCTCGGTGCAGACCATACACAAACAATGAATGAAAGTTAACCATAACTGTACGATGACCAGAATCAATGAGAACGGCAACGTGAAAGTATCAGCACCAGAATTGACACCCTTACTCATGTCTGTAACAGTAAACATACATACATACATACATACATACATACATACATACATACATACATACATACATACATACATACATACATACATACATACATACATACATACATACATACATACATACATACATACATACATACATACATACATACATACATACTTTAAAATAATCCTGCTCACGGTCTGAAACAGCACACACACACACATACATACATACATACTTTAAAATAATCCTGCTCACGGTCTGTAACATATAAACATACATACATACATACACACACACACACACACACATATACACACACACATACACACACACACACACACACACACACACACATACACACACACACACACACACATACATACATACATACATACATACATACATACATACATACATACATACATACATACATACATACATACATACATACATACATACATACATACATACATACATACTTTAAAATAATCCCGCTCACGGTCTTGACGGCTTCTCTGTCATGCGAAACTGTAGATATAATGTGTAACGAGTAGAAGAACACGTGGTGTTCCAGCTATGTCGAAATACGTCAGTGGACGGATAGCCTATGCTAGAGCAATTCTGATTACCATACTACACTACAAATTTAAACGATAAGAATGGCTATCATATAACATATTACGAAAGTATAATACAAGGCTCATCCTCTTCTGTTGTTTGTGTTTGTTTTGTTTGATTAGTGTCACCAGTTTATTACTCACATACAACCAAAAGTCACAAAGCAAGAAAGTTACATCAAATCATATGTCAATAGCACGTCTTTCTAATAGAGCGCATGCATACATCCTACCATAAACGTCGTATAAAGATGAAATTTATGAACAAAGCCTTTGACCGAAGATGTCAACCTTTTCCCTGAACCTTTTCTTCAAAAGGAATATTTCATGCTTAAAGGTAAATACTAGAGAAAAAAAACTTTTCATAGAGGTAAAGGAATTCTAAAAGTCACCTTCCGAAACTTGAACAAAAAGTTTGTGCACTTGCAACAAAACAGACAAAAAACGTACTCGTATTTCCGCTTATTACGGAAACACCCGACAGTTAATGAGCAGAGGTGACATGACGTCATATATGTGCCTGTGCTGATGGCTTTCACTTTGACTTTACCTCACAACTCAACAGTATCCATGGATTCTGAAGCAATAAAATATGTTCTTGATGTCATTTCTGAAATGGATGATTATGCTTCAGACGGGGAAAAATAGAAATTATCTTCTACAAAAATTACAAGGGAATTATTTTTTTGAAACAAATTAGGATCCTAGAATACAGAACAACTTTCACGACACACACTACTGACAAATAGCGAGTCTGATGCCGACGTGCGTTATTGTATAAAATAGAAAACAATGAATGTAACACGTTTTAAGGTGTCTGCTAAATGCCTGTCTGCGTAATGGGAGGACATCGAACAAGTACTTCCTGATTTGCCGTTGTATATCTCATAAGTACCAGTCGAACTGCCCAAGCTACAAAATGCCCATGCAAATTTGGTCACTGACCCTAATTTGTTCAACACCATTTGGCTCTGGCTTACCTAAGTAAAACTTGGAATTTTCAGGGGATACGTAAGCACAAGACATGATTAGAGAGTTATGAAAGTGCGCGGGTGCCTTTCTTACATAAAAATATATGCCATCCTCGAAATTGAGAGTAATTCGTTTAAAGAAGTGTGCAATTGTTTTCTTAATATAACCACAAATACCGCCTGATCTTCTACCTTTTCCACTGTAGTCTCTCACTAGTGAAAAATGTTCATCGCCTGGGAGAAGATCAGAGAATTCGTCAATATTGTCACAAAAAATTTCACACAAACTAATAATATCAAAATTACACAAAAAAGATTTCAAAGATTCATTTATAGGTTTCCTCAGTCCACAAATGTTCCATGTTATTATGTTAATTAAGTCATTATTTTCAGTTAAGTTTGTACTCTGGGCCGGGCCACACCCTTATCCATTCATCCAGGTAGGTGGTGGGTCTTTATCCAGAGCATTGATACAGTCTCTCGTGTCATCAAAAATGAATGATCTGCCATCAACAACTTGTCATGCCGTAAAATTATTTTCGATTTTGCACCACAAAGCTCTCTAGCCCTTTCTATGTAGGGATAGAGTTTTCGTTGTTTCTCTCGGACATCCTGACTGTAGTCTTCTTTGATGATAACTTTGGAGGTTCCCTCACCTGGCACAGATCCATGCCTCTTCCTATTTTCTCGGAAAGCCTGCAACACAGTTTGTTTATGTTTAAATCTCCCGAATTGAACACAAATTATTCTTGAAGAAGCTGGCACCTTTTTGCCTGAGCATGAAGCTCGTTCGATTGGGAATTAACTGTGTTCAAGAGCGTCGGTGATGTCAAGATCGTTTACCAGGAAATTCCGTACCTTGTTTTCAGTTTCAGACCAAGATTCATCACTACTTTCTTCTAGACCCTTAATAATTATGTTGTTACGCTTCAATGCATCTTCAAGCTTACCAACTTTGGCCTTCAAGGCCTTATTTTCTGTTCTCAAGTGTTAAACATCGTTCAGGCTTTCCACGCAATCACCTAACTGTTTCTCAAGCTTGTTGACATCAGACCGGATGCTAACACTAATGCGGTCAAATTTATCCTCCATACGTTGGAGAGGGACAAGAATGTCAGCTATACTTAGCGCCCCTGAGTTGCCTCCCTTTTCTTGATTGTAACTTGGTAGCTTGGTTTGTGATAGTGAATTCTTTTTTGACGCCTCAGTGGATCTGGTGTCTGGGCCGGGGTTTCGTTCAACTGAACCGCTGATAACAATAAGCATACAGCATAAAAAAGTCAACAGTTAATCAGTGATTAAGGAAAGCACTACAAATCATATAATCTTATCTAATCTTTTGCATTAGAAATGGCATAACATCAAATAATGCACAGTCACTTTATTCCAGTTATGCTTTGGTGTCCCTTGGCTCATTCATTTGCTGGAAATTAACAGCCTAGTGCATGTGAAAGACAGAATTCCCACGCAGCTTGTGGCAACGTTTCCTTTAAAAGAGGCTACAGACAGCATGGACGCCTCAAAACTTCTTCACCATGCCACAGTGCAAACAGTTAAGCGCCCGCAACAGGACCATTGCATGGTTACAGGATGGTGAATCCATAAGAAGTGTTGTTCTCCGTCTTCAGGTGTCATGCACAGACTGAGGGAGAGGTTCCAGGCCACTGGTGGAGTAAAGGACAGACCTCGCTCTGGAATATGGGCAGATGACCGATATGTTATGGGCCAAGCCCTTCGGATTCACAACTGCCTGTGCCCATTTGCCACAAGCTGCATGGGAAGTCTGTCTTCCACAAGCTCTAGGCTGTTGTGTTTGGGAGTTTGAATCACACATGGTGCTGGTGTGTTTCAGCATCCTTGTTTTTCGCTGTTTTTAACAATGTTTCATTTCACTCAAACTCAACGAATATTGAATCAATTGCTCACTGCATGTTCCAACATGTCGTTTAAAGCGCCTATTAAGCACACAAATAGTTGCATTTACCTAAGAGTATAAATGACCTCACCACGTTTCAGTTTATATATGACTATCAAGTTTTAGGATGTTCCCATATTTTGCGTTTGTAGTGTATTACCAAGTCTACATAATATATGCCGGAAACGGTTCTACCACCCATCCTCCTCTTAGAAATCGTGATATTTACATAATATTGAAAACTACAGTTGCAACACTATATATGTGCAAAACAGCTGCATTTACAGTTACCGGGGCTTCTACTTGAGCTGTTGTATCTGAATTATGTCGTAACCTTCATATCTGCTTTCCAGCTTATTCACATCGACTTGATTTGCGAATGGAGACAGACCTGGAGACATTCCACCGTCACAACATTCTGAAAATACAAGAGTGCATTTCGTTTTATGGTAATGCACTCCGTTAGGAACTACGTGTGGTCCTGTCTTATGATAGCATGTAGCTTAATGAAATATTGCGATGTTCCGATAAGGATCGGGCGTACAGATGTTTCCTCAGATAGCATCAGATGGGGACCCGTGAAGGTCCGGGTTAGGATATTGATCTTAAGTAAGAGACTAACGGGATCGGGTGGTCAGGCTCGCTGACTTGGTTGACACATGTCATCGGTTCCCAAATGCGCAGATCGATGCTCGTGCTGTTAATCACTGGATTGTCTGGTCCAGACTCGATTATTTACAGACCGCTACCATATAGGTGGAATATTGCTGAGTGCGGCGTAAAACTAAACTCACTCATCAGTTGGGAGGGATACCTTTTGTCGATTGTCCCGTGACACTAAACACTGAGTAAAGTTGAGTCGGGACTAATAATCCTCATGTAACCATGACATATCAGGAAGGATAGCAATATATGGATGAACAACTTCTTTACAGTTAGAGCAACGTTTCGGTGTAGTTACTAACACCGCTATCAAGCAAGTCATCCTTTATTGTTATCCTTCCTTAGTGCTCCAACTGCTAAATGCCTCACAAAGAAGACAAATGAGATATCAATGTCGTGTTCTGAACAATGTTTAACATGGTCCGAATGTTCTGTCAATTTCAAAGGCTACGTACTGTGATGCCATATATCTCCATCTCTCACTTGGATAACTTATGTGACGATAATTTCCGTTGTTAGCCTCTCATACCATTACATTGTATATTACCAGGCATCCTGTGCCACAATGTAATTGTCATCAATTTCTTGTTGTATTGTGACACATTTAGACTCAGTCTAACATCCCATGGCTTGTAGGAAACTTCCTGATATTGAACTCATACAATGTTCATTGCTGTCCGACATGCCCGTTAACAATATGTAACTAAACGACAGTCTTTTAGTTATATATTGTATACTTCTCTACAAAAGTTTAGACTCACTTAAAACACTCACTATATGTTATGTATATATATATATGGTTACATCGAAGATTGATTCCTCCACTACCTTGGGGGAACCAACTACAAACATTATGCAGGTGGATTGCACGAGGATCAAGCATCAAATTGATGAAAAACATGCAAATATCGTGCATGTGAACAGCTGCTTTGTGGTGTAAAGTTTTGTTAAGAATTTGCCATTTTTCACTGATTTTCATCATTTACTGAAGTCATAACAATAATCTTTTCAACGTTACGAATTTGTTTTACAATACACCGGTTCATGTGTAAACAGTACCTTTAAACAGTATGGAGCATTTTGCAAAATGTAGCTTAAACAGTTGCCTGAAGTAAGTGGCTATATTTACACTAGTGAGTCTAAACTTTTGATGAGAAGTATGTGCTGGGTTGTTTTTAATTGAAATAAATAGTTTGTTTTAAATAGTATTAATGTGTCTGTGCCTCCACGTCAACTCATTCTATCGGAAATAAGTATGCCTCTTCAACCCACGTCTCTTGGCAATTTGTGAGCAACTGAATTAAACAGCAAGTGCGATGTGTGCTTTCTGCTTTTGCGTATACAGTTCAGTTACCTCGCATAATATGTACAGTGTTTAAACATTGATTGATCGAGAGTAGCCAGAATTATTTGACTGGTGTACTTAATCAGTACTGCGTAATTTACAATGTTGATTAAACAGGAATTAACTAACAATATGGAATGCAATAGAAACAAAGAAAATATGAAAACAACTTAAGAACAACTTGTTTGAGTGGCATTTTAGAAGTTGAGACGTACAATATAGAACAAGTTTTATGGATAACAACTTCTTTATTTCGTGAGTGCGACGTTTCGATACAGATTCTTGTACCGTTGTCAAGCAAGAGTGATACATGAAGTGTAGGCGCTGCATATATATACTGTATATAACAATGAAACAACATAATAGACAAAGGAAACAACATAATTGCCATGATTGGCTAAGCAGTAAGCTGAAGAAGCCAGTGAGTACACAAAGGATAGTGAATGGAAGCCAGAGATGTAGTTACAATGAGATGTTTAAACAATAGATGCGATGTTTATACACTGATCCACTCCTCCACCAAGCCCAATCTATTGTATAAACATCGCATCTATTGTTTAAACATCTCATTGTAACTACATCTCTGGCTTCCATTCACTATCCTTTGTGTACTCACTGGCTTCTTCAGCTTACTGCTTAGCCAATCATGGCAATTATGTTGTTTCCTTTGTCTATTATGTTGTTTCATTATTATATACAGTATATATATGCAGCGCCTACACTTCATGTATCACTCTTGCTTGACAACGGTACAAGAATCTGTATCGAAACGTCGCACTCACGAAATAAAGAAGTTGTTATCCATAAAACTTGTTCTATAACTTAAGAACATACACTGAATGAAGTGAACATGACTTACCTTATAATAACCAGGAAAAGTGTCTATTAGTGACCAGTCTGTATTCCAAAAAGGTCGTTATACATGCTAAGGATGCCCTCAGAGTTCGTGAGTTGAGTTGAGTTGAGTTGGGCTTTACGTCACATCGGCATTATTCCAGCCATATATACTGACGAGAACAATTCTGCATTAGTTAACATTGTAAGTACAGAGTCAAAATGAGTTTTATTTCAAAAACATATATTCATTTCATTGTCATTTAAAAACAGAAAAAGTAATAGCACTAAATTTAAAGGCAGGCAATTTGCTAGTCACATTACACAATTACAATTTATGATCAAGATCAACTTCCCTCAGGTAGTTCACTATCAGATGAGCGCTCACGCGGGAGAACAGATCTTTCAGATTTGTTGCTCCATAATGTGGGGCCCTAGCAGACGATAAGTCCACACAGTCAAGCAGAATATGAGTTCGTGATATGGTCGCATGTTCGATTGTCATTTTTATAAAAGCAATACTGACAATGCTGCTGATTAGTATATGGACACTGACGGATTATAGACGTCGGGCGGAACATGCCACTTGTTGAAGCACGTCCTGATCATGGCATACTTATATTGTAACCCCACTCCGCTCTGGAAACATAATCCAACAATCACTTGTTGAAGTACGTCCTGATCATACTTATGCTGTAAATCCACTTCGTTCTGCAAACACAATCCAACAATCACTTTTGAAGCACGTCCTGATCATGGCATACTTATACTGTAACCCCACTTCGCTCTGCAAACATAATCCAACAATCACTTGTTGAAGCACGTCATGAACATACTTATACTGTAACCCAACTTCGCTCTGCAAACATAATCCAACAGCCATTGGTTGAAGCACATCCTGATCATACTTATACTGTAACCCAACTTCGCTCTGCAAACATAATCCAACAGCCATTGGTTGAAGCACATCCTGATCATACTTATACTGTAACCCCACTTCGCTCTGCAAACATAATCCAACAGTCACTTGTTGAAGCACGTCCTGAACATACTTTTACTGTAACCCCACTTCGCTCTGCAAACATAATCCAACAGCCATTGGTTGAAGCACATCCTGATCATACTTATACTGTAACCCCACTTCGCTCAGCAAACACAATCCGACAATCACTTGTTGAAGCACGTCCTGATCATACTTACACTGTAACCCCACTTCGCTCTGCAAACATAATCCAACGGTCACTTGTTGAAGCACGTCCTGATCATGGCACATATATACTGTAACCCCACTTCGCTCTGCAAACATAATCAAACAGTCACTTGTTGAAGCACGTCATGATCATACTTATATTGTAACCCCACAGCCACAGTCCTGATCATAGCATACTTATACTGTAACCCCACTTCGCTCTGCAAACATAATCCAACACTCACTTGTTGAAGCACGTCCTGATCATACATATTCTGTATCCCCACTTCGCTCTGCAAACACAATCCAACAGTCACTTGTTGAAGCATGTCCTGATCATACTTACACTGTAACCCCACTTCGCTCTGCAAACATAATCCAACAGTCACTTGTTGAAGCACGTCATGATCATGGCACATATATACTGTAACCCCACTTCGCTCTGCAAACATAATCCAACACTCACTTGTTCAAGCACGTCATGATCATACTTATATTGTAACCCCACAGCAACAGTCCTGATCATGGCATACTTCCACTGTAACCCCACTTCGCTCTGCAAACATAATCCAAGAATCACTTGTTGAAGCACGTCATGATCATGGCAAATATATACTGTAACCCCACTTCGCTCTGCAAACATAATCCAACAAAACATCACTTTTGAAGCATGTCCTGATCATGCATGTCATATACTGTAACCTGTAACCCAACAGTCACTTCTGCTCATGGCAATACATAATCCTTGTTGAAGCACGTCATGATCATACTTATATTGTAACCCCACAGCCACAGTCCTGATCATGGCTTGTTACACTGTAACCCCACTTCGCTCTGCAAACATCCAACTCACTTTGAAGCATGTCCTTCTTCGCTCTGCAAACATAATCCAAGAATCTTGTTGACTGTCCTGAACCCCACTTCGCTCTGCAAACATAATCCAACAGTCATTTTTGAAGCACGTCCTGATCATACTTACACTGTAACCCCACTTCGCTCTGCAAACATGAATGGCACATCCCCCACTTCGCTTCTGCACATAATCCAACAGTCACTTGTTGAAGCACGTCATGATCATACTTATATTGTAAGCACAGTCCTGATCATGGCATACTTACACTGTACCTTCGTAACCCCACTTCGCTCTGCAAACATAATCCAACAATCACTTGTTGAAGCACGTCCTGATCATATATACTGTAACCTTACACTGTAACCCCACTTCGCTCTGCAAACATAATCCAACAATCACTTGTTGAAGCACGTCTCATGTTACACTGTAAGCAAACATAATCCAACAATCACTTGTTGAAGCACGTCCTGATCATACTTATACTGTAACCCCACACATATATTACACTGTAACCCCACTTCGCTCTGCAAACATAATCCAACAATCACTTGTTGAAGCACGTCCTGATCATACATATATACACTGTAACCCCACTTCGCTCTGCAAACATAATCCAACACTCACTTGTTGAAGCACGTGATGATCATACTTATATTGTAACCCCACAGCCACAGTCCTGATCATGGCATACTTCCACTGTAACCCCACTTCGCTCTGCAAACATAATCCAAGAATCACTTGTTGAAGCACGTCCTGATCACGACATACGTGTACTGTAACCCCACTTCGCTCTGCAGACATAATCCAACAATCAGTGGTTGAAGCATGTCCTGATCATGGCATCTTTATACTGTAACCCCACTTCGCTCTGCAGACATAATCCAAGAATCACTTGTTGAAGCACGTCCTGATCATGACATACTTATACTGTAACCCCACTTCGCTTTGCAGACATAATCCAACAATCACTTGTTGAAGCACGTCCTGATCATACTTATACTGCAACCCCACTTCGCTCTGCAGACATAATCCAACAATCACTTGTTGAAGCACGTCCTGATCATGACATACTTATACTGTAACCCAACTTTGCTCTGCAGACATAATCCAACAATCATTGGTTGAAGGACGTCCTGATCATACCCCTGTGCACAATCGTGCTTTTACGGTTCTCCTACATCAAGATGACAGCTGTGATAATGACTGGAAAATATTGAGCTCGAGCTCACTCATACTGTTTGCTGTGCATTCTGTATAACCAGACACATTTTTAAGGGAATGGAATCAAATTATAACATGAATATATACATTGTAAATGTATTTGTGACTACCACTGAAGGATATAAACGGATATATTCCGGACTCGCTTGTGCAAATCACAATTTCGGTCACTAAAACGTTTTTTTCGCAATTCCATACATTGAACTTTACGTTTGGCTAACCTTAACTCGAATCATCAGGCACAATATGTGCATGGTACCAATACAAACCACAGTTAATACATCATACACAAAACTGTGTTCTGATCATCTGTCCTTCAGTAAGTGTACTGTAGCTCGAGAATAACATTAACAGGAAGGTTTTGCCCCGATCTATAGCCTTTTTTAAAATTATATATCGTTCAGATCAATTTATCATTACTAAGTGGTTTTAAACCTAAATATGTAACATTCTAATTATTCTACTGTCCTTTGTTGACAGGTATTTACACCACTTAAGATTGTTTTTTCAATATACAGCTTTCATTGTCATGATATTGCTGCAATATTTGGATTTTAACTCACTCACTTACTCACTCATTCTCGTATATGAGGCGCAACTCGAAGATCAGGAGCCAGATGTTTTAAACCATCCTAAAATATTGTAAGATTGTCATAAATTTAAGATAGCTCCATACATCAGCTGTCATCGATATGCCTGTAGGCCCCTCTTGTCGGCCTTTTACACCAATGTAGCCGTTCGGTTAAGCATGCATGTGTCCTATTTACATAATTCTAATACTACCAAAGGCGATCAATCCTATTTTTCTTACAGACTGGAAATACGCAAGCAACAATGTGAAACGATTTTCAAGCTTCGGAAATTAATTCCCATGTGTCGCCTTGTGTTAAAAACGGTGTAACAATTCCTGTAATGCAAAATTGATTATTCCTACACAATGCAATTTGAACAGCATCAATTCACGTTTCGCCATTACAGATGGTGATCGTTGAATAGATGCATGGACCATATTGTTCAGAATGGTTCTTAGGCAGGACATAACGTTTAACTCCCATGGCAAATTAATTTGCTATTTATCTGTAAGTAATGTTAAATTCGGATCCTGACAATAACACACATTCTTCTACGACTGTCTCTAAAAGCAGAATTAGACATGGGTATCTGTAGTACTAATTATGTTGAACATTCAGAGAATGCATTAGCTAAAACCCGAATTCCCAGCTTTCGACAAAAAATCACTGAATATAATTTAAATACAATCCAATTGTGTTTGCACAATGTCAGTACAATAGTAGTATATACAATGGGGGTTTTGGATCAAGTCCAACAAAAGCCTCTGCAAAGCCTTATTTCACAAATAAGGCTTTGGCCGGACCCTTGATCCAGCCCTACTATAAAAAAAAAAAAGAAGAAGTTTGAGACGCCAGCGGGATACGAACCCCCAAATGTATACCTCACAACCCGCACTACTCAACCGACTGAGCTACTGGGGACTTGGTTGACATAAGTCGGTTTAACGGGTCTATCCTGGGATTGCATCATCCAATGCTGGGCTGCGTCTAACGTGCCGCTATGACACTATTGTGCCGCTATGTCACGTTTACCTCGATGAAACAGTTTAATGTGAATCGCCTATAATCTCTTTGGTGTTTGTAATAAATGCTTGCTGGGCTTTTTTCACCCCTTGTTCTATGTACTTTTTTTTCTCGTCCTCACTGATAGCAGACTTACGAGACTTGGATCGAATCTCTTGTTTCATTTTGTTATATTTTGTGAGTTCAGAGAGGATTGAACGAAACTCCTCCTCGGAGATCTTATTGTCAGTGAGTGCCGTGGAAATACGCTCACTTACTGTGTTCAGCTTTGCTTCGGCCAGAACCCTGATCTCGTCGTGTTTAAATGCCTTACGATGCAGTCTGCGGGATGCAAACTTAAGCACCAACCCTAACACCCCTGCCACCCCAGCTGTTATTTCAATGCCTAGTACTACGGGGGTAGCTACGATGGTAGCTAACAACCCAACACCTGCCGCCCCTAGCCCCATGCTGGTTGCCATAAGGGCAGTATCAGCCCCGTCTACGATATTGAAAGCTCTATGGTACTTTTTACATAGTGCTTTCCGCGTGTCGCGGTCTTGTTCTAGTTGGCGTTTTACATCACATAACTGTCTCAAGCGGAACCCGTCTACGGTTTCCAGTGTCTTAGCGACTTCCTCCATGACTGGGTACAAACCCATACTGTTGTTTTATATTTGGTGAAATATTTTTTAATTGAGCTTCAGTTAATAGCTTATCAATGTACTTGAGACCTACAAAGTTTAGATAACTGTTTAGGAAGATACGGGAAAAGTCAATAGGTGCCATCTGGTCTATGCTAACATCTGACCCTCCTATTAAGGGGGTCATTAATCTCTGTTGGTAATCTAATCGTATGACGATGCAGCAACACAGTGATGAGTATAAACGACTGTGTCGATGTAGTGTCACCCCGGGTAAAACTTGTAGGCTTGATGATTCATGAGTACTGTAATTAAGCGAGATGTCTATGATGAGTGTGGAACCTGGTTCCATAGTTATGGTATCGGGGGAGTCGGCCCTTAGCTCTGACTCCACGGATGAAACTAACTTGTTGCCGTTCCCATGTGCTCGAGAAACTGTCATTTTATCATAACTTGGAATGAAAGACGTGAGCATGAATCCGTTGTTCCTAATTTCGGTGACATATCCACGTTCGTTTAAAGAGATGTAAGGTGCGGTGAGGGTCACGTTGATCAACCATTTGGGTTCCTTAAAGTCTACCATAGGTATCGGCCTATACACGTAGCCGTCATAGTACAGGGCGTACGTGGCGTGGGGCCGGATGGCAGCATCGAACCCTTCTAAGTCTCCTATATCGTTAAGCGCGATGTTGGGGTGATGAAACCAAGACATTGCGATAATACTATTACGAGATAATTTCCAACTGGTTTTCTGATAATAGTTCAGGGGTGAACTTCATCCCCATGAAGTGTATGTTGTCAGGTAGGAAGATCTTGGTTAGTGATATCGTGTTTTCCACGATCACGGTGACACCCTGCAGACTGGTGTTGGAACCGACACCCACCCGCACGTAAACTGTGCAAACGTGATACTGGTGTCGTTTCGCCCATCCGAGTTTGATCCCCTTCACGATCTCGACATCACCCCGCGATGGTTCCCCTAGGTAGACTTTGATGATCAGTGTTGAGTTCGCCGGTAGACTCTCCAGGATGGTGATCACGCCTTCGAATTCAGACACCAACTGCAATGTCACGTTTTGCATCATGGGTTTACCCGATAGCATGTGGGCTGCCATACTGGCAAGTGGACTGATGATTACGCTACGTCTCTGAGTCGGGACGTAAGCCACTAGCAGGGTTCCGTTGTTCACGACTTTGTTTGGTAGTTGTCTTTGTTCTCCGTGAACACGTAGGGGGAGCCGAGCCTAATATTGAGAAACCAGTCGTCTTTATCTGGTAACAACACCCACTTGTCGTCGTCGGTGAAGACGAGCGTATATGGTTTGTTTCGGGCGACGGTAGTGCTCTCAACATCGTCTAAGTCGAACAGTTTGCCCCCGAACGATGGGTATATTATCCATTTATCATCCCCGGTGGTGACTAGGGAGTACCGAGTGTTGACTGTCGCTATTGTGGTATCTACTATATCACCTAGGGCTCCACCGGAGGTGACTTCAACGCGTTTGTAAATGTTGTTTTTCAGTTGCAAGGCATACAATTTACCATATACTCCGGCAGCGTCGAATCCGCGTGTGTCCCCAAGGTCGGAGATCCCCACATTGATGCGTTTTTTCACCCCGGGCTCTTGTGCGCTGGTCATTTTATGTGAAGCGTTAAGCTGAGGTATCCTATATTGACGGGATCATGATTTATATCTAACACCAATATTATCAGCTCAGGGATGTTGCCCTGAGTCAACCTCTTATACTGCCGCGGTGAAAACGACTCGGTTCTACCGTCGTTGTATTTCTCCGTTTTCACCGGCACTGCTCTCAGTAAAGTGGAAGGGTGACCCCCTTGAATGTTGTACGTTGTGCTCACCTGGCCGAGATGAATGTACAGCTCTCGGTACGGTACTAGGTCGGGTAACTTCGTACCTGTGACGGTAGTTGTTGGTTTTATCTCGTCAGGCGACATACCGAGTGTCCTCGCCAATGGCCGGCCGAGCCTCAAGGAGTTTCTTCCGTTGTTGATTAACACCACTGTACCGTTTGAGTCGTTCATCTTGAGTTTGGCTCCCAGGGGTTTGAAGACCTCATCGCTTAGAGAGCACACGCTGTAGTAGCCGTCAGTTATCTGGCTGCGAGCTCCACTAACGAACAGCTTATTGTTGCTGGCGTTGATGTTAGTCCATTGCGGTAGGTAGGTGATATCGCAGAGTGCGACTTCGAGTTGACCCGACGTGTTATCGATCGCGTGCGTCAGCTGAACGGCCTCACCGCTCATTATTCCTGGAAGTGTTATGTACATGCTAGAGTATATATGCTCATTATATAATAGTTTTAAAATGTACTCCCAAGAAGGAGTATCCTCGCAAGGAGTGTCTTACTCCCCTGGAGTGTTTTACCCTAAACTGGACGTAGATTTCTCACCCATGAAGATCGTGGTCGCTGATGGAATGCATTTCGACTCCCAGATTTTAGATGTGTTCAGCCTGTATAAGCTTTCTGTGACTAACGTCAAGGCAGTCCACGGTTGGTTCAACAACCCGATGCAGTTCTGGCAGAATCAACTCATCTTCGCTGTGTGGTGCGCTACAACAGGGTGTGGTGTGACATTGACCGACACTCGGCGTGGACCGCTGAGTCAGTCTGTGTTCATGTTCCACGTGTACTACCAGGTCAGGCGTATCCTCAAAGAGATCAGGGCCCCGCTCCCACAGGACAAGGCGTGGAACACAGTAAACAACCAGTACGATAGACGGGCCTACGAACGTATTTGCAACGAATTCGAACTAAACCCGAAGATGGATTGGCGTTTGCCTGGGCCGAACCATGGATTGGGTATTCCATATGATGGGGGGCGACCCGTGAAAGAAGTCAGTGATGATTTACTGAAACGAGATGTACTACGCCAGGACTTTGCTTTGTCGAGTAATGAATGGAGGGATACCCGTATGAACTTTAAAGGTGGTGTTGCTTTCACCGTCCAGAAAGTTGAGCAGTCAACCGCAGATGGTTGGAAAAAAGTTCATGCTGGACACGTCGAAAGGGTTTACTCGTGCCGGCACCGAACGCTTGAACGACTCGATTCCAACGTACGTGTGGGCGCTGTTGGGTGCGCAGACGCAAACGCGTTCCAACATCCTCGGTAAGGGGACTGCTTACGACGCTCAGAAACAGTTCGTTGTTAACGTTGAGGATGCTATCAAATCTCCAGTTGATCTCCCGAGTGCCATCAAACGCTACCAAGACATGTTGGAATACGCCAGGTCGAAAGTCGACTACGTCTTCGACGTGGGGTTGTACATGGCTCCGAGTGATATACAACTGAGAGTAAAAAAAAAGTTGTGGGCTACAACAACGAAATAGTCATAGCCACGGCTGACCAAAAGTTGGGAGTCAATTTTGATGTCAACGTCCCCCACGTCCCACCACCCACGACCGGTGAAACGGGTATAGTGGCGCCACCACCCGACCCTAGGGTTCAACCAACACCCCCTGTGGGATCACCCCCACAGCCTGCACAGCAGCACATCGACCGTAAAACAGCCCTGGTGGTTGGTGGGGTAGCTTTGGGGCTTATTTGGTTAAAAATTCCTTAGCCGCTACGTACACCAAACCCGCCACGGCAACAATGGCTGCCCACAGGTTTTGACTGAGCCACATAGCAGTTTTAGCCAGAGCGCTCAGCAGCCACGAGACGATGCTACCCAGGATGCCGGGCAGGGCTTCGGCGGCCTTACCAGCGAGTTTAGCCAGGGCCTCCCCGATTTTTATCCAGGCTTTGACGCCTCCGCCACCAGTGGGGGTACGCCCACTTGGTGTGCCACTGCCGCCAGCAGTGCCCCCTGTCAATGACACGACCAGGGTTGATATGATGAAGCCCAATGCAGTCAGAATGCTGGCGATGGTGATCCCTTGCTCCCTGAACAGGATCCGAATCCTGGCAGCTAACGTGATGTCTTGGTAGAGGACTCGATCAACGGTTTCCCGCGCACGGCTGACCTGGGATCGAAGCTGGTCTCGGAAGGAGGATGCCGTTTCCAGCCGGGTCTTCCTTTCCTCTTCCAAATTACGTATTCGTTCCTCGATGGTGGCTTTCAGAGACTCGTCCTCCGTTTCACCGAGTTTGACCTTTTCATGGGCGATGTGGTCGTCTATCGCGTCCAGTTTGGCTGTGTTGTTCACGAGATGTCCGCGAATGGTTTGCATGGCCTTGTCCAGCCCCCGCAGTTCCCGAAAAGTAAATTCGAACCCGGGTAAGGGTTTGTTATGGTAGGTGGCCAACAGCTTTTCAATGTGGCGCCCCTGACGTCTTGCAGATCTTGAACGGCCTCCTGGGGAAGGGCTTTAGGCCGTGCACCACCGTAATCTATGAAACCTAGTTCATCGCGGATAAAGTCACCCCCATGGCGACTGCCGAGTGTTGATAAGGCAAGCGCTTCTCTCGTGCGCTTATTCATGAGATCGATCCCGGGGCGACCCCTCAGTCGCAGTGTGCCATTGCTATCGACAAAAAACTTGGAATAGTCTCGCCCCCACGGCTCTACGTAATTTTTATCCCCTTTTAAAACATCGTAAAACCCGTTGACGGCCTGCTTCACGAGTTCGTTGCCTTGCGTGAATGTGGTGTCATCCTCGAACGCCTGGGCACTATCATCCCACATATCATCCATAGGTATGTATTCAGCCATTATTTAGTATTAAGACTTATATATTTCATTTATATAACAATGTATGGTAGAAAACTAGATCCTTTCAGAAGATCAAGAGAGCCTCTAGGCGTCAGAGCCGTGCGCCAGTCGGTGACCATCACCAACAATCCCAGCAAGATAGACCAAAACCAAACGCTGCTGGTTAGATTCCCAAACCTTGGCGAGAATGACCTCATTGTACCAGGCACGGTTCGACTGGCGTTCAGCCTCACGTTGGCCTCCACCAACGACAAACGCGAGCTAGTGCGGAACATAGGTCGAGCCATTATCAAGAAAACAACCATCAAGATCAGCGGTAACGAGGTGCTGAGCATCGACGACAGCGACGTGTTTCACTGCTATGGGGACCTATGGAAAACTGAGGGAGAACGCGTCAATGACGTGTACCAAGGTATCAGCAAATCGACCCGGTTGCGCATAGGGTATGGCTTCACGCAAGACCAGTTAGACAAGATCACGGACGGTGAAAAGGCCATCACCCAAGCGTACGGGAACAGGTTCTGCGTGCCGCTCGACTTCGAGTTGCTCACGGAACACGCGCCGTTTTACCAGGCCGCGCTTGGTGATAGGCTTGAATACGAGCTAACGTTTAACGACTACAGCAAAGTAGTGCGTACGCCGAACGGTGATGAGGCCAGTTATGCCATAGACAACATTCTCTCTGGAGTGCGACATGGTCACTAGCCCAGAGCTGGCCAGGCAGGTTCGAAGCCAGTACTCGGGGAAGGTGGCTGTACGATCGCATACTGAGGCATAGATCAGTCATGCGAGATAAGAGCGAGACTGTGTGGAATATCAACCTGAACGTGGCGGCGCGATCGATGAAAGGCATCCTGGTCGTCCCAGTGGAGTATTACGAGCCGTTCCGGAGGGACAGCGAGAAGTTTTTCAACCCCGAGATTGAAAAGGTGGAAGTGACCATCGAGGGCGTGCCCAACCAGCTGTTCAGTCATGGTATGAGGGCATACCAGCAGTGGGATGAGATAAATAAGCTACCGGCCATCAAACAACACCCATACATAACCAAAGACCTGGACCTATCCTCTGTGAAGATCGGTGAGTACCTGACCACCAAGTACGCGTTGTGGTTGGACATGCGATCCACGGATGACGATAAACTGCTTGGTAGCGGTCGCCGCATCGACAACGGCAGCGAGGGGATAACAATCCAGATTACCAAGAAGGCTCAACCTGCTGGCAAGTTGAAATTATATCTGTACGTGATTATGGACGAGCAACTTAATATAGACAATGGGAGATTCGTGCAAGCCATTTATTGATTTGCCCCGCGACCCACACTGCGACATAGTGTGCGGGCAGACTGGTTGTGGGAAGACCGTTTTCGTGCTGGATATGTTTGAGGGTTACTACAAGGATGTGTTCGACAACATCGTTATCATGTGCCCTACTCTGAGCATGAATAAAACGTACACGGAAAGACCTTGGGTGATGACGGACCCGGACGTACACAGAGTCGACCCGGGAACACGTCTGCAGGACTGGTTGAAAGCTCTTCACGGGAAATTTAAAGGGGATTCGACTCTGTTCATACTGGACGACTGCAGCGCTAATCGCGAGATAACAAAAAAGAGAGACATGTTATCGTACCTGGCCTTCTCCGGCCGGCACGCAAACCACAGCGTCTGGGTACTAACGCAGAAGTTCAACTCGGTGTTGAAAGATCTCAAGGAGCAGACGCGATGGGTGGCCTTATTTCACTGCAAGGACAGGGATTCATTCGAGGAGTGTTTGAGAGAGAACGATGTGATGAGCAAATTAGAACGGGAACGGGTGAAGAAACAGCTCGCTGAAACTAAACACGCTAAGCTCATGCTCAAGACCGATCAACCAGTAGCCTATAGGGTGTTTTAGCTAAGCAAATGCTTAGCAAAGCTTAGCAAATGCTAAGCAAAGCTAAGCAAATGCTAAGTAAAACTTAGCTTTAGCATTAGTAGCTATGGTATTTGAAGTGTTCGTCGTGTGCAACTTAACCTTCATTTCTCTGTGTTTTGTCTGCATAGGGTATTATATTGTTAAAACTAAAACTTACTTGTTACATTATAAGATGGAGTGTGAGGAATTGCTAGAGCAACTGTTGGTGCCAGTGGATGATGACAAGCGAGAGAAACTGGTGGCGTTGGCTGTTGGTGGCAAAGCCAAACATTTCTTTGGGGAATACACTCCAGATAAAATTCACAAAATGTCAGCCGAAGAAATCGATAAGCTGTACGCTAGATACGAGTCCCGGCTCGGGGCAGAGATGACAAAGACAATAGGATCGGCTATGACCCAGATATACACTGGTATTGCGTCGTACTTCCTTCCCATCCCCCCGGAGCGCCGACTTTACCTGTGGGAGAACCTCGAGAAAGACCCTTTTATCGAACACGCCTTGAGCTCTATCAGCTGCGAGCTGTACCACAAATATGGTATGTTGTTAGCCCCGGTGACGGCGGCGATTATCACGGCAAAGCATTGTCAATTTGAGAGGAAAAATAATAATAATAGTATAGATGGATGCTGCACAGGAGGAGACGGGGGAGACCCAGACCCCTTCAGAGGAAACCCCCACGTTGGGGAAACCCCAACTGGAGGTGAACCCTCCCGAGGTGAACCCACCCACAGTAACCAGGCAGAAGAACCCTAAGAGAGTAGCTGCCGGTAAAAAAAGATGGTGTAACCAACGTAAAATTATCACGGTGACTCACCCTACTCGACTCTTGCTGGTTGTAGGCGTAACTGCTGCCGTGGCTATCTCATGGTTATATACACGACACAGGGATCCCCCGGAGAAACCCCCACAATTAGAGGTCAACCCACATATCATGTTATAATTTAATATTTTTATATCATATACATAATGTCTGAGGGGAAAACGTTCGTCAAGGACGCATACAACGCCACCGTGTCGCCAGTCTAGCCGTAGGGTACGCTCGGTTGACCAAAATGGTGCTTAAACAACCGACTTTCAAGCTAGATTTCAACCTGCAGGATATGGGTATGCTCATAATGAACCTTGGTATGGCGATGGCTACAAAAGACATCCTAGTAAAACAAGGGATACTACCTGAAAATATTATGAAGTAAATATAGGATGGCTGCGATTGCCATGATGGTCGGTGGGGCGTTAGTAAAGCCCTAGCATTTTCTGGGAGTAATTTCCTCTTCTCGAAACTACGAGAGTCACACGCGGCTGAAATACAGGAAGAAAGGAAGCGACATAACCTCGCTATTGAGAAATTACAGGCCGCACAATCTGAGTACGCTAAAAAACGCCTCCAGAGGATCGATTACATTAACGAACAACTCAGGCGTGAAAACCATGCCGTTAAAATATTCCACGATGTCGACGACGCAGCGAGAGAATACTACTTACTAACTGGTAAACAGCTGGGACCCCTACATAAGCCCACACTCGCTCAGTACTACACACCATCCAAGGGGCAAATGGACCGTGAACTGGTCTTCATAGCGCTGGGTAAAGCAGCGACTGCGTTGGTTGCGAAACAATTAGACTAAGTACTCATATAAGTATACCAAAAGATGAGGCCTGCTCCATACCGATGCGAATACATACTTATGGGGAAGAAAGAAGCCTATGGTAGGAGATGCAGGACTAAGGGGTACTGTTGTTTCCACATGGGAAGCCCTAACTACTCGTGTTCTGTGTGTGGTATAGGGGTTAAAGGGCACTACTGCCTATGTAAAGCTCACGGGGCGAACGTAGTCAGACATCACCTTATCTACGAGAATAAAAAGGCCTACATAAAAGAACGTAGGCGACTTCTCAAGATAGGCCCCCAATTAGAGACTGTGAACACCTAGGTATAACTATGTTTGTTGAAATTGAGCCCAGGGAAGGTTGCCTGAGAAGCTGGCAGATGGATGTGGGGAAAAGTATAGATATCAGTGTCCTCAAACCCATGATTGTTAGTGAACTATATAAGGGGTGCTCCTTTACAATCATGGTGAAAGTAGGGTTTGATGTGCCATGGGCTGGGCACACTTGGAATTACTTTGATGGGGGGCGAGTAGATGTGCATGGGGAGATAGATATACTTGTTGACGACTCGTTGCAAGTAATACAAAACACCCTACTATGCTGCGCATGTTCCGGGTGGGTCGAGGGAATAATCGATAAGGTGTATCTAGATATTTACTCATTTTTTACCTTTACGGTGGCCCAATTAGAGATTGATCTTCTTAGGTGTGTACGCAACTATGACTACTGTTGGTGAACTTAAGCGGATCGCCAGACAGAGAGGTGTTATCGGTTATTCTCGAATGAGGAAGCCAGCCTTGTTGAGATTACTTAACATACAAGCCCCTCCTACGGTAAAACAATTAAAAGTCCAAGCAAAACAGCTTGGGCTCACGGGTTATTCCAACCTGGGGAGAGCCGGGTTAATCGCATTGTTATCACATGCCCCCGTAGCAAAACCTCCCACTGTAAAACAATTTAAAGCCGAGGTACATAATTTGGGTTTAGGGGGATATTCCCGTATGAGGAAACCACAGCTTGTAGAACTATTACGGCAGAATAGAGCTATTGACCTACAGTTCGTGCGCACTGAGCGCGCTGTAGGTAACTATTTAAGAGGCTGGCACATGCATGTTGATAGGAATATAGACATCACAGATATCAAGCCTCTGATAGCTGATAAAATAAACCAGGAACTAAACGATCTGGGAAGTATCAAGTTTCAGATCACAGTGAAAATGTCACTCGATAAGCAGGGCGTGGGGGGAACCCCCACTGCTGGGGTCACTGAGTACGTTCAGCCTTACTTCCGAGGTAAACAAGATATCGTGACCCATATAGAGACCATAGATGCATCAATCGATACCAGTTTTCAGCAGATACGAGAATACCTAGAACGCTACACACACTTGGGGTCCGGGTGGGCTGTAGATAAAATCGATAATGTCTATCTAGACATAGCTAACTACGTGCCGTTCAGAGGCGGGTCATACCTAGACTTGCCCCCCTACTATAGGAAAAAACATGCTATGGTCAACGTCAGGAATAGAGGAGACGATTGCCTGAGGTTAGCTATCAGGTCAGCCTTGTTTCCAGCTGACACTAATTCGAACAGGCCTTCTAGTTATCCCCAAGACGATGGGCTCAACTGGGATAGTATAGATGAACCCACCCCCATATCCCATATCACTAAAATAGAAAAACAGAATAATATAGCTATAAATGTCTTTGGTCACGAAGGTAACACAACAATAGTACACAGAGTAAGCCCAGTGTTGGGGAAACGCGTTATCAATATATTCATGATCCAGCGAGGTGACAAGTACCACTACGCTTGGATAAAACACTTTAGCAGGCTGTTGTATGACCAATCGGCACACAGAGAAAAGAGCCACTTCTGCGAACGGTGCCTACATGGCTTCACACGAGCTGATTTATTAGAATCCCACCGGGAGGATTGCCAAGGTGTGGGGCAGACGGCCATACGAGTCGACATGCCTAAGGAAGGTGACAATATCCTAAAATTCGGCAACCACAAGAACCAAATGTCTGTGCCTTATATCATATACGCCGACTTTGAAGCCTTGGTCAAACCTGTTGAGGCTGCCGCCGGCGGGACTGTTGGGGGGACCCCAACCACACAGAAAACACAGGAGCATGAAGCCTGTGGGTTTGGATACGTGGTCGTACGGTGTGATGGGAAAACGAAAGCTCCCGTAGTGTACAGGGGTCCCGACGTGGCTGAAAGGTTTCTAAAGTGTTTGCAGGAGGAAGAAAAAATTATCAGGAATGCACTGTATACAGTCGCTCCCATGCGTATGACCAAAGCCGACTGGCTAGCTCACACCTGTAGCACTAATTGTCACGTGTGTGATTCACCACTTCGGTGATTCGGTGAGAGATCACTGCCACGTAACCGGTAAGTATAGAGGCGCCGCTCACAACGTGTGTAACCTCAAGCTTAGAATCAACCCCAAGACAATAAACATCCCCGTGGTCTTTCACAACTTGAGAGGGTACGACTCTCATTTAATCATGCAGGCCATCGCGAAAATCGACGGCAACCTGACGTGCATCCCCAACAACATGGAGAGATACATCTCCTTCAGCTTAAACGGCCTGAGGTTCATTGACTTGGCTCAGTTCCTACTGTCGTCACTCGACAGTCTGGTCAAGGCCAACGATACCTTCCCTATCACCGATCGATACACCGACGCCGAGACTAGACCCCTGCTGATGAGGAAGGGTGTGTACCCCTATGAGTACATGGATAGTTGGCCCAAGTTCGCCGAGACCAGACTACCCCCCATCAGAGAATTTTACAGCAATCTTACAGACTCGGCAATATCCCAAGACGATTACTCACACGCTATTAACGTATGGAATAAACTGGGTTGTAAGAATCTGGGTGACTATCACGACCTATACTTGAGGACAGATGTACTGCTGTTAGCCGACGTGTTTGAGACGTTTAGGCGGACATGTTTCAAGCAGTATAAACTCGACCCCGCATGGTATTACACCAGCCCAGGTCTGTCGTGGGATGGCTTGCTTAAAAAGACCGGAGTTAAGTTGGAATTGCTTACAGATTATGACATGCACCTATTCATTGAGAAAGGCTTGCGAGGTAGGATTTCCATGGCAACCAAATGATACTCGAAAGCAAATAATCAATACATGAAGGGCTACGACCCGAGCAAGCCAACCAATCATATTCTCTACCTCGATGCCAACAACCTGTACGGCTGGGCCATGAGCCAGTATCTACCCACCGGGGGATTCGAATGGGAATCGCACGAGGTCGATGTTATGAGCATCGCACCAGATTCAGACAAAGGTTATATCCTCGAGGTTGACTTAGAATACCCCAAAGCATTACACACATCACACAACAGCGACCCCCTGGCCCCCGAACGTATGAGGGTTAACCCAGACTGGATGTCTGAGTACCAACATAACTTGTTAGGTGGGCGGGTGGCAGATGTTGAAAAACTCGTGCCCAACTTAATGAATAAGACCAAGTACATCGTTCACTATCGCAACCTACAGCTGTACATGTCGTTGGGTATGAGGCTGACCAAAATACATAGGGTGCTCGTGTTCAACCAGAGCCCATGGATGGAGCCATACATCAGAATGAACACAGACCTGCGAAAGCTGGCCACCAGTGACTTTGAGAAAAATCTCTACAAGCTCATGAACAACTCGGTGTTTGGTAAGACTATGGAGAACCTTAGGAAACGTGTGACCGTGAAGCTGGTTCGGGCGAATGAGGAAGACAAGCTTAGGAGACTGATAGCCAGTCCGGCATTCAACCGTAGCAAAATATTCACCGATGACCTAGTTGCCCTACACATGAAGAAAAGCCACATAAAATTCAACCGGCCTGTTTACGTGGGGATGAGCATACTCAATTTATCCAAACACCTGATGTACGACTTTTACTACAACGAGCTTAAGAAACAGTACGACGACAGGTGTTCCCTGCTGATGGAGATTCGAACCGGGGACGTGTACGAGGACATGAAAAAACACCTCGATTTGTACGACACCAGCAACTACCCCAAGGACCATGCCATACACAGCACGGTAAATAAAAAGGTCCTAGGTAAGATGAAGGACGAATGTGCTGGCACGCCCATAGCCGAGTACATAGGGTTGAGGCCTAAGATGTACTCCATACTGAAGGCCGACAATGGTGAGATCCGGAATGCGGAGGGTGTTAAGAAGTACGTGGTGAAACAACACATCAAACACGCCAGATTCAAGAAAGCCCTGTTCAAGACCTGTACCTTTAGACATAAAATGAACACACTTAGAAGTGATGGGCATAGGATATACGGACTGACTATAAACAAGACGTCCCAGTCGCCGATGGACACTAAACGTTGGATAGCTATTGATGGGATAAACACGTACGCGTACGGGCATGAGAAAATTGAACCAAGAACATAGATATATATAAACAGGATACCCTGTCTAGGTGACATGTCACGGAACCAGAGAAAGTTTGATGCTATTTACTATAGCCTGCGTGGGTACTGGAAAGGAGCTAGCGCTGTACATAAGCTGGCTAAAATGGCGTGAGTACCCCCGGAGGAGGCCAAAGCGTGGCTTGAAAAACAAGCCCTGTGGCAGATCTATTTACCGGCACCACGCTACGTGCCTAGAAGGAAATTCGGCATTAACGTACCCAATAGCGTTCACCAGGCTGACCTCCTATTCCTACCCCACGACAAGAGGTACAAGTATGCCTTAAACGTAGTGGACGTAGCCAGTCGCTACAAGGAAGCCAAACCCTTGACCGCGAAAGATTCAGCCCAGGTAGCCAGAGGATTCGAACGCATATACAGGGGCAGTCCGCTGACGTGGCCAACAGAGCTGCAAGTTGACCCCGGGCGGGAGTTCATGGGTGCCGTGTCACACCTGCTGGATAAACACGATACCAAGGTCAGGCGTGGCACGGCCGGAGCCAATCGCAGCCAAGCCATAGTTGAGAGATTCAATAGGACTTTGGCTGAGCGCTTATTCGGGCATCAGTATGCGAGGGAGATGGTCAACCCGGGGAAGCGATCGACTGAATGGGTCGCTAGGTTGCCTAAGGTGGTGTCGGCAATCAACCATGAAGCCACCCGTCTCACTGGCAAGAAACCGGTAGACGCTATCAAACTAAAATCAATAGTGGCAGAGTCGGCTGCTCCATTGCGTGGGAAAGAGAAACAGATACCAGATAGGGCCCTAGTGAGGTATCTATACCAGCCGGGGGAACACGAGGGTGATAGCCATAAGCGAGCCACTGACCCAATATGGTCAGTCAAAACTTACAACATAGATAAAGTGGACATGAAAGCAGACGAGCCTAACTTGTACTACTTGAGGGATGGGCCAGGTAGAGGGCTCGTTAGACAGGAATTATTGATCGTGGCGTACGGCACAATGTTACCCCCCAAGCAAAATACCAAGTAATCCCAATATAGTATCCTGTCAACACGGCATATCACATGATCAGTTCGCTATCTCAGGATAGACCCGTTAAACTGACACACTTCAACCATGCCACCGGTAGCTCAGTCGGTTAAGTGGTGCGGCAGTGAGGTATACATGTGGAGTTTGTATCCCGCTGACGTCTCAAACTTTTTTATAGTAGGGCTGGATCAAGGGTCCGACCAAAGCCTTATTTGTGAAATAAGGCTTTGCAGAGGCTTTTGTTGGACTTGATCCAAAAACCCCATTGTATATACTACTACAATTAACAGAAGCAATGCGACACAAGAAACAGGGCAATTAACAGACTGTTGCATTTCACATGAGTCTGTCTCTGTATGAATGGGACACTCCTCCGCATGTATCTATACCCGCAGTCAGACAGACAAGACGATCTTTGTACTGATATCCCTCAACCTGCTTAGACGACGAGAAACTGAAATTATCACTGTAAAATATCCACATATGTCTACGATCTAAAGTACGATATTGATTCCATATGTAACACCATTCTTATTTTCTTATGCACACTCTTCTGTTTTTCGAAACTGAGTCCTGATCATATTTGCCGCCACATGAAACAAGTATCCCCAACACCGGACGGACATGTGTTGTTCCAGAGTGTGGAACACATCTAATACAGTGGCAGAGCGGGTTGGATTCCTGCTGGTGATAAGGTGCCTCATTCCCAGATGGGACTCAACCCAAAAAGGACAAGAATCTGTTATTACTGAGAAAGCGTAATATATAACATATTTTACGCAAACATGCTAATGTTCTACGGCAGTCGTCAGTGAGACTTATATGTCAGATTCTTAAAATATAGACCCAAGCAAGCTGCTACAAACCTGACTAAAAGTCACAATGAATCATCTGTTTTGGTTGCGTTCCGGGAGTCTGCTTGGTTTCACTAAAAAAGCTGTGAGGGTGAATTAGTTTTCAAAGATCATAAAGTGTTTAGTTATAGCTGGGCCAAGCAGACTTGTACAAAGTCTGATTTTACTTATATTTGTGATTACAGAGTTTAGAATACTCATAAACAACATCAATGGGAAAATACCTTATGCATATGCGATAACTTGTGTCTCGAGTGTTTGGCTGAATGGTAACACGTGGACAAGTCAGTCCATGGGCCCCACCATGTCATTATCAACGGGGAGGCCAAAGCCCGGAACTGGGACAGATTCTTGACACCGAACGAACCTGATACCAAATCTGACTACAAATCAACAAAATGGAAAACTCCGCCAGTCCCAATTAGCAGACGACACCTCTCAAAATAACAGAGAGCTCTCTAATGTAACAATGTCCTGCGAAATAGTAATGGATCGCATCGTGGCTGTATCACCTTTAGGTGATTTAAAACATTTTGCAATATAAGCCAAGTAACCTGACAACAACTGAATACCGCAAATATACTTTCCCCACTATATACATTGGCATTTTGTGAGAAGTTATTGCACAAATGATGGCAAATATTGAAACGGGGCCTGAAAGTGAGTTCCAGGCGATTTGAAATATACCCAATGATTGTATATATAATACTGAAACAGTTGCCATAGGCGATACACTTGGCCAAAAAGTATGCAGTGAGTAATAGTCCCCAGCCTTAATGGCTAAATTAAATGTATGTGCACTCATAAATGTTAAAGGGTGTTGTAGTAAGTGTCTCTGTTTTTGATTTAGGGACAGTGTTGGAAGGTGGCAAAGCAAGACTTCGTGGACTGTTACGAAAATACTTCATTATATTCTTCCTCGTTATCAGATGTAACATTTACGTCTTTGTATTATGATTGGCAATGACGTTTTAACTAAAGTTCAATTTAGATTATTTGCATCTGTTAAGACATTATTGGCATCCTTAAGAAGAGCAGGTTATAATTTGCCCTTTGTCGTGTGAACCATGTTTAACACCTTGCTTCCGACAAACCGTGACTCATGCTTATTCTAACAACATGTACGGCATGTCTTTTACTTTTTTACATAATTTTAATTATGTTCAGCGGGATTTGTGCGGATATCTGTTCAGCCTTGTTTTCTACATTTTAATCTTTCTTGCAACTATCGTTTATGCAGGTGTGCATATGTGAGAACCGTTCACTTGATAGCACTTTAAGAAAGGACGTAGATGAACAGACGATTAACGATTTAAACTAAGACCAGATGGCCTTTGTAAAATTCCACCTGAATGAGTTGTGGACATCATATGAGTTATCTGCCTAAAATTGTACGGGAATGATTCCATTGTGTTATTGCGTGCTGACTACGGATACTGAAATCTGCAAAGAGAATTTGTGCAAGTACCAAGGTGAAAACAAGTAATTGTACCATCAATAAAAAGACAACAGTCATCATCAAAAATAAAGTCATCTATGATACGTGTGCTTCCCCACATAAGAATACGTGTATGACCATGTAAAGTTACCCATCGTACCTCGAAGAGCTGATCATGTGAAGTTTGTCCGATCAGAGCACTGGTATGAAGCAACACAAGGATGGATATGACATGTCAACATGTTTACAGACTGTAACAACTTGCATATTAACATGAAGTGTTACGGGATTGTGGATCGCATCCTGCTTTCGCAAGAGAGAGGCCTCTCTTTTGGCGACAATTACCGATATGAGTAAAGCATTGACACCAATTATGATGACGAATATCACATGTATAGCTCTGCTTCAGAAACGTGTTATTGGAGGAAGAATGCTGAGGGTTCAAAATCGTTAAACAGCAACTGTACTTCATATTTACTGTTTGTATGGGAGTCTGTTTCACAGGGTGTTTGCTCAGAGAGAGGCTCCATCCAATTATTATTATGTTTTACAGATTAAATATAGCATGTAGCAGAGAGGGTTCTGGTGATCATGGTGCAGTCAGGCTGGTAAGGCTCATCATCAGCTCATTGCCCTTGCCCCCTCTACACGCAGCCCAGGTGAGGTGAGGTGAAATTGGGTTTAACGTCGTGCTTGAGAATATTTCGCTTATATGACGATGTGCATGCGTGTGTATGTGTATGTGCGGCTGCTTGTACTAGCCCAGACGTAAGCTGGTTTTATAGTGCTTGCCCACTGAGATACCATGCCGCAGTGAAGCATGAATACCCCACTCAGACACATTATACTGACTCCGAGCCGACCAGTCCTTGTTGTACCCATTAATGCCGAGCGCCAGACAGGGACCAACAAGTACCATATTTTAACGTCTTTTGGTATGACGCGGTCGGGGATCGAACCCGCGACCTTCCGCTCTCCGGGCGGACGCTCTAACCACTACACCACGGAGGCGGTCCGCAGCCCAGACAACGAATGGGACTTCTCACAGGAAACGCTGCCTAGTCGAACCCACCAAGAACTTTCCGGACAATATGTAGACTCCCCAACACTGCAGCCTCCTGCATTACCCAGAGTGTCAGAAGGGCTGTGCTCCCGGTGGAGAACACGGGCACTCTGGTAAAAAGTACATAAAAGAATTCTATCATGAAGAGACTCCACAACAATCAAAACCCTACCTCCAGAATTGATTGGCATATAAAAACAATTAAGACAGGAACGAGGGTGGTGGGCTCTGTTATCAGAAATGATCCTTCTGGTCAGGCGGTCAAGACTCTGGATGTCTTGTTTTGTCCAATCAACTACTCCAAAGGAATAGGAAAGGACTGGCACAGTAAAAGTTTGGTGGCTTTAACCTTCTTTCGAGCATTTAGCTCTGAGCTCCAGATTGTCTTTAAGCGAGCTTTATACTCGGCCCGAAGTTTGTCTTGGATCTAGGCGTTCTGGAGCTTTCTTGAACTTGGTTTCCAGGATAGGTGTAGGCCTGATCTTCCTCAAGATTCTCATTAACTCCACCCCACCCACCCCCACCCCTGTAACGTGACCGATCCACTATTAACTACCTTGCCACGTTTCAGATGAAGAGTATTACATTTGTCGAGTCCAAACATCATGTCAATATCATAACAAAAGGGCTCGACTAGGAGAACCTGCTCTTTCAAATTGGCATCTCCTTTGGCAAGGAGCTCTATGTCATCCATGTAAAGGAGATGAGTAAGCGGTGCTGGGGATCTGCGCTGAGGAGGTCCGGGATGGTAACCCTCCTCCCTACTGAGCAGAAAGCAAAATGATTTAGAGACAAACAAAAAAGCAAAGGACTGAAGGAGTCCCCCCGAAATATTCCCTTTCTGATTGGAATAGATTCCGAAGCCTGCACCTGCCCTTGCAAGTACTTCTCAAGTTGAGTCGACCAGCAACTCATTAAACACTTGAGTAAATCAAGCAGTTGCTCAGGGAGGTCAATACAACGAAGAGACTTCAGAATCCACTCGTGATGGACAGAGTCGTATGCTTTCTTGTAGTCAATCCAGCACATGGGGAGGTTGCGGTGATATGTTTTCGCCTCTTCCAAAATCATTTTTTGAACAAGAAGTTGATCCTTGCATCACGAACATCCCTTTCTCACTCCCTTCTGCTCTCTATAAATTATATCACTGGAAGAGCAGTAAGATGGCACGAGACTTGTCAAACACCTTTGTGTATTCAAACATGTGATAGGGCAGAAGTTTTGGATATCAGTCAAGTCTCCTTTTTTGGGAGGAATTATTGTGCGACCTTTGCAGAACCATGGAGGAACATTATCTGTGTCCACTAGAGAATTGAAGCAGTGAAGTAATGGGAACAGTTTCCTGTACTGGTTTCGAATGCCATCAGGCCCTGGAGCTGTATTTTCAACCGATCTGGTGAGATGTAACAGACAAACCACCTAGTTATTTTCTCATGCATTGCATGGTCATAATCACGGACCCATGGTGCCTCAAGGTTACAGTCGCCGGGTACAGACCACAAGTGTTTTCTAGAACCTTTCATTGGCATCCATGGGAGGCTGATTATTATGCTCACCATCACCGTTTTTTTTCAGTTGCCTGTAGAAGTGTTTTTCATCTTTTCTAAAAAGTTTATTTTGTTTAATAAATTTGTTCTTCTTTTCCCATTTTTTTCTTTCTTTCCGTCCAAACCTTTAATTTTGCCTTAAGGGAATCGACAATGTGGAGAAGTACCTTTTCTTTTGTTGTCTTGTATTGTGATTTTAATTTCTTCCAAATTGCCTTTTAGACATTGGGTTCCCTGACGATCTTATTTTAAGGCACAGCTCAATCTAGGAAATATTACTTCTTGTTTCATTAAGTTTTACAAGAAACCGGCTTGTCCTTGGTCTTTAGTTGTTTTCATTAGATTTTATTTTCTTTTGAAACTGTGTGAAGTCTTCCAAAGTTCGAGCGGCAGCATAGACACAGCAATTCACTTCATGTAACGAGCAGTCCGCCGAAAGTGTTAGGGAAATAGCTTCATTTAGTAAATCAATTTCATTTTTGGGAAAGACACGTTTAGTTGTTTAATTAGCCTCCGTTTCTCTAAAGGTAAATCACAAATTTCCTCATAAATAGAATTGAACAAAATGTAAACAGGATTTTCGGAAAGATCTGAAACTGAGGAAGAAGAAGAGTTTGGGTCAGACATTTCGGGGCCAATTGGCTCTACACCGGAAGAGTTTGCTCCAGGAAGAGGATACCCATGCATGCACGTCGTCATATGAGCGAAATATTCTCAGGCACGATGTAAAACCCAATTTCACCTCACCTCACCTCCAGGAAGAGGAAAGAGGTTAAACGTGGGTGTCCAACAGAAGTTTTGGGTCTGCTGCCACTTGAGAATGCTGCTCATGCAAAGGTTCCTGACGGGCTCCAGTTATGGGTTGAACTGGCTCAAGGGGCATGAGATTTTTATGCCGCCAATATTGATCTCGGAGATTTTGCTCCGTTAGGTAAGCATACATGGGCATGGCGACTTGACGCGTGAATTCGCATGCCATCCTGTCGCTTTCGCACACTCTAGTAGTGTGGATTTTAGACGATTTGACCAAGATATTCTTGGTCGGGTTCTGTGCCTTCACCTGGGGCAAGTCCCACTCCAGTGTGGTTGGTGTCACTACCGGAGGAAGGCTGACTGGGCTGCGGAGTTAAAAGATGGTTTGCTCCTTGTTTGTCTGTAATCCAGTAAGAAAACCAGCTTCGAGGGGTCAGCCCTAACTGGGTGATGTACGTTTAGTTCAGGAAATAAAATGCCCCTATCTAGGCCCACCACGGAGAGGCGTACATCATCAGGCCCCTATTATTATTATGTTTTACAGATTAAAGATAATATGCAGCTGGGGCAGCCTGTCGCAAATCAATGGTCGGTCAATTCTGGGTCAGTGAAGGGTATCCATGTTAAACTGCGGTATGTCAGTATCCCAGCACGATAACACTGGCATTCGCACGAACAGTAAACGCATCCAAACACATACTTTGTTATAGCATGGCATTTCCATTGAATAAACGATAATAAGAACAGATTAAAGCTGCTATTCATACAGGTTTTATTATCAGATTATGTTTTTTTCGGTAAAACGCAAATATGTAATACATTCTACAGATGGAGGTCATTTAAACGTCCCGATTTGGTGGTGCGAACAAAAATACATTAACAACTCCTTGGATCTTTCAAATATAAAATATAATGGATATACAATGTCGTTGTACTTGCGGTGATGACATTACCAAGAACTACAGTGTGTTCTCTCAAAAAAAAGTATAATGACACACTTACATTTCATCTGGCACAGTACATTTATAGCACTATGAATGAGCAATGCGGGGAGTAAATGTCATTGTATTGCTTGATGCATGTGTCTTCCATGCATAACTGTGATACTTGATAGTGCTGTTTGTAACGTTGATATCTGGGTATTTCGTATCTGTCGGTGGAATGACCTTTATATCCCAATAAAGCCTTTCCTCAGGTCCAGTCTAGATTAAAGAGAATTGCTTGTTGATTTCAGAAACCCTGTTTGAACAATAGTCTTACGAATCACATCGTACTTTGCAAACTACAGTATTTAGGATTATTTGTGTGATACCAAGCTGGACTATGACTTCCTATGTTTCGTGTTAAGTGGTGCTGTCGAGGTTCATTCCTGTTGGCCGCAACGTGTTCAGTGATATCCTCTGCATGCCCACACCGGGTTTACGCGTAATTACGTCCTGATGCATACACTGACCCCAGCCAAAGTGTGGACAGAACTTTTCAACAGTTTACCAATACGTTTTCGATAACATTCGTGTATTGTCTCTCTAACTTCATACTAGAATCTATTAAATTTGACCTACTTCAAGGGATTTAGCCGGGGATGTCCGAATGGATGGATGTATTAATGGATGGATGGATGGATGGATGGATGGATGGATGGATGGATGGATGGATGGGTGGATGGATGGATGGATGGATGGATGAATGGATGGGTGGGTGGGTGGGTGGGTGGATGATGTACGGGAATCAGACCGTAAGAGAATTATGTGGGTAACCAATAGACAACAAGGAAATGTGTTGTAATAAATAATTGTACTCCACAATTAACTTAGTTCACAAATCAATACAAAGGGATCACTACTGAATTACAAAATAGTATGGCAGTACAAGTTCAAAGGTAATATAATACAAGAGCAGGGATTATATCAATACTGAATGGCGGTAATAATCACTTCTCAGCTACAGTACTCCAACTTGGAAGAAAGGGCTGTGCAGAGTGTGTCCAAGAGTATACAGTGATCACACAAAATACTTGTCTTTCTGTGGCGCGAGATCAGATGCAATAACTTGGTCCCTCTTAAATACCTAAGAAACGGTTACTCTGACAACATATAATGCTAGTCTAAAGATAGCACGCCACTGCTCTTCACTGAATGTACAGGTACAATATATAACAGGTGAAACATTGCTGTACAATATATATATACTGCCTCATCATCATCCCACTTTCCACACAAGGGAAGTTTGAAAGTAGTAAGAACCGTCTTTGCTACAGTGTTTACAGACAAATCAGACCATGTGTGCAATCAAATCTGATCGCCATCGAGATGATGCATCAGTGAAAATATTGTCTTTGCATTTAATTTTGATGTCTAAATTCAGTTAAAAGGGAACCATCCTCCAGCATTAGGCGTGGTGTTTGTTATTCATTTAATGAAGAAAAGTCAGTGGATTCTTATTGCTATTCAGTGGTGGAATTTCTGATGTTTGTCAAACTGCCTTGAAAATTAACAAACGTCGAAGCCTTATCATGTTCTTTCAACAGGACAGCTCCAGCACCAACCTCACTAGCATCTATGGCCAGTTTGAAAGGGTTTTTTTCAGAATCAAGTGCATGAAGAACAGGGGAATTCGCGAGAATGACCTTGAATTAATCCCTAGCAGCTGTCCCAAACAAATTTAATTCTTTTGCCAAGCAAACAAGTACAATGGGCAGTGCCACTAGTGAGTAGGTTTTGACAAACGTTACGGTTGTTTCACAGGTACAGCGTGAGCTACAAGTACCACTAACACTAACACTATACCTGGACGACCAGGTTCATCCGAAACAACTCATCGAACCTCTGAATTATCTCTGATGCGTGAGCTTTTTGCTCATGTGGCAAATGGCCTAGGTTAACATTTATGCTAGCTAAAATTTCAAGTAAGCGTAGCTTAGGGCTAGCATAGTCAGCAATACCATCAAACTTCACAAAGTCCCATCTTTCATCAGTATCACAATCTCATACATCCTCTACGAGAGCAACAGTCGCACCACACTGAGTAGATACATTGTCATTTCTTCCACGGTGCACTGTGTTGAATTTTCCATCATAAGGGATAAATACTTCAATGTGAAAACAGTTAAGGATCTTTTTAACACTGTTAATTTTCATTTAATTATTGGATTTTTAAAAGAAATTGATTTAATAGATGAATTTTAAATAATATGTTTTGTAGATGGATATATTTTAGTGATTGGTAGTTTCGATTGGTAACTTAGATTGTTAGTGGCTGTACCCTCAAGGGGGTTGACGTAGCATAAAGATATTGTCCTCCTGAGAGGGTACGGAAGTAAATTTAAACTTACCAGGATTTTTTAAGCGTGGTATTTTTGTGATTTTAATTTTGGCTTAATTTTTCCTACAATCGCCAAGACTGAAGGGATGGTGTAAATCCAACTAGGGTCCATGCAGGTAGCAAAGGTACTGTAAGTCCCCATGGTCCCTAGTATGGTGATCTACCTTCAGTTGTTGGCGATCTATAGCCTGTTTTTATATTGTATTGTCCAAATAGTGCTTTCAGTTTTAACTTTCCACAGTAGTTTGAGTTGTACTTGTGGTATTCTAGTTGTTTTACTGTCCTTCGATGACTGATTTGTAGTAACTTAAATTTATTGTTTATGTAAAACAGCTCTCGTCACTATATGGCTGAAATATTGCCGGTGTGACGTTAAATATTTACGACTGCATGGTGTAAGCGGAACATTGTCAGTAGCAGTGACTTTCTAATCAATAACATATAACCAATGGTACCTGGCGCCTAATGGTTGACCATGGGTTTGCTAACACTAACACTTAATCGCCTGGGTCCGGTTGTTCAAAAGCCCGTTTAAGTTTAACGGACCGTTAACTAGTCTTTAACGGATCGGTAAAGCTTGGGGAGCGACAGCTTGTTGCCCAAAGCACCGTTAACCTTTAACAACCCGTTAAGACCATGTTAACTTAATGTAAGGGGAGGGGGTACATTAACACACTAACGTTACTAGTAGCATTAGTTCTAGTTCTAGATCCATGGTGACAACATGGAGTTCATTGTCCAGACTAATGCAGCATTCATGAACATTAGACTACACAGAAAACCTAATGATTCAGAAATTCTTCTTTTCAGTTTAATGAAGTGGAATGTTTTTTGTTACCTGAGTGCTGGATTTTTGGCTAAGCATGTCAGCATTTTCATGAAACATGGCCTGAATCACATTCTCTTCTTCTTCTTTCTTCTTTTTCTTTTCTTAGGATCATTGGGTTTATTGAGATGATTGTCTCAGGTAATTGTGGTAGGGAATCATGTGCAAGGAATTGTGGGTAAAGGTGAAGTCCTTAATCGCCAGCAACCAAATGTTAACGTACCGTTAACTCACTTTTCGTTAGCTATTTAACGGGCCGTTACTGTTTAACGGTACGTGAAAATAATGGGGTTTTGAACAATCGGGCCCTGGACTTAAATTTCTCTCTTGTCATAATGTATCATCACCTTGTCTTGGAATTCTCTTAGATTTTCCCCCGCAACTACGTAACGAAAGTATAAACTATTCCTCGGATAATTCCTTTTCAAATTAAATATTTAACTCTAATAACGTTTCCATGTAATTTTGATAGTGCATCAAGCCACACCCCTCAAATATGACTGTAACCTTCAACATACTTCAGACCATGGTGGGTTTGTATCCCATTTGTTCTCTGATTTTTCACTAACCGATGTCTAATATGTATTGCTGCGCCAGTGTTTGTTGTTCAACCTCAGGAAGGAACAAAGCAGGTACAATGGCTGTACTTTCAATGTACGTTCAATGACTGTTGATGACTGTTTTAACCAAACATATTTGCAATGAAAATTGATAATGCTCATGGAAGGTGAAAAGAACATGGAAAGCATGCGTTCACATTATACTGCAGTTTTCTATTAAGGGTGTTTTCATTCCAGTCATTGATACTAACTCGCTAATTTATTGTATCTGTTGTAGCTTTTTGTATGGACCATTCCAATAGTGTGTACCAAACAATATGAAAACAAAACAACGATTGATCACTTCGTAGCCTCGGACGTTAGTTTCTTAGGAGCTCGATGGCATGGTAACCGGACAATGGATTTAACCGGAAATATTGATCATGAGATACAATTCCGGTGGACATTCTGTTCATTGGATTGTTGAACTGCGTAGCAGAATTACGTCCCCACTAACCTTTGATTCTCGAATTATGCGTCTGATTGGATCGGGACACAGACACCCCGCACATACAGTCAAACATTCGTGTCGAATTTTCGGCTGTCTCGCGGCGAAAGCTTTGTCACTCTCTCTTTCTATAAGCACCATTTTGTAGTTGTGACGGACAGAGGCCTATTCCACTTCGTGCACAAAGGTGTTTCTTCTCTGTGCATGCGTACGTGCATACGACAGACAGACAGACATACACACACACACACACACACACACACACACACACATACATACATACATACATACTTTAAAATACTCTTGCTGACGTTCTTACGGCTTCTCTGTCACGCGAAACTGTAGATATAATGTGCAACGGGTAGAGGAACACGTGGAGTTCAACCTATGTCGAAATACGTCAGTGGACGGATAGCCTATACGACAGCAATTCTGATTACAATACTACACTACAAATGTAAACGATAGGAATAGCTATCATATAACATATATACATGGTAAAATGTCTTGAAGGTCAAATCGCAGGGGACAAAATATCTATGTTTGCTTAAGAATTGTTAGGACATTTGAACCGCTGAAAAAAGCAGGTGTTTTAAACATTGGAACACGATTGACTGAAGTGGACGTTAATTGTTCATGTGCATATTGGATCAAAGATGAGGTGACATTAAATCGATGAGATTAAATTATACATCTTCATGGACCTCTACGTCCACACTAATGTTAATGTCAGTGGTATGCCAGTAATGATAAACTCATCTTCGGGTTAATTGCATTGGCTATTTTCAAAGAAAACAAGTAACTATTCAAAATGACCGTGTGACATCCATCAATATTGATTATCGTTAATAGGGGAGCGTATACTACTCCTGTGGCTGAAGTATGTTACAGTTGTCACCAACATCAGGCTACGCGTTTTGAATCACAACCATTCACAATTGTTTGATCGGCATCATGGACCTTTCACACATATTCCGTATTTCGTCAGTGCGATCACTGGTACAAGCATCGCTCATCCACAAACATATATCCGATGTTATGAGGTATGGTAATAGCACTTTAGAAACGTTTGAACATCGAAATAATTGTGCTTTTATATACTTTCAAATATATATTTGCTACACGTTTCCTGTAACCATGTTTGGTTCTGCATTCATTTTGCTATTTGTCAACAGTCTGGTGCTGCATTCAGTTTGCTGTTTGTCAACAGTCTCACTCTGGTGCTGCATTCATTTTGCTGTCTGTATACAGTCAGGTCCTGCATTCATTTTGCTGTCTGTATACAGTCACGTCCTGCATTCATTTTGCTGTCTGTATACAGTCAGGTCCTGCATTCATTTTGCTGTCTGTTTACAGTCAGGTCCTGCATTCATTTTGCTATCTGTATACAGTCAGGTCCTGCATTCATTTTGCTGTCTGTATACAGTCAGGTCCTGCATTCATTTTGCTGTCTGTATACAGTCAGGTCCTGCATTCATTTGCTGTCTGTATACAGTCAGGTCCTACATTCATTTTGCTGTCTGTATACAGTCAGGTCCTGCATTCATTTGCTGGCTGTATACAGTCACGTCCTGCATTCATGTTGCTGTCTGTATACAGTCACGTCCTGCATTCATTTGCTGTCTGTATACAGTCAGGTCCTGCATTCATTTTGCTGTCTGTATACAGGCAGGTCCTGCATTCATTTTGCTGTCTGTATACAGGCAGGTCCTGCATTCAGTTTGCTGTCTGTATACAGGCAGGTCCTGCATTCATTTTGCTGTCTGTATACAGTCAGGTCCTGCATTCATTTGCTGTCTGTATACAGTCAGGTCCTACATTCATTTTGCTGTCTGTATACAGTCAGGTCCTGCATTCATTTGCTGTCTGTATACAGCAACGTCCTGCATTCATTTTGCTGTCTGTATACAGTCACGTCCTGCATTCATTTGCTGTCTGTATACAGTCAGGTCCTGCATTCATTTTGCTGTCTGTATACAGTCAGGTCCTGCATTCATTTTGCTGTTTGTCAGCAGTATCCGTCTTTATGTAATTTGGTGTTTGTCTACAATCCTATACAGTCCATTATCTTGATAAAAACCTATACGCATAATGCTTTCCCAGAAGAATGAGAGTTAACCGTTATTCCTTCTACACACATCATCACAGTCTCATTGAAGGAAAGAAAAGAGATCGAAATCGAAAATCTGCTAAACGATATTCATGGCACAAGAGATGCAGAAGCGGTATACACACGTGTAGTTTTCAGGAATCTTTACAATATTGCGCGGGCTTACGTTCAGGTGTTGGGATCACAAACGAAATTCCAATGACAATACTTGACAGCCACGATACGTGCTATACCGATTCCCTAAGGACTAAATGTGTTCATCATGACCACCGGTCTATAAACGCACCTCATCTCATACTAATGTAAGCAGTAGCAGTGTTTCTATATTGAGAAGTTTGTGTTATATTTCCATTCAGTCATCGGCATAATGTTAATCTGCACTTGAATCTCACAATGACAAACACTTGATATATGACCTTGCGGAACCAAGCTAGCATAACTGCGTTCACTTTAAGCCTGCAGAGAGGGATCATATGATTACATATGATGTTAGCAGACAATGTGACAGCTTGCAAAACAAGTCAGCAGTTATAATAAATATTGAATGGTACAAAATAGGCGTATGACAAATATTATGCATTCATCGTAATGTGTTCGAGTTAAGGTTGAGCTACAGCTAAGGTAATCGAACCTTATATTTAATATACGAAGATATATTGCTTCTTGCCGCTGTCAGAAATTTCAAAATATATCATGACCTTCTCTAAATAATGATGTTTAGATCTTAGAAAACATTGTTTGTTATTTTGATCAGCCTCCATGGCCATTGAGTGTCTGCAGCTGTAGACTGCCTTTATAACGAACTGACGGATATACCGAACTCTTGTGCATGTTCCGGACACTCTCTGCAAATGCGTTTAGCGTACGTACTAGGGTCAAACCGAACGGTCCCTGTCTGTTAAAACTGCAGTTTACTGTATGTGTGTCTTGAACCTTTATATTTCTACTAGATATTGGCCGAATGGTGGCTGTCGGCGATGATCCAGATCTTCTTGAACAGTACATTATTCGTTTGTCGTCATTTTAACATAATATGTCTATTTGTATTCATGAAAACAGTTCTATGTCACCCGTATGTCGTCAGGATTTATAGAGCATTTGGTGAATCTGGAATGATGTTTTGTGCTGCAAAGATGTTGCCATTGTCACGTTTTGCCACATTGATTGAATGTGACAGACCCAAAATATGAAGTAACGAATAATATTGTTCAATATCCACTGAATACAGTAATAACAGATTCATGAAAACTATGAAAATAAGGGAAAATTCAAACGTTCGTTTCGTTATCCGTAAGTCATGGATAACGGGCGTTATGTCAACTGCAACACCACAGAGGAGACTTTAATTACAACATGTTATTTGCTTAAAATGTCTGTTTTTGATTCCATTCACATTCACATTAAACGGGTTTTTGCAAATGCTCTAATTCATACCAAATACAAAGTTGAACAAACAGGCCATCGTCATGCGTATTCAACTCGGAATATCTGAATTTGTCTGATTAAACGTAAAGCACCGCTATCATCATTTCCGATGTTATCAATTGGTATTTGTGTGAGCGCTCACAATAAATAGATACGACTTTTCCATTCCCTTTAGTTTTACACTGGTTGTTTGTTTCTAATTATCATTTACGTCGTGTTCGTCACGCGGTGTGGAAGGTCCAGTTAATACAGGAAGCTAGGATGGTAAACATGCCGCTCCCCTTATTTCATCCGTACTATCAACGTTTGACTTCACTCTAAAGCCTGGAGACACGTCCATTCCCCTTTTGCACTGGCTCCATAAAATTACGCACAAAGATAGACATATTGCTGCATGCTGCAAACACCAGGTCACTTTCTCAAAGGCTTACCATAATCCTAAATACCATCAACTTTCTCTTTATTCATTGAAAGTACTTGAGACAAGTGCAATAAATACTTTGTGAAATCTCATAAACTGAAAGAATTTACTTGAATCTTTACAGTCTCATACACGACCCGTGTTCAGTTCTTTCCAAACGTTAGATTGTTCAACGTTCAACGGGAAAACGTCATTCATTGACAAACATTCACATGCTCATGATACAGTGGGAATTGTACAATCGACGATCTTTCAGCAGAGATTTCTTATGAATGTGCAAATTGTTTCGTCACTTTTATTTAGAAACTGGCCACATCAGTGCATGTATTAAATCATAGATAGATTTACACATCAATACAAGTGACTGCAATGACTAGAATGGAAGCACATAGTTGAGAGGCACTACAGTTACAATGACAGTATGGTAAGAATAGTGATGATAACAGTCAGCCAGCAGCAACAGTTGTAACACCCTAGATGTCCGTGAATGGATATCCAGGGCGAAAATAGGATCCTCACACGGGTTGGTGAACATTTGAATTGATTGCGTCACGCGTTGTCCCTTACATAATCTTACAGTTCCAGAAGTCGTTCTATATTGTGCTTTTCAAGAAGATTACTGACTCCACAACACCCTGAAGATAGCAACATCTCCCGACCACTGTTTGGATGAGACAGTAATACATTCCCGAAAACTACCTGTTGTCAAACCACAGTGTTATGAACTTCCACTGCATCTTAACTGAAACAATCAACTACAATGACAAAGAACAGAATGTCATAAAGAGATGTTTGTCCGTCCCAGTCACAGTACCACCAAGATGTCGGTCGTGATGTGCTATGTCATATCTTTATAGAACCAGTGCTTTATATTACATTATAAGTTGTTCACTGGTCACGAGGGGGGCATGGGTTGATGTACCCTCGATGCTTGTTTATGTTCCTTTCGGGCTCAGGGAACATAAACAAACATCGAGGGTACATCAAACCATGGGCCATGAGGGACAAGTGAACAACGTATTTATCTTACCGAACACTCTTATGTTAATTTTGAATTGTTTGAAGCACGGGTACAAATCTTTTTTGTGGTACACATGCATTATACCGGATACCTGCCTTCCATATTTAATTAGGTCACGTGATGCGGAATCGGAAAGGTAAAAAAAATATAAAACTGAGATGAAAATAACCCTACCCTAACCCTAATCCTCACCCCTAACCTAACCCTAACCCTAACCCCAACCCCTAACCTAACCCTAACCCTAACCCTAACCCTAACCCTGCTAGGTATCCGGTATAATGCATTTTAGTCCTTTTTGTAGCCATCGCTAGATTTTGCGGACAAGAAAAACAGATTTAGAGTTATCTCCCTTCCATCGATGTGCATTCGCAAAACATCGGTAATTTCCGTACATCGTACGTGATTCAATGTTAGTCGAGATAAATAATTACTACCACGAAGTACCAAATGAGTTGCCATTGACAGCGGGGTACATTGAAATGTTAATCGCTTGTAAGCGGGGTACATTGCAAACAATAGAAGAACGCTCAGCCAATCAGAAAGCGACATTTGTGTGCGAGGTAAGATGAGGAACGTGATAAGAGGGAACCACGCGCGTAGCAAGCCAAGTTTTTTCGTGTAAGCACGATAGGTTGCAAAGCTTTATATTAGATATTTAGTATTGAGGGCTTGCCCAACCTCGTTAGCAACAATCATGTGTAAGCCCGGGTTTTAATTCACAATGGTAGCTACGCCCCTTGGCACGGTACCTACATGTATGTACCTGGTCTCCGTGACATACATACTAAACGTAGAATAGTTTTCCTGTGATATTTATTTTATTTTTTCCAAATAAGCTCAGTAATAACTAGCTGTGTTGAGGTGGCGGTTCATTGCGTGACTGTTCTTAGACGTAATTCCTTTTCCGAGACTTTAGAGGAAACTGACTTTTCAATAACCTTTATAGCAAATTGTGTTTATACCTCGGTGGTACTTAATGTAATATAAGCGCATCAGATGGAGTCAGTTATGGAACAGTCTGATTCTGGTACACTTAAACTATACAGACTTAGTTTCAACCAGGCTTAAGATACATCCAGCAAGTCAAATCCGCCGTAATTTCGCAGGCGTAAGCTGCAATCAATTTTCAGAACGGAGGATAAACTTTATCAAACGCACGTGAAGAAAGTTGAAATTCAAGCGACAAAGTCAGACAAAAACGTTTACTCATCGCTTCGTGAAATAATCTATTACCTTCTATCACGTTATGGCGATAAAAAATACCCTTTATATCCCGGTAAAGGCTCTCAAGTTCCTTGATCCAGAGTTCCAAGGGGCAGTCTCCCATGGAACATCGTCAGTCCACAAGACGACAGGAAAAGACAAGCATGATAGAACTCAGTTTTTATTACCAGAAGAGATTTGTCGCCGTTCATAAGATATCGGATTGCGTCGCAAACGTGATTCTAACAAAATGAGGGCCGCACACTGGATGCTCGTAATATTCCTTTAATGATCCCCACTTGATCTCATGTCGTCAATATTTTTCTGATGAATTTTAAAGGTCATATATTTCAGTACCTCTTATCTCCACTTTATTTTTATATCATTGCGTTAATGATGCGTCACATAGTTGCATAGCGTCTGTAACAATCTGGTCATTGCATAGGTTGCTACATGTCTGAGTATATAGCATTCAACGTGTGTTAGGATACCACATGTATCAGGGAAATACAAAGTGCAGTGCTTGCAGTTAAAGCACCACCCGTACAGAACTGAGAAATCAATATATGTGTTGTAATTTTGGCCTTTGTTAAGAGATCGCCATCACCAGGCTGCTGTCGATTAGGATGGAATGAATGGCTTTTGTACGAGTTTTTAAAATGGTGAAGTCAGTTGGATCTGCAAGACATTTTACGGGATGTGTGGAGTGGTATGTTACACCACCGTACACTGTCATGCATACAGATGAAACGTATTTTGCCGGTGTTTTGATGTCTGTCTAAACCATAGGAAATAGTTCCTCGAATGTTATGTTCAATCATTCCAGATATAATGACTGGGGCTATTGGTCCTACGATCTTGTGTTCTCATAGATGTCTGAACGGTATTTGTAGCGAGGCGTTCTTGAAATGAGGTGGGAAGCTGGTCAAGGAGATGACAATAACTTTGTTACGATCATCATCACATATCCGCTGGTCCTGGCGAAGAAGTATGGTTTATACCTGTTTATTGTGAGTTCGAATTCCATATTCATCGGTGTGCAGGAAAGGATCCCATTTGTTCGTGTACAGATCATTTGTTATTCAGCGTTCTGAATACATGTCAATTCTAATGTGATGGTCGATCAACATAGGCAACTTATTGAAACAAAGGCAAAGCACGTGTTGAGTGCAATGGAATTTTAAGCTATATATCACCACACACTGAAAAGAACGTTCATACTGACATGCATTTGGGATGGTGATTCTGATTCGTCAATCTAACGAATATCAATTTCAAATCAACCTACGATTGAAACAACTGACCGGATCATCCCAGAAACAACTAGTAGTTGAAAACTGCGTCTCTCCCAGCCGTTGTTGGTAGGCAATTTTAAGTAATGACATGCAGTTTCAACATGAGTGTGCCATATATCACATTGAGTGAGCATGCCAATTCCAGGGTCTCGCTGTTGCTCTTTGTATCATGTATTCCTTTATGATGTGTACGTTGGTTGCGTAAAATTGATGCGTGTGTTTCCATCACACATTGGCGGCTGGAACAACATATCACCAGGACTATTGCCCTTTAGATGTGTGTTTTCATTCAACGCATGTATGATCTTTGTATGTATACTGATGCGTTAGGGTACTATGTATTCACAATGACCGCCATATAGCTGGAATATTGCTGAGTGCGGCGTAAAACTAACTCACTATTCACAATGATACGATCTATATATGCATAATGACACATTCCGCATATGTATAATGACAGGCTTATCCCTGTTATATGACGAATGTAGTTGACGGAGATGATAGTCGATTCAACTCCTAGAAGAAATAGTTTTGTTTGGCGCGGGAATTGGTTCCTAACGAAGAGCTAGGCTTACAGCTGAACACAAAACTGGTAGGACTCAGTTCATAGCCAAAAACATTGTAGTACTGTGAAGTCATTGGATATTGTGACAAAGTACTAAGTGTCCCAGGATATTGATCACTAGTTACTATTGTCCGGGACTGGTCCTCCCAAACATGCCCGGCGGAGATTGGCTTCATAGGACTGTGACATCTACGATACCGGCATTGACATGAAATCTATTTCCGCTCTCCTTCTTGGCGGTAGTCCAATCTCTCGTCACACTCAGTTGCGTAAGAATGCGAATCGACTCACGGCAGCTCATGAATGTAAAACAAGTTTAAGATGGCATCACATTTAACTGCAGAAAACATCGAAGTATTCAAATTTCAGAATAAAAGACAGACATAGAAACTGAATTACTGCCATTTAAGTGAAAATGCTTGTCACATAATGAAATATTATTTCCAAACAAGAGACTGTACGATCTATCGCATGAGCCTGAATGTGCCAAGTACGCATCGGCTCGCATTGTCATTAGCTTAACATTCCTATTGTACAACGTGTATGAAGAAAGACTGTCGGATAACATCAACAGAAAAGGACAAAACAACACCTGTTAGTTCATCGGACACAACGGTACGTATATAGGATACGCCATATTAAACATCGAATCATGAGCAGAGGGTATAAGTGCATACACAGCACAGAAGGGCCTGAAGTCGGTCGGATATAGAGCCCGACGACCTATCACACGTCTAGAGCACAAAACATCGCCACTAGCTTGATGTCAAGGTCGGCGTCACTGGATTCTGAGGTCATGGGGAAGTCCACTGCACGGACAAAAGTCGATGTCTTGTGTATATGACAGATGGCCGAGCTGTATATCTACGGTATACACACAACGGAATATCTTGGAACAAGTACCGCTTCACGTAGCATCAGTGACGGTGTGGGAGTACCTCTCATGTGACTTGACCGTGTGACAATAAGACAAAATCACTGATATTGTGGACAGGATTGTGCTTAAATATTTCGATAACCCTCTTCTGAACACAAGACCAGTCTTCATGAACGACAATGATGGGCCACATTGTACCCGTGCCGTTGGTGAATTCCTACGTCGGCAGGCCTGCTTTTAATCAAGACTCGAAGGCAATACCTCGATATAAAACCCCACGTAGACGTAGGTTAGAGATGTTAGTATACGAGGCGCAGTTACCCCAGATATTCACATTGCTAGTGTAACTTATGTGATTTCTAGAGAATTGCATGCACGATTCCTTACACTGACAGCGCTTGTTATTTCCAAACGATCATAGTTATCAGAACAAGTCAATTTTTGTCATATTTGCTCCTACGAATAAACTAGGGTTCTTTGTTCTTTTTGCATTTAGATTTGACAAATGATTATTCCTTTGGGTTTGGGTTAGTTTCTTTGCAATGGTTAATGGTAACATATTGGTACTATGAAAAATATAGGGTGTTGTGATGCACATTTACATGAGTATATTTACAATAGACGGCTCTTAACCTGAGATGAAATGGTCTAACAAATGGCCCAATTATGGGGACTATTTATATAGATGAGAAGCATTACTCTTGTACATTTCGATGGTGAAAATTTATAGGCAAATGACATAAAATATTGCATATTACGCCAGCTGATTGGATGCTGTCTGCCACTAGTGTACGATGTATGTTAACCTATTTTAGAAGACAAACCTACATGAATTACTGGCCTGTTACGTTCATTATGACGTATGTACCAGAATATGTCAACTTTAGGATCCAAGTAACATTTCCGACCTGGTATAGGCTTACAAGTTGGAAAGATTGTTAAGTGATATCAGTGAACTTCCAATGCCCACAATGTATACAACTTAATACACTTCCTGGATGTATGCAATAGTACACACCTGTTATAATGGGTAATCTGATTTACACCTACCAGGTGGCCTGTGTAAGAACGAGGAAAAACACACTCTGTAACATCAAGGGAATAAGATATTCCCGCAAGAATCGTAAAAAAAAACAAACATGTTAAGGGTGCATTGTACATTAGACCTTTAAGAAGTTCAGAAATCATTCACAACTCAAACCAAAATAGCTATTTATTTTCGTCGTTGTATTTATACTGTAACCCATTGGGCAAACAATGACTAATCTTTTCCACCGGTGAGCTCACACGTGCTGGCAGGTCGATACGGGCCGAGACCAATTTACTGTGGTGTTATCACATCTTATCTTGAAAATACTATTTGCTTTTGTTGAGTTGTACTGGTCATGTCTAAACGAGCCTTTTCCCCACCTGTGCCCAAAAGTTAATTGATGATTTTCGACGTGAACGTCATAAACATGATTCCCTCTGTATCTTTCTAGAATATTCAAATGTATCAGTACTTCCAAGACAAATGAGATCCGGTGATTTTGATTTATTTGCAACATCGCTTCTTGAGTGTTCGTTGATGTGAGTATCTAAAAGAGCTTATCTTTACGTTCAATATGGAAGAAGTGAGTCAGTTTGTCTTTAATTTGGTCCATATCCTTATAAACTGGATGCCTGGGTATATTCTTATAAATCACTGACTGAACTGCATCAGATTTTATTGCGATATATGTGGGCCTCGTTAGGTAAATATTGACGAGTGTTATTGTTTCAGACATACGACGTTTGGGGTAAGTCAAGGCTTCATACAGTCTCTGAAACTGTGTTAATGTAAACGGCGCTATTATAGCTAATTGGCCGATTGATATACTTACATGGTCATAGTCCAACATAATGAAGCTGCAACGTTTCTTAGTGACATGCAAAATGGAAACGCTTGTAAAGAATTTTGTCATAGGGATAGTACACTCAGTTTTGGATTGCGATTGAGTATCGTAGTTTTTGTTCTATCTCCTGGATGAAGAATGGTCATCAGGGTAACACGTTTCGTCCTGTCATGTATTTTGGTGTGGTGTGGCCAGGGATCGAACGACTGGTCTCCCGCTCTCCGAAGAACACTATATACACTACACCACAAAGGCGATGAGAATACATGAGCCAGCGTGGAGACAATATTTACACAACTAGCAATTTTAACATACGTTCACGTGCAATGTACCCATTCCCGTTTCGTATAAGACAATAAGGCTGAAATATATTTACGAAGCAATGTCTCTGAAGCGAGAACAATAGATCCACTATGACGAGAAGACAATAAACTGTTCTTTCGCTACTTGACATTATTGACTTTGTGCCAGGATTCTCAATCAAGTGATATTCAACGTTGAAATCCCGTCTCCAGGAGGGTTTCCCTATTGGATTCTAAGGACTCTCCTGGCAGCTTTCCCAGTGACTGCCCCAGCGCGGTAACGTTTCTAATTGTTTGATCCCGTTCTTTCAGTCATTATCGTTGTTTTCTACAGGACACACGAAGCAGATAACTGTAGGGTGAATTCTAACTCATGATCGCCAGAGAGCGTAAAAATACCTAGACCGTATGTGCATCTGTTTAAAATTCAGATATAGCTACTTTGATCAAAGAGCAGCTACACATCGTGCTTAAAGTTTTAAAGTATGAACGATGATCGGGAAGCTGAAATTCACGTTTAAGGATTGATGCTTTGCTGTGTTCAAATAACAGATGTGTATTTATTCATTAGTCTCCTCCCCAATTCGTCAGAATAATTACTTCTCCTTTTCGCTGCGGCCATGAATTATATATATTCAACCAAATTGAAAACCTAAATCTTGTTAAATTGAATCCAACAATGGAAATGTATTCGATAAGGTTCAGGTCTGGGTTCAAGTCCTGTCCCTGACATTATCACCGCTGATATGTTATCAAGTTGCGCATCAAAACTGCAGTATGGAGCTTAGCGTTGTCATGTTGAAATGTCAGTTCAGGACCATGTAGCTGCATAGATGGCAGAAGGACTGGGGTCTAGGTTCCGATACTGTATGGCAATAATATTTGCCTTGACGACAATCAATTGACATCGATCGTTGGGACAAAATGTTCCCAAAGTCATTACGCAGACCCCTCAGAATCGGTCACCCTTACGAACACAACAGTGTGTGTGACGTTCCCTGCTCCACGGGTACCCTTCCACAGACCCTGGCTGATTCTGGTTTGTCTGCAGGTTCATCGTAAACGTTCAGCTCGGAGAAATTGTGTCAGTATAGTTAGTGCGTTTGGTCGTCTACCTGCTATCCCTGATGCTCCGTTCTGACACTCTCTACCTCTGAACAACTGTCTGCGAGTGGAAATTGCAGTCACAAATCTGAGATCCCTATTTGTTGGTGTGAGGTGACACACGGCAACCCCGGCCTCGAGCAACGGTGGCGGATTGTTGCAAACCGGCCTTCAGATTCTGAGGGATTGTGTAACTGCTTTTTGTACATTGTCCAGCATTTTTCCTGCCCATGTCAAGATCACATGGTTCAGTTGTCCGCCGGCATATACTCATTGACTGAAATTTCAGGTTTGATGCCTTTTCCGATTTAACTTTGCCTGCGCGCTTGCTTTCTAGTGCACGCGCGATCGCTAAGGTGATCACGTGACTCGCCGCAGGTGATTTTAGCCATCCATGCTCTTTTCAAACAATATTCTGAAGCTAGTTCAGAATATTATTACCAATACTGTGGATGTCAATTTTCATATTTTGTTCAGTATATCTCAGGTATTTTTTCTGGATTCAGCATTTGAGAGTTCGAGATGCACTTGATGGAAATCAAGCCATGCTCCCTTTCAGATCAGAATATCAAAATGGTACATCACGGATATTCTTCTGTCTATATCAAAATTGGTCGTTTTCTGAATGAACATTACACATCTTCTCCAAACAAAATAACGAGTGAAAAATATACATGTATATATATAGCTGTTTAGAGGAAATATTTATACATAATAATTATTCATATCGCATTGTAATCTTTCATGAGTATGAAAAACATATTAAAACATATTGACATTCATTCGGTGTACGTTTTTTCCCGAGACTGTAATCTTGAAATGGCTGAAATACTCACGGCTACTTCTAGCTTCCTCGGAAACCCCCTAGAAGTACCCACCGCGAATACAGAGAGAAACGTTGGTTTAGTCTCCTTAATCTTCCACTCGACGTCTCATCATGCGCTGGGTAAAGTTACAAGAATTACCATCGCTCTGACCCATCCTGTTGAGCAATACAAGTCAGTTACAATGGTGTATGTTTCACCCATCCCGTGGCTGGAGAGTTTTACGTGATGAAAGGAATATAATATATAATATTAGTACCATAACCAGCAACATATCACATTTCTGTTTTTAACTAGTTTGGAAACATTGGAACAAACGAAAATAGAAATTTACAACACAAGACAGCACATTGGGCTATATATCACCAGGAACCACACTGGGACGCCATACTTGAGACCTGGGGACCACAGTATCTCTACATGGTACTGGCGTGGCGATGGTTAGCAATTCAGCCAAAAGGTAACATGACAAGTGCAGTAGTAGACACAATGGGGCTACGGGACCAGGTCCCCCAAAGGGCTCAATTTTCTTTTAAATTGAGCCCTTGGGAAGTCCCTAATCCCGTAGCCCCATTGTGTATACTACTACTGAGTTGCATGCAAAATGTGATGAAAATCGGTCGAATAGTTTAGTAAATAATAACTTTTTAGTGAGCATGGGGTTGGTAGGGTGAAATGTTTGTTTTTCAACAAAAAAAAATGTTTTCTATGACAACAGGAGGGTTTTGAACTCAGTATCCTCTACACCAGCAGACTGACTCTGCTAGTGTCAGTGTATTAAAACTTTAAATAGCTTATGCACCTTCTGAGCTGATAAATGTCGATTCTAAAATCATGGATTGTGGCTTCTAAATATTTTTTCAGCGTCCATCGATACATTTATTGTGTTCAGCAGTGTTTAGACTACCAACTAACATCGTTTTTGTATTTTATTAGACCTTTATTTGAGGTGAAAAGCCTTCTAACATTTTCGAAGCGAGAAGGCGGAAGTGAACTGACTGATTTGTGTTATTATAGACGGAGCTCAGCTTAGACATGCAATTTTTCAATAATATATTGTGGTTTCTGAAAAACATTTCAGCATCCATTGACCTGTTTGTCGTGTTCAGCGTGTTTAAAACTCCCTGGGAGTATCGTGTTTGTATTTTATTGGAGGTAAAAAGCCACCAAACTGTGAAGCGGAAGTAGAATTTGTGATAAACCGTTTCTAGAAGTCGGGTGCGCTCAGCTTATAAAACGGGTTCAAGACATCCTTTGCGTTCCTATAGACGGAGCCCAGTTTAGGAGGATGATGCAATCTCAGGATAGACCTGTTAAACCGAAATGTAACTATCAAGTCCCTGGTAGCACAATCGGTTGAGGTGCGGACTTAGGATTTGTAGTTGCGCAGCTATGCAATGTGTCTTCGTATCCCACCGTTGCCTCAGTGGGTTACTTGCAACTTTCGTGTGTTTCGTTGGTGGTAGCAAGGAACCAGAATCACATCAGCTGTGCTCAGCTGAATTCGGACACTCTCGTGGTGAGAGAAAGGTAGCTGACACGTAAGTCCCCTAGGGAGAAGTTGTGCAACCTTTATCTTTCTACTTCACCCTAGGGGAATTGTGGCCACCAGGGATGTTTTGTTACTTTTTTAAAAACCTTTCTATCTTTCGATTTTAACCTTTCTATCTTTACCTATTGTTACAACCACCACGACTGTTAGGTGAGTGAGCCACTTTTAGCAAATATTCCAGCAATACCAGATATGGGCTTCACACAATGTACCCATGTGTGAATCGAACCCCCCCCCCCCCATTGCAAATGAGGCTGTTTGATACTTATGTACATCATCTCACTGATTACATTGTTACAATTGAGTGAACTGTGTTTACTCATATATTCACACTGTTAACATCATCAAGGGTGCTCACTCAGCCTTGGCTGTCTACTCGGCTGTGATGTTGATGTCCGCGAAGCAATTTATCATGAATCTTCTCTGATAATAATTTGTTTGGTTTTCGTAAGGAAGGCTTGTCGGGCCTGTTGCTTCCCTTGTTCTATGAACTTTTTTTTCTCGTCTTCGCTGATGACGGTGTTTTTACGAGGCTTGTCCGAATCTCTTGTTTCGTTCTGTGATATTTTGCGATTTCTGATAGCACCAAACGAAACTCTTCCTTGGAGATTTTAGAGTCGGTGAGTGCGATGGAAATATGATCGTCTATCGTGTTTAACTTTGCTTCGGCTAGAATTCTAATTTCGTTGTGTTTCAATGCTTTGCGTTGCAGTCTGCGAGATATGAACTTAAGGGTCAATGCCATCAACCCTACCACTCCGGTTGTTATTTCGATGCCTAGCACCACGGGTGCGGCCACGATAGTGGATAATAACCCCATACCTGCTACGCCTAATCCCATGCAGACTGAAACCAGAGTGCTGTCAACACCATCCACGGAATTGACGGCCCTGTGATATTGTTTCTGTAATGCTGACCGCGTATCGCGTTCACGTTCTAGTTGTTCTTTGATCTCACATATCTGTTGCAAACGAAACCCGTCTATGGTTTCCAGTGTTTTTGCTACTTCATCCACGACTGGGTACAGTCCCATCCCGTGTGTGTATATATATATTTTTTTATAAAATAATATCTAATTGGCTTTCCGTTAATATCCGATCGATGTATTTGAGGTTGATAAGGTTTAGATTATCGTACACATAAATATTCGAGACATGAATCGATTTTTTTTCTATAACACGCACTCGATTGAGGCTTATTAAAGGTGTCGATCCCGGTCTTATGATGATACGACACTGTTGGTGATTGTGTCTGGTGAACCAGCATATTATCAACCCAGTCAAAAGTGTTCGTTCTGACCCACGAGCATCAGCGAGATAGACATCTACTACGAGCGTGGTGTGTGATTTGATAGTCAAATTTGAATCCAAATAATCCCATTGGTAATCCGGTACGTGAATCCGTAAATATGAAGCCACGTCGTTTGAAGCTAAAATGTTGCCAGTGTGACCTGGTATTCGTAAAACTTGTACATCAAACTCTGGAGTGAAAGACGTGAGAAGGATCCCGTTGTTCATAATTTTGGAGACGTAACCATTGTTTTTAAAAGATATATGGCGTGAGGTGAGGGTCATGTTGATCAACCAGTCTGGCTGTTTGTAGTCTGCTTGTGACACCCGCTCTTATACGTCTTTTAAGTGCAGGACGTACAAGGTGTTTTCCTCGCCGGGCAGATCGAATCCCTGCGTGTCCCGGAGATCGGCTAGCGTTACGTTGGGATGATGGTTGTTCATCGGTTGTTTTATACAAAATTACGAAATGGTTTTCAATTGGTTATCGGATAATTCCTCGGACGTGCACTTTAAACCCATGAGATGTATTTTGTCGAGTAGGAAATTTTGGTGAGCGATATCGTGTCTTCCACGGTCACGGTGACTCCCTGCAGACTGGTTTAGGCGTTAACGTTCACCCGCACATAAACGGAACAAACTTGGTATTATTGTTGTTTGGCCCAGCGGAGTTTGCTCCCTTTCATGATACCGACGACGTCACGCACCGACGGCAGTTCGCTGAGGTAGACTTGGATGTACAGCGTGGATTTTGCTGGCAGATTTTCCAGAACATCTACCACGCTGTCGAATTGCGACTCCATCTGCAATCCCACGTTTTGCGTCCCGGGTTTGCACGACAGCATGTTGGCTACTCTTTGCCTCAACGTGCTGACCATCATGCTGCGTCTTTGCGTAGGGACGTAAGCCACGGGAAGCGTTCCGTTGTTCACGACTTTGGTCAGGTAGTGATCTTTGTTGTCCGTGAAAACGTGGGGAGAGTCGAGCGTGATGTTGAGATTCCAGTCGATTTGGGATGGCACTAATACCCATTTGTTGTTGTCGTTGAAGATGAGAGTGTACTGCGTGTTTCTGGAGATGGCCGTGGTCTCTATGTCGTCCAGGTGGAACAGCCTGCCACGGAACGCGGGGGGTATCGTCCATTCTTCCTCGTCGTTGCGGATCAGGTCGTATCGCATGTTGTTGACCTCTCCTTCGTAATCAACGAAATCGCCTAGGTCGTTGCCACCACCACTAGCGGCAGTAGAGGGCAGCAGTTTGAAGCGTTTGTAAATGCTGTTTTTCAGTTTCAAGGCATACAGTTTGCCGTCGACTCCGGGTTCGTCGAATTCGCGCGTGTCTCCGATATCGGAGATCGCTATGTTGGCGCATTTTCTAACACGTGTTCCTGGACCATGAGACTCCGTCATTGCCGTATGTGCAGCATCGCGCTGAGATATACTATACTTACGTGATCGTCTTTAACGTCTAAAACCGATATTTTCAATTCCGTGATCTTGCCTCGGAATAATTTCTTGTAATGCCGAAACGAAAACGATTCAGTTCTGTCGTCGTTTTCTCTGGCACGGCTCTTAGCAGTTTCGAAGGTCGTTCACCTTGAACGTTGCCGGTCATGCTCAGTTGATCGAGATGAATGCACAGTTCACGATACAAAACGAGATTTGGTAATTTCGTGCCTGTCACGGTTGTTTCCGGTGGTATGTCTTTCGACATAAACCCGAGCGTTTTAGCCAATGTCCGACTGAGTCTCAAGTCGTTTTTGTCGTTATTGGCTAACATGATCGTGCCTTTCTAGTCGTTCATTTTGAGTTCGGCTCCCATGGGTTTGAAGATTTCTTCTTCGAGCGAGCATGCTGTAGTAGCCGTCCGTTATTTGGTTGTGGGCGTTATTGACGAACAGCCTGTTGTTTTTGCCATTGATGTTGGTCCATCGTGGATAGTAGGAGATATCGCAGAACGCGACTTCGTGCTAACCAGACGTGATGATTGCATGCAGCAGTTGAACAGACTCGCCGCTCGTGATTCCCGGAAGTGTCATGTACATATTGAAAGGTAGATACGTATACTAAAATACAACAATTCAAATATGTACAAACCGGGAGTGTTTTATTCTAAAAGTGATAATATAAGTGCTACCTATCTCACGCAACCGAGTATTGTGGTCGATGCAAAGGATTCCCCGATTCTGCAGGACAAGGCGTGGAATGCTATAAACAATCCATACGATAGACGAACGCGTTTGCAGTAAATTCGAACTAGATCTGAAGACGGTCGATTGGCGTTTGCTGGGTCCGAACCACGGTTTAGGCATTCCCATCATTCACAACATGTCTCTCGTGGAAGCCAGCAAACAGCTAGTGAAAGATTGGGGTCACAAGTCGTATCATTACGTCAAGATGAACGAGTGGAACGACGATTACATGTCTTTCAACGACAGCAAGGATTGCCGCATTTGGAGGTTTGAGATGGGACCTGCAGACGATTGGAAAATGTTCATGCTGGACACTTCGAAAGGGTTTACTTGTGCCGGTGTCATCAGATTGAACGATTCGATTCGAAGGTACGTGTGAGCCGTGCTGGGCATGCAGACGCAAATGCGTTCCAGGATCGTGGATCGTGAAGGAACGGCTTAAACAGTTCGTGGCTAACGTCGAGGATGCCATTGCTAGACCGGTCGATCTACCGAGTGCCATCAAAAGGCTATGAAAACGTGCTGGAATACGCCCGGTCGAAAGTCGACTACGTGTTCGGCACGGGACTGTACATGTCTCCGAGCGACATGCGACTGAGGGTGAACAGAGTGGTGGGCTACAACAATGAAATCGTCATCACGACCGCTGATCAAAAGTTGGGCCTGAACCAGGACGTCAATAACGCCAGTCGAGTCTTGTCGCAGTACGAAACGGGCATCGTGGCACCACCACGCCAACAACAACAGCAGCAGATGCCCCCGCACGTGCAGGCAAACAATCAGCTGCACGCCTATCGGAAAATGGCGCTGGTGGCTGGCAGGATCGCGGTTGGACTGTGCCTCATTTGGTTAAAAATTCCTTAGCTACGACGTACACCAGACCTGCCACGGCGACGACGAAAGACCACAGGTTTTGATCGAGCCACGTGACGGTTTTCGACAAGAAGCCTAACAACCAGGAAACGATGCTGCCCAAGATGCCAGGTAGCGCTCCAAAGGCATTGCCGGACAGTTTAGCCAGGGCTTCACCGAGAGATTTCTAATGTTTTTTTATCCAGTCTCTGACGTCGTCGCCTGATGATGATGGGCTTGATGGTGTTGGGCTTGGTGGTGTACCACGATGGTGTACCGATATGATGAAGCCCAAAGCCATGAGAATGCTGGCGATGGTGATTCCTTGTTCCCGGAACAGAATTCGGATCCTGTCGGCCAAGGTGGTGTCCTCGTTCAAGACTTTGTCGATGGTTTCGTGCACACGACTGATTTGTGATCAGAGGGCTTCCCGGTTGGAGGAAGCAGCTTCCAATCATGTCCATCTCTCGTCTTCCAGGTCGCGCAATCTTTTCTAGATGATTTTTTCATGGCTTCGTCATCTTTCACGATCCTGAGTATACTTTTCTCGCGATCTTTGTCTAGACCCCGAAGTTCCCTAAGAGAAAATTTGAAACCGGGCATGGGTTCGTTCAAGTACGTGACCAATATTTTTTTGATTTCGTCCAACGCTTCTTTGGTGCGTGTGGGCATTTCTCTCGGATCGGCACCACCGGCACCACCGAGTTCGGTCCTTACATTTTGCAGATCTTGGACGACCTTTGGTGGAAGTTGTGTTGGTCGTGTGCCGCCGTAATCTCGCAGGGTTAGTTCATTGCGGAACAGTTGACTACCACCACGGCGACTGGCTAGCGTCGACAGGGCGAGCGGTTTTCTCGTGTGTTTGTTCATGAGATCGACCTCCAGATAAGCTTTCAATCGCAGCATCCCTTTGTTGTCGATTTTGAACTTCAGATAGCCGCGGCCATATGGTTCGACGTAATTTTTATCACGCTTTAAAGCATCGTAATACTTGTCAACAGCCTGCTTTAAAAGCTCGTTGCCCACGGTGTCCCCCATGAACGAGGTGTCCATGGCTGCTGCATCATTGTCGTCGTCCTTCAGCTGGTGTACGTTGAAATCGTCCAGGGGAATATCGTCCGCCATTTTTATATTAAACTTATAATATACATAGTTTCAATATAAACAATGACGCAATACGGACGAAAGCTAGATCCTTTCCGAAAATCGAGAGATCCGCTCGCTGTCAAAGCAGTGCGTCTGTCGGTGACCATCACCAACAATCCGAGCACGATCAAACAAAACCAAACGCTGCTGGTTCGCTTCCCCAACCTGGACGCGAACGACGTCATCTCCGTCACGACTCGACTGGCTTTTCACATCATGTTGGAGTCCGCGAACGACAAACGCACGATCGTGAACAACCTGGGTCGTGCCATCGTCAAGAAAACCACCATCAAAATCAGCGGGAACGAGGTGCTGAGCATCGACGATAGCGACATGTTTTACCGTTACACGGACCTCTGGAGAACCTCAGAAGAACGCGATGACATAGCGTATCAAGGAATTAGTCGGAATAACGACGTATCGAACGAAATCCGTGTGGGGTACGGTTTCACGCAAGACAATCTCGGCAACATAACGGCAGGAGAAAAAGCCTTCGCCGAGGCGTATGGGAATCGGTTTTTCATACCGCTCGACTTCGAGCTGCTCGAGGGGCACATGCCGTTTTACCAGACCGTGCTGGGCAACAGGCTGGAATACGAACTCACGCTCAACGAAAACAAGCCACGAGCGACTTCGAAAAAAACTTGTACAAGCTCATGAACAACTCAGTGTTCGGCAGGACGATTAAGAATTTGAGAAAACGTGTTAACGTGAAATTAGTCAGATCCATCGAGGAAGAAAACTCAGGAAACTCATAGCCAGCCCAGCTTTCAACCGAAGCAAGATATTCGGCGACTTGGCAGCGCTGCACATGAGCAACATGTGCCACATCAAATTCAAACGGCCTGTTTACGTGGGGATGAGCATCCTCGACTTATCCAAACACTTGATGTATGATTTCTACTACAACGAGCTGAAAAAGCAGTACGGCGACAGGTGCGAAGTGCTGTACACGGACACGGATTCCCTGCTGATGGAAATTCGCACCGAGGACGTGTACGAGGACATGAAGAAACACATGCACCTGTACGACGCCAGCAACTACCCTTAAGATCACCCTATGCACAGCCAAGTCAACAAAAAAGTGCTCGGCAAGATGAAGGACGAATGCGCGGGCACGCCGATCGCCGAGTACGTCGGCTTGAGTCCCAAGATGTATTCCATCAAGAAAGCCGACGACGATGAAATCCGAGAGGTGAAAGGCGTGAAAAAAACACGTGGTGAAAAAACACATCAAGTTCGCCAGATTCAAGGAAGCCCTGTTCTAGAATTAAACGTTCAAACACCAAATAAACATACTGAGAAGCGACGGACACAGGATATACGGACTGAGAATCAACAAGACCTCGCTGTCTCCCATGGACACGAAACGATGGATCGCCATCGACGGAGTCACTACTTACGCGTACGGGCAGAAACGCGTATCGAATAATTGAACGCTTACGCACACATGCGTACATATATCATGGAGAAAATTTATTACAGCCCGCGAGGGTACTGGAAAGGCACGGACGCCATCCCGAAACTCGCCAAACCCTCTCGAGTCTCGGAAGAGAAAGCCAAAGCTTGGCTTAAAAAACAAGCCATCTGGCAAGTCTATCTGCCGGCGCTTCGATACATCCCGAGTAGAAAATTCGACATTTCAACGCCGAATCGCGTCTGACAAGCTGACCTCCTTCTCTCTCGTGATGTTAAATTATATAATGTCTAATACAGGGGTATTGTTTAGTAGGGGATCTCATTGAGGTTTAGTAAAATAACACGAACCTGAGTGTATTCATTCATAACTTACATCTCCTTTCAGGGCTACAGTCTATCCTAACAGTATCACTTCTTGTCTATCAAATATAAATCAAAAAATGCTTAGTCCAGTGTTATGTTCTGATGCAGTGACACTTTACCAATTTATTTATAATAACAATGTGCGTCAATGTCAGTTCTAGTATACATATAGTATCAAATAAATCACCTTACGCTGGGCAGTAGAATTGGTGCATTTGGCAAATATACACAGGTATTAAGCATGGGATAAGGCAGCAGTATGTGGCGAATCTCATTGACACATGAATGAAGCTCCCATCTTGATTGCTTGATTAAATGTCCCCTGTGTAATAGAATCGCACCAATCACCGAAATTGCCTGTCTTCGCGATGGCAAACTTTTGGTCCTGTCCTTGATATAATACCCCACGTGACACTGTACTGTGTGTGATTAATGTGAAAAGTGAGATATGCATTTATCAGGGAATGGAGGATGGCTCAGTTTACTCTCAACCTCCTGTCGTGATCAGACACAATCACAATCTCTGAATGACGTCATCATATGCGTGGTGATAGTTCCAGTCCCCTTTGAATATAAAAAACTACTTAAAAAATAAAAGGTGCAAAGAGGTCTGCTTGTTTTATCATTTAAATATGTCTAATTTATTGTGAAGTGGTAGCAGTATGTACGGTGTATTCTCCAATCGAGGTATTTAAGCATGTGCCGTACACAGAGTGTAAACAAATACAAATTGACAAGGATCTGTTTATCACGTAGCAACGACTACTATATACTGTTGCATGATGATGGGAATTCAAGCCTGTGAAACGTTTGCTGTAATATATTTCGGATAGCAAATGTCTTTGGGTTGAACGTATTACTGTTGTTACAAGGTTTCAATATGTGTTATTCGTTTGTTTTAGGTTGTTACAGCCTAATCACTGTATGTAGTTGAATCGTTTCATCTTTATAGTATATATGAGTTACCGCGTCATGAAACACACACACTACATGACACACCATGACACGCCACGACCTGAGACGCCACGACATGACACGCCACGCCACGCCACGCCACGACCCGACGTGATATGACATGACATGACACGCCACGCCACGCCACGACATGACACGCCATGACATGACACGCCACGACACGCCACGCCATGAAACGCCATGACTCGACATGACTCGCCACGACACGACATGACACGCCACGCCATGCCATGTCATGCCACGCCACGCCACACCACGCAACGCCACGACATGACACGCCACGACGTTACACCACAGGAAACGAATTACAACAGGACATCATACGAGATGCGATAGAATTTTACAATTCATGTTCTCCATCTATTCGTGAACAGTACGAAGCTAACAACCGACACTTGATTTCGAGATAAGATAAAATAACCGTCAGCAAGTATATGTCTTAGCACAGGGAGATCTCTTAGAGTTGAAACATACGAATAAGTGTCGTCTGCACTCTAAAAGAGTGAAATAGTTTTTGTCAGTAGGGGTCCTGGGCAGTGAAATTAAATAAAACGCAAATAGGATAATGTGAAAATTGTTATCGTTCACTTACAGGGTGAAAACTTTGTTTTAGAGTCAATCATCGTCTATCACGTGTCAATTATCGCCTCTAGTTTATTGGTTCTCTTTGATTGATACTCTCAATTTGTCCGTTGAAAACTCATATTAAACCAGGACTGATTCACAAACGAACACTCTGAATCAATGGTGTACAAATACCAAAATCCCTGGCCCTACGGATAACGCTTTTATTGAGAAGAGACGCCCTTTCGAGACTGAAAGCAATTATACAGCTTTTCAAAGAACTTTTTACTTTTCTTGATTTTCTTCCCTCTGTTCGATCAACAAGAGATAGCTCAAGTTCTGCACTGTTTGTTTTTGTGAGGAGAAATGTGGCCGCAGGCAAAGCTCGTGTATACAGTCATAAAAGATCCCTGGGCAGGCTCCACTGAAAGCCTAACGTTACAACAAAGATGTCGCTAGGCAACTGGTTGATTGACGTTTGTGACGAACATAAGGAAATTGCGGCGCCGTAATTGAACTAAAATTTGGCCCAGCATTCTAGCTCAGGCTTAACTCAAGCACTCATGTCTGGAGGTTACGAAGGCAGGCGATGCCATCCCAGAGTGCATTTCACAATATGGCGAACCATCAACGCAAGATGTCCCTTATTGGTTTTCACTATGTACACATTATGGCTAAATGGTGTATATGTGTAGAACGACTACATCACCATTTTGTGAACATAATGAAATGGCGACAGAAAGCCTTTAATGCCTGCCTTGCATGCCCACACCACGTGAGGTCTCTTATGTGCGTCTGTCAGCGAGCGTGTTCTAACGTATGTTCAAAATTTGTACTAATCGTACCCCATTAGCTACCCATCAAGTCCTAAGTAATGTTAAATTTGTCAGTAGGTTTTAAAAGTTTTCTTCAGTTTAGGCCGCTCAATTTAAATGTTAAATTTAAGGTGAATAGTTCATGTTTGTTTGTGAGAAGCCTGTTTTTTCTACACAAATTCTTATTGAAGATTTCTTATTTGCTTTCTATCGAATGATCTTCGATTACTGTCCAGATTTGGCGGACAATTCCATTTGTTAATACAAGATGATATCACTTCACAGTTATGATCGACTGAAAAAGGATAATGAAAAGGTCCTTCTTTCGAGGGATATAAATATATCCCAGAGAATACAATATCCGCATGGTTCTTATGTACAACTTTACATGCATATATGCAGTAAAGAGGGTCCAGGTGTTCCTAGCACAGCAAGGCTTGGTGGTCCTATTATTATCAGTATCTTACAGTTTTAAATAAGATGCACCAGAGAGAGGTTGGGTGGTCCTGGCAGTCAGGCTGGTAGGGCTCATCATTAGCTCAGGTACCTTTGCCTCCTTCATGCAAACACTCCAAGTATCCTCCGGGAAATATGGAGGATTGATCATATCCTTCAAATATGGAGGATATGCTGCCTCAACAAGGCAGACTTCTGACCCTGAGTGGCAATTATTGACATTGATATTGGTATTGAACAAAAATCATGGATTACCCGCATACTGACATTACTTGTTTTGCACAATATTGTATTCCTTTTTAAAAAAACATATACTTCGTATGATGATTTCAATTGGATATATCCAAAATAGGTTTTAATATTATTGCAGCAGCTATCCCAAGTGTTCAGATACAACATACGTCAGCACTTGTACTGGGACCGCTGGTTTCTGGCACCATTCAGAGAGCTGACACGCCGCCATCTAAGTGTACGGCGTTAGTCCAAACTCACACACACCCATGCCTTGTTTTTTAAATTGAACATTTTGTTCGAGTGAGAACAGGGTTGAGAAGAAGATTTTAAGGACGCTTGGATTTATTCACTCCCTTTGATAAATCTCGAGACGTGCTTAACCCAGACATATTATGCGTACGAAAAAAAGTAACTGTGCTTCAAGTAAAAACAACATTATCACTGTGGTGACGTGAGGTAAAATTGGGTTTAATGTCGTGCTTGAGAATATTTTGCTCATATGACGATGTGCATGCGTGTGTATGTGCGGCTGCTTGTACTAGCCCAGAGTCAAGCTGGTTTTTTAGTGCTAGCTCACTGAGATACCATGCCGCAGTGAAGCATGAATACCCCACTCAGACACAGTATACTGACTCCGAGCCGACCAGTCCTTGTAGTACCCATTAATGCCGAGCGCCAGGCAGGGACTAACAAGTACCATATTTTAACGTCTTTTGGTATGACGCGGTCGGGGATCGAACCCGCGACCTTCCACTCTCAGGGCGGACTCTCTAACCACTACACCACGGAGGCGGTCCATTATCACTGTGGACACATACCTACAGCATGACATTGCGTTACTGCCTCGGACACCTGTTCCTCTAGATAATGTCAGGGACGGGAAGTGCCTACGACCATAGCCAGCTGTGTAGGGTCAGTCGTTTGGAAGAAAACATCCCCCCAGGCTGTTTTCAAACATAAGGTCTTCAATGCGCTGCCTCGCTGTTAAATTGAATGGAGACTTCACCGTGGAGTGTATTTCATATCACATGCCCTGTTACGTCTCCTCGAACCTATTCCACTAAAAAAACAACTATCTTTCTTTCTTAGGTAAAGGTACTGTAAGTCCCCATGGTCCCTAATGTGGAGATCTACCTTCAGTTGTTAGCGATCTATAGTCTGTTTTTATATTCTCTTGTCATGTATGGTTGTAATGTTTTAACTTTAATTACCAGTTTTAAAATGTATATCTGTGATAGTCTATAGCTAGTTGTCTTACTGTCCTTCGCTGACAGGTTTTTACACTTTACCTATAATTATTATTAATATATAACTCGATATAGTCACGATATGGCTGAAATACTGTCGATGTGACTTAAAATCTTAAATCACTCACTCACTTTCTTAGTACAAAATTTCTTAACAGTTAGCATTTGAAACTTCATTAATCATCATCGGGGAAATTGTTTTCGAGGGCATTAATGTTGGAAGTTTGTTCTCACACATCCTTCAAATTCTCATTTGGAATAATCATGAATAAGTTACATGAACTGTAAAGAGAATAACAAATTGCTTGCTTTTGTATTTGGTGCTATGACATTTCCTGTTTTGAAATAGAAATGTAATGAATATATATGTTTTTAAAATATAACTCTTTTGAACCTTGGACCAAAAATGGTAAAGAATGGAAACTTGATTTCGTCACTATATGGCTGGAATAATGCCGATGTGACGTAAAGCCCAACTCAACTCAACTGTTCTTTTGTTAAAATGAGACGGTTTTTGACATAGGTCTGTGACTGGGTTATTTTTATGAGTACCATGCCGCGAATATCTCCCTTGTGACAATGCAGATACACACTTATTCATAAGTACGGAAGCACGTTTTGTTGTGTATGCATTGTAAACCAGATACCGCCTATCAAATTAGTAACCGAGACATATTTCACTGTGATTAAAGCAACAAAAAATGAAATTGTAATTTGGTAATAATTTACTTGCAAGCTGAGAGGCATACACAGAAACAATGCTGGAAAACATCGTCAGCATGACTTTTCCACCCATCTCAGTGTCACACATGTAGTTCTCAAATAATGATTTTTATGATTGTATGAAACACCACTAGCGATCATGAAACAAGTGCATGTCCTTCCCCCGTGGCTCTGCTACGTTTTAAGAATGACACAGTGCAACCGGTCTGCACTCAACAATAGATACAGTGGTTACCGATACCATACCGTGGTCGTTTCCGCGGTAGAGGTGATGTAGTTTGTAATTCCTTCAACGTAACTGTCTCCGGATGGCGGGGCAGGCGACCAACGAACATTCTTAGCTCTGGCTTGATGAACAGTTGATACAGAGTTACCTCCAGTGACAATGGTTTGCTCACGTCCTGAAGCATGGAGTAAGTTTGGCAAAATCTGGGTTTTTGTTTTATTATTCCCTTATTTGAACATAAACTGTGCTGTGTATGCTAGGGACATATGTACTTACAATACTTTTATAACTAGATTATGTGAGCCTTGGTTTACTCTCTTGTGTATCACTTAGGGATATATGAAGATTATCAAATACTGTATCTCGCCTAAATGATTACTTTGGTATGTAAACTCACACCTAAAAGAAACGCAAGACTAGTATACAGTATATATGTACTATATATTTTTTTTAACAGTATAGAATACAAATACCAACAGCGTCAGATATACAGAAATTTGAGCAAGAACAGTTCTTTGGCAACAAAAACAGATGACGTCATTACATTTTGCGACAGCAAAAGAGTTGCGAAGATTCTAGTCAATTGCCATGATGTCATCCAATACCTGATGTGGCCACCATTAGCATTGATCACTGCAACACATCTCCTGTACATGGAGTGGATCAGACGATTCAGGAGATATTCCTGCACACATCCAGAACAGCTGTACGAAGTTCATCAGCAGTTGTAGGCACTGGTCGCACTTCATTCAGGCGCCTTTGAACCTCATCCCACAACTGCTCGATGGGGTTCAGGTCAGGGCTGAGAGCTGGTCACGGCAGGACACGGATGTTGGTGTTGTTGAAGAAAGTCCATGGTAACTCTTGCAACATGTGGACGAGCGTTATCCTGCTGGAAAAGGTGGTTACGATGTTGGGCGAAAAATGGAACAACATGGGGTCTGATGACTTGGTCAATGTAACGCTGAGCTGTGACCCCATGTCCTCGACCTTGACCCATATTCTGGAAGCACATTGGTCCACGTCTCGCATTAAGTCCAATTCCGGCCCAAATCATGACACTAGGTCCACCCCATGCATCCCTTTGCAAAACATTTATGTCAGCAAAACGATCTCCTTGACGTCGCTAAACAATGACCCTTCCATCTGCATGTGACACACAAAACTGACTCTCATCAGAGAATATGACACGTCTCCATTCACGTTGACGCTAGTTTTCAAGACCCTGTGCCCACTGAAGTCGTGCTTGTCGATGCCGTGGTTGGAGGAAAGGACGACGTGCTGGGCGGCGACATCGTAGGTTGTTGGAACGCAGACGTCGGATGACAGTGTCACGGCTGATGCGTCGATTATGCGTTCCTATGGTGTCTCGAGCAGTCTGACTTGCTGTCAGGAAAGGATCTCGCTGGTGTTGACGTGTAATGTGTCGATCTTGTCGAGGGGTGGTGACCCTAGGTCGGCTGCTTCGGGGAAGGTCATCTGTAGTCTGCGTTGTGTTGTATCGATGCTGGCGACGGTAGATCGTGGTTATGTTGACATTAAAGTGACGGGCAACATCTTGGACAGACTCTCCAGCTTCCAACCGTTCGATAGCCTGGTTCCTCTCAAGTTGATTTAAACGTGGCATTGTTGAACAAAGAGTGACTGGCCAAAGATTTTGGCTCAGTTTTATACCCGCTGAAGATGGTGAGAACTCGTGCATGTTTGATTGCATGAGGAAAGTGTGCATAATGCCGACATCGCCATTGAAGCGGTGCGTTCTGGCGATTCGGGTTTTTACTTCTGTTCCCACACTGTTAACAACACCACCAACCATCATTATTTACCAACGTTGTTATAATTTTAGGGGTCTGAGTTTAATTCCTCCCTTGCGTTTCTTTTGCGTCTGAGTATATTTAGATAACGTCTCAGTGTGTTGTGTGCGATTGCTGTTTAATCATATGCCAATTATTGCTGTTCCATCATATGCCGTCTGCAGATTATGAGTGCTGTTTATTCTAGTCCATCCTTGTCCGTCAGTTTCAGTCACTGCTCATGTGTGACAACAGTAAGCTGTGATAGGCTCTCTGGCTCACCAATATGTTCACGCAGGTCTTGTGTCAATGTGTGGTAGATTTACCTCTGCTCAGTGGCTTGATTCGGAATAATATAATGATCTGTGACACCATTCCGTAATTCTGAATAGAGGAATTGAGTAACGATTTTAGTATTGAGATGACAAATATCCCAGTATAACCGTAACAATTTTTATTGCATTTAAACGAATAACAATGTGCACAAATATTGGGTTGAAAGGTATCCCGGTCATACGGGATTTTTGAAAAATAGCGGTAAGATGTATGGTCACTGCCGTTATCGAACATAGCTATATAAATGGATGCACCATTTCAAGGATGACTTCAGCTCAGTTCACTGTACGTATTACTATAAAACCATACATTTATATCAGGCCGAAATATTGGGCTACTGACTGAGCCATGAATCTGACACATCGAAGCCGTAGTTTGGGAGCTATCGTCTTTGGATGCTCTACATGTCGTTCTCGCTAACAGTTTGTACAGCCGACTTTCTGCTGTACTCCTGCGTGCACAAGTCATAGTAATCAATGACACCTGTCAGGTCACCCACTGTCCCTTTCCGAGACACATAAACGTACATGTCTAATGGCATCTGAGTCTGCATACATTGATTCATCTACACAACTGGGCTTGTGATGCTCACTGACAGCCTTGACCTTCACTTTCCTTTCTGTGAAATTAACCAGCGACCCAACTGACCGAACAAGGAAGAGAAGTCAAGAAGATGTAAACCAATACGGACAGGGTCATACTGAGAAGTATATAGAGAGAAGCCCCTGAAAGGTATGTTATATATTTGTTCTTAGTCATCAAGGAAAAGATGAAAGAATGCAGTCTCCAAGTTCCTTGTTGCATAAATTTAATCATGCAAATAGACTTAATCATGCTATATCTTATACTGTAAGTACGGTCTATGTTAAACAGTCACAAATGACCCCACAATACAGACACTGTACTTTAAGGGTACTTTGGCAGAAAAGAGGCACTAAAAGCGGATTCCGACAAATGTGTATATGAGTTCATTCAATCAAAATTAGCATGTAGTCTATGAATATTATTTGGACTGTTTGTAAAATAACTGACTGAACTGACAGTCATGACCGGAACAAATATTTCTCCCTCCAGGTTCAATAATCATATCAGGTTGCCTCTTTAGCAATATAAACTCTGTCAAAAAAGAAACGCAACCCCTGTCCTCAGATATGAAAAATGGTTTGAATGAAGTTATTGCTTCCAAACTAAATTTTATTCGAATGTATTGAAATGATACACGTAATTAATGAAGATTACCATCCAAACAACTGCATTTGTACGCATAAGTGTATTTTATTGCTTATTCCGTCACAACGCATGAAATGACCCTCATGGTGACTTCGCACAAAAAAAACACATGCAAATCATGAAAATGGCAGTTAATGTAGGGGTGTATAAAAGCCCATGTGCTTCCGTATTATATTCATTCATTTGTCGCCGAAAAGCTGTCACAGTGTTAAAAATGCCACGATTGAGTGCTGCCGACCGAAATATCGCCATTGGTCGTGTTCAAGCCGGAGAAAGTTTTGGAACTGTTGCACGGCACCTAAATGTTCACAAAACAACGATATCCCGACTTTGGAGCCGCTACAACAACTTCAATTTGACCAACGATCGCCCGAGAAGTGGAAGGCCAAGAATCACGACCCCCCCCTTCAAGATCGGTACATCCGGGTCCATCACCTGCGTAATCGGCATGCCCTACCAACCGTGACTGCCACACAAATACCAGGTTTGAGGAGAGTGTCAGCTCAAACGATTAGGAACCGTCTGAAAGAAGCGGGTTTACGTGCCTGTAGACCAGTTGTTGGACCTGTACTACGCCCCCTACATCGACGCCGACGACTCAGGTGGTGCAACAACGTAAGGATACGGACTTTACAAAACTGGAGGCGAATCTGGTTTTCTGATGAATCACGTTTTCTTTTGCAACGTCACGACGGAAGACAGCGTCTGTATAGGAGACGTCATAAACGTTTTGCGCCCATCTGCGTCCGACAGGTGGACAGATTTGGCGGAGAAAGCGTCATGGTTTGGGGAACCATCTCATACAACCAGAAATCAGACTTGGTGATCGTTCCAGGGAACCTGACAGCCCAACGTTACATCAACCACGTGTTAGAGCTTCACCTTCTCCCGATTATTGACCAACAGACACAGATTTTTCAACGGGACAACGCCCGGCCTCATACTGCACGTGCAACAATGAACTGTCTGCAGAATTCCAACGTCAATGTCTTGCCATGACCCTCTAAATCACCAGACCTCAACCCTATTGAACACCTGTGGGATACTCTGGATCGACGCGTACGTCAACGTCAGCCGCCGCCACAGACGCTGCAACAGCTCGCCGTTGCACTGCAGGAGGAGTGGAGAGCCATTCCCCAGGAAAGAATCCGGCGTCTTATCCGTTCTTGTCCAAGGAGATGCCGTGCAGTGATTGCAGCGCGTGGTGCTCATACGAGATACTGAGAAAGACGCCCCCCTGGTGACAAACTGGTGTCTGTGAGATGACTTTTGAAATGACAATTTTAAACATGCCCATCTGGGTTATTATTCTGCCAAATTTCAGACTTCTGTCTTAAATAATAAAAATGCCGTGTCGTCCTAAAACTTCAGATCAAAATCTCTAAAATACAGGGGTTGCGTTTCTTTTTTGACAGAGTTTATATGCAACAGGAAAGAATCTTCACCTATGTATGCTATCGCATTCGGCTGACGCCGATCAGTGGTCACGATATCAATCATGGGGCTGTCTGGTCGAAGGTTAATTATTTATAATGTAGAGTCATGTGACGTGAAAACTGCTAGGTAAAACATTTAACATCAAACAAGAAAAATACTTGTGATAGATACTTGCTGACACCACAGTGTCGCACTGAGTGGAATGTATTTATAATGTTGTGTCACTGTTAAGGGTTAGCTTTATAGCTCCATCGTAATGTTTCACTTGAGAATGTGAAGAATGAACATCAGAAGGACAGAAAAAACAGTACATGAGAAAGGCTTTAAGATATCAGTGACAGATTGTGTCTGAGACACATGACCGTGCACGTTTAAGGGAAATACAAAGAAAACAAAATCTGTGGGAGGTGTTCTTCACATTAGTGATCAATACTTGTGCAAACGGATGGAACTTTCATTGATTTATAGTGGATGTCCTCAAGGATAAAAAACTTCAGTAATAGGTCGATATCTTTAAATTCCATATTCTATGCTCAGAAATATAATTTGGACCTGGTTCGTTCTTTACCAGACTCATGCCACAATAATGTGTATTGGATTCTTGTTAAAGTATAGATTGAAGCGCATAGAAAATGTGTTAGGGAAAATGAGAATAGAAAAGGGACAACTTACTAACGCCAGAATCCAAGACAAATATGTGGTAATGGCCTGGTAAAGGGCATTGGTAATGTGTGTGAGACACAGCGTTATGTTAACTGTCTCCTGTATACACTGTGACAGATGGTTCTACAGAAACATCTACCAGAATAACTTGGTAGTTGTATGAAATAATGAAAGAAACCAAGAACCCGCTGCCGCCGGGTTGAAGTAAGACAACAGATGTTGGATGTTTTGTTATAGCGGTAAGATGGAAGTTGACGTTTTTGTATCAATGGTGCGACAGATTTGCACACATGCATGTAGTCTACAAGTCTCCCACTGGCGATGTGAGGGGTTTGTTCCACTTCTCTTGCGGCGCATGGCAAAGTGACTTTAATTATATTACGAATTTACTCTTTAGAGAACTTGTGAATCTTGTACATGCACGAGTGGAGGATAACGCAAATCAGTATATGGGGGATTTTAACGCCCGAACAGCTCAATAATACTATTCTATGTGCTTCCAAGAATCCATTACAAATTATTATGGCATGCTTCTGGTGAAGAACGGACAAGGTCCAAATTATACTTCTCTGTGTAGTTGTCTGTATATTTCTGGATGAGTATATGACTGAGGTGTCAGATATCCTATATAATATCGATCCATGACCAGATATATACGCTGTACAGGACCGATCGCCTTCTGTCGCTGTTTCTAAATAAAAGCACAAATCATGCGAACAAAACCGATATATATCTACCTTGTCTAGTGTTTTCATTCTGTCAAACCCACACACTCATATCCAAACTATACATTTCAATTCTTAATTACCATTATTCATTAACGCAATGTCCACGTGTTTGTTGGGTATTTTTAGTGAGTTGGGAAGATGTTCATGCGCATTTGTACACAAGCAACTCAAAATTAGCTTACAATTGGGGTTTATTTTGTCTATTTTATACATATAAGCAGCTTGTATGGAGCAGAGGTCTCCGACAATATCGACGTTGCCTTCCTCCTCAAATATCATGCAGATTTGTACATGTGCACACACAAAACGTGATACTATAAAAACAAGTATACACACGTACACCATCTATAGCAGAGTTGAATTAAAGCCCTCAGAAAGTTTACGTATGAGGAATATGTACTCTGTCGAGGTTATGTAGACTAGTATCGGGACTGGATATGTACTCTGTCGAGGTTATGTAGACTAGTATCGGGACTGGATATGTACTCTGTCCAGGTTATGTAGACTAGTATCGGGACTGGATATGTACTCTGTCGAGGTTATGTAGACTAGTATCGGGACTGGATATGTACTCTGTCGAGGTTATGTAGACTAGTATCGGGACTGGATATGTACTCTGTCCAGGTTATGTAGACTAGTATCGGGACTGGATATGTACTCTGTCGAGGTTATGTAGACTAGTATCGGGACTGGATATGTACTCTGTCGAGGTTATGTAGACTAGTATCGGGACTGGATATGTACTCTGTCGAGGTTATGTAGACTAGTATCGGGACTGGATATGTACTCTGTCGAGGTTATGTAGACTAGTATCGGGACTGGATATGTACTCTGTCCAGGTTATGTAGACTAGTATCGGGACTGGATATGTACTCTGTCGAGGTTATGTAGACTAGTATCGGGACTGGATATGTACTCTGTCGAGGTTAGTATCGGGACTGGATATGTACTCTGTCGAGGTTATGTAGACTAGTATCGGGACTGGATATGTACTCTGTCGAGGTTATGTAGACTAGTATCGGGACTGGATATGTACTCTGTCGAGGTTATGTAGACTAGTATCGGGACTGGATATGTACTCTGTCGAGGTTATGTAGACTAGTATCGGGACTGGATATGTACTCTGTCGAGGTTATGTAGACTAGTATCGGGACTGGATATGTACTCTGTCGAGGTTATGTAGACTAGTATCGGGACTGGATATGTACTCTGTCCAGGTTATGTAGACTAGTATCGGGACTGGATATGTACTCTGTCGAGGTTATGTAGACTAGTATCGGGACTGGATATGTACTCTGTCGAGGTTATGTAGACTAGTATCGGGACTGGATATGTACTCTGTCGAGGTTATGTAGACTAGTATCGGGACTGGATATGTACTCTGTCCAGGTTATGTAGACTAGTATCGGGACTGGATATGTACTCTGTCGAGGTTATGTACTAGTATCGGGACTGGATATGTACTCTGTCGAGGTTATGTAGACTAGTATCGGGACTGGATATGTACTCTGTCGAGGTTATGTAGACTAGTATCGGGACTGGATATGTACTCTGTCGAGGTTATGTAGACTAGTATCGGGACTGGATATGTACTCTGTCGAGGTTATGTAGACTAGTATCGGGACTGGATATGTACTCTGTCCAGGTTATGTAGACTAGTATCGGGACTGGATATGTACTCTGTCGAGGTTATGTAGACTAGTATCGGGACTGGATATGTACTCTGTCGAGGTTATGTAGACTAGTATCGGGACTGGATATGTACTCTGTCCAGGTTATGTAGACTAGTATCGGGACTGGATATGTACTCTGTCCAGGTTATGTAGACTAGTATCGGGACTGGATATGTACTCTGTCGAGGTTATGTAGACTAGTATCGGGACTGGATATGTACTCTGTCGAGGTTATGTAGACTAGTATCGGGACTGGATATGTACTCTGTCGAGGTTATGTAGACTAGTATCGGGACTGGATATGTACTCTGTCGAGGTTATGTAGACTAGTATCGGGACTGGATATGTACTCTGTCGAGGGATATGTAGACTAGTATCGGGACTGGATATGTACTCTGTCGAGGTTATGTAGACTAGTATCGGGACTGGATATGTACTCTGTCGAGGTTATGTAGACTAGTATCGGGACTGGATATGTACTCTGTCGAGGTTATGTAGACTAGTATCGGGACTGGATATGTACTCTGTCCAGGTTATGTAGACTAGTATCGGGACTGGATATGTACTCTGTCCAGGTTATGTAGACTAGTATCGGGACTGGATATGTACTCTGTCCAGGTTATGTAGACTAGTATCGGGACTGGATATGTACTCTGTCGAGGTTATGTAGACTAGTATCGGGACTGGATATGTACTCTGTCGAGGTTATGTAGACTAGTATCGGGACTGGATATGTACTCTGTCGAGGTTATGTAGACTAGTATCGGGACTGGATATGTACTCTGTCCAGGTTATGTAGACTAGTATCGGGACTGGATATGTACTCTGTCGAGGTTATGTAGACTAGTATCGGGACTGGATATGTACTCTGTCCAGGTTATGTAGACTAGTATCGGGACTGGATATGTACTCTGTCGAGGTTATGTAGACTAGTATCGGGACTGGATATGTACTCTGTCGAGGTTATGTAGACTAGTATCGGGACTGGATATGTACTCTGTCCAGGTTATGTAGACTAGTATCGGGACTGGATATGTACTCTGTCCAGGTTATGTAGACTAGTATCGGACTGGATATGTACTCTGTCCAGGTTATGTAGACTAGTATCGGGACTGGATATGTACTCTGTCGAGGTTATGTAGACTAGTATCGGGACTGGATATGTACTCTGTCCAGGTTATGTAGACTAGTATCGGGACTGGATATGTACTCTGTCGAGGTTATGTAGACTAGTATCGGGACTGGATATGTACTCTGTCCAGGTTATGTAGACTAGTATCGGGACTGGATATGTACTCTGTCGAGGTTATGTAGACTAGTATCGGGACTGGATATGTACTCTGTCCAGGTTATGTAGACTAGTATCGGGACTGGATATGTACTCTGTCCAGGTTATGTAGACTAGTATCGGGACTGGATATGTACTCTGTCCAGGTTATGTAGACTAGTATCGGGACTGGATATGTACTCTGTCCAGGTTATGTAGACTAGTATCGGGACTGGATATGTACTCTGTCGAGGTTATGTAGACTAGTATCGGGACTGGATATGTACTCTGTCCAGGTTATGTAGACTAGTATCGGGACTGGATATGTACTCTGTCCAGGTTATGTAGACTAGTATCGGGACTGGATATGTACTCTGTCGAGTTATATAGACTAGTATCGGGACTGGATATGTACTCTGTCCAGGTTATGTAGACTAGTATCGGGACTGGATATGTACTCTGTCGAGGTTATGTAGACTAGTATCGGGACTGGATATGTACTCTGTGTCGAGGTTATGTAGACTAGTATCGGACTGGATATGTACTCTGTCCAGGTTATGTAGACTAGTATCGGGACTGGATATGTACTCTGTCGAGGTTATGTAGACTAGTATCGGGACTGGATATGTACTCTGTCCAGGTTATGTAGACTAGTATCGGGACTGGATATGTACTCTGTCCAGGTTATGTAGACTAGTATCGGGACTGGATATGTACTCTGTCGAGGTTATGTAGACTAGTATCGGGACTGGATATGTACTCTGTCCAGGTTATGTAGACTAGTATCAGGACTGGATATGTACTCTGTCGAGGTTATGTAGACTAGTATCGGGACTGGATATGTACTCTGTCCAGGTTATGTAGACTAGTATCGGGACTGGATATGTACTCTGTCCAGTTATGTAGACTAGTATCGGGACTGGATATGTACTAGTTATCGACTAGACTGGATATGTACTCTGTCGAGGTTATGTAGACTAGTATCGGGACTGGATATGTACTCTGTCGAGGTTATGTAGACTAGTATCGGGACTGGATATGTACTCTGTCCAGGTTATGTAGACTAGTATCGGGACTGGATATGTACTCTGTCGAGGTTATGTAGACTAGTATCGGGACTGGATATGTACTCTGTCGAGGTTATGTAGACTAGTATCGGGACTGGATATGTACTCTGTCCAGGTTATGTAGACTAGTATCGGGACTGGATATGTACTCTGTCGAGGTTATGTAGACTAGTATCGGGACTGGATATGTACTCTGTCCAGGTTATGTAGACTAGTATCGGGACTGGATATGTACTCTGTCGAGGTTATGTAGACTAGTATCGGGACTGGATATGTACTCTGTCGAGGTTATGTAGACTAGTATCGGGACTGGATATGTACTCTGTCCAGGTTATGTAGACTAGTATCGGGACTGGATATGTACTCTGTCGAGGTTATGTAGACTAGTATCGGGACTGGATATGTACTCTGTCGAGGTTATGTAGACTAGTATCGGGACTGGACTGGATATGTACTCTGTCCAGGTTATGTAGACTAGTATCGGGACTGGATATGTACTCTGTCCAGGTTATGTAGACTAGTATCGGGACTGGATATGTACTCTGTCCAGGTTATGTAGACTAGTATCGGGACTGGATATGTACTCTGTCCAGGTTATGTAGACTAGTATCGGGACTGGATATGTACTCTGTCGAGGTTATGTAGACTAGTATCGGGACTGGATATGTACTCTGTCTCTGTCCAGGTTATGTAGACTAGTATCGGGACTGGATATGTACTCTGTCGAGGTTATGTAGACTAGTATCGGGACTGGATATGTACTCTGTCCAGGTTATGTAGACTAGTATCGGGACTGGATATGTACTCTGTCCAGGTTATGTAGACTAGTATCGGGACTGGATATGTACTCTGTCCAGGTTATGACTAGACTAGTATCGGGACTGGATATGTACTCTGTCGAGGTTATGTAGAGACTAGTATCAGGACTGGATATGTACTCTGTCCAGGTTATGTAGACTAGTATCGGGACTGGATATGTACTCTGTCGAGGTTATGTAGACTAGTATCGGGACTGGATATGTACTCTGTCGAGGTTATGTAGACTAGTATCGGGACTGGATATGTACTCTGTCCAGGTTATGTGTAGACTAGTATCGGGACTGGATATGTACTCTGTCCAGGTTATGTAGACTAGTATCGGGACTGGATATGTACTCTGTCGAGGTTATGTAGACTAGTATCGGGACTGGATATGTACTCTGTCGAGGTTATGTAGACTAGTATCGGGACTGGATATGTACTCTGTCCAGGTTATGTAGACTAGTATCGGGACTGGATATGTACTCTGTCCAGGTTATGTAGACTAGTATCGGACTGGATATGTACTCTGTCCAGGTTATGTAGACTAGTATCGGGACTGGATATATACTCTGTCCAGGTTATGTAGACTAGTATCGGGACTGGATATGTACTCTGTCCAGGTTATGTAGACTAGTATCGGGACTGGATATGTACTCTGTCGAGGTTATGTAGACTAGTATCGGGACTGGATATGTACTCTGTCGAGGTTATGTAGACTAGTATCGGGACTGGATATGTACTCTGTCCAGGTTATGTAGACTAGTATCGGGACTGGATATGTACTCTGTCGAGGTTATGTAGACTAGTATCGGGACTGGATATGTACTCTGTCGAGGTTATGTAGACTAGTATCGGGACTGGATATGTACTCTGTCCAGGTTATGTAGACTAGTATCGGGACTGGATATGTACTCTGTCGAGGTTATGTAGACTAGTATCGGGACTGGATATGTACTCTGTCCAGTTATGTAGACTAGTATCGGGACTGGATATGTACTCTGTCGAGGTTATGTAGACTAGTATCAGGACTGGATATGTACTCTGTCCAGGTTATGTAGACTAGTATCGGGACTGGATATGTACTCTGTCCAGGTTATGTAGACTAGTATCGGGACTGGATATGTACTCTGTCGAGGTTATGTAGACTAGTATCGGGACTGGATATGTACTCTGTCGAGGTTATGTAGACTAGTATCAGGACTGGATATGTACTCTGTCGAGGTATATGTAGACTAGTATCGGGACTGGATATGTACTCTGTCGAGGTTATGTAGACTAGTATCGGGACTGGATATGTACTCTGTCCAGGTTATGTAGACTAGTATCAGGACTGGATATGTACTCTGTCGAGGTTATGTTATGTAGACTAGTATCGGGACTGGATATGTACTCTGTCCAGGTTATGTAGACTAGTATCGGGACTGGATATGTACTCTGTCGAGGTTATGTAGACTAGTATCGGGACTGGATATGTACTCTGTCGAGGTTATGTAGACTAGTATCGGGACTGGATATGTACTCTGTCCAGGTTATGTAGACTAGTATCGGGACTGGATATGTACTCTGTCGAGGTTATGTAGACTAGTATCGGGACTGGATATGTACTCTGTCGAGGTTATGTAGACTAGTATCAGGGACTGGATATGTACTCTGTCCAGGTTATGTAGACTAGTATCGGGACTGGATATGTACTCTGTCGAGGTTATGTAGACTAGTATCGGGACTGGATATGTACTCTGTCCAGGTTATGTAGACTAGTATCGGGACTGGATATGTACTCTGTCAGGTTATGTAGACTAGTATCAGGACTGGATATGTACTCTGTCGAGGTTATGTAGACTAGTATCGGGACTGGATATGTACTCTGTCAGGTTATTATGTAGGACTAGTATCATGGGACTGGATATATGTACTCTGTCGAGGTTATGTAGACTAGTATCGGGACTGGATATGTACTCTGTCGAGGTTATGTAGACTAGTATCGGGACTGGATATGTACTCTGTCGAGGTTATGTAGACTAGTATCGGGACTGGATATGTACTCTGTCGAGGTTATGTAGACTAGTATCGGGACTGGATATGTACTCTGTCAGAGGTTATGTAGACTAGTATCGGGACTGGATATGTACTCTGTCAGGTTATGTAGACTAGTATCGGGACTGGATATGTACTCTGTCGAGGTTATGTAGACTAGTATCGGGACTGGATATGTACTCTGTCCAGGTTATGTAGACTAGTATCAGGACTGGATATGTACTCTGTCGAGGTTATGTAGACTAGTATCAGGACTGGATATGTACTCTGTCGAGGTTATGTAGACTAGTATCGGGACTGGATATGTACTCTGTCGAGGTTATGTAGACTAGTATCGGGACTGGATATGTACTCTGTCCAGGTTATGTAGACTAGTATCAGGACTGGATATGTACTCTGTCAGGTTATGTAGACTAGTATCGGGACTGGATATGTACTCTGTCGAGGTTATGTAGACTAGTATCGGGACTGGATATGTACTCTGTCGAGGTTATGTAGACTAGTATCGGGACTGGATATGTACTCTGTCGAGGTTATGTAGACTAGTATCGGGACTGGATATGTACTCTGTCGAGGTTATGTAGACTAGTATCAGGACTGGATATGTACTCTGTCGAGGTTATGTAGACTAGTATCGGGACTGGATATGTACTCTGTCGAGGTTATGTAGACTAGTATCAGGACTGGATATGTACTCTGTCGAGGTTATGTAGACTAGTATCGGGACTGGATATGTACTCTGTCGAGGTTATGTAGACTAGTATCAGGACTGGATATGTACTCTGTCCAGGTTATGTAGACTAGTATCGGGACTGGATATGTACTCTGTCGAGGTTATGTAGACTAGTATCGGGACTGGATATGTACTCTGTCCAGGTTATGTAGACTAGTATCGGGACTGGATATGTACTCTGTCAGGTTATGTAGACTAGTATCAGGGACTGGATATGTACTCTGTCGAGGTTATGTAGACTAGTATCGGGACTGGATATGTACTCTGTCGAGGTTATGTAGACTAGTATCAGGACTGGATATGTACTCTGTCCAGGTTATGTAGACTAGTATCAGGGACTGGATATGTACTCTGTCGAGGTTATGTAGACTAGTATCAGGACTGGATATGTACTCTGTCGAGGTTATGTAGACTAGTATCAGGACTGGATATGTACTCTGTCCAGGTTATGTAGACTAGTATCAGGACTGGATATGTACTCTGTCCAGGTTATGTAGACTAGTATCGGGACTGGATATGTACTCTGTCGAGGTTATGTAGACTAGTATCGGGACTGGATATGTACTCTGTCGAGGTTATGTAGACTAGTATCGGGACTGGATATGTACTCTGTCGAGGTTATGTAGACTAGTATCGGGACTGGATATGTACTCTGTCGAGGTTATGTAGACTAGTATCGGGACTGGATATGTACTCTGTCCAGGTTATGTAGACTAGTATCGGGACTGGATATGTACTCTGTCGAGGTTATGTAGACTAGTATCAGGGACTGGATATGTACTCTGTCAGGTTATGTAGACTAGTATCGGGACTGGATATGTACTCTGTCCAGGTTATGTAGACTAGTATCAGGACTGGATATGTACTCTGTCAGGTTATGTAGACTAGTATCGGGACTGGATATATACTCTGTACTCTGTCCTCTGTCCAGGTTATGTAGACTAGTATCAGGACTGGATATGTACTCTGTCGAGGTTATGTAGACTAGTATCGGGACTGGATATGTACTCTGTCGAGGTTATGTAGTAGACTAGTATCAGGACTGGATATGTACTCTGTCCAGAGGTTATGTAGACTAGTATCAGGACTGGATATGTACTCTGTCGAGGTTATGTAGACTAGTATCGGGACTGGATATGTACTCTGTCGAGGTTATGTAGACTAGTATCAGGACTGGATATGTACTCTGTCCAGGTTATGTAGACTAGTATCAGGACTGGATATGTACTCTGTCCAGGTTATGTAGACTAGTATCGGGACTGGATATGTACTCTGTCCAGGTTATGTAGACTAGTATCAGGACTGGATATGTACTCTGTCGAGGTTATGTAGACTAGTATCGGGACTGGATATGTACTCTGTCCAGGGTTATGTAGACTAGTATCAGGACTGGATATGTACTCTGTCCAGGTTATGTAGACTAGTATCGGGACTGGATATGTACTCTGTCGAGGTTATGTAGACTAGTATCAGGACTGGATATGTACTCTGTCGAGGTTATGTAGACTAGTATCGGGACTGGATATGTACTCTGTCGAGGTTATGTAGACTAGTATCGGGACTGGATATGTACTCTGTCAGGTTATGTAGACTGGATAGTAGTATCAGGACTGGATATGTACTCTGTCGAGGTTATGTAGACTAGTATCAGGACTGGATATGTACTCTGTCGAGGTTATGTAGACTAGTATCGGGACTGGATATGTACTCTGTCGAGGTTATGTAGACTAGTATCAGGACTGGATATGTACTCTGTCGAGGTTATGTAGACTAGTATCAGGACTGGATATGTACTCTGTCCAGGTTATGTAGACTAGTATCAGGACTGGATATGTACTCTGTCCAGGTTATATGTAGACTAGTATCGGGACTGGATATGTACTCTGTCGAGGTTATGTAGACTAGTATCGGGACTGGATATGTACTCTGTCGAGGTTATGTAGACTAGTATCGGGACTGGATATGTACTCTGTCCAGGTTATGTAGACTAGTATCGGGACTGGATATGTACTCTGTCCAGGTTATGTAGACTAGTATCGGGACTGGATATGTACTCTGTCGAGGTTATGTAGACTAGTATCAGGACTGGATATGTACTCTGTCCAGGTTATGTAGACTAGTATCGGGACTGGATATGTACTCTGTCCAGGTTATGTAGACTAGTATCAGGACTGGATATGTACTCTGTCCAGGTTATGTAGACTAGTATCAGGACTGGATATGTACTCTGTCCAGGTTATGTAGACTAGTATCGGGACTGGATATGTACTCTGTCTCTGAGGTTATGTAGACTAGTATCGGGACTGGATATGTACTCTGTCGAGGTTATGTAGACTAGTATCGGGACTGGATATGTACTCTGTCGAGGTTATGTAGACTAGTATCAGGACTGGATATGTACTCTGTCGAGGTTATGTAGACTAGTATCAGGACTGGATATGTACTCTGTCGAGGTTATGTAGACTAGTATCGGGACTGGATATGTACTCTGTCCAGGTTATGTAGACTAGTATCGGGACTGGATATGTACTCTGTCCAGGTTATGTAGACTAGTATCGGGACTGGATATGTACTCTGTCGAGGTTATGTAGACTAGTATCGGGACTGGATATGTACTCTGTCGAGGTTATGTAGACTAGTATCGGGACTGGATATGTACTCTGTCCAGGTTATGTAGACTAGTATCGGGACTGGATATGTACTCTGTCGAGGTTATGTAGACTAGTATCGGGACTGGATATGTACTCTGTCGAGGTTATGTAGACTAGTATCAGGGACTGGATATGTACTCTGTCGAGGTTATGTAGACTAGTATCGGGACTGGATATGTACTCTGTCCAGGTTATGTAGACTAGTATCGGGACTGGATATGTACTCTGTCGAGGTTATGTAGACTAGTATCAGGACTGGATATGTACTCTGTCCAGGTTATGTAGACTAGTATCGGGACTGGATTATGTACTCTGTCGAGTTATGTAGACTAGTATCGGGACTGGATATGTACTCTGTCGAGGTTATGTAGACTAGTATCGGGACTGGATATGTACTCTGTCGAGGTTATGTAGACTAGTATCGGGACTGGATATGTACTCTGTCGAAGTTATGTAGACTAGTATCGGGACTGGATATGTACTCTGTCCAGGTTATGTAGACTAGTATCGGGACTGGATATGTACTCTGTCCAGGTTATGTAGACTAGTATCGGGACTGGATATGTACTCTGTCGAGGTTATGTAGACTAGTATCGGGACTGGATATGTACTCTGTCGAGGTTATGTAGACTAGTATCGGGACTGGATATGTACTCTGTCGAGGTTATGTAGACTAGTATCGGGACTGGATATGTACTCTGTCGAGGTTATGTAGACTAGTATCGGGACTGGATATGTACTCTGTCGAGGTTATGTAGACTAGTATCGGGACTGGATATGTACTCTGTCCAGGTTATGTAGACTAGTATCGGGACTGGATATGTACTCTGTCAGGTTATGTAGACTAGTATCGGGACTGGATATGTACTCTGTCGAGGTTATGTAGACTAGTATCGGGACTGGATGTGTACTCTGTCGAGGTTATGTAGACTAGTATCGGGACTGGATATGTACTCTGTCAAGGGTTATGTAGACTAGTATCGGGACTGGATATGTACTCTGTCGAGGTTATGTAGACTAGTATCGGGACTGGATATGTACTCTCCAGGTCGAGGTTATGTAGACTAGTATCGGGACTGGATATGTACTCTGTCGAGGTTATGTAGACTAGTATCGGGACTGGATATGTACTCTGTCCAGGTTATGTAGACTAGTATCGGGACTGGATATGTACTCTGTCCAGGTTATGTAGACTAGTATCGGGACTGGATATGTACTCTGTCGAGGTTATGTAGACTAGTATCGGGACTGGATATGTACTCTGTCGAGGTTATGTAGACTAGTATCGGGACTGGATATGTACTCTGTCGAGGTTATGTAGACTAGTATCGGGACTGGATATGTACTCTGTCGAGGTTATGTAGACTAGTATCGGGACTGGATATGTACTCTGTCCAGGTTATGTAGACTAGTATCGGGACTGGATATGTACTCTGTCCAGGTTATGTAGACTAGTATCAGGACTGGATATGTACTCTGTCGAGGTTATGTAGACTAGTATCAGGACTGGATATGTACTCTGTCGAGGTTATGTAGACTAGTATCGGGACTGGATATGTACTCTGTCGAGGTTATGTAGACTAGTATCGGGACTGGATATGTACTCTGTCCAGGTTATGTAGACTAGTATCGGGACTGGATATGTACTCTGTCGAGGTTATGTAGACTAGTATCGGGACTGGATATGTACTCTGTCGAGGTTATGTAGACTAGTATCGGGACTGGATATGTACTCTGTCCAGGTTATGTAGACTAGTATCGGGACTGGATATGTACTCTATCGGGAGGTTATGTAGACTAGTATCAGGACTGGATATGTACTCTGTCGAGGTTATGTAGACTAGTATCAGGACTGGATATGTACTCTGTCCAGGTTATGTAGACTAGTATCGGGACTGGATATGTACTCTGTCCAGGTTATGTAGACTAGTATCGGGACTGGATATGTACTCTGTCGAGGTTATGTAGACTAGTATCGGGACTGGATATGTACTCTGTCCAGGTTATGTAGACTAGTATCGGGACTGGATATGTACTCTGTCAGGGTTATGTAGACTAGTATCAGGACTGGATATGTACTCTGTCCAGGTTATGTAGACTAGTATCGGGACTGGATATGTACTCTGTCCAGGTTATGTAGACTAGTATCGGGACTGGATATGTACTCTGTCGAGGTTATGTAGACTAGTATCGGGACTGGATATGTACTCTGTCGAGGTTATGTAGACTAGTATCGGGACTGGATATGTACTCTGTCCAGGTTATGTAGACTAGTATCGGGACTGGATATGTACTCTGTCGAGGTTATGTAGACTAGTATCGGGACTGGATATGTACTCTGTCGAGGTTATGTAGACTAGTATCAGGACTGGATATGTACTCTGTCAGGTTATGTAGACTAGTATCGGGACTGGATATGTACTCTGTCCAGGTTATGTAGACTAGTATCGGGACTGGATATGTACTCTGTCGAGGTTATGTAGACTAGTATCGGGACTGGATATGTACTCTGTCGAGGTTATGTAGACTAGTATCGGGACTGGATATGTACTCTGTCCAGGTTATGTAGACTAGTATCAGGACTGGATATGTACTCTGTCGAGGTTATGTAGACTAGTATCGGGACTGGATATGTACTCTGTCGAGGTTATGTAGACTAGTATCGGGACTGGATATGTACTCTGTCGAGGTTATGTAGACTAGTATCAGGGACTGGATATGTACTCTGTCGAGGTTATGTAGACTAGTATCGGGACTGGATATGTACTCTGTCCAGGTTATGTAGACTAGTATCGGGACTGGATATGTACTCTGTCCAGGTTATGTAGACTAGTATCGGGACTGGATATGTACTCTGTCGAGGTTATGTAGACTAGTATCGGGACTGGATATGTACTCTGTCGAGGTTATGTAGACTAGTATCGGGACTGGATATGTACTCTGTCCAGGTTATGTAGACTAGTATCGGGACTGGATATGTACTCTGTCGAGGTTATGTAGACTAGTATCGGGACTGGATATGTACTCTGTCAGGTTATGTAGACTAGTATCAGGACTGGATATGTACTCTGTCCAGGTTATGTAGACTAGTATCAGGGACTGGATATGTACTCTGTCGAGGTTATGTAGACTAGTATCAGGACTGGATATGTACTCTGTCGAGGTTATGTAGACTAGTATCGGGACTGGATATGTACTCTGTCCAGGTTATGTAGACTAGTATCGGGACTGGATATGTACTCTGTCCAGGTTATGTAGACTAGTATCGGGACTGGATATGTACTCTGTCGAGGTTATGTAGACTAGTATCGGGACTGGATATGTACTCTGTCCAGGTTATATAGACTAGTATCGGGACTGGATATGTACTCTGTCCAGGTCATGTAGACTAGTATCGGGACTGGATGTGTACTCTGTCGAGGTTATGTAGACTAGTATCGGGACTGGATATGTACTCTGTCCAGGTTATGTAGACTAGTATCGGGACTGGATATGTACTCTGTCGAGGTTATGTAGACTAGTATTGGGACTGGATGTGTACTGTGTCGAGGTTATGTAGACTAGTATCGGGACTGGATATGTACTCTGTCGAGGTTATGTAGACTAGTATCAGGACTGGATATGTACTCTGTCGAGGTTATGTAGACTAGTATCGGGACTGGATATGTACTCTGTCGAGGTTATGTAGACTAGTATCAGGACTGGATATGTACTCTGTCAGGTTATGTAGACTAGTATCAGGACTGGATATGTACTCTGTCGAGGTTATGTAGACTAGTATCAGGACTGGATATGTACTCTGTCCAGGTTATGTAGACTAGTATCGGGACTGGATATGTACTCTGTCCAGGTTATGTAGACTAGTATCGGGACTGGATATGTACTCTGTCGAGGTTATGTAGACTAGTATCAGGACTGGATATGTACTCTGTCGAGGTTATGTAGACTAGTATCGGGACTGGATATGTACTCTGTCGAGGTTATGTAGACTAGTATCGGGACTGGATATGTACTCTGTCGAGGTTATGTAGACTAGTATCGGGACTGGATATGTACTCTGTCGAGGTTATGTAGACTAGTATCAGGACTGGATATGTACTCTGTCCAGGTTATGTAGACTAGTATCAGGACTGGATATGTACTCTGTCGAGGTTATGTAGACTAGTATCAGGACTGGATATGTACTCTGTCAGGTTATGTAGACTAGTATCAGGGACTGGATATGTACTCTGTCCAGGTTATGTAGACTAGTATCAGGACTGGATATGTACTCTGTCGAGGTTATGTAGACTAGTATCAGGACTGGATATGTACTCTGTCGAGGTTATGTAGACTAGTATCAGGACTGGATATGTACTCTGTCCAGGTTATGTAGACTAGTATCAAGGACTGGATATGTACTCTGTCGAGGTTATGTAGACTAGTATCGGGACTGGATATGTACTCTGTCGAGGTTATGTAGACTAGTATCAGGGACTGGATATGTACTCTGTCCAGGTTATGTAGACTAGTATCAGGACTGGATATGTACTCTGTCGAGGTTATGTAGACTAGTATCAGGACTGGATATGTACTCTGTCCAGGTTATGTAGACTAGTATCAGGACTGGATATGTACTCTGTCGAGGTTATGTAGACTAGTATCAGGACTGGATATGTACTCTGTCGAGGTTATGTAGACTAGTATCAGGACTGGATATGTACTCTGTCGAGGTTATGTAGACTAGTATCAGGACTGGATATGTACTCTGTCCAGGTTATGTAGACTAGTATCAGGACTGGATATGTACTCTGTCGAGGTTATGTAGACTAGTATCAGGGACTGGATATGTACTCTGTCGAGGTTATGTAGACTAGTATCAGGACTGGATATGTACTCTGTCGAGGTTATGTAGAC